>NC_090266.1:136613523-137891737 GCF_040414725.1 Anabrus simplex | reverse complement strand
ATGGCTGTGGAAGTAAGGAGAAATTGAAAGGAATGACTAGGAAATTGAATCTAGCAAAGAAGGCAGCTAGGGATAACATGATGGCAAGCATAATTGGCAGTCATACAAATTTTAGTGAAAAATGGAAGGGTATGTATAGGTACTTTAAGGCAGAAACAGGTTCCAAGAAGGACATTCCAGAAATAATTAATGAATAAGGGGAGTGTGTATGTGAGGATCTTTAAAAGGCAGAAGTATTCAGTCAGCAGTATGTAAAGATTGTTGGTTACAAGGGTAATGTCCAGATAGAGGAGGAGACTAATGCTAAAGAAGTATTAAACATTGCATATGATAACAATGACATTTAGTAAGGTACAAAAGTAAAAATCTAGAAAAGCAGCTGGAATTGATAAGGTTTCGGTGGAAATACTAAAGACAATGGGTTGGGATATAGTACCATACCCGAAGTACTTATTTGATTGTGGTTTGGTTAAAGGATCTATACCAAATGAATGGAGAGTTGCTATAGTAGCCCCTGTGTATAAAGAAAGTGTGGTAGATATAAAGCTGAAAATTACAGGCCAGTAAGTTTGACATGCACATCATGTAAGCTTAGGGAAGGCATTCTTTCTGATTATATTAGACATGTTTGCGAAATTAATAACTGGTTTGATAGAAGGCAGTTCGGTTTTAGGAAATGTTATTCCACTGAATCTCAACTTGTAGGATTCCAGTAAGATATAGCAGATATCTTGGATTCAAGAGATCAAATGGACTGTATCGCGATTGACCTGTCTAAAGCATTTGATAGGGTGTATCATGTGAGACTACTGGCAAAAATGAGTGCAATTGGACTAGACAAAAGAGTGACTGAATGGGTTGCTATATTTGTATAAAATAGATCTCAGAGAATTAGAGTAGGTGAAGCTTTATCTGACCCTGTAGTAATTAAGAGGGGAATTCTTCGAGGCAGTATTATTGGACCTTTATAATTTCTTACATATATACCAGGTGGCTCTAGAACGCCGTACTTTCTACTTATAAATGCCCCGCATGCACAAATGATGAACGGGATGTCTACCAACTGATTTTCACAGTGGAACTACACCTGCGGGCAGGTTACGTCAGAATATGAAGAGATAAGAAGCGGAGTGTCGCTCGCAGTATGTAACTCTGCGCTACCGGTATAATGCACCCCTTGCATTAGTAAATATCGTTTTCGACAGCATACTTCTAGGCTGGTGTATGGTACAGCAGCACTATATTTGCGTCTGCACATCGGCAATGGCTAGTGTGATCAGCAGCGGTGAATACACAGACATTATTTTAAGCTGGACAACCTGGACGGAGTGCAACAGAAGCTCCAAGCAGACGTACGCCTTCTACACACATATTTCGCCGAACAGTATTAGTTTTTGTTCCATACAATCAACTCTTTTATCGAGTTGAATGTGTACGCGTGTATAAATTAATTTAATAGATATCATTTACTGCATCCTTCGCGTGTCTACAAAAAGTAGTACCGAGCTGAATAGCTGCAGTTGCTTAAGTGCGGCCAGTATCTAGTATTCGGGAGATAGTGGGTTCGAACCCCACTGTCGGCAGCCCTGAAAATGGTTTTCCGAGGTTTCCCATTTTCACACCAGGCAAATACTGGGGCTGTACCTTAATTAAGGCCACGGCTGCTTCCTTCCCAGTCCTAGCCCTTTCCTGACCCATCGTCGACATAAGACCTATTTGTGTCGGTGCGACGTAAAGCCAATAGAAAAAAAAAGAACAGTAGTGGTGGTTAGGGGTTGGGGTGAGGAGGAACAGTCGCTCACATCTCCACTTTGTAGAGTAAATATTACATTTTATTCCACCTTAGCCAGCTGGAACTAGGAACTATTTTTAAAAAGCTATTTGTACAAGCCTTTTTGTCTTATATGCTAAATATGTCCTTTATTGTATTGCGCTACGGCAAATAGTGGAGACTTTGCATGTGCTGCGAGGAAGGGTAGTAGGGGTACATATTTTTTGCCGAGGTCGTGGCCACTGAAATATAATTCGCCCGCTTGCCGCACGCATTCGTCAGTCTGGCAGTCTCTTTATTGTCTGTTAGTTTCTTAGTGTGTATTCAAATACTAAATTATTTTTAATTGCATAATCATGCCGTACATCTGTGTAATTGTACCGGGTGGGCTGGCCGTGTGGTTACTGGTGCGCAGCTGTGAGCATGCACTCGGGAGATAGTGGTTTCGAATCCCACTGTCGACAGCCCTGAAGACGGTTTGCCGTGGTTTCCCATTTTCATACCAGGCAAATGCTGAGGCTGTACCTTAATTAAGGCCACGGCCGCTTCCTTCCCATAAGTTCTATCTGTGTCGGTGCGACGTAAAGTCAATTGTAAAAAGATATATTTAATTGTAATTGTAATTTCAAAGCGAGAGAATACCAACTTTACTTTCTCCGGACTAAATTATTTCGTTTGTCTTATGTTATTTTATATGTAAAAGAAATTAATCTGTCCCGTGGATTATTCGCAATAATAGTTTTTTGAGATTTTGATTCAATGCTGTATAATAAAATTTTCACCAGGTCTCACGGACATACTACGGGGCATTTAGTTAATAAATAACGTAACACAAAGAAATAATTTAGGAACGTTGGTATTTGCTTCCGTTGAAATACGATTACAAGTGCATATTTTATTTTTATTTTTACAATTTGCTTTACGTTGCACCGACATAGACAGGATCTATGGCGACGATGAGACAGGAAAGGGCTCGCGTGGAAAGGAAGTGACCGTGGCCTTAAACAAGGTTCAGCCCCAGCACTTGCCTGGTGTGAAAATGGGAAAACACGTAAAACCATCTTCGGGGCTGCTGACAGTGGGATTCGAAACTACTATGTCCCGAGTGGAAGCTCAGAACTGCGCGCCCGTAACCCCACGGCCACCTCACCCCGTATAATTAAATAGAAGTACGGTATGATTATGCAATTAAAAATCATTTTGTATTTGAATACTCACTAAGAAACTAACAGACACTAAAGAGACTACCAGACTGATGAATGCGCGTGGCAAGTGGGTGAATTATAACTCAGTGGCCACGACCTCGGCAAAAAATATGTACCTCTATTACCCTTCCTCACAGCACATGAAAAGTCTCCACTACTTGCCGTAGTGCTATACAAATTGGTTAGCCGCGACGAACAGCATTTTGTGCGTATTTCCGTCTATAATTATGTTAATAATTAAAGAAAATAAACGAAGGAATTAGCAGATAAGATAACAAGGTTTGTACAAACAGCTTTTTTAAAATAATTCTTCGTTCCAGCTGGCTAAAGTGGAATAAATATGTAATGTTTATTCCACAAAGTAGGGGGGGGGCGACTGTCCCTGCTCGCCCCACCACCTAATCGCCGCTACTGTTTGTAGACACGCCAAAGATGCAGAAACGGAAATCTAATAACTTATTAATTTATACACGTGTAGACATTCCACTCGATGGAAGAGTTGCTTGTATGAAACAAAAACTAATACTGTTCGGTGAAGTACGAGTGTAGGAGGCATACGTCTGTCTCTGTTGCATTCCGACCAGATTGTTCAGATTAAAATAATGTATGTGTATTCGTCGCTGTTGAACACATTAGCCATTGCTGTTATGCAGACAGCAAATATAGTGCGGATGTACCATACACCAGCCTAGAACTATGCGGTCGAAAACGATGTTTACTAATGCAAGGGGTGCATTAGACCGGCAGCGCTGAGTAACATGCTGCGAGCAACACTCTGTTTCTTATCTCTTTATATTCTGGTGTACCCTGCTCGCTGGCAGTAGTTCCCCTGTGAAAATCAGTTGGTAGACATCCCATTCATCATTTATGCATGCGGGGCATTTATAAGTAGAAAGTACGGCGTTCGAGGGCCACCTGGTGTATATATATTGTAACCGTTACTTCAGCGGTCACACAAACACAGTTAAAGGGAAGAAAGAAATCAAAATACAAGGTTCCTTAAACGTTAAACACCATAATCATGTAATTAACTGCGGCGAAAACAACGTGAGTAAAATATCAGTGAGGGCAACTTGACGATAACGAACAAGGAACTTGGAACGGTACTGGGAACCTACCAAGGGCATAGAGATGTCTAGATTGCGGTTTTCGGAAAAGTCAACGGTGATCTTTGATTTTTTAAAATATTATTTACCAAATCGACATTACACAATAAATTACGAACAAGTTCAGCAAAGCGGAAAATACCGATACACAGTTTGCAAAATACAAATTACATGTTCCTTGAAACATCAAATAGATGTCCCTTGACAAGAGCTTCCTATAAGTTCGAAGAGTCAAGCGAATACCGTACATCTAATTACAAACCAAGTCGTACAAAACAAACCTGAAGGTAAGATGAAACGCAATATGCTATTACAATTTAGATTGAAGTTAAACGTACCTTTCAAAGCATCAAGTTAATAGAGTGGCGATTAGGGCAATCTCCTGACTGATACTTTAACGAAAATTAAATGCAAATTAAAACGGGACTGAAAACAACTGTGCTTACCCTGAGGCCGCCCATCCTGAAAGCGAGGAATCTCCGACGACGTCAAAACTCCCGCAGACGGCAGACCAAAGACAAACAGGCTTAAGATAGACTCAAGACAGGCGAAATGCAGCCTCGCTACCTTTTAAAGGGAAATATGGCCGTGGAGTAGCCAATCGGAACGCAGGAGCTTGCCCAGATTCACCAATCACAACTCTTTCTGCGGTCAAGATCTTTACCCAACTTTCCCAAACACCTCAGTCGCGAACCTTCCATATCCCAGAATAGAAAGGACATGTTTCTAGAATTCCTAACAGTCTGTGGCGGCATCAGGAAGAATGAACTCGCCCCACATACAGAACGCACCCTTGTGCACGATGCAACATTGCATCAGGGTATAGCTTGCTAAACTAGCGTCATTCGGCTGCGTGGAGTGAGCATGAGCATCACGCCTGTTTGTGTCTTGTTGGTGTAATCAGTGTAACCTATCTCACATGCAAAGGTGTACTAAAACTGTGTGTGGTGTAAATAAATCTTATTATCCATGAGGACTGGTTTATTTATGAACGATGTGGAGCTGTCTACAACCAAGACTCCATAAATGGTGACCCCGAGTATGGAGAACACGCTCATACCATAACCTATCTTGGACCACGTGCTTCACCACAGATCACGGTATGTTACCACACTTTATTTCAAAGAGGCATTAGACTGTTTACTTCATTGGAACTACCACCTCTTCCGAGTATGAAACCAATTCGACAAACGACAAAAACAGTCGCCAGAATCCTAACGGCCGTCGGTGATACGCATCGCTTCAGTCCGCACGCGGCAACTTTACGCCACTTCTCTTTGTTACGCCGCATCTGTTAATCTTCAAGAACGCAACACATCATCTAAAAACTTGTATATATATAACCTACGTTTTACTTGTTACGGAATATTGCAAATTATTCACAACATAAATTCGTTGTGAAGTTGTACGAACATCACAAAGAAATGTATAGGCCTACAATGGACAGTACCTAGTTTTATAACCATAGTTACAATCTTGGTGTTAAATTGATGTACGTAATCCAGCAATCTTCTGTGCAATTTTCTTTCTCTTTTTGCTAATTAAGGCCTAAGATACAGACTACTCCACAACATAGGCCTACCTTATTTGCTGTTCAAACAAGTAAAATTACTTTAAAATAACCTACTTCTCATGCATTACAACTGCTTGAATTGTTGTACTATATATATATATATATAAATCGTAATCGTGCCTTTTAGTGGTTTCTAAGTTGTTACATTACAGGTATAACATACAGTTGCATTATATGGACATTCCTCAAGACTTAAAATGGACATTGGAACCCACGGTTTATGCTTAATTTTTTCATTTATAACCAAAATCAGTGTGTAACATCTGCAAGATTATTTTGTTAACTTATAGTTTATATGTTTGTGAATCTCTTATCATATGCTAGGCCTACCTGCATAATATTTCTTTTCCAGCTAACCTATAAGATTGTTTCAAACTATTTGTAAATTTGTGCTTGTGTTGCTCATTCTCACATCTTCATTACACTTAACTACACATCGTACCTCTGACTACTTCTTTGTCATCTTGTACGGTATTTTCAGAATTCTTTTTCTCCTTGCCCCTGTGTTGTGTACCCATCTTGATTATGGCGGAGGATCGATTAAAAGCTTTAGAGGAACAAAATAACAACTTGCAGAACCAACTCCAACAACTTATTGCTTTGACGAAGCCTTTGCAAGAGCAGAACGAAGCATTACTAGCCCGGCTCCAAGAGCATGAGTCTACTGGTACCGATGCTACATCTAGCAATGTTGGCCAAGTTGCCAAAATCTCTGCAAAGCTACCACCGTTTTGGTATGACAGACCAACTGTTTGGTTCGCCCAGGTTGAGACTCAATTCAGGCTCGCAGGCATCACGGCCGACCAGACTAAATTTGATAATGTAATTTCACAGCTTGACACCAAGGTCATAGCCGAGGTAGAAGACATTGTCATTAACCATCCTACCACAGGACGTTACGAAAAACTAAGATCTGAACTAGTCCGTCGTCTTTCCGTATCCGAAGAGCAACGAGTTCGCCAACTTCTTGGCGACGAAGAACTCGGTGATAGGAAACCATCACAATTTTTACGTCACTTAAAGTCATTAGCCGGTAGCTCACTTCATGACGAAAGTATATTAAAACAACTTTTCATGCGTCGACTACCCCAGCACTTGCAGGCTATATTAGCGGCCCAGTTAATGCCTCTAGCTGATATAGCAGAGCTTGCAGACAAGATCTTGGAACTTTCACCTACTGTCACACCACCATATAGCCACTTGGCCGTACATGCTACAGCTGCGCCGAATACTTTAGCTGCCCTGATGGAGGAATCGACACGTAAAGTCGATGCCCTGGCCCGTAACCAGCCCCGAGGCAGGAGTCACAGTAAAAGGTGATCTAAAAGCCGTGACCGTTCCCTTACTCCACAGAGCCGGCTTTGTTGGTACCACAAAAAGTTCCAAGATAAAGCTGTAAAATGTACTAGTCCCCGTTCCTGGCAGGCGGAAAACGGAACGAACAGCCAGTGAAGACGGCAACTGTCTGTTCTACATCGGGCCGCCGTCTATTTATTTTTGATCAGAATACCAAAGCAAAATTTCTGATTGACACCGGATCTGACCTTTGCTGTTTCCCGCGTAAGCTTCTGGGAAGCACTTGCAAAGCTTCTGGGTATGAGCTGAGCGCTGCAAACGTTAGTACAATGAGGACATACGGTAGCCTTTCCATGAACCTCAACCTTGGTTTACGTCGTGACTTTCGTTGGCAATTTGTCATTGCTGATGTTAGCACAGCCATCATTGGTTCTGATTTTCTGGCTTACTATAACTTACTCCCTGACTGCCGTAACAGATGCCTCCTCGACGGCACCACCGGCCTACACGTTAAGGCATCTGTAGCTTCTATCGACCGGGCGAGTTGGCCGAACGCGTAGAGGCGCGCGGCTGTGAGCTTGCATCCGGGAGATAGTAGGTTCGAATCCCACTATCGGCAGCCCTGAAAATGGTTTTCCGTGGTTTCCCATTTTCACACCAGGCAAATGCTGGGGCTGTACCTTAATTAAGGCCACGGCCGCTTCCTTCCAACTCCCAGGCCTTTCCTATCCCATCGTCGCCATAAGACCTATCTGTGTCGGTGCGACGTAAAGCCCCTAGCAAAAAAAAAAAGCTTCTATCGAACAGGCCAGCGTAAAGACTGCTGCAGTATCCACCGACTCACCTTTCAGCATGTTCCTCGCTGAGTTTCAGCCCATTACTCGCCCACCTGGGATCCAACGTGATATTAAACACAATACTGTACATCACATTAGGACAACCGAAGGCCCACCAGTCTCTTGTCGACCTCGTCGTCTAGGACCCCAAAAATTGCAGATAGCGAAAAAAGAATTCGAGGACATGGTAAGGTGTGGTACAGCGAGACCTAATAGTCCCTGGTCCTCACCCTTGCACCTTGCACCTATGCGGGACAACTCATGGCGTCCATGTGGCGATTACCGGGCATTGAATGCAAGAACAATACCCGACCGCTACCCGGTACGACACATAGGAGATTTTTGCCATAACATTGCTGGGTCAACCATTTTCAGTACATTTGACCTTATCAAGGCCTACCAACAGATTCCAATTCACCCCAGTGACATTTGCAAAACAGCCATAACAACCCCTTTTGGGCTGTTTGAATTTCCCTATATGTCGTTTGGGTTACGAAATGCTGGACAAACTTTCCAGCGTTTTATGGATGAGGTCACTAGAGATTTAAACTTCTGTTTCCCGTATATCGACGATATCCTGGTGTTCTCACGGGATGCTGAAGAGCATATGCACCATCTCCGCATACTTTTCCAGAGATTAGCTGATTACGGTGTAGTCATAAATCCATCCAAGTGAGTATTAGGTGCAAGTGAGGTGACCTTCTTGGGCTATCGGCTCTCAAAGGACGGTACAAAACCTCTACCAGAGAGAATCCAGTCTCTCTTGGAATACCCTCTACCGAAGACTGTCCAGGGCCTCCGCCGGTTCCTGGGCATGGTCAACTTCTACAGACGTTTCCTACCACATGCGGCTGAATTGCAGGCTCCGTTGGTGAACGTCCTAGCCAATTCTAAGCTTAAGGGTTCTAAACCTGTCCCCTGGACTCCAGAATTGCAACGTGCTTTCCACGAATGCAAAGAAAGCCTAGCGCAAACTACTCAACTTGCTCAACCATTGCCAGATGCGCCTCTAGGTCTCTTTACCGATGCATCAAATACTCAAGTTGGAGCGTGTTTGCAACAGAAAGTTGGACACCATTGGCAGCCCCTAGCATTTTTCAGTAAGAAGCTTTCAGCGCGTCAAACAACGTGGCCGGCCTATTACAGGGAACTGTTAGCTGTGTACGAGGCTGTCCATCATTTCCGCTATATACTGGAAGCACAACACTGCACCATATATACGGACCACAAGCCTCTGCTTTATGCATTTTCTCAACGCAGAGAAAAACTACCCCCAGCCCAACTAAATCAGCTGTCCTTCATATCCCAGTTCACAACTGATATTCAGCATATAAAGGGAGCAGATAACGTTGTCGCCGATACAATGTCTCGTGTTGAAGCCATCTCACTAGAAGATGACTACGCTGCGCTGGCTCGATCCCAAGCGGACGATGACGAACTCAAAGCCTTATTGCATGGTGGTACGTCGCTGACATTAGAAAAAGTAACCCTTCCGGGCACCACGACTACCATTGTATGCGATACATCAACAGGAAAACCTCGTCCGTTCCTGACACTTCCTTTTCGACGCAGGTTCTTTGACAAGCTCCATAACTTAAGCCACCCAGGTATTCGAGCCACCTCTCGTCTAGTCTCAGATAGATTTGTTTGGCCATCTATTCAGAAAGACACTCGTGCCTGGACTCGTGATTGTTTGTCCTGTCAACGCAATAAAGTGACGAGGCATAATATATCTCCTTTGGGGAATTTCGGAGCACCCACAGGCCGTTTCAGCCACATTCACTTGGATATTGTTGGTCCACTGCCTGTCTGCGAAGGCTATAATTATATCCTCACTGCTGTTGACAGATTTACTCGCTGGCCAGAGGCATGACCGATGCGCAGCATCACTGCTGAAGAAACAGCCGATAAGCTAATAAGTGGTTGGATCTCCCGATTTGGTCTCCCAACTCGTATAACTACTGACCAAGGAAGACAATTCGAGTCTACACTCTTTCGCAGACTTATGACACAATTTGGTACAACAAAAATCCGTACAACCAGCTACCACCCATCCGCTAACGGTATGGTGGAGCGTCTTCATAGACAGCTAAAAGCTTCTCTGATGTGTCATAGTGCAACGTGGATAAAAGCCTTACCCCTAGTGTTACTTGGCATGCGT
Source organism: Anabrus simplex (assembly GCF_040414725.1). NCBI lineage: Eukaryota > Metazoa > Arthropoda > Insecta > Orthoptera > Tettigoniidae > Anabrus > Anabrus simplex. The sequence goes on along the minus strand of NC_090266.1, from coordinate 137,881,789 downwards.
GCGGTTCTAAAGGAAGATCTGAAAGCTTCCCCCGCCGAACTAGTTTTTGGGGAGCCTCTACGCCTCCCTGGAGAAATGGTTACTTCTTCGCCCAGTTCTCCTACTCCACTTGACCCTGCAGATTTTGTAAATCACCTAAGGAAGGTAATGGCCGAACTAAGACCTGTTCCTGCCTCCCGCCATAGTCAAGAGAAAATATTCGTCTTCAAAGACTTGGCAACTGCCTCCCATGTTTTCCTGAGAGTTGATCATGTGAAGCCTCCCTTGCAACCCCCATACTCTGGTCCTTACCCTGTAGTCAGCCGTAATGAGAAGACTTTGACGCTAATGATCGGAAACAAGGAAGTAGTAGTGAGTACAGACCGTGTTAAACCTGCATACATAGAAACAAACCTTGCTCTTCCTACCCGCACCAACACACCTGACACATCTGCTAGCCCCATTTCATCCGGTCAACCTAGCACTTCTTTTACACCTGACTTACCTGATGCGTCATCACCACCCAGAAAGTACACAACACGATCAGGACGCAGAGTTCGCTTTGCCCGTCCATTCGATTTGTGAACTTTCCTTCTCCGTGGGGGGGGGGGGGGGGGGGGTGATGTGGCGGCATCAGGAAGAATGAACTCGCCCCACATACAGAACGCACCCTTGTGCACGATGCAACATTGCATCAGGGTATAGCTTGCTAAACTAGCGTCATTCGGCTGCGTGGAGTGAGCATGAGCATCACGCCTGTTTGTGTCTTGTTGGTGTAATCAGTGTAACCTATCTCACATGCAAAGGTGTACTAAAACTGTGTGTGGTGTAAATAAATCTTATTATCCATGAGGACTGGTTTATTTATGAACGATGTGGAGCTGTCTACAACCAAGACTCCATAAGTCAAAGACAAACACACCCTGTTCCAAAGATTCGCGTCACAAACTTTCTGGACTGTTTCAGTAAATGTAGCACAATAATCTAGTAGTTACAAATACAATATGTTACAACAATATTTACGCTGTACAGGTTAGGTAGTTACATGGAATACAAATAAAATATTCTAGCACCGCACTCCAGATCCTACAGAAGATATTACAAAACACAAGATTTACAAATAAAATCTTCTACAAACACTTTTCTCCTCAAAAGCATTGCCTTATATTGTATTTTTATTTGACACTAAATTAAACTGATAGTTATTTGATCTTATATCCGTTATGACGGAAAATATGTTGTAATGGGCGTTATATGAAAAGGACATGCATTCTGGCATGACTACATAGCTGATCCAAACTCTGTGAATTTAACAGTTGCATTTCTTTTTTAAAATATACTTAAGTTGCTGAAATTGTAACTATGTCAATGAACCAAACAGAATTCTTAAAAAATCAGTGAATTTTTTGGTAAAATTTCTACCTTAACGTCACGGGTGTTACATCAAATGTAAGGGGTGTTACACAGTGCATTTGAGGCTTAACTTTAGTACAACTTATACTTTAGAGCATAATATGTTTATTCATGGATTAATCACTAAAAGGTCCTTTCTTCATGAACACTGACTTTTGAACTAAATTCGTATACAACTCTGCATTGTCCTTTAACCTTCGTAGCAGGAGTAGGCCATTTTCCAATCAGCTGATCAAATCTAACTTAAATTTCATCACGGTACTTTTATTTGGCTTGAATATTTTTTCTCCACAAGATTTTAAGAAGAGGATTTGAACATCACTATTTTCATCTACAAGTCCTTGGCAGATTCCAACGTAACAATAGTCTTTGTTCTTTTTTGACTCTTAATTTCCACCATGACAAATAAACCAACACCAACCTTCTTTGGGTGAAGGCCAACGATAGTGCCTGTTTCACCTTCCGAGTCCGTGAAAATGTCTGAATACTTCAACATCTTGCTGGTTTCTTTAACATTACTTCTCAAGTATTCATCCGAGCGGCTTGAACTACTTTTCTTTCTCCATATTTGTGATGTATCATCAATTTCTTCATTGCTTAAATTATCTTTGCTAACGTCTGCCTTGACAATTTCACTTTGAGAAGTTGCAGAGGCAAGGATGCTCTTGTGAAATGAGGGCATGCTCGTTTGTTGGAAATTGCCTCTACATTCTCCCACACTCACTTCAATGCTTTCTCTTTTAGTCGAGTCTCTTCCTTGTTCACGACAAAGCACTGTTTATTCTTCGCGTTTTTCACACCAACATCATGGTAGTCCCTTGCAGCATCAATGTTAAACCTTCTTGCTTTAATGGAAACCCAGGCACACCTTTGTAGAGTGCGACCAATTCCATCTACAACACCTTTCCCATGTGAACTAGCGAAGTACACTTATTCAATTGTAGTAATGCTCCATTAAACAAATATTACATAGAACATATCTGTTTTTGAACTGGCTGGCAGCATTGTCACTGAATATGCAAAAAAGGTGATTGACTGAGGGTGCAATCTGCTTGATATCTGAAATGATGACATCAAGAAAAGCCCAGACAGAGTACTTATTGTGTGGCAGGTCATCACTGACAACGACATAAGCCTTAAAGACTCCATCTGAAAGCCAAAAACCGCATGTAAAAAGTGGGATTTGACTATGACTCAAATGAGATGATTGAATCTCATCCTGTGAAATCATAGCATAGTTTTCTGCAAAGTCTATCTGTATCACCACTTCTCCATGTGTCACATTTTTTGCAGGTTTGAAGTACTGTGCCTGTGTTTTTATATAGCAATGTGTCTTAAACTTTGGAGTTATTTCACTGAGATTTACGACTGCATTCTTGCAAGATCCCTTTCTGATGAATAATTTATGATACCCACTCTCATCTTTATCCCATTCTTTCCACTTTATTTCTGTTGACTGATCGATATCCGGTGATATCCAGCTATTTAATACTGTATCTTAGACACCTTCCCATCATGCAATCTTCAGCAGAGGTATCACAGCAAAACTTTGGTAATAATTCTGTATGGTTTCTTGGAAACATATTATTAGTGAATGTAGACATAGCTTCAAGTAAATAATTGAAATTGCCATGCTGTTCGCAAACGCAGACATTATGGGGCACTTGTGATACTGGCAAGACATATTCAGGTCTTAGGGCGTAGAATGAGGATTAGCCGACATGAATATCAGGATTTTTAGATTTAAATTCCTGGCATTCTCCCCTACAGCCATTACCATGTTTCGTTTTTGCATATGCACCCTTTTCCCAGTGGCAGGATTCTCAATTGATGTAGCATATTGTTTGCAAGGTGCCTGGGGACCTATTTCATCGCAACAAAAACTGGATGACAGAAGTTTTATCTTCAACTGATAGAATGTTTGATGCTTTTTAGTTAGTTTTGGAACTGCCCTGAACAAGCATGATCCAATGATCTCCATAGCCAGTTTCTTCACGACAGCAGCTTTTTAGTTGGGCTTTTAGAAAAACCCATGACACTACAGCCCTTGAAGGGCCTTGGACTACCAAGAGACCGCTGCTCAGCCAGAAGGCCTGCAGATTACGACGTGTCGTGTGGTCAGCATGGCGAATTCTCCCGGCCGTTATTCTTGGCTTTCTAGACCAGGGCCGCTATCTCACCGTCAGATAGCTCCTCAATTGTAATCACGTAGGCTGAATAGACCTCGAACCAACCCTCAGGTCCAGGTAGAAATCTATGACCTGGCCGGGAATCGAACCCGGAGCGTCCGGTTAAGAGGCAGGCACGCTACACCTACACCACAGGGCCGGAGGGCTTTTAGGAGGGTCTTCTTATTTTGGATAGAGACTCCCAAGTGATTGTGGGCACTGTAAGAGCCCAGGGGAAATTCTGTCCCCACACTATTTGATTCCAACTTATCCTGAGCTTTCTTCCTTTGCTTATGAGGTCGAACCCTAACACGAACTTTTTTCAACTCTTCAGTTTTTTATCACTGCTGAAACTTTCTTTCAATTTATTCCTTCTCATTTGATCACGCTGTTTCTCTTTGTCGAGGTACTCTTTAAATATTGTAGGATCCGCCTTCATTTCTTCACGATACTTTTTCATTCGTTCCATAGCAGACACTGGAGCCATTTTCTGAATATAAGATAAACACCCGTTCAACTGAATGGATTAGACTCTTAATGATGTAAGTTAAAAAGTTACAGTTCAATGACATGAGAGTAACTAAATAAATTCATTAGAAAACATGCAGGAAAAAAAACAAATCTTTAAAAGCGTTTGCTAGCACACAGAGTACTTCACTATAACGTGGCCTAAATGCTACATTGGGCACTTTGATTAATTAATATTTCATCGTACGTACACTGCTAGAACGTGTGTAACACCCGTCACATTCCATGCTGTAACACCCATTACGCTTTTTCAACTAATTGTATTTGAAAAATAAATTAAATTGACATGCCTGTGATTACAAGCATGTACTTAATCTCACTTTCAGAAAAAAAAGAGTAACCTACTGCTTTTATTGAAGGTACTATTTAAGAAATATGCTTTTACTGTTACGGGTGTTACACAATGGCATAAATACCAAATCTGATTATTTTAGAAGAATAATATAAGTGCCTTACCTTTAAAAATGCAGCACTTCAATTTTGTACATACAAATGGTTCACCATAAAGAAGTGCAGCTGAATCAGCTGATTGTCATGTGACTAACACGGATGCCAATTTAGCTATAAAATCCCCCTTCAATCATCTGCATAGGATATTACAGTTTTGGGATGTTTGAAGAAAGTAACCAATCAACATTTTTCAAAAATTAATTCAGGATAGTAAATTCTGGACTTTCAGGCTCATATTTACATATAAACTGAACAAAATAAATTTAAAAATGTATCTCCTCAGGGTCATGTTCATATGGAATTCCTCTATTACTACTACACTCAGTTTCAAGACCGTTTCGCTAGGTGTACTGGCAAGCAATGTCTTGCGATATCTCGCAATGTGTCACGCATTGCCGGTAATGGCAGCCCCAGCTCCTTAGCTTCTGAGCGATGTAACTTCTATGGTGTTGTCCTATATACTTTCCCCTTATTTTCTATGGTGGCTCCAGCCTTTTTTGATTGGTGGTGGTAATTTTTTATTTTAAGAGGACGTGGAAGGAATGCAATTGCGGAAAGGGGCCAAAATGGGTAGTAGTGAGAGAAATTGAAATTATTACCCTATTCCTGAATCCAAATTAACTTTTTTAAAATTTAATGCATATAATAACTTTATATTCTATCTCTTCATTTATGATCCAGTTAGAAAGAAATCGCTGTAATGAACCACACCAACGTGATAACCTGATAATATAATACCTTAGTATCGTCCGGCTCCATGGCTAAATGGTTAGCGTGCTGGCCTTTGGTCACAATGGTGCCGGGTTCGATTCCCGGCAGGTTCGGGAATTTTAACCATCATTGGTTAATTTCGCTGGCTCGGGGGCTGGGTGTCTTCATCATCATTTCATCCTCATCACGACGCGCAGGTTGCCTACGGGAGTCAAACCAATAAAGACCTGCACCTGGCGAGCCGAACATGCCTTCGGACACTCCCGGCACTAAAAGTCATACGACCGGGCGAGTTGGCCGTGCGCGTAGAGGCGCGCGGCTGTGAGCTTGCATCCGGGAGATAGGGGGTTCGAATCCCACTGTCGGCAGCCCTGAAGATGGTTTTCCGTGCTTTCCCATTTTCACACCAGGCAAATGCTGGGGCTGTACCTTAATTAAGGGCACGGCCGCTTCCTTCCAACTCCTAGGCCATTCCTATCCTATCGTCGCCATAAGACCTGTCTGTGTCGGTGCGACGTAAAGCCCCTAGCAAAAAAAAAAAAAAAAAAAAAAAGTCATACGCCATTTTTTTACCTTGGTATCCCTGTTATATGTTTGTATATTTAATTTTATACAAATATTTAGCGCCTACTCTAAAATATTCCTTCATTTATAATGAACAAACTCATTACTGCGAATCCCTATCTTTATGACCCTTTCAATATTAAAAAAATCCCAGTGATTGGACGAAGAGCTCCACAGTCTCCAATAACCATTCAAGTCGAATGTTTGTCCAGTAACCATCAACGGCCAATTGTATCGCTTACGCTTCTTTTGCATTAATTACGTGAAAAAACTACTACAGTATTTTCTTGAAGCAGAATCGTGCTTATTTAATGCTGAATGCTGCTATAACTGGAAAGATTAACAGTCTTACTAATAAAATATGCCATTGGCGAAGCGTCCTAGTATCCACTGTTACCACTGGTAACAGTTTAAAAATATAAAAATCTAGTATTTATTATTATTAATTTTTAATACCGGTATATATGTTTCTTCGTCAGGACTTGTAACGAGAACTCTATTGCAGTAGATAGCCACCGTCAAAGCTGAGAAAGAGTCTGTTTGTTACCAACTCCTGGCGGTGGTTACGAGTTGAATCTCTTCTGACAGCTAGGCTAGTATTACTGCGCCTGCGCCAAGCTAAGCCCCTCACCCCCACGCGATACTGAAATGTATCCTACTACTTTCTCCGGTCGTCTTACCACAATGGAAAGTGGTAACGAATGCTAAAAATAATGTTGGTGCTGTGCAATTTTGTCCATTCTTTCCGCCGTGCTCAACATTGCATTGCTATAATTTGTGTTAATTATTTTTCCTATTATAATACGACGTGAATTTTCTTGTTAAAGTGTGAATTTATATTTAATTTGTCTTAGGTAAGGATAGCATATAAGGTAACTTAGGGAGATCCCGACATGAGGGAGAACTCGACACTTTTAAGCTTAGCGCCCCTGGTAACCACAGTACTCTACAGGTCGAACTAGTAACTACATGTATTGGAGCCGTAGGGTGTTGTGCTCATGGCGATCCTGGTAGCAGACGATTATCACTATAAATACAAGACATCTGAATAGTTGAAGGTGAGTATGTAAGTGATGTATGATGTAAAAGTAACGTACTATAAGATAATGAGTAGGTTGTAGAACGAAATACGTAGATATGCGATATTTTTAAGGCAATGTTTGAGGTTAGGCGCACAAAGCACGTTTTGGAGAAGCGGCCATGTCATTTCCAAATCGCCAATCATTCAGCGTGGTAAGTGCTGCCACCTCTTGCCTGCCAATGTAACTCGGGGAGATGTCGACATGACAAGCGTGGGAGATCTCGACACTGTCATTTATCCGTACAATCCCGATATCCTCCAAGAAGACATTTTTGAATACGACCTTGTGCAAGACGAAAATGGTTCAAATCACGTACATGTTGGAGAAGATATTGCTGTCGAAACTAAGGCCAGTAGTCCTACATTATCACAGGAACATGAAGCCTCACCTGCATTTACACCTCCGAGTTGCTCAGTCCAGGAGTTATCTCCTGTTCCGATATTAAGACTCCTATCTGGAAAAGGAAGAGGAAGAAGAGTGCAAGAATCCGCCATGGTGACTTCTCAGGATTACCGACAAAAGTTAAGGAAGAGGAAACGCGTAAATGAACAGAATCCCTCAAATCTAAACAAAACAACGAGAACTCGGCGTGTTGGTAGTGGGGAAGCTAGTTCCTCAAGCAGTCTAAATTGCTCTGAGAATTACTGCGCAGTATGTGATGGCTATTTCTATGACGACAACCGAAATGAGGCATGGGTCCAGTGTAGTGGGGAATGCAGGAAATGGTTCCACGAGATGTGTGTAGAAAATGGAAACGACGAACAGTTTATATGTGCCCACTGTGTACAATAGCTGTGTAACTCTTCCGAGGTCCTACCTAGTGTCAGGTTCTCCCTAAGTGCGGGAGAAGTGGACATTTTTGCATCGTTTATTTATTTTCTAATTTACAATGATATGAAGTTTTATTTTTGGCCATAAATAATAGAAAACATACACTAACTGTCTACAAATTCACCAGGTAAAAATTGAACTATTTTGCAAATAAAGCATTATCAAAATGACAGGTTTTTGCTTAGCGTGTCGAGATATCCCTAAATTACTATAGTACTGCACAACTTATTAAACCTTAAAACGAGTGCTATCACATTCACCTCGAAAATAAGTGAGTTGGTGGGCCCATAATGCTCATGTATAATAGTGTAATGGTTATAGGGTCCGCCATGCCAACTTGCTACGGCCGAGCTCGTCACCCATCGCCCCACCCCCCTTACGCTCGACCACGCCAATCGCGAGCAACACTTAAGCGCTCTCCTCTATCCGTGGTCGCGCCGCATGGGACGACGGAAATTACTCGACTCTTAATCTGGAGTCTTCCATCTCGCGAGGTTCCTGGATCCATCGTGCATCCGGACGATTCTAGAAGGGCCAGCGCAGGTATATAAGAGAGTAACGACCTGCCTGTAGTCCGGGATCTCCGTAGTGCACAAATCACTCATCTCAAACTTTTTTCTCGGCCGGGTGGCCCACATCTCTAATCGCAGCCCAGCCGAGCTCAAAAAAGCACAAATAGGCAGACGCCTAGTTGGCAGTCGCCTCCCCAATACCATGCCCTATGTACTCCTCCCCTGGGTAGATCTCTCTATCCCAGAGACAGAAATACAGCAAGCACTAAAAACACAATATGCCCAAGTTGTAAAATCCTTTCGTGTAATAGATGGTCGAACGAAGAGACCTTCAGAGCACATCTTACTACAAGTCATGACCGACCAAGAAGTGCACCGCCTAATACTCCAGGGAGTCAACCTTAGGAACTACAACTACGTGGTAATAACACCGCCACAGAACATCCTCGACCAACTTCAAACCAAACCTGAATTAATTCCCATCCTCCATGAGCCACCAATAAAGACAAAACCATTGCCACTCTCCCTCCCTATCACAACCACTACCACAACCATCATAACCACTACCAGCACCCATGCCACAACCATAACCACCACCAGCACACCCTGCCACTCCTTCCCGGTCATGACATCAACCCTCCCCCCCCCCCCTCCCATCTACCAACCCCCCAGTCCACAGCAAACAACGTCCGAAATAACCCTGCAGGACTATACCGCTGACCACGCAACACCATCCGAACAAGAGTACTTCACCGACCGAGCAACGCCGACCGAGCAGCCACCATCACCCATGTCCATCCACAGCTGTGTACTGCGAGGCATCAACCCGGACATCCCTACAAGAGACATCATTCAGGAACTCCGCACTGCAGGCATCCCAGTGAAGAAGGCCATAAGGATCCGAAATAACCATGGCCCCACCTATATGGTCCGCCTGCAACTACCATCGGAACGAGATGTACAACAACTCATCAGCAAAGGAGCACAAATTTACGGAGAACATCACTGAGTGGAACCCTCCTTTTCACCACCCCCATCCACCCGCCAACCATCAGCCACTATGCATCCCCGCCCCCGGCCACCCCCCACACAAATCCCACCATATCACCAAGCTCTCCCACCTCTCCCTCACTCCAGCCCTTATCAGCCGCCCACACCCTCACTGGATCTCCTCCACTTCCTCATCCTGTCTCTTCACAACTGTACCACCACTCTTCACCTCATAACCTCACACCTGCTCCCAACCATGGTCATCCCACCATACCCACAGTCAAACCTAATCCCAAATCACATATACTAAAATTGTAACCCCTAGCATAACACCAAAATTGTAAACCAAATGTAAATATCAAACACCATTGTATCTATGTAACACCATTGTATCTCCAAATGTAAATATGAAACACCATTGTAACACCATTGTATCTAACATAATAAAAAGCACAAGAGCAGAGACTGCACACTTAGCCAAGAGGCCAAACTCCTTCACATCTCCAAATCCTAAAGCTACTCTCCTCTTAACTTCAAACCCCCATCAAATCCCCAAACCCCGCCAAATCTCCTGGCCAGAGAGAAGGCGTAACCTTCTAGGTGGCCCGCCCCTCCCCTTCGGGGAGGGGAATGAAAACATCCCCCTTGGTCCTTGCCTGTAGTCAGTCAGAGTTAGAGGAGAGTTAGACGGAGTGAGTGAGTGAGAGCGAGATTGCGTTCGCTGGTGTGAGTTAGCGAAGGGCGCAGTCAGTGATAGTCTGGGCTGAGATGTCAGCCTGTTGGAGCCGAGGACTCGTTCCTGTTTCCCTGATGTGTGTGTGAGTCCCTTGAGGCCGGCTGCTGGAGAAGAACCTTGGGTGTTCTGGAGCAGCACGAAGGGGACACTGGGTGCCGACGTGTGCAGACTGCGAACGGGGTTCGACGGGTTGAGTGAACAGCGGACACTATCCCGACCTGCGATACTGACATGTAGGCTGTGGACCGTGACAGCGCTAACGAGTGTGACTGAGTGGCTGAGTGAGTGTAGCGTAAATAATCGATGACTCTGTGTGTGTGTGTGTGTGTGTGTGTGTGTGTGTGTGTGTGTGTGTGTCATTGTAGATGGAACATGGGAAACTAAGAGAGAGAGCGCGAACTGTACGTGTGTGTAACCGTGTACTTGTGTAAGTTGTAAGCTCGGCTATCGTCTGTGTGTGTGTGTGTAAATCTGTAATTGTAGTGCTAAGTTAATACATCTTAGAAATAGGTTCTGTACCCATTTATTCATTTACTTACCCCGCCAACACGTTACAATAGGAAGTTTAATGAACACACCAGTTTCGTTAAGAACCTGTTAAGAAAACAAAAATATAATTGAAAACATTTAGTCAAGTAATCGAAAAGAAAAGTACGATATTTTCGTGACTCGTGGTACAGAGATCTGCGACGGTTATGTGATGTAAGCGCTGACCGTTCTGTTCTTTCTTTCTCTAAACATCTCCTTGCAATGTTACAAGAATTTCAGTGTGGTGAAAACTTACCTTGTGTAGTAGTACTAGTATGGAGATGAAGTACTACGCCTTAGTGCAGGAGAATTGACATCATGGACTGCATTAAACTTAAAAGAGAATTTTCTGTCCTCTACACGAAATCAGACCTTGTGAAAAATAGTGCATACCTCTACCACCCATTTTTAAGTTATGTTATCTTATACAGAAGTAAATTATTAAGCCTACCACAGTTACGAAATGGCATCTGTATTATTAATAAAAAAAGCTGCGGTGGGAGCGACAATATACTCTCAAGGAGGAGTGTGGTAACACTTTTCAAAACGTCACGCGTCACCACTGAAAAAATCCTAATACAGTTGTTTAACACTTGTATAGTTATACATTGAATAAACCGTGTATAAGCGTTGCATATTTCTCTTATTAATGCTCGACTAAGTGCTATGTTCCGAGCTGTCAGCGGAGAGATGGCGCGGAATGACATTAGTAGACGAATAAGTTTGAGTGGCTTTTATAAAAGTAGGAAAGATCACAATATGAAGATGAAGTTGGAATTCAAGAGGACAAACTGGGGCAAATATTCATTTATAGGAAGGGGGGTTAGGGATTGGAATAACTTACCATGGGAGATGTTCAATAAATTTCCAATTTCTTTGAAATCATTTAGGAAAAGGCTGGACCGGGCGAGTTGGCCGTGCGCGTTGAGGCGCGCGGCTGTGAGCTTGCATCCAGGAGATAGTAGATTCGAATCCCACTATCGGCAGCCCTGAAAATGGTTTTCCGTGGTTTCCCATTTTCACACCAGGCAAATGCTGGGGCTGTACCTTAATTAAGGCCACGGCCGCTTCCTTCCAACTCCTAGGCCTTTCCTATCCCATCGTCGCCATAAGACCTATCTGTGTCGGTGCGACGTAAAGCCCCTAGCAAAAAAACAGAAAAGGCTGGGAAAACAACAGATAGGGAATCTGCCACCTGGGCGACTGCCCTAAATGCAGAGCAGTATTGATTGATTGATAATAAACGTGGTATACAAATTATATTACTATACTGTACGTACACACTCGTTCGAAGCCGTAGGAATCTCTTCATGCAGTTCACTGACATATTTCTTCCCGTTCATGGTCGCATTGGCTGGTTAGGCCTATCTGTATTTAACAAGAACGCCCTACTTTAGTTCAGTGGAGTCCGACTCGTTGGCTGAACGGTCAGCGTACTGGCCTTCGGTTCAGAGGGTCCCGGGTTCGATTCCCGGCCGGGTCGGGGATTTTAACCTTCATTGGTTAATTCCAATGGCCCGGGGGCTGGGTATTTGTGCTGTCCCCAACATTCCTGCAACTCACACACCACACATAAGACTATCCTCCACCACAATAACACGCAGTTACCTACACATGGCAGATGCCGCCCACCCTCACCGGAGGGTCTGCCTTACAAGGGCTGCACTCGGCTAGTAATAGCCACACGAAATTATATTATAGTTCAGTGGAGAGCATGGATTGACGCCAGGGCGTGTACGGTCCATGCTCAGAGAGTCAGAGAGAGAGGGGTAGTGTAATAAGTTCTTATTAAGTTGAAACTTGTGTTTATTAAAAAAATCGACAAATTATATCACCTTTTACAGACGAACAGTTGAGATTTTGAATGTCCAGGTAGAGGTAGGGACAAACGTCGCCCCTCGGCGTCGGTGATGTCGCACGTTGTCGAACTCCCTGCCCCTCACCGTAGAACTCCTCTCAACACCATGGCACCACGTTATTCCACGGCGGTTGACGACCTTCGAAGTTCGGATGAGACTCGAACCTGGGAGTCTGACGTCTGTTGATGTCAGCGTGCAGCGTAGAATATTTAATTAGCTTTTATTCCACCGCAATCCCATGGAGGGAGTAGAGAAATGTGTAGACTTCGCACAGAATGTCAATAGAATCCGATACGACACTTCTCCATCACACTGCACTAAAGATGGTTGCACGACACTCTTCGAAAAATTCACGCACCCCTCCATGCCAATCTATCCTGTGTTAACATTTTTCTTCTTCTTTTTCTGTCGCTTTTCCCACATCTGTGGGGTTGCGGGTGCGAACTGTGTCGCACATGTGGATTTGGTTCTGTTTTACGGTCGGTTGCCGTAAGTTCCACAGTTAGTTAGGGTTGGACGCGAACACTTCGAAGGAATTCAAATAAATTCAGTGACACAGTTTGTGACGATGAGGAAAATTAGCACAGTTGAAAATATGAAAGTAATTATCGTCTGATACACTCGTCGATTAACTTGAAATTGATGGGGTAACACAATAATCTGGAACCTTCTACGACTTTAAGGTTCAGTCTTACGAAATGAAATGAACACCATTACTTTGGCACAGTCCAATGAAAAGAAATAAATTAAGTCACTAGGACAAGTCTAACTTAATGCTTGAGCACGATAAAATGAATGTACAGTTCTATGAATGCAAGTTAGAGCACACACAATCTTATGAAAAGAAATTACGCTCTTTCACCAAGGCACAGTCTTATTTGAGCACAGTCTTATGGAAAGAAACTAAGTTTTCACGCAAGCACAGTCTTATGAAATGAGACTCACAGTCTTATGGAAAGAAATTAAGTTTCACTGAGGCACAGTCTTACGAAAACACAGTCATTTGAGAAAAGTTCACGTGGAACAGTCCCGTAAACTAAATTAAGGTACAGAGTTTGCGAACTGAAATGAAATTCACAAGTTATTTCGCGATTGTTTAAAATATCAATCACCTAAGCCCTTTCGGTTCGACACTTTACGAAACCAATTCTATCACTCTTGTATTACTGTTTGTACAAGTTAGTCGCTATCAATAACTTGAGATAATTCGCCTCCTTCAATTGCACACGAAGTTAAAGTCCTAAGATAGCACTTCTAACACTTAGAAAATTTAACTGTAATTAAGTGAACCAGTGAGGGATAATTTTCTTGTACAACTTTTAAATGTTCGGTCAAGAGGATTTCAAATTTAATGCCTACAGTTTCCTTCATTTGTAATGTCAGTGTTTTATATTATCTTTAGAATTATCTCAGTAAATCTCACTCGTTAAAATCAGCATTTAAAGAATATATTTCGTTTTGTATCAAATGAATTGTTTCATTTTAATAAGTAACTTAGATCAGACAATCTCACATTTTAATAGGGAAACCGAACGCCAATCTCCTTTTCCCAGAACCTATATGTTATGCTGCCAAATATGCTTATTGCTATTTGCTTTACGTCGCACCGACACAGATATGTCTTATGGCGACGATGGGATAGGAAAGGCCTAGGAATGGGAAGAAAGCGGCCGTGGCCTTAATTAAGGTACAGCCCCAGCATTTGCTTGGTGTGAAAATGGGAAAACACTGAAAACCATCTTCAGGGCTGCCGACAGTGCGGCTCGAACACACTATCTCCCGATTACTGGATACTGGCCGCACTTAAGCGACTGCAGCTACCGAGCTCGGTAAGTAAGCTTACTACCTCACGCCCTAGAGATATTCAAGACTCTCATTCCATTATCGTTACATCTATTTGTAGCTGGCGCACATCAACAATTGTATTTAATATTGTTTCATTTTAATTCAATCTTATATTTTTAAATAAGTGAGTAGTAATCACACATCTCCCGAATGTAAGTTCACACTACGCGACACTAACCGCACAGCCAACTCGCTCGGTGTATATATGAAGGATACGAGAACGAGATAGTGTACTGTTGCTTTCCTCACTGAACCAAGTATTGTTTCTAGAAATGAGTATGCCAAGCCCAAATGCTATTACTAACATCGCTTACGTATATTTCTCCTTTACTTCCATATCGACATAGACGAAGATGAAAATGAGATACATTAGGTTAAGGGAAGTAACAAACTTGTTCTACTCCATACCAAAATATATTGTGCACTGGAAACACATAAATTCGCTAGTGGACCTGCCAATGACAAGGACATCTGTGTATCTCAGCTTGACAATTGCTATTTACGGAACCCTCAGTGCTGAAATCTCTATCCACCTGAGCAGTGAATGGCGTTCTATAGAACGCGATTACCATCTTATGGCACAAAACTTTAGTTGCGCACTTTGTATGTGCACGAGTCCATGAGCTGCAGTGTGAGTGAGAGGAGAGGAACGTTCACTTCACATCGCTCCCAGAAGCACAGCAGTAGTTACTCTCTCCACTACCTTCCTTCCCCTCCTGTTTTCCTCCAAGCTAGGGACTTCGCGCAGGTTTATGCCATTAAACTCTTAACTAATGTAATCTGTGACAGTAAGATTCAATCAATCAATCAATCAATCAATCAATCAATCAATCAATCAATCAATCAATCAATCAATCAATCAATCAATCAATCAATCAATCAATCACTACTGATCTGCATTGAGGGCAGTCGCCCAGGTGGCAGATTCCCTATCTGTTGTTTCTTAGCATTATCTTAAATGATAGCAAAGAAATTGGAAATTGATTGAACATCTTCCTTGGTGAGTTATTCCAATCCCTAACTCCCCTACCTATAAACGAATATTTGCCCCAATTTGTCCTCTTGAATTCCAGCTTTATCTTCATATTGTGATCTTTCCTACTTTTAAAGAATCACTCAAACATATTCGTCTACTGTTGTCATTCCATGCCATCTCCCCACTGACAGATCGGAAAACATACCACTTAGTCGAGCAGCTCGTCCCCTTTCTCCCAAGTCTTTCCAGCCCAAACTTTGCAACATTAATTTCTTTTTTTTTTTTTGCTATTTGTTTTTGTCGCACCGACACAGATAGGTCTTATGGCGACGATGGGACAGGAAAGGCCTAGGAATGGGAAGGAAGCGGCCGTGGCCTTAATTAAGGTACAGCCCCAGCATTTGCCTGGTGTGAAAATGAGAAAACACGGAAAACTATCTTCAGGGCTGCCGACAGTGGGGTTCGAACCCACTGTCTCCCGGATGCAACATTAATATTAGGGTACTATTTTATACTACTATGCTGTAATAGAAATGAAAGCTGCCGTTTGCACAAAGTTACACACGAATATAACAGGCAAGATACTATCTAATATACCGTATTTACACTATAATTCTCAACTGAAATGTGGTTATGTGATTACTGCAGACGGTAGATAACTATTATTTTCCCTACTCCGCGGGACGGAGAATAAAAGTGTCCTTAAATGCTGAAAAATATGAGGTTGTTTACGATAATTTCTCAAAAATATTTCTGTCAAAACTACGCCAGGGACTTGAGTTGTAATTATTGGGGTGTAGGAACTTGATTATTATTAGCTAACCGCTCATAAATACTGAAAGATCGAGGTTATGAAATATAAATTTCGGATACCTTAACTGCCTACTCAGAACTATAAATGATCGGAATACAAAAATCAGCTGATTATTTATATTTTCTTGATACATTACACCCTTTGTTTACGACTGTAGCCAACATTGCCAATATTTGAATACGAAGAGCGACAATAATCAATAACAATACAACGACTGTTAACTATTTCGCGCCAGCGAAATACTGTATATTCTGTTGAAATCCTTTCTTTAAATACAATTTACAATAGTGTCGCGTTATTTAAAAAAGTTATTACCTTCGTGATAGGTGGAACCGTTGAACTGCTATTTGAAATATCCTGTCAAATGCCTGCACTAATAGACTATAACCGCTGCCGAAGTTAGGGCTCGTTTTAATATCCCGTCTTTGTAAGTATTTTATCAAAAAACCTACTGATATTTTAGTGATAATATTAAAAAGAAAGAGATATTTCTTCTTTCTTCACGCAGTCCTAAATTACAGGTTGTAATCTAGCGAATGCCCACGGAACTAGTCAGTGTGAAAATTGAAAAATAAATACCACTAATCGCAGATTACTACAAACAAACACTAAACACCAATATTTGTGTAACTAAATGTATCACACACACAAAAAATGGCTAAATTTCTACACCTATTAACTACTTTATCACTGAGATAATACAGAGCTCTTGGAACAGCCAACCACTCGCTAGCGCATCCAATAATGGAATCCATCACTGGTATGTTTCTCCTTACTACTAATTTCCGAAGTGTCAGGACTATGAGAGGGGCCAGGTTTAAAGTTCTTGATAGAAGTTAGGCCTACGCCTTTAGTGTAGATTTTAGCCGACCGTGTTTTCCTACGTGTGGTGGGAATATCGCATGGGTCGCGGGATGGAATTTGTAGGCGTGATTAACTCCCACTCTTTCCGTTTGAATTTCTGTCGGAAACTGTAGACGGAACTGTAGCCTCAGGAGACATAGCATTCCTCTTAAACGGGAAAATGTCAGATTTTAGGAATTAACTTTGATTATCTGAGGCGTGAAGCTCTTTTCGTAGCTTGGGTTGCTTCTGTTATGTCCTTCTATTTCATTATTCCAAACAGTTTTTAATGAAAGATATACATTAATATCAAGAGACTGTAGAAGAAGGGTCGTGTGTGATGGAAAAGTGATAATGATGATGATGATGATGATGATCTGGTTGTCACTCGCCAATTATAAAGCCTCTAGTGATCAATGAGTAGCATGTGAGTCCATAGTGAGTATTACTTGCCGAGCCTGAGGCAGATTAATAATTTCCAACCATTCCACGAAACGCTCACTGGTAATCCAACCTTCCTTGCTTACTACAACCATTGCATCATGGTGAGCACTTTCCTTTAAGGCTGGAATGTTCTCCTTTGAATAAAACCATAATTGTACCAGATTTTCCTGCTGCATTTGCATAGCACAGCACTGTAGTTATCGTTCGTTATTCCGCATAAACACGCCTATAGATATATTTCATACCTACGCTAGTGGCAACTTTGGATCCTGCAGTTATAAACATCAGACCGGCCTCATCACAATTCCAGATCTGGTGAGGTTTGTCCATGAGGCCATGTTCTTTAAGAACGTTCTCCAAACAGTCATAATACTCCTGAATGAAAATAGGATTTGATAAATTCTCTGATCATCTGAGAGTTAAACTGCATCGTTCTCGAAATCCTTCGTACCACTTTTTGCCAGCAATCTCCTTCTCAGCATTGAACCTCTCTGCTAACCCATGCTGTTTACAAAATAATATGCCAGTTTTCTCATTTGCAATACTGTCAATCCAAATCCTATCTCCTGCATCCGTATTATATGTTTTTCTAATCTGTTTTCTAATTCTGATGACAGAGCAAAGGGTCTGCCAAATTTTCCAGTTTCGAACTTCATCAAAATGTTAGTCCTCGCAACAAAATGTTCACTACCTTCCTCTTTGACACTAGACCATGGGACTTGGAAATATTTCGAAGCCCTGTATATAGTATTCCTGTCGAACTTTATTAACAGATAGTTCCACAGCCTGCTTTTCATGCTTCTTTTCTGAAGTAAGCTTAGTATCTCATGGTCCAAAGATGTGCGATTTCTTGGTTTTACCCATTACTTTTTGCTAGTGGCTTTACGTCGCACCGACACAGATAGGTCTTATGGCGACGATGGGATAGGAAAGGCCTAGGAGTTGGAGCGAAGCAGCCGTGGCCTTAATTAAGGTACCGCCCCAGCATTTGCCTGGTGTGAAAATGGGAAACCAAGGAAAACCATCTTCAGGACTGCCGACAGTGGGATTCGAACCCACTATCTCCCGGATGCAAGCTCACAGCTGCGCGTCTCTAACCGCACGACCAACTCGCCCGGTTTACCCATTAGTCCTCCCATGTTAGTTGTAACTGAAAATAAATGTAATACAGATGTGTTTAGGCGCGCATATAGGAGTCCATCACGTACCTAATGTTACAATATTAATTTTAGGTTATAAAATGCTTACACACACTGTAGTGGAGTAAATAAGTCTTGAAATTCTTATTGACGCTTAGTGAAATTGTATGTTTACGACATAAAAATATTCTATACCAATAACCAGCATTAAAAGAGAGTTATGTGTAGGGATATATCACCGAGGATATATACTCTGACGATAAAAATGAATGAGAGCAAGGCAGAGAACACAAAAATAAGTCACGTAACTCCAAGGAATCTACTGTTCTGTAGAGAAGTCTGTGAGTGAAAATTATAACAGATCTGGAAAACCTACCGCACAGAGATAATATAAAATATTATATTATTATATTTTTCCAGATGCCTTTGCTGGCAAGATGTAGTGTTTACATTGCATTATATCTTCTGGTATGGGCTAGAACAAATTTGTTACTTTCATTGTCCTGTCTCAGTCTCATTTCAAATCAAAATCTCTTTATTTGCAAATGAGGTGTCTACCTCGGTGGCAAATGGTACACTAAAATACATTATTGTCAAGCACTAAATTTTAAATTAACAGGAGACGAATAAAATTTTCCTAGAATACAATATTATACAATTTACGCTAATAATTTTTTCTATTAAACACACACATCACCCTTAATAAATTTATATTGTTTACAAAATTCTACTTATAATATCTTACAAACATAGTCAACTCATATACAGTACGGTATGTGAAATTACTTCTAATAATACTATACAACTGGTATAAGATTAAAATTAACATTGAATTTATTTACATATTTATATTTTACCCATTTTGGAACCTAAGTAGCATAACGACCTGCTGCGTCTTAACCAGAGCCCCTTTTGCCACCACTTTTCAGAGTTCCTGAAGGGCCTTCACAGCTACCGTAGCGGTCCCAGGGCCCTCGAAGTCCCCACTGTACTTCACCCCTACAGGCAGTCCCCTACTTGGGCTGTCCAAACTCCTTAGACCAGGGGATGGAATTAATTTAATCACACACATTTATTATTTACAATATCCTGCACTGGTCGAATGCCCTCTAACATTTAATTTATTATCTCTGTTGTTGTTTATTCTCTTCTTGAATATCTGTACAGATTTTGGAAAAGGATCAAACACTACCCCTGGTAAACTGTTCCACTCCTTCACGCCCTTCCCAATGAAAGAAAATTTACCCCAATCGCTTCTGCTAAAATTCCTTCTAATTTTGTACTTGTGGTCAGTTCTACCAATATAATTATTTTCCAACCGAAGCCTCTCACGGATATCTCCCCATGCTTCTTCTCCTGTATAGGCTCTATATAATCCTATAAGTCTAGTTTTCTCCCTTCTCTTACTTAAAGTTTCCCACCCAAGTTCCTTTAACATTTCTGATACACTACTCTTTCTCCTGAAATCCCCTGTTACAAACCTTGCTGCTTTCCTCTGCACACCATCTAGTTCTTTTATTAGGTATTCTTGGTGAGGATCCCAAACACTGTTTGCATATTCCAATAATGGACGAACCATACTTAAGTAACATTTTTCTTTTAATTCTTTGTTGCATCCTTTAAGTAGCCTCATTATGACATGTAACGATCTGTATGCTTTCCCAACAACGTCATCAACATGACCCTTCCAGTGCAAATTACTTTCAAATCTCACACCTAAGTGTTTGCACTTGCCATCTTTTGGGATAACTACCTCATCCAAAGTATATTCAAATTCAGTTTTAAAGCTCCTGTTTGTAAAAGTTGTAACAGTTGATTTGGCTCCATTAATCTTCATATTATTTTCTTCAACCCATTCCTGGATACTGTCAAGGTCCCTTTGTAATTCTGAACAATCCTCAATGTTATTTATTTCCCTATAAACAATTATGTCATCTGCATACAATCTTATTTTCGATGTTATATTGTTCCCTAAGTCATTTGCGTATATTAAGAAAAGTAACGGACCGATTATACTACCCTGTGCAATTCCCTTCCAGACTTTCTCTTCCTGTGATATATTATTTCCTACTTTGACTTTCTGAACCCTTGAATTTAGAAATGTTCTTATCCAACGTATAACCCTTACGTCCAATCCTATTCCCTCCAATTTCTTTAATAATATTCCATGTTCCACTCTATCAAAGGCTTTGGAAAGATCTATGGCTATGCAATCTAACTGGCCTCCTGAATCTAACTGATCTGATATGTCCTGCTGAAATCCCACCAGTTGTGCCTCGCAAGAAAATTTCTTTCTAAATCCATACTGGCTCCTCATGAACCAATTTTTCCCTCTGATGTACTTTGCTATTAAACTCTCCAGTATTTTACAAACTATACTGGTCAGGCTGATTGGTCTGTAGTTCTCTGGTTTCCTTTTATCACCCTTTCCTTTATAAATTGGTATTATTATAGATTCCTTCCATTCCTTTGGTATCACACTATTATTTATGACATAGTCAAAGAGAAATTTTAAATAAGGCACTATATACCACCCCATTGTCTTTAATACCTCCCCAGTAATATGAGCACTTCCTGCTGCTTTTCCTTGCTGAAGCAGTTGGATTTCTCTGAAAATATCTTCATTTGTGAATGAGAAGCTTCTTGTTTCCCTCTGTGTCTCTCCCTCTCTATCTTCTGTTACGGTTTCCAAGTCCTGACAATCTTCTACTGAATCTCGGAATTCCCTACTAAAGAGGTTTGCTTTCTCAGTATCTGTTAAATAGTGTTCACCCCCTTCTCCCACCATTGTAGGAATTTGGATTCCTTTTCCTTTTTGATTCCTAATATATGAATACAGCTTTTTCCATTTCCCTTTGTGGTCATTACCCTCTTGAAGAATGCCATTCATATAATTCTCTTTTGCTTCCTTTTTCACTCTATTCAGTTCCCTCATTAGTTGTTTTCTAGTTTCTCTATTCTCCCTACCTTCTTTGATTTTCCTGTTTACTATTCTACATTTTCTTTTTAATTTTCTTATTTCCCTTGTGTAATAAACAGGGTCTGAGGTCATTTTACCCTTCTTAACAGGTACAAATCTCTTCTCTCCTTCCCAAATTATTCCTTTAAATTTAGCCCAAAGTGTATCCACATTATTCCCGTCACTTATCCAACAACTGAATTGTGATTTAAGGTAAGTCCCAAATTCATCAACTTTAGTTTTTCTGTATAATTTCTTGTCTTTTGTGACCCTCTTATTAAGCATTTTTGGTACGAGTCCTACATCCATTATTACAGCCTTATGGTCACCTATTCCTTCAATTACCTCAGTTTTATCAACAATTTCCCATGGTTTAACCAAGAATACATCTAGCAAGTTATTGAGACGAGTTGGTTCTTGTACTACCTGTGTAAATCCTCCCTCCCAAATTAACTTATTTGCCAGTTTCTGTTCATGGGCTTCACTTGCAGCTCCATTCCATTCAACTTCAGGCAAGTTTAGATCTCCCCCAATTATTACCGTATCATTATTGTTTTTATGAGTATAATCTATTATTTTCTCAAATATTTCCATATCTCTTTCCTCTCTTCCAGGCCTATATGTTCCTATAATTCCCACCTCCTTCATATTATCACAAACTAATTTTATCCCTAATATTTCATCCCTTTCATCAGTAAACCATTCATGCGAACAATAAGTTTCCTTCACCAGAATAAATACCCCTCCTCCTTTTTTATCTCCTCGGTCTCTACGATAGACTGTATACCCTTCTGGAAATACTTCTGTATTACCCACCCCTTCTCTCAACCACGATTCCACTTCTATCACCACATCCGTCTCATAAGATTCCATCAATGTACCGAATTTTAATTGTTTATTTACTACACTCTGACAGTTTACCAAGAGCAATCTCAGACCTCCTTCCTCCCTAAAACTTGACTGTTGCAATTGGGTAACATTTGACTCATGAGTTGAGAACTTCCCTGGAACCCAGATCCTTGTACATAGATCTTGATTTAAGGGTCTGGGTTTTCTGGCAAGTTTCCCTGTATGTGCCAGTTTAGTGGTATGGGTTTTCTTAAGTACCGATTAGTTTGCAAATCTCTGTTGATAATTGTAGCAATTTGTCTACAGAGAGTTGCTTTTCCATTACCATTTAGATGTAACCCATGTCTAGTGAACATTTGCCTGCCAAGACCTAAAGTATCTACTACATAGACATTTCTAAAACTCTTACATAATCTCTTGATTTTTATATTTACATCATGTACAGCTTTGTTCACACATGAGTCCTCTAAAAGGTCATACCTGGGTGGCACATTTACTACAATTACTTTTGAGTCAGGTAGTTTGGAAATCTTACCTCTGAGAGTCGTAATTAGTTCCTCACATTCATTTGCAGCAATGTCATTTGTACCACTCACAATCACCACATAATTGTCCTTCTCTGACACAGGATCACAACTTGAAAGGACGTCTTCAGTTTTGGCACCTGGTTTTATTAGTCCTAAAACCTCAGTCTCTGGATTCTGCAGCTCATCCTTGATGCCTTCTGCCATACCCCGCCCTTGACTGTCTCCGTAGAGATGAATCCTTGGCTTTGACAATATGAAGGTGACCGAGGTATAAGTGATGCTAGTAATACCATTCCTTATGCAGCCAGTCCCTGTTATGAATGGTGTGAAAATATCACTTATAGGGTCGGTTGGCGCATGGATTTCAGTGGGCTTGGCAGACTGATATGTAATAGCAACTTCTGGCCCGGTGAGGAAAGCAGCGGGAAACTACCTCACTCCTCATTTCCCTAGCATGCCTCTTCAGTGACGCCTAAGCTATTTATGACAGCTGTTGGCGGAACTGTGGAGGATCAAACCAGCCTTCGGGCTGAATACCCAACATACATACATACATACATACATACATACATACATACATACATACATACATACATACATACATACATACATACATACATACATACATACATATTTTTCCAGTAATGCTGATGATTTCCCAAATTACAAGCACACAAGACAGAAGATTTCTTCTCACACCAGTTCAGAAATGACATAGTAGTCCATACACCACACCCAAGACCCAAGCGCTAGCGTTCACGTTCAAAAAGGCTAACTTCACGCCACCTCTCGAGAGTTTAGACAAGTGCTCGAGGGATGCCTATTGCGGTGATATTCAATCACAGAAAGTATCACGGAATTAAGGCTAATGTGGAGATAATTGACCTGCCATCCCTGATGATGCCTGTGCCTAACCTAAGATCATTTGCCATTTCCTTTCCAATTTCAACCTCTCCCCACCAGATTCCCGGCAGTTAAATTGTGTTAAGCTCCGGGACACTGCCTAACGGCGGTATTGAGATAAAATCGCTTGCTGAGTCTGAGAGGATCAGTCTAACACGGAGGCAAAATTAGAGTATAATGATAATAATAATAATAATAATAATAATAATAATAATAATAATAATAATAATAATAATAATAATAATAATTTGTAAATGGCTTGGAAATTTACCATTCCCTCGGCAACTGCAGAGAAGAAGGTCTGTCCGTTCATCTGAGTCAGTGGTTCAAGACAGAAGTAAAAGTAAATTATGTTACTGACTTTACGTCCCACTAACTACTTTTACGGTTTTCGGAGACGACGAGGTGCCGGAATGTTATCCCGCAGAGGTTCTTTTACGTGTCAGTAAACCAACCGACAAGAGGCTGACGTATTTGAGCGCCTTCAGATACCACTGGACTGAGACATGATCAAACCTGCCGAGCCACTCAGACCGGCAAAGAAAAAAGTAAGATCAGGACCTGGGAACACTGGATAAAAGATCCTCTATAAAGGGTGAGAAGAACTGGCGCAAAGTGTTCTGTAGGGTGAAAAAAAATGGATATCTCCGCCAGGAAGGTGTACAGGAAATTCAGAAAGACCGACAAGTGTTTACTGTGGTTCTAAGTGGCTGAAGCTTATTCTTCTTCTTCTTCTTCTTCTTCTTCTTCTTCTTCTTCTTCTTCTTCTTTTCTTCTTCCTGGATTACCCCAATTTATTGTAGTCGAAACGTGGTAGGAATTTTCACTAGTTTTACGCCTGTATGCCCTTTCTAACGCCAATCCCATGCGGAGGGTCGCATTCACTATATCGTGTATATGTGGTGGTCGGTAGTTTGATGTTTTGTTTGTATATGGAGGGAAGTGTCTTAAGACGAACACAAACACCCAGCCCCCGAGCCAAAGAAATTAACCATATGCAGTTAAAGTACGCGACACTGCCGAAAATCGAGTCAGGAGCCCACTGAACTAAAGGCCGGTGCGCTACGCTGGCCTTCTGAGCCTAACTTGGCAGGTTTGGTCATGTCTCAGTCCGGTGGTATTTGAAGGTACTCATATACGTCAGCCTCGTGTCGGTAGATTTACTGGCACGTAAAAGAACTCCTGCAGGTCAAAATTCTGCCATCTCGGCGTCTCCGAAAAACGTCAAAAGTAGCTAGTGGGACGTAAAAAATAAATTATTAATACCCTGAGCCTTAAAAGACTCCCGAGTGCCGGATATTTTTCGGTAAACCAATTGATGCTGATATTTCATAATTTAATATATTTAAACGCCAAACTGATTGTACCGAAATTCGGTTGTTCTTTCCTAAGCATAGGAAGCGAACACTCAAACAGCTAGTCAATAAATAACTGACACATGGTCTGTTTATTTTTGTGTTTCCCTAACTACTTAGGTGACTTCAGTAAAGATAGATTTGTGCTGACGTTGGGATAGGGAAGTACAAGGACTTGGAAGGTATCGGCAGTGACAGCCCGCTATGAAAATGGGAAATCACAGAAAACCACCGTCGGGTCTGCTGGCGAACACAAAGGCAGTGTTATTGGACCTTTATGTTTGATTATACCAGATGGCTCAAGAACGCCATACTTTCTACTTACAAATGTCCCGCATGCATAAATGATGAATGAGATATCTACCAACTGATTTTCACAGGCGCACTACTGCCAGTGGGTAGGTTATGTCAGAATATGAAGAGATAAGAACCAGCCTGTCGCTCGCAGCATGTTACCCAGCGTTACAGGTCTAATGCACCCCTTGCAATAGTAAACATCGTTTTCCACCGCAGTCCTGCCGACAGTAGGATTCGAAACCACTATCTCCCGCGTGCAAGCTCACATTTGCGTGCCGCTAACCATACGGCCTGCTCGCCCGGTGTAATTAAATAGAAGTACGGCATGATTATGCAATTAAAATAATTTCGTATTTGAATTCACACTAAGACACTAACAGACACTAAACGAGACTGCCAGACTGATGGGAGCTCGCGGCAAACGGGTGAATTATAACTCAGTGTCCACGACCTTGTCAAACAAATATGTACCCCTACTACCCTTCCTCACAGCACATGCAAAGTCTCCACTACTTGCCGCAGCGCTATACAAATCGGTTAGCCGCGACGAACGGCATTTTGTGCGTATTTCCACTAATAATTATGTTAATAATTAAAGAAAATACAGGAAATAATTAGCAGATAAGGCAGCAAGGCTTGTACAAATAGATTTTTAAAATAATTCCTATTTCCAGCTGGCTAAAGTGGAAAAAAAAATGTTTACTCCAAAAAGTTGGGGGAGGGTGCCACTATCCCTCCTCGCCCCACCCCCTAATCACCGCTACTGTTTGTAAACACGCCAAAGATGCAGAAAAGGAAATTTAATAACTTATTAATTTATACACGTGTAGACATTCCACTCGATAATAGAGTTGCTTGTATGAAACAAAAACTAATACTGTTCGGTGAAATATGTGTGTAGGGGGCATTGGCCAACGTCTGTTTGGAGCTTCGGCTGCATTCTGACCAGGTTGTCCAGATTAAAAGAATGTCTGTGTATTTGTCGCTGCTGAACACACAATCCATTGCCGATATGCTGACAACAAAAATAGTGCGGCTGTACCATCCACCAGCCTAGAAATATGCGGTGGAAAACGATGTTTACTATTGCAAGGGGTGCATTAGACCTGTAACGCTGGGTAACATGCTGCGAGCGACAGGCTGGTTCTTATCTCTTCATATTCTGACGTAACCTACCCGCTGGCAGTAGTGCGCCTGTGAAAATCGGTTGGTAGACATCCCATTCATCATTTGTGCATGCGGGACATTTGTAAGTAGAAAGTACGGCGTTCTTGAGCCATCTGGTATATGTAAATGATATGAGTTGTTGTTGTTGTTTTTGTTGTTTGAGTCATCAGTCCATAGACTTGTTTGAAGCAGCCCTCCATTACACATTCTCCTGTGCTAACTTTTTTATTTCTGCATAACTACTACATCCTACATCTGCTCTAATCTGCTTGTCATCCCCGTACCTTGTTCTACCCCTACCGTTCTTACCACCTACACCTCCCTCAAAAACCAAGAACCCTCTTCTTCTTGTCAAATGTAGCCATGTCGATCGCCTTTCACCAATTCGATGCAGTATCTCTTCAATCGTGATTCTATCTTCCCATCTCACCTTCAGCATTCTTCTGTAACACCAGATTTCAAAAGCTTCTAATTCTTTCTGAGCTAGTTATCGTCCATGTTTCACTTCCATACAGTGCCACGCTCCAGATGAAAGTCTTCAAAAACATCTTTCTAATTTCTGTATCAATGTTCAAGGCGACAAAATTTCTTTTTTAAGAAAGCCCTTCCTTGCTTGTGCTAGTCTGCATTTTATG
This sequence comes from Anabrus simplex, assembly GCF_040414725.1. Classification (NCBI taxonomy): domain Eukaryota; kingdom Metazoa; phylum Arthropoda; class Insecta; order Orthoptera; family Tettigoniidae; genus Anabrus; species Anabrus simplex. The sequence continues at coordinate 137,854,685 of NC_090266.1, read as the reverse complement.
TCCTTATTTCTACCACCATTAGTTATTTTACTACCCAAGTAACAATACTTATCTACTTCCCTTAAGAAATCATTTCTTAATCTAATATTTCCTGCATTACCTGACTTTGTTCGTCCGCATTCCATTACTTCTGTTTTGGACTCATTTATTTTCATCTTGTATCCCTTCCCCAAGGCCCTGTCCATACCATTCAGCAATTTGTCTAGATCTTTTGCAGAGTCAGATAAAATAACAATATCATCGGAAAATCTCAGGGTTTTTATTTCCTCTCTTTGGACTTTGGTTCCCTTTCCAAATTCCGCTTTGATTTCCTTTATCGCCTGTTCTGTGTGAACACTGACAAGGAGAAGGGATAAACTGCAAACTTGTCTCACTCCCTTCTGGATTACTGCCTCTTTTTCAAAGCCCTCGGTTCTTATCCCTGCAGGCTGATTATTAACATATAGAGATTTTAGATTGTTACGGAGTTATCCGTGGTAGTTAGAGGTGAAGGAAGGTGCTGGGATGAACAGGTCTCAACTTACGAAATTAAAGTTAATTTAAAATTTAACAAAGGTTATATTTTCTTTTCAAGGTCAAGAAATAACAAGTATAACAGGAACTCAGTTGTATATCAACAAGTTAAGAAAGTACAATTACAGTTTATTAATGGATTTTGGGCTTCGAGCCCCAGATTCACAATCCCTGAGCAATGAGCCCAACTTTACCTATAAACAAGGTTCAACAAAGGGGCAGAAAACCCCAATCATGCCAAGGAGCATTTGCTCCCAATTACCCAGTTAAGCCTGCTTGAGGCACACAGAAAATACAATTTTTAGAAAGAGCGAACCCGCTCTCAAAGTTCAAGCCAATTCAAAGGCCACACCAAACTCCACCTTCAAGCTGCCCTCCAGGCACACAAGAACAGGGGTAAAAATACCCAACCTTCTGAGGCCTATTCACTAAAGAAACAGGACAATAACATGGCCCCAAAATACCAACTTGAGTGGAGGCGTAACTTGCACTCCTAATACACCTTTTTAAAACCTATTTGGCTCTTAGGCCGCTTATGCAAGGGCTAATCCCATACTAAGGAGGTGACACGATAGGAAATTTTATTACATTATGAAGCGAAGATAAACGGTTATGAAAACGTAGTCACCTCAAAAACAATATGAGAGGGAGCTCGAGAGGGTTAGGCACTCTCTATCCCGATTTGTAGTTAAAGAGACGGAATTTATACCAAGTGTCTTTTACATTTTAAAGGAAGGTTACATGATAAAAGTTTCGAACCTGCCCCGAGGGTTAAACTGCTGAGCTAGCAAGAAATGAAGTTATTAGAAGGCCATTACCTTATGGAAGAACTGCTGCCCGAAGGAAGAGGCGCTGCCCGCCCCCTGCTACATAATCACACTAGGAAAGATGTTACTGAAGTGGCCCGGAGACCAGAAAATCAGCAGTTTAAATACCCTCGTGGAACATTCGAGACCTTTCAAGAATGACAACCCACACCCCCCTCAACTTTATTGGCTAGGATCAAGCAACATATCCATATCGGAGAAGACGTACGTTATTGGTCAAAAATTAATTAGAGAAATTCGGGATTGGCTAAATTCAAAACAAGCGGAAAGAGAAGGGTTATACTGCCAACCCAAAAAATGACTGAAAGAAATTTAACAAAGAACAAACTTATGAACACAAAATTTCTCAAAAAACAGTTCCTTCACTTCGCACTAGGGTGCACAATAGTAGTTCTTCAGTAGTGCCATCTAGAAGAGAATGTTCACACTTCTCACTACAGAGAAAACAAATATAAATCGAAAAGGACACAGTTCAGAACTCTTCAAAATTTACAATAGCGACATCTTCTGGGAAACTTTAGAATTAACATGGTGGTTAAAGTTCAGGCTTCCTCCAGTAGAGGAGTTTCAACTGGCGCAATGTTTGAATTAGCGGCGCGGAGGTGTACCGCCCGGTACATAGATAATTCTCCTTTCTCGGTATCTGATACCGATCACCTTCAGAATCTCAAATAGCTTGGTCCAATCAACATTATCGAATGCCTTTTCTAGGTCTACGAACGCCATGTACGTGGGCTGCCTTCCTTAAAATTCGACCCTCTAACTTACGTGTTCCCACATTTCGTCTGAAGCCAAATTGACCTTCTCCCAAATCAGTTCCAACTTGTCTTTCCATTCTCCTGTAAATAATACGTGTTAACATTTTGCAGGCGTGAGATACTAAACTAATAGTGCGGTAGTTTTCACACTTGCCAGCACCGGCTTTCTTGGGAATAGGTATAACAACATTCAGCCGAAAATCGGATCTCACTTCTCCTGTATCATCTATATATATGTAATAGTTTTGTCTGTACATTGCTCAGAATTTGAAAAGAATGTATTTCTGTATCGGTTATGTCCGTAGTAACAAGGAAATGCACTTTTTACATTTCCGTAATTTCTGTCTGTCTGTATGTATGTATGTACACGCATCACGAGAAAACGGATGAAGAGAATTTAACGAAAATCGGTATGTGAAGTCGGGGGATGAGCCACTACAATCTAGGTTATAAATCAGATAGATTTTTCCGCCGCTAGTGTAGTGAATTGAGATTTTCCGACTCATCGGGTACTCCTAGGAAACAGATTTAATAACTAAAGTTATATAGAAATAAATTTCCGATCATTTATGTCATACATTGTTACGGTACTGGCTTTGATAACGCAGATATTCATGATTTGTGTTTTTGATGCCAAGTCCATATCGATGCCGAGCCACGAGAAAATGAGTTAACAGAATTTAATGGTCGGGGAATAAGAAACTAAAGTCTAAGTTATAAAAATTGTATTCACCCTGGATGAAATTGTAGTTTAGGGGAAGGTGGCCAAAATTTAATTTTTAAATACCTATGTTATTGGTCCTATCGAAAAGTACTACATAAAAAAGTTATAGAGAATTATTTCCGACAATTTATGTTTTTATTCAGTTTTACCGTATCGACTATGATAAGAGTGGTATTTCAGAGTCGGAAGAAAACTAAATGAAGGCCTACAATACTGAAAGCCCGTAACATTGATCAAAAATAACATTACATTGACCATTGTTTGTTGTGATGTTCTCTGTCTCTTAAGCTGCCGCTCAACTCCGATAGATGGGATTACTGCTGCGTACCAAGTATAACAGCCTGACTGAATATTGGCGGGAAATAGCTGAGGAGTTAGAAAAGTTTCTTCTTTAGCATGCCATTCCTCTGTTTCATACATTTTCAGATACCGTACTGATTGTACGTAACACACTGGTTCATCATAGTATACTGTCCCCGACGTAGTCAGTCAGCGAACACGAGACACCCCAGGGGTGCTCAGTTCGATGGCTGTAGGCTTATAAAATAAATGAATGCGGCAGGATTAACATAGGGTTCATCGAATAAGCATGTTCCAGGTATAGAACAAATATGACACTTTTATTTGATTCAATGAAATATTAACCATCCTGAAGTCTGTGATTATGACTATGATCACTACTTTATGTGATTTAATATGGCTCTTGATGTAACAAACCTAAGTGCAAACAAATGGGATGGTACACGGCAGTTGTTTTCCCTAATATTCTAACAGAGTATTTTACATTGTTAATTTTCTTTATCGTCTTTAAAGTCATTAAATTATTTATTTAAAGTTGAATCAAAAATTGTCATTCAGAAGAATGAGGTCTGGGCCAAGCCTTCATCGACAATCTGGAAAAAATGCAGTAATTGTAAGAACGAGTATAATAAAGAAATATCTAAGGTTCAATAAGTTAACAATTATAGCAAAATAAATTTACGTTCGTTATATTAACAAATTTGTAGTTATAAAATGAAAAGTTGAATTTGCCTTGGTTTTCTCTAAGTTAATCCGAGACGTCGGATATACCTGTTCACGTCGCCTCACATCTCTTTTCGTGAGAATCAATACTGAACTTTAAGCATCTGATCGATAATTAAACAAAATAAAACACCTTCTGAGCTTACGAACATAAGTAAATGGGGAGAATATCATCCATGTGGAAATCCCATCCACTATCCATCGATAATATCAAAGTGTCACACATTATCCGAACAAAACACATAGAAAATAATTCTCTAACTACTAGCAAATTACTACATCTACCGCTAACTACGGAAATTATCAAGAAGACTGTGATTACCAAGAAGAAAATATCTACACTATTTACATGTCGACGGGTGTCGATCAACTATATTACTCTCCTGTTAACAGATTTATTACGTTCCAGCAAGATTGAGTTACCTCATGAGAGCGAAAAATTGCATCAACGAATGAACTTGCATAGTCACGAATCAAATATTATTGAGATATTTCGTCGAAGATCTGTTCTTCAGACCTAAGGCCTTCGCGAACATTCACCTGTACCTTCAACTTGAAATTATTGAATTACTTGAGAAAAATTGGGATATTCCCACGAATTAAGAAGTACATCGATTAACATGGACTTTCATTCTCTTCATCTGAAGACACTAATATTAGACTACACTGCATTCATCTCGAATAATCCATATTCACCTTACAACCTAATCAACATCAGGCTTAATAATATCACGACATTAACATGTGAAAAGCTCAGTTTCACGAAGATTCATATCATGCGCAATTATTCCATATACTTTACACGTACAGTGTACCACAATGACGACTCTAACTTGTCGCATCCTAATCTCAAATATGTGTAGCCACGAAATATCAGGACCTACCATCGTCCTACAAATACATAATATCCACTTAAATGTGTCTCGATGATTAATTACTCCAATTAATTATCACATGCCCCAATGCACATCTTCACATTAAATTCGTACATAGAATTCAGACTTAATATCACGATGACACGTTATCTCAGACACGAGGTACAAGTAGAAGTTCCATTACAAGGAAAATATTGAAAATATTGACAAAATATCCTATCATTAAATCCATCGGACAAAAATCAACTCATATTCGCGACGAAATTCACTCAATAAGCAAAGATGGTGTCGATAACACATGGATAACTCTATCAGAACCCTCGCTGTTAAATTCATGGCCACATCGTCATTAAGCAATCGCATGTGTCAGTTTTACGACATATTCGAGAAAATATACAACCATAAAATGTGTCACAATAGATTACTAAGAAGAAAGAAAGAATAGAACAAAACTACATAGAACAGATATAAATGAGACGTAATCGACTTAACTTAAGGAGAAATCTTCACGTCTGGAAGTCTGGATTCTCAATCAGCCATGCTAGGATGAAAGAATCCGCATCCCGACGCCGCCGACCGTGGTCGATGGTTTAGAACTTCATGGTGAAGCACTGGTAATCCATAATGCGAAGTTCCGTCCTCTTCTGGAAATGATCACGTTCAGGTCTTCCACGTTCACTCGTGAGAAAGCTGAAACTTACACAAAGTGCTTTAGAATAAACTCCAAACACACACGTAACTGTATTTTGGAAATGACACGCATTTAAGGGATTAATATCTGCACATTCGACGTCTGATCACAGCACTGTTTAAGTTGTATACAATTATCAGAAGTGTAGAGCACAGGAGTGAAGCCACTGTTCCTGACGACAGTATTCACGATGTTCTATGTTGAAAATCTTGCTGTCAAGGGCTCTGAGCGACTGAAGATGATAGTCCGAGAACACGTTAGTCTGTGAGAGTGAGTACTCTTATCACATGACTTAAATATCGTGTCTGGTGCTCGTGCACGGAAGTAAAGTCAATTTAGATACTAAATTCTTCTACCGTATGAATATATAATTTTATCACCATTTTAGCCAAAAGGTCGTGTAAATTAGTTCAAAATTTTAGTTTGTAATTTATATCCTCTAAATGTGCTATTATTTATCCAGTTTATTTTAATTTAATCCTTGAGCCTTCCGTAATTATGCATGTCACGCCGCCAAAGATATTAGAAATACACTGACTGACAGAGCAAATGCAACACCAAGAAGGAGTGGTCAGAACTTTATGCCAATTGCAGGGTAGACTGACGTCACTAAGGTATGCTCATGATGTGAAATGCGCCGCTGTGCTGCGCACGTAGCGAACGATAAATGGGACACGGCGTTGGCGAATGGCCCACTTCGTACCGTGATTTCTCAGCCGACAGTCATTGTAGAACGTGTTGTCGTGTGCCACAGGACACGTGTATAGCTAAGAATGCCAGGCCGCCGTCAACGGAGGCATTTCCAGCAGACAGACGACTTTACGAGGGGTATGGTGATCGGGCTGAGAAGGGCAGGTTGGTCGCTTCGTCAAATCGCAGCCGATACCCATACGGATGTGTCCACGGTGCAGTGCCTGTGGCGAAGATGGTTGGCGCAGGGACATGTGGCATGTGCGAGGGGTCCAGGCGCAGCCCGAGTGACGTCAGCACGCGAGGATCGGCGCATCCGCCGCCAAGCGGTGGCAGCCCCACACGCCACGTCAACCGCCATTCTTCAGCATGTGCAAGACACCCTGGCTGTTCCAATATCGACCAGAACAATTTCCCGTCGATTGGTTGAAGGAGGCCTGCACTCCCGGCCGGCGTCCGCTCAGAAGACTACCATTGACTCCACAGCATAGACGTGCACGCCTGGCATGGTGCTGAGCTAGAGCGACTTGGATGAGGGAATGGCGGAACGTCGTGTTCTCCGATGAGTCACGCTTCTGTTCTGTCAGTGATAGTCACCGCAGACGAGTGTGACGTCGGCGTGGAGAAAGGTCAAATCCGGCAGTAACTGTGGAGCGCCCTACCGCTAGACAACGCGGCATCATGGTTTGGGGCGCTATTGCGTATGATTCCACGTCACCTCTAGTGCGTATTCAAGGCACGTTAAATGCCCACCGCTACGTGCAGCATGTGCTGCGGCCGGTGGCACTCCCGTACCTTCAGGGGCTGCCCAATGCTCTGTTTCAGCAGGATAATGCCCGCCCATACACTGCTCGCATCTCCCAACAGGCTCTACGAGTTGTACAGATGCTTCCGTGGCCAGCGTACTCTCCGGATCTCTCACCAATCGAACACGTGTGGGATCTCATTGGACGCCGTTTGCAAACTCTGCCCCAGCCTCGTACGGACGACCAACTGTGGCAAATGGTTGACAGAGAATGGAGAACCATCCCTCAGGACACCATCCGCACTCTTATTGACTCTGTACCTCGACGTGTTTCTTCGTGCATCGCCGCTCGCGGTGGTCCTACATCCTACTGAGTCGATGCCGTGCGCATTGTGTAACCTGCATATCGGTTTGAAATAAACATCAATTATTCTTCCGTGCCGACTCTGTTTTTTTCCCAACTTTCATCCCTTTCGAACCACTCCTCCTTGGTGTTGCATTTGCTCTGTCAGTCAGTGTATGTCATTCATATCGTTCCTCGCAATTACCAGTGACACGCGCTAGCATCTTTTTCTCTCGCCAACCTTCATTTTTTTATTTTTACTTTGTTAGCCGACCGGCCGCCCTCTTCACGTAGAAAAAAAACTTGTTCTCGTCCTCGTCCAAGGTCGCGCACACCCCATCTCGCCGACAAGCGAACACAAGCCGCACACCAACACCTGTCCACTCAGCTGTGACCTTCACACGGTCACAATACAGCTATTCGATCCCTACTCTGACGCACTGTTTTTAATGAGCAGCGTGCACACTTAAGGTAGCGCCTCACTTAGTAGTAGTAGTAGTATGACCTACTTTAGAATTACAATTTAGGCATATTCCAAATTATAGCACCACAATTTACTAAATAACTCAAAATTCAACCCTGAAAAGAGCAGTTTCTTACAAAGAGATTCCTCCTTTTCACTTTTATTAAATTCTACATTAATTTTATTCAAAATTAGCAGTGAAGAGGGGGTTTCTCCTCTGGCTTTGAAGAAAAATTTGCCTCCAATTCAGATAGATTTTTCCGCCGCCAGTGTAGTGAATTGAGATTTTCCGGCTCATCGGGTACTCCTAGGAAACAGATTAGTAAAAGGGCATAGTTTTTGACCTGGGACTCTCCACTATTCGACCCCCACCCCCGAAAAGAGACTAAGAGTGTTCACGGATCACGGTTGTCTGAGGTCTGGTCATTCCGGCTCTGGAACTTTGGACTGTTAGATCGACGGCGTAGTACTGTTCGTTAAAAGTGAGAAAATGTGTTGTTTTTACATTTGATCGAGTATTTCATGTGAAATCGTTGCTTTTACTCGCGCCATTCCTACTGACGTCATTGTAATGACGTATGTTCATTTCCGTTGGTAAAACCACTAAGACAGTCTTTCTGAGGATGTAAAACGCAGGTGGAGGATGAGTTTCTGCCATTATAATGCAAATCTCCAACCTGATTGTGACTGATGGTAGTCAAGCGGGCCTGCCATTACAATGAAAATTCCCTAACACAGTCTTCATATGAGAAAAGACGTTTGGTGATTTCTCCATCGCGGTTCTAGGGTAACGTTATGAGCTATGCAATTTAATTAATACAGTCCTCACAACGTGTACACTACCTAACCTAAAATTCTGTATACAATGTAGAATTCCGTAGCGAAGCACGGGTACATCAGCTAGTACACACTAAATAGAATAACCGCGGAATGCTGGTTTCTCCTAAGGCAGTCAGTGATTCAGAGGGTATGTCATCAATTCCCGGTGTCTTGTTCCTATTTTGGTCTCTGAAAGTTCTGTCGAATTCTGAGCTCAAAATTGGGTCTCCCATGTCATCAGCTTCAACAGCCTCCTCTTGCTCCAGAGCCCTATCATCTACTTCTATACCTTGATACAACTTTGGATATATTCCTGCGATCTTTCTGCCTTGTCTTCTTTCCCTAGAAGTGCTTTTCCATCTGAGCTCTTTATATTCATACACCTAGTTTTCCTTTCCCTATATGCAGCATCTACCTTTCCTAGGACCACACAACCTTCAACATCCTTACACTTCTCTTCAGCCATTCTTCCTTAGCTGTCCTGAACTTCCTCCCTACTTCATTCTTTATTCGCCTGTATTCTTTTATGCCCTCCTCTTTTTTTGCATTCTTGTACTTGAGCTATCCATTGATGCTTAGTTGATCTTTCCTTTCTTCCTAACTTTTCTTCAGCAGGCTTACTGATCTCATTCTTCACAACTGTCCATTCTTCCTCTATTGTGCTTCCTTCAGCCTTTCCATTTAGTCCTTGTGTTACATGTTTCTTGAAACAAACACTCATACTCTTTTCTTTCAACTTGTCTAGATCCCATCTCCTTGCATTCCTTTCTTTAATTTCGTCAATTTCAATTGACATTTCATGACCAACAGGCTATGCTTAGAGTCCACATTTGCTCCTGGGAAAGTCTTACAATCCAACACCTGGTTTCTGAATCTCTGCCCACTCTACTGAAGTCTATTTGATACCTTCCAGTGTCTCCAGGTATTGTCCATGTATACAGCCGTCGTTTGTGGCATTTGAACGGTGTTAGCAAAGACAAAATTATGATCAGTGCAGAATTCAACCAGCCGGCTACTTATTTCATTCCTTTGTCCAAATCCGAATTCTCCTACTATATTATCAATCAATCAATCAATCAATCAATCAATCAATCAATCTATATTGATCTGCATTTAGGGCAGGCACCCAGGTGGCAGATTCCCTATCTCTTGTTTTCCTAGCCTTTTTTTAAATGATTGCAAAGAAATTGGAAATTTATCGAACATCTCCCTCGGTAAGTTATTCCAATTCCTAACTCCCCTTCCTATAAACGAATATTTGCCGCAATTTCTTCTCCTCCTTGGCCTATTACTGCATTCCAGTCTCCTCTCACAATCGGATTCTCGTCACCTTCTACGTATTGTGTTAAATCTTCTATCTCTTCATATATTCTTTCGGTTTATTCATCATCTGCTGAACTAGTAGACATGTAGACCTGCGCTATTGTGGTGGGCATTGGCTTGGTGTCTATCTCGACAACAATAATCCTTTCACTACGTTGGTCATAGCTGACCCGCTGCTCTATTTTCTTATTCATTCTTAAACCAACGCCTGCATTTCTCCTGTTTGATATTGAGTTGATAATTCCGTAGTCGTCTGAACAAAAATTCTGCTCTTCATGCCAACGTACTTCACTTATACAAATTACATCTAACTTTAGTATATCCATTTCCCTTTTCAGATTCTCTAACTTACCACAACGATTCAAAGTTCTAATATTCCAAGCTCCGACTCACAGAATGTCAGTATCCATCTTCCTGATGATTGCCCCCTCTCGTGTAGTCCTCACAAGGAGATCCCAATGGGGAACTATCTTACCTCCGGAATATTTTACCCGGGAGGAAGCCATCATCAGTAAATCATTCGTAAATAGAAAGCTGCATGCCCTCGGGAGTTAGTTACGGCTGTAATTTCCCGTTGCTTTCAGCTGTGTAGGGGTTGCCTGACCGAGCCGGTAAATGCGTGCTGGGTTTACTCAGAAGGATATGGGTTCGATTCTCCGTCAGGAAGTTGAAAATTTAAGAAACGGGTTTTTTACTTCTGGACGTGCACATGGCCTTGAGGTTCAATCAGCCTACACCAAAAATGTGTACCAGGTTAATTCTTGGGGGCAATAGCGGTCGGGCGTAGAGCTAACCATTCTACCCCACCAAGTGCTGAAGTTACGGATAGTGGAAGCCTTTACCTTATACCCTTCCAAGGGCCTTCATGGCCTGTACGGAGATATCTTCGCTTTTTTTTTCCAGCTGTGTGGCAGTATCAACACAGATAAGCCATGTTAAGTATTATTACAAGACCATATCAGTCAATAATCTACACTGCCGCCCTAGTAAATTCCGAAAGTCTGCTAACCCCCTTTCTATAAACCATTCGGTAGTCTGGTCTCTCGACAGATACCCATCCGATATGGTTGCACCTATGGCTCGGCTACCTGTTTCATTTGGGACACGCAAGCCTCCCCACCGCGGCAAGGTCATATGGTTCACAGGGGAGTGTGATATGAATAAGGAACACTGGAATCAGATGCAAGGCCTTTGGCGGATGATGTTACTCTGAATAGAGTAATAAATAAGTTACAAGATCATGAGAAACTGCAAAATGACCTCGATAATGTTGTGAGATGGACAGCAGGATCTGGTATGATGATGAACGGGGTTAAAAGTCAGGTTGTAAGTTTCACAAATAGGAAAAGTCCTCTCAGCTTAAATTACAGCGTTGATGGGGTTCCTTATGGGGATCACTGCAAGGTAAGTACCTAGGTGGTAATATAAGGAAAGATCTTCATCGGAGTAACCACATAAATGGTAAATTAAATAAAGGTACAGATCTCTGCTCATGGAAAATACGGTATTTATGGGTAGTAGTATGGATGTAAAAGAGAGGGCATATAAGGCTGGTGAGACCCCAACTAGAGTATGTTTCCAGTGTATGGGAGTCTCACCAGGATTACTTGATTCGAGAACCGGAAGAAATCCGAACAAAAGCAACTCGATTTTTGCCGGGTGTTTTCCGACAAAAAAGTAGCGTTACAAAAATATTGCGAAGTTTGGGTTGGGAAGACTTGGGAGAAAGGAGACGAGCTGCTCGACTAAGTGGTATGTTCCGAGTAGTCAGTGGAGAAACAGCGAGGAATGACATTAAAAGACGAATACGTTTGAGTTGTGTTTTTGAAAGTTTGAAAGATCACATTGTGAAGTTAAAGTTGGAATTCAAAAGGACAAATTGGGGCAAATATTCTTTATAGGAAGGGGAGTTAGGGATTGGAATATAATTTACCAAGGGAGATGACTGGGCGAGTTGGCCGTGCGGTTAGGGGCGCGCAGCTGCGAGCTTGCATCCGGGAGATAGTGGGTTCGAATCCCACTGTCGGCAGCCCTGAAGATGGTTTCCTGTGCTTTCCGATTTTCACACCAGGAAAATGCTGGAGCTGTACCTTAATTAAGGCCACGGCCCCTTCTTTCCCACTCCTAGCCCTTTCCTATGCCATCGTCGCCATAAGACCTATCTGTGTCGGTGCGACGTAAAGCAACTAGCAAAAAAATCAAGGGAGATGTTCAATAGATTTCCAAATTATTTGCAGTCATTTAGAAAAACCACAGATGGGGAATCTACCACCTGGGAGACTGCCCTAAATGCAAATCAGTGGTGATAGCTTGATTTATTGCTTAATTGCTCGCTTGCTTGCTTGATTGATTGATTAAGCATCTCCGGAATGCAAGTGTACATTAATGTCTCTCTAGAAGTGTTTCGCGATATGCTACTTGTTTTTCATGTGGTAACAATTCATATTTAAACTGTGTAAATCTATTACAGCATACAATAAAGCTCATTCAATCACTCTTGTTTCCAATTCTCGAATACTGTGATACCGTTTTTATTGATATCAATAACGAGCAAAGCATGAGACTGCAACGTGCCCAAAATGCATGCATCAGGTATGCATTCGACATACAACCATACGCCCATGTATCCCCATTCTATACACAATTATCTTGGTTACGACTGAATGGCAGACGTAGACTCCACGCAACTACTTTGGTGTATCAAGTGCTTTCTGAAAACACTCCTCCTTACCTATCCACCGGATTTCGCTACCTTAGTTCCCTGCACCTGTTCAATACCCGGTCAGGCTGTACGCTAGAAATTTCTGTGCATCGAACCGCAACCTACAACAGATCGTTCACGATCACCGCCACGAGCTGGTGGAATGAACTCCCCAATGACATCAGGGAAGCTAAATCTAAGACAAAATTTAAAATCCTTTGCCAGCGTCATCTTTCAAGCACTTCCAGTCTTTCTTGAGTGTGAATGGGATGCATGAATGAGAGTGAATATGGTTGTTTATTGCAATGTGTTCCTGTATATAATTTAGTTATACTTTACTCACCTTAGTTTAGATAGTGATACTTTAGTTGCTTTAGTTATACTTTAGGTTGTAAAGATTTCATATGTTTAAATTTTATATAAAATATACATTGTATATACATGAAGTGGTTAAGTGTAAGAAAGGGCCGGGAGCCCTAACTTCGCCACAATAAAGACGCTTTAATAATAATAATAATAATAATAATAATAATAATAATAATAATAATAATAATAATAATAATAATAATAATCTTCATTATACGGAGGTCCTTCCGTAATTCACAGCAACTAAGGCAGACCTACATCGTGCGGTCATGGGCATCACCGTAATCGCAGTAAACATATTCGGAAGGTGGCAGCAAACAGTACCGAAGTCAACCGGCTGATTGCGACCGCATGCGAGGATGGCTTCAGCGCCTGAAATATTAAGTTTTAGCTTGGCCGCACTCCAAGTTGGATGTAAGTAGAGAGGAACAACGACTATACGTGAACATTATCTTTCTCGCTGGCAGAAATGCTACTCACGAGGGAACACATACATTTGTTTCACTCGGATTCGGTTGAAATTTGGTAGGAATATTCATGGGAGGCAGTAGAATGCTAAGGTGAAAACTGCATGTGCCCAGCGCAAGTTTAAACGCCGAAATTGAACAAATAAATAGTCGTAGAATTAGAAGTGCTGCGGGAGTATCGGGGTGTGGCGGAGAGGTAGGGAGGAGCGAAGCAGCGGACGTGAGCCAACCAGGCTATAACGAGCTGCGCCAGCAGCCAGGCAGCGTATAGTTAGCGCGTTCCCCTTAACTTCCCGATCAGATGTGCAAAACGTAAATATGAAAACAGCACATGAAACAAGTGTACAAAGGTCGATGTTTGAACAACGATGCCAATAAGGTTTGAAAAATTCACGCCCGAGTTCTTGTTACTCGTAGTATTTAACAGAGGACCGACGTTGGACTGTGCAGGAATTGATGACATGGATGGGTAAGTCGACGGCAACAGTGTTCCGCATTTTAGGGCAGGACTTGAAGGGACGCAAGAAGTGTTAAAATGGGCACCGCATCAGTTAACAGAGGTACAGAAATGGACGCGATATGAGAGCAGCCATATCAACCTGGAGCGACTTGAGCGGGAGGGGAATGACATGCTCAATCACATTATTGCGATTAATGAAACCTGGACACGAGCGTATGAACCAGAATTGAAGACACAATCAGCAGAATGGCATTATCCAGGTTCACCACGACGACACAAGGTACGACAGAATCCATCACCCATGAAGGTCATGTTCATTCTGGCGTATGACAGCCACGGTATTCTGGAGTGTCACTCACTTAGTGAGGGGCACACTGTCAATGTCCAATACTACCACAATATTCTGCTGTACCAGCTGCGACGTACACTTCGGCGCAAACGTCCGGCACTGCTGGATAATGCAATCATCCTCCATGATAACGCTTACAGCCCACACAGCAGAAGTCATCAAGAATTGTGTACAGCGGCGGGGGTTGGAAATCCTGCCCCATCTACTCCACTCACCAGACCTCAGTCCATGCGATTTCGACCTCATTCCACAACTGAAGAATCCATTGCGTGGGAGAAGCTTTGCAAACAGCGCGGATATCCTCACGGCATATCGGCGACAGATAGCACACATTGATGGCAATGCCAATGACATTCAGCGTCTTCCCCATCGTTGGCAATGCTGTGTGTATGCACTGGGGGACTATTTTGAAGGACAGTAGTTGAGTTTGAGTTTGATTTTGATTCATTTTTGTTGCATTTGTACTCGTGCACAATAAATTTACACAGAGTTTCAATGAGTGTGTTACATTTTTTCCTTTTTTTTTTTAGAATTGGCTTTACGTCGCACCGACACAGACAGGTCTTATGGAGACGATGGGATAGGAAAGGCCTAAGGGACCGAGCTCGATAGCTGCAGTCGCTTAAGTGCGGCCAGTATCCAGTATTCGGGAGATAGTAGGTTCGAACCCCACTGTCGGCAGCCCACAAAATGGTTTTCCGTGGTTTCCCATTTTCACACCAGGCGAATGCTGGGGCTGTACCTTAATTAACGCCACGGCCGCTTCCTTCCCACTCCTAGCCCTTTCCGGTTCCATCGTCGCCATAAGACCTATCTGTGTCGGTGCGACGTAAAGCAACTAGAAAAAAAGGCCTAAGGACGGGAAGGAAGCAGCTGTGGCCTTAATTAAGGTACAGCCCCAGCATTTGCCTGGTGTGAACATGGAAAACCATCTTCAGGGCTGTCGACAATGGGGCTCGAACCCACTATCTTCCGGATTCAAGCTCACAGCTACGCGCCCCTAAACGCACGGCCAGCTCGCCCGGTGTGTTTCATTTCAACCTTTGCCGTGACCTCCTGTACTGAAACCTTTTCTTTTTATGTTGGCATTCACATACACGCTGCTTTACCGGTTCAATGCACATCGTGGAATTCCCATGTTGGCATTATCGCAATATATACCATGGTTGCCATGACTTATGGAATGACACTCGTACACTGTTATGGCTTTGAGTGTTCAGTCTGCATACCTCTGTGAATTACCTAAGCGATATTACACACCTCTATTTGCAATTAGCTCTGTTGCCTCGTTTAGTTCTACTCACCTTATCATTAAATAGCCTAATAATAAGAAATTGAGTCTGACTATCGTTGCCTTGGTCTCCCTCGACTTTTCTTACCTTCCGTGCCCAATTTCTTTACTCTCCCAGTAAGCCATCCCTCTGTTCACTGCCAAACTGAGCAGCTCAGTGAACTTCTTAGATCAAGTTGGTGGGCTCGATCCCGACCCAGTCCGGTAGTATTTGAAGGTGCTAAAATACGCCAGCGTCGTGTCGTTAGATTTATTGGCACGTAAAAGAACTTCTGCGGAGAAGAATGCCGGCAACTCGGCCTGTCCGGAAACCATTAAAGCAATAAAACTAAAGACATTACTAATTACTCCTCTATTTGCCTAACATGAACACACCAGCGAAGCCAGTTTATGCGTACGGCTTCATCCATCGTGTTTATTCCTAACTTATGCTTTATCTCCTCATTCCAAGCCTTAGGAGATTGTTCCTGTCTGTTTATACCAGCAGTCACATTCGCTTCATTCATGTTTGCTGCTTCTATTTTATGAATAAGATATTCTGAGTCCACACAACTTTCACTCTCGTACAGCACATACGGTCTGAAAATAGTCCGATGTAAGGATAGTTTCGAAACCACTATAATTTAAAAATATTTTAGTGAAAGAATTTTTAGCCTACATGCCTGTATTAGACTGGAATATCGATATTTTCCTCCACGTTTAATGACGTGTTGTACAGCGTCTGGAGCTCATAGGGACCAGGGCGTATGTCATTACTTCCATGTTCTCAATACCACGGAAGGAAGAATGGTACATCATTATCTATTCTTCAAACATTGTTATTATTTTTATTATTTTCTTTTTTACACAAAAGACTGGTGATATCAATAGCTAGGAGATTGTAATTCCGATGTAGACCACGTTCTGTGGCAAGCATATTTCCTCGTGCCTCTTCATCCGTGATGCAGAGGTATCATCGCATTTCCCTTCAGCTCTTCTAATTGTGTGCTGTCGCTTGACGCTTGACGCTTGTCGCTGAGAGTACTTGTGAACGCCCGCCCGTCCGCCGTCTCGTCTCTCGTCCCATTCCCTCTTACTCGCAACTCCTGCGGGCGGCATCTTTGCCGAAACACGGCCGGCCTAATTGGGCTTGGCTAGGGCTCAGCTCAATCATAACAATGGCAATAATTGGAGCTCGGAGAAGAGTTCTGAATTACCATATCGAGTGGGAGCATCGTACTCCAGGCCACTCTTCCTCTGGATTTTGTTGGACCGTGATGGGATCAAAGCAAGAACCGCAGTTTCCAGTACTGTAGTCGCCCTCAATTAAAATCAAAAGATCAGCCAATCCAGCCATGATAAACAAGTCCATGAGTATACAGAGACATTTGTTATTGGGGTCGATGCCATCTTCATTATCTGTGTTATAATAGGTGTTTCCTCTTTCTTTTCTCTTTTCGTGCGTGCTACTAGACAAGGGATCTCCAGAAAGAATAGGTACATATACACACAGAAGAAACCTCCACTTTCATTATATCACGAGGAAGTGGAGCTTTGGAATAACCAGGATAACATGGCTGTGAGCAGGATGGACATAGATGAGAGCACGTGTCTTGTACCGAGCGAGTGGCTAGCGGTTTGGGTCAGGTAGCTGTTATCTTCCATTCGGGAGATAGTGGGTTCAAACCCTACTGTCGACAGCCTTGGTGATGGTTTTCCGTTGTTTCCCGTTTTCACACTAAGTAAATATTGGGACTGTATCTTAATTAAAGCCACGGTCGCTTCTTCCCGATTCCATGCCATTTCCTATCCCATCGTCGTCACCAGTAGCGTAGCCAGGATCGGCCAATGGGGGGGGGGGGGGTTACAGTTACAAAATTAAGATATAACATAATGAAAGTGCTTGTGCTTGTGCGTGTCTGGTACGCGCATGCATGACTGTCATAAAGATACTGATACAAGAGTGAATTACTGTATGTGATATTCAGATTGCAATACACTACAAAATTCTTACTTTAAAATACAGAACAAGAACAATATGATCGAGGTCAGCAGTTTTATCTCAAACGGTATGTTCAGTTTACAATCTAAAATCTAATTTTCGAGGCTTCCTAGAAAATAAATTTAATACATCTGTTGGTTTTACAACTATGTCTCTGTGAATGTTCAAGGGAGCCAACCCGTTGAGTCGACTTTCACTTGTGGTATTTCTGAGGTAGGTTTTAAGGCGTCTTAATGTTGAAAATGATCTCTCACTGGCTGCAGTGGTGACAAGTAGGGTGGCAAACACTCTCAACAAGCAGTAGATTGCAGGGAGTTTATCTTGATCACATAAAAGAAGTTTATTGTTTACTGTCAGTTTCTATTTATTTTCTTTTTGTGAAAGTTCAATGGGGGGGGGGGGTTCTAACCCCCAGTAACCCCCCCCCTGGCTACGCCCCTGGTCGTCACTTATGTGTCGGTGCGACGTAAAGCAAATTCTATTTTTTTTAAGAGTGCCCTGGGTGTTGTGTTTGTTTTTTGTTTAAGGTAGCATCGACACAGGAAATGTGGTATTTGAATATGCTCAAATACGTCAGCCTCGTATCGGTTAATTTATCATGAAGTAAAGGAACTCTTTCGGGAAATTTTCCGGCACCTCGACTTCTCCATTATTATTATTATTATTATTATTATTATTATTATTATTATTATTATTATTATTATTATTATTATTCCGTCAGGAATTCGAAATATTTGAGAAATGAGCTTTCCACTTCTGGAGGCTCATATTGCCCTGAGGTTCACTCCGCCTACACTAAAAATGTGTACCAGCTTAATTCCTGGTGCGGAGCTAACAATTACTGAGCGAGTGGCTGTGCGGTTTGGTTCACATAGCTATCAGCTTGCATTCGGAAGATAATGGGTTCGAACCCCATTGTCGGCACTCCTGAAGACGGTTTTCCTTGGTTTCCCATTTTCATACCAGGCAAACGCTGTTGCTGTACCTTAATTAAGGCCACGGTCAGTTCCTCCCCACCCCTATATCATCGTCGCCATAAGAACTATCTGTGACGATGTGACATAGGCCTAAAGCAGATTGTAAAAAGCTAAAAATTCTACCCCACCAAGTGCCGGGGTTACGGATTGTTACGGATGGATTTTCCCTTGGAGCCAGTGAGGGATCCCATCTCTACCGCCTAAAGGACAGCGTCCTGGAGGGCGACTCTTTGGGTAGGGGTATACAACTGGGAAGGAGGCCGAGTACCTCGCCTAGGCAGCCTCACTTGGACCTCATGGGGGATGGAAAGATCGGAAGGGATATACAAGGAAGGGGGGGAGAAAGCGGCCGTGGCCTTAAGTTAGGTACCATCCCGGCATTTGCCTGGAGAAGAAGTTGGAAACGACAGAAAACCACTTCGAGGATGGTTGAGGTGGAAATCGAGCCCCCCTCCACATAGTTAACCTTCCGAGTCTGCCAGGACGTCGTGCTACGTCTCAAATTTCGTGGCAGAGTCCAGAATCGAATCCGGGCCTCGGGGGGTGGTAGCTAATCACACTAACCACTTCACCACAGAGGTGGGCACTATGTAATTACAGGAAAAAGTTGACGCTGATGTTGATGAAGTGGAACCTTAAACACGTAGAAAAAGGCAGAGGAATCTGGCTTATATCTCGTTATGAGAAACTGGTCCACCTTGACAAAGATGAGAGTGTGCCATACTTTGACCGATAAACAGGCTGTTTTTCAAATTTCAAGGCTGCAGGAAATGGCACTTTAAAATTTCTGCCGCTAAAAGGGTCATTTTGACTACATCACAAGGAGGCTATTTGGTGTTAATTCAAGATTAATATATCTTCAGAATGGAAATTCGTCCAGCGTTAGATGTATGTAGGAAAGACAAAGTTGTAATGATGTTGAATCTAAACGTTATACGTCTGTGTGAAACAGGGAAAGAACTTAAGACGAAAGATGTCGAACTTTTGTTGCAGAAATATTTTAAACACAATGGAAAGATGTAGAAGAACTTATTGATAACCTTCTACAAAGAAATGTCTGCCAGAAGATGAGGAAGTTACATGTGACCACAGTGTGAGTTTGGGTTAATTCTGTGTTAATAGACACTGGAATTTCACTGAATTGAGTCTTGCTGTTTCCTTATTAAATCAAGCAATGTTTATACCTTTCATTTGCTTTAGTTTGTTGCAAAACCCGGCCACCTCGAACTATTTGTTGCAAAACCAGTCAAGTTAAATCTTTAAATTTAAACATTCAAAATAATTAAACGAACAAAATGTCGGTACTACGTCACATTCATTAAAAGCTGTTTATAAAGCATTGAGCTAATATAGCATGTGTTGCTGGGCTGAGTGGCTCAGACGGTTGAGGCGCTGGCCTTCTGACCCAAACATGGCAGGTTTGATCCCGGCTCAGTCCGGTGGTATTTGAAGGTGCTCAGCGTCGTGTCAGTAGATTTACTGGCATGTAAAAGAACACCTGAGGGATTAAATTCCAGCGCCTCGGCGTCTCCGAAAGCCGTGAAAGTATTTAATGGGACGTAAAGCCAATAACACTATTATTATTAAATATGTGTCAAACATCATTCACTAGATTTCATAAGTTTTTTTATTTTCCTGAAAAGTTTAACCATTTTTAGATGGCACGTTTTGAAATAGAGGGCTCATACTGGGGAATATACAGTCGTCTAATAATTGGTATTGTCAGTAGAAGTGTACTGGGTGCGTACAAAGTCCGTACACCTCTATATTCAATTAAATTAAATGAAACTGAGATTGACATGATATAAAAGTACATATACTCATTATTAATTTATTTCTACTTACAACTTACATTTTAGGAATCTAAAGCATCTGTATTTGTCCCTCCATGGTCTCTGCACAGCTGGAATACGCTGCCATGTTCTGATGCTCATATTAAGCAACATCCTTGGGGTCACTGTCTGGAAAGCTTCGCGCAGCGGGTTTTCCAGATCGTCATTTCCAACATACCGGTGCTTCCTCACCTGTTCCTTGATGTAACCCCAGCATGCGTTATCAGGTGTTGTTAAATCAGGGCTACTTGGTGGCCATGGAAGAGGAGCTGGATCATTGCCCGATCCTCTACCGATCTAGCGATTCCCAAAGACTGTGTTCAGACGTTGTCAAACAGCCACTGCGAAGTAAGTCGGCGCCCCATTGATCGTGTTGAAATCAAATAACGTCTAAGATTACCGCATTTTGCAGCTGCGGGATGAACCAGTCATTAATCATCTGGAGGTAACTGTTCTGACTAACGGAACGATCAAAAAATATGGGACAAACAGATGCGTTTGTGTCATTCCGGCCCAAACCATGACGTGGTATGGGTTTCGCTCGGTTTCTTGGAAGAAATGTGGATTTTCTTTTCCCCAAAAGTAAACATTGCGACTACGGGAGCTGCTACAAATCACACAAACGTCATTGAACATGACTTCTGAGCCATTGTTTGGAATTGTTGCAGCAGCCGACCACAAGCATCAACACGCCTCTCCAAATCATCATCTGATAATTCACTGACACTCAATGGACGCCTACACTGCCTTTTCAGATCCACTTTGATGTGTTTCCTGGTGGTTGATTCCGGTATCCCCAACTCTGAGGCACGTTTCCGTATGAATTTGACCGGAGTTTGTTCGATAGATTTTTCCACGTCAGCACAAAGTTCGAGTCTGGTGGATGGTCTTCCACTTCTCGGCGCATCGCGAACACTGCCCGTTAAAATGACTTTCTTTTTCCACGCTAACAACGTCTTTTTGGTCGATGCTGCTTTTTACAAACCGTGCAACGAAATCGTCCCTCACATTTTTAATTGATTTGCCACTAATTTTACGCTCATGAATCCACACAGAGGCCTGCAAACTTTCCTCAATCGTATAATCACTTTTATCAGCCATTCTTTCAATATCTTGGCACCGACTGCTGTCAGCACTCGAAGTCGATAACAATGGGTATCTGACAGTAGAAACAAATAAATAATGAGTCCGGGTATAGGGACTTCGTGCGCACTCTGTATGTAGGAAATAATACTGTTTAGGGTAGCCAGTTCTTAATACTTGATTAATTAATTAATTAATTTATTAATTTATTTATTTACAATCTGTAGTACCCGTCGTTGACGGGACAGTCAAAACATGTGCATGATTACATTTTTGTCTATCCCTCACTTTGTTCCCCAGATTCAGAGGCACATAACTGGGCATGTCTCTCCATGTCAGCGGCTTGTCGTGACGTACTCGCTTCCTTCCTCTTTGGGGCCCTTTGCAGTTTCATATTTCTTTTCATTGTTGCTGATCTTGATTTGATATTTTCGTTCCAGTATAGAAGAAAGCCAACTATCGGGTTATTATTCAAAAGATACTGGCAGATGTACAAAGCCTTCAAAACGTCGCCGGAACGATCTTCATAGCGACACTCTGTACAGCCTATAGAGTTAGTGTCCGGTTCTTGGACTTTCACACGACTACCACTGATATTTACCTTATTTTTCACTGAATCGGAAAAATATATTTTTCTTCTTCCTCGTCTTTTCCCGCTCATCCGAGATCGACGTTTCTGACAAGTCGTTTCCATTTCCTTCGGTCCCAACGGCATTTTCTCTTCTTTTCCCCGAGATCCTCCCTCACACAATCCATCCATCTTCTTCTGGGTCTACCTCTCTCCCTGCTACCTTCCACATTCATGTCAAGCATTCTCCTTCCCACATATTTTTTATCGCTGGGCTTAATGTGGCCATACCAGAGCAATCGTCTTTCTTGGACCTTTCTAGATATTTCAGTCACTTCAACGCTGCCTCGTATAATGATGTGGTATTTCCTCGTAACCCCACACATCCATCTCAGCATCTTCATTTCAGATACTTCCAGGCACTTCCATTGTGACTGCACTGTTGGCCTAGTTTCAGCACTACATGCCATTGCAGGTCTCACCGCACATTTAGAGTCTACTGTCACAGAGGGCACCGGACAACCTTTTCCATTTAGATCAGGCAGCCTGAATTCGACGGGTAATTTCTAAATCGAGATTACCATCAGCAGACATAGTCGATCCTAAGTATTTGCCTGGAGCTGCAATCCCAGCTCCTCCCAGACACATGTATTCAGACTTATTCCGGCTGATTTTAAGACCTCTTTCCTCCAGCATTCTAGTTTATCTTCAAGCTGTTCTCTATTTGTGCTGCATAGTACGATATCATCTGCAAGGTGCTGGTTCTCTTAGATTTTCAGAGAGAACGTCCATTATCAGATCAAAAACGAAATGATCTGAGTTATTTTCCTGTAAAACCAACCATAAGAGATATACATCAACTTTTATTCTCTAGGCCCCATGTGACATTTTTGGACAACTTATAGCTAACACCCTACTCGACCATTTTTGAAACTGTAAAACCAAGTTTCACTGAAATCCACCCACCCATTTTCCCGCGATATTGTAAAAGACACATAAAAATATTAAACTGAATTCGACATAGGTCATTGGATCATTACAATGATGTCAGTTTTCTTGTCAAATATAATCAATCAATCAATCAATCAATCAATCAATCAATCAATCAATCAATCAATCAATCAATCAATCAATCAATCAATCAATCAATCAATCAATCAATCAATCAATCAATCAATCAATCAATCAATCAATCAATCAATCATTTGCATTTTGGGGCAGTCGCCCAGATGGCAGATTCCCTATCTGTTTCTTACCTAGTTTTTCTTAATTGCAAAGAATTTGGACATTTCTTGAACATTTCCCTTGGTAGATTATTCCAAATCGCGCGAGTTGGTCGTGCGATTAGGGGCGGACGGCTGTGAGCTTGCATCCGAGACATAGTGGGTTCGAATCCCACAGTCGGCAGCCCTGAAGATGGTTTTCCGTGGTTTCCCATTTTCACACCAGGCAAATGCTGGAGCTGTACCTTAATTAAAGCCACGGCCGCTTCCTTCAAACTCCTAGGCATTTCCTACCCCATCGTCGCCATAAGACCTATCTGTGTCGGGGCGACGTAAAGCCACTAGCAAAAAAAAAATAAAAAATCAATCCCTAACTCCTCTTTCTGTTAATTAATATTTGCTTCAGTTTGTCCTCTTGAATTCCAACTTTATCATCATATTACCGGGCGAGTTGGTCGTACGGTTAGGGGCGCGCAGCTGTGAGCTTGCATCCGGGAGATAGTGGGTTTGAACCCCACTGTTGGTAGCCCTGAAGATGGTTTTCCGTGGTTTCCCATTTTCACACCAGGCAAATGCCACGGCCGTTTCCTTCCCATCCCTAGGCCTTTCCTATCCCATAGTCGCCATAAGACCTATCTGTGTCGGTGCGACGTAAAGCAAACAGCAAGAAAAACATCATACCAATTGTGGTCTTTCCTACTTTTAAAAACACCACGCAAACTTATTCGTCTACCAATGTCATTCCACGCCATCTCTCCACTGACAGCCCGGAACCTGCCACTTAGTCGAGCAGCTCCTTTCTCCAAAGTCTTCCTAGCCCAAACTTTGGAACATTATTTTAACGCTACTCTTTTGCCGGAAATCACCCAGAACAAATCGAGCTGCTTTCCTTTGGATTTTTTCCAGGTCTCGAATCAAGCCCTATACACTGGAACCATACTCTAGCTAGGGTCTTAGCAGAAACGAATATGCCGTCTCCTTTACATCCTTGCTACAGCTCCTAAATACCCTCACAAACACGTGCGGAGATCTATACCATTTATTTACATCTTTTCAATTTTACATTTTGCCTTATGTCGCACCGACACAAATAGGTCGTATGGCGACTATGGGATAGGAAAGGGCTAGGTGTCGAAAGGAAGTAGCCATGGCTTTAGTTAAGGTACAGCCCCAACATTTGCCTGGTGTGAAAATAGAAACCACGGAAAACCATCTTCAGGGCTGGCGACAGTGGGGTTCGAACCCACTATCTCCCGGATGCAAGCTCAAGCTGCGCGGCCCTAACCGCACGGCCAACTCGCACGGTCTCTTCATTACAATCCCGGTTATGTGATTACCCCAAGGAAGATCTGTCGTTATGTTAACACCTGAGTACTTACAGTGGTCCCCATAAGGAACGTTCACCCCATCAGCGCAGTAATTAGACCTGAGACGACTTTTCCTTTTAGTGAAACTCACAACCTGACTTTTAACCCCGTTCATCATCATACCATTGCGTACTGTCCATCTTACAACATTGTCGAGATCTTTTTGCAGTTGCTCACAATCTTGTAACTTACCTATTACCCTATACAGTACATCATCCGCAAAAATACCTTACCTCTGATTCCATTTCTTTACTCATACCATTTAGGCTATGCAAATACAATATTAACCGACTGGAATATCTCGGTTAAAAGCCATGTTATCATATGAAACGCTCGATCAAATGAAAAGGCGCACATTTTCTCGCTTTTAACGAACAGTACTACGCTGTTCCACATCTTGAATGACCAGGCCGCAGACAGCCGTGGGCACTCCGATAAGTGTGTGCACTGCTCATTCCAATCGGCGCATCCGATTAGGGATCGAATAGCTGGAATACTGTGATGAACCAGTTGTGTTACGGATCAGTAGTTATCAAAAAATTTATGAACCAGGGGAATGGCATGCTAAAAAAATAGTTAGCTAACTCCCTAGTTACTTCCCGCCAATATTCAGGAGGGCTGTTTTACTCGGACGCAGCAGTAATCCCATCTGTCGGAGATGATTGGCAGTGGAAGAGAGAAAGCACTTCACAACAAACAATGGTCAATGTAATATTATTGATGATCAATTTTATCAGCTTTCGATATTTTAAACATTCACATTTAGTTTTCCCCGACTCTGTGATAATAAGGCAGTTAATGCATAGGGAATTCTTCTTTCTTTTATAACTCCCTCTTTTCATATTTTTCAAGCGATCCTTCCTTTATGGTTTTTTCTCATTTTTATAATAATCTTCATAATTTTCTTGTCGATATGGACCGATGACCACGCGGTATTAAACCTTAAGAAAATCATGACCGGGCGAGTTCGCCGTGCGGTTAGGGGTGAGCGGCTGTGAGCTTGCATCCGGGAGATAGTGGGTTCGAACCCCACTGTCGGCAGCCCTGAAGATGGTTTTCCGTGGTTTCCCATTTTCACACCAGGAAAATGCTGGGGCTGTACCTTAATTAAGGCCACGGCCGCTTCCTTCCAACTCCTGAGCCTTTCCTATGTAAGACCTATCTGTGTCGGTGCGACGTAAAGCCACTAGCAAAAAAAAATCATTACAAAAATCATCGCCAGTTAACACGATTAAACTATATACCCATATTAGCAATGCTCGGCGTTGATATCGACTAAGCAATAAACGTCTAAATTTATGAATTCTATTACCATAGTCGGTACGGTAGGGCCTATAAGACCTCAATGATCGAAAATTGTATTCTGTATGCTTCTTCTTCTGCATTTGCCACGCTTATGGGTTCGCGGGTGCGAACTGTGTCGCACATGTTGATTTGGCCCTGTTTCAGGGTCTGATGCCCTTCCTAACGCCAACACTCTATGGAGGGATGTAATCACGATTGCGTGTTTCTGTCGGGTTGGTAGTGTAGTGCATTGTGCGAATATGAACGCAAACACCCAGTCTTCGAGCCAGAAGAATTAATAAAACGCGAATAAAATCCCCGACCCGGCCGGGAATCGAACCTGGGACCCTCTGAACCGAACACCTAAAATGCTGACCGTTCAGCCAAGGAGTCAGACTCGAAAATTGTGTTCTCTATAACTTTTGTTATATACTCGTAGTAGGCTACCTTCCAATAGAGCCAATAATATACGTATTTAAAAAGTACATTTTAGGTGCTTTCCCCTTCTTCTTCTTCTTCTTCTTCTTCTTCTTCTTCTTCTTCGTCTTCTTTTTCTTCTTCTTAATCTGTTTACCCTCCGGGGTTGGCTTTTCCTTTGGATTCAGCGAAGGATCCCACCTCTACCGCCTCAAGGGCAGTGTCCTGAAGCGTGAGACATTGGGTCGGGGGATACAACTGGGGAGGATGACGAGTACTTCGCCCAGGCGGCCTTACCTGCTATGTTGAACAGGGGCCTTGGTAGGGGATGGGAAGATTGGAAGGGATAGACAAGGAAGAGGGAAGGAAGCGGCCGTGGCCTTAAGTTAGGTACCATCCCGGCATTTGCCTGGAGATAGATAGATAGATAGATAGATAGACATGATTTATTTTAACTGGCAAAGTTAGGGACACGTGTCCCTGTCTTACACTTAACCAGTGAAATACATAATTAACATAAAAATATATAACATACTGAATAAATGAAAAAAGAGAATGAAACAAATTACTACGGTACTATGCTATCCTGCTGCACATAAAAATAACTATTATAATACACAGTATAAATTAACATTTTGCTTCCTGCGAAGAAATTAACATACAACAAAGAACGAATTACAATTTCAATAATAATAATAATAAATAATAATAATAATAATAATAATAATAATAATAATAATAATAATAATAATAATAATAATAATAATAATAATATAGATAAACCTACTAATATTTACAATTAATTTGTCCAATTCCAGATGTATATCGCATTGACGAAATGTTCAGTTTTCATGAGTTTACTGTGGGTGAAAAACATTGCAAAATGGGGATAGGGATAAGGATAACTATGCAGGAAAACCACAGCTGAGTACTTTCTAACACTACTGATGAATAATACTAATAATAATAATAATAATAATAATAATAATAATAATAATAATAATAATGATAATAATAAGAAGAGGAAGAAGAAGGACCATGGGAAGAAGAAGAAGAAGAAGAAGAAGAAGAAGAAGAAGAAGAAGAAGAAGAAGAAGAAGAAGAAGAAGAAGACTGTCGCACTACGAGCTCGTTTCATAGAGATATTTTGAACACATACTTTTAAATCTTCCGTGGTTTGATATCCCTCTGACCTCCTGCGGAAGGAAGTTCCATTCACGGCTGGCCACAACAGTGAAGGAATTGTTGTAGGTTGAGGATTTATGCTTAGGAATAGCGAGCAATGTCGAGCTCAGCGCTCTGGTGTTTTTATCATGGTGTTCAGAAAGGCTATGAAATCGTTCATACAGGTAAGATGGGGATTGTAAGGTAAGGATTCGGTGCAATGAAGTCAGGGTATGCAGCTTGCGTCTGTCTTCAAGGCGTAGCCATCCGAGGTCGACGTAAGACTGGGTAACATGATCTGAAAATTTCAGATTACATATAAATCTTACACAGGCATTCTGTGCACGTTGTAGTTTATCTCGAAGCTCGGTTTTCACATCTTTGTAAACTACGTCACAATAATCGAATATTGGAAGAACGAGGGTTTCAACTAGTTTCTTCTTTAAACTGAACGGAAAAGTAAATTTGAAATTGTTTAATGTGTGCAACGTAGCAAAAACTCGTCTACTCACAGATATTATCTGATCCGTCCACGAGAGGTGCTGGTCAATGGTTACTCCGAGATTTTTTACGCTCTTGCAAAAGGGCAAAACTTGATTTTGAAGTTGTACGTCGGGGATGGACATGCGGAAATTGTCGGAAATAAGTCTTGGTTGGGCAATTACTATAGTTTGGGACTTTTTTGGGTTCAAAATAAGTCCATGCTGGTAAGACCATTTACTTATGGCCTCTAGATCCATGTTAATTTTCTCGATTGCTGTCAAAACGTCTGTTGGTTTTGCATGGATGTACAATTGTACGTCGTCAGCATAGATGTGACGTTTACAATGTGTCAGCTGTTTAGCTAGGTCGTTGATATAGACAGAAAATAGCAAAGGAGCAAGGGTTGACCCTTGTGGGACACCTCTTTTTACATATTGCCACGAAGAAAATGCACCTTGATTGGTGACACGTTGTTGACGTTCGTGTAAATAAGCTCCCAACCATCTCAGAGTACTGTAGGAGAAACCTAGGTGATAAAGTTTGGATAGGAGCAACTCATGGTCTACAGAGTCAAATGCTTTACTGAAGTCCAATAATACTAGGATAGTCAGTTTTTGCTCGTCAATAGCCTGTCTTATATCGTCAGTCACGCTTAGTAAGGCAGTACATGTACTGTGATTGCGTCGGAAACCTGACTGGTGTGGGTCTAATATGTCGTGGTCGTTGAGATAGTTGGTGATTTGATTATGCACTATGTGTTCGAGTCCCTTGGCTACTATTGACAGTATATTTATAGGTCTGTAGTCACTGTTTAGTTTAGGAGATTTTATCTTTGGTAAAGGATGCACCAGGGCCATTTTCCAGACAGTTGGAAATACACTATTTTGAAGGGAGAAATTGTATATGAATGTCAATACTGGAATAATAGCGTCGATAATTTTCTTTAGCATTATGATACATATATTGTCCACCCCTGTGGATTTAGTTTTGATTCGCATGATAGCCGCTTTCACTTGAAGGGGTGAGACATAACTAAAATAAAATTTGTCTCTGCCTACGGGTGGTGTGTTGTAATTTGCACACAAAAGATTTTCTTTTGCTTCTTCGTTTAATTGTACATGGGAGGATACGAAGTGATTATTCAATTCATCAAGAGAAACTTCCAAATCGTCTACCTTGTCCGGTTTATTTAGTCCAAAATGGCGGATTGACTTCCATAAAGTAGCGGGTCTTACGTCAGGTTTTATAAGGTCATGGGCGTACCGTAGTCGAGCGTTTCTTACTGTCTGAGTCGTTTTATTACGTAGTCGTTTGTAATAGATAAAGTTTTCCTCTGTCGGGTAATGTTTATATTTCCTACTAGCAAGGTACCCGTGCTTCGCTACGGTATTATACTGAAATTTATAATTGAATGCTTATTGTTTTAGATATATAATCCGCCGAAATTCGCGATCTGACACGTTTTCAGCGAGAATCCACCAAAATTCCCGATCTGACTCGTTTTCTATTAGATTACGGCACGTTTCCTCCCATTTTTCAATCTTTTCCTTTCCAGCAATCGATTTCGTACTTCCCAGGCTAGGCTCAGGTATTCTTCCCGGTCAGTTGGGTCCGTAAATCTTTGCCATACCGTATTTTCCTATAATCATTTTTAATCTGGATAAAATCCTTCAGGAGATCCGGCGTGGTGTCATATTGGGTGCCTTGGCGGCACTGAACCCGCGGCCGGACTGCATTCTTAGTCATTACCCGTCCAGGAGCCGTTTCCAGCGCGGTCCGCATATTTGACGACGGTCCGGAACATTATTATTATTATTATTATTATTATTATTATTATTATTAATGATATTCTTATTCTTATTCTTATTCTTCTTCTTATTATTACTATTATGTGTTGCTGGGATGAATGATGACAGGGAAAACCGGAGTATCCGGAGAAAAACCTGTCCCGCCTCCGTTTTGTCCAGCACGAATGTCACATGGAGTGACCGGGATTTGAACCACGGAACCCAGCTGTGAGAGGCCGGCGCGCTGCCGCCTGAGCAACGGAGGATCCTTATAAGTACATTAAGAACAGTAAAATCAATTGGTCTCACCTCCTTCTACACCCCACCGCCGTTAAGTTTATTTACCGGCACCCCCCGCCCAAAAAAAAAATTAAAAGACGGCTTGTTTTTTATGTTTAAAGAAGATTTCAAACACCAATGTTCACGTCTATTACCTTCAGTTTTGAGATATAAGTATCCCCATAAATATAATTTACTTTTGTCACTTAATTTCAAACTACTCCCCCTCCCCCCTAAGTGAATCTTCCCGCAAAAAATACTTGTTTCTTTAATAGTGAAGGATCTTCTAAATACCAATTATCACGGCTCTAACTTCTTCACTTTTAGATTTATGTGTCCTCATGAAAGGAATTCAACTCCTTTACACTCCCGCCCCCCAAGATTCCCCCCCCCCCCCAAAACGCGTTTTTCTTTGTTTTTAAAGGAGATCCAAATACGAATTTTCACGTCTGTAACAACTTTAGTTTTTATTAGATGTATATATTCTCATACAATTAAAGTCAATTAATTTTTCAATTCTTTCACATCCCTCCCCCCGCTTCATTGGATTTTCCGAGAATACGTGTTTCTTTATTTTTAAAGCAGATTGCAAATATCAAATTTCACGTCTGTAACATCTTCATTTTTAAGATATCAGTAGCCTAATTAAAAGAATTCAACACCATTTTCAGTCACTTTCACCCCCCCCTCCACCCAAGTGGTATTTCCGAAAATTAAAAATACACGTTTCTTTATGTTTAATAGAGATAAAAATGCCAGTTTTCACTTCTGTAACATGTTAGGTTTTTTTTAGATATACTGTAAAAATTCTCATTTTAAAATTTCACACCTTTTGGGTTCCCCTTAAGTGGAGTTTCCAAAAACAAATCACCTATGTTTCTTTACATTTGCAGGAGATTCCAAACACCCACTTTTTACGTCTGTAACACTTTACGTTTCCAAGATAATCTTTCAAAAAATTCACCCCAATTTGTCACTTCTGTTTAACCGCCATTAATAAGATTTTCCAAAAACTAAAAAAATACGTGTTTCTTTATTTTTAAAAGAGATCCCATATACAAATTTTCAGTTCTGTAATATCTTCCGTTTCTGAGATATATGTATCCTCATTAAAGGCATTCAACCAATTTTTTACCCTTTTACACCCCTCCTATTGGGATTTACAGGAAACAAAAAAATACGTGTTCCTTTATTTTTAGAGGAGATTCTAACTACCAATTTTTACATCTGTAAATTTTAAAGTTTTAAGATGTAGACACATTCATTTTAAAAAATTCACCCCCCTTTTCACCCCTCAATATTTGGATTTTCCAAAAACGAAAAAATACGTGTTTCTTTACATTTAAAGTAGATCCCAAATACCAATTTTCAGGTCTGTAATATCTTCAGGTTCTGAAATATAAGTAGCCTCATTAAAGGCATTCAACCCATTATTCACCCTTTTACACCCTTCCTATTGGGATTTTCCGAAAACAAAAGAATACGTGTTTCTTTATTTTTAAAGGAGATTCTAAATACCAATTTTTACATCTATAAACTGTAACAGTTTTGAGATATAGATACACTCATTTTAAAAATTCACCCCCCTTTGCACCCCCCATTAATTGGATTTTCCAAAAACAAAAAGATACGTGTTTCTTTATTTTTAAAGGAGATCCCAAACACCAATTTTCAGGTCTGTAATATCTTCAGTTTCTGAAATATATGTAGCCTCATCAAAGGCATTCAACCCTTTTTTCACCCCTTTTCACCCCTCCTATTGCGATTTTCCGAAAACAAAAAAATACGTGTTTCTTTATGTTTAATGAAGATTCTAAATACCAATTTTTACATCTTCAAACTTTAAAAGTTTGGAGATATAGATTCACTCATTTTAAAAATTCACCCCCTTTTCACCCTCCCATTAATTGGATTATCCAAAAACAAAAAAATACGTGTTTCTTTATTTTTAAAAGAGATCAATAGTACCAATTTTCAGGTCTGTAATATATTTAGTTTCTGAGATATAAGTACTGGTATACTGATTAAGGGCATTCAACCCCTTTTTCCCATTTTCACCCCTTTTCACCCCTCCTATTAGGATTATCTGAAAACAAAAAAATACGTGTTTCCTTATTTTTAAAGAAGATTCTAAATACCAATATTTACATCTGTAAACTTTTAAACTTTCGAGATATAGACACACTCATTTTAAAATTTCACCCCTCTTTTCGCCCCCTTAGCGAAGGAATATCCAAAAATCCTCTCTTAGCGAGCACCTACATCTTAATATGAACATATCCCCAAAATTTCATTTCGTTACGTCCAGTAGTTTTGGCTCGGCGATGATGAATCTGTCAGTCAGTCAGGACAAGTTATTTTATATATATACTAGCAAGATACCCGTGCTTCGCTACGGTATTATACTGAAATTTATAATTGAATGTTGTTTTAGATATATAATCAGCCGAAATTCGCGATCTGAATCGTTTTCTGCGGGAATCCGCCAAAATTCGCGATCTGACTCGTTTTCTAATAGATTATGGCAAGTTTCCTCCCATTTTTCAATCTTTATTTCCAGCAATCGATTTCGTACTTCCCAGGCTAGGTCCAGGTATTCCACCCTGTCAGTTGGGTCCCTAAATCTTTGCCATCTTTTCTTATAAGCATTTTTAATATGGAACAAATCCTTCAGGAGATCCGGCGTGGTGTCGTCTTGGGTGCCTTGGCGGTACTGAACCCGCGGCCCGACTGCATTCTTAGTCATTACTCGTCCAGGACCCGTTTCCACCGCGGTCCGCACATTTGACGACGATCCAGAACATTATTATTATTATTATTATTATTATTATTATTATTATTATTATTATTATTATTATTATTATTATTATTATTATTATTATTATTATTATTATTATTATTATAGATGTTCTGGACCCCACAGCAAGATGCAAGACCGCTACTTGGCGGTAAATTACATCTGCTGCCATTGTTATTGTTGAGAATGTGACCAGCACCAATGTCGCGCGTAGGCAAGTGTGCGGGATTTCTGGTGATACGAATGACATACTTCCGTGCATTATTGACCTTATTATAGAGGTGAACAATTGGACGGTCAATCTCATTCCTATCGTTTATTTCAAATGTGTTTAAATTTTTATTCATATGCCAGGAGAATCTACTGTAATATAAGAACGTTCTCCGAAGGAAAAGTTGGCTGTTGAAAACGAACCCAGGAAAGATTAAAAAGATCGGTTTATGATCAGAATAAGTACATCGAAAATATACAGCCTGTTTCCAGTCATTCGACAGGGTCAGGAATGGAATGAATAAAGCCCCATCTAGCGGCGACAGTAGGAATTGTGCCGGTTGCCGAAGCACTCCTCTGGGGCAATGATCGATGAATGACAAATGAAATGAAATATTGGACAGTGTTGCTGGAATGAATGATGACAGGGAAAAGCGAAGTATCCCGAGAAAAACCTGTCCCGCCTCCGTTTTGTCCAGCACGAATGTCACATGGAGTGACCGGGATTTGAACCAGGGAACCCAGCTGTGAGAGGCCGGCGCGCTGCCGCCTGAGCAACGGAGGCTACTTATAAGTACATTATGAACAGCAAAATCAATTGGTCTCACCTCCTTTTACACCCCACCGCCGTTAAGTTTATTTCCCCCCCCCCCAAAAAAAAATTAAAAGAAGGAGTGTTTCTTTATGTTTAAAGGAGATTCCAAACCCCAGTGTTCACGTCTATTACCTTGAGTATTGAGATATAAGTATCCCCATAAAAATAATTCGCTTTTTTTACTTCCTTTCACACTTCTCTCCCCCCCCCCCCTTAAGTGAATTTTCCGGCAAAAAATACTTGTTTCTTTAATAGTAAAGGATCTTCTAAATAGCAATTATCACGACTCTAACTTCTTCAGTGTTTTATTTATGTGTCCTCATGAAAGGAATTCAACTCCTTTCCACTCCCGCCCCCCAATATGGTTTCCCCCATAAAACGCGTATTTCTTTGTTTTTAAAGAAGATCAAAATACCAATTGTCACGTCCGTAACAACTTTAGTTTTTATTAGATGTATGTATTCTCATACAATTAAGTCAATTAATTTTAGAATTCTTTTCCCCCACCCCCTTTCATTGGATTTTCCGAGAATACGCGATTCTTTATTTTTAAAGGAGATCCCATATACAAATTTTTAGTTCTGTAATATATTCAGTTTCTGAGATATATGTATCCTCATTAAAGGCATTCAACCCACTATTCACAGAAAACGAAAAAATACTTATTCCTTTACTTTTAAAGGAGATTCTAAATACCAATTTTTACATCTGTAAACTTTTAAAGTTTTAAGATATAGACACATTCATTTTAAAAATTCACCCCCTTTTTCACCCCCCATTATCCGGATTTTTCAAAAACGAATATATACGTGTTTCCTTATTTTTAAAGTGGATCCCCAATACCAATTTTCAGGTCTGTAATATCTTCAGGTTCTGAAATATAAGTAGCCTCGTTAAAGGCATTCAACCTCTTTTTCACCCTTTTCCACCCTTCCTATCGGGATTTTCCGAAAACAAAAAAAACGTGTTTCTTTATTTTTAAAGGAGATTCTAAATACCATATTTTACATCTATAAACTTTAAACGTTTTGAGATATAGGTACACTCATTTTAAAAATTCACCCCCCCTTTTCACCCCCATTATTTGGATTTTCCAAAAACAAAAAAATACGTGTTTCTTTATTTTTAAAAGAGATCAAAGGTACCAATTTTCAGGTC
This sequence comes from Anabrus simplex, assembly GCF_040414725.1. Lineage (NCBI taxonomy): Eukaryota > Metazoa > Arthropoda > Insecta > Orthoptera > Tettigoniidae > Anabrus > Anabrus simplex. The sequence continues at coordinate 137,820,052 of NC_090266.1, read as the reverse complement.
TGTAATATCTTCAGTTTCTGAGATATATGTATTCTCTTTAAAGGCATTCAACCCATTTTTCACCCCTTTTCACCCCTCCTATTGGGATTTTCCGAAAACAAAAAAATACTTGTTCCTTTATTTTTAATGAAGATTCTAAATACCAATTTTTACATCTCTAAACTTTAAAACTTTTGAGATATAGATGCACTCATTTTAAAAATTCACCCCCTTTTCACCCTCGCATTAATTGGATTTTCCAAAAACAAAAAAATATGTGTTTCTTTATTTTTGAAAGCGATCAAAAGTACCAATTTTGAGGTCTGTAATATCTTCAGTTTCAGAGATATATGTATTCTCTTTAAAGGCATTCAACACATTTTTCACCCCTTTTCACCCCTCCTATTGGGATTTTCCGAAAACAAAAAAATACTTGTTCCTTTATTTTTAATGAAGATTCTAAATACTAATTTTTACATCTCTAAACTTTAAAACTTTTGAGATATAGATGCACTCATTTTAAAAATTCACCCCCCTTTCACCCTCGCATTAATTGGATTTTCCAAAAACAAAAAATATGTGTTTCTTTATTTTTCACAGCGATCAAAAGTACCAATTTTGAGGTCTGTAATATCTTCAGTTTCTGAGATATAAGTAGCGTATCCGGATTAAAGGCATTCAACTCCTTTTTCACCCTTTTTCACCCCTCCTATTGGGATTGTCTGAAAACAAAAAAATACGTGTTTCCTTATTCTTAAAGAAGATTCTAAATACCAATTTTCACATCTGTAAACTTTTAAAGTTTTGAGATATAGACATACTCATTTTAAAATTTCACCCCCCTTTTCACCCCCTTAGCGACGGAATATCCAAAAATCCTCTCTTAGCGAGCACCTACATTTTAATATGAATCTATGCCCAAAATTTCATTTCTTTATGTCCAGTAGTTTTGGCTCGGCGATGATGAATCAGTCAGTCAGTCAGTCAGTCAGTCAGGACAAGCTACTTTATATATATAGATAGACTAGCAAGATACCCGTGCTTCGCTACGGTATTATACTGAAATTTATAATTGAATGCTTATTGTTTTAGATATATAATCCGCCGAAATTCGCGATCTGACTCGTTTTCTGCGAGAATCCACCAAAATTCCCGATCTGACTGTTTTTCTATGATTTTACGGCAAGTTTCCTCCCATTTTTAAATCTTCCTTTCCAGCAATCGATTTCGTACTTCCTGGGCTAGGCTCAGGTATTCCTCCCGGTCAGTTGGGTTCGTAAATCTTTGCCATCTTTTCCTATAATATTTTTAATATGGATAAAATCCTTCAGGAGATCCGGCGTGGTGTCATATTGGGTGCCTTGGTGGCACTGAACCCGCGGCCGGACTGCATTCTTAGTCATTACCCGTCCAGGAGCCGTTTCCAGCGCGGTCCGCGCATTTGACGACGGTCCGGAATATTATTATTATTATTATTATTATTATTATTATTATTATTATTATTATTATTATTATTATTATTATGTGTTGCTGGAATGGCTGATGACAGGGAAAACCGGAGTATCCGGAGAAAAACCTGTCCCGCCTCCGTTTTGTCCAGCACGAATGCCACATGGAGTGACCGGGATTTGAACCACGGAACCCAGCTGTGAGAGGCCGGCGCGCTGCCGCCTGAGAAACGGAGGATCCTGATAAGTACATTAATAACAGTAAAATCAATTGGTCTCACCTCCTTCTACACCCCACCCCCCACCGCCGTTAAGTATAATTACCGCTAACCCCCCCCTCCCCAACAAATTTAAAAGAATGCTTGTTTCTTTATGTTTAAGGGAGATTCCAGACACCAATGTTCACGTCTATTACCTTCGGTTTTGAGATGTAAATATCCCCATAAGAATAATTCAATTTCTTTCACTTCCTTTGACACTCCTCCCCCCCCCCCCTCCCCTAAGTGAATTTTCCCGCAAAAAGTACTTGTTTCTTTAATAGTAAAGGATCTTCTAAATACCAATTATCACGACTCTGACTTCTTCAGTTTTTGATTTATGTGTCCTCATGAAAGGAATTCAACTCCTTTACACTCCCGCCCTCCAAGATGGTTTCCCCACCAAAACGCGTTCTTCTTTGTTTTTAAAGGAGGTCCAAATACGAATTTTCACGTCTGTAACAACTTTAGTTTTTATTAGATGTATGTATTCTCATACAATTAAGTCAATTAATTTTTCAATTCTTTCCCCCCCCCCCCCCTTCTTTGGATTTTCCGAGAATATGTGTTTCTTTACTTTTAAAGCAGATTGTAAATATCAAATTTCACGTCTGTAACATCTTCATTTTTTAGATATTAGTAGCCTAATTAAAAGAATTCATCACCATTTTCAGTCACTTTTACCCCCCCCCCTCCCTCCAACCAAGTGGTATTTCCGAAAACTAAAAGTACACGTTTCTTTATGTTTAATAGAGATTAAAAAATACCATTTTTCTCTTCTGTAACATGCTAAGTTTTTTTAGATATACTGTAAAAATTCTCATTTTAAAATTTCACCCCTTTTGAGTTCCCTTTAAGTGGAGTTTCCAAAAACAAATCACCTATATTTTTTTACATTTACAGGAGATTTACACCCACTCTTTACGTCTGTAACATTTTACGTTTCCAAGATATTCTGTAGATAGTCTTTCAAAAAATTCACCCCAATTTGTCACTCCTGTTTAACCGCCATTAATTGGCTTTTCCAAAAACTAAAACATACGTGTTTCTTTATTTTTAAAGGAGATCCCATATGCAAATTATCAGTTCTGTAATATCTTTCGTTTATGAGATATGTGTATCCTCATTAAAGGCATTCAACCCATTTTTCACCCTTTTACACCCCTCCTATTAGGATTTACAGGAAACAAAAAAATACGTGTTCCTTTATTTTTAGAGGAGATTCTAACTACCAATTTTTACATCCGTAAATTTTTAAGTTTTAAGATGTAGACACACTCATTTTAAAAAATTCACCTCCTCTTTTCACCCCCAATATTTGGATTTTCCAAAAACGAAAAAATGCGTGTTTCTTTACTTTTAAAGTAGATCCAAAATACCAATTTTCAGGTCTGTAATATCTTCAGGTTCTGAAATATAAGTAGCCTCATGAAAGGCATTCAACCCATTATTCACCCTTTTAAACCCTTCCTATTGGGATTTTCCGAAAACAAAAGAATATGTGTTTTTTTTATTTTTAAAGGAGATTCTAAACACCAATTTTTACATGTATAAACTTAAAAAGTTTTGAGATATAGATACACTCATTTTAAAAAATCACCCCCTTTTCAACCCCCCCCCCAATTAATTATAATTTCCACAGACAAAAATACGTGTCTCTTTATTTTGAAAGGAGATCCCAAACACCAGTTTTCAGGTCTGTAATATCTTCAGGTTGTGAAATATAAGTAGACTCATGAAATGCATTCGACCCCTTTTTCAACCTTTACCACCCTTCCTATTACGATTTTCCGAAAGCGAAATATACGTGTTTCTTTATTTTTAATGGAGATTCTAAATACCAATTTTTACATCTATAACTTTTAAAAGTTTTGAGATATAGATACAATCATTTTAAAATATTACCCCCTTTTCACCCCCCTTAATTGGGTTTTCCAGAAACAAAAAAATACGTGTTTCTTTATTTTTAAAGGAGATCCCAAACACCAATTTTCAGGTCTATAATATCTTCAGTTTCTGAGATATAAGTAGCCTCATTAAAGGCATTCAACCCCTTTTTCACCCCTTTTCACTCCTCCTATTGCGATTTTCCGAAAACAAAAAAATACGTGTTTCTTTATTTTTAATGAAGATTCTAAATACCAATTTTTACATCTGCAAACTTTAAAAGTTTGGAGATATAGATTCACTCATTTTAAAAATTCACCCCCCTTTTCACCCTCCCATTAATTGGATTTTACAAAAACAAAAAAATACGTGCTTCTTTATTTTTGAAAGAGATCAAAGTACCAATTTTGAGGTCTGTAATATCTTCAGTTTCTGAGATATAGGTACCGGTATCCTGATTAAAGGCATTCAACCCCTTTTTCACCCTTTTTCACCCCTCCTATTGGTATTTTCTGAAAACAAAAAAATACGTGTTTCCTTATTTTTAAAGAAGATTCTAAATACCAATTTTCACATCTGTAAACTTTTAAAGTTTTGAGATATAGACACACTCATTTTAAAATTTCACCCCCCCCTTTTCACCCCCTTAGCGACGGAATATCCAAAAACCCTCTCTTAGCGAGCACCTACATCTTAATATGAATATATCCCCAAAATTTCATTTCTTTATGTCTAGTAGTTTTGGCTCGGCGATGATGAATCAGTCAGTCAGTCAGTCAGTCAGTCAGTCAGGACAAGCTACTTTATATATATAGATGAGCTGCATCCCGCTTAGCCATCATTGCTCTAATATCATCATTTAGCCACGGGGAGAGTCTTTTACAGACGCGTGCTGTTCGTATAGGGGCATGTTTGTCAAAAATTTGTAGTATCATGTTATTGAAAGTGGTGACCATGTCGTCAATATTAGTTTTATGAGTTATCTCCTGCCACGGCATCGAAAAAGCGTCTTCCAATAATTTTTCGTTGTTAATACGGCTATAGTCTCGGTAAGTCACGTGCTTAGGTTTATGTTTAGGCATTGCAGTGCGTAAGACATAAAGATGATGTCATGGGCTGACAGTCCGGGAGCAGATGTCTGGCCGTGATGTAATACTCTGTCAGGGTTGTTCGTTACTATTAGGTCCAGTAGTGTGTGTGAAGTTTTAGTCTGGTGAGTGGGAGAAAGTGGGAGGACCGCCTTGCTGCATGCCTGAAACGTATTCAATAGATGGGTGGCTTCGGAAGAATCTGGATCTAGAAGATTTGTATTAAAATCTCCCATCATTATAAAATGTTCGTACATAGGTAACAGTCTGTTAATATCAGTCTCTAAGGGCCATTTTCTCCAAATCGAGTTAAACCTGGTATAAATTAAACCCGTTCAACTTTAGTATCTAGTTTAAAGTTGCGTCCATTTTCTCCACCAATTTCTGACACTCGTTTAGTTTAAACGGGCGAGCTGTCGTTGGCGCTAACGTTGGCTGCACTGAAGGAATAGTCGAAGGCATGGTCGATTGGAATTGGCCAATCAGAGCCAAGTAATTCAATGACCGACATTTTTGTAATAATATCAGCTGTTTGTGGCGAATTAATGCTATCGTACGTAGTGAATAAAGAACAAATTCGGCGGGATATTAGCTTTACTGATAAATAAATTGTTTACATTTGTGCGAAGTGTTGTGTCATATAATTCTACCTATTGCTGTCTACAATTTATTGGAACGCACTTTTATTTCTTATTTTTCTCTGTCATGCTTTACCATAAACAAGTACCGTGGGCCTAATACGTGTCTTTTGATGTCTGTATTGTCTTACGGAACACACGGGAACGTTGAAATATTAAAATCCTGGTCTTTCAGCAATAGGCCTACGGTATTCCTTTCCTCAGAAAATCAACATTTATGTCAATTTCAAGTAAACAAATTCCAAGCATGCTCGGGATCTATCTCCTATCAAAATCCATCGCCCTCGGCCGGGATAAATCTCACAAACCTTGGATCCAGCAGACAGACCACTGAGGATGTATTATATGGAGATGTATTACTTGATTCCATATTCGTTTATAACATAACCAAGTTCGCGATATGTCGTACTGTATGCATAATACTCTTCTCCCTACAGCATTAATATTTCTATTGCTGGTATGCTGGCAATAGATACGATGAAACATTCTTAACTATAATCTATTCTATTACAAGTTTACTAGCAAGCATGTAACATTTTATTGTTTTTCTGATCCTATAAATATATAATCTAGCGATTAGAAATTGTATACCACCGCCTCTCCTACCGTGCCGGTCAACATTCTGATGGTAAAAATATTTTCGACAAATTAGATTCGAACCGCCTTGTCACGGATTCGGACGATGCTGACTTCACGGTTTAGCGACTACGGCCACCAGGTACCGCTTGAAGAGCGGACGTATTACACGACTTATGTAGGAATATTTTTATGCTTCACATTACAGTATTCATGCCACCAACAGTATTTTACAGTATATAATATTATAAGGAGACTGCAATTTAAGGTCTGTGGTCCCCGTTGTTAATGAAAAAAATGCCTGCTGCATCATATCTTAAAGCAACCAGAATCATTACTTCTAGCGAAATAGCATTATTTCGTGCAGTTGACGTTTTAAATTAATCCTTCTTCGATACTAGACAATCCTTGCTGTTCGCTTATGAATTATAAATCCATCAAAGAACTCCGTTACATCCGATTTTCCAAGATTGTAAACTTTTGTTGGAACGCGGCTTCTTAACCTCTCTTGCACATCAAAATTATTTCCTATTTAACCAAAGACTTCAATAAATTCTCCCATTTTTCTAATACTAATACTAGGTTATACGTTTTTCATTAAAGTGCTGCAGTACTGGTAGTCAAAACTAACCCTTCTGTTAGGAAAATCACAGATACGTTAATAAAATATCAAGAAGGTTGAATATAAACAGCAGTTTAAACCAACAATATAGAAGGTTTAACTCTGAGCCAGGTTTAAACTAGATACAAAGTTTAAACCAATATGGGGAAAATGAATGTTAGTTTAAACTCAGACTTAAACCAGATTAAAATAAACCTAGGTTAAACTCATTTGGGGAAAACGGCCCTAAGGGCCATTTTCTCCAAATCGAGTTAAACCTGGTATAAATTAAACCCGTTTAACTTTAGTACCTAGTTTAAAGTTGCGTCCAGTTTCTCCACCAATTTCTGACACTCGTTTAGTTTAAACGGGCGAGCTGTCGTTGGCGCTAACGTTGGCTGCACTGAAGGTATAGTCGAAGGCATGGTCGATTGGAATTGGCCAATCAGAGCCAAGTAATTCAATGACCGACATTTTTGTAATAATATCAGCTGTTTGTGGCGAATTAATGCTATCGTACGTAGTGAATAAAGAACAAATTCGGCGGGATATTAGCTTTACTGATAAATAAATTGTTTACATTTGTGCGAAGTGTTGTCATATAATTCTACCTATTGCTGTCTACAATTTATTGCAACGCACTTTTATTTCTTATTTTTCTCTGTCATGCTTTACCATAAACAAGTACCGTAGGCCTAATACGTGTCTTTTGATGTCTGTATTGTCTTACGGAACACACGGGAACGTTGAAATATTAAAATCCTGGTCTTTCAGCAATAGGCCTACGGTATTCCTTTCCTCAGAAAATCAACATTTATGTCAATTTCAAGTAAACAAATTCCAAGCATGCTCGGGATCTATCTCCTATCAAAATCCATCGCCCTCGGCCGGGACCAATCTCACAAACCTTGGCTCCAGCAGACAGACCACTGAGGATGTATTATTTGGAGATGTATTACTTGATTCCATATTCGTTTATAACATAACCAAGTTCGCGATATGTCGTACTGTATGCATAATACTCTTCTCCCTATAGCATTAATATTTCTATTGCTGGTACGCTGGCAATAGATACGATGAAACATTCTTAACTATAATCTATTCTATTACAAGTTTACTAGCAAGCATGAAATACTTTATTGTTTTTCTGATCCTATAAATATATAATCTAGCGATTAGAAATTGTATACCACCGCCTCTCCTACCGTGCCGGTCAACATTCTGATAGTAAAAATATTTTCGACAAATTAGATTCGAACTGCCTTGTCACGGATGCGGACGATGCTGACTTCAGGCTTTAGTGACCACAGCCACCAGTTACCGCATAAAGAGCGGACGTATTACACGACTTATGTAGGAATATTTTTATGCTTCACATTACAGTATTCATACCATGAACAGTATTTTACAGTATATAATATTAAAAGGAGACTGCAATTTAAGGTCTGTGGTCCCCGTTGTTAATGAAAAAAATGTCTGCTGCATCATATCTTAAAGCAACCAGAATCATTGCTTCTAGCGAAATAGCATGATTTCGTGCAGTTGACGTTTTAAATGAATCCTTCTTCGATACTAGACAATCCTTGCTGTTCGCTTATGAATTATAAATCCATCAAAGAACTCCGTTACATCCGATTTTCCAAGATTGTAAACTTTTGTTGGAACGCGGCTTCTTAACCTCTCTTGCACATCAAAATTATTTCCTATCTAACCAAAGACTTCAATAAATTCTCCCATTTTTCTAATGCTAATACTAGGTTATAATTTTAGTACGTTTTTCATTAAAGTGCTGCAGTACTGGTAGTACTAACCCTTCTATTAGGAAAATCACAGATACGTTAATAAAATGTCAAGAAAGTTGAATATAAACAGCAGTTTAAACCAACAATATAGAAGGTTTAACTCTGAGCCAGGTTTAAACTTGATACAAAGTTTAAATCAATATGGGGAAAATGAATGTTAGTTTAAACTCAGACTTAAACCAGATTAAAATAAACCTAGTTTAAACTCATTTGGGGAAAACGGCCCTAAGTCATTCAGACGGCGAGCTTTAGGCGGTTTGTATACTACACCTACCAAGCATTTAACAGTAGCGACCTGTATCTCTATGAACATGTACTCAGGTTTACGCTCGTACTGTTGAGGCGACTGACAGATAATTTGAGGTTTCAAGCGCGAAGAGACAAAAGCACAGACCCCACCTCCCCCTTTGCCAAGTCTGTCATTCCTCAGAAGGCAGTAGCCAGGTAATTCAAGATTCTTAGCTTGATGTTTGACTTTCAACCAACTTTCACTGCATAAGATGATATCAAAGGACAGTGGAATGAAAATCGCTTTTAGTTCATCTATACGAGTTTGAGAAACTAAACTCTGGGCATTAAGGTGACATATGTGAAGTGCGCTTTTATGTCTATTTAGAGCTGACTGGAGAATGTGTGTTGTAGCTTCAAGGGGTGGGGTTCGGGTCAATGGACTAGCAGGTAGACAGGTTGAAGGGCTGGGCGGGGAAGGGGAAGTGTGACAAGGAAAAGTATTGCAATGGTCAGAGGGATTACTGCTGTCAGTGGTATGCATTGCCAATTGCTAAAATGAAAACTAACTAGAAGTAGAACACAGCATGCGAATACAACCAATGAATAATCAGCAATTTACGTATTTTAGATAGCTAAATTGTCTATAATAATAATAATAATAATAATAATAATAATAATAATAATAATAATAATAATAATAATAATAATAACGTGCAACAGCAGATTACGCGTACAGAATAACTCAAGTAGGAGCTTATTCTACGTAGTGTAGATGTTAGATCTATGTAGACGTAAATACGAGGGCCTGATTTAAATTTGAACCAGTTAGGAAAGTGATTAAAGAGTAAGTCAATCGACAGATGGTAGGATAAGAAGACAGATAAGCTAATCGATATTAAGATCAATTAATACGGTAAATGGATGGATAGATAGATAGACAGATGATAGATAGATAGATAGATAGATAGATAGATAGATAGATAGTTAGATAGATAGATAGATTTTCTTAAACAAAATAAAAAGATAGCTTCTCGGCTGTGACTTACGGTAAAGGATGGGAAGTAGACTCACATTGTCAAGTGATAAAGCAGCACTGCAACAGAACCTTACGCCATAGGAAGTTCCTTTAACTGGCAAACTCTTAATTTCATCCCGTCCGCCTTCTTGATTATGATGTCTCCTGAATCAGTCCAAGTGTTTGTAAGTCCAAAACGCTGGATAGCTGTCTTCAAGATGGACATTCTGACAGCCGTAAGATCTTCACGGATTGTTGTAGATGATCCTTTCAGTTTCCTTTTCTTCGTGAAAACGTCCTGCCGTGAGCGATAAGACACAAATTTCACTAGGATAGGTCGTGTTTTTCCTGGAGATCGAGGTCCTACTCTGTGACACCTATCGATGTCATTAAGTCTCACATCTGCACCTACTGCTTTGCACACGTTGAGCACTAGTTCATCGCAGTTTTCGTTCGAACTTTCAGGAATGCCGAAAATTCTTACATTATTTCTCCTGCTATATTGCTCCAATGAATCACACTTAGCGTCCATATCCTCCTTCAGTTTGCGAATTTCCGCCTCCTTCTTATCAAGTTTATCAGTTAACTCTGACAACGCTTCGATATTAAATTTTAAACTTTTTTCAAGTTCCTTTATGACCACTTCTGTTATGCGGGTCGAGATGGCCTGCACAATTTTTTCAAGGAAGCTGTCCGAGTTAATGAAGTCGTCCAGCGCGCACTTCACGAGGCGGTCTACGTTGGCAGCACTGGTAATGGCTGGGCTTCCAACTCCGTTGTTTCGGCGACCCATTTTCTTTACAATGCGAATTTGGAAGAAAAAGAAGATCAATACCAACAAAACGTGTGTGTATATTGATTGGTAAATACAAATGTTACACTTTCGCAAATTTTTGTCACTTTCACTGCTGTATAACACCTTCAAATCACTTGATTACTGTGGAGCCTCACTCACTCACGTCCATCACCAAGCAGCACAACAGAGGAGAAGTGGGAACAGCGGAAAACCACTTCTAGTATGGCTGAGGTGGGAATCGAACCAACCTCTACTCAGTTAACCTCCCGAGGCTAAGTGGACCCTGTTTCACTCCTCGTACCACTTTTCAAATTTCGTGGCAGAGCTGGGAATCGAACCCGGGCCTCCGGCGGTGGCAGCTAATCACACTAACCACTACACAACAGAGGCGGACCTGTAGATTCTTATTCCCCAAATTTACATATAGATTTTAATTTCTCTTCACCCATTTTCTGGTGGTTGGGCGTTAATATGGACTTAGCAACAAAAACTGACTTGATTTACTTATTTCCTGTATCTCCCAGCGGAGTTCCACCACCGGACTCTGTTCTGCTCCATCGTCCTGATCTCGATCCAGGTCTTGCCTCCTTTCTCCATCCCTCCCGCTAATACACTCACACGCCATGTGTTCCTTGGTCTTCCCCTTCTCCTGCTACTTGTGAGTTCCATTCCGGGGCTTGCCTTGCTATGTTGTCTTTATCTCGTCGTAATGTTGAATGCCCAATCCACTTCCATTTCCTACGACGGATCTCGTTGTCAATGGGTGTTTGATGGTTTCTTTTCCACAGATCTTCATTGGAGATTACTTGTGGCCACCATATCCTCAGGATATCCCTCAAACTTCTGTTCACAAATGTTTGGAGTCTGCTAATCAGTTGTTTGTTAGTCTTCCAAGTTTCACACCCATAGAGCAGTCCTGACTTGACATTAGTATTGAAGATGTAGTTTGGTATAAATGTTAAGTTCCCTTGATTTCCAGATTGGTCGCGGCGTTGCAAATGCTTCTTTAGCCTTGTTTATTCTATTTCCTCTATCATCTATAGTTCCTCCCTCAGTGGTGACTATACTTTCCAGGTAGCACAATTGCTTGACTTGTTCGATCTCTTGGTTTCCCAAAAACAATAGTGCCTTATTGCGGTTATTATAGCCGATCCCCTTTGTTTTCTTTCCATTGATCTTCAATCCCACCTCCGATGTTTCGGTTTTTAAATCATTCAGCTTTGCTTCCATATTCTTAAAAAGCTGGCTAGCAAACACAAGTCATCTGCAAAGTCCTTTGTCAGTCCCCACTGAATTCCTCTTCGGCGATTCATTGCCTTCATCTTAAGATCGCGCACTATAAGAAATAACAAAAACTGAAATTCATGAATATCTTTGTTATCATAGCCGGTTCGATAAAACTGTAGGCCTGTAAGATGTACGGTAAATGATCGGAAATTTAATTCTGCATACATTGGAGAGAATGAAATACAGTATATTCCACCGCGATGATGCGGAGAGGTTTGGAATCGAACCCAGGCTTTTGGCACTCAATCTAGTGATTATAAATTGTATTGTATACCACCACCTTTCCTACCCTGCAGGCCAACATTCTGATGGCGATTTTTCTTTTTTCCACCAACAGGACTCAAAGCGGCTAAGAACGGTGTCAGGCCTATATAAGATTTCACGCCTTAAAGATGAAGGGCGCCAGGCGAGGCATTATCCTGTGATAATTTGACGTTAAACAAGTAGAGTAATAAGGTATAGGGGTAGCGAGTCACGTTTCACCCTCAGGCCGCGGCTTTGATTCCCGGCCGGGTTAGAGATTTTTACGCTGCTTAATGCTCTACTCAGGCTACGCGAGAACAATAATTGAGGAGCAAATTGACGCCGAGATAGCGACTACTGTCTAGAACGCCAAGAATATCAGCCGTAAGGTTTCGTTGCGCTTACCACGCGTCACCTCGTAATCTGCAGACGTTCGGCTGAGCAGTGGTTGCTTGGTAAGCCAAGGCCCATGGAGTTAGTTATCGGTAGTTTATTTATTTATTTATTTATTTATTTAGGGGCTGCCTGGCCGAGGCGGTAGAGGCGTGCTCGGTTCGCCCGGAAGGACGTGGCTTCGAATCCCCGTCAGGAAGTCGTAAAATTTAAGAAAGAAGATTTCCACTTCCGGAGGTGCACATGGCCCTGAGGTTCACTCAATCTGCACAAAAATGAGTACCAGGTTAATTCCTGGGGGCAAAGGCGGCCGGGCGTAGAGCTGACCACTCTACCCTTTCAAGTGCCAAGGTTAGGGATAGTGGACGCCTTTATATTCCACCCCTCTAAGGGCCTTCATGGCCTGTACGGAGGTGACTTGACTTTGCTTTGCTATTTATTTATTTATTTATTTATTTATTTATTTATTTATTTATTTATTATTTATTTATTTATTTATTTATTTAGTTATGCGGGAAACCAAAAACAGCGAGAAGCCGAATTACAGAGGTCCGGAATGAAAAATATATTGAAAATGGAGTATCACAATGCAAACGTAAATATAAGTGAAAGAACAATGAGGAAAAAATCCTCTAATGATAAAAGTAGCGGAAGCAAATTAAAAAATAACACAACTGTAGAGACACAACAATTAACAGTAAAACATAAAGTCAAAAGAAAAGAAGGCAGGAAATTAAAGACTGAAGGTAAAACGAAGAGAAGAACTTATAGGTTGGCACAGTAAGATAAATACAGATAAGAGACATAAGTAACGGTATAGTACAGTAAAAAATAAATAAATATTACATTATGTACAATAGAGGGGAAAGCAATAGTTAGTTAGTTTGGTGTTACCCCAGTATTTGAGGCTAGAGCTGGAGAAAGAGTGAGCTGAGAAGACTAGCGCAATATCCTGCCCCTCGGCTCTCAACGCCAGTGTCCCCAATAAAGTCCCTGCGACTTTGGGTGAGATTTTCAAATTCAGAAAGTACATTCGGCCTTAAACCCTCGATTAAGTCTCAAAATGAGCCTGGATGCTCTGCTGAGACGTTAAATTTTTTAGGATACTGTACATTGGTTATAATTTGCCATAAAAAGTTGCTTGTTTCTGTTATTACGCTACCCCTTACTGAGAGTCTTCCTGTAACTGTCACAGGCAATGACGAAAGTTTACTCTACAGGACCCTTGCGGCACACCACGGCCTTCTCTATTCCAAGTGAGGTGAGTGAGATTAATGAAAGCTGTATTATGTCTTGGACGAGTCCGCAACACCATACAACCTCAGCTTCATTTGATGTTGAAGCCCGCTCGGCTCTGCATTGAAAAGAACTTTGTGTTTGCGGTAGTCCAGCCATCTAGGCTCCATTTCCCTGTCTAATCAGCGAGAGAGCTGCCTCAAGCTGATACCATCGATGGGCTAGCTATTGGTCCGGGCGCCACAAAGGCTGGGGCATGCAAATCCTGAATAGAACAGCACGCCTGAAGTGGGAGGCTTTCTGTCACTTTCACTTGCCAACTCAATGGGAGGATAGGGATCCAAGAGCCTTTATGCGCTGGATCAGCTCTGGGGTGGGCTTATGATAGTGATACAAGCATGTAATCGCCACGTAGCATCTCACACCATACAGCCACATCAAGTTTCCGAGAACACATTAGCTAATGCACCCTCTAACTCACGTCCGCTGTCTTTTGTTAGAAGAAATGTAATATGATACTATCAAGTGTCCCCGTTAGAAGTCTTAGCAAAGGATAGCCTCATGTGCATTTAGTCTAATTCAATATTTCCAACATTTTGGGTTGAGGAATGGGTAATAGAGGAAAGAAATTCGGAGCGTTCCAATACTAATTACTACAGAATGTAAGGTCATGAAAAATGTTACAGAATAGAGTATTTGAAAAACGAAACAAGTTATGACAAGTCTGGTACATAAGTAATAAAATAATATACTAGTTCATGTGCCGGCCCCGTGGTGTAGGGGTCCGGGTTCGATTCCCGGCCAGGTCAGGGATTTTTACCTGGTCCTGAGGGCTGGTTCGAGGTCCACTCAGACTACGTGATTAGAATTGAGGAGCTAACTGACGGTGAGATAGCGGCCCCGGTCTCGAGAGCCAAGAATAACGACCGAGAGGATTCGTCGTGCTGACCACACGACACCTCGTAATCTGCAGGCCTTCGGGCTGAGCAGCGGTCGCTTGGTAGGCAAGGCCCTTCAAGAGCTGTAGTGCCATGGGAATTTTTTTTACTAGTTCATGTGAAATACAGAGTTATTCAGCTAAATTGCCAATCTCAAATAATTTGTGAACACAGATATTGACATTGTTTTCCCTTTTAGTGTTGGTACCAAGAAGCTCATAATAGGACTTCCAGCACTTTTTCATGGCGTCAATATCTTCTGAGATAATGGTACTGTGTTTTTTTATTTTATGGAACTGCACTATTTTGTACACCTAGTCTTAAACCTACTAACATTACAAATTCATAACCGTGATTATTTTGAAAATTCGACAAGTACTTCTCGAGAAAATGTAATGTAATCGAACGTGCTTCATTTGCCACCTCGGGACTGCCCTGTTCGATGAAATGAAATGTCGTATGGCTTTTAGTGCCGGGATATCCCAGGACGGGCTCGGCTCGCCAGGTGCAGGTCTTTCTATTTGACTCTCGTAGGCGACCTGCGCGTCGTGATGAGGATGAAATGATGATGAAGACAACACATACACCCAGCCCCCGTGCCATTGGAATTAACCAATTAAGGTTAAAATCCCCGACCCGGGTGGGAATCGAACCCGGGACCCTCTGAACCGAAGGCCAGTACGCTGACCGTTCAGCCAACGAGTCGACGCCCTGTTCGATTCGCGCTATGTATGAAACGTGAGCTAGCTGTTGTTATGCAGAGTTGCTTCCCCTTCTTCTGACAGATAGGTATTCCCTCTACTGTATTCATAAATACCAGTGGCGGCTCGTGGTATCTGAAGCTGGGAGTTGCACCAAAATTTTCAGTGTCACATTTTTATATCTTACAGAAATAACAGGAAACTATTATCGTTAAGTAATGAGAATTGATAACTTGCTAAGATGTGGAGTAGTGATCACACAAGGGATATAGTTGATTCTAACGTTCAAAGATATGCTGACCGCTAGCTTGGGTGGGATGTTTCCGGGAATTACCTTTTTTTTAATAATCCGAAAAAGTTTGTGGTGAAATAATTGTTTCCATTTGTAAAACTCTTATCTTCATATCGATCTCCCTTGTTTCTTGCGGCTTAGAGTTTGTACTTAGAAAAGTAATGTACTACATTCCTACTACAACTGTAATATACCTGGCAATTACAACCCAAGAAATAAGAGGCTAATTACACACTGTAACTACAGTTACTCATAATAATAATGTTGTTGACTTTACATCTCACTAACGACTTTTTACGGTTTTCGGAGACGCCGAGGTTCCGGAGTTCTTTTACATGCCTGTAAATCTACTGACACGAGGCTGACGTATTTGAGCACCTTCGATATAGTTGATTCTAACATTCTAACCTTCAAATACCACCGGACTGAGCCAGGATCGAACCTGCCACGTTGGGGTCAGAAGGCCAGCGCCTCAACCGTCTGAAGCCACTCAGCCTGGCACAGTTACTTTTGCCTCACTTGAATTGAAAATTTACCGTCCTGTTTTTCACTGAAGCAAGAGTTGGTAAAATTGTGGGTGGTCTGATATGGTGTGGAAAAGAAATCACCCATCAAGTTGGCCGTGTGGTTAGGGTCGCGTAGCTGTGATAGTGGGGGATAGTGGGTTCGAACAGCACTGTCGAAAGCCCTGGAAGTGGTTTTCCGCGGTTTACAATTTTGACACCTGGCAAATGCGCACTTTACTATCCCATCGTCGCTGTAAGTCCTATCCGCGTCGGTGCAAAGTAAAGCGAAATTTGCTAATTTAGAAAATGGGAATGAAATTACCTTTGCGAGAGGAGAGGAAGCAGGAATGAAGTAATCTCCGCAGAGTGGCGCAATCTAACAGGGATATTTGGAACTGTTTCTCGGCAGGGGACTTGCTTGTCTCGTGCAACTCCCTGAGACCAATACTGGCGAGCATGCTACCTGATGCTATACACTCGAGGCTCGTCCCTGCAGAGGTACACTGCGCCGCGCTGTCCGCTAGAGTTGCTGTAAGAAAGCAAACCCCCTGAGTTTGATTCGAAGCCAGCAGCATTTATTGGTCCGTTAGGAAGCATTAGTACAGCGAACGACCCAAGATGGTTGATTTTAACATGTTTTCGAATATATGTTAGGTTTATTAAACTAAAACATGAGAAGAAAACACGTCAAATGAAGTGAAAAATTATTGGGAGTTGTGCAACCCTGCAACAATATCCCCTGATAAATACACTATGATAAAATATATTTTAACACCTTTTATCGTCGTAGGTAATAGGCAAGGAAAACCAGAAATGCGCCGGGTTCCATGAGCCTACTGTACATTATTATCATGACGTGCCATTAAACCACACAAGACCGAACGAGCTAGCAGCGCGGTGTTGGCCGCGTGCCTGTTAGTTTGCATTCGGGAGATGGTAAGTTCGAACGCCACCATCGGCAACCCTGAGGATGGTTTTCCGTGGCTTGCCGTTTTCACTTTAATTAAGGCCATGACCGTTGCCTTCCCTGTCCTAGCGCTTTGCTATCTCATCGTCACTGAAAACCCATCTGAGTTACTGCGAACACTAGGGAAAAAAAACGTACACGATTGACATCAGGAAGGACATCCGCCCGTAATACTGGGCCAAATTGACATGCGTGACATGGATCGCAACACATCCCCACCAAGTTCTGAGAAAAGTGGTAGAGAAAGAAGGAGAAAGTACGTGGACTAAAGTAGTCAGCTCTATGCCCGGCCGCCTTTGTCTCCAGGGATTAACCCGGTACACACTCTTGATACAGTCTGTATGGACTCAGGGCCATGTGCTTCTGAAGAAGTGGAAATCCCATTTCTAAATGTGTCTACTTCTGACGGGGAATCGAACCCACGTCCTTCCGGGTGAGCACCTTTGCTGTGCAGCACCTAACGTCTGTTTTCATTTCAGTAAAATGTCCACAGCCTCTTTCCAGTCATTTGACGGGGTCAGGAATGAAATGAATGAAGCCCCCATCTAGCGGCGATGATAGGAATTGTACCGGCTGCCGAAAAATAAATAAATAATAACCTGTCGCACTCCTCTGGGGCAACGATTCATGATTGACAGACGAAATGTACCATAGTATCTGATTAAAATAACGTTAACGTATTTTACGTGTAGGCCTACTCACATTAGGCTGTATTGTATACGTCTTATACAGAGTTATTAAGCCAATATGTCCATCTCTCGGGCTGAGTGATTCAGACGGTTGAGGCACTGGCCTTCCGACTCCAGCTTGGCAGCTTCGATCCTCGCTCAGTTCGGTGGTATCTGAAGGTGCTCAAATACGTCAGCCCCGTATCTGTAGATTTACTGGCACTTAAAAAGAAATCCTGCGGGGCTAAATTCCGGCACCTCGGCGCTCCGAAAACCGTGAAAGTAGTCAGTGGGACGTAAAGCCAATGACATTATTTATTATAAAATGTCCATCACAAATAACTCGTGAACCGTTCAATATATCGACAATCTGTTTTCATTTCAGTAATGTTACCAAAGGGCTCATAATTGAATTTGCAATACTTTTCAAAGGTGTCAATATCTGCTGAGATAACGGCACTAACTTCGTTTTTCAAATCCAACTACGCTCTTTTCTATACCTAGACTTAAACTTACAAATAGTGTGCATTAAGCACCGTAAAGCGTTCTCGTAGTGTAATGGCTTACGCGCTCGCTTCGTAATACCATGTATGCAGGTTCGAGTCTTCATTCCCGGTCTGGAAAGCCAAGAATAACGGCCGAGAAGATTCGTCGTGCTGACCACACGACAGCTCGTAATCTGCAGGTCTTCGGCCTGAGCAGCGGTCACTTGGTTGGCCAAGGCACTTCAGGGCTGTAGTGCCATGGGATTAGTTTTTCAAGCACTGTGATCATTTTGAAAATCGAAGAAGAAAGTCTAGGGAGAATGTGATGTATTCAAATGTGCTTCATTTGCCAGCCGGGAACTGCTCTGTTCGATTCGTTCTACGCATGAAGGATGAGCTACTGTACATTAGCTGTCGACATAGTACAGCATTCCTTCACCTTCTTCCGTCAGCCAGGTATTCGCTGTACTGTGGCCATGATAACATGTATGATTTAATACTTGTAATATCGCCAGAGATTACAGGTAAAGGTCGGTGCGACGTAAAAAAAAAAAAAAAAAAAAAAAAAAAAAAGCAGATATGCGATGGGTTCCCTTTCCTAACAGATTTCCCTTCGTCAACCCTTGTTCTTTACTGAAAGGGAATCTTATTTTGTTCATTCATCGAAGAATCGAACCACTTCCTGTACCCCTTCTGATGAGTTTTAAGAAGGGGTGGTTGCCCAGTTGTACTAGTTGTACTTTTCCTACAAATAATACTCACTCCCACTCAGGGCCGACGACAGGGGGGACTGAGGTGGCAGAGGGGGCAAAGGCCCAGAGGCGCGGATACGCAGGGGCCCGGGACCAGAAGGATAAATTAAAATTTAAATACATTTCAATGCCAATAAGTATACAAACATTTGTTGTTTAAAAAGCACCGAGCTCGATAGCTGCAGTCGCTTAAGTGTCCAGTAATCGGGAGATAGTGGACTCGAGCCCCAGTGTCGGCAGCCCTGAAGATGGTTTACCGTGGTTTTCCATTTCCACACCAGGCAAATGCCGGGGCTGTACCTTAATGAAGGCCACGGACGCTTCCTTCAAACTCCTAGGCCTTTCCTATCCCATCGTCGCCATAACACCTATCTGTGTCGGTGCGACGTAAAGCAAATAGCAAAAAATTTTAAAAAAGTGAAAAATCAAATCAAGGTAGAGATTGTGTCAGTTTGCAGCAGAGACGTATGACGTTAGAGTTGTTGCTGTTGTTCTCGTTGTTGCTACCAATTTTATACCAATTTTGTAATATATTTTTGGGAGTAAATGCGAAACAATATGCACTCATTTTTCAGCAAAATGGCACAAAATTTACTCCACAAACGTGCCACAATGCTTGCTTCGAATAATACACCAAAATACACCAAATTTACGCCAATTTTGAACCATTACATTTGTGGGCTAAATACGAAGAAAACTGCACAAATTTTGCACTAAAATCACACCAAGGTGATTACACAGATGCACCCAAATCTTTGGTGTAACTTTGGAGCATTTTTAAGCAAATTTTGTTCAACAGTGGTGTTGACAATAAAGAAGGCTGAAAGAAAAATTTTGGTGTATTCTGGCGCGAACCTGGAGCAGAAATTGTCTTATTAATGTACTTCATTTTTGGTGTAACTATGGTGTAAAATGCCACTTTACTCTCACCAACTTTGTTGGTGTAAAAATGGTGTAAATTAATGTGAAAAATATGATGTAATTATGGTGTAGTTTTGGTGCATTTTTCATTGGTGTTAAACCGATGCATCCATTGTCACTTTTTCATCAAATTAGCGCCATAAATACACCACATTTGAACCGATGAAAATTTTGCACCATTTTTTGTTTACTACTGCCATTCATACTCGGCCTTCCTTTCCTTTTGTTTATTAAAGTTTCTCCTTTCTCTTCCACTTTTCCCAGAACTTGGTGGGGATGTGCTGCGATTCTGGTATCTCGCCATTAGCCATATAGAGGTGGCTTCTTGAATTAATATTTAAAGCTGATCCTCATCATTAAGGCTAGTGATTACATTATCAACATAAACGCAATCCAAAAGACATTTAATTGTGGTCTCGGAATACGCAGAAACGCTCTGATGATATTCATCTAGAACCTTTGTGAGATGACATCTGATGACTGCGTTTAACAGATAAGGACTACAAACAACACCAAACACAACTCTCCTGTGTCGATAAACAATCACGTTCCCCAAACCATCCTTCTATAAAAATCGTAGGAAGTTCCTATCATTTGCATGCACACTAATCTGATCTGCAAGAAATGTCGGCTTATTTCAGCTACATCTCCTCCTTGATTCAGAAGGAATCTTAAAAGAAGTGGTGATATCTATTCTATCAATGGTCTCCCTTTCTCCAAGCACATATTCAATGATGAACTCTTCTTCTCACGGGCTGATGCATCGAACACCGGTGTCATTTTTGTAGAATTATTTTCTTTCACTACATGTCTGTGAGGAAAATGATGATACCTATCATTAAGAACCTCTGAGTCAGGAATCATTTCCATTACACCTTTTTCAAGTCACTCCTGAACTATTCTGGGTACAGGGCATTAACTTCCAGGGAAGCTGAACTTATATATAATGTCAGGCTCCATGGCTAAATGGTTAGCGTTCTGGCCTTTGGTCACAGGGGTCCCGGGTTCGATTCCCGGCAGGGTAGGGAAATTTAACCATAATTGCTTAATTTCGCTGACACGGGGGCTGGGTGTATGTGTCGCCTTCATCATAATTTCATCCTCATCACGACGCGCAGGTCGCCTACGGGTGTCAAATCAAAAGACCTGCATCTGGCGAGCCGAACTTGTCCTCGGAAACTCCCGGCACTAAAAGCCATACGTCACTTAATTTTCAGATATATATATATATTAACCGTTCATCACCATGCCATGGGCATATTAGGAGGTTTACTCAACATTCTGAGACATATAATGTCGTAATTAGTAGTTTACGTTCCGAACCGGGGCACGAGTTGCGATACGCAGGCCCGAAGGAGCAGTTTTCTGCGCTGTATCGAGAGAAGGATAGCGTATTACCGCGGAACCTTAAAACTGCGCTCTCACTCGGTGCGAGAGAGGAGGAGAGATGACGCTACGCGTAAAATGTATTTTGTCAAAGAGTGGGGTGAATTAAGGTGTATTAACCCCCAAGAAATAAAAATTCTTACTGATTCAACACTGCATTCATTGGTGCCAATTCACCATATTTAACTAAAAAGAAGGTAAAGAAGAACACCTTTGTTTGAGATAATCTATGGAAATGTATAAGTCATGTCTCATTCGAACCGGCGTATTTAATGCAAATTGTTGATGCATATAAACGCAATACTTTAATAGTGGATCGGTAATGACGCATGTCATATAGTGGTGCGCAGACTGAAGCTGAGTGCTAAGATTTGGCAACGTGAGGAAAGAGTGGGAGTACTTACGAGATGAACCATGACGCGTGCATTTATAAAAGGACGCTTTTGAGATTGTGAACGACCCGCTGATCGGATGGACTTAAAACTGGATCAATATAAAACAGAGGTCAGGAGCTATCATTTGATTGCTTTCAGGTCGCTGAAAGATTCCGTTTACCGGAGCCGAATTTCGATTAGGGACGTGGTTTACCACATCTCCGACCACTCAGCCCAAACACTATAAATAAAACCAGGACCTAGGTGCAGGATCGCTTTGTAATTTGTGCAGCCGCAGTAATAAACTATGGATATGAGTGTGAGAAGTGCTGTGTCGAAGAAAAACATATCAGCGAGGTGTAAATATCGCGAAATAAGCCGTGTGGTACGAGATAAAGTACCGTAGTGATTAATGGAAGTGTTATTTCAACATTTAATCCTTTAAACATTGGAGACTTCAGTACGGCTTATGATGCAATCATCAGAGAACGGCCAAACGCATCAGGTTGTTTAGAAGTAGTGAGACAGCCAATTACATTCAGTAATTAAAAGTGGCCGGTTTTGAGGTATTTAAACATTGAGCGACGATCAGTAAATTAAAACAACGGTGTTCGTGATAGGAAGAACGTTTGCATACTCCATGGACACTCATGGTAACAATTAGCCAGACTGTGTGATTAAAGGGGAAATGAATAGTGATTTATACAAACTTAGTGCTATTCGGGTCAGTCCATTTGAATTTATAAGTGGATCTAATCACTAGAAGATTCTTGAAAACACATAAACAGTGTTCATTAACTAATTTCCCATTTTTGCTTGTATGTTCGTGAGTGATCGTCGAACCCAGGATTGGAACCAACGAGAGTCGCGCCTAAGTGCCAGCATTCATCTCTTCAGGGAACGTCTAGAGATTCCAACAGCAGAAGACCAAAATTGGAGACATGGACGGCATAATGAGAAAGAGGAACCAAGGACTATTTAAGAATGGAGCTGTCGTCATGAAGGTCTAAAAATCCCAGATGTACCCTCGAGATAACAGCAAACGACCCGCAGTATTGATAAGTACATTTTAAAAATATATTAAACCACGAGATTTGCATGCCAGTATCAACCTTTATTTGTAAATAAAAATTGTGTTTATTTTATGTTATTAATAATATTAAATGTAGGGAACACTATACGCGTGTGACTGGGAAATATTATTTTATTAATTTAATTAGGATATCTTCTGTGATTTAAGGATAATCACTAATATTTCAGCGGGCTTATTTGCATGAATTAGTACATAGATCCTATAATGTTTTAGTGCGTGAAGGATCTTCATAATAATTTGGATATAGATTGTGTGTTCGCTTCACAGGGTGATGCATGTATTTTACAAATTCCATATAATAAATATATGATCATTGGAGATATTCAAGCCGAGCTGCAATTTGTGAATTATGTAGATACGCAAGTGAGATGGAATTAATTAAATGACTTGTGGGAATAGAGTCTTCCAGATAAATGAATAAAATGGACTTGAGATGCAGTAGCGTGACAATGGGGAAAATAAGACTTGTGAAATGTTTGAGATGACGGAATGACAAAGAATTAGAATAATGATGACTGTCGCGATGTATTGAATTAGGCTATATATGGCCGGAATAATAAGAAATAAGAATTGGCGGCCCTTAAATAAATGTTTACTTGGAAACGAGCCAAGACGAAAAGAAAGAAAGAAAGAAAGAAAGAAAGAAAGAAAGAAAGAAAGAAAGAAAGAAAGAAATAGAAAGTGTCTTTGTGGCCGCAATGTGGGGCACTGGCCATTACCAGAGAGACAGATTTATGATGCAAGTGATTTAACCGGTCTGGGCGGACCGAGTCGTCTCCAAGAGTTCTCAAATCATTTGCCTTCGTAAGTTTCCTTCATTCACCACTGCAATATCAATCCCTTGCAAATGATATATTATGAGTAGCGTTGATAATTTTATGATTCTGCGAAGGACGTATTCCTCCCCATTTTTATTTATCAAATTAGCTCTTGATAGGAGTTTCAGATTTTATACCTCGGAAGATGGAGAACGTGGGTTCGGGCTACGTGTGTGTGTTCAATATAATATGTAATTGATGTGGTCAAATAGACCACGTGTTCGATATACGGCGATGTAATCTCGTGCGTGGAAAAAATGTATTAATTTAATATGCATAAATTCCACAACCATGACAGCTAACTAATAATATGCTTTAATGAGAGAGTGCCATCCTGACTGTGTGGTCAGTCCATTCAAATAATAGATACCATCGAGTATCATTGCGCAGAGATAAATAAACTTGCGTACGTGAAATGTGGTCCGCCTCTGTGGTGTAGTGGTTAGCGTGATTAGCTGCCACCCCCGGAGGCCCGGGTTCGATTCCCGGCTCTGCCACGAAATTTGAAAAGTGGTACGAGGGCTGGAACGGGGTCCACTCAGCCTCGGGAGGTCAACTGAGTAGAGGTGGGTTCGATTCCCACCTCAGCCATCCTGGAAGTGGTTTTCCGTGGTTTCCCACTTCTCCTCCAGGCGAATGCCGGGATGGTACCAAACTTAAGGCTACGGCCGCTTCCTTCCCTCTTCCTTGTCTATCCCTTCCAATCTTCCCATCCCTCCACAAGGGCCCTGTTCAGCATAGCAGGTGAGGCCACCTGGGCGAGGTACTGGTCATACTCCCCAGTTGTATCCCCCGACCAAGAGTCTGAAGCTCCAGGACACTGCCCTTGAGGCGGTAGAGGTGGGATCCCTCGCTAAGTCCGAGGGAAAAACCGAACCTGGAGGGTAAACAGATGATGATGATGATGACGTGAAATGTGTATATCGTATTAGTGCGCGCTAATAAGGGTTTTAAAGTATGTCAAGCGATAACGTTGAGACATACTGTATACAAATGATTGCTTTACTATTGTTTATTTTTATGTATAGTAATATGGCATTATCTCATGTTATTTATTGTGTGTTTATATCAGTTTAATAAAATGTTTAGTAAATATTGGGAACGAAACTCTTCTCATTTAATAATATTAACGTATTCCTTTTACATTACAGAGAACCCTACTTTCGTTATATTTAATGTAGTGTTCTTTTACGAGCATTCCATTACCCGTATGCTTTTGAGCTTTAGCCGTTGACGCAATGAAAGTAGGGAGGATGGGACTTCGAACCCCGGGAAGTGATTTCCGAAGGTTCTCATCCAAGAATTCCATTTATATATTTGTTTGTGAAGCCGAATCATGTAATTATTGCCATGATTTGTCCGGGATGGGTACAATACATACACACATATATATATATATATATATATATATATACAGGGTGAAGCGTAATTCGCGCACTCGGGCGTCGCAGCGCGACTCCTCACATGCCAGCAATAAAAAATGTCTCTTACAAAATTTCGTCTTGCGAGTATATCCGGTAGAAAACGGACGTTGAAGAGGAGCAATCTGGCAACACTGTAACCACATGTAGAGTAAATACCGCTGTCAGCACGCTTTCGTTGTGCTGTACGGTTGGTGCAGTGGGTAGAGTTTTTGGTTGGCATGCAGGAGGTCGATGGTTCGATCCTGGGTTGAGGCGCATTTTTGATTTGCTAATTTCCATCTGACATTACCTACTGTAATACAGTAAGACACCGTTTCTGAGGTGACATGTATCCTACATTTACAACATTTTGTAACGCTGAAACAACAAATACCTGGTTAGACTAATAAGAAATAGACAGCTGAAACAAACAGGTTTCACATCTAGTAATGTCCGACTCGTTGGCTGAATTGTCAGCGTACTGGCCTTCGGTTCAGAGGGTCCCGGGTTCGATTCCCGGCCGGGTCGGGGATTTTAACCTTAATTGGTTACTTCCAGTGGCCCGGGGGCTGGGTGTTTGTGATGTCCCCAACATACCTGCAACTCTCACACCACACATAACACTACCCTCCACCACAATAACACGCAGTTACCTACACATGGCAGATGCCGCCCACCCTCATCGGAGGGTCTGCCTTACAAGGGCTGCAATCGGCTAGTAATAGCCACACGAAATTATTATTATTATCTAGTAGATGAAGTGGTGCGAATAAATTCACGCTCACGACGTGGAAAGGGCGCCTTTCAAAGCTGACCAATGAAAACGATTGTTCGTCCATTTCTAGGATCGTAGTATGTAAGTGCAAATGGTTTCTAGAGGACCCACTGCAATCGCTGTTGACGATTAAGATGTCAGATACCATACCACCTGGACTACATTTACGAAAGAAAAAACATACGCCTCTACCCAGGATCGACCACTCGACCTCCTGCATGGTAACCCAAAACTCTATCCACTGCACCAACTGTACAGTACGACTAACTCCTGCTGACACAGGTAGTTACCATACATGTGGTTACAGTGTTGCCAGATTGCTCCTCTTCAACGTCGTTTTTCTGCCGGATATACTGGCAAGACGAAATTTTGTAAGAGACATTATTTTATTGCTGGCATGTGAGGAGTCGCGCTGCGACGCCCGAGTGCGCGAATTACGCTTCACTCTGTATATACATATTCAGGGTGTTAGGTGTATACCTGCAGATATTTCTTCTAGCAATAGAGAACGATGTGACGAACCACTATATATCAAACTTTTAGTAATTCTCGGAAGTTATTTTCGAGAGCAAAGAGATACGATGTTTTTAGAATAGGTAGTATGCCTTGTTCTTGTGAATGAATAGCTTCCCTTTGAGAACAGGCGAGTCACGCGCCATGCGTGCCAAACTGGTTTCTGTTTATGTTTACGTGCAACAGCTGAACGCTACCTATGCAATGCACGAGATGTTACGTAACATACTTGTCAAACTGGTTTTATGTTTAAGAGCAACTGAGCTACGATAACAGCTGAAGGTGGCTACTCCAGTAGCGTATGCCTTGTTACGTTACATTCTCGCCAGACTGGTTTCGTAGTTGTCAGTATTCAGTTTCCATCTTAGGTGCTTCAGACAACCCTGGTCATCGGTTTCGGACCCTGGAGATGTACCGAATTCTCAGCGTTAATACTGGTTCATTTGCTGTTATGTCCTTTAAGGGATTGAGATATGTGTGGTCATCAGCCCCGTGGTCTAGTGAGTATGGAAATGACCTGAAAACCTGAATCGGTGCGGGACCTGTACGAGCGTGTGATATAATTATTGGTTGGGATAGGCGCGCCGGGACGTGAAATACAGTAGATCCCCGTTGTGCATTGCGTAAAGGTAGAAGAAAGATGGCAGGTCCTTACGCCAACGAAAGCAGTCATGGGATGCCCAAATGAGTAGCATCGGAATTGAATTATCGAAACACATCGAACGTTTAGTTTCAAAGGAATATTGGACATGTTATACAACTAAATAAATTAAACGTACCTACATTTCGTGCCTCCTTCCGGGCTGAGTTGCTCAGACGGTTGAGGTGCAGGCCTTTTGACTCCAACTTTACAGGTTCGAACCTGGCCCAGTCCGGTGGTATTTGAAGGTGCTCAAATACTGTAGGTCAGCCTCGTGTCGGCAGATTTTCTGGTACATAAAAAGAACTCGTGCGGGACTAAATTCGGGCACCTCAGCGTCTCAGAAAACCGTAGAAGTATTTAGTGGGACGTAAAGCACTTAACGTTATTATTATTATTATTATTATTATTATTATTATTATTATTATTATTATTATTATTATTATTATTATTATTATTATTATTATTATTAGGTCATTAAAAGCTGAAATACGTGGAAAAAAATAGTAAAATATGTGTGGTTTAAGAGGAAACAAGATGAAATATATGTCACGTGAGTTAGCATCGGTCGCAGTAGTTACCTACAGATTACTATGCGTAAAACGAGAACCAGGTCAAGCTCGTGGGGATGAGTCAGCTGTAATCTCGTATTGTGTATAAACATCAAACATACACATCAACAAATATAAGAAACATAAACAAGGTTACACGTTAGAGACATGTAGCTATTAACCTGAACGCCAGGCCGACGGTCGCTTTCATGAGTACAGATGAGTTATCAAATTATACACAATCCACAGATGTCGAATATATCTAAGAAGATTCCGCCACAACTATATTACATTTTACTATGATGGTGCTAATAACAAATCGCAGCAGCTATTGGCTTTACGTCGTACCTACACAGATAGGCCTTATGGCGACGATGGGACTGGAACGGGCTAGGACAGGGAAGGAAGCGGCCGTGGCCTTAATTAAGGTACAGCACCAGCATTTGCCTGATGTGAGAATGGGAAACCACGGAAAACCATCTTCTGGGCTGCCGAGAGTGGGGTTCGAACCCATTATCTCCCGAATAATTGATACTGGCCACACTGAAATGAAATGTCGTATGGCTTTTAGTGCCGGGAGTGTCCGAGGACAAGTTCGGCTCGCCGGATGCAGGTCTTTTGATTTGACTCCTGTAGGCGACCTGCGCGTCGTGATGAGGATGAAATGATGATGAAGATGGCACATACACCCAGTTCCCGTGCCAGCAAATTTAACCAATTAAGGTTAAATTTCCGACCCTCGCGGGAATCGAACACGGTACCCCTGTGACCAAAGGCCAGCACGCTAACCATTTAGCCATGGAGCCGGACTTAAGCGACTGCAGCTATCGAGCTCGGTAAATCGCAGCAGATTACGCTACTGCGTGTTGAGATGATGTCGGTAGAATACAGTATACCTGTTAAGACATAAGGCTGCAGTAGAAGAAGAGGAAGAAGAAGGTAACGAGAGCCACATAGTCAAGCAGCACACAGCTGAACAACGTGCACATTAGTGACACAGACATAAGAGTGGCGTGGTCGCGGGCAACTACAGTCGCATTCGTAACACTCTGTTGTAGAAAAATAATGAACTAACATACGGTACGGGCTCCGTAATTCCAGGTGGACGGTAACAAGACTATCTCGAATAGAAAAGTACGGATTTACGAACGTACACGAAAACGCCTGTGAACAACATAATGTACCTATGTTAAACATTACAGTACAACAGTTTAGAAAACAAAAACATACAGATTGCATTAAAAGAAATGTTAAACTTTCTTTTGTAAATTAACAAAACACTCTAGGCAATCTTCTTAAGTTAAATGTTAACTTATAGTTCCTATTTCAGTAATGATGAATATAAAACGATTATTTTATTGAATATTTATACGTGACGACGACGACGACGACGACGACGATGATGATGATGATGATGATTGCTGTCTTAATGTCATCGGCCCTTAAAAACGCAAAGTGTCCTCTATTTTAACTCGTAGGGAATAAGAAACAAAATATAAATTGCTGGAAGCCTTTCCCGATAGATTCATGAAGGGCGACCCGTGTTCTGTTCTGCCACACGATACACTAGAAGCATATAATGGTATTCGTGGTATTCATACACTGGCATTATTCAAATACTACTACTGATGCTACTACTACGAAGTAACTCGCGTACTAGTACGGACGATAATTCGCATCTCTGACAGCTGTTATTCAGGTCAAGGTCAGACAGACCGGTTTCATGTAGGGGTGGGGAACCCGTCCAGCCACATCCCCCTCGCTAGGAACAGCAGACAACCGGCATGTGACAGGTCTAGTGCTTTTGTCGAACTGCTTAAGTGGAATATTCTCCCACAGTGCGATTTCAATATCATGGTCTTTTGGGAGTCCAACTCGCCGTATGCAGAAACAACCCGTGTTGACGTGTACGTAAATAAAGTTTATTACGTCAACGAAAGAATGCATGGGATAGAATTTCAAAGTGAGTAGTATCGGAATTGAAATGTCAAAACACATCGAACGTTTTACTTCATACCAGTAAGGGACATGTTATAAACATAAATTAATTAAACGTACCTTCCTTTCGTGCTTCAACCGAAGAGAACATGTTTAAATGTAAATGAGAACCTTCTAGCTTACTGCTGATTTTGCAGTGCCTATTCAACGTATCAAAATAAACGTTGCCAGGCTGAGTGGCTCAGACGGTTCAAGCACTGGTTTCATGAACTTAGCAGGCTCGATCCTGGCTCAGTCCGCTGGTATTTGAAGGTGCTCAAATACGACCGCTTCTGATCGGTAGATTTACGGGCACGTTAAAGAATACCTGTGGGCAAAATTCCGACACCGCGCGTCTCCATTGGCACGTGAAGATTTATTATTATTATTATTATTATTATTATTATTATTATTATTATTATTATTATTTATATTATTATTATTATTATTATTATTGGGCGAGTTGGCCGTGCGATTAGCTTGCATCCGTCGAAAAGCCACTAACAATATTATTATAAAAACTGTGTTAGTCTATTATTACTGACTATTATGAAAATAAAAGTTAATCGCCCCACTCAAACTTCGTAGCTCGTAATCTGTCAGAAAACACTAAAGAAAATAGTGAACATTTAACAGGTCCGAATTATTATTAACATTATAATTGCAGACATGTCTCCGAAATTACTTACAAATGTACTTACAAATTGTTTTACGTCGCACCGACACAAATAGGTCTTACGGCGACGATGGGAGAGAAAAGGGATACAAGTGGGAAGGAAGCGTTCGAAGTCTAATAAAGGTACAGTTCCAGCATTTCCCTGGTGTGAAAATGGGAAACTACGGAAAACCATCTTCCCGGCTACCGACAGTGAAGTTCGAACCCACTATCACCAGAATACAACCTCACAGCTGCGCGCCCCTAACCGCACGATCAACTTACTCTAAGCTCCAATGCCGGTCTGCGTAGCTCGGACGATAGAGCGCCTGTCTTCTGATCCCACCTTGGCAGGTTCGATGGCGGCTCAGTTCGGTGGTATTTGAAGGTGCTGAAATACGCCAGTCTCGTGTCTGTGGATTTACTTGCATTTAAAAAAGTACTGCTTTACAAAATTCTGGCACTTCAGCATCTTCGAAAACCGTGAAAATTAGTTAGTGGAACGTAAAGATATTAGTAGTAGTAGTAGTAGTAGTAGTAGTAGTAGTAACATTATTATTACGGACGTTTTAATTAAACGGGTCCGTTACATTACCTATCGGCACTTACTGTCCAGTAATTAGCCTTCTGTCCACCTCTGTGGTATATGTTGTATGTCCGGCGCTCCCTTCTCGCTCCGCCAGCCAGCTACACGCGCGCCAAGTGTCATTCTTCTAGCCTCGACGCGCAGCCCTCAGTGCGCGTGCCTGAACCATCGTGTGTGTACTATAAAGAGGAACTCCCAGCCTGTCCTGATGCCCACTTGCCCCGGTGTCCAGCTCCAGAATACACCCTACGTCGAGCACGGAGGCTACTCCTCTTGAAAATGTGCTTCGGCCAGGTGGACTGAATTTCTGGCAGTACGAGGTCTCACCTCTGGTCACCGCTCCTCTTCCGCTGCCCATATCCAGTCATACTCTTACATACCGTTATATTTCCTTAATTAATGCAAGCTCCCTTAGTTTCGCCAAGTAAGAATTCTTCCTACATTGAACTTGCTTTTATGAACTCAGCAAGGAAGGACTTTCCAAAACATTTATGTCAGTACTTCTGATAGTTTTCGACTATCGACTTTTCATATATCAAGGACTATCTTTTCAAGATAGAAGTGGATGTAAATACTGCAAACTTTTATATAGTGTACAAAAGATAGACTCTTTCTCAAGATTCCTAATTCATTTTGCTTCAAGTTAAATTTCATTTTTATTTGTGTAAATAGTGTATTTTGCATTTGAAGCGAATAATAAAGTTGTGTTTTGTAAATCTCAACCTTGGTTACAACACAACTCTATGGCGACGAGGTAAAAAAAAAAGTACGCAACAAACACTCCAATTCATCGGCCCCAGTCACCAATTCTGTGGCGACAGGATAATAACTTGCAATTCATCCACTCCTTCACAACGAGGTACAGCAAACTCAGTGCCCTCATACACTTAGACATTGGCGACGAAGTCAATCAGTGCTCAGTGTGTCGCCCACTCCACAGACATTCCACAGCTCTGTCGCGCGCTCCACCTGTGTGGCACGCTCCAGCGTGTTTTGCTTGCTCTCTCTCTCACTCCCAGCATATATCGGTCAAGGTCGCGCCTACAACCAGTTCTGACACACAGCTCTCCTTGCTCTTTATTGCACGCATCTCGCAATGGCTACAGCTGAGCAACTCGCTACGGTATTCCAAGCCTTACAGCAGCAACAACAACAGTTTATGCAACAACAACAGGCAGCATTAATTCAGGCTATTCAAGCTATTTCTGTCTCTACCCAGCCATCAGCTATTCCTCCGTTCTCTGCTTTTGATCCGGCTAAGGAAGAATGGTCAGTTTATTTAGCACGCTTACAACAGCATTTCATCTGCCATTCTGTCACAGATGATCAACGCCGCCGCGCACTATTTCTTAGTTCGGTTGGCAATGCTACGTGTGAATTACTACGTAAATTAGGTCCAGAAGAAAACCTTTCTGAGGTACCATTCGCACAGCTCCTGGCCCGTCTCACTGAACATTATGCCAAAGCTCCTCACATAGTGGCTGCTCGCTATAAATTTTTTCAGAGCAGAAAGCAACCTCATCAGACACATACTGAATGGATAACTGAACTGCGTGGTCTAGCTAAACCCTGCCAGTTCATATGCTCCAAGGACGGTTGTGGTTCACACTACACTGATTCTCTCATTCGGGACATGGTAATTTTACATACTCCTGAGGACAAGATACGTTTTGACGCTGTCAAGCACAGTAACCCTTCTTTAGAAGACGTCCAGCGTATTGCTACGGTTTATGAGCTTACTACCAAGACTGCCGCAGCCATAGCTTCTCCACACGAAGTTGCTCAAGTCTCGACTCAGGCCCGCCAGTCCTCTGCTACAGTGAACCGTCCAGATAAGGCGCTCTCTACCAAGCATTCTCGCCAGGTTCCCTCTCGTAATGCTACAAGGAAGCCCAATTCTAAAAGCACCTCGAAACTCCTGCCTTCCTGCCGAGGCTGTTTCAAGCATCATGAACGTCGTGACTGTCGTTTTTTCAAAGCCACTTGTGAACGATGTAATAAACTTGGACACATTAAGACTGTATGTCGGAGTTCGCTCCGCCCTGCTAAGACTCCTGCAGCACGCCCGAAACATATACAGCCCCGCCAAGACATGGAAGTTGATCAGATCAATCTTATTCTTCCCACAAGGAATTCTCACAAGATCATCGTTCCTCTTTCATTCTCTACTCGATCTGTCGATTTTCAATTAGACACTGGATCACCTGTCTCTATTATTAACCTAGCTACCTACCATGACATAGGTTCCCCTTCATGCTCTCCAGCTGACATCCAGCTTGTGACATTTAACAAAAAGAAAATTGACATTAAAAGTCAAATCCACCTTCAGGCTAGTTATAAAGGAATTCAGAAGGCCATTCCTCTTCTCGTAGTTAACAACTACACTGCATCCAACATTATGGGCATGGATCTATTTAACTTATTTGGTTTCCAGATACATGACAACATTAACGTTGTATCTACATTGCATCCTACTTCTGACGTTACCGATCTCCTAAAGCAGTTTCCTGAAGTCTTCGACTCTCAGCTCGGAACAGCAAAAGACTATACAGCTCACATACAGCTGAAATCCGGAGCTAAGCCTCGCTTCCTCAAAGCACGTCCAGTACCCCTAGCACTTCAAGACCCGGTCACGAAAGAATTAGAAAGATGGATACAAACTGGAATTGTGGTACCAGTTACTTCTAGTCAATGGGCTACTCCACTAGTGGTAATCAAGAAACCTGATGGTAATGTTCGACTTTGTGGCGATTTTCGATCTACAGTCAACGCACAACTCGACACAGATATCTTTCCTATTCCACGTCCAGAAGACTTATTCCGTCGTCTCGCTGGTGGACAATTCTTCTCTCGAGTTGATCTTAAAGAAGCATATCTCCAGCTACTTTTAGACGAAGACTCTAAGAAATTTCTAACACTCAACACTCCTCTCGGACTGCTCCAGCTCCAGCGGCTCCCATTCGGTGTTTCATCCTCAGCGGCTATTTTTCAGCGCTATTTAGCTCAACTCACTGCCTCCATTCCCGGTTGTGCTAACTACCTGGATGTTATTATTGTTACTGGAAATGATCATCAGGAACATCTACACAATCTACGCCTCCTTCTCCAGACATTGAAAGACAATGGCCTACGAGCGAATCTCGCTAAATGTACATTCTTTCAGCCTCAAGTTCACTACCTAGGACATATACTTGATAAGACTGGAATTCGCCCTCGTGCACAGAATGTCTCAGCTATCGTCAACATGCCAGCACCTCAGAAACTCAAGCAGCTCCAGTCCTTCGTAGGTAAAGCGAACTACTATAATAAGTTCATTCCCCGCTTCGCTACAGTGGCAGCTCCATTAAACGCTCTACGTAAAAAAGGTGTTAAATTTCAATGGACTCCGCAATGCCAACAGGCATGGAAAACCATCAACAACGCCTTAATTCAAGCTATACAACTCACTCATTTTCAGCCCGACAAGCTCATCACGCTAGCTACTGACGCTTCAGACTACGGTGTCGGTGCCGTTCTCTCCCAGAAGGATCGTCATGGACGGGAACGCCCCATCGCTTTCGCTTCGAAAACACTTAATGACCATCAACGTCGATACTCACAGATAGAGAAAGAAGCTTTAGCCATCATCTTTGGTATTCGCCGTTTCAATGAATATCTCTATGGCAACCATTTCCTGATCATTACTGATCGTAAGCCTCTCGTACACTTATTCCATCCTGGTAATAAGATCCCTGAAAATTCCCTCAGAAAGCTTCAAAGATGGTCCATGTTCCTTTCTGATTATTCCTATCAGATTGTCTATCGAGCCACATCCCAGCATTGTAATGCTGATGCCCTCTCACGCTTACCAGTTGGTCCTGATACTGCCTTCGATTCTCAAGAATCTGAATGTCTTCAGTTGGATATAGAACTTGAAGATACTGTCTCCAGTTTTCCTATTGATGCTACCTGCATAGCTAAAGCTACGGATAAGGACAGTACACTTGCTACTGTGCGTACTTACATCCGCAACGGTTGGCCTCTTCAGAGCAATCTTCCCGCCCACCTTGCACCTTATCATCGTATGCAGCATCGTCTCACGACTCGTGCTGGAGTCGTACTCCTAGAAGCAGGCACCATCTTCCGAGTGGTTATCCCACTTAGCCTACAGAAACAAGTTCTCGAATTATTACACCAAAGCCATTGGGGTATATCCCGAACGAAGCAACTAGCACGTCAACACTGCTACTGGCCCGGTATTGATGCCGCCATCGAAAAGCTCATCCGTCATTGTGAACAATGTCAACTGAATCAGAATGCCCCGTCTTCTGATCTAGCTTCATGGCCTCCTGCTACTACTCCATGGGAACGAGTTCACATCGATTTCGCAGGTCCTTTCCTCAATTCCATGTGGTTAATAGTCATCGATTCACTATCGCACTTTCCATATGTAGTGGATATGCATTCGACTACTACGACCGAAGCTACCATTCGTGCTCTACAGAAAATATTTACTACAGAAGGCTTACCTCAAGTACTCATTTCGGACAACGGACCTCAATTTACAGCTACTGCTTTTAAGAAATTTTGTACATATAATGGCATTCGTCATATCCTAGCACCGCCTTTTCACCCTCAATCTAATGGTGAAGCTGAACGCTTTGTACAAACATTTAAGAGAAGTATGAAAAAAGCTGTCTCTTCAGGCTTAACTAAAGACCAAGCATTGCTCCAACTCTTAAGCAACTACAGAACTCTGCCCGGCGCTGATAATATCACTCCTGCACAGAAGCTCCATGGACGACCTCACAGAACTTTACTTTCTCTGTTGCAGCCTCTTCCGGCCCAGTCTCAGACCTCACCAACGAAGTTCTCAGTCAACGACAAGGTCTACACCCGGACATTCAGGTCAAACCCACTCTGGATACCTGGAGTCATCTGCAGATCTTTGGGTCATCGTCTCTACGAAATACAGACTACGGAGAAACGTATCTGCCGCCATCAAGACCAGATACGTCTGCGCTACCGCCCATGTCCAGCTATTGATTCTATTGCTCAGCCAGATAAATCTATTGCTGAACGAGCTTTAGACCATTTAATAACCATGGGTTCCTTTCAGGACGAGACAGCGCCACTCCGCCCGGTCCCAGCTCCGGACAATCCAACAGAGACATCAGCAGCTCCGGCCGAGCATCGCAGCCGCCGCCAGCGCCGCCGCCGTTTCAAGCCGTACCGGCGTATTTAGGAGGGGAGGGTGTTGTATGTCCGGCGCTCCCTTCTCGCTCCGCCAGCCAGCTACACGCGCGCCAAGTGTCATTCTTCTAGCCTCGACGCGCAGCCCTCAGTGCGCGTGCCTGAACCATCGTGTGTGTACTATAAAGAGGAACTCCCAGCCTGTCCTGATGCCCACTTGCCCCGGTGTCCAGCTCCAGAATACACCCTACGTCGAGCACGGAGGCTACTCCTCTTGAAAATGTGCTTCGGCCAGGTGGACTGAATTTCTGGCAGTACGAGGTCTCACCTCTGGTCACCGCTCCTCTTCCGCTGCCCATATCCAGTCATACTCTTACATACCGTTATATTTCCTTAATTAATGCAAGCTCCCTTAGTTTCGCCAAGTAAGAATTCTTCCTACATTGAACTTGCTTTTATGAACTCAGCAAGGAAGGACTTTCCAAAACATTTATGTCAGTACTTCTGATAGTTTTCGACTATCGACTTTTCATATATCAAGGACTATCTTTTCAAGATAGAAGTGGATGTAAATACTGCAAACTTGTATATAGTGTACAAAAGATAGACTCTTTCTCAAGATTCCTAATTCATTTTGCTTCAAGTTAAATTTCATTTTTATTTGTGTAAATAGTGTATTTTGCATTTGAAGCGAATAATAAAGTTGTGTTTTGTAAATTTCAACCTTGGTTACAACAGTATAGTGGTTAGTGTGATTAGCTGCCAACCCCCGGAGGCCCGTTTTCCATTCCCAGCTCCGCCACGAAATTTGAAAAGTGGTACGAGGGCTGGAACGGGGTCCACTAAGCCTCGGGAGGTCAAATGGGTAGAGGTGGTTCGATTCCCACCTCAGCCATCCTGAAAGTGGTTTCCCGTAGTTTCGCACTTCTCCAGGCAAATGCCGGGATGGTACCTAACTTAAGGCCACGGCCGCTTCCTTCGCTCTTCCTTGTCTATCCCTTCCAATCTCCCCATTCCCCCGCAAGGCCTACACAAGACCCCTGTTCAGCATAGAAGGTGAGGCCGCCTGGGCGAGGTACTGGTCATTCTCCCCAGTTGTATCCCCCGATCCAATGTCTCACGCTCCAGGATACTGCCCTTCAGGCGGTAGAGGTGGGATCCCTCGCTGAGTCCGAGGGAAAACCAAACCTGGAAGGTAAACAGATTAGGAAAAAGAAAAATAAGCCTTCTATTAGAAATGCCCGGCGGCAATTCCACAGTAGACCGAGCTCGATAGCTGCAGTCGCTTAACTGCGGCCAGTATCCAGTATTCGGGAGATAGCAGGTTCGAACCCCACTGTCGGCGGCCCTGAAGATGATTTTCCGTGGTTTCCCATTTTCACACCAGGCAAATGCTTGGACTGTACCTTAATTAAGGCCACGGCCGCTTCCCTTCCCACTCCTAGCCCTTTCCTGTCCCATCGTCGCCATAAGACCTATTTGTGTCGGTGCGACGTAAAGCATCTAGCAAAAGAAATCCACAGTAGCTATTTTTCCTTCGAGCAATGTGCACGCATGGTTGAAACTACGGTTTTTGAAATCTGTCTCATTAATAACAATATGACTGAATACTTACAGCCTTTTCTTTCAGTGTCCACCGTCCTTTCATTGACCTGAAAAGTTTATGAATAAGCATAGACAACTCGCATTGTCTATTGTCAGAAATTCATCGTAGACTGTCGCAATAACAGTACAGAAATGTTGCGCTCATTTTTCATTTACTTATTAACTATTTCCTTTCATTTTGTCAGCTTGGATCACTGAGTAATGCCACTGACGTCTTATAAATCACACACAACTACACAACACTTGATTCGCATGCATGTGCTGGTACGGATCTTCGACGTCACTGCAAGAATTCCGTGTACTTTTCAAACAGACTACCCTAGACCGGTTTTCGAGTACGGCAAGTGGCCAGGCACGTGAGTCAACCTCTCCTACTTGCCAAGCCTTTAGGGGAAGTGCACAACAACATGTGTTGGCCTGCGATAAGAAACAGGTTCAACAAGCCCTAGACTCTGCTACTGTACTTCCACTACGCGTGGACAGAATGACGTAACCGGCATATCCTGCTACGGCCGTTCAAAACACATTAGGTCCTGAAATATTTGGCTCAGTTATGGGCAAACTAATAGGACAAGATAAAAAGTACATAGCATATATTGTGAGATGTCTTTTTATTTGCCGACTAGCTTAATATCTGCACGTATACACCTAACATCCTGTATATATATAGGGTGTTTGGGGTATACGTGCAGATATTAAGCTAGTCGGCAAAGAAAAATACATCTCACAATATATGCCATGTACTTTTTACCTTGTCCTATTAGTTTGCCCATAACAGAGCCAAATATATCAGGACCTAATGTGTTTTGAACGGCCGTAGCAGGATGCGCCGGTTACGTCATTCTGTCCACGCGTAGTGGAAGTACAGTAGCAGAGTATAGGGCTTGTTGAACCTGTTTCTTATCG
This sequence comes from Anabrus simplex, assembly GCF_040414725.1. Taxonomy (NCBI): domain Eukaryota; kingdom Metazoa; phylum Arthropoda; class Insecta; order Orthoptera; family Tettigoniidae; genus Anabrus; species Anabrus simplex. Next base: position 137,781,891 of record NC_090266.1, on the reverse strand, counting down.
CAGGCCAGCACATGTTGTTGTGCACTTCCCCTAAAGGCTTGGCAAGTAGGAGAGGTTGACTCACGTGCCTGGCCACTTGCCGTACTCGAAAACCGGTCTAGGGTAGTCTGTTTGAAAAGTACACGGAATTCTTGCAGTGACGTCGAAGATCCGTACCAGCACATGCATGCGAATCAAGTGTTGTGTAGTTGTGTGTGATTTATAAGACGTCATTGGCATTACTCAGTGATCCAAGCTGACAAAATTAAAGGAAATAGTTAATAAGTAATGAAAAATGGGCGCAACATTTCTGTGCTGTTATTGCGACAGTCTACGATGAACGTCTGACAATAGACAATGCGAGTTGTCCATGCTTATTCATAAACTTTTCAGGTCAATGAAAGGACGGTGGACACTGAAAGAAAAGGCTATAAGTATTCAGTGAAATTGTTATTAATGAGACACATTTCATAAACTGTAGTTTCATCCATTGTGAACATTGCTCGAAGGAAAAAGAGCTACCGGTACTGTGGAATTTCCGCCGGGCATTTGTAATATAAGGCTTATTCTTCCTTTTCCTAATATTTTTACCCTCCAGGGTTGGTTTTCGCTGGGACTCAGCAAGGGATCCCACCTCTACCGCCTCAAGGGCAGTGTCCTCGAGCGTGAGACATTGGGTCGGGGATACAACTGTGGAGAATGACCAGTACATCGCCCAAGCGGCCCCACCTGCTAGGATGAACAGGGGCCTTGCGGGGGGTTGGGAAGTGATAGAAAAGGAAGAGGGAAGGAAGCGGCCGTGGCCTTAAGCTAGGTACCATCGCAGCATTTGCCTGGAGAAGTTGAAAACTACGGGAAACCACTTTCAGGATGGCTGAGGTGCGAATCGAACCACCTCTACTCATTTGACCTCCCGAGGCATAATGCGCCCCGTTCCAACTTTCGTACCCCTTTTCAAATTTCGTGTCAGAGCTCGAAATCGAACCCGGGCCTTCGGGGGGTGGCAGCTAATCACACTAACCACTATACCACAGAGGCGGACAGAAGGCTTATTACTGGACAGTAAGTGCCGATAGGTAAAGTGATGACTGTAATGGACCCGCTTAATTAGAACTTCCCTAATCATAATAATATTACTACTACTACTACTACTACTACTACTACTACTACTACTAATAATAATAATAATAATAATAATAATAATAATAATAATAATAATAATAATGTCTTTACGTTTCACTAACTAATTTTCACGGTTTTCGGAGACGCTGAAATGCCAGAATTTTTTACCGCAGTGTTTTTTAATGCAAGTAAATCTACAGACACGAGACTGGCTTATTTGAGCACCTTCAAATACCACCGAACTGAGCCGCCATCGAACCTGCCAAGGTGGGATCAGAAGACCAGCGCTCTATCGTCCGAGCTACTCAGTCCGGCATTAGAGGTTGGATTAAGTTGGTCGTGTGGTTAGGGGCGCGCAGCTGTGAGCTTGCATTTTGGTGATAGTGGATTCGAACTCCGCTGTCGGCAGCCGGGAAGATAGTTTTCCGTAATTTCCCATTTTCACATCAGGGAAATACTGGGACTGTACCTTTATTAAGGCCTCGAACGCTTCCTTCCCACTTGTATCCCTTTTCTCTCCCATCGTCGCCGTAAGACCTACTTGTGTCGGTGCGACGTAAAACAATTTGTAAGTACATGTTTCGGTAATTCCGGAGACATGTCCGCAATTATAAGATTAATAATAATTCGGACTTGTTAAAAGTTCACTATTTTCTTTAGTGTTTTCTGACAGATTACCAGCTACGAAGTTTGAGTGGGGCGTTTAACTTTTATTTTCGTAATAGTTAGTAATAATGGACTAACACAGTTTTTATTACAATATTGGTAGGTGGCTTTACGACGAATGCAAGCTGACAGCCGCGCGCTCCTAATCACACGGCCAACTCACTCAGTAATAATAATAATAATAATAATAATAATAATAATAATAATAATAATAATAATAATAATAATAATAATAAATGTTTACGTGCCAATGGAGACGCGCGGTTTCGGAATTTTGCCCACGGGTATTCTTTAACGTGCCTGTAATTCTACCGATCAGAAGCGGACGTATTTGAGCACCTTCAAATACCAGCGGACTGAGCCAGGATCGAGCCTGCTAAGTTCATGAAACCAGAGCTTGAACCGTCTGAGCCACTCAACCTGGCAACGTTTATTTTGATACGTTTAATAGGTACTGCAAAAGCAGAATGCTTTAATTTACCATTAAACAAGTTCTTTTCGTTTGGAAGCAAGAAAAGGAAGTACGTTTAATTTATTTATTTTTATAACATGTCCCTTATTGATATGAAGCAAAACGTTCGAGGTGCTTTGACAATTCAGTTCTGATACTACTCACTTGGAAATCCTATCCCACGCATTCTTTCGTTGACGTAAGAAACTTTATTTACGTACACGTCAACACGGGGTGTTTCTGCATACGGCGTGTTGGTCTCCCAAGAATCCATGGTATTGAAATCACACTGTGGGAGAATATTTCACGTAAGCAGTTTGACAAATTCACTAGACCTGTCACGGGCCGGTCGGTCGTCTGCTGTTTCTAGCGACGGGGGTGTGGTGGGACGGGTTCCCGCCCCTACATGAAACCACCGGACTAGAGGTATGAGCTGTCTGTCTGACCTTGACCTGAATAACAGCTGTCAGAGAGGCGAATTATCGTCCGTACTAGTACGCGAGTTACTTCGTAGTAGTAGTAGTAGTAGTAGTAGTAGTAGTAGTAGTAGTAGTAGTATTTGAATAATGCCAGTGTATGAATACCACGAATACCATGATATGCTGCTAGTGTATCGTGTGGCAGAACAGAACACGGGTCGCCCTCAATGAATCTATCGGAAAATCGGAAAAGGCTTTCCAACAGACGGGTGCCGAATCCAGCAACGATACTTGCTGTACTGCAGCGTATTCGCGATGCAGGTTGTGTTACATCACGCTTTCAGAAGCGATGGCCTAAACGGCCACGTGTAATTCTAGACGCGGAAGAAGACATCCTGACAATGGAAATGAAATGGCGTATGGATATTAGTGCCGGGAGATCCCAGGACGGGTTCGGCTCGCTAGGTGCATGTCTTTTGGTTTGACTCCTGTAGGTGACCTGCGCATCTTGATGATAATCAAATGAGGATGAAGACAACACATACACCCAGCCCCATGCCAGGGAAAATAACCATGATGGTTCAAATACCGACCGTGCCGGGAATCGAACCCGGGACCCCTGTAACCAAAGGCCAGCACGCTAACCGTATTGCCATGGAGCCGGGCATCCTAACAATAGTAAACGATGATCCCGGGCGCCGTACGCGTAGTATAACACGTGCCGTTGGTGTACCAACTTGGACCATACGTAGGGCACTGCATGAAGAACGAGTGCATCCTGACCATATTCAACGGGTGCTGTGTCTTTGACAGCTGATTACCATTTTCTTACGAGTTGATGTACGTCGCCACGACACAGATAGATATTACGGCGACGACGGGACAGGAAAGGGCTAGGATCGTGAAGAAGCAACCGTGGCCTTAATTAAGGAACAGCACCAGCATTTGCCTGGTGTGAACATGGCAAACCACGGAAAACCGTCTTTAGGGCTGCCGACAGAGGAGTTCGAACCCACTATATCCCACCCATGGGCTGTGGAACGTCCCCATTCAGTAGGAGAAGGCAATTTCCAGCACCGGTTATGAATTAATACCTGGATGGGTGTAGTAGGAAGTCGGTTACGTGGACTAATCATCTTTTTATTAATGTTACCTTGCTCCTGTAGATACAGTACGTTACTTGAGCTTTCAGAGGACGTGTCGCTTCGACTACGCAGAACCACGTGGATTTTACACGATGGTGCAGACATTTCCTCAACGGTGGACAGGACGGTGTGGAACTATCAATTGGCCAGCCAGATCTCCAGACGTTATTCCAATGGACTTTAATGTCTGGGGGAACATGAAACACAAAGTATATCGAACTGAAGTAACCACTTAGGACGACTTCCGTGAACGTATTGTTTAAGCAGCAGAGGATATTCTGAACAACCCTGGTGAAATGAAATGAAATGAAATGAAATGTCGTATGGCTATTAGTGCCGGGATATTCCAGGACGAGTTCGGCTCGCCAGGTGCAGGTCTTTCCATTTGACTCTCGTAGGCGACCTGCGCGTCGTGATGAGGATGAAATGATGATGAAGACAACACATACACTCAGCCCCCGTGCCATTGGAATTAACCAGTTAAGGTTAAAATCCCCGACCCGGCCGGGAATCGAACCCGGGACCCTATGAACGGAAGGCCAGTACGCTGACCGTTCAGCCAACGAGTCGGACACAACCCTGGTGTCTTGGCTCGAATCCGTCGCAACTGGATTCGGAGAAGTGAAGCCTGCAGGGAAGCCCAGGGTGATCACTTTGAACAATTGCTATGAGTTTTACTTTGGTATGTCAGATGTTACGCCATTTTTGCAACGTAATAGCTTGGGAGTACAGTACAGTATCGCCTTAGTATTTTGAGTCTCGATAGGTCGATATTCTCATAAATCCGAGCAGGGAAATTGATGTACCGGTAACAAAAATTATAAATCGAGAGTTTCAGTGCGCGAGTGCGGAAGACGTGGTTGTTAAAACGCTAGACATTGACCTTGAACGCACTTCGGCAGTTGCTCAATCCTACACTGCATGTGTTTTTTTTTTTTGCTACTTGCTTTACGTCGCACCGACACAGATACGTCTTATGGCGACGATGGGACAGGAAAGGGCTAGGTGTGGGAAGGAAGCGGCCATGCCTTAATTAAGGTACAGCCCCACCATTTGCCTGGTGTGAAAATGGGAATCCACGGAAAACCATATTCAGGGCTGCCGACAGTGGGGTTCGAACCTACTATCTCCCGAATACTGGATACTGGCCGCACTTAAGTGACTGCAGCTATCGAGCTCTGTTTTTTGATTCTTTACGTGTGTTCGAGAAATTTATATTTTGTTTCTTATTCACTACGAGTTAAAACAGAAGACACTTTGCGTTTTTAAGGGCAGATTACCTTAAAACAGCAATCATCATCATTAACACGTATAAAAATTCAAAAAATGCTTGTTTTATATTCATCACTACTGAAATATGAAAACAATTCAATCAAATCAGTTATTTCATTCCCACACTCGTAGAGGGCTGGGTGGGCCGTCAGCTATACGTGTAGCTCTTGGGCCATGTAGTAAGGAAGTAGAGTTGTGGGTATGAAATAATTCAAGTTGGACGTATGTCTTGTACATACAATAAATTGAGTTGAATATGTTAGTAAATATGCTTGTTGTTTAAAGGGGCCTAACATCGAGGTCATCGGCCCTGTTAGTAAATACCTGACCGCGCAGAGAGATAACCGCAGCAACAACACGGACCCCAGAGGAGGCCCGCAGAGCACCCCACCCAGGACAGAGATCCCCCCAAACACTCCGTTTATTGAGTAAATTTTCAGGGTACGATGTTGACATAGTACAATGTTGACATACATACATGGGTAAATAAACAAACAAACAGAGAGAAGTAGTTGGCCTTGAACTTGCTGGGCCGAGTGAGACGAGTTCTTAGTCCAGATATGTGAACAAAATAAGCACTGAGGTCATTGACCATGCTAAAAGGCTACAGAGCAGATTAAAGGCGATGTATCACAAGGTCAAACTTAAACATGTAATAGAACGTAAGATGTAACTGTGACAGATGAGAAACGAAACGCAACCCGGGCTGGGGAAACAAACACAGACCTTGCAGCACTGTCTTGAAGCACAGGACAGAAACGTAGATGTACACCTGCACACGACACAACAGGTGAATTAAAGACGGAAAAAGTATTGTGTCACTTGAAGCTAAAGAGAGGTTATAAATGAACGAAATAAACTAAATCTAAATAGTAAAAATAACAATAATAATATACAAATGACAATAATATTAATATCAAAATATCAAATATGAATAACAAGTATACGACTTAAAAGGAGAGTAAAAAGAGGAATAAGACGAAAATATGAACAGGTGAATAATAATAATAATAATAATAATAATAATAATAATAATAATAATAATAATAATAATAATAATAATCAGACGAGGAAAGAGAGTAATAAGAAGAAGTTCAATATGAGTAGTAGCAATAAAAATAAGACTGAAAATTAATAATAATACCGGCAATGCTATTTGCTTTACGTCCCACTAACTACTCGTACTGTTTTTGGAGGCGCTGTAATTTAGTCCCGCACGAGTTCTTTTTACGTGCCTGTAAATCTACCAACACGAGGCTGACGTATTTGAGCACCTTCGAATACCACCGGATTGACCCAAGATCGAGCCTGCGAAGTTGGAACCAAGAAACCAGTGCTCTAACCGTCTGAGCAACTCAGACTGGCCACTTTTATTTTGATAAATTTATTAAGCACTGCAAAGGAAGCAGTAAGTTATGCTTTATTTTACCATTACACATATGCTTTTCTTTTGTAAGCACGAAATAATAATGTAATTTTTTACGTCCTAGTAACTACTTTGACTGGTTTTGGAGACGCCGAAGCGCCGGAATGTTGTACCGCAGGACTTTTTTTAATGCAAGTAAATCTACAGACACGACACTGGCGTATTTTAGCACCTTCAAATACCCCGAATTGAGCCTCCATCGAACCTGCCAAGATGGGATCAGAATACCAGCGCCCTATCGTCCGGGGTACTCAGCCCAGCATTAGAGCTTGGAATACGTTGGTCGTGCGTTTAGGTTCGCGAAATTGTGAACTATCATTGGGGAGATACTGGGTTCGAACTCCACTGTCGAGAGCCCTGAAGATGATTCTCCGTGGTTTCCCATTTTCACATCAGGAAAATGCTGGAGCTGAACCCTTATTAAGGCCACGAACGCTTCCTTCTCACGTCTACACCTTTTCTGTCCCATCGTCACCATAAGACCTATCTGTGACTGTGCGACGTAAAGCCAATTTTGAAAATCATCATATTTAGGACATTATACAACTGACGAGATCCATAGTTATAAACGATGAGAAGTATTTTCTGGGCAGACATTATTGGCGAGTAGTCAATAATAATAATAATAATGATAATAATGGTATTTGCGTTACGTTTACGGTTTTCGGAGACGATGAGGTGCCGAAATTTAGCCCCGCAGGGGTTCTATTTACGTGTCACTAAATGTACCGGCATGAGTGTGACGTATTTGAGCACATTTAAATACCACCGGACTGGGCCAGGTTCGAACCTGCGAGGTTGGAGTCAAAAGGCCAGCACCTCAACCGTCTGAGCCATACAGCCCGGCAGGAAGCACGAAATGTAGGTACGTACACCGGTAGCAGCCTTCAGCTGTTATCGTAGTTCAGTTGCTCGTAAACATAAAACCAGTTTGGCAAGTATATTACGTAACATCTCGTGGCATTGCATTATCGGTCAGCTGTTACAGTAGTATATTTGCTCTGAAACATAAACAGAAACCGGTTTGGCACAGATGGCGCGTGACTTGCCTGTTATCAACGGAAAGCTATTCATTCACAGAACAAGGCACACTACCTATTCTAAAAACATCGTATCCCTTTGCTCTCGAAAATAACTTCCGCGGATTACTAAAAGTTTGATATATAGTGGTTCGTCACATCGTTCTCTATTGCTACAAGAAATATCTGCACGTATACACTTAACATTCTGTATATGTGTGTGTGTATTGCTATTTGCTTTACGTCGCACCGACACAGATAGGTCTTATGGCGACGATGGGATAGGAAAGGCCTAGGAATTGGAAGGAAGTGGCCGTGGCCTTATTTAAAGTAAATATTGGGAACGAAATTCTTCTAATCTATATAAATAAAAATGAATCGCTAAATGTGTTGCTAAGCGCAAAACTCGGGAACGGCTGGACCAATTCGGCTAATTCTTTTTTTCAAATATTCGTCGAAGTCCTAGTAAGGTTTTTACGAAGAGAAAAATTGGAAAAAATGCCAGGAAAACGGTAAAAGCCCCATTTCTCTTTTTCCATTCAAACTGTTCGTCTCTCTTTCCTTCTCCCACGTTTGCGCTTGGCGCTGTCCTCTAATCCAGCGTGTTTGTCAAATGTCCGTAAATCTCAATGTTATCGGTTAAAATGGGTGAATATTGGATTATGTACAAAATTTCAAGCCTCATTTGATGCCGTTAGCAGAATAAAGTTTTACAAAATAATTGAGTTTGAAAATGTTAATATAATGGAATGTTACCTCAAATGCAAAATCTTCATTGCATAGAACTTATCATGTCATAACTCCTATTTTATAGTCACTATATTTGTAATGTTTTCACTGCTGGTAAAGGAACATTTCAGCTCGACGTAGATAAGTTTGTTTTTAAATTTAAATGATAAGAACATGCACTATTTGTGTTTCTTTTCAGTCATGTTCAGATAATTTTATGTGCAGGCACGAAAAAGTCAGCCGCTGGCCAACTTCTTTGCTATTGAATTTGCATGGGGGTCAAAGCGAGACAAATGGTCTTCAGATATGGAAGTTATTTTTAAAACAAACCCCAAGTTCTTATCTCGCTTAGTTCTCAGTTTGTGACAGGAAGAATGTCTCCTTGGGTTTTGGTTTCACGCGTACGCTCTCCAGACAGTCGCACGCATTGTCCTAGTTAGAGACCTTTGTCTACCTTGATTGTTTTTAAATCTTCGCTTCTCAACAAACAAGTTCATCGATTTCTTTGGTTAATTGGTTTATTTTGTGTGTGTTTCCATATACAGTATACTCATTTCAAGACTCATGCCCCCTATAAGACACGGGCGGAGCAACTTCGGTCGAAGAACTCGAAATGCTGCAAGCCAAGCCAATTTTCAGTCTAATCGGACTGCAAAAATTTACAAATCAGTGAAGAAATGTACAATGAGGCGTTGATATCAATTAATAACATGTGCTTGATGATGTCAAACAAAGTATTATCTCAATTAGGCATGGCCGCGCCCAGTCGCCCGATGCACAACGCTTTTAATCAAGAGTTGCAACGCGAAAAACTGTACGATCTCGGTGCTTTAAGAGGATCATTTCGAATAAATCTTCCGCTGTTGAACCAACAATAAAAGTATGTATTTGAAACTCTAATGAAAGTTGTAAATGAAGGAACTGGAGGGATTTACTTCTTGGACGCTGCCGGTGGTACAGGAAAAACTTTCTTAATTTCATTGATTTTAGCAACAATTCGCTCACACAATGAAATTGCACTCGCACTTGCTTCATCAGGCATTGCAGCTACATTGTTGGAAGGCGGTCGAACAGCCCATTCAGAGCTAAAATGTCCGTTGAATTTTGAATTTTAACCATCATTGGTTAATTTCGCTGGCACGGGGGCTGGGTGTATGTGTCGTCTTCATCATCATTTCATCCTCATCACGACGCGCAGGTCGCCTACGGGAGTCAAATCTAAAGGCCTGGCGAGCCGAACATGTCTCAGCACTAAAAGCCATACGCCATTTCAATTTTTTTTCGTTGACATTGGTAATGGCAAATTCCCTTCAGACGTTCTGACTGGCTGCATTACTTTTCCTGACAATTTTTGTCGGTTTATTGAATCCAAAACCGAACTCATTCAAGAGGTATTCCCAAACATTGCTCAAAATTACACAGATCAAATTTGGTTGAGCGAATGATCTATATTGACTGCCAAAACATGGATGTAAATGAATTAAATTTAAAAATTCAAAATGAAATTGCCGGTGAATTGAGGACATACAATTCAGTTGATTCCGCTACTAACCAAGATGATGTCGTCAACTATCCACCCGAATTTTTGAACTCGCTGAATTTGCCAGGATTGCCACCTCACATTCTTCAATTAAATGTCCGATCAGTGGTCATGATGTTGCGAAATATCAACCAACCGCGTCTTTGTAATGGCACACGGCTAGCGGTGAAAACATTACTGAACAACGTGATCGAAGCAACCATTCTAACGGGGAAGAACAAAGGAGAAGACGTTTTGATACCACGCATCCCTATGATTCCGACTGACATACCATTTGAATTTAAACGACTGCAGTTTCCAGTGCGGCTCGCTTTTGCTATGATCATAAATACATCCCAGGGGCAGTCATTGAGTGTTTGCGACATTAATCTTGAAAAGCCATGTTTCTCGCATGGCCAATTGTATGTTGCCTGTTCCCGTGTTGGAAAACCATCAACTTTGTTTGTTTACGCGCCAGGTAATCAAACGAAAATATCGTGTACCTTAAAGCTTTACAATGAAAAATGCCTTCATAGTGTTGATTGGAATTAGTGTTTTCTATGATAGTTATTTCCTACGAAGAAAGAGGAGTAAATTTTGTCACATTATATTCACGCCATCAACTTATCAAATTACTTGTTTTGCATCATCATCATCATCATCTGTTTACCCTCCAGGTTCGGTTTTTCCCTCGGACTGAGCGAGGGATCCCACCTCTACCGCCTCAAGGGCAGTGTCCTGGAGCTTCAGACTCTTGGTCGGGGGATACAACTGGGGAGTATGACCAGTACCTCGCCCAGGCGGCCTCACATGCTATGCTGAACAGGGGCCTTGTGGGGGGATGGGAAGATTGGAAGGGATAGGCAAGGAAGAGGGAAGGAAGCGGCCGTGGCCTTAAGTTAGGTACCATCCCGGCATTCGCCTGGAGGAGAAGTGGGAAACCACGGAAAACCACTTCCAGGATGGCTGAGGTGGGAATCGAACCCACCTCTACTCAGTTGACCTCCCGAGGCTGAGTGGACCCCGTTCCAGCCCTCGTACCACTTTTCAAATTTCGTGGCAGAGCCGGGAATCGAACCCGGGCCTCCGGGGGTGGTAGCTAATCACGCTAACCACTACACCACAGAGGCGGACTACTTGTTTTGCAACGGGGGATAATTATGGCTCTGTGAGGTATTTGAAGACCTGCTGAACAGTTCCCATCTACGTTACAGTCAATCAGGGTTATTTCTGGGTAGTGATATGCTGTGACCTATTTAAGCATTTCCTTATTCACAATCAAGATATTAATATTGCAGGTAATAAAAACACGTTTTTCCAGTTGTTTGTTACTAACTTTTAGTAGCAGTAGAAAATTAACTAATTTGATGTTGATGATTCGTCATTTGCATTATTCTGATTTTTGCGTGCAGTACAGACTGAATTTAAGTTCGTTCCATTGTCATTCATTTTTGACAGAACGACGTCTGTCGGGTCAGCTAGTTTAATAATATTAACGTATTCCTCTTACATTACAGAGAACCCTACTTTCGTTATATTTAATGTAGTGCCCATTTTTCTTTTACGAGCATTCCATTACCTATTCCATTTGCCTGGTGTTAAAATGGGAAACCACGGAAAACCATCTTCAGGGCTGCCGACAGTGGGGCTTGAACCCACTATTTTGCGGTTACTGTAAATTCAATTATTTCACTAACCGATGCACAATCTTGAATATGAGGTACATTATCACAAACATTGTCTTTGTCCAAGACCTCGAAATTGCACAAGAAGTCATTACTGAGGCCCGCAAGATGAAATCTATATTTATCGTGCTCACAACTGCCAGTTTTTACCCGAAAATAGTGAGTGGACGATAGTTTTCCTCCCGACAAGTGAATACTTCATTACCCATGCAGTTCCCTTAAATATGCACGATCGTTCTGACCCTGTATCAAGAACGTGAGTTCAGACCCATTGCCCCTAACCTTCACCAGAAGTGTAGGAAGCAACACACTATTATCACACGTTAGGTTGGCAAGAAATTCATCTTTCTGCACAGACATGTGTTCAGGCCTGGGGGAGTCAGTACTGAATATTCTTACTTCTCTTCAATTGCGCACACAACATGATAACGTGACGCTTAACACAAATCAAACACTTTTGCTTGAAGGTGCACTTTTTAGCTAGGGCTAGTGAAACAATATTTCTAATCCTTAATAAATTCAAGTTTTTCTGAGAGAGGCATATCACTTGCTTTATAGCAGTCAGTGATAATACAATGTACATCACTGAAAAAAAAGAATACAAGCAGAATGTTATTTTCCTGTAACGAGAATAAACCCATTTTTGTAGGAACAGCTTGCCTTGAACCTGCCTTATGACTGGTATCTCTCTGCACTTTCTTTGCCCTAACAGCTGACTGTTTAAAACCAGACTTGTAACATGGATCCTTTCCTCATTTTGAACTTCATCCTTCAAGAATGATATGAACTTATTAAGCCGTTGTTCTACATTAGGTACATCACTATTTAATGGACTTTGCTGCCATACTCTTAAAAGTCTTCTGTCATACGTGATTCTAACAAAGGGCAAAAGATTGCTGCACATTTCCCACTTGTGCTTTTGTTTGCTAGTGACTTTACGTCGCACCGGCACAGATGGATCTTATGGCGACGATGGGATAGGAAAGGGGTAGGAGTTGCAAGGAAGCGGCTGTGGCCTTAATTAAGGTACAGCCCCAGTATTTGCCTGGTGTGAAAATGGGAAACTACGGGAAACCATCTTCAGGGCTGCCGACAGTGGGGTTCGAACACACTTTCTCCCAAATGCAAGTTCACAGCTGCGCGACCCTAACCACACGGTCAACTCACAACGTTCTATATAGATTACAACCTGCATATAAACTCATGAAGTTTCCTGCATCATTCCTGTAGTAGATCATGTAGCCAGGCAAAGACAACCTCCAACGATAATTTTATCTTGCAGGACACAACTTGCCCAATTTTTAACCCTCATTTTCCCCGGTTTTTCCCCAGCATGTGACACTGAGCTCATTTGGTGGCTGAAGTACGACTAGTGTACATAAGAATCTACATAAGAACAGTTGGGTTACCACTTTTATTCAAGTTCTTTTATCAAAGATTATCAAACTTCTTTGATCCAAGTTATTTGAATCCAAGTTCTTTGATAGTATAATACCGGCCTTAACAGAGTTTGGCGCGTTTTATGTCAGTCCTATAGCTGCAGTTTACGCCCTGCAATTTGGTATATTATTTCAATATTTTCAATTTTTGTTTATACCGAGAGAGATGGCCGCGCGTTAGGGGCGCGTAGCTAGGAGCTTGCCTTCGGGAGATCATGGGCTCGAACTCCACTGTCGGCAGCACTGACGATGGTTTTTCGTTGTTTTCCATTTTCATACCAAGCAAATGCTGGAGCTGTACCTTAATTAAGGCCACAGCCGCTTCATTCACATAGTCGCCATTAGGTTTATCTGTTTCGGTGCGAAGTAAAGCAAATTGTAAAAAAAAAAAAAAAAATCATTCTATTTATGAAAATAGCAAAAGATAAGGCAAAAATGTTATAATTTAAAGCATTTTCTATAATATATAACTCTGTTTATACAGCATTTGCGGGTAAGTGTTTCATATCGCCGGGCTGACTGGCTCAGACGGTTGAAGTGCTGGCCTCCTGACCCCAACTTGGCAGGTTCGATGCTGGCTCAGTCCGGTGGTATTTGAAGGTGCTCAAATACGACAGCCTCTTGTCGGCAGATTTACTGGCACGTAAAAGAACTTCTGCGGGACTAAATTCCAGCACCTCGGCGTCTCCGAAAACCGTAAAAGTATTTAGTGGAACGTAAAGCAAATAACATTATTTTATTAAGAATTTCATATCTTTGCATGGAAGTCTAAACTGTAATGGTACTTTTTAAATCAAGCTTTTTCGAATTTCGTGAATGAAAAGAATGAAAGTTAACTCTAACAGGTAAGAAGTTCCGTATTTTCTGTACAAACTACTGCGTTTCTTTTAGTTTGTATAACATTTGTAGTTCATTACGTCATTTTGTTTCTGCTCATGAATGTGTAAAATATCTTGCTAGAATTAACATGTAAAAATTTCAGTGTTTAGTAATAAACTTAACTTAGTTGTGTATGGAATCCACCTCTTCAATTTAAATCACGTGCGCTATACGACCACGTCATAAAGAACCGTCTTCCTAACCACAATGTTGGTATCGGACACAAAATATCAAATGTTCCCGTTCCGCGACAGTCCTTTGCTGAGGTCGATGCTCAGAAAGTGGTTGAGAGCACTTGAACAGGGTAATTTATTGACCTTCAGAAACATTAGTGAATAATAAATGTTACCGTGTTTTGGTGGATAGCAGAGAGGTGAAAGAAGGTGCTGGGTTTGAATGGGTTTAACTACGATATCAAAATTTGAATTAAAATCAAATAAAGGTTATATTTCTTAAAAATAACTTAACACATTTTCACTAGGTGAAATAACAATGAAATCTCAGGTACAAGGGTGGAACACCCCAGAATAGAGAATTTAAAAATTTTGGGCTTCGAGCCCTCAGTTTACAAATTTACAATTTTAGAAGAGGTATAGAAATCTCCCAAATTTACGAGCGCTTGCTCCAAAGGATACCATATTTAGTCTTCCAGAGGCACCCCTCACTATAACAAAAAAACTTAGAAAAGAGCTTACATGCTCTCAATTTCTAACAGCCTACTCAAGGCAACATTACACAAAATTTTAAGATCTCTGGCTTCTCTGGGCGCAATTTACATTTGATCAAAGTTAGTATACAGGGGTATCTAGTACCCAACCTACTGGGCCTTCGTGGAAAAGAATAACAGGGTAAATTAATGGCCTGAAAACAAAATGAATGGAGGCGTATATTGCACTCTAAATGAAGAATAAAATCCTAACGGGGCTCTTGGCCCAGTGATACAGGGGCTAATCCCAAGCTACTGAGGTGACACGAATAAAGGTTAATTTAATGCATTACGGAAAAGAAGAAAAACAGTTACAAAGTCGTAGTCACCTCAAACCAAGTTGAAGGGGAACCCGAGAGGGTAACGCACTCTCTATCCCCGAATTACAATTAAATATTTTATGAAATTTTTACATTAGCCGAACGAAATTTTACATTTTAGAAAAGGTTGGTTACATAGTTAGAAATTCGGAACTTCCCCTCGGATAAATTTGCGGAGACAGCAAGAAAGATAGAATTTTAGGTGGCCATTACCTGGCTGTTGTTCTGCCTGTCTTAACACACACACTCAGAAAGACGACGATCAATAGGCAAGGTAGCGAGTATATACCCGAAGGGAAGGTTCGAGAGGATTCTGGACTAATCCGGACACACCCTCTCAATTTTATTGGTAAATTCAAAATTTTACACCCAGAAAACAAGAAGAAGCCTGTGATAGGTTGAAAAATAAGTACAGAAAATTAGTGATTGGTCACATTCAGAAACTGCGGAATGAGAGAGAAGTGTTGCAAACCTAGAAATAAAAAAATGAAAGTTGATTTACTTGAGAAAACCTATAAACACAAAATTTCTTTCAATAACAAATAGTTCTTCCTTGCACCAGAGTGCGTAGCCTTAGCTTTTGTACTGCCATCTATGGAGAAATGTCCAAACTTCTTGAAGTAAACAAACACAAGGCAAATAAATCCAGACAGTTTAGGCAACTTCACAACAACACAATTATTCAATACTTCAGTGGTGACATCTTCTGATTGAAGTCCCAACTTCTTGTAATAGTAGTTTCACATTTTGTTGGATAAATAGTGTTCATTAGGGCGCTTCTTTTGA
Organism: Anabrus simplex; assembly: GCF_040414725.1. Lineage (NCBI taxonomy): Eukaryota > Metazoa > Arthropoda > Insecta > Orthoptera > Tettigoniidae > Anabrus > Anabrus simplex. The sequence goes on along the minus strand of NC_090266.1, from coordinate 137,766,329 downwards.
ATGAGCGGAGTTGAGGTGTACCTCCCGGTACAATAATAATAATAATAATAATAATAATAATAATAATAATAATAATAATAATAATAATAATAATAATCATCATCATCATCATCATAGCGTATGGCCTCCATAGAGGCCTGGTACAGGTCTTTATCTAGTAGACGACCTATAGGCAAACTGCATGTCTGTGAGGATGGGGCCCTACCTAAGATGATTTCTGAATGTTGAAGACATCAAAAAACACTCAGCCCCGAGCCAAATGAATTAACCAATCAAGGTTAACATCCCCATCCCGGCCGGTAATCGAACCCGGGACCCATTGAACCAAAGGGAAGCATGTTAACCATTTAGCCATGGAGCCGCGCAATAATTCAATACATAGGGTAAATTATAACATTTACTTAATGACAGGTTGGAATTTTGCGTCGACTAAAACCCTTTCTTTGGTCGTTGAAAGAAAATCTAAACTAGCGATAAATCATGGAGCTAATCTATAAGAAAAATAGTGGTATCGAGGACATCGAGACACACAGAGCTCTTTTCGTTAGAAGCGAAAAACAAACGCTTGGTACATACAGCCCATTAAAGGCATCGGACTCCCAAGGTGACCACTGCACTGCCTACGTAGATGGCCTGTAAGTACTGGAGTGTCCACTGCTTCTCGTATAAATAGCTCCTCAGTTGGTCTCACGATGCCTAATGAACCCAGTTCCAGCAGTCAGTCCAAAATTTGACCGATCAAGAATCGACGTTCAGCGTCCTTCAAAAATCGATTAGCGCAGCAGGGAGTCGAATTCGCAAAGTTAGGATCATGAGTCGGACACTCCACCACTGATCCACCATGTCAGATCAACCAGTAGAAACAAAGTGAACAAAGCCTATACAGATTCGAACCGTCTAGCGGAAATACGAAGCCAGAAAGAACAGAACAACTTGTTTTACGTCGCACCGACACAGATAGGTCTTATCTCGACGATGAGATAGGAAAGGCAGAGGAATGGGAAGGAAGCGGCAGTGGCCTTAATTAAGATTGTGTGAAAATGGGAAACCACGGAAAACCATCTTCAGAGCTGCCGACAGCGGGGATCGAACCCACTATCTCCCGGATTAAATCTCACAGCTGCTCACCTCTAACCGCACGGCCAACTCACCCGGTCCAGAAAGAACATGTTCCTGACCTGTGCATATACCAGTTCCTTTGATAAATGGTGAGAAATTATAGCTTATAAGGTCAATTGATTTATATGTTTCAGTGGTTTGGCAGATTGATATATGATATCACCTTCAGGCTCAGTAAGGAGAGCAACAGGAAACTAACACATTCCTCATTTTCTAATCACACCTCTTCAATGAAACTTTGGCTTTCTATGATAGCTGATGTTCAAACTATTGGGGATCCAGCCAACCTTCAGGCTTAAGACTCTATACACACACGGTTGGAAAGGAATCGCCATAACCTTAAGAAATGCGGCATCCTGGTTTATTTGGTGGGGAAATGAGAAACCACAGAAAAACATTTCGACGATAATTGACGGAGAGATTCCAAATTTTCTGATTCCAAGTCCGTGGATACAAGCCGCACTGGATATTCCGTTAACTGCGGTGAGCTAGGCTGATCGTACCAGGTAGTGAAGGAAAAGAGAGATATTCCTACGAGGCGTAATATCCGACTGAGTTCGTCATAGTCTTCCAGTCAAATTGACCACGGTTTGAATACTGATCAATGCATATGGAATTTATAATAATAATAATAATAATAATAATAATAATAATAATAATAATAAGAAGAAGAAGAAGAAGAATGTTATTGGTTTTACGCCCCAGTAACTACTTTCACGGTTTTCGGAGACACCGAGGTGCCACAATTTTGTCCTCTAGAGTTTCTTTTCGTGCCGGTAAATCTACCAACATGAGGTTGGCTAAATACCATCGAACTACACCGGAATAGACTCCATCTACTTGAAGCCAGAAGACCAGAGCTGCACGACTCAGCCCTGATGTGGGGTTTGTTAAATGAAGTTCCATGTCCCTATAATTCGAGCTCCACATAAAATTGGCCGTCCATGGTTATGATCACCATATCAACAGTAACGTAGACCTACAAGCTTGCTTCCTTAGAAATTCTAAGTTGATAAGCGACTGGGGTGTGAAAAGTGTTGGAAATCAATGAATTCACAACCGAAGGAAAAAAGGAATAGATTTTTTTATATCGTCAACTAAGGACGGGGTGGAAATGTAAATTCCTTTGTTTTAGACCTCTCTCTTTGTGTGGAGAATGAAACATAAAAGTGACATGCAAATCTACCTCCTTATTGACATGTAGGGTTATGGGATTCAATGTGAAATGAAGATCTAAAGCTGAAGTGAAGAGGTCGCCAGCAGCGAGGCTTGCTCGTTATCCGTACCTCACCGCTCATCCATTACTTTTGTCAAAAAGCTTCGGAACAAGTGGAGTAGGTGCTCCGCTTGGCGGCGCTTTGACAGGATAACGATCTCGCCCCTGTACGACGCGGCGCGTCGCGTCGCATCTTCCTCATGTGAGGTCAACCCACACCACGTGGGAGTTACCCTGTTCTAGATATCAGTGTACTCTTAATAATAATAATAATAATGTTATTGGCTTTACGTCCCACTAACAACTCTTTTACGGTTTTCGGAAACGCCGAGGTGCCGGAATTTAGTACCGCAAGAGTTATTTTACGTGCCAGTAAATCTACCGACACCTTCAAATACTACCGGACTGAGCCAGGATCGAACCTGCCAAGATGGGATCAGAAGGCCAGCACCTCAACCGTCTGAGCCACTCAAGCCGGCGATATGAAATACTTATCCGCAAATGCTGTAGAAACAGAGGTATACATTACGGAAAATATTTTAAATTATAACATTTTCCCCTTATCTTTTGCTATTTTCATAAATAGAATGTTTTTTTTTTTTTTTTTTTTTTTTTTACAATTTGGTTTACTTCGCACCGAAACAGATAGGTCTTATGGCGACGATGGGAAGGAAGCGGCCATGTATTTAATTAAGGTACAACTCCAGCATTTGCTTGGTGTGAAAATGGGAAAACAACGAAAAGCCATCGTCAGGGCTGCCGACAGTGGGGTTCGAGCCTATGATCTCCCGAAGGCAAGCTCCTAGCTACGCACCCCTAACGCGCGGCCATCTCTCTCGGTATAAACAAAAATTTAAAATATTGGAATAATATATCAAATTGGAGGGCGTAAACTGCAACTATAGGACTGACATAACACGCACCAAACTCTGCTAAGGCCGGTATTATACTATCAAGGAACTTGGATTCAAATAAATTGGATCAAAGAAATTTTTATAATCTTTGATAAAAGAACTTGAACGAAAACCGTCTTGGATCAATCTTTGACGAGTTTCTCCATGTTACTATTTTGACTAAAGATTTCGTGATAAAGGTGAAAGATAATCTGGTAAAAATGGCCAATAAATAAATTGGAGCGTCGCTGCCGTGAAAATGCTTATTGCATTGTATGAGGAGAGAGATTTGCTGTATAACAAGAAGTCCACGCATTATAAAACAGAGAATTGCGATTAAAAAAGAAAAGTGATATGGCAAATGAACTTAAGCGCCATTAAGGTTGAAGATGTGAAAGAAAAGCCTTCTCAGGACCCAATATTTGGCTGAAAAGTTTAAGGTAATTTCTGACATTATTACATTGTTTTATTATCTATGCCTAGTGAAACTTAGTGTTATAATGGCAAACATATATAATATCAGAATTTACTGTACCTTTATCTTTTCAGCCACGTATTGGGTTCTGAGAACGTTTATTTTTCTCACATCCTCAATCGTAATTCCTGGAATACGTCTAATATATTTTATAAACTGTACATTTGGACCTGCTCCAGTGGCAAGAAGATGAAGAGTTACTGCCAGCTACTCTTCTATTCTAATGGCATTTCTGAAATGGGTATTTTGCTTCACCACTAATGGAGCAACTTTCTCAACTAACTACTGAAATGTGTCTATATACATTCTTATGTATCTCCGGTATGATTCCGGGTCTTCACTTTTGAAGTCCATTCATTATCGTATCCACAATTCCCATTGAGCTTCTCCTCGCAACCCATGACCTCGCCCAAAATGTCAGACTTTTCTTACTAATAGTCCTGTACTTAATACTGCACATGCACTTGCAACTAGAGCGGGAGTCTGCTCAGGATCCATTTTTCTTTACACAGCCTTCTTGGAAAGAATACCGCGGAGTTTATCCAAAATATTTGATGTAGTGTAATAGCACATCTTTGATTATAACATGGCGTCAAACATTGATCAAATTATTTCATCAAAATTGTCATCCAAGGTCTTTGATAGTGCAAGACCGGCCTAAGTCAGCTTTGTTGATAGCTGAGGATCAATCCTGGTGAGGGTCCCAAACATACCATACTCTAGTTGGGGTCTTCAATCAATCAATACTGATCTGCATTTAGGGCAGTCGCCCAGGTGGCAGATTCCCTATTTGTTGTTTTCCTAGCCTTTTCCTAAATGATTTCAAAGAAATTGGAAATTTATTGAACATCTTCCTTGGTAAGTTATTCCAGTCCCTCACTCCCCTTCCTATAAATGAATATTTGCCCCAGTTTGTCCTCTTGAATTCCAACTTTATCTTCATATTGTGATCATTCCTACTTTTATAAACGCCATTCAAACTTATTCGTCTTATTCGACTTATTTGGGTTTGAAATATGACGACAATTGACTCAGCTGGATTCGGAAAATCTGTCAGTTTTGACATACCGGTAGTATCAACATAATTAGGTTTGAGGTAAATTCTTGTGTTAGAGATGCGCACCGTGTGTACAGGAGCACGAGTGGCAGAACTAACAAGGCCAAGGTCAGGAACCTCTCTCGTAGTGTGATTGCTGCTTGGGAAACTGATTACCTTTGGTCGAGTAGGGGTATTTCAGTCGCCTTTGACAAAGAACACTGCAAAGTACTCGAAATGTCGGCAAACTGTACAGAATGTACAGAAAACAACAACATGGTTCAACCCGGAAAAAGAAATAAATAATTCTACACACCGTGGAAGCTTCACTTCTAAGAACTAACAACCACCAAACACTGACAAAGCAAGTTTTGGAATCCATCTCTTCAATTGTTTCTTCGTTGAGAAAGTTGAAGCTTTGAGATATAACGTACGTGTATATTTCATGTTGCTCCAGAGTGTTAAAAGTGCATTCCACACTTATGCTGATGTCTACCTGTTAGTATTCGGTGATAAGTTAGCGGTCGGCAAATGTAGATTCTGTCTTATATTTTGAGTGCTCTGATATGTTTTGCGCGACTACATCGATCTGAAATTTCCATCGGTTTGGGATATCCCTACATTTGAGAAACAGTATCCAGCACACTGACATCTTTCCCAGGTAAGAAGAATAATTTTTATTTATATAAATCGATTTCTTTTTTACATATTTTGTTAGCATCACACCAACAAAGGAGGTTTCCAATGACACGCGCATGGGCAAAGAAGGAATTCTTATGTAGCATAACAATACAGAGGACGATGAGCTGAGGGAATTGAAATATTGTCTGAGACATCGACGTTCTGTAGAAAACTGACATAACAATATATATTGTATTTCAATATACTGATATTGCCCATGGTACAATCTATGGAAAATACTATCTTCAGGACTACTAAGAATGTGGTTCGAAACTACCATCTCCAAAACGCAAGACCAGAGGTACATGGCCTGTACAACGTGCCCAACGCATTTGATGAATACGAACTACTTTTTAATAAAAAATATATATAGGCTACCATTTTTCACTCAATCAAAGGCATTTATGTTGACAATTGGGCAGCAGTGAGAGTTGATGGTAGAATGTGTTCTTGGTTCATGGTACTTACAAGGGTTAGACAAGGCTGTAATCTTTCACCTTTGTTCGTAGTTTACATGGATCATCTGCTGAAAGCTATAAAGTGGCAGGGAGGTATTCAGTTAGATGGAAATGTAAGTTAGTAAGCAGTCTGGCCTATGCTGACGACTTGGTCTTAATGGCAGATTGTGCCGAAAGCCTGCAGTCTAATAGCTTGGAACTTGAAAATAGGTGCAATGAGTATGGTATGAAAATTAGCCTTTCGAAGACTAAACTGATGTCAGTAGGCAAGAAATTCAACAGAATTGAATGTCAGATTGGTGATACAAAGCTGGAACAGGTACACAATTTCAAGTATTTAGGTTGCGTGTTCTCCCAGGATGGTAATATAGTAAATGAGATTGAATCAGGGTGCAGTAAAGCTAATGCAGTGAGCTCGCAGTTGCCATCGTCAGTATTCTGTAAGAAGAAAGTCAGCTCCCGGACGAAACTATCTTTACATCGGTCTGTTTTCAGACCAACTTTGCTTTATGGGAGCGAAAGCTGGGTGGACTCAGGATGTCTTATAAGTTAGAAGTAACAGACATGAAAGTAGAGAGAATGATTGCTGGTACAAACAGGTGAGAACAATGGCAGGAGGGTACTCGGAATGAGGATATAAAGGCTAAGTTAGGAATGAACTCGATGGATGTAGCTGTACGGATAAACTGGCTTCGGTGGTGGGGTCATGTGAGGCGAATGGAGGAGGATAGGTTACCTAGGAGAATAATGGACTGTGTTATGGAGGGTAAGAGAAGTAGAGGGAGACCAAGACGACGAAGGTTAAACTCAGTTTTTAACGTTTTAAAGATAAGAGGCATATAACTAAATGAGGCCACAGCACTAGTTGCAAACAGGCAATTGTGGCGACGTTCAGTAAATTCACAGAGGCTTGCAGACTGAACACTGAAAGGCATAACGGTCTATAATGATGATGTACGTATCACTTTCCTCCATATTCTTATCAGTATTATTTAGATGGTGTTACTAGTAACATAGGGGCTACCTGACCGAGGAGGTAAAGGCGTGTTCGGTTCACCCGGAAGGACGTGAATTTGTTTCCTCTTCAGGAAGTCGGAAAATTTCATTTCCGGCGCTGCACATTGTTCTGAGTTTCACTCAGCCTACACCAGAAATGAGTATCAGGTTAATTTGTTGGGGCAAAGGTGGCCGGGTGTAGAGCTAACCAGTCTAGGCTACTACACCATGTTCCGAGATTACGGATGGTGGAAATTTTACCTACCACCCCTGCAAGGGCCTTCATGGCCTGTACGGAGATGACTTTGCTTTGCTTGCTACTGGTAACAGTAAATTAGGTTAGGGCCGGTTATATGTAAGATAGGAAATCAATTCCCAACTTTGCCAGGATAAATAAGTAGCCTAATCTTAAGCTCTATTTTTAATGAGTAGACCTACCTTGTAAATAATGTTTCTGCTTCCGTCACTGATCAACAACTCCCATGTTAATTTTGTCTTTGTTTTGCACCAATGTTTGTCCTTCTAGTGGCGGGGTACTCTATAACCTATTATTGCGTTTCGCAAATTGATGTATGTTGGAATTTGTCATTAAATATGTCATAATTTCATTTCAAGTAGGTTAGGACTGGATTACTTTTGTGTAAGAAAAGATATATACAATATATATAACTAACTTGCCAGAATGAATAAATAATATGTTTTAATGTGGATTAAATATCAGTGGGGGTCAACTTCTCTTAACTCCTTCCTGACCTCGGCAGTTGGTTGTTTTTTTTTTTCTTTCAACATGCTTTACATCACACCGACACAGGCAGGTCTTACGACGACGGTCGCACAGGAACGGCCTAGGAGTGGGAAGGAAGCGCTCGTGGCCTTAATTAAGGTACATCCCCAGCATTTACCTGGTGTGAAAATGGGAAATTACGGAAAACCACCTTCAGGGCTTCCGACAGTGAGGTTCAGACACACTATCTTCCGGATGTAAGCTCACAGCTGCGCACCTCTAACCACACGGCCAACTCGCCCGGTATTTGGTTTGATTCGGCTGACTATGGCACCCTATCCTACGCTAACTTTTCATTTCTACGTGACTACTACATCCTGTAAATGTACAAATCTGTTCGTCATATTCATACATTGACCTACCCCTACCGTTCTTACCGCCTACACTTCCCTCGAAAACTAAGTGAACAAGTCAATTTTTTCCAAAACGCTCTGCTCTCACCAATTGGATTCAGTATCACTTAATTCGTGTTTCGGTCTACCCATCTCCCCTTCAGCATTGTTCTGTAACACCACATTTCAAAATCTTCTATTCTCTTTCTTTCTGAGATAGTTATCGTCCATGTTTAACTTCCATACTCGCTTCAATCGGCAGGTGACATCTATTCTCTTGACGCCACGAGAAAACGGCGTAACAAATTTCTTCTTTCTTTATCTGTTTACCCTCCAGTGTTGGGTTTCCCTCGGGCTCAGCGAGGGATCCGACCTCTACCGCCTCAACGGCAGTGTCTTGGAGCAGGAGACTTGGGGTCGGGGGATATAACTGGGGTGGTGGACCAGTACCTCGCCCAGACGACCTCACCTGCCATGTTGAGCATGGGCTTTGTGGGGGTATACGAAGATTTGAAGGGATAGAAAAGGAAGAAGGAAGGGGGAAGGAAGCGGCCGTTGCCTTAAATTAGGTACCATCTCTGCATTTGCCTGGTGGAGAATTGGGAACCACGGAAGTCCACTTAAAGGATGGCTGAGAGATGAATCGAAACCCCCTCTACTCACTTGACCTCCCGAGGCTGGGGGACGCCGTTCCAGCCCTGGTACCACTTATCAAATTTAGTGACAGAGCCGAGAATCGAACCTGGACCTCCGGGGGCTGGCAGCTAATCACACTAACCACTACACCACAGAGGCGGACACGGCTTAGCAATATTTCTCGAAACTAGGTACATTAAGTTCAGGGATAGCCGGTTGGTTGTGCACTAGGCTATGTATCATTTGATTAGTGTACAATGGCGCAGCAATATTGAAGGTTCAAGAACAGAAAATGTCAAAATATGTCCATCAATATTAGCTGCATTGAAGAACTGTAAATAATATAGCCTAAGTTTTGTGCAACGTACAATTTCCTATCTTTTGTGTTACGTGTGGTTTTGTGCCGTCCAAAGAATAACTCACGATAATTACATCTTTCAAAAAATTAGAAATATCTCCATAATTATAATTCTATCGAAACACACGTTTGTGAGAAAAGAGATCGAAAATATAATTTACATTCTCTTATATTGCATACGTTCTTAACCGCACAAGCTATGATAACGGAGATGTTTGCGAATTTGCATATTTACTGGTGAGTTCATCGTCCGCCTCTGTGGTGTAGAGTTTAGCATGATTAGCTACCACCTCCGGAGCCCCGGGTTCGATTCCCGGCTCTGCCACGAAATTTGAAAAGTGGTACGAGGACTGGAACGCGGTCCACTCGTCCTCGGGAGATCAACTGAGAGTAGAAGGGGTTCTATTACCAGCTCAGCCATACTCGAAGTGGTTGTCCGAGGTTTCTCATTTCTTCTGCTGGCAAATGCCAGGACGGTACCTAACTTACGGCGACGGCTACTTCCTCCCCTCTTTCTTGTCTATCTCTTTCAATCTTCCCATCCCCCACGAGGCCCCTGTTCAGCATAGCAGGTGAGGCCACCTGAGCGAGATACTGGTAGTCCTCAAGCTCCTGGACACTGCCCTTGAGGCGGTAGAGGTGGGATCCCTCGCTGGTCCGGGAAGGGTAAAGGGATAATGAAATAAAAAATGTACTTCTTGAAATGAAATTGTAATCGTTACTTCCCAGTAACGGATATACATCACTCGGAGGCAGAAACGTGAAAAAGTGGTGAAGGTAACCTTTTCAGCTCTACTGCAGTAGAACCAGTAGCTTCACCAGTTCTGGATGAGGTATTTTCTTACCTCTCCAGTACTTTAAAAGACATTCCAACTTTGTTGTTCAAATAAAACACAACTATTCCTTCAAGTGCCCCTTTGAGGATTAGTGATGAGAATTTTAAGAACCAACTAATTTATTTGCAAGATAAATGGAAAATAATTTCAAATCATTCCATTAAAAATCATCGAAAAATATCGTTGCGAAAATGCGAAGGCATCATTTTTAGTTTCACCTAGTGATCATAGTCACTTAATGCCTCTATGCTAAAGCACACACACACACAATGAAGTAATATATTCCTTTTCCTTGGAAACTTTTGTATTATTCCAGCCCCAAGTGAAAAAAAGTGCAGTGACTTCCATAAGACTAACATTCTGTAAAGTAATTGTAGTTCTCCTGTTTATTTGTTGGAAAAGTAATTTGTGCTCGTAATTGAGTAAAATATTTATCAAGTAACTAATCGAGCCCAGTTACTTTTTTCTTGTACTCTACCCATCACCAGATGTAGCACAGGGTTAGCAGGAGAAGCTAACTAGATACCACTCCTCTTGACATGGGAGTGTTCTCGTTCTTCAAGGTGATCATTCCTTCATGTTTTCCGTCTCATTTCCATCGTCATCATTATGCATTTTGTCCGTTCCCATGGCTGAATCTAAAGTCTCATGGGATCTATTCTCAGCTGGGTCGAGGATTTTAACCTTCGTTGCCTATTTCCTCTGTCTCGTGGACTGGGTGTTTGTGTCGTCTTCGACATTACATTTCATCCTAAGTAGAAACCCATCATTGTAGACGGGCAGGTCGCCCATGGGAGTAAACTCCAAGGGCCACTCCCTAGGTCACATGCCATTATTATTATTATTATTATTATTATTATTATTATTATTATTATTATTACGTCCGACTCTGTGGTGTAGTGGTTAGTGTGATTAGCTGCCAACCCCGGAGGCCCAGGTTCGATTCCCGGCTGGAACATGGTCCATCAGCCTCAGGAGGTCAACTGGGTAGAGGGGTTCGATTCCGCACCCCCTCCCCCTCAGTTATTCTAGAAGTGGTTTTCCGTGGTTTCCCACTTCTCCTCCAGGCATGTGCTGGGATGGTACCTTAGTTAAGGCCACGGCCACTTCCTTCCCTCTTACTTGTCTATCTCTTCCGATCTGCCCCCCCCCCACAAGGCCCCTGTTCAGCATAGCAGGTGCAGCCGTCAGGGCAAGGTACTGGTCATTTTTCCTAGTTGTATCCCCTTACCCAATATTTCACGCTACAGAACACTGACCTTGAAGCAGTAGGGGTGGATACCTCGCTGAGGCCGGGGGATAAACCAACCTTAGAGTGTAAAGGGATTAAGAAAGAAAGAAAGAAAGAAAGAAAGAAAGAAAGAAAGAAAGTAAACAGTCATGCAAATGTATTGACAATTTCCTCAAATTGTCAGATTTAAATTAGATTGAGATTTAAGGGTGTTGTAGAATATTCCAGTTATTGCCTATGTGAATGCAGTCCATTCTACTGTTGCTTTCTCTGTAGTCGTCATATTCCAACGCCAGTCGTCTTATCCATTCTTCAAGTGGCATTCTTCGTCCTTTAGGGTGCCGCATGTGCATACCTCCCTCCTGACTTCAGCACGTCAACTAAGGACTCGGTATCGGCCTTGTGTAATGTTCTGACATTTCATCGAAATCGATTAGTGGTTGAGGACTGGCTAAATGATCTCGCCTTTTCTCCCTCCTTAACGTTTTCTTCAAACACCCGCACTCCGGTAACAGTGCGAGCATGCGTAACGGAAACCCAGGAAGTTCGTTCTTTAGATCATTTGTCGGAGTGAGTTCCGGGTTATCACTTTCGATGTGATGCAGGCTGGTTTTCATTAACTCAGCGTCTGAGGGCTTTCAGTAAGAGTTTTGTTTCTACAATTTGCTTCACCTCGCACCGACACAGATAGGTCTTTTGGCGACGATTGGAGAGGAATGGCCTAGGAATGGGAAAGAAGCGGCGGTGGCCTTAATTAAGGTACAGCCCCAGCATTTGCCTGGTGTGAAAATGGGGAAACCACGGAAAACCATATTCAGGGCTGCCGACAGTGGGGTTCGAACCCACTATCTTCCGGATGCAAGCTCACAGCTGCGCGCCCCTAACAGCACGGCCAACTCGCCCGGTCAATAAGAGTTGTGGTATGCGGTGATTGCTCAAATCCCTTTAAAACCTAAAGGTCTTCTTCATATCCACTTGTAATACCCCTAGCGCTGCATTCTCCTAGCCCTTTCCTATCCCATCGTCGCCATGAGACCTATCTGTGTCGGTGTGACGTAAAGAAAATACTTTTAAAAAATTAAAAAAAGGCCCCGAGAGTAGTAAGTTCGAAGCATCCAAACCCTCGAAGAAGACATAGGACCCTACGTAACAGCTGATTCCGTTGCAACACACATCCACACCCAAACGTTTGGAACATGGTTGCTCAAATTATGATTTCAGACAGCAGGCTACTAATTCTTGAATACATTTAACTTTTGACCGAACGAGTGGCTGCGAGGTTGGGGTCACGTAGCTGTCAGCTTGCATTCGGTAGATAGTGGGTTCGAACCCGCTGTCGACAGCCCTGAAGATGGTTTTACGTGGTTCCCCATTTCCACACCAGGCAAATGTTGGGGCTGTGCTTTAATTATGGCCACAGTCGCTTCCTTCCCACTCCTAGGTCTTTCCTATCCCATCGTCGCCATAACATCTATCTGTGTCGATGCGATGTAAAAGCAAATTTAAATAAATAAATAAATAAATAAATAAATAAATAAATAAATAAATAAATAAATATGAAAAAAGGTTTATCTTCATATAAATTGTCATATTCTTATAATTCTCTTACCGGGCGAGTTGGCCGTGCGCGTAGAGACGCGCGGCTGTGAGCTTGCATCCGGGAGATAGAAGGTTCGAATCCCACTATCGGCAGCCCTGAAGATGGTTTTCCGTGGTTTCCCATTTTCACACCAGGCAAATGCTGGGGCTGTACCTTAATTAAGGCCACGGCCGCTTCCTTCCAACTCCTAGGCCTTTCCTATCCCATCGTCGCCATAAGACCTATCTGTGTCGGTGCGACGTAAAGGCCCTAGCAAAAAAAAATTCTCTTTACACGTGAAGCCTAAAGCTACGATCACAACACCAACAGTCCTTTAAATTATGAAATTACTTTCTTCCCAACTTAGCTCTTGCAATTTCTGAGTCTACCTTCTGACGTCTGTTACATTTCATTACTAATCTCCTCGACTTTGACGCCTTTTAGCCTGCAATGGCTGATAGATATTGGAAACATGGACGTCTCCAAGTGTATGATTTTAACAACATCGTAACATGTATGTGCTGAGTTACTGCATTGCTCTCTTGGTTACGTACTGAATATGGAGCTAGGCAGAGAGAGCTGTTTTGTGGCGTCCCCCCGTGTCGGGCATGTGTTCCCTATTATCTGGTCAAACAGTGTAGCTCGCAACAGTTTAATTGAGTCTCTAGCCCTGGCTTGTTGACTCGCGACTCCCGTGGGACGGGACGCTGCGGGCCATCTGGCTTGGGTTCCACCAGCGGCAATCATAATACTTGAGCTAACTTACTGCAGGCCACAGCTAGATCATGATGTTGAGGACAACGATGATAGTGGTAATCATGATGATGACGATGATCTGAGGCGGCTTTAGAGGTAATTTTTTGCTATAGAAAAGTAACGTTTTTAACTTGCAAGATGGGGGATCTTCAGCCTCTTCTTAGGCGACGATCTAAAACTACAATACAACATCACAAAAATGGAAAATCAACGTCTGGTGCTACGAAGAAAATCTAGCATAAGTCAAAATTAAAGTAACATTACTTTAATCGTGGCCGTTGTACGAGGAATCCAATCGCCTTACCACACCCACACCAGAAACTGGTTACCTATCAAATAAGGACAACGGAATTATCTAATCTAATGTTTATATAAAATAAACATTAAATACAAATGCGCTATTTACGGGATGAAGTTAATAAAATTACCACCAGGTTAATTGTGGCTTGATAATACATTTTACACAACTTGGAAATTTTTTGCAATTTGCTTTACGTTGCACCGACACAGGTATCTCTTATGACGACGAAGGGTTAGGGAAGGAGTAGGAGTAGCTCTGGCCTTAATCAAGGTACAACCCCAGCATTTTCCTGGTGTGAAAATGGGAAACCGTGGAAATCCATCTTCAGGGTTGCCGACAGTGGTATTCGAACCTACTACCTCCCGAATACAAGCTCACAGCTGCGCGCCTCTAACGCCTCGGCCAACTCGATCGATCACAATATAGGCTATACAGTGAATGAGTTGGGTCTGAAATGAAATAGCCTGGATATCTATGTTTAAGGTAACAGCAGATCCCCTGGGTCCAGACCCCTTTCTGGGGAGGCATAGGGCAAATTTGTTACTTTAATTGACCTATCTGAGTCTCTTTAACTTTGACAATACAAAAATGACTGGGATATGAGCAATGTTAGTAATACTATTCGTTGTGCAGTCAGTGGAACTATCACTAATATGGTCAGCTGGTGTGTGCATTCCAGTGAGCTTGGTTAACTCATATGTTAAAACATATCCAGACTGCGTGTGGAAAGCAACGACAAACTACCTCATTTGTCATTTCTCGAGTAAGCCTCTTCACTGACGAATAAACTAACCACGGCAACTGATCATGTGGCTGTTGGGGATCCAACCACCCTTTTGGGTTGAGGACTAAGTACAGAAAGAAAAAAAGAAAGGAAGAATGAAAGAAACAAACAAACAGAGAAGCAAACAAATAAGCAAACAATATCTTGAAGATGACATCATGCTAGAGGCACTTTACGAAATCATGTTCAACAGCACTCCAGTAATGATTGTTTAGTTTATATACATAACCATGGAAGTTCCAGAAGAACATTAAATGTGAATCTATTTGTCTATTGTATACATTTTCCAGACTCCACTCCAAAATGTGTGCCTACATGCAGGGTCACCTGGTTGAAGAGCATGTGCCAGAGTTACGTTACACGGCTTTAAGTGCAATTATTCAGTGGCCTTCCGTACATACCCAAATGAAATTCCCACTTGAGCAAGACGACGAAGTGAGTTTGAGGATAATTTTCCAAACTATGACCACCATCATCTACAGTAATTTTTCTTCAGTGAAAACCCTACTCTGCTTTTTTGGTATATTAGGCTGGATACTTCCAGTTTTCTGAAATTTATTATAAAGAATATGGACAGTTTTACGATTTGGAACGTCTACACCCGGGAATCTTTCTTGAAACCATCGTTGATCTTCTCGAGCTGCCTTAGCACATACGAAACATATACAAAGACAAGCTGTGCCGTTGAAAACGCACGAGCCATAGTACACATTACGACTAATTACAAAATTAAGGAAAGAACAAAGCACACACAATGTCAGCTAGCAGGGATGCGCGCACACACAAAACAGAGGTCGTGGTCGGGGAACAAACCGTTATGTCATACCGCGCCATCCCTTTTCCACGCGCCACGAATGAGCGGGAGCTTGCCCATAGAAGGAAAACCGCGCGCGCCGGAGTAATGCATATCTGATCACTAGACCTCGGATTTTTAGGTGCTCTCAAATATGTAAAAATAGGTTCTAAAAATATGTTTTAGGCAGCTTCACTTTTACGTATTTTAATAAGCACTTATCAATTAAAATACCATTATTATTTTTTTAAATTGATAATAACACTAAATGCATACAAGTAATAAGTAATTAACATGTTAATACAATATTTCACATACACAATGGTTCACCACATTTTTGAGTTTTTATCTCTAAATAATTAAAACATTGAATTATAAGAACGTTACTCCCCATAATTTGATGCACAGAAAAATAACTAGTACTTTTTCTAGATTTTCTGTTGTGAAACTACACCGCTTGTCTGACAACACTTGTTTGTAGGCTGAGAAAGTACGGTCAACGTCAACAGAGGTTACAGGGCTGTATTTGAATTTTGGTACAAGACGTGGGGAGATGTCACATTCAACATTAGTTTTGCCAGTCAAAACATAATCCACAGCATGGAGCGTTGACAGTCCTGGGTTCTTCTGTAGTACTTTATTAAGCCTGTCCCGAATTCTATCCCCAGCGGGGCCCGGAGCTAAGCTGAATTTTTCTTTCACCTCTTCTAAGAAATCCAAATGTTCGTAAACAGGTTTCCCGGATGAGTCAAGTGCAGAAATAACAGGGACCATAAAACTATAGTAGGACATGACGTAGGCAATTTCTTGAGAAATGGTTACATCCTTTAGAACATTTTTGGCCGAAGTGATGTACATGGCATCTTCATTTAGGGCGAGAACAAAACTTCTGATTGCATCAAAATGTTCGCTGTAGTACACAATGGCCTGAAGCCAAGTCCCCCAGCGCGTAAGGATGGGTTCTGATGGCAGTGGAAGATCAGGTAATTCATTGCGGAACAACTGGATTCGTGTGACAGCCTTTACAAAAGTTTCTTAGTGGAGGAGATCATCTTGTTGAATCGAGGAAATTCGGCACATATCTGCTCAGCCATGCGATTCATAGCATGAGCAAGACAAGTGAAGTATATGAAAGCAGCAACTTAACACCATTAATCATGTAGGCGGCTGCATCAGTAAATATAGGAAGCACCTTATTTTCTTCTATGTTATTGAGGAAAAGCACTTTGAGACCTTTATTTACAAACTGAACAACTGTCTCCTGATTAGTTTTAGCTAACTGTCTGCTGCAGATCAAATATGGCGAACAAGGCGTCTCGGGATATAATTTTCCGAATATCAAGTGGGCAATATAACGACCTAGAGTGTCAATAGTCTCATCGAAAGAGATCCAGATGTATGAGTCTCCTAAATCCTCCCTTATCCGCCTGACTGTGTCTTCGTAAAGAGTGTCCAGGTAGTTCTTTCTTAAAGTTGATTCGGATGGAATGTTCCGATGACAATATTTTTGTAAAAAAACTTTTGAAGGAAGGATTTTCAAGTGAGTTGAAGGGTGAGTCCGCATGGATTCGTCTTTGCTTCCCTTATTTAGCGATTCCATTGTTAATAATCTTTCTTTAAGATTTGATTTGCTTTGCAAATTTTCCTTTAACTTTAAGTGACACAGTAGAGGTAATAATTTCATGTAAATATGCCTATCCTGGTCCAGCCTTTGTAATACAGAGCCTCCAACGAGGGTGGGCGGAATCTGCTGTGTACAGGAAACTGCGTGCTTTTGTAGTGAACGATAATATTGTGTGTGAGTTTCAGGTATGTTTCGGAGAGTACAAAGTCACAGTCCCCGAGCCAGGGGAAATAACCTTTTAAAGGTTAAACCTCCGATCCGGCCGAGAATCGAACTCGGGTCCCTCTGAACCGAAGGTGACTATGCTGACCCAAACACAGTAGAGGTGAATTTAATTCACTTATTTTCCTGTTTTATTATGTTCGGTTACATTAAGTTGGCCAACATTTTTGTTACTGCCGGTACTGATGCCTGTGCATGGCTGAATTCCGTGCTTTTTCCTCCCTACATTTACTGCATGCTTATCAAAATAAGTCATTGCTATGTATATATTTACAATGTGTATAATCTGTCATACACTTCCTACAATTGATAAAAGTGCATATCTAATTTTCTTACAATTTCCACCTCGTATTTCTAGGTTCCCTACGGCAGCATGACATTTTCATTTTTCAATACGTTTGTACTAATATTCCTCTTCTAAAACCTGGTTGAAAATGTGCCTTTCTCTGAAATGAATACACCTTACAGTACCACACAAACATGGCCAGTTTTTAACGATTCTATAAACAAAAAATCGAGGGATCGGGATGCGCTACAGTCCCCAATTCATATTTACTGTTATACTTCGTTTAGTGTATGTACGCTGAATTGATGTATAAAATGTATAAAACGTAATACAACAGGGAGATAGAACGCCTACGTATTAAGTACGACTCTCACACCAAAGTACGTACTTCAGAGTGAAATATAAAACAAATTTCACTTACCTCTTTGCTGCAAACGTCGCAGAATATAATTTTTCCATCCGACGTGAAATGGGGAAACTCCTGCAACCACTGTTTAATTATGGATGTCTTCGAAGCTGCCACTTTCGGCATAATGCACACACTGAGCAAAGATTCTCACAGAATGGAATTAAGAGTTTCGTTTCCAGCAGGTCAATGGACACTGCCCCCCACATCGTGACACACAGACTAAGAGACAAAGGGAGTATTCACAGCGAGAGGATCTTAAAGACTTCCGGGGAGTGGTAATTGGTTTACAGCTTCACATTTTGCCTGAAAAGACTTTCAACAAAATGCTATTCAAGATACTGAAAACGAGTCGGCAAATATCTAAGTTTCTCCGACTAAATTAAAAGGGTTTTTAATCGATTTAGGGATAAAATAGGCCTATAGCAATTATAGGAATATAGGCAAAATAGGTTCTAACGCCAATTTACGCATTTTTAGACACTATAGGACCACCGTTTCTAACCTTATAAATACATGAAACATGTAAATACAACTTCACTGTAAGTTATCTCTTAAAGAACAAACTAGGTTTTTGCCTAAAATCCGAGGTCACTGTATCACTGTATCTGCAAATCTCACGTTGAAGTCCCCCATTAAGACTATGCTATCCTACATCACTCAGTGGTTCAAAAACGTTGTCTATTTCCTCCTCTGATCCTTCACTTGGTGAACATACTGACATGATTCTTGTCCTAATTCCTCCAACCACTGAATCTATCTACATCTTATGTTCATTTACATGCCTAAGAGAAACTACGTTTTCAAACTTGTTGTGAACTTCTTGTCTCTCCGATTTACGTTGTTATCTCCCGTTATTCTAACAAGAGCGTGATTAGCTGCCACCCCCGGAGGCCCGGGTTCGATTCCCGGCTCTGCCACGAAATTTGAAAAGTGGTACGAGGGCTGGAACGGGGTCCACTCAGCCTCGGGAGGTCAACTGAGTAGAGGTGGGTTCGATTCCCACCTCAGCCATCCTCGAAGTGGTTTTTCGTGGTTTCCCACTTCTCCTCCAGGCGAATGCCGGGATGGTACCTAACTTAAGGCCACGGCCACTTCCTTCCCTCTTCCTTGCCTATCCCTTCCAATCTTCCCATCCCTCCACAAGGCCCCTGTTCAGCATAGCAGGTGAGACCGCCTGGGCGAGGTACTGGTCATACTCCCCAGTTGTATCCCCCGACCAAGAGCCTGAAGCTCCAGGACACTGCCCTAAGGAGGCGGTAGAGGTGGGATCCCTCGCTAAGTCCGAGGGAAAAACGGAACCTGGAGGGTAAACAGATGATGATGATGATGATGATGATGATGATGATATTCTAACAAGATTAATTGGTAACACGTGCAGACGCATCTTCTTTGTTGGCTCAGTTTCTACATTCTTTCTTCGATAAGCATCAGTAGTACTGACAGCACCCCATCGAATTCCATTTCGTTCGCCAGGTTGTCTTCGAGGAGTCGCTGGCTTAACGAATGGAAGAGGGACTCCGTCACTCCCATATGTCCGAGAAATGTTAAAAACATTGAGCAGGGAAGCTAAATTTCTTTGAAGTAGGGTGCTGACGACACTTACACGTAGTCCCAATGAGAATTTTTCACTACAACGGTTTAGGAATCATCGATGGATTTGGTAGTCATTTGCACGTGACTTGAGTTATGTCCGGGATGCACCTTCCATTCCATATCAAGTGGTACTCCGACAATCAGAACCACTTACAGGACTTTTAACCGTCGTTACGAAGTGGAACGTAGTTATAGCGACCCACGCCACGAATCACGGTATTAATTCTCAACCGACCGAGCTAGCTGCGACTCTAAGCTTGCGTTCGGGAGAAGGTGAGTTCGAGCCCGATAATCGGCGGCCCTAAAGGTGGATTTGAGTGGTCTCCGATTTTCAGACTAGACGAATGCTGGGATTGTTCTTTAGGGTTCCTTCCTTCCTCTTTGCAGGCTCATTTCTATTATTATTATTATTAGTCTACTATTATTGTTGTCTTTATTAATGAAGAAGTTAGGGCTCCTGGCCCTGTCTTACACTTAACCATAATATATAAAAAAGTTTATAATAATATTAGAAATAAAAAGTTAATTTAATTACGATAACAGTCTTGCAATATTAAAAATGCAGCTTAATTAATTTAAGGCTGGGCTGAGTGGCTCATACGGTTGAGGCGCTGCCCTTCTGACTCAACTTGGCAGGTTCGATCCGGGCTCAGTCAGGTGGTAATTGAAGGTGCTCAAATACGTCAGCCTCCCGTCGGTAGATTTACTAGCACATAAAAGAACTCCTGCGGGACTGAATTCCAGCCCTCATCGTCTCTGAAAACCGTAAAAGTAGTTAGTGGGACGTAAAGCAAATAACATTATTATTAGTAGTTCCTCAAATTGACCGACTCATTGGCTGAATGGTCAGCGTTGAAGCCTTCGGTTCAGAGGGTCTCGGGTTCGATTCTCGGCCGGATTGGGGATTTTAATTGTCTTTGATTAATTCTTCTGACCCGGGGACTGGGTGTTTGTCCCAACACTTTTCTGTTCATATTCAGACAACATACTATACTACCAACCACCACAAGAACACGCAATAGTGATTACATCCCTCCAAACAGGGTTGGCATCAGGAAGGACATCCGGCCGTAAAACAAGGCCAAATCCACATACATACATACATACATACATACATACATACATACATACATACATACATACATACATATATATGTGTGTGTGTGTGACACAGATCGCACCCGAAACCCCACAGGTACGGGAATAAGCGTTCGAAACATTAGAAGAAGATTAGTAGTTCCTCGAATTACAACCAGCCTAGTCTTTCAACGTGAGTGTTACGTGGGCAGAGTAATTTAGTGAAAATATGAATCTCAGACAGGAATTTAATGCTTTTTGTAGCTTACTTGCCTGTTCAATAGTCGCATCA
This sequence comes from Anabrus simplex, assembly GCF_040414725.1. NCBI lineage: Eukaryota > Metazoa > Arthropoda > Insecta > Orthoptera > Tettigoniidae > Anabrus > Anabrus simplex. The sequence goes on along the minus strand of NC_090266.1, from coordinate 137,745,562 downwards.
ATAGTTAAATAACGGGAGTTTGAATGTCCGAACCAATTTAATATTTAAATTTACCTATAGTGAGAGATAGGCTTGTTGATATTTGAGAGGATGAAGAGAAGCATGTACTCTCCTGCATACAATCGTTCTGTGTTCATTCCAATTTAGATTTCAGTCATAATGATACCCAGGATTAAATGGGTTTGTGAAAGAAATATTTACGCCGCTTAGCTCTAAGTTGGGGATATTGCTGCTTTTGTTATGAGTCTAGTTTGTCCAAGGATTATTGCTTGGGTTTTATTCGTATGAGAAAATTTTCGCCGGCATATTGCATTAAATTGCTGGCCCCGCGGTATAGTGATAGCGTGCCTGCCTCTTAACCGGAAGCCCCGGGTTTCATTCCTGGCCAGGTTAGGGATTTTTACCTGAACATGAGGTCTGGTTCGTGGTCCAATCAGACGACGTGATAACAACTGAGCGGCCATCTGACTGTGAGATGGCGGCTCTAGTCTAGAAACCCAAGAATAATGGCCGAGAGGATTCGTCGTGCTGACTACACGATACCTCATATTCTGCAGGCCTTCGGGCTGAGGAGCGGTCTCTTAGTAGGACAAGGCCCTTCGGGGCTGTTGCGCAGTGGGGTTTGGTTTGATATTTATATTGCATTAAGTTTTTGAGATCGTGATTAATTTGCTTTATTGCAAAATGCACGTTTTCAACTCGGGAATGGTAGTATATTTGGAGATCGTCAGCATAAACGTGATATTTGCACAATTTAAGTCGTTTTGAAGTGTCATTTAAATGTAAACTAAAAGGAGTTGGGGCTAGGACACTACATGATGGATTCCAGATTTTCTTACACTTCATTCTACGCTCCATCTTCGATAAACATAATTAGTATTGATAGGACCCCATCGAATTCCATTTAATAATATTAATAATCTTATTGTTTTACGCCCCCCTAACTACTTTTGACGGTTTTCGGAGCCGCCGATGCTCAGAAATTTTGTCCCGCATCAGTTCTCTTACGTGCCAGTAAATCCAACGATGCCGAGGCTGATGTATTTGAGCACTTTCAAAAACCACCGGACTGAACCAGGATCGAACCTGCCAAGTTGGAGTCAGAAGGCCAACGCCCAACCGTCTGAGCCACTCAGCCCGGCGAATTCCATTTCGTTCAACAGATTGTTTTCGAGGAGTCGTTGGCCTGACAAATGGAAGTCAGACTCCTTCACTGCCACAGGTCCGAGACTTGTTAAAAACATTAAGAGCAAGAAAAATTTATTTGATATTCCATGGTCACCGAAAACCTATCTTGGTTCATTCGATGTGAAACTACTAGGAAAGTAATAGTTAAATTAGTTAATTTGATAGAGTGGTGTTTTTGTTTTGTTTCTACAATTTTTGCTTTACGTCGCACCGAAAAGCCGTTCTATGGCGACGATGGGATAAGAAAGGGCTAGATGTTGGAAGGAAGTGACCATAGCCTTAATTGAGGCATATCCCCAGCATTTGCCTGGTGTCAAAGTATGAAACCACGGGAAACCATCTCCTGGGCTGCGCACAGTGGGGTTCCAACCCACTATTCCCGAATGCAAGCTAATAGAAATGCGACCCTCAATAGAGGCAGTGAAATCTCCCGTGTGGGTGGAGTACAGTGTTTCTGTTACGCAGAGAAGAAGGTGAGAGTGGTTTCTTTCCTTGCCATCAGTTTAACGTCGCACTAAGATAGGTTTAATTTCGATACTCTGAGAAAGGAAATAGCTGAGACTAGGAAAGTAGTAACAACGAACCCAATTAACCCATTAAAGTTCAAATTAATTATAATGTGTTTAATTCCAGTGAAAACATATATCACTGTACAAATTCGAATATATAAACAATTTTTAAGGTATTCATATACGTTTGAAATGACGTATTTGGACGGAATTCTCACTTTTTAATTTTTGTTTCCTGATGAAAGCTTAATTCGTCTACTTTAAGAAAATGTATAGTTCTTACATGTTTTGTGCATAAATATGCTCAGAAAATTGATTTAAAGGGAACAGTCCACCCGTGTCTCGGTCTGAGGTGGGCGTGGCATCGCTGCACGGAGAATTTCATGGATCCTTTCGATGTTATAAATCAAATTTGGCGCTCGTTCTTGCATAATAGCTCTCCACAGATGGCTCCACGTGCGTATTCTTTGGTATTCAGCAGTAATACTCTTTGGTAATGGCAGCTTCCATGGTTTCCATAACTGCGTGATTTGAGTGAAAATATTGTCACGTTGCCTGTTTACATGTGTGCATTTGGATGTTATGGGCTCTAAATATCGAAACGTTAAAAGGAAACAACGTGGTTTTCGTAGTAACCGGTATAAAAAACCCAGTCAAAACGAAAACAATGTAAATGTCGTAAGTACTGAACAAAGTTGTGCATCACAATCGAAGATCAGAGCTACAGATGATAGTAGTGTTACAGATGACTGTGAATTACCAGGTGATAATTTTAACATAATTATTGACACAGATTGTCTTCAGCATTTAATAAATATTGTAGCATGTCCTAGCTGCTTTCAATGCTCTCCCTTGAAGGTTAAGAATTTCGAAAATCAAAGATTTGGATGGGCTGTAGTTCTTGGTTTGGTATGTGAACTGTGTGGTTATGAGAGCAAGACAATTTGCTCTTCAAAAAGGCAGGAACACGTTCCCGAGGTAAACAGACGCTTTGTTTATAGCATGAGGTTGGTAGGTTGTGGATACAGTGATGCCAAAAAGTTTGCGTGCGTCATGAACCTCCCTCCACCACCCTTTCCTAAGGCTTATAATGAGCATGTGAAAACTTTTTCTTCTGTTGTGTCTTCCTACTCCGAAGAATGCATGAAGTCTGCTGCCCAAGAAGTTCTGAAGAAGAAAGGTACAGAGTGTGGTGTTTCCGTAGATGGCACATGGCAGAAACGTGGCTATTCTTCATTGTTTGGTGTTGTATGTGCAATATCTGTTGACACAGGCAAAGTTCTAGATGTTGAGATAATGTCCAGAAACTGTATTGGATATAAGAAGCATTCAAATGATGATAAGAATTCCCCATCCTATTTAGGTTGGAAGGCTGATCATGCTGCAGTCTGTGCCAAAAATTACAGTGGGTCTTCGCCTAATATGGAACCTCTTGGAGCAGTAAAAATATTTTCTCACTCAAGTGAGAGTAGAGGTCTGGAGTATGTACATTTCTACGGGGATGGGGATTCCAAAAGTTACAAGGCAGTGTGTGATTCCAATCCATACAATGGGAAAGAAATCAATAAACTCGAATGTGTGGGCCACTACCAAAAGCGTTTAGGAACAACTCTTAGAAAAATTGTACAACATAATAAAAAGATGGGTGGTAGAGGCAAATTAACTGGGGCACTGATAGACAAGTGTCAGAATTATTTTAGAATTGCTTTGCGTTCCAACTGCAGTTCCATACAAGATATGACAAATGCTACATGGGAAACATTGTATCATTTGACTGCCCATAAAGACAGGCCTTCCCATCACAGGTGCCCTATAGGAACAGACACTTGGTGTTCATACCAACGAGCCAAAGCCGGCAATCTACTTGAGAATTATAAGCATAAAGCAGGAATGCCACTAGAAGTCCTACATGCAATGAAGCCTGTGTATGAAAGGCTCTGTGATCCAAAAACGTTATCAAAATGTTTTCATGGTTTGACTCAAAATACCAATGAGTCATTCAACGCTACGGTATGGAAGAGGTGTAGAAAAGATACATATGTGGGGCTTCCACTCTCAAACTGGGTGTAATGGATGCTGTTCTACACTTCAATTGTGGAAACAAGGTTGAAATAGAGGTTTTAAGAAGAATGAAAATTGTGCCTGTTATGTACTCAGCATCAGGAGTGTCACAAGCTGATGAGGCACGTGTACGCAGAAGTCAGCTTCAGAGCACTGCTAAGCAAAGACAGCGAAGGAGGTACCTAAGGGGAAGAAGAAAACTGAAAGAGGAAAAGAAACTTAAAGAGGAAGGTCCCATCTACGCAGTGGGAGAATTCTAACACTTTCAGGTAAAAAGAAAGAGGTCTAATCATAATACAAAACTTTAAACTTCATTTACTCAAGACTAAGAATTATGTTTTCTTTTCAGATTCGAGCAACAATATGTCGAGTTCTAAGGTAAGATATCTACCTCGAAAAGGTCTCAAATTGAAGATAATTGATTTAGAAATGCACTGTACTACAACTGAGAAAAATATATCCCCGTTCAAAAACTAAATACGACGAAATGAAAAATTATATTTGAAATTTTGCATTTTTGAAATAATGTGTTATAATTCTTCGTGTAATCGTGATAAACTAATACAATTAGTAGGGGACATCAAGAACACTAATGATAATACTTCGGCGAAAAAAATATAAAAATAAATGCATTTTTGTTTTGCAATGTAGTCGCAAAAAGTGCCATTTTTGTTAACAAACAATTCTTGGACACCCATTAAATTACAAATTGGGCAATCTGATAGCCTAACAGTCTTCATTGACCTTCCTGTTAACTACTAACAAAATTTTAACAGTTTTTGTGTAAAATTGTGGATTTTTTAATGAAACGTAAATGAATACCTTAAACAATGTACTTTGTTCGGACGATGTGAGCCTTCCCCATATACAATGTTAGGTGCTAAAGGCTACAATACGGATCTAACTTAAAATAGCAACCTGAACGTCCCCTGCGAACCATGTGATCTTGCCGCAGTGGTGAGGCTTGCCTAATGAAGCAGGTAGTCAAGTCGTAGTTGCAACCATTGCTTGGGTATATGTCGAGAGACCAGACTAACGAATGGTTCATCGAAAGGGGGATGGCAGCCTTTCGGAAGTTGCAAGGGCGTCATTGGTTGCAAGGTTTGCATTGACTGATATGGTCTTGTAATAATACTTAACATGGCTTATCTGTGTTGATACTGCTACACGGCTGAAAGCAACGGGAAACTACAGCCGTAACTGACTCCTGAGGACATGCAGCACTCTCTGTATGAATGATGCACTGATGATGGCTTCCTCCTGGGTAAAATATTCCGGAGGTAAAATAGTCCCCCATTCGGATCTCCTTGTGGGGACTACACGGGAGGGGACCATCATCAGGAAGATGGATATTCTGCTAGTCGGAGGGTGGAATGTTAGAACTTTGAATCATTGTGGTAGGTTAGAGAATCTGAAAAGGGAAATGGATAGTCTGAAGATACATATAGTTGGTATAAGTAAAGCACGTTGGCAGGAAGAGCAAGAGTTTTGGTCAGGCGACTACAGAATTATCAATACAAAATCAAACAGGGGAAGTGCAGGAGATGACTTAATAATGAACAAAAAATAGGGCAGCAATAAGCTACTACGACCAGTATAGTGAAAGGATTATTGTTGCCAAGATGACACCAAACCAATGCCCACCACAATAGTGCTGGTCTATATGCCTACTAGTTCAGCGGATGATAAAGAAATCAAAATAGATGAAGACATAGAGGATTTAACACAATACGTATAAAGGTGACGCGAATCTAATTGTGATGGGAGACTGGAATGCAATGGTAAGGCAAGGAAGAGAAGGTAATACAGTAGAAGAATTCGGATTGGGACAAATGAATGAAATAGGAATTCTCCACCGATCATAATTTAGTCCTTGCTAACTCGTTGTTCAAAAATCACAAATGACGGTTGTATACGTGGACGAGACCTGGAGACACTGGAAGGTATCAAATAGCCTTCCTTATGATTAGGCACAGATACAGAATCCAAGTGTTGGATTGCAAGGCTTTCCCAGGAGCAGACGTGGACTCCGACCACAACCTGTTGGTCATGAAATGCCATCTGAAGTTGAGAAAAAATGAAGAAAGGTAGGAAGGCAAGGAGATCAGATCTAGGTTGTTTGAGAGAAAAGAGTATGAAGAACTGTTTCGAAGAACATGTAACACAAGGACTACGTGAAAAGGCTGAATGAAACACCGCAGAGGAAAAATGGTCAGTCGTGAAGAATGAGGTCAGTAAGGCTGCCGAAGAAAAGTTAGGAAGAAAGGAAAGATCAACTAAGTATCCATGGAAAACTCAGGAGATACTACACCTGATTGAATAACGACGGAAGTACAAGAATGCAAAAGATGAGGAGGGCAGAAAAGAATACAGGAGAATAAAGAATGAAGAAAGTGCAATACAGCTAAGGAAGAATGGCTGAAAGAGAAATGCAAGGGTGTTGAAGGTTGTATGGTCCTATGAAAGGTAGATGCTGCATACAGGAAAATCTAGGAAACCTTTGGTGAAAGGAAAAGTAGGTGTATGAATATTAAGAACTCAGATGGAAAACCACTTCTAGTGAAAGAAGACAGATCAGAAAGATGGCAGGAACGTACCCAACTGTTGTATCAAGTTAAAGAATTATATGATAGCGTTCTGGAACAAGAAGAGGCTGTTGATGCTGATGACATGGGAGACCCAATTTTGAGGTCACAATTTGACAGAGCTTTGAGAGACCTAAGTAGGAACAAGGCACCGGGAATTGATGACATACCCTCTGAATTACTGACTGCCTTAGGAGAAACCAGCATGGCGAGGTTATTCCGTTTAGTGTGTAAGATGTATGATGCAGGAGAATGTTGTTACATCTATTCCCAAGAAAGCCGGTGCTGACAAGTGTGAAATCTACCGCACTATCAGTTTAGTATCTCATACCTGCAAAATTTTAACACACATTATTTACTGAAGAATGGAAAAACAAGTTGAAACTGAGTTGGGAGAAGATCAAATTCGCTTCAGAAGGAATGTGGGAACACGTGAAGCAATCTTGACTTTACGTCTGATCTTAGACGGCCGAATTAAGGAAGACAAGCCCACGTACATGGCTTTCGTAAATCTAGAAAAGACATCCGAAAATGTTAATTGGACCAAGTTATTTGAGATTCTGAAGGTGATCGAGATCCGTTTCCGAGAACGAAGAATTATCTACAATCTGTCTAAAAATCATTCTGCAGTGATATGAATCGAGGGCTTTGAAAACGCGGCAGCAATTCAGAAAGGAGTGAGGCAATGCTGCATTTTATCCTCTGTAGTTTTCAATGTTTACATAGGACAGGTGATAAAGGAAATCAAAGAGGTGTTTGGAAAGGGAATCAAATTCCAAGGAGAGGAAATCAAAACCCTGAAATTTGCCAATTACATTGTTATTTTATCTGACTCTGTAAATGATTTGGAGAATTTCTGAATGGTATGGACAGATAAGTCCAAAACAAATGTAATGGAGTGCGGTAGAACAAATTCAGGTGATGCAGGAAGCATTAGACTAGGAAATGAAATCTTAAAGGAAGTAGATGAGTATTGTTACTTGGGTACCAAAATAACTAACGATGGCAGAAGTAAGGAGGACATAAAATGCAGACTAGCACAAGCAGGGAAGGCCTTTCTGAAGAAAAGACATTTGTTCACCTCGAACATTTATATAGGCATTAGAAAGATATTTTCGAAGACTTTCATTCGGAGCGTGGCATTGTATGGAAGTGAAACATGGATGATATCTAGCTCAGAAAGACAGAGAATATAAGCTTTTGAATTGCGGTGTTACAGAAGAATGCAGAATGTGAGATGGGAAGATAGAATCACAAATGAAGAGATACTGAATCGAATTGGTGAGAGAAGATCGATTAGGCTATATTTCACGAAAAGAAGAGATATGACAGGACACATCTTAAGACATCCAGGACTTGTACAGCTGGTTTATGAGGGAAGTGTAGGGGGTAAGGGCGGTAGGGGTAGCCAAAGTTAGGAATAAGGTAAGCAGATCGGAGCAGATGTACGAGTAGGATGCAGCAGTTATGCAGAAATGAAAAAGTTAGCACAGGGTAGGGTGGTATGGACTGATGACTCAAACAGCACAGAACGTCCGGTGTGAGAACATTTTACTGATATTAGTAAGCACGTGTCGTTTTATTTAGAAAACTGTAAATTATGAGTTAAGGTAACAACTAAATTTGTACTGCTGGAAGTAATAGAGATGAGGCAGGATATTGGAAGGGTGTGATGAATGAATTACAAATGCCATGATTGTTAATGATAAACGAACGTATTTTTAGGCAAAAGAGCATACATCTCAGTTCACACTATTGAGAAGCTGTTTTAAAAACAGGACTAAGCTGCTGTCTTCAAAAAATAAACCGAACTTCGATGTGGGATGAAAAATGAGAAAACACAAAATGGTTCGATTAAGTACGTACCACATAATGGGAAAGTTGTGAACGTCTGACCTTCTAAAATGCTGGGGTGAATCGTCATCCTGGAAGATGCCTGTGTGTTACCGTTCTGCGACATCTTCCGAGTTGGTGCAGCTTTGACGAAGATAACAACTCTCCGCCGTCTGTTACAATATGGGTTACATGCTCGTAGTCTACTCCAAAAGCCACCGTTGAGATTATTATTACACAATTAATTTAAAGAGACTGTGAAATGCCTCTCGTTGAATGTCAGGCTGCAACGGTGCACTGAACGACGCAATTAGAAGAATGAATGGCAGAATATATTGTTTTTTGAATAATTATTTTCCTATTAAATTAAACACATCTTTACTACATGACGATCTGGGGAGTGGCGTCTGCAGAGCTGTATGTGCACAAGGCATAATATCCCAGCAAAGCAAGGCATTGTGAAATATGGCCTTGGGTGTCGGATATTCTGAGACCATTTGGATTTTAGTTCTTGCAGATAAATCACCAGTTCACATTTCAGAGTGACAATACCAGTGCTCATGTAATGGCGACCACACGTGCCTTCTGAAAGGATAACAAATATTCAGATTCATTTCTATTGGCTCTCTAGATTGCCAGGTTTGTCACCAATTGAAAATATGTGGAACATGATCGAACGAAGTCAAATAACGTGGAAGGAGATTATTTGTGAAAATGGCCAAATACCAAGCCCAATTATCTCCCGTGTCTGGAGCAGGTACTTCCTGGAAATACAAAAGTGGAAGAAGAGTTTGACCAGTTACGTACACTCTGCAGTCAAAGAGCAGTTTGGTGATGTGTGATACATATTGTTTATATCAGCATAATAACTACACCTTCCATGAAGAAAGGTCGGTGTTGGGATGATGTTTGAATAATAAGATTCCTGTAAAGGACTGCAGCTCAGAACCATGATCCGAATCCCGTAGAACATCCTTGGGATGAAATAGTACGCGGACATTTTTTCTTGACCCAAAAGACCCACATCATGAACTGCTCTGGCTACAACTCTTTTGGAGGATTTGTCTGAAATTACTCCAAAGACGTTCATAAAAGTCTTCCCGGTACAATTAATGCTGCCGTAAAAACATGGTTCGTGGTATGAGTTACTGTAGTCACGTTAAGCGATGGGTAACGGCTGACTGGCCAAGTAGGTGGTCCTGAGAGACGGTATACCAGCTGATATGGAATATGAGTGGACATCTCGGACATATTCTGAGTCATGGCCCTCCTTGTCCTCTAATGGCTAGGACTGCACCGTACACCGGTGGTCTCTACTCCATCAGAGGATAGAGTCTCAGTGGCGCTATGTGTCAGTGGGGTAGCATCCTGCTTCACCGAATTTAAAGAGCTCAGAATACTTTATGCAAATTTCGGACCTATGGCAGTAACTGAGTTCCATTTCCATTTGAAGAGCCAAGGACTAGTTGGGAAGAGGTTGGCGAATGAAATGGAATTCGATGGGAGCCATCAGTATTATTGGGGCTAAGAGAAGAAATAAAGAATAAAGAACAATTAGCTTAGTCAGCAAAGAGGATGTTTCTGGATGTGTCAAAAGTAAATGCTATTCGGGTAAGGGGAAATAAGAAATAACGAGGAAGAGAGAGGAAGTTATAAAGTATTCTGAATAAGTGTTAAAAAGGGAAAGGCAGGGCGGGGGGAGAATTTTTCATTAGGGATACTGTCACACGTAACATAGTTTCTGTTAGGTAAGTAAAAGAGCGACTGATGCGGGACGTTTTCTGATGAGGATGATGTTGACAAGTTTTATGAAGCATCCTACTGAGCGTCAACAGCATGGATAGACGATTTCGATGTGAGAGTTTGAAACATAACTCGAGGATACGAATATGTGATGGATAAATGTAGGGAAGATATGGAAGGAATTAGGAATGGGATGCATTGGACATTTGCGCTAGTATGGGAGTGTCAGTTACGAATATTTTCTTCTCACATAAGGCTATTCACCGCTACATATGGAAGGATACAGACATCAAATCCATGTGCGAGTATTACGGAAGTTTTTCGATGATACTGACCTATGAAGTGAACTAAGTATCACCAGGCAAAGGACATAGACAGCGAAATCTGTCTGCAAACGAATAAGGGTCGAGAATCTCCAGGACAAGAAAATTAGATAGAAGTACGTGGATATGACTAGTGAAAAGTTCCAAATAATAAACAATCAAAATGTTCAGGACATAGAATGGATGGCATACATGGATGCTGTAACAGGAACGTCCTAGGAAGAACTAAGTATAAACATGATGAATGAGAACATCTTGGTGGCTGATGAAGTCAGGACAGCAAGGCATATCAAAAATTACTCCAAACAAGGACTGCTGCGGATAGGGAATTATTTGTACATAGATTAAAGACAAGAAGCGAATGAAATCTTTGTTGAATCCAAGGAGAAGTTATGGAAAGATTTCGGTAATGACCTGTAAAGGCTTGGTAAGAGGCAGGGAAACCTTTCCGGACAGTATTAAGGAAAGGGACGGGGGAGGGGGCGGAAGGAAATTAATAGAGCTTTGGGTAAATCAAGTGAATTCGTAGTAGACCCCAGCCCTGGATAGATGGAAGCAATATTTTGAAAATCTTTTTAGTGTAAAAGAAAATGTTGAAATCGCGGACAACCAAGTTAATGACTCGAAGAAGAATGATTGCAGTGAAATTACATTCGAGGAAAGGGACAGAGGAGTAAATAAAATACTTTGCCATAAAGCAATAAGTATAAATGACAATTTGGTGGGAATGCCGGGATGAGATTGGTTCACGGAGTAATAGGATTAGTATGGAATGCTAATTCTGATTGGACGAAAGAAGTAATTGCACCTGTCTATAAGTAAAGAACAGGAAGGATTACAACAACTATCGAGGTATTTCATTGATCAGTATACCAGGGAAGGTATTCACTGACATCTTGTAAACGAGTGTAAGTCAGATGGAAACCATTGCTGTTTTAGACCGCATTGGGGCCCTCAGGACCAGATTTTCCGTATGGACCAATTGAAATATGCTACAAGAGGAATAGAGTTTATGATTCATAGATTTGGAAAAGGTATATGACAGAGAACCGAAGGAAAATATGTTATCCGTACTGTGGGGTTATAAAATTGAGGTCTAGATTATTACAATTGGGCTGCAGGGAGAATTGCTGGTAGAATTAGTTATTTGTTCAAGGAAGTTGCAGGGGATAGACAATGCTGTAATCCTTCACTTTTGCTGATCACAGTTTACACGTCATATATTAAACTGAAGTTGGGTGGAAATGTAGTCAGTTTTGCTGCCCTCTGTGTACAGTTCCCCTTCTTTTTTGCCTTGTCTTGTATTTTTATGTTTTCAGCTGGGTGATCAAAATGCTTCGTATTTTCATTTCAGTTCTATCTCCTATATGTTTTATTCTTCCTTTTATTATATTCTAGTAGTTTGCAGTTTCTAAGAGTTTAATGATATGTCTGTCTGTTAGGTAATCAGCCCAGAGGCTGGTTGGATCCTCAAATAGCATCACCAAAGGCTATGCAGTTATAGGGAAACCACAAAAACCAATGGCAGTACCAACATGAGGCGTACTAGGCAACATGAGGAGTGAGGTAGTTTGCCATTGCTTTCCTCAATGGGCCAGACAGTGCTATTATAGCACAACCAACCTATGAGCAACACCTTTCATGACACTCAGACACACTGGTTGTGCTCTGAATGTCATTAATCAGCACCACCCATACCCCAGCAGCTTCCATATTGTCACAGCCATGGATGAGACTGGGACTTCAGTGGAAGCTACACTTTGCTCTGGCCTGTGCCAGGAGATGGATGCAAAAGTACTGTAACCATCAAGAAATGGCAACAGGCAGGTTTAATGATAATTGGTGTCATTCCAAGAAGTATGCATAGTGTTTCTTGAGACGTCGTTCTGTAGGCTTTAGTGATTTTATTATTCACTAGCCGCTGCACTCGTGTTAGTTCGTTGGCATTGTGGTCTGTATTTTAGGCATCTAACCAAATGTGAACTCCAAGGGAGAAGTAATGAGTTTCCAGAACGAATCCCCAATTCTTTTATGCTGACTCTGAAAAAAGCGTGTACGAGTTTCGTGGACTTGTCAGCTGTTTACTCTGTATGACTATTGAATCTGAACCTGTTATGGATTAATATCCCTAATTATTAAATTGAAGTAGTCTGTTTTATTTTTTACTGTTCAGGTACATACTTAAAACCTGTAGCGTTTCTGGTTCTTTTCTGGAAACCCAGCATTACTTGAGTTTTATGTATGATGAAGGATAGTATATTTTCCTTGGTCAATTTGGAGTTTTTCAAAATTTCACTATTAGCCTTGAGTGCCTTTTTGCAGTGTGTTTTCGCCTATAATAAGGACCAGTACATCATCTGTAAAAGCAATCACCTTAGTGCCTTGCTTGTAATTTAGTTTAATAATGAGTCATGCCAAACATTCCACAAACCAGGTCCGCAGCAAGATCCTTGCGGGCATGCTCTGTTTACATCCCTTTCTATTTCTAAGCTGTTGGTGGTTAGTGTGCACCTTCTGTCACTTGGGTAACTTCTGATTGAGATATAAAGGTTTTTAGGGCAAAGAAATTCCTTTAAAGAGTAATGAAGTCAGTACCACCAGGCACTTTCAAAGGTACCTTCTCTGTCCAGGCTGATTATAGCGACGTTCTTCTTATTTTTCAGACATATTTATGCAGTCATTGACGGCCATAACTGCGTCCATCGCCTGGTTTGAGTTCTGAACCCTATCTGCTTTTCGTGAAACATACATTCGAGTTTAAGTGCTACATTCAACTCTTCAGTTCCTCTAGCATCTTTGCCATTATACAGGATGTTTAAAAATAGTGGCCATAATTTAAAGGATGAAATGTAGACTATATACAAGTCCATTACAACATGGGAAATGATTGGATTTCGGGTTATGGTCCTGCAAACAGTGGTATTAACCTGAGAGTTTTTCTTCCAGCAAGTGGTTGGCGTTGCATCAGATATTAACATAGGACACTTCGACATTTACTTCAGAGGTGAAAGGAACATTGAGTGTTGTGCTTGAGGTTGTACTGTGTGAGTAGTATAATTGGATGGTTCTGGCGCCTCCTCCTCCTCCGGCTCCCAGTGGCCACCTCCTCCTCCACCTCAGCCAGTGGCCTCCCAGTGGCCACCTCCACCTCCACCTCAGCCAGTGGCCTCCCAGTGGCCTCCTTCACCTCAGCCAGAGGCCTCTTCGAGTGCTGCCAACTTAACCTAACTAGCGCGAGATAAACAAAGCCACGTGCTTTTTGACAGACAACAACGCACCGCTAACCTCAGTACTGCCATCTTGACGGGCCTAAACCTCAGTAGTGCCAACTTAACCTCACAAGCGCGAGGTAAACAAAGCCACGTGCTTTTTGACAGCCACGTGCTTTTTGACAGATTTGTAAACAAAGCCACGTGCTTTTTGACAGCTGTCATCGACAACAACGCATCGCAAACCTCAGTACTACCATCTTGACGGGCCTAAACCCCAGTAGTGCCAACTTAACCTAACTAGCATGAGGTAAACAAAGCCACGTGTTTTTTGACAGCCACGTGCTTTTTGACAGATTTGTAAACAAAGCCACGTGCTTTTTGACAGACAACAACACATCGCTAACCTCAGTACTACCACCTTGACGGGCCTAAACCTCAGTAGTACCAACTTAACCTAACTAGCGCGAGATAAACAAAGCCACGTGCTTTTTGACAGCTACGTGCTTTTTTGACAGCTGTCATCCGCCATCTTTGAGCACCGTGCTGCCCTCTTTCGTCACCTGTCATCGGCAGTGCTGCCATCTTGACGGGCCTAAACCTTAGTGCTACCAACTTAACCTCACTAGCTCGAGATAAACAAATCCACGTGCTTTTTGACAGCCACGTGCTTTTTTGATAGCTGTCATCCGCCATCTTTAATCTATAGAGCACAGTGCTGCCCTCTTTAGCTACTTACCTTTGAAATGTGGTGGCGGATAATTTGAAAAATGCTTTTCGACAAGCAGCCATCTTTAATCCAGAGAGAACAGTGCTACCCTCTATGTGGTGGCGGCAAATTGAAAAATTCTACGTGCTCTTGTTTGAAAACAAACTCACGTGCTTTTTTGACAGCTGTCATCTGCCATCTTTGAGCACAGTGCTGCCCTCTTTAGTTTGAAATGTGGTAGCGGTAAATTCCACGTGCTCTTGTTTGGAAACAAAGCCATGTGCTTTTTTGACAGCTGTCATCCGCCATCTTTAATCAACAGAGCACCGTGCTGCTATCATGCGGGCAATTTCATCACCTATCACCCGCCATCTTTAATCTACAGAACACCGTGCTGCCCTCTTTATGGCTACTACCTTAAGCATGTAGTAGCGGGCAATTTGAAAAGTTCTGTTAGCTATCATCCACCATCTTTAATCAAGAGAGCACCGTGTTGCCATCTTTAGTTGAAATGTGGTGGTGGTAAATTCCACGTGCTCTTGTTTGGAAACAAAGCCATGTGCTTTTTTGACAGCTGTCATCCGCCATCTTTAATCAACAGAGCACTGTGCTACTATCATGCGGGCAATTTCATCACCTGTCATCCGCCATCTTTAATCCACAGAACACCATGCTGCCCTCTTTGTGGCTACTACATTAAGCACGTAGTAGCGGGCAATTTGAAAAGTTCTGTTAGCTATCATCCGCCATCTTTAATCAAGAGAGCACTGTGCTGCCATCTTTAGCTAGATACCTTTGAAATGTGGTGGCGGCAAATTCCACGTGCTCTTGTTTGGAAACAAACTCACGTGCTTTTTCGACAGCTACCATCCGCCGTCTTTAATCAACAGAGCATAGTGCTACCCTCTTTAGTTTGAAATGTGATGGCGGCAAATTCCACGTGCTCTTGTTTGGTAAACATAGCCATGTGCTTTTTTGACAGCTGTCATCCACCATCTTTAATATAGAGAGCACCGTGCTGCCCTCTTTATCGTAGTAGATGTAAATTCGTCACCTGTCATCCGCAGTGCTGCCATCTTTAGCTAGATACCTTTGAAAAGTGGTGGCGGATAATTTAAAAAGAAAAATTCTACAGCAGCCCTCTCTCGACGCTAATTGCATAAGATGGCGGCTATACATGACTCCTTAAGGGTGCTTACGCAAGATGGCTGCTATACACAGGTTCTTATGAGACGCCCTTGGGATGCTTGCGCAAGATGGCAGTTATACACGGCTCCTTATGAGATTCCCTAGGGATGCTTGCGCAAGATAGCGGCTGCTCTTATGGGACGGCTTAACGGTCCTTGCACAAGATAGCTTGAGACGCCCTAAGGATGCTTGCGCAAGATGGCGGACACAAGATGGCGGCTATACACAACTCCTTATGAGACGCTTTAAGGGTGCTTGCGCAAGATGGTTGCTACTCTTAGCTTAGAGGCTAACGTGTCGTGATAGTTCGATTCATTAAATTTAGGGCTTAAATGCAAAATGTTAAATATATCGAAAACGGTGCACCGTAGAGCAAAACGGACAAAATTTTTCTGCCTAATACCTAGGTTCGCAGTATGAGGAACAAGAAAATCATAGTCTAATGATGGGATCAACGGTTCGGTTCCTACTTAGGCCCTTTGGCATTTGCTCTGTTTTAGCTTGTATTGAAGCGAGTCTTCGTAACATGATCAGGTCTAGCTATGGTAGAGAGTATAACGTACCGTGCAGGTTCGATTCATTAAATTTGGAGGCTTAAATGCAAAATGATAAATATCTCGAAAACGGACAAAATTTTTCCGCCTAATACGTAGGTTCGTAGTATCAGGAACAAGAAAAAAACATAGTCTAATGATGAGATCAACGGTTCGATTCCTACTTAAGCCCTTTGCCATTCGCAGCTATCTATTTCTACAAGATGGTGGCTGCTCTTATGAGAAACAAGATGCCTTGAGACGTCCTAGGGATGCTTACGCAAGATGGCAGACACAAAATGGTGACTATACATAGCTCCTTATGAGACGGCCTAGGGGTGCTCGCACAAGATGGCGGCTACTCTTATGAAGAAAGCTAGCTTAGAGGCTACTGCGCAAGATAACAGCTGCTGTTATGCATGTGGTGGAGGGCAATTTGAAATTCTGTGTGCTTAATCAACAGAGCACCCTGCTGCCCTCTTTAGCTGAAATGTGGTGGTGGATAATTTGAAAAATTCTTTTGACAGCTATCATCTTTAAACAAAGGCGACTATACATAGGCTGTTAAGGCCTTATCATTCTCCTCCTCCTCCTCCTCCTCCTCCTCCTCCTCCTCCTCCTCCCCTCCTCCTCCTCCTTCTCTACCTCCTCCTCCGCCTCTTATGTCAAGGCATAGCTTTATATCGAACAAGTTTAAACCTGCATCGCGAAGGCAAGCGTGTGCAGCGATAACATTATTGTGCATGTTTAGACTTTCGAAACATAAGAAGAGTAGAATCAAACGCTGTACTCGATACGACATGTGATCAGAACATTGATTGATGCGTTCAGAAAACAAAATAAGTGGTCAAGACTAGAATCGAACAATGTACTCAATACATCATGTGTTTAGAATATGTCAGGGGATACGCTTGTTCTAAGAAGATCAGATTGAAACATAACAAGACTAGAATAGAACACTGTAATCGATGTTGTTAACTTCAACATGTGATCAGAACATTGATTGATGTGTTCAGAACACAAAATAAGTGATCATGACTAGAATCGAACACTGTACTCGATACAACATGTGATCAGAACATTGATCGATGTGTTCAGAACACGAAATAAGTGATCAAGACTAGAATCGAACACTGTACTCAATACAACATGTGTTTAGAACATGTTAGGGGGTACCCTTGTTCTAAGAAGATCAGAATGAAACATAACAAGACTAGAATCGAACACTGTAATCGATGTTGTTAACCTCAACATATGATCAGAACATTGTTTGATGTGTTCAGAGCAAAAGTACAATTTTGATGATTTGCGCAGCTAACTCGCTCGGTAAACGATATAGCCAAAGTATATCTTCAAATTATTTACCTTCCATCATTCGTCTTGTGTGTAAAAATCAGTCGAACAAGTTATCGCATAAACATGGCTGAAAAAAAAATCGTGATAGGGTATGGAACCCAGGGGTTACATCTTATCAGAAGGGCAAAAAGGATGAAAGGACTCTTCCTCCTCCTTACCGCACATTCCTTGGCTAAAGGGCTAATGGGCTAAAGGGCTAATGGGCTAAAGGGCTAAAGGGCTAATGGGCTAAAGGGCTAAAGGTGCAACAACCTCATCGATCGCTATCAGCAAGAACGCTTGTACTTTGTTAAGTGTAGAAAATTAATCTTTATTGGTAAATGGTTTTATGTTCAGAACAAGGAATGGAACCTAGGGGTTACGTCTTACCTAATAAAATCCCCGAGGTGCGATGAGTTACGTTTTTCGAACTAGTGTTTGGAACACTGAACTTTTCAAGAGGGCAAGAGTGAGGTTAGCAATGTTCTGTTGTTGGATTTTAAATTCCACGCTACAACATGCATAAGGTGGCAGCCCTTGAGGTTTACTCCCGTAAAGATGGCAAGAGTGAGGTTAGCAATGTTCCGTTGTTGGATTTTTAAAATTCCCCGCTATAACATGCAAAAGGTGGCAGCCTTGAGGTTTACCGCCGTAAAGATGGCAGCAGTGAGGTTAGCGACGCTCCATTGTCCTTCAAAGTGAGGTTAGGGTTCGTCAAGAAGACAGCTGTCAAAAAAGCACGTGGCTATGTTTACCAAACAAGAGCACGTGATCGTGACGTCACGGACACGTAATCAATCCTTAGCTCGACGTCGCTAAGAGCAGCATTAGGATTAGCTATTCTTAAAAGTCTTGGGAACAGAGCAGCAGTATGAATTGCTATGTTTCAAAGCGTGTACACATCACCTATCGATTTTACATACATCGACCATCGAACTAAACTTCATCCGCTAGATCGTGCTGCTATCTTAGCATGACTTTAAAGTACAATGAATAGCCATGTTTCAAAGCGTGTACACATTACCTATCGATTTTGCACGCATCGACTCTCGTACTAAACTTCTTCCGCTAGATTGTGCTGCTATCTTAGCATGACTAAGATGCATGAACTGAAAGTACGAAGAATAACCATGTTTTAAAACGTGTACACATTGCCTATCGACTTTGCATGTATCGACTCTCGTACTAAACTTCTGCAGGTAGATTGTGCTGCTATCTTAGCATAACTTATACGCATGAACTTAAAGTACAGAGAATAGCTATGTCTCAAAGCGTGTACACACTACTTATTGATTTTGCATGCAACAAATATCGTACTAAACTTCTTCCTCTAGATTGTACTGCTATCTTAGCATAACTTATACACATGAACTTAAAAGTAGAAAGAATAGCCATGTTTCAAAGCGTGTACACATTACTTATTGATTTTGCATGCATCAAATATCGTACTAAACTCCTTCCGCTAGATTGTGCTGCTATATTAACACAACCTATACGCATGACCTTAAAGTAAAAAGGTGTGTACACATCACCTATCGATTTTGCATGCATCGAATCTCGTACTGAACTTCGTCCGCTAGATTGTGCTGGTATCTTAGCATAACTTATACACATGAACTTAAAAGTACAAAGAATAGCCATGTTTCAAAGCGTGTACACATCAACTATCGAATTTGCATGTATTGACTCTCATACTAAACTCCTTCCGCTAAATCGTGCTGCTATCTTAGCATAACCAATACGCATGACCTTAAAGTAAAAAGAATAGCCATGTTTCAAAGTGTGTACACATTACCTATCGACTTTGCATGCAACAAATATTGTACTAAACTTCTTCCGCTAGGTTGTGCTGCTATCTTAGCATAACCTGTACGCATGAACTTAAAGTACAAAGAATAGCCATGTTTCAAAGCGTGTACACATTACTTATTGATTTTGCATGCATCAAATATCGTACTAAATTTATTCCGCTAGATTGTGCTGCTATCTTAGCATAACCTATACGCATGACCTTAAAGTAAAAAGGTGTGTACACATCACCTATCGATTTTGCATGCATCGAATCTCGTACTGAACTTCGTCCGCTAGATTGTGCTGGTATCTTAGCATAACTTATACACATGAACTTAAAAGTACAAAGAATAGCCATGTTTCAAAGCGTGTACACATCAACTATCGAATTTGCATGTATTGACTCTCATACTAAACTCCTTCCGCTAGATCGTGCTGCTATCTTAGCATAACCAATACGCATGACCTTAAAGTAAAAAGAATAGCCATGTTTCAAAGTGTGTACACATTACCTATCGACTTTGCATGCAACAAATATTGTACTAAACTTCTTCCGCTAGGTTGTGCTGCTATCTTAGCATAACCTGTACGCATGAACTTAAAGTACAAAGAATAGCCATGTTTCAAAGCGTGTACACATTACTTATTGATTTTGCATGCATCAAATCTAGTACTAAATTTATTCCGCTAGATTGTGCTGCTATCTTAGCATAACCTATACCAATGAACTTAAAGTACAATGATTAGTCATGTTTCAAAGCGTGTACACATCAACTATCGAATTTGCATGTATTGACTCTCGTACTAAACTCCTTCCGCTAGATCGTGCTGCTATCTTAGCATAACCAATACGCATGACCTTAAAGTAAAAAGAATAGTCATGTTTCAAAGTGTGTACACATCACCTATCGATTTTACAAGCATCGACTCTCGTACTAAACTTCTTCCGCTAGATTGTGCTGGTATCTTAGCATAACCTATACGCATGGCCTTAAGGTACAAAGAATAGCCATGTTTCAAAGCGTGTACACATTACCTATCGATTTTGCATGCATTGACTCTCGTACTAAACTTCTTCCGCTAGATTGTGCTGGCATCTTAGCATAACTTATACACATGAACTTAAAAGTACAAAGAATAGCCGTGTTTCAAAGCATGTACACATTACCTATGGATTTTGCATGCATTGACTCTCGTACTAATCTCCTCCCGCTAGATTGTGCTGCTATCCTAGCATAACCTGTACGCATGAACTTAAAGTACAAAGAATAGCCATGTTTCAAAGCGTGTACACATTACTTATTGATTATGCATGCATCAAATCTCGTACTAAATTTATTCCGCTAGATTGTGCTGCTATCTTAGCATAACCTATACCAATGAACTTAAAGTACAATGATTAGTCATGTTTCAAAGCGTGTACACATCAACTATCGAATTTCGTTCTTGCTGATAGCGATCGATGAGGTTGTTGCACCTTTAGCCCTTTAGCCCATTAGCCCTTTAGCCCTTTAGCCCATTAGCCCTTTAGCCCATTAGCCCTTTAGCCCATTAGCCCTTTAGCCAAGGAATGTGCGGTAAGGAGGAGGAAGAGTCCTTTCATCCTTTTTGCCCTTCTGATAAGATGTAACCCCTGGGTTCCATACCCTATCACGATTTTTTTTTCAGCCATGTTTATGCGATAACTTGTTCGACTGATTTTTACACACAAGACGAATGATGGAAGGTAAATAATTTGAAGATATACTTTGGCTATATCGTTTACCGAGCGAGTTAGCTGCGCAAATCATCAAAATTGTACTTTTGCTCTGAACACATCAAACAATGTTCTGATCATATGTTGAGGTTAACAACATCGATTACAGTGTTCGATTCTAGTCTTGTTATGTTTCATTCTGATCTTCTTAGAACAAGGGTACCCCCTAACATGTTCTAAACACATGTTGTATTGAGTACAGTGTTCGATTCTAGTCTTGATCACTTATTTCGTGTTCTGAACACATCGATCAATGTTCTGATCACATGTTGTATCGAGTACAGTGTTCGATTCTAGTCATGATCACTTATTTTGTGTTCTGAACACATCAATCAATGTTCTGATCACATGTTGAAGTTAACAACATCGATTACAGTGTTCTATTCTAGTCTTGTTATGTTTCAATCTGATCTTCTTAGAACAAGCGTATCCCCTGACATATTCTAAACACATGATGTATTGAGTACATTGTTCGATTCTAGTCTTGACCACTTATTTTGTTTTCTGAACGCATCAATCAATGTTCTGATCACATGTCGTATCGAGTACAGCGTTTGATTCTACTCTTCTTATGTTTCGAAAGTCTAAACATGCACAATAATGTTATCGCTGCACACGCTTGCCTTCGCGATGCAGGTTTAAACTTGTTCGATATAAAGCTATGCCTTGACATAAGAGGCGAAGGAGGAGGTAGAGAAGGAGGAGGAGGAGGGGAGGAGGAGGAGGAGGAGGAGGAGGAGGAGGAGAATGATAAGGCCTTAACAGCCTATGTATAGTCGCCTTTGTTTAAAGATGATAGCTGTCAAAAGAATTTTTCAAATTATCCACCACCACATTTCAGCTAAAGAGGGCAGCAGGGTGCTCTGTTGATTAAGCACACAGAATTTCAAATTGCCCTCCACCACATGCATAACAGCAGCTGTTATCTTGCGCAGTAGCCTCTAAGCTAGCTTTCTTCATAAGAGTAGCCGCCATCTTGTGCGAGCACCCCTAGGCCGTCTCATAAGGAGCTATGTATAGTCACCATTTTGTGTCTGCCATCTTGCGTAAGCATCCCTAGGACGTCTCAAGGCATCTTGTTTCTCATAAGAGCAGCCACCATCTTGTAGAAATAGATAGCTGCGAATGGCAAAGGGCTTAAGTAGGAATCGAACCGTTGATCTCATCATTAGACTATGTTTTTTTCTTGTTCCTGATACTACGAACCTACGTATTAGGCGGAAAAATTTTGTCCGTTTTCGAGATATTTATCATTTTGCATTTAAGCCTCCAAATTTAATGAATCGAACCTGCACGGTACGTTATACTCTCTACCATAGCTAGACCTGATCATGTTACGAAGACTCGCTTCAATACAAGCTAAAACAGAGCAAATGCCAAAGGGCCTAAGTAGGAACCGAACCGTTGATCCCATCATTAGACTATGATTTTCTTGTTCCTCATACTGCGAACCTAGGTATTAGGCAGAAAAATTTTGTCCGTTTTGCTCTACGGTGCACCGTTTTCGATATATTTAACATTTTGCATTTAAGCCCTAAATTTAATGAATCGAACTATCACGACACGTTAGCCTCTAAGCTAAGAGTAGCAACCATCTTGCGCAAGCACCCTTAAAGCGTCTCATAAGGAGTTGTGTATAGCCGCCATCTTGTGTCCGCCATCTTGCGCAAGCATCCTTAGGGCGTCTCAAGCTATCTTGTGCAAGGACCGTTAAGCCGTCCCATAAGAGCAGCCGCTATCTTGCGCAAGCATCCCTAGGGAATCTCATAAGGAGCCGTGTATAACTGCCATCTTGCGCAAGCATCCCAAGGGCGTCTCATAAGAACCTGTGTATAGCAGCCATCTTGCGTAAGCACCCTTAAGGAGTCATGTATAGCCGCCATCTTATGCAATTAGCGTCGAGAGAGGGCTGCTGTAGAATTTTTCTTTTTAAATTATCCGCCACCACTTTTCAAAGGTATCTAGCTAAAGATGGCAGCACTGCGGATGACAGGTGACGAATTTACATCTACTACGATAAAGAGGGCAGCACGGTGCTCTCTATATTAAAGATGGTGGATGACAGCTGTCAAAAAAGCACATGGCTATGTTTACCAAACAAGAGCACGTGGAATTTGCCGCCATCACATTTCAAACTAAAGAGGGTAGCACTATGCTCTGTTGATTAAAGACGGCGGATGGTAGCTGTCGAAAAAGCACGTGAGTTTGTTTCCAAACAAGAGCACGTGGAATTTGCCGCCACCACATTTCAAAGGTATCTAGCTAAAGATGGCAGCACAGTGCTCTCTTGATTAAAGATGGCGGATGATAGCTAACAGAACTTTTCAAATTGCCCGCTACTACGTGCTTAATGTAGTAGCCACAAAGAGGGCAGCATGGTGTTCTGTGGATTAAAGATGGCGGATGACAGGTGATGAAATTGCCCGCATGATAGTAGCACAGTGCTCTGTTGATTAAAGATGGCGGATGACAGCTGTCAAAAAAGCACATGGCTTTGTTTCCAAACAAGAGCACGTGGAATTTACCACCACCACATTTCAACTAAAGATGGCAGCACGGTGCTCTCTTGATTAAAGATGGTGGATGATAGCTAACAGAACTTTTCAAATTGCCCGCTACTACATGCTTAAGGTAGTAGCCATAAAGAGGGCAGCACGGTGTTCTGTAGATTAAAGATGGCGGGTGATAGGTGATGAAATTGCCCGCATGATAGCAGCACGGTGCTCTGTTGATTAAAGATGGCGGATGACAGCTGTCAAAAAAGCACATGGCTTTGTTTCCAAACAAGAGCACGTGGAATTTACCGCTACCACATTTCAAACTAAAGAGGGCAGCACTGTGCTCAAAGATGGCAGATGACAGCTGTCAAAAAAGCACGTGAGTTTGTTTTCAAACAAGAGCACGTAGAATTTTTCAATTTGCCGCCACCACATAGAGGGTAGCACTGTTCTCTCTGGATTAAAGATGGCTGCTTGTCGAAAAGCATTTTTCAAATTATCCGCCACCACATTTCAAAGGTAAGTAGCTAAAGAGGGCAGCACTGTGCTCTATAGATTAAAGATGGCGGATGACAGCTATCAAAAAAGCACGTGGCTGTCAAAAAGCACGTGGATTTGTTTATCTCGAGCTAGTGAGGTTAAGTTGGTAGCACTAAGGTTTAGGCCCGTCAAGATGGCAGCACTGCCGATGACAGGTGACGAAAGAGGGCAGCACGGTGCTCAAAGATGGCGGATGACAGCTGTCAAAAAAGCACGTAGCTGTCAAAAAGCACGTGGCTTTGTTTATCTCGCGCTAGTTAGGTTAAGTTGGTACTACTGAGGTTTAGGCCCGTCAAGATGGTAGTACTGAGGTTAGCGATGCGTTGTTGTCTGTCAAAAAGCACGTGGCTTTGTTTACAAATCTGTCAAAAAGCACGTGGCTGTCAAAAAACACGTGGCTTTGTTTACCTCATGCTAGTTAGGTTAAGTTGGCACTACTGGGGTTTAGGCCCGTCAAGATGGTAGTACTGAGGTTTGCGATGCGTTGTTGTCGATGACAGCTGTCAAAAAGCACGTGGCTTTGTTTACAAATCTGTCAAAAAGCACGTGGCTGTCAAAAAGCACGTGGCTTTGTTTACCTCGCGCTTGTGAGGTTAAGTTGGCACTACTGAGGTTTAGGCCCGTCAAGATGGCAGTACTGAGGTTAGCGGTGCGTTGTTGTCTGTCAAAAAGCACGTGGCTTTGTTTATCTCGCGCTAGTTAGGTTAAGTTGGCAGCACTCGAAGAGGCCTCTGGCTGAGGTGGAGGAGGCCACTGGGAGGCCACTGGCTGAGGTGGAGGTGGAGGTGGCCACTGGGAGGCCACTGGCTGAGGTGGAGGAGGAGGTGGCCACTGGGAGCCGGAGGAGGAGGAGGCGCCAGAACCATCCAATTATACTACTTGTGTGACATGCACTCACATTAGGAACTAGGAGAAGTGCATTTCACGAACGGTAATGAACCCTTGAAACTACCATTCCATCGTCGGTTGTCTGCCTCGACTGCTTCGGTAGAACCATATTGATTCTTAAATCTTGGAGTCGTGTAGAATTATTTCCTGTCACTTCATCGACCGATCTACTGGGTTCAGAGGAGAGCATAACTACTTCAGATGAGGAGCAAAAATGTGCTGAGTAAAAATTTACTGAACGAAATTACGACAATCATATTTACTGAATAACCCCCAAAAAATTAATTTATCACAAAATGTTATAAATAAGTCATATTGCATAACGTGAACGGCGAAATTATCCTGAAATTATTTACTTTAGTGTCTTACAAAGTTTAAAAACGCAATATAAGATTTGTGGACAGCAAAAGCCGTAAAAGGACAGAAAACCTGAAAATCGGGCAACATTGACCCAAACGATAACTGATAGGTAACCCACACGATCCATGAAATATCTGACCTTCAACAAACAGAATTCCCGATTTAAATATAATTAAAGTCGAATATCCTCTCGGATACCGGAAAATCCCCCGAATGTATCCTTAATCGAACCAAATTAACTATCAGTTGCTCTGGATAGGTTGCGAAATATTATTTGAAAGCATGGTGTTGGTTACAAGTTAACAGAAATTATCAAAATCTGAAATAAAATCACACCATGTGTTATCAACTCGTGACAGCCTTAAGTTATAGATAAATTTCGATGCCGAAATATGCATCACACCAAACAGATGTTCAGAATGAACCAACAACGCTTGATCAGACAGGATCTTGCGTTACATCGTTCTGAAGGAACAAAACTGCCAAACGCAGGGAAACATTAACTCACTATGCGTTTAGAAGAAACGCCAAACACTGCAGGTAAATAAAAGTGATAAATTACTCCAAAAGTCCTCTTATTAAACCAGCTTTCTGGTTATGAAAAAGTTACGTCATTAAATTAGTTAAAGTACATGTCCACGATATAAAAAAGAACCAACATGATATCTTTCCAACTCTGTATAACTACAACTAAAATTTCAAATCCGTTTACCTACATTTGTCCCCATAAACATTATAACACCTGACGATCGAAACCGCATTCGTAGTGTAAATTCCTCAATACAAATAACTGAGGGTCAGCACACTGCACTATCGTAACATACCGCACACCCGAACAATACATATCGAAGTGAAACAAAACAATGTAAAATAGAAAATGAAAGGTCATCGAGCTTGAACGCACGCGGCTAAGTAGCAGGGACCAGTCTCCATTAGCCAGGTTTCCACGTGAGACAACTCTTACATTTAAGCCAATATTGATGCAACGCTACTATGGAAGCACTTTCCAGCTATGCCGAAGCGTGGCCTAAATAGTACTTGCTAATATCTTCCGTACCTGCATCCACTGCTGTAGACACTGTCATCATTCAAGTCCATTAATGGAAATGCCTAAACTATGACTTGGCTATGTACAAACGGCGACCTGATCCTATCGTTGAGCCAATGCTACAGTGTCTACACACCTCTAAAAGTAATCATGTACATGTGGCATCCCGTACCTATCGTTGAACCAACACTATGGTATCTCGATACCCCTAAAAGTAATGATGTACATGTGGCACTCCGTACCTATCGTTTAGCCAACACTGTGGTATCTCGATACCTCTAACAGTAATCATGTACATGCGGCATCTCGAATCTATCGTTGAGCCAACACTAGGGTATCTCAGTACCTCTAACAGTAATCATTTACATGCGGTATCTCGAATCTATCGTTCAGCCAACACTATGGTATCTCGATACCTCTAACAGTAATCATGTACATGCGGCATCCCGAATCTATCGTTGATCCAACACTATGGTACCTGCTTACTTCTAACAGTACGTACACACGCATCACTCCTATTGTTGAGCCTACACTACGGTATCTACACTGATATTGTCGGGCGAAATCGGAAATTTAAAATAACGTCCGGATATTTAAATCCATTTCTCATTGAAATTAAAACACATGAAGTAAAATCCGCTGCAGAAATGAACTCGAATCTGGAGTAATATTAACTATATCCATTTCCTACGATAAAGTGTGAAATTGAAATTAAATAACGGGTTTAAATAGTTCAATCTATCACTCATAAAAATTCAAACACACACAGTGAAGTCACTAAATAAAAGTAAACTCAAATCTCGTCTATTACATAACATAAATAAATACAATAATCGCATCCACCACTATATTCGAGGTACAAGTCATCCCAAGGCTGCAAATAACCTGCAATGTCAACACTCCAAACATGTGCCATTGTAAACTCTCCAGTGAAGTAAATTTTCATCAACATACGCTGGTTAAACTCTCAATTTGGTAAACTCACTCGTCACCCGCAATGTTTCCAATTCGCGATGTTTTTGGCCTTGTAAAAATACAGAATAAAATTCAACTTTCAATAAGCAGATATTACCTCGATCGTGCGTAAGAATGTATTTTGTTCGTGAGGTCAGTTATAACAAAATGTACTTCGCTGGTATCAAATGGAATCGTCAATTTGATTTAAAATAAAATAATAATCAGGGGAGAATATCACTTGTACTTAAAATATGCGTTACAATGCACTCACTGGGATTTGACAACCCTCACATTTTTCAATCGCTCTGTTTAACATAATTCAGGATCGCTACAGGATACCACTCCTTTTATGCAGCCTGTCTCGAAAATATTAAACACCAGCATATACACCCTGTCAAAAAAATTCTCTCCATCAAATTACAGGGCCATTTATCTTCGGCATCCTACTTATAACTTCACACTCATAAAATACAGGGCATACTCTGCCTCAAACTATCTTCCTAATTATTCTCATAAATACTTCATTCCTCGTTTCGATCCATTTTCTTTTGGAGCTTGATAAAATTGCAAGTATAAGTCATCCCATAACCAAACAACTTAATAATCTAAAAGTAGCTTTTCTAAATTTTTCCAGACCTCAGAAGCAAATTAGCATGCCGTGATTCTATCTCTACCGAGCTCGATAGCTGCAGTACCTTCAGTGTAGCCAGTATCCAGTATTCGGGAGATAGTGGGTTCGAACCCCACTGTCGGCAGCCCAGAAAATGCTTTTCCGTGGTTTCCCATTTTCACACCAGGTAAATGCTGGAGCTGTGCCTTCTTTGAAGCCACGGTCGCTTCCTTCCCATTCCTAGCCCCTTCCTGTCCTACCGTCGCCATAAGACCTGTCTGTGTCAGTGCGACGTAAAACAACTTGTAAAAAATGATTCTATCTCTCAAATACACGGTGTCTCAAAATTAAATATCCAAATGCCAAAAAATATCTCAATTCACTGGATTTCGATAAGAAACTGTAAACCACGCTCACACAACTGTTGAATACATTATTATCTCAATTTACTCCTAGCGTGAATATTACTATTATTATTATTATTATTATTATTATTATTATTATTATTATTTTATTCATCACACTTATAATTGTCATCTTTACTTTATCATTATTACAACTTTTACCGCCGTGAACATGTTTCACTGACTTTTATTGTAATATTTAATTTCGCATTTTAAGAAAATTAGCACAGTTTTATTCGCCTCGCGGCTACAAATTACCGAAAATCGCACCTACAATATTTCCTGGTACACTTGCTGAGCACACGACACAAAATCTTCATCGCAACACGCTTAATTCTACACACGCCACATATACAACGCGGTGTCATGATTTACCAACTAATTTAAGAGGACAAGCATTTACATTTCTAACTACAAAGACATAATAATGGAATTAGACTGCATTTAGCAAGCCTCCGACTTAGCACCTCATAATCATAGGTGGCATTCTTCACTTAAATACTACCTTATCAATTACATTGACTCTGCATTTCTTGGTGCAATACAAATTAATTCTTCTTCTTATTCTTCTGATAAATTATAGTCTAATATAACACCACTTTGAAACATACGGAAATGAAAGATACGGTGAGCAATGTTTATAACCTCGTGACTGCTTGGACCGCATGAAGCTACTAACGTCTAACGGCCAGGTGTTCTTTCCAGCGTATGCATGGGAAAAGAAAACGTGCACCTCGCCTTCTCACCTGCAAAAAAATTATTTCTCCCGTGGTCAGGTAATCAAAGATCGTGTTAACAGACTAGATAGACAGGCAGACTTTAATCTCCTTTACGTAAGTTCATTGGAACCTTCGTAATCACTAATACATGGTGTCACAATGTCCCCGTCGCACTGCGGTGACTGCAGCATTGCTGTTATTAAACTTATTTGAAGTTTTCCCAACACTTGCCTTTTCTACCTCTCTCAAGCCAATACGGCTTTCGAGATCCCAAGTCTATCACCTAGTTCTTGAAATTTTCTTGGTGTCGACTGTCGCAGGTTCACCCTCTCGGACCGATGAATGTTGAGTGGCTTCCCTCGTGGTCAGGGTGGGTATTTATACGAAATCTAGTGACGCGGGACAACGCGTCCCCTGATGTTGTGCAATCATCCCATTTTGTATACCGCTTGACCGATATTTCAAAAAACTCGCATCAGAGATACCATTCTATTTTCCCGATCACAATGGTATTTGTTCCGGGGTATCTATGGAACGCAGAGAGGTGAAAGAAGGTGCCGGGGTGAATGGGTCTACCTACAATATCAAAATTAATTTAAAATTTGAACTGAAGGTTGTATTTCTTCAAAACAACAAACTTAACAAATTTTCACTTAGTGAACATAACAACATGTCAGGTACAAAAGCAGTCTTGTAATAAGACTTAGAAAATCCAAGATTAGTGATTTTTACTGGTTGGGCTTCAAGCCCCAGATTTACAAATTCCGAGCTGCAGGCTCGAGTTTACAAAATTTACAATTCAAAATGAGGAATAATTTAGGCAAGGGCAGAAATCCCCCAATTCAAGAGCACTTGCTCCAAAGGTTACAATCCTTAGCTTTCCAGAGGCAACCCTTACTATTACAAAACTTTGGAAAGAGCTTACATGCTCTCAATTTCTTACAGCCCACTCAAGGCAACATTACATCAAAATCTTACACTCTCAGGCCTCACAAGGCATGATTTACAAATGGAAATAGTTTTACACAGCGGTATCTAGTACCCAACCTACTGGGCCTTTGCGGAAAAAGAATAGGTTAAATAAATGGCCCGAAAACAACTGAATGGAGGCGTACACTGCGCTCCCAGATAATGAAAAATTAAAACCTAACAGGGCTCTCAGGCCGATGAACCAGGGGCTAGTCCCAAACTACTGAGGTGGCTCGCATGGAAATAACTTTAATACATTACAGGAAAGAAAACAGTTACGAAGTCGTAGTCACCTCAAACCAAGATGAAGGGGAGCTCGAGAGGGTAACTCACTCTCTATCTCCGATTTACAGTTAAAGACTTTATGAAATTTTATATTAGCCGAAAGAAGGTTTACATTTTAGAAAAGTTTGTTACATAGTTAAAAATTCGGACCTTCCCCTCGGATAAGTCTGTGGATGTAGCTACAGAAAATAGGATTTAGGTTGCCATACCTGGCTGATGTACTGCCTGCCGAAGAATGTGTCGTCCCACCTCCTGCCTTAACACACACACTCAGAA
This sequence comes from Anabrus simplex, assembly GCF_040414725.1. NCBI lineage: Eukaryota > Metazoa > Arthropoda > Insecta > Orthoptera > Tettigoniidae > Anabrus > Anabrus simplex. The sequence goes on along the minus strand of NC_090266.1, from coordinate 137,715,245 downwards.
AGACGATGATCAATTGACAAGGTAGCCAGAAAAGCCGCAGTTTATATACCCTCAGGGAAGGTTCGAGAGGATTCTGGACTAATCTGGATACACCCTCTCATTTGTATTGGCTGAACCCAAAAGTTACACTCAAAATCGAACAATAAGCCTATGATAGGCTGAAAATTAATTACAGAAAATTTTCATTGGCTAGATTCAAAACTGGCGGAATGAGAAGGAAGTGTCACAAACCTAGAAACACATAACAAAACAAATGAAAGTTAAGAAAACCTATAAACACAAAATTAATTTCAGTAACAAATTGTTCTTCCTGGCACCAGAGTACGTGACCATAGTTTTTTGGTAGTGACATCTGTGGAAAATGTCCAAACTTCTTGATGTACAGCAAAAAAAACCAAGAGAAATCCAATCAGTTTAGGAAACTTCACAATGACACAATTACTTAAGATTTCAGTAGTGGCATCTTCTGATTAAAGTCTCAACTTTATGTAGTAGCAATTTCACATTTTGGTCGGTACCGGAGTTCATTAAGGCGCTTATTTTGAAAGTGCGGAGTTGCGGTGTACCTCCCGGTACAGGATTTTTCATCGATTTCTCCTGCTTCTTTCACGGGCGTATTCAATTAATTCCGTGGGGTGACTTTCCCGCGTTAAATGAATGGATGACCTCGCCTCGTGCCGTTCCCTCCTTGCCGACAGACAATCGAACTTCTCTCTGGGCATAATTTATTACATATCTCCCTGTGAAGTGAGCTTCATCAAATGATTCCAAAAATTCTCATTAAATACGTCCTCTCTAATGGCATTGTTGAGATCTCTCCCAATTGGGGTTATTAAGCCAAAATTTTATTATCAATTTCCCGAAGTCCTCCGAAATGTTCCGTTCTTTCTCGATGCTTTGGTCACCTCCTGCTGCGAGTAACAAGCAAGGAACATCAGTCTGGCTATTTACAAAGATGGATGCAAGTTTTCTCCTCTCGTATTTTGCCCTATATAGCAGTGCGGCGGTTCTTCTGCAATGTAGAATTATGGGCTCAGTAAGGCGGACTGCAATGCTGTGCTGGACTATCGTTTGTACTAGAGGAATACCCACAATGAAGATGTCGGGTTAAAAGTCGTTTGAAAGTTCGTCGTCATCGTTGCGAACATGGAACGTTTGCACCTCGTGCTTTCGAAATGGGACAACTACAGATGTAGGGGAGGGTATTTTGTATACTGTGCAAACGACTCCTTCCATCGACATAACGAAGGTTCGAGATGCAAGTGAATGCCCCTCATTCGACTGTCTGGAGACTGTTGCAACCGTAGTATCCTTACCAAATGCAACGTGTCCAGGCTTTGTCACCAGCAGATTACCCTGCATGAGAAACGTTCTGCCTGGGTTCTTACAGCAGTGTGACACAAATCTGAACTTTTCTGCGTTTGTGTTATTCACAGATGAAGCACAGTTCGCACTGGATGGCACTACCAATTTTCACAATCAGCATGTATGGACAGAGAAAACCCATATGCTATTTTTTCTAGCTCATCACTAAATGCGCTCCTCCCTTAATGTGGGGACCACTGTCGTTGCTGATTGGTTAGTTATTATTATTATTATTATTGTTATTATTATTATTATTATTATTATTATTATTATTATTATTATTATTATTATTATTATTAACAAATACATCACAATTGGGAAATATCCCGGTGGCAATGGTCATTTACAGTAGTGTGATAATAAGGTAAAGTTTAAACATAATCACCCAACTACAACAACAACTACAACTAAAAAGTACAACAAGCAATTATATGGAAAGAAAATATTACAAAACATACTGCTAGTTTACTATTCTCATGCCCGAGTGCACCAACCTCGGTAAAGAGAATACCGCGGTAAACTTCACAATTTTACCAGGGTAAAGTCGTATTTCTGTTGCACCAAGCTCGGTTTCGAGTTTACCGACATTTTACCGCGGTATAATGTTTACCGCGCGTGAGCGAGCGGTTAACTAAGAAAACCGCGGTAAAGTTTATTTGTGCTCTGTGGTTAAAGATTCCAAGATGGAGCTTAACAACTATAGGTTATATCTCCAGTATCTTAATCAGTTTGAAAGAAATGAAGGGAGAATTATAGAAGAGAGACGCGATTTATTTGAAGAATTAAGCGATGTTTCGTTCCAGAGAAGATTTAAATGGTGAGCAATTGGAATGCCCGACTGGGAGAAACTGACCTATGTCGCCTACAAATCGTCTTTTAATAGCGCTGCGGTTCTATACAACTGGAACATTTCAAGGAGTGATCGGTGACGTCTGTGATGTTGACAGAACAACTGTATGCCGCATAATACACAAGGTTTCTGATCTACTTGCGTCGTTATCGCCACAGTTCATTCAACTTTCACTTACGCAGCGAGAACAAAGAGAGGTTATGGAAGGGTTTCATACAATAGCTGGGTTCCTTGGTGTATTGCGTGCGCTGGACTGCACTCATGTGCGAATACAGTCTCCCGGAGGTGAAAATGGGGAGGTATTTAGAAATAGGAAAGGTTATTTCTCGCTAAACATGCAAACTGTGAGCGATTCGAAACTCATGATACGAGATATTGTAGCAAGATGGCCAGGGTCGACTCATGTTAGCACAATATTTCACAATTCTCGGCTGGGAGCGCGTCTCGAGACGAGAGAAATAGCTAATGGCTATATTTTGGGTGATGGAGGTTACCCATGTAAATCTTTCCTCCTTACACCTGTTCAGAATCCCACCTCCCCAGCAGAACAACGATATAACAGAGCCCATATTGCCACAAGGAATGTTGTCGAGAGACAATATTGTGTGTGGAAAAGGAGGTCCCCTTCCATGTCTTTAGGACTTCGATGTAACATTCAAAACATGTCGAACATTATTTTCCATTTTAAGGAGTCGATAACTTGCTTGCGCTGTCACAAAATGTAAACACGAGGGACAAGTGACTGTCGAAACGATCACTGCCGGCTGGATAAACTAAAGACAAGTGACTATCGAAATGATCACTGCTTCCTGAATACTACTTCTAATTTCTCCCGAGGGGAATAATAGCGAGAAAATCAAGCGTCTAGAAACCGCGGTAACGAAACCGGGCGATAGTAATGGTGCACTGCTTTTACGACAATACCACGGTAAAAGTTTTACCACGGTTTCGTAAAGGCTGATAATTACCGAGCTTGGTGCACTCGGGCATAAATCCAGCATCATCATATACAATTTCACACACAACCTATTTTCAGTGCTTAACCCAACGGCTTACAATACTATAGGTTGAGGTTACTACTAGTTTAACACTACAAGTGATGTAAAGTAAACTTAAAACATAACTACCCAACAGCAACAACAACAACAACTGCAACAACAGGAGTACAACAAGCAATCCCATGGAAAGAACATATTACAAGGAATACTACTAGTTTAACATTCTAAATTCAGCATCTTCATATAAAATTTCATTCACAGCTTAAGTATTTCCAGTGCTTAACACAACAGCTTACAAAAATATAGGTTGGTACTATAGTTGGATGCCTTATACTTTCATACAGGCTTACTGGGCAGATATACAGAAGCTTTCTTGAAAATACTACACCTGATGTAACTCATTTGAAGACACTCCACTGAACACGCGTCAGTCATACGGCTCACCTGTATTTGGATCGAACGTTTCCTAAGCGATAGATATGTAGAGATGGGTCAATTACTTGGCCTCTACGCTCATCTGAACTTATCCATTGAATTCTACGTGTGGGGCCATTTGAAATCAAGACAATGGTGTATTCGTCTCCGGTGCCTTATACGGAATTCTTTCGGGATCGAATTGTAATAGGTTGTCAGGACATTCCGCAAATCTGGAATCGTCTTCGCAGGGCCCTGCGACATCGATGTGAGGCCTGTATTCACGCAGGGGGCGGGGGGAGATATTTTGAACATCTTCTGTAAGAAATTACGACATGGTATGTGTCATAGATACAGCTTCACAAGGAAGAAACCAAGCATTTCTGAGCAAAAGTTATAATGGATTTTTTTGATTGTATGAAGAATGTATCCCTGAAATTATGCCTGCTATTTTTGAGGCATCCTGCATTTAATAAGCTTATTAATCGATATTTGCTAACATACTCTCCAGTTTCGTTACCTGGCTTAACTGTTGGTATGTTTTTTGCCCTTTTCCAATGTTTAGGAAATATTGCTGTTCCCAGGCATTTGTTGTACAGTGCAGTTATATAGAATGGCACTATGGTGAAAAATATGTAGGAATATACCGGTATCGCTTCTCACACCGTATTTTCCTGGAGCTGTTTTGCAATACATACCGCCGTGCGGTTGGGAGCACGCAGCTGAGCTCGCATCCGGGAGATAGTGGGTTCGAACCCCACTGTCGGCAGCCCTGAAGATATTTTTCCGTGGTTTCCCATTTTCACACCAGGCAAATGCTGGGGCTATACCTTAATTAAGGCCACGCCCGCTTCCTTCCAATTCCTTTTTTTTTTGCTAGGGGCTTTACGTCGCGCCGACACAGATAGGTCTTATGGCGACGATGGGATAGGAAAGGCCTAGGAGGTGGAAGGAAGCGGCCGTGGCCTTAATTAAGGTACAGCCCCAGCATTTGCCTGGTGTGAAAATGGGAAACCACGGAAAACCATTTTCAGGGCTGCCGATAGTGGGATTCGAACCTACTATCTCCCGGATGCAAGCTCACAGCCGCGCGCCTCTACACTCACGGCCAACTCGCCCGGTCCTTCCAATTCCTAGGCCTTTCCTGTCGCATCGTCGCCATAAAACCTATCTGTGTCGGTGCGACGTAAAACAACTAGCAATACATACCTTCAGTTATTACCCTTAATTCTTTTATGAATGGCCTGCCATCGTCTGTGCTAGGTTTGTATTTTGTTTTACAATTTGCTGTATGTCGCATAGACAGATGCACATTTTTTCAGATGTATGTATGTATATAATATACAGACATATGTATATACAGGGCAATTCAAAATGATGGACCCGATTTTATAAATTTATTCTGTGAAATCTAATAAACATGTCGTAATGTGAGACATGTGCTAAGAACGGTAAACTCTCAAAGATTTTTCCAGTCATATCACAAGTGTTCTATGTGAGCACCTCGCGTACCACGACATACATCAAGCCGATAGTCTGTCTCCTGACAAACCTTGTGTAGTGTGTCGCGGCCAATATCTGCGATGGCTGCTGTGATGCGGGCACAAAGGTCGTCCAATGTTACAGGAAGAGGTGGTGCGTAAACATGATCCTTTACGAAACCCCACAAGAAATCACATGGGGTTAAGTCGGTGGAACGCGGTGGCCAACAAATGAGAGTTCGATCCTCCTGAGATGCACGACCTGTCCAGCGTTGTGGCAATGTCTCGATGAGATGGCTCCGAATGTGCCATGGTAATGCGGAGGGGCACCATCCAGTTGAAGGACGAAATCTGCACTATCCTCTTCGATCTGTGGCAGGAGCCATTGTTGCAGCATATCAAGAAAAAAATTCCTGTCACAGTAGGTTCAATGAAGAAAAAGGGTCTATAAAACTTCTCATGGGAAATGGCACAAAACACATTCACCTTGGGAGAACCGCGTTGGTGTTCCACAACTTGATGGGGATTGGAAGTTCCCCAGATCCTTACGTTGTGTCTATTCACAGTCCTGGAAAGGTGAAAAGTCGCTTCATCACTGAAAATTACCCTTTCAGAGAACCCATCCTCTTCCATTAATGCGAGAAAATCAGCGCAGAAGGACGCTCGAGCAGCATAATCAGTGCCTTTTAAAGTCTGCACCAGTTGCAAACGGTAGGGTTTCATTCGTAAACGTTTCCGCAGAATGCGTCAAACAGTTGCCTGTGGAAGTTCAAGTTGCCTTGATGCCCGGTAGGTGGACTTCTGCGGACTCCACACGAAACTGGCGGGCACACGTTCCACTGTCTCTTCCCCGGTCGAAGGACGGCTAGTCGACTTTCGCTTATAGATGCAGCCCGTGTCTCTGAATTTTGCATACCACGCACGAATGGTTTTTCCAGTAGGTGTGTGTCTTACTTACCTGGTACGGAAATGCCGTTGGACACTAATCACAGACGTGTTTACATGGTAATCAAGAACACAGAACGACTTCTGCTCTCCAGCCACAGCCATTTTCTTTACTCGCATCCTGCGCGCTCGTAACGGCTGAAAATGAAACCACGTGGGATTAAATCTAAACTCAACTAAACTTTGAGATTTTGCCTTTCCTTGCGCATATCTCACAGTATGATATGTTCATTAGATTTCATAGAATAAATTTATGAAATCGGGTCCATCATTTTGAATTGCCCTGTATATTAAATCTGATTACCATTTCGATTAATAATGGGAAAATGTTATGAGAACTTCCGCAATCCATTTTTTTTATTTTTGGCGGTTTAAAGTCGCACCAACACATCGAAGATTTTCGGCGACGCAAGGGTGGGAATGGGCTAAGATTGGGAAAGAAGCGGCCATGGCCTTAATTAGAGTAGAGCCCCAGCATTTTCCTTGTATGAAATTGGGAAACCACGGATACAGCAATCCAACCAGTGATTTTAGGTTATAGGAGGTTAAAACCGTTTTTCTCTTCACACGTGTGTACCTACGAAAAGTAGGGTACTTAAAACCAAACTGTCTTAGCCAAATATGTTTTGATTTCTGTGCATATTCATACCGCATGTATCCTACTCTACAAATTCGACATTCATATGTAGCCTACGGTTTTTCAAAGTTTACAAGATAGTAGCTTGAATCATCCGTAGCTATATGATAGAAGATAATTTTATAATAACCTGTGTGATGGAATAGAGTGAATTCATTTGAATTCCGTTACTCTCAATCAGTTCTCATCACTACACTATGTATATCATAAGATTCTATACACAAGGTTATTCCTAATTATTCTCCAGGCACTCAGCTGTTTTAGTACGAGCAAACTTTTGTATTCAGTTTAGCGACTGGCTTCTCTTTATATTCTCATGTTGTAATTTGAAAGTTTTCTTTAACATCTTGTGAACTCCGACTTTCAACACTTTCCGTGGAGAAACTCCTACCTTCTGTTCAGCTGCAGACAGCATTTAGTACCATCCATAACCGCAAATTTACTACGACATTTATCCCCAGTGTAATTTTTACAATTAGCTTTAAGTCGCACCGACACAGATAGGTCTTAGGACAACAGTGGGATAGGAAAGGCCATGCTTAGAAGGAAGCTTCGTGGCCTTAATTAAGGTACAGCCCCAGAATGTTCCTGGTGTGAAAATGGGAAACCACGGAAAACCATCTTCAGGGCTGCCGACAGTGGGGTTCAAACCAGCTGTCTCCCGAATGCAAGCTGACAGCTGCGCTCCCGTAACCGCACAGCCAACTCGATTGGTCTCAGTGGTTTTAACACCTCACTAACACACAGAGAGTCATGACGACGCTGGATGTGGAAGTTCTAAGACTGAAAAGTCCGGCCCCGCGGTGTAGGTGGCAACGCGTCCGCCTGTCACCCGGCGGCCCGGGTTCGATTCCTGGCCGGGCAGGGTTTTAAATTGAAAATGATTAATATCCCTGGCCTGGGGACTGGGTGCTTGTGTCGTCCTTAACGTTCCTTTCTTCACATTCAACACTCTACACTTCCGCAATTCCAATTACACGCTGGTTCATATCATATGGTGCAAGTAGGGGCAAAAGATCTCTGTAGGTCGACGCCCAGAACAAATAGCTTTAAAAAAGACTGAGAAGGTAATGACCGTCGTCTTGACTAAGGTACAGCCCCAACGTTAACTAGTGTGAAAATGGGGAACCAAGGAAAACTGTCTTCAACATAGGTGGCAGCGTGGTTCAAACCCACCTTCTCCTGAATGCAAGCTTACAGCTGCACGACTCCCAAATTTAACACTTAATTTGACAATTTGAGGGCTTGTTTCTATAAAATTTCTCAAAAACGTTCTGGTATTGAATCGAAAGGCTTTAAATGTAGGCTAGATATCAACCGCATGGCTGGAGTCTCTTCGGGCCTCATGTGGACGGTATAAACCGTACTGATTCAACAGAAAAGGACATGCTGTCAGGATTTCTATCAGCCATTCCATTCACTTGACGTTATTCCAATTTACTACATGGACTGTATGGCTTATGCGCCTCTTAGACTAATGAGATGGTTATATTTAAATAAAATTTTCTGCTATTTCAATACCTGTTAAAGGTGAGTACATCCTCTGATTAGAAGTTCACCCAGATATTAAAAAAATACAGTTAGAGGCAATTTCCATATAGTATATCAACATTAATTGATTTGGTCGAAGACATTTCATTGTATTATAAAATTTTCAAGGGCAATAACTTTAGCTTATAAAATGTTTTTCATGGTATGTCATATAATCTGTTGTTCAAAATCAATAAATATGATATAGAGAAATAAATTGCGTATGATAGTATAAATTGTGCAATTTGATACATCTCCTCATGAAACTTTCTGTAAATAATATACGTAAAATGGCTTCCATAATCTGAAATTTAGTGGAACTATGTTAAACTTTATTTTATCTGAAAAATTGTACTGTTTAAAATAATGTTTGAAACGAAAGTTGTTTTATTTTTCAATAAGTGTGCCAAATTTCTTGAAAATTACATGGAAATCACTTGGCAAATTCCACTTCAAAATAATTTAAATCTGAGTAGGTTCTTACGGCATTTAATATGCCATTTTTATCTTAATCATAATTTCGGATTCGAAGCTGCCGAATGATATCGGCACTTTGTTGATGTAGTGTGATTATTCCTATATATTTATTGATGAGGAAGATAATCTATTTATTTAGTATATAAGTACATTTGAATTCCAATAAAAACGATTGATTAATTCAAAGTAAATAATATGAATCATGTTCATTGTAACAATATTCACAATTAGTATCAGTTGTAATAATCTTAGCTTAAATTCTATCTAAAAATATAATTTACGATCGAAAAAAAATGTTCCCCCCTTTGAGTGTGGATTTGGTCCTGAAAGTTCAGCACGGCTCCTCTTTCCTTAAATCATGAGGAACCGAGTCTAACAATCGCCGTCTTTTTCTCCCATTTCTCTTAACCTTTATGGCCGATTCCATTATTTCCTTAGTTAATCAATTCTATGTAAATATATTGTTAGACTACTCAATTTACCTAATAATTGTGGTAATTCGTCGCCATAAGACCTGTCTGTGTCATTGCGACGTAAAGCAAATAGCAGTTAAGTTAATTGTAGTCATCCCTTGCTATCTTCTCCTCTAGAACGCCCAGGAAATGTAGAAACACCGAGCTGAGTGGCCCAGGCGGTAAAGCCCGGCTTCTGACCTCACCATGCCAGGTTTGATCCCGGCACGGTCCGGTGGTACTTGAAGGTGCTCAAATACCCCAGCTCTTGTCGGAAGATTTACAAGCACGTAAAATAACTCCTGTCTGGCAATAGTTTGCACCTCGGCGTCTCCGAAAACCGTTAAAGTAGTTGGTCGTAAAAACAATAACGTTTAGAAACATAAAAACATACTTTAAATCAGCGATCCTCTTAATTACTTCATAAAGAAATTATAATTATGATAATGTTATTTGCTTTACGTACCACTAACTACTTTCATGGTTTTCGGAGACGCCGAGGTACCGGAATGTAGTCCCGCAGGAGTTCTTTTACGTGCCGGTAAATCTACCGACACTAGGCCGACGTGTTTCATCAGCTTCAAATACCACCGGACTGAGCCGGGATCGGACGTGCCAACTTGAACTGAGAAGGCCAGTGCTCTACCGCTTGAGCTACTCAGACCGTCTAAAGGTTTTTTAAAAAATAGGCTTTACGTCGTACCAACACAGATAGGTCTTATGGCGACGATGGAATAGGAAAGGCCTAGGAGTGGGAAGGAAGCGGCGGTGGCCTCTATTAAGGTACAGCCCCAGCATTTGCCTGGTGTGAAAATGGGAGACCGCGGAAAACCGTCTTCAGGGCTACGGACAGTGGGGTTCGAACACACTATCTCCCGATTGCTGGTTACTGGCCGCACTTAAGCGACTGCAGCTATCGAGCTCTGTCTAAGGGGTTCTCCTCATTGGTTGTAGATATACAGGTTGTGACACTAAGGTACATATTCTTCACTCGTAGAAGAACATGTTATATGGACCAGGATCCCGAGACGCTTTATTTCCATGTCAGAGCTCATTTTCTCCATAATACCTTGATCATGGGAAACACACAGGAACAAAATGTACCAGCATATCACATGACATGTTCAAAGTGCCCTCCGTTAGCACTGATACACGCACAAGCAATACTCCAGGGATGTACCACTGCATCCGCGAGTCAATGCAACGGCGGTTTCATGTATAACTATCATAGGGAACCTCTGTACGGATCAAATAAAAATGTTTGGCTTAGTTGCAGTGCACATGTCAATGAATTCTCCTTTCAGAAGAGTTACCCAAAGGTGGGATTTCTGTTGTGTACTTCTAATGTCGCAAAAGGTATTAGGACAGCTCTACAGACCATTAAATTATTCTTTTGCTGGGTTTCTTCATAAACAATAGGAACTAATTTTGAGCTCAGAGCTCTGCTTTAACGAAACCATTCTCAGATTGATGATGATGATGGTGATGATGATTGTTGTTGTTTAAAAGGGCCTATTATCTAGGTCATCGGCTCCCATTCTCAGACTGCAACTGTCATGAATATGAATAAGATGATCATTGAAGTATGTAAGCTTACTTATCCCGTATAGTGCGTGATATCTGCTTGACTTGGATTCCCCACAAATATTTTTGAATATGACGTCTATTAACTGGAGTAATATATTCAAATGCATCAACGAAAAACACACTTTGACGTCTAAAGTTTGAATATATGTCTGATATTTCTTTAAAGGTAATCCGATTTCATCAGTTCATTGAACAATATATCACCTATTCCGATAAACAAATTGACAGTGGACAAAATAGTGAACTCCGAAGTTTCCATAGCCCATTCCTTTGACTTCAAGACAGCTGTATTAACCATTAACGAAATTATTACAATCATATCTATAAAAGATAAGAATTACAGCTAAGAGCCCAAATTGGTGTCAATGCAGGATAAAATAACTTAGAGAACAAATGTCAAAAACACCAACCTTTATTATTATTATTATTATTATTATTATTATTATTATTATTATTATTATTATTATTATTATTATTTATCAAATGGCTTTTAGTGCCTGGAGAATCCGAGGACATGTTCGGCTCGTCTGGTGCTGGTATTTCTATTTGACGGCCATAGGCGACCCGCGCGCCTGTATGTGGGATGATGATGATAATGAGGTTGGGAGAGGTGAATTCCGGCGTCGGCACGTAGCCTACTCGTGTCGAATAACACCAAGGGGTCTGCCCAAAGCTTAACGTCCCCATTTGCCGGACGAATCCCAGTCAACAGCGTCATATGCCCTCTCTTAATATGAAGGCTGTGGAGAGATTTGGAATTCAACTCAGGGCTTTAGCACGCAATCTGTTGATTAGGAATTGTACACCACTATCTCTCCTACCCTGCCGGCAATGTTCAAATGATAAGAAAAAATTTGACCCTTGAGACTCTAACCGACAAACCAGGGTGTCAGGACGTGGAGTCTTAACATCCAAACGATCATAACCACTAGAGTTTGTCGGAAAACGCGCTTGCTTGTAAGTGAGATAGGGTTAAAGGAAACAGCAACACAACCTCCGACCATTTTCTCATTTTTTAAAGAATTTTCTTCAAAAGTCCACAAGTTTTAATATTTGTGACAAATATACAATATAGCAGGAAGAAGTATGCAAGGCTTGAACTTCCTAGCTCGCTGGGAAGTCAGCAAAAATTCTCGGGCTGACCCACAGCTATACTGTAGGGCTGACGGGTGAGATATATATACAAGAGAAGTGTCTGTTCAAAAGATGCTACTTCCACGTTAAGAAAGTTGTAGAAAAAGCGCAAGAAACGTAAAATGGAACGTGCCCATGATGGGGTTCGGCAGAAATCTTAAGGACTTACATCTTCCTGGTCTGGATTGGTCACGGCAATCGATAATATTCCACTAGGCCTACTGTAACGCGTGTGAACGAAATACTGATTTATTGTTTGGAAGTGGAAAGGGCACGTTTTGAACAGACGCTCCTATATGTTTTGTGACTATTTCATCAGGTTTCATTGTTCTTTATTCCTTATTCTATTGCAGATTTCGCGGTCTGAGATAAACAACATACCCAAGTTCCATCTTCCTACTGATTTCCATACCTAGTCTTTAGTTCTAAGTACAGCAAAGCTAATGCAGTGAACTCGCTGTTGCGATCAACAGTATTCTATAAGAAGGAAGTCACCTCTCATGTGGTACTGTCTTTACACCGGCCTGTTTCCTGACAGACTTTGTTTTACGGGAATGAAAGCTGGGTGGACTCAGGATATCTTATTCATATGTTGGAAGTAACGGGCATGAACGTGACGAGTATTATACGAACAGGTGTGAATAGGCTGGCGGGTTCTCGGAATAAGGAGATAAAGCCTAAGTTAGGAATGAATTCGATGGACGAAGCGGTACGTATAAACGGACTTCGGTGTTGTGATCATATCAGGCGAATAAAGGAGGACAGGTTACCTAGGAGGATAATGGAGGGTAAGAGAAGTAGAAGGAGACTCAGACGTCTTAAGTTAGACTCAGTTTCTAACGATTTAAAGATAAGAGGTCTTGAACTAAACGTGGCCACGAGCTGGTTTAGAACATTCACAGAGGCTTGCAGACTGAACGCTGAAAGGCAAAACAGTCTTGAATGAATATGTATGTATGTACGTACGTACGAAATGCATGTTCTCCGCTAACTCTCTTCCTATGTATTTGAAGTTCTCCATTCATCCGCGATCATTGTCTGCAATTTTATGCCTCCTTTTCCTTCTCCTTTACTTCTTCTTTTGCTTATATTCACATTAATTCTCATTCCCTATTGTTAAATCTTTTGATTTTCTACATCAAGCTTGCTCGTTCTCTCACTCAAATTAGCAAATTGGATAGTTTTCATTCTCGTGCTGCCATGCACTTACTTTACTGCCTTCGCACCACGTCATTTGTGAACAATCTAGGTAACCGTGTGCTCCCGTGTCTGAATGCAACGTAAATTCTTCGACCATATTTATTCAGGCCTATTAATTGATTTAACCTTTCCAAAAGTTTTCTGTACCAGGCGTGCCCAAAATTTAGCTGTGGGGACAATATCACATGCCTTTTCTAAATTCATAAAAGGCTGTACCATATCATTTCATTCCTCCCAAAGCGTTCCTTTTCTCATAATGAAAATGGTTTTTCCACTGTTGATCTTCCATGTATAAAAGCAAAGTGTTCTTGTGTTTCTGTATTTTCTTTGATCCTCCTTTCTGGTCTTCTTTCGATAATTTTGGTACTTAGTTTTTCCTTCTTCTTCGTCTGCCCCTTTTTCCACACTCCGATGAGAACGCTGGTGCAATGTCACATAGGCTGTGTGAACTTGGCACTGTTTTACGGCTGGGTGTCCCTATGCTCTACTAATACCGGTACGTGTTTCTGTAGTAGCAGGCAGTGCGGTGTGTATTAAGGAAATACAAACACCCCCCATCGAAGTAGAGGAATTGATCAGAGATGGTTTGAACGTGGATCGACCGAGCGAATTGGCCTTGCGGTAAGGGTCTCGCAGCAGTGAGCTTGCATTCGGGAGAGTGTGGGTTCGAAGCCGCCTGTCGGCAGCCCTGAAGATGGTTTTCTGTGGTTTCCCATTTTCACACCAGGTAAATGCCGGGGCTGTACCTTAATTAAGGCCACGGTCGCTTCCCTCCCACTACTAGCCCTTTCATGTCCCGTTTCGCCATAAGACCTACCTGTGTAGGTGCGACGTAAAGCAAATTTTAAAAACCGCGAAACGAACCCATGACTCCCTGACAATTTTCATTCAATGAAGGAGCTAGATAATGTTCTTTTTTTCATTCTACCTTGGAAGTTACTATTTCAATTACCATTGGGCAGTCTTCTGGCAACTCATCTGTTCCAGTTCGATCTTCCGAACTGATAATTACATCTCTACTGTAGCAATGTCTCTTTCAATTGTTTCTCTTGTAGTGCGGATATTTTCCTTTGGCAAGTGACTGTATTGTTGGCTGTGCATTATGTTCGGTGGTGGTGAAGCCATCTCGAAATCAAAATTACGTAGAAAAGTGAAGAGATTTTAAAAATTACCAAAAATAATTCAGCCGCAAAAATACACAGATGGCCTGCAGATACTCGAGTGCCACGTAGTCAGCGAGATAACATCCTCAGTCGTATTGTTCGGCTTTCATGACCGGATCAACTGCGTTATATATCAGACAATTCCTCAGTTGGTCTCATAAGGCTACGTGAATCCCGTTCAGGAATTAAAATCCGGGAATCGAACCTAAGGACTACAGGTAAATGACAGACGTTCGACACCTACTGCACGAGGCTGGCGATGGTTCGTAGAGGACATCCATTTTTTTATTCGGTTTTAGAACTTTGAGCAAAATTGACTCGTACCTAATGAATTAAGACAAACTTAAGTAACTCGCCAAGGGTAAAGCCAGATTGATTATTGTACTTCATACCGCATGCAGATCACGGTGCTGAGCATCGCTCCCACAGTACGACAAATTTGAGAACACCACTCTTCGAGTAACGTTCATCTCCGACTGTGTAACGTTAGACGCTCACCTAAGTTCAGGCTGTGGGTTAAGGGACTTCATACAACAACATCATCTTAAATATTTACTTTTCTAGGTTCATCTGAAAAATCATATCTGTCTTCGCGTCCGTGTTCAGTACAAAATACATTTTAAAATTATATTTCATATCGGCCTACATCCATTTGCCTGAGGGGTATACGGAAATATAAATTCTTTCTAACCCAAAAATGAATGAAACATCTATTGTAACAATGCCCACTTTCGTTCACGGTGTTTAAAAAATAGCTCAATGAAAATAAGTTTCAAAGTTTTGTACACGCTAATATCGGAAGATGGCTGGACAGTTCGCACGCAAGAACAAACAGAATCTGGTTTAGCCCTGCTGCACGATGTACGCGGGCGTGATTTCCAGACCTTAGTTCAAAGACTAATTTTTCAGTACGAAGTGTTCTGACGCTAAAAGACGCCTTTTGTTCTATCGTTTGAGACATTTTATCGTAAACACAGTTTACTTCCTGGGCAGAGCAGCAATATATCATGTGTCATTATAATGATTAATTACTAGACTTTTTGGTTGTTATCGAGGCTACCACCGTATGGGACAACCACTTGATTTCAGTTTATTCTAGAAACTGACACTTTGTTTGGTGTTGCAAACCATGTAATTTTATTGCATGAATTGGGAAATATTTATCAAATCTATCCCGTCTCTACGATAAACACCCCAGTTCCGGGGGAAAATCCACATCAATAACATCACTTCTTAGCCATGATTCGTGTCCTAATACATTATGTGGTGAATACATATATACTGTATGTTTTTCCCGTGATCCCGTTTCTGATACAGATCGGAGGTGAGGTGAGATGAAATTATATACGGCACGTTTTACGCCCGGATGTCCTTCCTGATACCAACCTCAACTGAGGAGCTAATGAAGGTGAATATTATTGGGTAAGAAGGTGGAAGGAATCGGCTGTGACCTATGAATAGGAACTCTCCCGGCATTTTCCTGGAAATGAAAACGGTAAATACCAGGAAACCATTCTCAGGATAGCCGACAGTGGGACTCTCCAGAATGCAGAGTTTGGCTCCATAGCAGTAGCCTGTTCACACGCACTCCCACTCCGCTATACATATCTATGAAATTCATTCAATTCCTTTGTTTCTGTACTTCTACGGTTTAATACCAACCACTTTAAATCATACTTATTTGACTTTGAGCCCCTGAATTCTCATCAAGGGGAAGGACCTTGAGGGCCCAGGGGCCTCGTCTGGGGAGAGTTTAGGAGATCTGTAGGTAGTGTCATAGTTGGGGACGTATGCAATATGGTCATGACAGCGTGAGAGAGGTTAAAGGGAGCGGAGATTGTTATCATTGTACGAGAGATACTGATTGGAGGGTGATCGGGGATTTAAATGAGACTGTAGAGTTGGTACTTGTCTACCCAAGAAACATCAAGTTGCCTTTTATCTTTAGTGATGAGCTTTACACCTAAAAATTTCATGTTCCTCATCCTCATTTTTTCAAATCTTAGAATTCTTCTTTCACCAGTATGAATACTCCCTACTCCTAGAAAAACCTTGATTTTAACATTTTATAAATATAAAACTCAGCGTTTTATGAAGAAAAGATGTCACTCACGTTTGTTATTTTTTTGCGAGTTCATGTCACTTGTTATTAGAGAAGTAAAACGTTCATTTTATCAAACTGTGTGTTATTGAGTAGAACACGTAACTAAGTACACCTATCAGAGTGTATAAGTTAAATTACGAAATTATACCTTCATTATAAAGCACACGAGTGAACGAAGCTGATAACCAAGATGAATAAAGCAACAGCAACGCATTAGGAAAGAAGTTCCAGCATTTCTCGCTGATAGAAGCTATCAGGTCGTCATTTTCTGAGTTTTTCTCAGTTCATTGTATTCCATTTCCGCTGAAAATATCAGTCTATTTTCACAGTGTATTGTAAAACAATAAGAACGGAAAGCACTTAGTTTACCATCAGCTTGTTGAAATTGGCTTTGTCGGTCCTTGACTTGCAATCCTGTTAGCCATGGTGTGGCAAGGAAGCCATATTGATCGCTAGGCATTCTTTTCGAGGGGTTGCTAACAAAAGAAAGGACTTGGAAGATAAAATGAGGACATCAGCTAATTTCTGGCGCCCAATCTCATCATAAGGTATTATCGCCTCTCCACCCTCCATCACGCTCTTCACCCTCCACAAGCACCCGCTGTATTAGCTCCTCGCATCTCCTGCTTTCTCTCTTACTGCTCTGATATTTCCTTATTAGGCTGCTTTATGTTTTGAAATGAGACACACTCGTCCACAACAGTTAAGGTTAAGACTCAATCTACGCTGGTTTCCTCAGAAGTGAGGACATAGTGTTATATTATTTCAATTGCTTTCATAATCGCATTATACTTAGATGGCAAAACCACCGTAGTTCAGTCGGTAGAATAGAGGCTGTGAAAGCCAAAATCTGTAGGGGTTTGGGTCCTACTGGTGTCCGATTGGCCATTCTTCCGCCTGTACTCTATGTGGTCTACTCGACACGACCTAACAGCTAAAAGCCTATCCGTTATTTATTTATTTATTTATTTATTTATCGGCATTCCTTGCTGAATGGTCACCTTCAAGGCCTTCGGTTGAGAGTGTTTCATGTCCGATTATGCGTCACAGATCGCATCTGAGACTGCACCAGAGTATGGAATATGTGGTAGAAGAAGAAGAAGAAACATATTAATTAATTAATTAATTAATTTATTTATTTATTCTTCTTCTTTTTCCGTTATTCCCATTCAAAGAGCGCGTTTGAACTTGTTCATTGGCCTCATGGTGTTCGCCTTCTTATCCTCCCAAAATCTCTTCATGAAGGCACTGTGTTGCATCTTGCGTTCTGTGGACCACTTCCTACCAGTTTTCTTTCTTGGTTTCTCCACGAATTTGTGCTGGGCTACTATTGCACTAATTTATTTATTTATTTATTTATTTATTTATTTATTTATTTATTTATTTATTTATTTATTTATTTATTTGAATATAATAAAGCAGCTAGGAAGTAACCCAGCAAATAGCATGCTGACACACGGCGTACAGTACATAAGTAACTATTAAGAACGCATAGGTTTTTTTTTTTGCTAGGGGCTTTACGTCGCACCGACACAGATAGGTCTTATGGCGACGATGGGATAGGAAAGGCCTAGTAGTTGGAAGGAAGCGGCCGTGGCCTTAATTAAGGTACAGCCCCAGCATTTGCCTGGTGTAAAAATGGGAAACCACGGAAAACCATTTTCAGGGCTGCCGATAGTGGGATTCGAACCTACTATCTACGCATAGTTTATTATGGAATAATATATTCACAATCGCTGGAAATAATCGAATAGATGCGTCAATTCAGCTTATAGAAAATACTGTATTGATAGATGCGAGTGAAGGAAACAGGCCTGCCAAAAATACTGGGTGGTACAACGAAGAATTCGGAAAGAATAGGGCGGGAGTAACGAAAGCTTTAAAATCAAACAGGAAGGTAGGGGTTTTGAAACAAGAATTGCACTTCTATAGCAAACGAAAAGGGTATAGAGAACTTTTAGTAAACACAAAGTATTCATGGCAGAAGAAACAAGCCGAAAATCTGAACAGATATTCCAAAAGAAAGTGTGGACTAGAATTAATAATAATGTTATTTGCTTTACGTCCCACTAACTACTCTTTTACGGTTTTCGGAGACGCCGAGGTGCCGGAATTTAGACCCGCTGGAGTTCTTGTACGTGCCAGTAAATGTACCGACACGAGGCTGACGTATTTGAGCACCTTCAAATACCACCGGACTGAGCCAGGATCGAGCCTGCCAAGTTGGGGTCAGAAGGCCAGCGCCTCAACCGTCTGAGCCACTCGGCCCGGCCTGGACTAGAATTAGCCAAGTCCATAGAGATAGAAAAAGTACAACACAAGCAATATAAGTAATGGGGAATGGCTATTAGATGGGGAGGATACTTGGAAACCCAACATAGAAAAGACTGTGATTTCGAGGGGATTAGAGTGCATCCTGCCTACCGTAGATCAGGAAATTTCTATGAGTGAAATGGAAGATTTAATAGAAAAAGGCCGAAAACGTAAAGCTGGAGCAATTTCAGGTATTAATAATGAATTCTGGAAAGAAGTAAAAAAATATCCTCGAAAGCATAGTAAAAGTATTCAATAAGGTATTTGAAGGAGTGAGAGAACCAAAATCATTGCAGGAGGGAGTTCTTTGCCCTACATACAGTATAAGGCGCTGGCCTTCTGGCTCCAAATTGGCAGGTTCGATCCTGGCTCAGTCCGGTGGTATTTGAAGGTGCTCAAATACGTCAGCCTCGTGTCGGTAGCTTTACTGGCACGTTAAAGAACTCCTGCGGGACTAAATTCCGGCACCTCGGCGTCTCCGCAAACCGTAAAAGAGTAGTTAGTGAGACGTAAAACAAATAACATTATTATTATTACAGTATGAGAAATGGGGTGACACGTCAAATCTATGGAACTATAGAGGGATAACATTACTATATTGTCTAAGTAAGTATTATACGGTGATATTGACAAAAGGACTAATGAATTGGGCAGAGGGGTCCTCAGTCCTGTCGAGACTCCGATCAGGATTTAGGAAGGGAATGAGGACAAGTGACAACATAATGGTTGTTAAACCAATAATGGATAAATACATGAAGAAGGAAAGAGGCAAACTGTACATCACGGCAATCGATATGGAGAAAGCTTTTGGCTCGGTTAGTAGATGGGCTGTCGTCTATAAGTTGAATCATCTCGGAATATCAAGGAAGATGATAAGATTAATTGAAAATACGTATGAGGAATTTAAATGTTCTATCAAAGTGAAGGATGGGGTAGTAGTAGGAGAGATATTTTCAAAACTGGGTCTCAAACGTGGTTGGAAATTATCGCCAATATAGTTCCTATTATTTATTAATGACATTTTCCATTCCGTAGGCTTTGAGAAAGGAGCATCTCCATGTCTCGAGAACCAAAATATTCCGCGTTTTATCTTCGCAGACGATATCCTGCTGCTCCCATTAACCCCTGTCAAAATGCAAAATAGTATTAATGGGATAGTATATTACTGTAAAGAGTGGAATATAAAAATCAATCCAGAGAAAACCAGAGTTATGGTGTGTAAAAGGGGTGACAAACTCTCAAAAAGTGAACAATGGGATAAAACAAAATTAGTTGTTAAAAAAATTGAATACCTAGGGACGATCATAAGCAGCAGTGGCAGATGGTCAGAACAGATGAAAAGAGGGATAAGGTGCTCTGTTTAGTATAAAAATATTGGACAAAAGGATGCCGAACATCGAATATGAAGTTCAGAAAAATGTATTTTAGTAGTCAGAACGAAGTTATTGTATGGAGGAGAAATATGGGGAGTGGATGATGGAATTGTAACATTAGGTATAGGTATTAGCATTTAGAACCAGAAATAAAATATCAGAACATATATATATAATGCACATAGTGTCAATAAAAAATATATATATATATTGTACCCTGATGAGATAGGCCCTAGTTTCATGATTTGATTTTGATATGAGAAATACTGATAAATAGGAATATTAAATGAGTACAGTGTCAGTTTTGTGTGGACGGGATAATTTCAACATAGCTAGACATATCGCGACTGTCCGTCGCCACACAGTAAGCTTGTCATTAGGGGGAAAATGTTTCTTGGCCAGAAGATAAGAGGATTAAATCTAGAGCTCACAACAACAGAATAATGACTTCGAGGAAGTGAAAGAGTATATATTTCGGACCAAGGGCGAGCGGATGTATCACCAATACCGAGAATGTGACGTGCCAGTTTTTCCACGCCCGAGGCATTTGGTGTTGTCAACGTTACAAGGAAGAGATTTCAAACTAACCGAAGCGGTGTTGACCAATGAGAAAATATATCACAGGCCCACAGATAAACCAACATAAGAAAAACTCAGAGTGAACTCCAGTTAGCTTCTCCGATAACAATAATTAAATTATTCCAACCACATAATTGAATAGAGGGGATTTTTGTGATATCGTTCCCATGTTGATTAATTGTAATCGTAAGAAATTAAAGTAATGAATTCGTGGAAATGACCCACGCTATCTCGCCATTGGTCGAGATGAGCACGCCATCAGGGACGCCGAGTTAGCGCGCGAAAGGTGGAGGACAGAAATTAAGTGATATTTCCATGATCACCGAACGATAGGAGTTCAGAATACGACACATGAATGTGTATCGCCAGTGTATTAAGTAGGATAAAGCAAGAGATCCAAATCCGCCTGCATATGCCGATTTAGGATAACCAACCCCCTCTCCAGGAGTTGACCGCGGATGACCCCGGCGGGAAATCATATCGTCCATAAAAGTCCAGTAGCGAACCTCAACTCACTCAGTTCTTACCAGACCCCAGTCGTTTGAAGTCACCAGTTGTGACCGGTCGGACCTCACTCACTCAGTTCTTACCAGTCACCAGTCGTTATCGGTCACCAGTCGTGTCAGTCGTATGAAGTAGTTGAGACTCTGACACGTTGACTCTGTAAGTCAGTACCTCGGGACGCATTCGAAGTCAGTTAAAGCTGAAAGTGCGTGAATTATTAGGAGAATGAATACGAACAGTGAAATTATCCATAGTACCGAGTGTAACTAATCAGTACAACTGTATGTTGAATTTAATCAATGTCATGTGATTAAATAATAAATAACTAACGGAACGCCGATAGTACCTTTGGAAGGCAGTGTGCGGAGCCTGAAGTAAACACCTCAAGATAGACGGTGAATAACTATCCGAGCAGGTAACCATAGGAGCTAGGCGATTATCAAGACGGCTTAGAAATAAACCAGGAAGTGCCGGTTGAAGACGCGATACGCGCCGGTTCAAATGAACGACATTTCGTCGTAATGTGCCACGACGTGTGTTTCGGGCGTATATGAAGATTATATTGTGCGAGTGTCAGGGGTCTAGGAGCACCTATAAGTGTTTTTTTTTTGTTAGTAGTATTCCTGTGTAACATAGTGTAATAAGGTATTAATCATGGGTAGTCACCCAGAAGTGTTTTATTGTGTTAAATTTGTATTGTGCGACATGATGGACGAGTAGATCACCATGGGGCCGTAAGGCCTATATCTCATCTGCTACGAGACAATGGAATTCTACATAGGAATGAGTACACAATTTTGATATTGGGGGATGTTATCGCGACTAAACGGGGTTCAGTGTAAATTAATTATGGTTACTTAACATGGTCCGCTTCCCGAGTCCATGATTTTATTTTTTTGTTAGACGGACGAACTAATTTATATTAACGTAATAATGGGTTAGATTAATTAATTTGAGTATTTGTTTGTTGTATATAATGTAAATATGGGATATATTTCTTTCAATTAATGCATGCTGTTTGTAATACTTTGAATTAAGTTCATTTCAAGTGTTAAATTCTTTTTTGTGCTAACCCATTTATTTGAATTTCATTCACTGCGGTGATCATTTGTATTTTAATTAGGAATAATTTCTATTAGACAGCCAGATTATGAAAGAGCCAGAGTATGTAAGATTTGTGTTGCGTACGGAAGGTCATTAAAATACTAATAATAATCATGTTTGTGAGTCGACAAAGGAAAGTAAAATAATAATAATAATAATATTTGGGCGTGTGCAGGTTAAAGTATAATAATAATAATGACGGTGCTTCGCGAGTTAGCCAGTGCAAATATAATAATCAATGTGGAGATGACATGTAGCGTTAAAGACTTTCATTCGCGTAGTCAGTTTGATTTTACGTAAATTTTTGATTTTACGCTTTTGGACTTTAATTTAACCATTAAAATTTTGTTTAAAAGCGATATAGGCACGTGAATTAGAATGGTCACGATATGTTAAAAGCCCAGAATGATTTGAGCCCATATTTAGAGTTGGAAGTCATGAGGGACGAATATCCGGCGTGAAATAAATTGAGCCGTATTGTTTGTAATGATGAAATAGATGAGTCTCAAGGCCTAAGATGATATAAATGCATATGCCGGTGTTATTAGTGGTAGAATCCACGCACCGAGGATTATTTTATGAATTAAATGTTTGAAGAGTTCCGATGAAAGGAAATGGACTTCAAATTTGAAGGAATAGTTTAGCAATCGCCGGCATTGGAGGTATTTGCCCAGCCGCGATGTGCCATAGGTTGTGAGATGTGTCTTGGGAGGACAGGTGTCCCCATATAAAATTAACGGCAGTACGAAAGTGAAGGTACGGTCCCGAATACCGTGTTGTCCCGACCGATATAAAGCAGATCTTAGTGGTTCATAACGGGATTTAACATATGTGACTAAATTCTAAAGAGTGTAAATTAAAATATCATCTTTCCATTTTTAATAATAATAATAATAATAAATAAAAACTAAGCTACTTTGTTTTGAAGAATTAATTTTTTTTATATTTTGGACATAATAATGATGTTGGGAGTTGAAATGAAAGATTTGAGATTTTTAACTAATAATAATAATAATAAAAAAATATTTGAAGAAGGAGAAGAAGAATAACCAATGAAGCTACTTTTTTTTTAATTTTAATTTTCGATGAAAATAATAAGAGCGAGAAGTTGAAGTATTATAGCAAGGATGATTACGGGTTACGATAATCACGATTTCCATTAATAATAATAATAATAATGAAAAGTTGAAGGAGCAGAAGATAAAGAACTTGCAATAGTCATTTGAGAATAATACTTATGATGAAAGGAAATTAAGATATTTAATGGGCGATGATTCATTGTTACGAATATAGTAATAATAATAATAATAATAATAATAATAATAATAAAAATATTTATGAGGAAGCTGATCATTATATTGTGCGGATAAATTAGGAGGAAGACCGACCCTTCGTTTGAAACGTCGGCAAGGGTTGGCATATAATCATCCCGGATGACAAATGATAATAATCAAATACAGGATTATAATTGAAATTAATGATAATAATAAAATTAATTGATGGTAGTCAAAGAATATGATAATGATCAGATAAAGAATGGTAATGATATTATTTAATAATCATAGGAGGATATGATAGGGACAGTCATCCTGTGTCGAACTGCTCTGAACCAGATGTTGGGTTTTCACGGGGAGATTGTTAGCAGTAGATACGTAAATAACCCACGGACGGCACATGTCTTCAGGGTCAGAGCATAGTAATGAACCTTTCCGTACGTCTTGTCGTATTGACAAGTGTAAATATTAAAGTAGCTTTTGAGTTAATGAACTCTACCTGGTGTGTTTGTGAATCTGGGAATAATAGGCTAGAGTTTGTCCGTATTATAAATTCCCGTTTTTTCGAGGCGATAACATTTTCTACGGTGGGTGTCCGGCTCACCAGATTGTACATACCGGAAGTGTCTCATGTCCAAACGGAACGAGGAGACGACAGTAAAAAGTTACTGTCGTGCCTTCGTCTCCGAAAGAAGATCTCCAGCGGTGAAACGTCCAATCATACGGATGTGAATTCGATCCCCAGTAACCAATTGGGGCGAATTCACCAGATGTTTTACACTACCAGAGTAGTGAGGTAAAATCCAAGTATTATGTCATTTATTTTTCAGGATTAAAGTGTCCCAATGTAAAATTGTCATCATGTGTAGTATGCAAAATAAGTGAGTAAATTGCTCTTCATTGCAATTTCAATAGGAAACAGTTTCCATATCTTTTCATTGTAGTTAGTCCAGTATGCCCATGGAATTTAAGTTGTCACTTCCCAGTCCTATTGTGGAGTCAAAAATTTGTATCCATGAATGAGTCGTCCCCCGTAACCTTAAATTTGCATGCCCCGTTCATCCCTGTGTTCATTTGATGCGCCGATATATATTTTTTTGATTTTCTTTATATAATTTTTTTTATCGTTTTCGAACTGATCACCCCTGAGATAAATGCTAGTCTGGGACTCAAGAGGTGGGCGGGTGCAATATATATATACCAATTCGGGAGTATACAGGCTCACTTGTGACGACTGTAAAATGTTTTATATAGGAAGAACTGGGCGAACCTTAAAACAAAGATATCAAGAACATTTCAAGACAATAAAGTACAACAGATATTCAGCTTTTGCGGAACACATTTGTAACAATAACCACAGCCTTTTAGGGATCGAAAAGGACATGAAATTAATTTTTAAGGGTAATTATGGATTTGAATTAAATACACGTGAGGACATTGAGATATTTTTGGCGAAGGCAAGATATCCAGATAAAATTTTAAATGAAACAGTCGCAAGCAACATTTTGTTTACAATCTTGAGTTGACGTAACATCAGGTGCTTCCAACGCAACCTTGAGGTGACGTAACATCATGTGCTTGCAGCGCGGTTCCGTACTTAAAGCCGAACGTTTGTCAGTACTCGAACAACAGCCTGAGCACGAGGAAAAGCCAGCCATTCCTATGGTATGTCCATACATTTTACAACAACATTGTAAGTTTATATGTATTAATTTCATACTTTTACACTTTTTTTTTCCTGTTCCTTATTTTACAGTTAATGCTAACAAGGGCTACATTTTAAACTCATTTTAACCAATTTTGACGACACACTCATGTGGAATTAAATATGAATTTTAACACTGATGATGGACCTTAGTGTCCGAAAACCGGTTATGTTTAAAAAAGTGTGTGCTGATACGACCGTATATAATTAATAATAATAATAAAATTAGGTATAGTTACAAATAAATTTGCCAAAATAATAATGGGACTGCCAATCTGTACTGCAAATAGTGGAGTCAGAAAGATGTGTGAAGGGATGGGTATGCGGGCGGGTATTGTTAAACAAATAATTAATAATAATAATAATAATGTTATTTGCTTTACGTCGCCCCGACACAGAGAGAGGTCTTATGGCGACGATGGGATAGGAAAGGCCTAAGAATTGGAAGGAAGCGGTCGTGGCCTTAATTAAGGTACAGCCCCGGCATTTGCCTGGTGTGAAAATGGGAAACCACGGAAATCCATTTTCAGGTCTGCCGACAGTGGGGCTCGAACCCACTATTTCCCGACTAATAGCTGATAGCTACGTGACTCACACCGCGCTGCCACATGCTCGCTATATTTTATACTCAGGAGGCCGTATGGACTGTATTGCGATTGATCTAACGAAGGCTTTTTATAGGGTAGATCACAGGAGCTGTCCGCCTCTGTGGTGTAGTGGTAAGTGTGATTAGCTGCCACCCCTAGATGCCCGGGTTCGATTCCCGGCTCTCCCACGAAATTTGAAAAGTGGTAGGAGGGCTGGAACGGGGTCTACTCAGCCTCGGGAGGTCAACTGAGTAGAGGGGGGTTCGATTCCCTCCTCAGCCATCCTTGAAGTGGTTTTCCACGGTTTCGCACCTCTCCTCCAGGCAAATGCCGGGATGGTACCTAACATAAGGTCACGGCCGCTTCCTTCCCTCTTCCTTGTCTATCCCTTCCAAACTTCTCATCCCCCCACCAGGCCCCTGTTCAGCATACCAGGTGAGGCCGCATGGGCGAGGTACTGGTCATCCTCCCCAGTTTTATCCTCGACCCAGAGTCTGAAGCTCCAGGACATTGCCCTTGAGGCGGTAGAGGTGGGATCCCTCGCTGAGTCCGAGGGAAAAACCGACCCTGGAGGGTAAACAGATAACGAACGAACGAGATCACGGGAGCTACTGACACAAATGAATGCGGAACAAAAGTAACTGAATGGATAGCTATTTTCCTAGAAGATAGAACTCAGAGAATTGGAGTAGTTACGGCATTATTTGGTCCTGCTGTCATTAATTAAGAGGGAAATTCCTCAAGACAGTATGCTAAAATGACTTACTGTCAAGTAGGCATGACATAAAAATGTTAGTGTTGAACTGCAGGTGGCAGATTCCCTACCTGTTGTTTTCCCAGACTTACTTAAATGACTGCAAAGAAATTGGAAATGTATTGAACATATCCCTTGGTAAGTTATTCCAATCCCTAACTCCCCTTCCTATAAACTAATATTTTCCCCAATTTGTCTTCTTGAATTCCAACTTTATCTTAATAATGTGATCTTTCCCACTTTTAAGGACACCACTAAAACTTATTCGTCTATTGATGTCATTCCACGCCATCTCTCCATGGACAGCTCGGAATATACCACTTAGTCGAGCAGCTCGTCTCCTTTCTCCCAAGTCTTCCCAGCCCAAAGCAAAGAACAAATCGAACTGCTTTCCTTTGGATATTTTCCAGTTCTTGAATCAAGAATTCCTGGTGAGGGTCCCATACACTGGAACCATACTCTAGTTGGGATCTTACCAGAGACTTACTTATATTCTCTCTCCTTTATATCCTTGCTACAACCCCTAAATCCTGTTGTCATTTCTTGATGGATACAGTACTTTTGCATCCATCTCTTGGCACAGGCCATAGTAAAGTGTAGCATCCACCGAAGTCCCGGTCTCATCCATGGCTGTGACAATATGGAAGTTGCTGGGGTATGGATAGTGCTGAGTAATGACATTCAGAGCACGATTAGTGCATCTGAGTGTTATGAAAGGTGCTGCTCATAAGGTCAGTCATGCTGCAATGTTACTTTCTGACCCAGTGAGGAAAGCAATGGCAAACTACCTCACTCCTCATCTTGCTTAGTACGCCGCATTTTGTTGCTGCCATTGGTTTTTGGGGTTTTCTTATAACCGCATAACCTTTGGTGGTGCTATTTGAGGATCCAACCAGCCTCTGGGCTGATGACCTAACAGACAGACCCCTATATTCCCTCATAACCATGTGCAGAGATCTGTACCCTTTATTTACAATCATATTTATGTTAACACCTCAATGAAGATCTTTCCTTATTTTAACACCTAGGTACTTATAATGATCCCCAAAAGGAACTTTCAAACCATCAACGCAGTAATTAAAACTGAGAGGACTTTTCCTATTTGTGAAACTCACAACCTGACTGTTATCCCCGTTTATCATCGTACCATTGCCTACTCTCCATCTCACAGCATTATCGAGGTCATTTTGCAGTTGTTCACAATCTTGTAACATTTATTACTCTGTACAGCACCTGCAAAAAGCCTTATCTATGATTCACTTCTTTACACATATCATTGATATATATAAGAAAACATAAAGGTCCAATAATACTGCCTTGAGGATTTCCCCTCTTAATTATTACAGGGACAGACAAAGCTTCGCCTATTTAAAATCTCTGAGTTCTGTTTTCTAGAAATAGGGCCACCCATTCAGTCACTCTTTTGTCGAGTCCAATTGCACTTAATTTTGCCAGCAGTCTCCCATGATCTACCCTATCAAATGTCTTATATAGGTCAATCGCGATACTGTCCATTTGACCTCCTGAATCCAGGATATCTACTATTCCTTGCTGGAATCCTACAAGTTGAGCTTCAGTGGGATAATATTTCCTAAACTCAAACTGCCTTCTATCAAACCAGTTATTAATTTCGCAAACATGCCTAATATAACCAGAAAGAATGCCTTCCCAGATCTTACATGCAATGCATTCAAACTGACTGGCCTGTAATTTTAAGCTTTATGTCTGTCAGCCTTTCCTTTATACACAGGGGCTACTATAGCAACTTTTCCATTCATTTGGTATAGTTCTTTCATGCAAACAATAATCAAATAAGTACTTCAAATTTTCTTTCTGAATCTGCTTACCCTCCAGGGTTGGCTTTTCCTTCGGACTCAGCGAGGGATCCCACCTCTACCGTTTCAAGCGCAGTGTAATGGAGCGTGGGATATTGGGTCAGGGATACAACTGGGGAGGATGAAAAGTACCTCGCCCAGGTGGCCTCACCTGCTATGCTGGACAGGGGAGTTGGTGGTGGATGGGATGATTGGAAGGGATAGACGAGGAAGAGGGAAGGAAGCGGCCGTGGCCCTAAGTTAGGCACCGTCCCGGCAGTTGCCCGGAGGAGAAGTGGGAAACCACGGGAAACCACGGGAAACCACTCCCAGGATGGCTGAGGTGGAAAATGAACCCATCTCTACTCAGTTGACCTCCCGAGGCTGAGTGGACCCTGTTCCAGCCCTCGTACCACTTTTCAAATTTCGTGGCAGAGCCGGGAAGCGAATCCGGGCCTCCGGCGGTGGCAACTAATCACAATGATCATTACACTACAGAGGCGGGCTAGTACTTCACATATGGTAATATTTCCCAACCCATTGTCTTTAGTATATCCCCCCGAAACCATACCAATTCCAGCTGATTTTCTAGCTTTCAACTTTTGTATCATACTGTAAATGTCATTGTTGTCATAGGTAAATTTTAATACATTCGGTATTAGTCACCTCCTTAAACTGGACATTATCTGGACAAGGTATGTTCAATACCCGCTTTCATGCAAATTGTGTGTGAATGAATGTGTTTTTGACCCTAAGAAGGGCCGATTAGTTAGCAGGCCGGACACATACAGATCGGATATAATAGAAGCACAACTGTCCTGTTAATGTTTTATCGCAGTAAATGTTCGATGTGGTGACCGTTTTGGCATATGCACTTTCGGGCCTGGTATCCTAGAGACCGTCTTGCGCTCTGAAGCATTCCGGGTATAATTGCTTGATAGGCGTCCATGATGAGTTACCGCAACTGGTCGGGGTTTTCCGACGCTTGAGTGTACAAACGTTCTTCAAATGTCCCCACAAGAAGAAGTCTAACGGCGTTAAATCCGGTGATCCGGCGGGCCAAGGAACAGGGCTTCCTCAACCTATCCATTTCCCTGGCAGTTCCTCGTTCACATGGTTATGAAAGGGCAAAGTCGAATGTGGTGGAGTGCCATCTTTCTGCAACCACATCGCCAAACGATCGTGCAATGGCACATCCTCCAACAGCAGTGGGAGTTCCTGACGCAGGGAGTGCAGGTAGCGTGGGGCCCGTCAAATGGCCCTCAAAGAAATAAGGTCCAATCAGGCGATCCCGCAAGATTCTACACCTCACATTCACTCCCCATCGTACTTGACGGGCCGCCTATCGCACCCAGTGAGGATTGTCCGGACTCCAATAGTGCACGTAGTGGCTATTGACGTTCCAATTATTGTGGAAGTGCGATTCGTCCGAGAACAAGATGTGCGATACGAATGCTGCCTCATTGTCTAGCCTGCCTAATAGCTACCGCCAGAACTCCATTCGAGACTCGAACTCCCGCCCATGGAGCCCTTGGAGTAGCTCAAGACGGTATGGGGTGACGTTTATGTTCATGCAGTATTCGCCAGACGGAAGGCTGGCTGGTGTTCAGCTGTTGTACAGTCGCCCTCGTGCTGATGTGTAGATTATTACGCGCTGCCTCCAGAACAGCTTTTCCTGTCTCACCCGATGTAACGGGCCTATCGCGGACTGGTGGCTGGTTGGAAATCACACCTGTTACCCTTAAGAGTCTTTCATTACTGCAGAATATCGTAGCAGCTGGGTGTCACATGTCGGGATACCGCTTCTGGTGCAGACGTAGTGCTTCGCACACGTTTTTTCTTGCTTCCCCATAAATAAGTAGCATGTCAACGTATTCCTCTGTGGAAAACATGCTGAATGACAGCAGAGATTACAGTACCTACATTCAAGCCCTAACCAGCGGAGTATGCGCAGGGCACAGGGTCATTCTACGGTTTGAATGTGGCAAACGTGCGTCTGTGTGTACGTATTAAAACATCACAAGGGTGCAAAAATATTTGTACGATGCAGAGTTGGAACAGCCGCTGGAACATTCCGTCGATTGTTAGGCGAGCGCCTAACAACATCCGCTACGCTACGCTGCTGTAAACATTCGGGTAGCACGACGAGAGCAGAGTAGTTACGCCATCCGGTTCGGTTATTATGACATTAATTACTGCACTATTACCTAGTTTTATGCATTGATTCCTCTATTCGTTACAACAAGTCACGAGGCACGACACATTAACATGGTTAAATTGTAAAAGGACGTTGCTACACGATTTCAAGACGCCATGTTTTGAGAACAGATGATATAACATTTCGCCATAGTTCGGAATCGTGTGCAAAATTTGCTCACTGATCATAGGGGAATAACAACCCCAAAACCTATGTGCACGTTTTGTTGGGCTGCAGCAAACGGTATTGGAAAGGGCTGCTGAATCACAGTGTGTACTTACCAGATATTCCAATAGGAGTTGAATCATGGCTGAGAACTGATATAATGGATGCAGGAATTTTCTCACGGAATTGGAGTGTGTGTCCGCCTCTGTGGTGTAGTGGTTAGCGTGATTAGCTGTCACCCCTGGAGGTCCGGGTTCGATTCCCGGCTCAGCCACGAGATTTGAAAAAGTGGTACGAGGGCTGGAACGGGGTCCACTCAGCCTCGGAAGATCAACTGAGTAGATGTGGGTTCGATTTCCACCTCAGCCATCCTGGAAGTGGTTTTCCGTGGTT
The DNA here is from genome assembly GCF_040414725.1 of Anabrus simplex. NCBI lineage: Eukaryota > Metazoa > Arthropoda > Insecta > Orthoptera > Tettigoniidae > Anabrus > Anabrus simplex. The sequence continues at coordinate 137,684,146 of NC_090266.1, read as the reverse complement.
TCCCACTTCCCCTCCAGGCAAATGCCGGGATGGTACCTAATTTAAGGCCACGGCCGCTTCCTTCCCTCTTCGTTGCCTGTCCCATCCAATCTTCCCAAACCTCCACAAGGCCCCTGTTCAGCATAGCAGGCGAGGTACTGGTCATTTCCCCATTTGTATTCCCTGATCCAAAGTTTGAAGCTCCAGGACACTGCCTTTGAGGCGATAGAGGTGGGATCCCTCGCTGAGTCCGAAGGAAAAACCGAAGAAGAAGAATTGGAGTGTGTATTGTAGAGATACGATAGGAGTGGTAGTAGGGAGAGTATTCATTCTGGTGAAAGAAGAATTTGTAAGTTACGAAAAAGTTCAAGGTGACAAACATGAAATTCTAGGTGTAAGGCTAATTTCTAAAGATAATAGGCAACTTGATGTCATTGGAGTGTACAGACCGGAAAAGGGTAGCGCTGACGCTGATTCAGAATTATTTGATACGATAATTAGCTATGTGGGAAACGACATGGAAAGGAATGTGACTGTAGCGGGAGATGTCAATTTATCAAATTTAATTTACGAAGGTAATGCGAACGACCGGGAGCATGACCACCAAATGGAAAATAAGTTAATATGGGAAGAACAGCATCTTCGGACACTGATGGAACCTAATTAAAAAAACCATGGCACTACAGCCCTTGAAGGGCCTTGGACTACCAAGCGACCGCTGCTAAGCCCGAAGGCCTGCAGATTACGAGGTGTCGTGTGGTCAGCACGACGAATCCTCTCGGCCGTTATTCTTGGCTTTCGAGACCACCCTTAACTTAGCATCGTATCCATATGGATACACAAAACTATTTCACTTATTTTATGTTGTAAAACTGATATTATATATTCTTTGACTATCCTATGTTATTCCATGACTATTAGAAATCTCTTTGAAACACATAGCAACTACTTTGTAATGAGCGGGAAAGTAATAAACATTAGTTTACAAGATGGCGCTGACTAGTCAACTCATCTAGATATTGTTGCTGTTTCCAAGGCAATAATACATTATTGGTGAAGATATTATTGTGATTATATTGAAGACAGCATGGATAATAATATTAAGAAGGTAGGTAAATGATTAAATTGAAATTATTATTAGTAGTATTAGTGATGCAGGAAGAAATTCAAATGTATCCAATTGGATACACTGCCAAGAGAGTAGACATATAATGTTTGATTCAAATGTATCCAATTGGATACACTGCCAAGATAGTAGACATTTGTAATATTTGATATTTATGTATTCATATGTTCACATAACCAAGTTACCACGTTAGGTTTTTATTATTATATCTTTAAAGAGGGAATGCATGTTTCTTCATTATTTCACTTAATGTGCAGTAGCTTATTTCTAGTTTGCTATTACTGAAAAGTTCCTAAGTTCTTTGTGCAAGCTATATGATACATATTGAGTTTTTTGTCATGTAGTGTGCTAAAAGCTCTTTCTTTCTTTTTTTCTTTCAGAAATTCCACACACGTTCAGATAGAATGATGGCAAACTGTCCTAAGGCCAATTCTTCATCAACGGTTTTCAAGAATGGACTGAAGGAACAAGGAGAAGTAGTTTCAGCGTGTAAAAGTCGTGCAAGCCGTATTATGGCTCTTGTTCCCCCGTACGATTCAGGTTCAAGTAGTTCAGATGATGAAGAATCGCTCGTATTCAAAGGCTGCGATGAAATATACAGTGGGTCTAGTAACCTGATTTCTATTCCAAGAGATGATTTGCAAACGAATCTCTCTGATATTTACAAAGAAATCAGTCCAGAACTCTGCGTTATTACAGCTGATTTAATAACATCTGATCCCGTACTAGATGTTTTAGGATATCAAGAGGAAGTAAGATCACTTGAAGATGAGAAAATATCAGAGGAATTGACTGTGGGACCCGTCAATGTTCGACTAGAAGTAAAAGAAGATAAGTGTTATAGACAATATTGAATTTGAAGTAATGGAAGAAGGTGAATGTGCTGTTGACCTACCATCTTGCTTTCATTTGCCAGTTTCTGCCAATAATGTAAATACAGGTTTAGAATCATTTCCAGAAACATCTACACGTGAAAGTAATCCCGTTGGTTTGTCTACATTTTTTCACTCACCTAACAGCCTTTCATCACTTGCACCTGTAAGTAGCTGTTCTACAAATATGGAATCCAATTCTATTAATCAACCTTTATCAGTGCTCAATTCTAGCAATCCTTCAGCATATAGTAAAGCAAAAAAACGTGTAGCATCCCCTTCTGGTCGACCTGGAAATGCAAAGGTCGTCAAGAATAAGGTATGCTCTTCTGAATTTAGCTGGAAAAAAGAACCATTTAAGTACTTAGTCACAGACATTGATACTTGAGCTCTTGATTTTACTTCGTGAGAAATATGGTATTTTGTCAATGGGTACAATAAGAGGCAATCGTTTGAGTGGATGTCCACTGATTGAGGACCAGAAGCTCGCAAAACAGGGCAGAGGCAGCTATGATATGAAATCGTGTAATACCAACAAAGTGTGCGTCGTGAAATGGCAAGACAACAAAAGTGTTTGCCTTGCAAGTACCTTCTGTGAGGTTGAACCTTTGGGAACAATTAAACGACACGAGAAGAAGAAACTTGTGACCAAGAAAGCAGGCTCTGGTCAGGTCAAGACGATGCAGCAACAATGTGTAGAATCTCGTGCAAAGATCAATGTACCTTGCCCCAATATAGTGCTTAAGTACAATGCCTTTATGGGAGGGGTAGATCTTGCAGATATGTTGATAGCATTGTACCGGACTGCATTACGAACTCATAGATGGTGCCTTGCTATATTCGCTCAAATCATAGATATGTGTGTGTGTAATGCCTGGCTTATGTATAGACGTGATTGTAGGAAAGAAAACATAAAGAATGATTCGTTGAAACAGTTTCGATGGAACATTGCTGAGAAACTGATGGCAAAAGGCAAGCAGCATTCAGTGAATCATTCACCGACAATACCTGCAACAGGATGCCCAAGCACTCAAGTCGCTGCAGATGTTCGCTATGATCGTCAAGAGCACTTCCCACAACATTGTGAAAAGGGGCGCTGTCGTTACTGCAAGAATGGACAAACCCGCATGGAATGCATCAAGTGTCGGGCAAGACTGTGCATAACCAAGGACAAGAACTGCTTTTACCACTTCCATCACAAGAAACTTTTCTGAGCTGAGCTGAACAATCATTTTGATCATGATATTGAAGTGTGGGTTCATGTGTTATTAAATATTTTTAACATCAGTTCATTGATACCTTTAGACTGAGAATTTATAGTTTCCATGTTTATGTAATTCTTGGCAATGTATCCATATGGATACATATTAAAAGTGAAAGTCAATATCAGAATGCTTGGCACTGTATCCACATGGATACATATATATTTTTGTAGATTTTTACTATAAAAAGCAACTAAATATTTTTTTAAGTATTTTTATAGATGTTAGAGAGCACACAAGATGAAGAATATGTACATGTGGCAAAAATCTCAGATTAAAAGTTTGTTGTGCCAAGTTAAGGGTTAATATGGGAAGAACAGCATCTTCGGACACTGATGGAACCTAATTAAAAAAACCATGGCACTACAGCCCTTGAAGGGCCTTGGACTACCAAGCGACCGCTGCTAAGCCCGAAGGCCTGCAGATTACGAGGTGTCGTGTGGTCAGCACGACGAATCCTCTCGGCCGTTATTCTTGGCTTTCGAGACCGGGGCCATTATCTCACCGTCAGATAGCTCCTCAATTATAATTACGTAGGCTGAGCGGACCTCGAACCAGCCCTCAGGTCCAGGTATAAATCCCTGACCTGGCCGGGAATCGAACCAGGGGCCTCCGGGTAAGAGGCAGACACGCTACCCCTACACCACGGGGCCGGTTAATGGAACCTAATAGAGGGAAGAATATTCTGGACGTGGTGCTGATAAAACCGGATGAGCTCTATATAGAAACCGAAGTAATACATGGTAGTAGTGATCACGAAGCTGTTTTTGCCGTAGTTAAAAATATGTGTGATAGAAATGAAATTCTTAAAAGTAGGACTATTATGGCTAATAAAGCAGGCATGAGGGAGTTTTTAAAAAGTAACTATGATCGGTGGGAAACGGGAAATAAAAATGTAAACAGACTCTCGGTTGGGTTTAAAGGAATTGTTGAGGAATGTGAATACATGTTTGTTCCTTTAAGGGAGGTAAGAAATGGTAAAGACCCACTTTATTTCAACAGAGAAATAATGACGTCCGCCTCTGTGGTGTAGTGGTTAGCGTGATTAGCTGCCACCCCCGGAGGCCCGGGTTCGATTCCCGGCTCTGCCACGAAATTTGAAAAGTGGTATGAGGGCTGGAACGGGGTCCACTCAGCCTCGGGAGGTCAACTGAGTAGAGGTGGGTTCGATTCACACCTCAGCCATCCTGGAAGTGGTTTTCCGTGGTTTCCCACTTCTCCTCCAGGCGAATGCCGGGATGGTACCTAACATAAGGCCACGGCCGCTTCCTTCCCTCTTCCTTGCCTATCCCTTCCAATCTACCCATCCCTCCACAAGGCCCCTGTTCAGCATAGCAGGTGAGGCCGCCTGGGCGAGGTACTGGTCATACTCCCCAGTTGTATCCCCGACCAAGAGTCTGAAGCTCCAGGACACTGCCCTTGAGGCGGTAGAGGTGGGATCCCTCGCTGTGTCCGAGGGAAAAGCCGACCCTGGAGGATAAACAGATGATGATGATGATGATGGTGATGAAATAATGACATTAAGAAGGAGATGCGGGTTGGAAATAAATAGAGCTAGAAACGGCTGTTGAAGTAAGGAGAAATTGAAGGAACTTACTACGAATTTGAATCTAGCAAAGAAGTCAGCTAAGGATAACATGATGGCTAGTATAAGGGGCAGCCATACAAATTTTAGTGAAAATGTCTATGTTCCCAAAGTCTGTCTACGAAATACAAGTTCAAATGTAGCACTTGTTCCTTCAGTTAGTCACCTAAACACAAGTCCTGACATGGCACTTGAAGAAAATAAAGTTCCAACTCCGCTGGAACCGAACACTCGAAATGCAAAGACTCGTCCGACCATAGGTTCGGTCCGCACTTGTAGAGCTCCACCCGTCACCCGTGTCGCAGAGACGGTGGAGTAACACAAACCTGAATCTGTAGTCCGGATCGCCCTCCTTTTATACCAGACTAGCAAGATACCCGTGCTTCGCTACGGTATTATACTGAAATTTATAATTGAATGCTTATTGTTTTAGATATATAATCCGCCGAAATTCGCGATCTGACTCGTTCTCTGCGAGAATCCACCTAAATTCCGATCTATTATTTTACGGCACGTTTCCTCCCACTTTTAAATCTTCCTTTCCAGCAATCGATTTCGTACTTCCCGGGTTAGGCTCAGGTATTCCTCCAGGTCAGTTGGGTCCGTAAATCTTTGCCAACTTTTCCTATAATACTTTTAATACGGATATAATCCTTCAGGAGATCCGGCGTGCTGTCATACTGGGTGCCTTGGCGGCACTGAACCCGCGACCGGACTGCATTCTTAGTCATTACCCGTCCAGGAGCCGTTTCCATCGCGGTCCGCAATTTGACGACGGTCCGGAATATTATTATTATTATTATTATTATTATTATTATTATTATTATTATTATTACTATTATGTGTTGCTGGAATGGCTGATGACAGGGAAAACCGGAGTATCCGGAGAAAATCCTGTCCCGCCTCCGTTTTGTCCAGCACGAATGCCACATGGAGTGACCGGGATTTGAACCACGGAACCCAGCTGTGAGAGGCCGGCGCGCTGCCGCCTGAGCAACGGAGGATCCTTATAAGTACATTAATAACAGTAAAATCAATTGGTCTCACCTCCTTCTACACCCCACCGCCGTTAAGTTTATTTACAGCCACCGCCCGGCCCCCACCCCCGAAAAAGAATTAAAAGGATGCTTGTTTCTTTATGTTTAAGGGAGATTCTAAACACCAATGTTCACGTCTATTACCTTCAGTTTTGAGATATAAGTATCCACATAAAAATAATTTACTTTTTTTCACTTCATTTCACAATAATCTCTCCTCCCCCTAAATGAATTTTCCAGCAAAAAAATACTTGTTTCTTTAATAGTAAAGGATCTTCTAAATACCAATTATCACGACTCTAACTTCTTCAGTTTTTGATTTATGTGTCCTCATGAAAGTAATTCAACTCCTTTACACTCCCGCCCTCCAAGATGGTTTCCCCACCAAAACGCCTTTTTCTTTGTTTTTAAAGGAGATCCAAATACGAATTTTCACGTCTATAACAACTTTAGTATTAGATGTATGTATTCTCATACAATTAAGTCAACTAATGTTTCAATTCTTTCACCCCCCCCCCCCATTGGATTTTCCGAGAATACGTGTTTCTTTACTTTTAAAGCAGATTGCGAATATCAAATTTCACGTCTGTAACATCTTCATTTTTGAGATATCAGTAGCCTAATTAAAAGAATTCATCACCATTTTTAGTCACTTTTACCCCCCACCACCCCCGCCCTCCACACAAGTGGTATTTCCGAAAACTATAAATACACTTTTCTTTATGTTTAATAGAGATAAAAAATACCATTTTTCACTTCTGTAACATGTTAAGTTTTTTAGATATCCGTAAAAATTCTCATTTTAAAATTTCACCCCTTTTGGGTTCCCCTTAAGTAGAGTTTCCAAAAACAAATAACCTATATTTCTTTACATTTACAGGAGATTTTCACCCACTGTTTACGTCTGTAACATTTTACGATTCCAAGATATTCTGTAGATACAGTCTTTCAAAAAATCCACCCCAATTTGTCGCTCCTGTTTAACCGCCATTAATTGGCTTTTCCAAAAACTAAAAAATACGTGTTTCTTTATTTTTAAAGGAGATCCCATATGCGAATTATCAGTTCTGTAATATCTTTCATTTCTGAGATATGTGTATCCTCATTAAAGGCATTCAACCCATTTTTCACCCTTTTACACCCCTCCTATTAGGACTTACTGGAAACAAAAAATACGTGTTCCTTTATTTTTAGAGGAGATTCTAACCACCAATTTTTACATCTGTAAATTTTAAAGTTTTAAGATGTAGACACACTCATTTTAAAAAATTCACCCCCGTTTTCACCCCCCCCCAATATTTGGATTTTCCAAAAACGAAAAAATACCTGTTTCTTTACTTTTAAAGTAGATCCAAAATACCAATTTTCAGGTCTGTAATATCTTCAAGTTCTGAAATATAAGTATCCTCATGAAAGGCATTCAACCCATTATTCACCCTTTTACACCCTTCCTATTGGCATTTTCCGAAAACAAAAGAATACGTGTTTCTTTATTTTTAAAGGAGATTCTAAATACCAATTTTTACATCTATAAACTTTAAAAGTTTTGAGATATAGATACACTCATTTCAAAAAATCACCCCCTTTTCACCCCCCCCCCATTAATTGTATTTTCCACAAACAAAAAATACGTGTTTATTTATTTTTAAAGGAGATCCCAAACACCAATTTTCAGGTCTGTAATATCTTCAGGTTCTGAAATATAAGTAGACTCATGAAATGCATTCGATCCCTTTTTCAACCTTTTCCACCCTTCCTATTTGGATTTTCCGAAAACAAAATATACGTGTTTCTTTATCTTTAATGGAGATTCTAAATACCTATTTTTACACCTATAACCTTTAAAAGTTTTGAGATATAGATACACTCATTTTAAAATATTACCCCTTTTTACCCCCTTAATTGGGTTTTCCAGAAACAAAAAAATACGTGTTTCTTTATTTTTAAAGGAGATCCCAAACACCAATTTTCAGGTGTATAATATCTTCAGTTTATGAGATATAAGTAGCCTCATTGAAGGCATTCAACCCCCTTTTCACCCCTTTTCACACCTCCTATTGCGATTTTCCGAAAACAAAAAAATACGTGTTTCTTTATTTTTAACTAGCAGATGTACCCGTGCTTCGCTACGGGATTCTCAGAAAGACTGACTTTGTGGTTTTCCTAACTAAAAATCAACATAAGTCATTACAAAAACGTAAGTATGAATGTAGCGATTAAAAGCAATGCTATCATATAAAATACTCGATCAAATGGAAAGCCGCACTTTTTATCACTTTTAACGAACAGTGCTGCGGTTAGATTGCGGTGCCAATCTAATAGTCCAAAGTTCCAGAGCTGGGAAGACCAGGCCGCAGATTGCCATGAACACTCATCTGTCATTATTCCGCTAAATATGCACACTGTTCATTCCAATCAGTATCTCAGAGTAGGGATTGAATAGCCCGAATGCTATGATGATCCAGTGTGTTACGTACCAGTAGTATCAGAAAATTTATAAACCAGGGGAATGACATGTTAAAGAAGAAAGTTATCTAACTCACCAGCTACTTCCCATCAATATTCAGGCAGGCTGTTACACTCTGTCCGACTGGGCGAGTTGACCGTGTGGTTAGCGGTGCGCAGCTGTGAGCTTGCATCCGAGAGATAGTGGACTGGAACTCCATTGTCGGCAGCGCTGAAGATGGTATTCCGTGGTTTCCCACTTTCACACCAGTCAAATGTTGGGCCTGTACCTTAATTAAGGCCTAAGTCACTCCTAGCCCTTTCCTATCCCATCGTCGCCATAAAACCTATCTATGTCGGTGCGACGGAAATCAAATAAAAATACTCTGTACGCAGCAGTAATCCTATTTACCGGAGATGAGGGGCAACAGAAGACACAAAGCACATCACGACAAACAATGGTCAATGTAATGTTATTGTTGATCAGTGTTATGAGCTTTCTATATTGTAGGCCTACACATTTAGTTTTGTTTCGACTCTGTGATTTGTAAAATATTTTATACCGTAACCTGTAGTTTCTTATTCTCCGACTTTACATACCGATTTTCATTAAATACTGTTTACCCATTTTCTCGTTACTCGGCGCTGATATGGACTTAGTAACAAAAATTCAAATTCATGAATATCTTGGTGATCATAGCCAGTACGGTAACAATGTATAAGACATCAATAATAGGAAATTTAATACTATATAACCTTAGTTATCTAGCATTCATCGACTACACTTCTAATAAGAAATATTTGAGAATTACATTTTAGGCCTTCCCCTAAACTACCATTTCACTTAGCGTGAATAAAATAATTTACAGCCTAGACTATAGCAACTTATTTCCTGACTTTACATACCGATTTTCATCAAGATAGGACTACTAATAACAACAATATTTGAGAATTAAATTTTAGGCCTTCCCCTAAACTACCATTTTTCTCAGCGTGAATACAATTATTGACAGCCTAGATTGTAGCAATTTATTCCTCAACTTTGCATACCCATTTTCTTCAAAATACGACCACTAATAACATAAATAGTTGAGAATTCAATTTTAGGCCTTCCCCTAAACTACCATTTCACTCAGCGTGAGTAAAATGATTTATAGCCTAGATTATAGCGGCTCATCCCCCGACTTCACATACCGATTTTCATTAGACCACTAATAACATAAATAGTTGAGAATTCAATTTTAGGCCTTCCCCTAAACTACCATTTCACTCGGCGTGAGTAAAATGATTTATAGCCTAGATTGTAGAGGCTCACCCCCCGACTTCACATACCGATTTTCATTAAATTCTCTTCAACCGTTTTCTCGTGATGCGTGTACATACATACATACATACAGACAGACAGACAGACAGACAGACAGACAGAAATTACGGAAAAGTAAAAAGTGCATTTTCTTGTTATTGTGAACATGACCGATACAAAAATAGCAAGCTTTTCAAATTCTGAGCAATGTACAGACAAAACTCTTATTTTATATATATAGATTACATTTCAGGCCTTCCCCTAAACTACCATTTCACTCAATGTGAATAACATTATTGATAGCCTAGATTATAGCGACCTATTCCCCGACTTCGCACACCAATTTTCGTGAAGATACGACCACTAATACAATAAATATTTGACAATTAAATTTTAGGCCTACCCCTAAACTACCATGTTTCTCAGCGTGTATAGCCTATATTGTAGCGACATATTTCACATGTTTGTCTACCGATTTTCATTAAGACACGACCACTAATAACATAAATATTTGACATTTAAATTTCAGGCTTCCTCTAAACTACCATTTCACTCAGCGTGATTAAAATAATTTATAGCCTAGATTGTAGCGGTTCATCACCCGACTTTACATTCCGATTTTCATTAAATTCTCTTCAACCGTTTTCTCGTGATGCGTGTACATACAGACAGACAGACAGACAGACAGACAGACAGACAGACAGACAGACAGACAGACAGACAGACAGACAGAAATTACGGAAATGTAAAAAATGCATTTTCTTGTTATTGTGAACATGACCGATACAAAAATAGCATTCTTTTCAAATTCTGAGCAATGTACAGACAAAACTCTTATTTTATATATATAGATTACATTTCAGGCCTTCCCCTAAACTACCATTTCACTCAATGTGAATAACATTATTGATAGCCTAGATTATAGCGACCTATTCCCCGACTTCGCACACCAATTTTCGTGAAGATACGACCACTAATAAAATAAATATTTGACAATTAAGTTTTAGGCCTTCCCCTAAACTACCATTTTTCTCAGCGTGTATAGCCTATATTGTAGCGACTTATTTCACATGTTTGTCTACCGATTTTCATTAAGACACGGCCACTAATAACATAAATATTTGAGAATTAAATTTCATGCTTCCCCTAAACTACCATTTCACTCAGCGTGATTAAATTAATTTATAGCCCAGATTGTAGCGGTTCATCACCCGACTTAACATTCCGATTTTCATTAAATTCTCTTCAACCGTTTTCTCGTGATGCGTGTACATACATACATACAGACAGACAGACAGGCAGACAGACAGACAGACAGACAGACAGACAGACAGACAGACAGACAGACAGACAGACAGACAGACAGACAGACAGACAGAAATTACGGAAATGTAAAAAATGCATTTTCTTGTTATTGTGAACATGACCGATACAAAAATAGCATTCTTTTCAAATTCTGAGCAATGTACAGACAAAACTCTTATTTTATATATATAGAAGGAGATTCTAAATACCAATTTTTACATCTATAAACTTTAAAAGTTTTGAGATATAGATACACTCATTTTAAAAAATCACCCCCTTTTCAACCCCCCCCCCCGCATTAATTGGATTTTCCACAAACAAAAAAATACGTGTTTCTTTATTTTTAAAGAAGATCCCAAACACCAATTTTCAGGTCTGTAATATCTTCAGGTTCTGAAATATAAGTACTGACTCATGAAATGCATTCGACCCATTTTTCAACCTTTTCCACCCTTCCTATTAGGATTTTCCGAAAACAAAATATACGTGCTTCTTTATTTTTAAAGGAGATTCTAAATACCAATTTTCACATCTATAACCTTTAAAAGTTTTGAGATATAGATACACTCATTTTAAAATATTACCCCCCTTTTCACCCCCCTTAATTGGATTTTCCACAAAAAAAATATTCGTGTTTCTTTATTTTTAAAGGAGATCCCAAACACTAATTTTCAGGTCTGTAATATCTTCAGTTTCTGAGATATAAGTAGCCTCATTAAAGGCATTCAACCCCTTTTTCACCCTTTTCACTCCTCCTATTGCGATTTTCCGAAAACAAAAAAATACGTGTTTCTTTATTTTTAATGAAGATTCTAAATACCAATTTTTACATCTGCAAACTTTAAAAGTTTGGAGATATAGATTCACTCATTTTAAAAATTCACCTTTTCACCATCGCATTAATTGGATTTTCCAAAAACAAAAAAATACGTGTTTCTTTATTTTTAAAGGAGATCAAAAGTACCAATTTTCAGGTCTGTAATATCTTCAGTTTCTGAGATATAAGTACCGGTATCCTGATTAAAGGCATTCAACCCATTTACCCCCATTTTCACCCTTTTTCACCCCTCCTATTGGAATTTTCTGAAAACAAAAAAATACGTGTTTCCTTATTTTTAAAGAAGATTCTAAATACCAATTTTTACATCTGTAAACTTTTAAAGTTTTGAGATATAGATACACTAATTTTAAAATTTCACCCCCCTTTTCACCCCCTTATCGACGGAATATCCAAAAATTCTCTCTTAGCGAGCACCTACATCTTAATATGAATATATCTCCAAAATTTCATTTCTTTATGTCCAGTAGATTTGGCTCGGCGATGATGAATCAGTCAGTCAGTCAGGACAAGTTATTTTATATATATATAGATGAAGATTCTAAATACCAATTTTTACATCTGCAAACTTTAAAAGTTTGGAGATATAGATTCACTAATTTTAAAAATTCACCCCCTTTTCACCCTCCCATTAATTAGATTTTCCAAAAACAAAAAAATACGTGTTTCTTTATTTTTAAAAGAGATCAAAAGTACCAATTTTCAGGTCTGTAATACCTTCAGTTTCTGAGATATAAGTACCGGTATCCTGATTAAAGGCATTCAACACATTTTCCCCCATTTTCAACCTTTTTCACCCCTCCTATTGGGATTTTCTGAAAACAAAAAAATACGTGTTTCCTTGTTTTCAAAGAAGATTCTAAATACCAATTTTTTACATTTGTAAACTTTTAAAGTTTTGAGATATAGGTGCACTCATTTTAAAACTTCACCCCCTCTTTTCACCCCCTTAGCAACGGAATATCCAAAAATCCTCTCTTAGCGAGCACCTACATCTTAATATGAATGTATCCCCAAAATTTCATTTCATTATGTCCAGTAGTTTTGGCTCGGCGATGATGAATCAGTCAGTCAGGACAAGCTATTTTATATATATACTAGCAAGATACCCGTGCTTCGCTACGGTATTATACTGAAATTTAGAATTGAATGCTTATTGTTTTATATATAATCCGCCGAAATTCGTGATCTGACTCGTTTTCTGAGAGAATCCGCCAAAATTCGTGATATGACTCGTTTTCTAATAGATTACGGCAAGTTTCCTCCCATTTTTCAATCTTTCTTTCCAGAAATCGATTTCGTACTTCCCGGGCTAGGTCAAGGTATTCCACCCGGTCAATTGGGTCCCTAAATATTTGCCATCTTTTCCTATAAGCATTTTTAATATGGATCAAATCCTTCAGGAGATCCAGCGTGGTGTCGTCTTGGGAGCCTTGGCGATACTGAACCCGCGGCCGGACTGCATTCTTAGTCATTACCCGTCCAGGAGCCGTTTCCAGCGCGGTCCGCACATCTGACGACGGTCCAGAACATTATTATTATTATTATTATTATTATTATTATTATTATTATTATTATTATTGTTACCGTGTTTTAGCGGTAGGTAGAGGTGTAAGAAGGTGCGGGCGTGAATGGGTTTTCAAACTACGGAATCAAAGTTAATGTAAAATTTAACGAGGTTATATTTTCTTTTCAATATTAAGTAATAACAAAGAACAGGTACTTAGTAGCCAAAACACAATTTGAAATGTACAATTACAGGGGTTACAGAGTTTGGGCTTCGAGCCCAGAGTTCACAATTCTTGAGCAACTAGCCCAACTTTCCGATATACAAATTTTAACAAAGGGGCAGAAGACCCCAATCAAACCCTGGAGCACTAGCTCCAAATTACACAGTTAAGCCTCCTCGAGGCACACAACACTCCGTTTCCAAAAGAGCCACCCGCTCTTTAATTTAAGCCTCTACCAGGCCACACCAAACTCCACCTTCAAGTTGTCCACAACGGACACAAACCCAGGGGTAAAATACCCAATCTACTGAGGTCTATTAAATGAAAAGCAGGTTAATTAAATGACCTCTAAAACAATTTGAGAGGAGGCGAACTTGCACTCCTAATACACTTTGATTTTAAAACCTACCTTGGCACTAGGCCGTTATTACAAGGGCTAATCCCATACTACAGAGGTGACTTAATAGCAATTTACATTACATTACGGAAGAATAGGTTGAGAAACAATAAGTTCACCTCAAAACATTATGAGTGGGAGCTCGAGAGGGTTAGCACTCTCTATCCCAGTATGTAGCTTTTCAAGAGAATAGAAGAAAAGACTAGTTACATTTTAGGAAAAGGTTACATGGTGGAACGCTTCGCACCCGCCCCGAGAGTTAAACTGCTGAGCAAGAAAAGAAAGAATTTATTAATCGGCCATTACCTTATTGTTGACCGCTGCCGAAGAAAGAGGCGCCTCCCGCCTCCTGCTAGGTACTTAACACACTGAAAGATGGAACAGAAGTGGCCCAGAGACCCAAAAATCAGCAGTTTAAATACTCTCGCGGAAGTTTCTAGGCGTTAGGGGAAAGAAAACACCCGCCCACAATGTTTTTATTGGATAGGACCCCGCAACAGATACAAGTTGGGGGAAAATACACCAGATTGGTCAGAAATTACTAAAAGAAATTCGGGATTGGATAAATCTAAAACAAGGGGAAAAAGAGGGGTAAACAGCCAACTTAAACCATAACAGAAAGAAATTTAACAAGAAACAAACTTTTGAAATAAAAATTTCTCCAACAAAATAGTTCTTTGACTCCGCACTAGGGTGCACTATTGTTGATCTTCAGTAGTGTCCTCTAGAAGAGAAAGTTCACACTTCTTACTTCAAGCGAAACAAAAACACATCAAAAGTGACACAGTTCAAAAACTCAAAATTTTCCACGTGGTGACATCTTCTGAGAAAGTAGAGAATTAATAGAGTAGATAAAGTTCAACCTTCCTCCAGAAGAGGAGTTTCAACTGGCGCAACTTTTAAATAAACGGTGTAGAGGTGTACCGCCCGGTACAGACCTCCCCCCCCAAAAGTTCCTCCAAGGGGTAACACAGAAGAACATAAACTTTTGTTTGAAAATAAGTTCCAAGTTTTGATGTTGAGATTAAGATAACTTGCAGAAGTATTTGAGAAATTTCTTAAGTCGGTTCCAAAATTTTGTTGTTGCAGGTGAAGTAAAGTCTTTATGTTTATAGAAGTTGAATTTCTGAAGATAAGCTTTTAATACTTAAAAGTGAAGGAAAAATTTGCAATGTCCACCAAATATTGCTGTTGAATTCCCAAGTGTAGTTATCTCTTATAGTAACTGTCCATGTAGTTGATGTTGATGAAGTTGGATGGCCGGACCGGCCGTTGCAGCTTGCGTCCAAAAGGAGGCCGCTCGGACCCCTTAAGTACCCTGAGATACCGCTCGCCCGCACTATGAGGGGAGCAGAGGTGTTGAAGCACGCCGCGCCCGCGGTGAACATATACAGGCTGCGGGCAAGTAGCAGGTCGTGCGCCGCACATCAGCCTTGGCCGGGAGGAGAGCTCCGGCTCGCCGTGCACATGTCGTCCTCGCTGGAGAGGAGGGGGCCCATCCCCCTCCCCAGTTACTGCACGGCGCCGCGCGGCTGCGGGGGCACTGAAACATTAAAGCTAGGCGGCAGAATTGTGTTGGACCATCATGTTTCTTTTAAGGGCACAGGCATGTAAAGAGATTGAGGGGCCAGCGGCGTGCAGATATCCATGGCATTTCATCTAAGCCAGCCACTGAGTGTAGTGGAGCAGGAGACGGGAGCGTGGTAATGGCCGTGGAAAGGACAGAATGGCAGTTTAACGGGTCGGGACAGGTTTTACAAAAATGCTTACATCTGAAACAAAATATTATAGGTAGTGCAGAATGCCTTAAAAATGAAACTCAAAAAAAATATAACCTTCATATCCTTTCAAAATAATATAAAGCAAGTTAACACAGAAATTACACCGGCTTCACCTGGGACAGGTGAACTCTAAATATCCTCTCGGTGGCTGGATTACTTAACAATAAGGTAACCGGCGTAAGAAAATCGAGAATGATACAAGGCCCCTGAAATCTGGGGGCAAGCTTGCCCGCGGGAACAAAATTTTTGACCATTACTTGGTCACCTACCTTTAAAGGGGTGGGTCTCCGTCCACGATCATACCTTTCCCTAACCTTTTCATGAGATACTTTAAGATTAGCCTTAGCCTTCTTCCAAAGATCTTTAATGTTGTCCGGATCTATTGTCTCGGGCAGAATGTCATTCAGAGACCAGAGGTTAGAGAGCGGCGTGTTGGGAACGAACTTAAACATCAAAGAAGCTGGAGTAAATTTGTGTGATTCATGAACCGCCGAATTCAAAGCAAAAGCTAACCAATGCAGGGACGTGTCCCACCTAGAATGATCTTCATGATGATAGGCAATAAGTGCGGACCTGAGATTACGGTTAACCCGTTCAGCCAGAGATGGTTGAGGGTAATAAGCGGAAGTAGTTACATGAGAGATGGACAAGTCAAAACAGAATTTACGAAATAAATTAGATGTAAAAGCCTTAGCATTATCAGATACAATGTATTGGCACGGACCAAAAGAAGCAAAAATAGAATTTAGACAGGTAATGGTGGACTGAGCGGTAGCCAGCTTAGTCGGAAATAACCAAGAAAATCTGGTAAAACCATCTACACATACAAAGATGAATTTGTTGGCATTTCCCTTCGACTGGGGGAAGGGTCCTACATAATCAATATACAGGCGTTCCATGGGGCGCGACGCTTGATGAGAAGACAAAAGGCCTACTTTAGTGGACATGGTGGGTTTACTGATCAAACAAGATTTACAAGCTTTTACAAGTTCCCGAATTTCACCGTCCATACCTTTCCATATGAACATTTCACGAATCTTTTCACGAGTTTTAAAGATACCCAGATGCCCTCCTAATGGGGTCTCATGATAATACTTGAAGATCATTGGTACAAGAACTGCTGGAACAACAACTTTCATCATCTTATCATGCCTCGAAGGGCAACATAAAACACCATTCCTCAGAACATAAGGGACAACATGTTCCCCAGAAGAAAGGGTTTCCATTATCGGAGCCAGCGTCGGATCTTCACGTTGGTATTTCTCGATATCCCTAAAAAGCATGGGAGCATCTGTTAGGATGGCATTAACCTCAGATAGCATGGACTCGGAAGGTGATGAACTGTCGACCGGTTCGTGGGTCTCGACGTCGTTATGAAACATACGGCTGAGTCCATCAGCAACAACATTTTCGGTACCTCTGATATGTCTAACATCAAACTGGAAGGCGGAAATACGAATAGCCCAGCGGGCTATACGACCAGTACGACGCGGCCTACCTAAGACCCAGCTTAAGGCTTGATTATCTGTCTCCAGGTCGAATTTAACGTGTTCCAGATAGAGACGGAACTTTTCTAAGGCAAATAAGACTGCCAAACCTTCGAGCTCATAGATGGAATACTTGGCTTCTTGAGCCGACAATGTCCTAGACGCATAGGCGATGGGTCGCCTCCCTAGTTCAGTCTCTTGAAGAAGGACTGCAGCTACTGCTGACGACGACGCGTCGGTTTGGACGATGAATTTCTTCGAGAAATCAGGCATAGCAAGTACAGGGGCATTACAAAGAGCTAATTTAAGGTCTTCAAAAGCGGCTTGTTGAGAAGGTCCCCACTCGAATTTGATGCCTTTCCTACGAAGAAGGTTTAAGGGCGCCGCTCTATTAGCAAAGTTAGGAATGAACTTTCTGAAGAAATTCACCATACCAATGAACCTGGCGATACCTTTAATGTCCTTGGGAGGTTTAAAATCACGGATGGCCTGTGTTCTAGAATGATCAACTGCTACACCATCGGGTGACACAATATGCCCTAGGAATGACATAGAGGGCTTAGCAAAGGCAACCTTGGACAACTTAACAGTTAACCCAGCCTTACGAAGGCGATCAAGAACTTCTCGCAGATGATCTAGATGTTCTTCAAAAGTCTCTGAAAATACTACGACATCATCTAAGTAGTGATATAAGTACTCGAATTTGATGTCGGAGAAGACCCTATCTAGCAGCCTAGTGAGCACAGCTGCTCCCGTGGGGAGCCCGAAAGGCACGCGGTTGTATTCATATAAATTCCAGTCCGTGGCGAACGCTGTAAGGTGTTTAGACTCTTCGGCAAGGGGAATTTGATTATAGGCCTGATTTAAGTCCAAGATGGTGAAGAACTTGGCCTTACGAAACCATGAAAAACAAGAATGAAGGTCGGGAAGGGGCACAGATTGTAACACCACCTTCCGATTGAGAGCCCTGTAATCAATGACAGGCCTGAAGCCTCCTTGGGGTTTCGGTACTAGAAAAATAGGCGAAGAATACGCTGACTTAGAGGGCCTAATAATACCGTCCTTCAACATCTGATCGATGATTTCCTTCAGAGCCTTCATTTTAGGTGGAGATAGCCTATACGGTGGAAAACGGACAGGAATCGAATCCGTAACCTCAATTTTGTATTCAATAAGGTCAGTAACACCAAGAGTATCAGAGAACACCTCGGGAAACGACTGACACAGTTTGCGAATACTATCAGCCTGCTCCTCAGGTAGATGTCTAAGGTCTAACAACATCTCATCCTGGGTAGGCGAAATAGAAGAACATGACACAGAATTACACTTTAATAGTGGTATTTTACAACTAGAAGCAAATTTGAATGTGCACGACCTAGACTTGAGATCGAGCACAAGACCAGTGTGAGAGATAAAGTCAGCTCCCAATATAACGGGGCAAGACAATTGCTTGGCCACAAACAATTTAACTTTCCATGTAAACTTAAAAACACGAATTTTGACCAGTAAGGAACCTAGAATTTCTAATGGAGATGAATTAGCCGAAACGTATTGAACAGGAGAAGAGACATAGTCAGGAAGTTTACAAACCGTTTTCAATTTAGAATACCATTCAGCCGCAATAATCGAACAAACACTACCTGAATCTAAGAGAGCTGTTATAGGCTCGTTATTTAACTCAATCTTAAGAAAAGGAACAGGTGCGGGGGTATCCGCCGCAATCCTAAGACATTCTTTAGGGCATTCAAAAGATGAATTTGAAGGCTGATCGTTCTCTGCATTTACAATCTGTTTACTAGGGGCTGAGTCTCGGGAAGATGGATTAGTCGACTCAACCGAAGCCACTAGTCACTTTTTATTATTGGCATAGGTGGAATTTGCACCAGAAGTTGAGCAGGAGGGGGTGCTATTTGAGTTCGGACAATTCTTGGCGATATGTGAGAAGGCCCCACATTTAAAACAGCCTTGTGCTGAACCAGCTCCATTATTTGCCCTACTACTTTTGACCAATGGACATTTATTGCGAAGATGGTCAGGCGACCCGCAAGCATAACATTTATGGGGTGTGACTGGTCGGCGAGGTGGAGGCCGAGTGTTACTAAAGGAAGGCGGGGGTTCTTTCGCTACACGCAAAGAATCGGCGTATCTAACTCCTTCCGCTGAGACGGCCAACGCTTCAAGTTCAGAAAAAGTTTGCGGGCACGCCGCAAAACACAAGTATGACCTATAAGATGGTGAAATGCCTTCCACAATAGCTTGTACAATTTGGTCCTCAGGGAAGTGAAGAGCAAACACCCTGGTATAAAACTTAATGTCTTGTATGAAATCAGCCAAGTTTTCATCCAACCTCTGTACTCGATAATAGTATTTCTGAATCAGAGATGACCTTGCGCGGGCAGGAATAAAATTAGCAAGTAGATGTGCATGAAAATCTTCGATGGATGACTGTTCAGCTATGGCTCTTACTATTTTGTCGGAGAGAATACCAATAGCATACGGATAGATAATTTGCAAGATTTGACATGGAGACAGAGAAAAAACAAGGGCATGATCCTGAAATTCCACTAGAAATCTTAAAAATGAAATTACGTCACTGGTGGTATTAACAGAAAACTTGGATATACCTCTGAGCAACATTGCCAATGGATGAGGCAAGCTACTAAATCCGGGTGACATAGTAGGTAAAGGTTTCAATGGCAAGGAAGTCAATTCAGAACGGATGTTACTCAATGATGCACGACGTTCAGATTCGTTGTCCAATGGGGCAGGGATAGTTTGAGCAGCAACGGTTATCCTATTAACTTCTCCCTTGGGAGGCGCTTCCTCACTACCTGGATTCACTATGGTGGGTTGATCAGATTTGGGAGGAACTTCCCCAGTTAACAATTGAGTGACCTTATTAGATAATTCGGAAATATTTTCCAGGAGCGTACTAGCTTCCTTCCTCTGAACATCATTCAGTTTTAGAGACAACAGATCGTTAACCCTATTCGAAAAATGATATAGCCTGCCTTGCACACGCTTAATTTGATTAGGAGACGGATCATTTTCATCAAAAAAACTAACTACGGAAGCTAGCCCAGTAATATTCTCCGTGATCGTGGAAAGAGAGTCGTCAATTTCTTTCTCTCCCAAATTGGGGATGGAAATGGGCAAATCAAGGGACTCTCTAAGCTTGTTAGTGTCTATTGCAACCGTGCCTCCAGATTGAACGTTTCTGATAGTTAACTCATATATCAACTCCTCTTTGCGCAAATAGTTAAGGAGGAGAACATCGCGAGGGCCGGGCATGATGACAGAACAATTTTGGAAAACTCAAAAATGCCAGCAACTGAGAAAATGGTTAGAGTTCGGATCAAAACAATGTCTCGCCGTCAAAAGGGGCTAAATTGAGACCCATTCAACCACGCTCTGCTACCACTTGTTACCGTGTTTTAGCGGTAGGTAGAGGTGTAAGAAGGTGCGGGCGTGAATGGGTTTTCAAACTACGGAATCAAAGTTAATGTAAAATTTAACGAGGTTATATTTTCTTTTCAATATTAAGTAATAACAAAGAACAGGTACTTAGTAGCCAAAACACAATTTGAAATGTACAATTACAGGGGTTACAGAGTTTGGGCTTCGAGCCCAGAGTTCACAATTCTTGAGCAACTAGCCCAACTTTCCGATATACAAATTTTAACAAAGGGGCAGAAGACCCCAATCAAACCCTGGAGCACTAGCTCCAAATTACACAGTTAAGCCTCCTCGAGGCACACAACACTCCGTTTCCAAAAGAGCCACCCGCTCTTTAATTTAAGCCTCTCCCAGGCCACACCAAACTCCACCTTCAAGTTGTCCACAACGGACACAAACCCAGGGGTAAAATACCCAATCTACTGAGGTCTATTAAATGAAAAGCAGGTTAATTAAATGACCTCTAAAACAATTTGAGAGGAGGCGAACTTGCACTCCTAATACACTTTGATTTTAAAACCTACCTTGGCACTAGGCCGTTATTACAAGGGCTAATCCCATACTACAGAGGTGACTTAATAGCAATTTACATTACATTACGGAAGAATAGGTTGAGAAACAATAAGTTCACCTCAAAACATTATGAGTGGGAGCTCGAGAGGGTTAGCACTCTCTATCCCAGTATGTAGCTTTTCAAAAGAATAGAAGAAAAGACTAGTTACATTTTAGGAAAAGGTTACATGGTGGAACGCTTCGCACCCGCCCCGAGAGTTAAACTGCTGAGCAAGAAAAGAAAGAATTTATTAATCGGCCATTACCTTATTGTTGACCGCTGCCGAAGAAAGAGGCGCCTCCCGCCTCCTGCTAGGTACTTAACACACTGAAAGATGGAACAGAAGTGGCCCAGAGACCCAAAAATCAGCAGTTTAAATACTCTCGCGGAAGTTTCTAGGCGTTAGGGGAAAGAAAACACCCGCCCACAATGTTTTTATTGGATAGGACCCCGCAACAGATACAAGTTGGGGGAAAATACACCAGATTGGTCAGAAATTACTAAAAGAAATTCGGGATTGGATAAATCTAAAACAAGGGGAAAAAGAGGGGTAAACAGCCAACTTAAACCATAACAGAAAGAAATTTAACAAGAAACAAACTTTTGAAATAAAAATTTCTCCAACAAAATAGTTCTTTGACTCCGCACTAGGGTGCACTATTGTTGATCTTCAGTAGTGTCCTCTAGAAGAGAAAGTTCACACTTCTTACTTCAAGCGAAACAAAAACACATCAAAAGTGACACAGTTCAAAAACTCAAAATTTTCCACGTGGTGACATCTTCTGAGAAAGTAGAGAATTAATAGAGTAGATAAAGTTCAACCTTCCTCCAGAAGAGGAGTTTCAACTGGCGCAACTTTTAAATAAACGGTGTAGAGGTGTACCGCCCGGTACAATTATTATTATTATTATTATTATTATTATTATTATTATTATTATTATTATTATTATTATTATTATTATTATTATTAGAGATGTACTGCACCCCACAGCAAGATGCAAGACCGCTAATTGGCGGTAAATTACATCTGATGCCGTTGTCATTGTTGAGAATGTGAGCAGCGCCATTGTCGCGCGTAGGCAAGTGTGCGGGATTTTTGGCCATACGAATGACATACATCCGTGCATTATTGACCTTATTATAGAGGTGAAAAGTTCGACGGTCAATCTCATTCCTATCGTTTATTTCGAAGGTGTTTAAGTTATTTATATGCCAGGAGAATCTACTGTAATCTAAGAACGTTCTCCGAAGAAAAAGATGGCTCTTGAAAACGAACCCAGGAAAGAATAAAAATGATCGGTTTATGATCAGAATAAGTACATCGAAAATCTACAGCCTGTTTCCAGTCATTCGTCAGGGTCAGGAATGGAATGAATAAAGCCCCCATCTAGCGGCGACAATAGGAATTGTGCCGGGCGCCGAAACCTGTCGCACTCCGCTGGGGCAATGATTAATGGATGACAAATGAAGTGAAATTATATTGGACAGTGTTGCTGGAATGAATGATGACAGGGAAAACCGGAGTATCCGGAGAAAAACCTGTCCCGCCTCCATTTTGTCCAGCACGAATGTCACATGGAGAGACCGGGATTTGAACCACGGAACCCAGCTGTAAGAGGCCGGTGCGCTGCCGCCTGAGCAACGGAGGCTCCTTATAAATACATTATGAACAGTAAAATCAATTGGTCTCACCTCCTTTTACATCCCACCGCAGTTAAGTTTAATTACCCCCTCCCAAAAAATAAAAGAAGGCGTGTTTCTTTATGTTTAAAGGAGATTCCAAACACCAATGTTCACGTCTATTAGCTTCAGTTTTGAAATTAAAACAATTCACTTTTTTTCATTTTCACATTCCTACACCCCCCCCCCCCCCAAGTGAATTTTCGGCAAAAAATACTTGTTCCTTTAATAGTAAAGGATCTTCTAAATACCAATTATCACGACTGTAACTTCTTCAGTTTTTGATTTATGTGTCCTCCTGAAAGGAATTCAACTCCTCAATCCCTCCCCCAAGATATTCCCCCCCCCCCAAACGGGCTTTTCTTTGTGTTTAAAGGAGATCCAAATACCAATTTTCACGTCTGTGGGCCCTAACAACTATAGTTTTTATTAGATGTAAGTATTCTCATACAATTAAGACAATTAATTGTTCAATTCTTTCACCTCCCACCCCCCATTCATTGGATTTTCCGAGAATACGTGTTTCTTTACTTTTAAAGCAGATTCCAAATATCTAATTTCACGTCTGTAACATCTTCATTTTTGAGATAATAGTAGCCTAATTAAAATAATTTAACACCATTTTCAGTCACTTTTAATACCCCCCCCCCCCGCCAAGTGGTATTTCCGAAAACTAAAAGTACACGTTTCTTTACTTTTAATAGAGATAAAAAATACCATTTTTCACGTCTGTAACATGTTAAGTTTCTTTATATATACTGTATAAATTCCAAATTTAAAATGTCACCCCCTTTTTAGTTCCCCTTAAGAGGAGTTTCCAAAAACAAATCACCTATGTTTCCTTACATTTACAGGAGATTCCAAATACCACTTTTTACGTCTGTAACATTCTACGTTTCTCAGATATTCTGTAGATATAGTCTTTCAAAAAATTCACCCCAATATGTCACTCCTGTTTAACTGCCATTAATTGGATTTTCCAAAAGAAAAAATTTAAAAAGATACGTGTTCCTTTATTTTTAAAGGAGATTCTAAATATCAGTTTTTACATGTGCAAAATTTTAAAGTTTTGAGATATAGATACACTCATTTTAAAACCCCCCTTTTTAACCCCCCACTATTTGGACTTTCCAAAAGAAAAAAATCCTTCTTTATTTTTAAGGGAGGTCCCAAATACAAATTTTAAGTTCTGTAATATCTTCAGTTTCTGAGATATATGTATCCTCATTAAAGGCATTCAATCCATTATTCACCCGTTTTCGGATTTACAGAAAACAAAAACTACGTGTTCCTTTATTTTTAAAGGAGATTCTGAATATCAATTTTTACATTTGCAAACTTTTAAAGTTTTTAGATATAGATATACTCATTTTAAAAATCCCCCCTTTTAACCCCCCCACTATTTGGACTTTCCAAAAGCAATAAAAATATATTTCTTTATTTTTAAAGGAGATCCCAAACACCAATTTTCAGGCCTGTTATATCTTCAGTTTCTGAGAGTTAAGTATCTTCATTAAAGGCATTCAACCCCTTTTTCACCCCTCCTATTGGGATTTTCCGAAAACAAAAAATACATGTTTCTTTATTTTTAAAGGAATTTCCAAATACCAATTTTTACATCTGTAAACTTTTAAAATTTTAAGATGTAGATATACTCATTTTAAAAATTCACCCCCCTTTTCACCCCCCATTTTTTGGATTTTCCAAAAACGAAACAATACCTGTTTCCTTATTTTTAAAGTAGATCCCAAATACCAATTTTCAGGTCTGTAATACCTTCAGGTTCTGAAATATAATTAGCCTCATTAAAGGCATTCGACATATTTTCACCCTTTTCCACCTTTCCTATTGAGATTTTCTGAAAACAAATATATACGTGTTTCTTTATTTTTAAAGGAGATTCTAAATACCAATTTTTACATCTATAAACTTTAAAAGTTTTGTGATATAGACGCACTCAATTTAAAAAATCACCCCCTTTTCACCCCCCATTTAATTGGATTTTCCAAAAACAAAAAACTACGTGTTTCTTTATTTTTAACGGAAATCCAAAACACCAATTTTCAGGTCTGTAATATCTTCATTTTCTGAGATATAAGTGTCCTCATTAAATGCATTCAACTCCTTTTTCATCCCTTTCCACCCCTCCTATTGGGATTTTCCGAAAACAAAAAAGTACGTGGTTTTTAATTTTTAATGAAGATTGTAAATACCAATTTTTACATCTGTAAACTTTCAAAGTTTTGAGATATAGATACACTCATTTTAAAAATTCACCTCCCTTTTCACCCTCCCATTAATTGGATTTTCCAGAAACAAAAAATACGTGTTTCTTTATTTTTAAAAGTGACCAAAAGTACCAATTTTCAGGTCTGTAATGTCTTCAGTTTCTGAGATATAAATACCGGTATCCTCATGAAAGGTATTGAACCCGTTTTTCACACTTTTTTCACCCGTCCTATTGGAATTTTCTGAAAACAAAAAAATACGTGTTCCCTTACTTTTAAAGAAGATTCTATATACCAATTTTTACATTTGTAAACTTTTAAAGTTTTGAGATATAGATACACTCATTTTAAAATTTCACCCCCCTTTTCACCCCCTTAGCGATGGAATATCCAAAAATCCTCTCTTAGCGAGCACCTACATTTCAATATGAATGTATCTCCAAAATTTCATTTCATTTTGTCCAGTAATTTTGGCTCGGCGATGATGAATCAGTCAGTCAGTCAGGACAAGCTATTTTATATATATAGATAGATTGTGACGAAGCATCTAGAACGTGGGTATTATCCACCTCTATAACTCCTAAAGTACACGGTGGATTTTCTCAAGAGGTTGACAGATTCCATTTATTACGATGGCCTCCACGTTGGCAATGTCAAAACAACAATATTTTAACGCTAAATAGACGTTTGCACATGGGCCGGGACATTACCATATACAGAATGAAGCGAAATTCGCGCACTCGGGCGCCACAGCGCGACTCCTAACATGCCAGCAATAAAAAAAAATGTCTCTCACAATAGTTCGTCCTGCGAGTATATCATCATCATCATCATCTGTTTACCCTCCAGGGTTGGTTTTTCCCTCGGACTTAGCGAGGGATCCCACCTCTACCGCCTCAAGGGCAGTGTCCTGGAGCTTCAGACTCTTGGTCGGGGGATACAACTGGGGAGTATGAGAAGTACCTCTCCCAGGCGGCCTCACCTGCTATGCTGAACAGGGGCCTTGTGGAGGGATGGGAAGATTGGAAGGGATAGGCAAGGAAGAGGGAAGGAAGCAGCCGTGGCCTTAAGTTAGGTACCACCCGGCATTGGCCTGGAGGAGAAGTGGGAAACCACGGAAAACCACTTCCAGGATGGCTGAGGTGGGAATCGAACCCACCTCTACTCAGTTGACCTCCCGAGGCTGAGTGGACCCCGTTCCAGCCCTCGTACCAATTTTCAAATTTCGTGGCAAAGCCGGGAATCGAACCCGGGCCTCCCGGGGTGGCGGCTAATCACGCTAACCATTACACCACAGAGGTGGACACAACGTGTTCAGCGTTACTAAATTTTGTAAAAGTAGGATACATGTGACCTAAGAAACGGTGTCTTACTGTATTAAAGGTCCGACTCGTTGGCTGAATGGTCAGCGTACTGGCCTTCGGTTCAGAGGGTCCCGGGTTCGATTCCCGGCCGGGTCGGGGATTTTAACCTTCATTGGTTAATTCCAATGGCCCGGGGGCTGGGTGTTTGTGCTGTCCCCAACATCCCTGCAACTCACACACCACATATAACACTATCCTCCACCACAACAACACGCAGTTACCTACACATGGCAGATGCCGCCCACCCTCATCGGAGGGTCTGCCTTACAAGGGCTGCACTCGGCTAGAAATAGCCACACGAAATTATTATTACTGTATTAAAGTATGTAATGTCCGATGGAAATTAGCATCTAAAAAGTGCGCCTCAATCCAGGATCGAACCCTCGACCTCCTGCATGCTAACCCAAAAGTCTTTCGACTGTTCCAACTGTACAGCACAACTAATATGTGCTGACAGAGGTTTTGCCCTACATTTGGTTACAGTGTTGCCAGATAGCCACTTTTCAACGTTCTTTTTCTGCCGGATATGCTCGCAGGACGAACTTTTGTCAGAGATATTTTTTTACTGCTGGCATGTGAGGAGTCACTCTGCGACGCCTGAGTGCGCGAATTTCGCTTAATTCTGTATGGTCACGCTAGGCTGTGCGGAGCTAACACGAAGCGGCTACGTCACGGCTGAGTACGTCAACGAGTTCGGCGGGCTGCCTATCTTCCACCTCGCGTGAAGTTCAACACACATACTTCGAACTTCTTTCACGTAGCGGCGTTTCCGGTACAGTATGCATGGTCTGCACTTTGTTATTCTGTCGTTCCATGTGTTGGGTCTTCTCGTAAGATATCTGTAAGATATCTGTAGACCTGTTTTGGCAGCTATTTCATGCAAGCGTTCCAGTGTTTCCTTTGCCTCCTGTGTATTATTGCTGAGTATGGCTATGCCAAGGCCCTTCAAGGGCTGTAGTGCCATGGGGTTTGGGTTTATGGCTATGTCATCCGCAAATACCAGACATTTTATGATTGTTTTTGTTTCACGTGTTTTCTTTAATTATTGAGGAAATTATTAGCGGAAATACGCACTAAATATCGTTCGACCTGGTTAACCGATTTGTATAGCGCCACAGTAAGTAGTATAGAGACTTCGCATGTGCTGTGATGAAGGGTAACAGAGGTATATATTTTTGCCAAGGTCATGGACGCTGAGGTACGATGCACCCGCTTGCCGCGCGCATTCGTCAGTCTGGCAATCTCTTTAGTGTCTGTTAGTTTCTTGCTGTATAGTCAAATACTAAATAATTGTAATTGTATAAACACACCGTACCCCTGTTTAATTGTAGTAAATGTGTAATAGTGTTCCTTTGGTGAAAGTTTTAGTGTATAGTATGGAATGAAAATCTAAAAATAGCAATTATTACCGCATTTAAATTGGTAAAGAGTTAACCTTTACCTCTCTTTCGAAATTCGCTCGGAGAGCATAAAAAACTTACCATTTTGTAGCTTTATTTCAGTTTTGATGTACATAACCTCCTCCACACACCCCCCCTCATCCCTGTCCACTATATCCCACAAATCCGGGTACTGTTTTTTGTCTGTACATCCCCCCCCCCATTTTTAATCCCCATCATCACTACTGGAAATGCGGACAACTTCGCCTTCTACGAGACGCGCATTTTTTTTTAATTCTTCCAGGTTACCCGTCTACCAAGGAGACTACAGCAGCACACAGAAAGCGGCCACCCAGACACTGCAGGAGGAGAAGACGACAGCCACCACCACCACGCACACAACCAGGAGCCAGGGGCATAAGCCGGTGGGCATTGATTCCTGCCCTACAGCTGCCACTGAGTTCAGGACTGCTAGGAGGGGTGTGGACGGTGACGCGTTGTGATGACACGACACATGTCGCCCTGCCCTGCTTTTCGAAGTGGATGCAGACACCGAAGGCCGCTGACCAGAAACTTCACTCCCAGGCGCGGGCCACCCAGGACAGGCCCATCACCCGTGCGCAAATCCGGACAGCGCCCAGGACAGCGGGTGCCAGTGCGGCTGTGGAGAAGAATGTCCCCTGGCGTTCTGAGGCTACTACCCAAGCCTCCCGGCCTACTAGCAGACGGCGGTGTGTGCCCTACAAGGCAGGGAAACCACTAAGTTGTCAGCATCTAACGAGGCTGCCTCCAACCAGGAAGAACAAGAAGAAGCCGACACTACAGTGGGCCAGTCCGTGTCCTCGCGTTCCCCAGGCCCGGAGGGGGCTACACTCAGAATGAGGCGTCCTCTCCCGCCGAGAGGACACAGTCGCCAGGAAGCAGACGCCGCCCCCGCAAAAGGAAAGATATGATGCCGGTCCACCAGGAGAGGGCCACCCATCTACTAGCTAGGACTGCATTCAGTCAGGGGAGGATCCCAATGGACCGCAGCAATCAGGTGAGATCCAAATGTTCCCCTCTACAGCTCTTGCAGTTTATCCGCTCTATGAGATGGGGCCACCATCAGGGTAGCTGCGGGCTTCATGTACGCAGTAATCGTTCCGGTGATCACCACACAGCTTGCACGGCACCTCAGTAGGGGCCGGTATACACCAACTGCGCAGGGAACCATCTGGCCTCCCATCGCAGTTACCCGGTATATAGAGTTATGGCTCGGGATGAGGGGAAGGAGGCTCGTCGCCATGTGCATGACCCCTCAAGTAGGCACTCACCTTGGCGGGCGCGGCCAAATTCTCCGCGATCGGAGACTAGTTACCAGGGAGCCAATGGGGACTAGGCTGTGCAGTAGTTCTTAGATTTGCGCGGTATGGCTTGGTAACCGGCAAGGCCC
Organism: Anabrus simplex; assembly: GCF_040414725.1. NCBI lineage: Eukaryota > Metazoa > Arthropoda > Insecta > Orthoptera > Tettigoniidae > Anabrus > Anabrus simplex. The sequence goes on along the minus strand of NC_090266.1, from coordinate 137,654,907 downwards.
ACACTAACCATAGCAGTGCTTAGAAGCACTGATCCGCCGAATAACTGAATAACTGTACCGGCTTGGAATGGGTTGTTGACTTCTGTCTGTTCCTTACTAACAATAGTACGTGGACTTCCCAGCCCGCAACCTTGCAAGTGCTGTCTATAATCTGTCAGATTTTATATGTAGGCACCTTTCTATTTCTGCATATGTGGTATTTCCCTGACCCTTACTATCCGATTACACCACAATGATACCTCATCACCTCATTTGGCCTGGTGGAATGCTGAGCATGTGGACAGGCAGATACTTCCTACAGTATCACTTCTTCCCAATCTCCCCTGCTACCTCTTTCCCTTAAAATTAACAGCGTATCAACGGCGATGTAGCTTGTATTAATTACCACGCGGGGAGGGCGTGTTTTGGGGCTCCCGAAAAAAAGAAGTAAAAAGGGCGTAAGAGCTTTCACTCGATATTCAGTCACCAGTCTCCAGGCTATGGTCATCCTAGGATTGTCGGCTCGCTGCCGCAAGCAGGGCTCTACGGAAAACGCTATTCCCGTGAAATTAGGGCGAGATTTGTAGGGCTGTGTTTGCTTGTAAATTTCTCCTTCAAGATGTATAATATTTGTCAATATTTCAAAACTGAGAAATATTTACCAGTTAGTTTGTGGACTAATGGTAATTTCAGTACTTTGGACCTACAGTGTATGACTTTTACTTGCAATATTTGGCAAGCCAATACGTGAGGGCAATTCTCCAATGTCAAATGTTTCATTCACATCGATCCCTACTTCAAGTGTTTAAATAATAAACAAGACAGTGCTAAAATTGGTGTTCAAGAACGTATGCTCTTCAAACAGTGTAAATATTTAACTTATGATTTATCTGTTTTTTTGTTTGCGGCAATTGTTAGTCTGTCGCCAAGATAACTCTTGGAACTTACAATATTCCTTCGTTGTGACATTCAGAAACTTGTATTTATTTTACGGCGTTAACACCAAAATAATGTTAATTTGTGTACCAAGTAGTCATTAATTTGCCGAGGTGATAGTTGGAGGTTCGCTATTATTTCGTGTCGCATCCATTAAAGGAAAAGCATACTTATATATTGATGACACCAACAGACTAGTGTATATTTCTCTGGCTGGTTACTCAGTGACTTGGCATCTAAACTGCGCTAAGTGTAAGATAATTCATAAATTCAATCCTCTTTCTTCCTTTTCATTTTTACTTGTAGACTCGTCTGTCTAGACAAAGATTAATTATATTCAATTATTCGCTACTTGTGAACGCTATTCAATGTCGAAAAGTATAAATATATTGTTCTTCGACAACAGGACTTCCGGCGAGGGATCGTGGTTCACAGGTTGATACTGAGGGGACCGTGGTTTTCTTGGTGATTGGTGGTGAGGAGGTGACTTCGTGGTTTGTATTGTGGATGGAAACGTGCATGTCTCTTTAGCCACAGAAGAGATCAAGATTGTTGTAGAGGTGGCTTTTACAATTTCGAATAAATCAACATTTTATTAGATCTCCGAGTTCATTTGCAAACCTATCTGTCTGTACCCTTTCCAATAGTGAGCCGTGCACGACGCTATGTTCAAAATTCACTTCAAGCTAGCCATTATGGGGGCATTTTTTTGGTGCAATATATTATGAGCGGTATAAGTAAAGAACTGAAATCAGAGATAAGGCTTTTTTCGGATGATGCCATAGTGCACAGATTAATAAGATAGATTACAAGATTGTGAGGAACTGTAAAAAAGACCTCGACAGTGTTGTAAGATGGACAGCTGGCAATGGTATTGTTACGTGTCAGCCCCGTGGTAGCCCCTTTCGGTAATTCCAGGAAGGAGCTAGTAACCCACACGACCTAGGATCTCCCAGCCGGCTTGTAGGATGGGGTCGGCCTTTCCGTTTATTGTTCTCGTCGGCTGGCTTACCTGTGACTTTCTTGGAGATTCAACGGGAATGTTTTGCCTCTAGTCACCTCGCGAAAATTCTGATTCAAATCACCCGAACTATAAAAAGCGAGGCTAGCCGCGGACAGTCAGTGACAGTTGGCCTCCATTGGACTCCGTGGTGAAGTCAGTGAGAGACTCAGTGTATTAGGGTTCGGTGGCTGGGCTGAGGGCGACAGAGGTTTTGGCTGTTGCTAGTGTCCCACCGAGGACTGAACGAGGAACGGTTGTTGTGGAGTCGGAGAGAACAGTGAGTAGGCGGGCTGGAGACAACAGAACGGAGGACTGTACTATGCGTTCGATATTTCTGTGGACTGAGGCTCGGCGTGCGTCAGCGAGGGAAGCCGCCATCGCGAATGTGAAGATAAATGGACCTGTGCTAATGTTCGCTGTTGTGAGTATCGTCCTGCTGTTGAATAATCTCGAGCTGCTTAGTTGGTCACTGCATGTGACTGTGTGAATTACTGGACTGTCCGTGGAATCGAACGAGCGGTCATCGTGTGTCGAGTGGCCCGTAGCCCTGTGTTCATGCCCAGCGGTCTACACACAGCTGCTGTATAAGGTGACTGCACTTGGGGAAGGTGAAAGTAAGGATTAAGCGACCGCAGGTATAGCAACGGGCTGGACCACCTACTGTGCCATAAGGTAGAGAGAGAGACTTGTAATTAGACAGCAGTTAGTGAGTGTGCCCATTCATGGTTAATTGTAATTGTGTGTGTGTGTGTGTGTGTGCGCGCGCGCGCGCGCGCGCGATTCTAAAATAACCTGTAGTAATGGAACAGACAGAGTTTTATTTGTAGCAGTATGATGGTAAGCGGGGTGCAAAGTCAGGTTGTGAATTTCATAAAGGAGGACAATCCTCCCAATTTTAATCAGTGCGTTGATGGGGTGAAAGTTCATCATGGGGATCACTGTAAGTACCTAATATAAGGAAATGTCTACATTGGAGTAATCACATAAACGGGATTGTAAATGAAGTTTACAGTTCTCTTTATAAGGTTATGAGGGTACTTAGGAGTTGTAGTAACTATGTAAAAGAGAGGAGATACAAGTCTCTGGTAAGACCCCAATTAGAGTATGGTTTTAGTGTATGGGACCGTCACCAAGATTACTTGATTCAAGAACTATAAAAATCAAATGAAAAACAGCTCGATTTGTTCTGGGCGATTTCCGATAAAAGAGTAGCGTTTGTGAAAATGTTGGAAAGTTTAGGCTGGAACAACTTGGGAGTAAGGAGACGAGCTGCTCGACTGAGTGGTATGTTCCGAGCTGTCAGTGGAGAGATTGCGTAGAATGACATTCGTTGACGGATATGTTTGTGTGGTGTTTTAAAAGCAGGGAAGATTATAATGTGAAGATAAAGTTGGAATTCAAGATACATATTGGTGTAAATATTAGTTTATAGGAGGAGATAGGTATGGGAATAATTTGCCAAGGGAAATGTTCGGTAAATTCCTAAATTCTTTGAAATTATTTACACATCTGATAGGGAATCTACCATCTGGGTGACTGTCTTAAATGCAGATAAGTGATGATTGATTGATTGATTGATTGATTGATTGATTGATTGATTGATTGATTGATTGATTGATTGATTGATTGATTGATTGATTGATTGATTGATTGATTGATTGATTGATTGATTGATTGATTGATTGATTGATTGATTGATTGATTGATTGATTGATTGATTGATTGATTGATTGATTGATTGATTGATTGATTGATTGATTGATTGATACATTCGTGCACTTACTCTGCTTGAAAAAGTTACTCGCAGAGTTACGTTCCCAGAATTCTATGGGTTACTCAGAATACGATTCGGTATCTGTGAAACCGAGCTCGATAGCTGCAGTCGCTTAAGTGCGGCCAGTATCCAGTATTCGGGAGATAGTAGGTTCGAACCCCACTGTCGGCAGCCCTGAAGATGGTTTTCCGTGGTTTCCCATTTTCACACCAGGCAAATGCTGGGGCTGTACCTTAATTAAGGCCACGGCCGCTTCCTTCCCACTCCCAGCCCTTCCCTGTCCCATCGTCGCCATAAGACCTATCTGTGTCGGTGCGACGTAAAGCAACTAGCAAAAAAAAAAAAGGGTATCTGTGAAAACGTTTCCAGGAGACTGGAAGTGTTGCAGGGCGCTCTGGTAGAGACCGCCAAAGGAAAGCAACCCCAGTTTAGGACAGTTTTGTGCGTCTAGAAGCTCTCTGAAACCGCCATTTTACAGCGCGAACACTACAGGTGAACGTACAGCATGCTTCTGGAGCACGATGTAGTGACCAAACAATCGTCGAGAGGCCAATCTAAGATCCTGGCAACCCGCTTAAGTACCTGCACTGGACCTACGACATCATGGCAGGAGACTTAAATTTGCTAGAGATCATCTGCACCGACAGTTAAGACACTGCTTTTCTGTCTTTGTCGGATGTATCCCATTTCGTGTTATATTCGTCAGAAGGTCGTCTGCGAATTTGGAGAATACATGAGGGGCGATTTCATCCGACAGCTCTTCAATCCACCGTTGCTAATGGATGTGAATCTGTTATGATATGGGCAGACACGAGAAACGAGCTCCTGATCATTCGCAATGGAGCCTTAACTTCTCGCCGGTATATTGACGAGATCTTAGTGTCACATATGATTCCTCACGTGCGGCAACTTGGAGAAAACGCAGTATTCATGCATGGTAATGCATGAGTGCATGATACCAACATCGTTCGGAGATTCCTGCAAGAGTGCCACCTGCAATGAATGAAGTGGCTATCCAGACGTCCCGACTTGAAGCCGATACAGAAAGTCTGGAACCAACTGGAGCAGGGTATCGGAGTGAAAAATTCACCAGCCCAAACATTACAAGCCATTGAAGACGCCCTTTTGGACGAGTGGGGATGCGTTTCTCAAGTGAACGTGCGGCACTTTCTCAGCAGCATGAATAGGTGTTGTGAAGCTGTTATCATGAAAGGGGTTGCAATACTGCTCATTAAGGCGCTTAATTACCACCTAGTCATTTTGGTGTGCGACTAAGGACCTCTTTGTTTATGATACATTGTACATTGATATCTTGTACTGAATGTCCAAAGAACACTTTTAATTTCAGTTCTTAATTGTTACAAGGAAGCAGGTTTGTTTTAAATGCTTGGCTGATCTCATTTTAATATGTATGTATATATCATGAACATATACCACTGCAGGATATTGGGCATTACATTTATTAAGGATATTTCAGGGGCGATAGAATCTAATTGTACATCTTCCCTAAACACTCTACTGTTTCAGTTAAACGAGGAACTGTCAAGGCGGCCGAACATCTCCAAAAACAAACTAGTCATGCTAATACATTTGCGTCATCGAAGCACTGGTTCCATGCACGACTTCTTCAAGCCTCAAGCGGCATTTGCCAACTTGTTGAAATGGCAATTGGATTTTATCTATAGAAAGGTTACAGATACAGAACAAAGTGAAACCAACTTCATCTGACTGAAGAGGACGGTGGCTTGCACCTAATCGCTGTCGAAATCAAATGCACAGCACTCTTTCTGTCTTACATCATCAAAATACTCAAGAAGAGATTTATTTGATAATGCAATGCTCAAATTGTATGTTACAACAAACCTGAAACAAAAGGGTCCATTTCGATGTTGCTTCAAATAGGCCATCTCCATTCTATAGCAACTTCTAGAAGCAGAAATTACAGGGGGAAAGCTCGATAAAGCAAATAGTACATACAACTTCCGATTGAAGCAGTACCATATAACTTTATTCCGATTGTACTACAGAAATATCCACATCGCGATTCGAAGATCTAGAAAAATGCAATGGAACAAATGGACCCCAATTGAATGCAGGGGATCTCTCTACCTATGCGCAAACGATATTTCACTGGTAAGAAAATGAAAAGGCACGGACAAATATATAATGATAAATGCCTGGTATGTCATCAGACAGACAATCTCGTACTTCCAAATACGACATGTGAAAATGTGACAATAGTTTGCATATCCAGTGGATATAAGAGGCAACATGAGCCAGTGACAGAGAGAGGGAGATACTGAATCTGGACAGAATGAGATCATAGTAGATTGCCTATGGATAACAGCTGGAAAAATTCACTACAGCATCAAAGCGTGCAGTCATTCTACAAATGCGACATTAACTAGATTTCTGCATCACCGCAGGAAAGGTTTTTTTGCTAGTAGCTTTACGTCGCACTGACACAAATAGATCTTATGGCGACGATGGGACAGGATGGAAGGAAGCGGCCGTGACCTTAATTAAGGTAGAGCCCCAGCATTTGCCTGGTGTGAAAATGGGAAACCACGGGAAACCATCTTCAGGGCTGCCGACAGTGGGATTCGAACTCACTATCTCCCGGATGCAAGCTCCGCAGGAAAGAATGCTGGAATTTGGTCAGATAGAAGTGTCTTCAAGAAGCTTCTGGAAAACATATCTTCATATTTTGAAGTGCCTGCCTTTGCGTGTTTTGTGTGACATCTATCAATTTGTGTGTTAAAGTGACCAGTTTTTAGTGTCTGGTATAACTATGAAAATACTGTAAAATTGGTAAGATAACGAAGAAAACAGAAATATATTTCCCTGCTCCTAATGTGAAATGGAAAATGTGAATATTTTAAGTTCAACAACTATATGAACAATTTACTGTTCTTCTGTATTAATGTTATCTTTCCTCTTTCTTTTTTTCCTTCTAATGTTACTTTGCAAACGTAATGATGGTGGACTAAATGTAAACTTTCGTGTTTTAAAAATCACACATTCACTTGGTACGGACATGGTATAGACCTGTGTTTAATAACGACAGTTCTTCCTTTTCAGACAGTAGGATTTGGTTTATTATTACTGTCTTGATTCTAGCTTTTGCTCGTAATGATGCTTGTACATTTATATTTTGTATATTCATATGTCTTCTATAAAACGCCTCGTGGGGGGACATAAATACAAATGTTATTAATAAAATTTAAATAAAAACATATAAAAAGTGTTTTGAGCACTGTTCGTTGCTCACTTGTCAGATTCATCTCGGGGAAGACATATTGCTTACAATGTCCTATGCCTTCTGGTATGGGCTATGTCATGTTTGTTAATTGCATTTATATGAGTCAGTCAAATTCTTAGCTCTCGGAATATGAAAGTGACTGAGGTATTTGTAATGCTAGTAACACCATACCTCATGTTGCCAATCCCTGAGATGAATGATGAGAAAAAGAGAATCATAGAGTTGGTTGTGCTCACAAGGCTCCATATAGGCTGGTTGTAGCTCCATAATGGCGTGGGGTGTGTTCACGCGGCATGGGCAGGATCCGCTGATCCACCCGAACAGGTCGTTGACCAGTGACTGCTACGTTGAACTGCTTGGCGATCACTTGCAGCCCTTCATGGACTTCACGTATCCTGCAACGATGAGATATTCCAGCAGGATGATGCACCATGTCATCAAGACCAATTTGTCCATATACACACAATACACCACACTACCAAACACAATAGAAACACGAAATTGTGAATACATCCCTCCGCATAAGTTGGAGTCTGGGAGTGTGTAAATCAGTAAAAGAGGGTCAAGTCCATATGAACGACACAGTTCGAAGCTAACCCCACCAGGGGTGAGAAGAAATGGCAGAATAATAATAATAATAAGAAGAAGACGAAGAAGAAGATAATAATAATAATAACAATAATAATAACAATAAGATTTTTTGCTATTAGTTTTACGTCGCATCGACACAGACAGGTCTTATGGCGACGATGGGATAGGAAATGGCTAGGAGTGGGAAGGAAGCGGCCGTGGCCTCAATTAAGGTACAGCCCCAGCATTTGCCTGGTGTGAAAATGGAAAACCACGGAAAACCACCTTCAGGGCTGCTGACAGTGGGGCTCGAACCCATTCTCTCCCAGATACAAGCTCACAGCTACACGCTCCTAACCGCACGGCCAACTCGACCGGTAGGAAGAAGAAGAAGGGTGTTTTTTAATGCTATTTGTTCGGGGCGTAGACCTGTAGAGATCTTTTGCCCCTACTTGCACCATGTGATATGAACCTGCGTGTAATTGGAATGGAGGAAGTGTAGAGTGGTGTTGAATGTGAGGAAAGCCGGCCAGGGATATTAATCATTTACAATTAAAAACCCTTGGCCCAGCCGGGAATCGAACCCGGAGTCGCCGGGACAAGAAGGGTTTTACTTTCATCTTAAAGTATACATACCAACGAATTTCGAGGAACGTCAGCAACGCAGCATTGTGTTTTGCAATGTTTCTCCGGAAGAAGAGATTTTGAAAGATCCTATTAGGTTACGTGGTGCACCAAAATTCTAGGTTATTGGGAGGCTATAAATTCTAAAACTACAAATAGTCAATAATTAAGCAATGTTGCTCCTTACGGGACGAAATGCTTGTTAATTGAAAAATAAATTGTAGGTTACTACCCATCTACATGGTATTGCAAGGAATATCTTGGATCGCTGACGTTCGATTGTCTGGAGGTAGGTATTAGGATCAATGCACGCAGCTGTGCAGTCTCTACCAACATTGTAATTCAGGTTCCGTTGTCAGATAGAATTATTTCCGACTCCTTTACCACTAGTTGAATTTCCCACCGCATGCTGAGACCTCTCTCCATTGTGCGTTGGGATGCTCACTCAAGCACACAGGATATTTTCTTCATAATGATCGCCATATTATTATTATTATTATGATTATTATTATTATTATTATTATTATTGTTGTTGTTGTTGTTGTTGTTGCTGTCAAACTCCTTGGTTGAATAGTTAGCGCTGCGACCTACAGTTCACAGTGTCTCGGGTTCAATTCCCGACAGGACCGGTGAACATGGTACGCATCTGGTTAATTTCCCCGGGTCAGGTACGGAGTACTTGTGTCTGCCTTAAGCGAGTACGAACACATGAATACGTTTTTCAAATCAATTGCAATGTAATTTTTCAATGATAATCATGTATATGCACAAGCATACCAAACCAAACCAAACCCCTTGGCACAATAGCCCCGAAGGGCCATGGCCTACAAAGAGACCACTGCTCAGCGTAAAGTCCTGCAGAGTATGAGGTGCCAGGTGGTCAGCACGACGAATACTCTCGGCTGTTATTCTTGGCATTCTAGAACGGGGCCGAAATTTCACCGTCAGATAGCTCCATGATTGTAATCACTTAGGCCGAGTGGACTTCGAACCAGCCCTCAGATCCGGGTAAAAATTTCTAGAGCGGCCAGAAATAGAACCCTGGACCTCCGGGTAAGAGGTCAAGTTATCCCTACACCGCGGGGCCGGCTGAACAAGCATAAACAAACATATATTTTATTTATTGATTTTATGAATAAAATTGTACGAGTCCGCTGTCCGTAATGTCATTTGTTTCGCCTAATTTTGATATGTTTAGCTGTTTTAGGTCAACTCAAGATCATATCATTAGTTTTTAACTTTCGTGTCTATTTGTTTGTCTGTTTGCCTGTTTGTTTGTTCCACATTCACGCGTAATCGGATGAATCGTTCTTGGCTTACTTCACATTGATATGCACATCATGTACAAACCACTGAACAGACTGGGGGTTTATAGGAAGGCCAGAAGAACTTTATTTCAATTTTTCTTTTGCATTACTGATTTTATATGTAAAATCTGTAGACTATATGTGAAACGCCCCTTTATTTTAAGTCATTTTAGTTTTGTACATAATTTCGCTTCCTCTTCAAATGACGGAGAAAATTACTATTTTAAGTGGGCTTCACGCTCTGCAGCCAGTGACGAACACCCTCGCAGACCTACAGTTATTTGAAGGATCCATAACAGGAGAAAGTCATAGGATAGAGAATATTTCGCACGGCTTGAAAATTAACCCCACCTAATGTTACTGAACACTGAGGAAACTCAAGGTAGAAATTGTCCATTTGGTATGTCTATCTGTATGTCTGTCTGTCTGTCCATCTGTCAGTGTATTTGTCTGCCAGTCTGTCTGCCTGGTTATCCATATTATTATTATTATTATTATTATTATTATTATTATTATTATTATTATTATTATTATTATTATTATTATTATTTTTATTATTATTATTATTATTATTATTATTATTATTATTATTATTATTATTTAAATCGCAATTGGGAAATATCCTGGTGTCAATGGTCGCTTACAGTAGTGCAATAATAAAGTCAAGTTAAAACATAATTACCCAACAACAACAACAACAACAACAACGAAAACAACTACTACAACAAAGTAGTACAACAAGCAATTTCATGGAAAGAAAATACTACAAGAAATACTACTAGTTTAACATTCTAAATCCAGCATCATCATATAGAAATTCACCCACAACTTAAGTATTTCCAGTGCTTGACAGTACGGCTTACAGTACTATACGTTGTGCCTCCTACCAGCTTAACATTACAAGTGATAATAAAGTAAAGTTAAAAAATAATTACCCAACAGAACAACAACTACAACAACAAGAGTACAAGAAACAATTCCATGGAAGGAAAATATTACACGAAATACTACTAGTTTGACTAACTAACTAACTAACTAAGAATGCTTTCATTCCCTACCCTGAAAGGGTGGGGCGGGCCACCTGGAGGGTAACGCCCTCCCTCTGGCCGGGAGCTTGGGCGGGGTTGAGGAGGTTTGAGAGAAGAAGGAGATGGGAAAGGAGACGTGTAATATAAAGGAGTGTTGAGCAAGGGGCCTTCTATTTTTGTTCTTTTGAGAAAAGAGAGATGGGTCTTTAATGAGCTGAGATACAATACATTAGATACAGAGCTTTACATGACGGTGTGACGGAAAATATGGAGGGCTAGGAGATGGTAAAATGAGGAGAAGTTAAGAAGGGGAGGGAGGATAAGGTTGAAAAGGTCCGAGTTGGGTAAGGGAGGCGTAAAGTAGTTGGGAGGTGGTGGAGCGGTGAGATGAGGACGAGGAGATTGGGGTGATGGAACGGGCCGGGGACAGCTGCATACGGTGCGATGGGAGTGGAGAAGAATGGGAGGGTTCAACCCTATGATAGCGGCCATAGATGTGGATGCCTTGATCGATGAGGCGCTGAACGTCGGCGTGCGTCGGCAGCTGGAGTCTCACCAGAAATGTGGAACCGTCGGAGTTATAAATACGGGATGCTTGCTTGACAGGTACTCCTGTCTGGCGAAGGTCACGTGTGATGGCAGCAGGCGCTACGTTGGGGTCCATACCGCGCAGAACACAGCTGTAAGTTGAGGTACGATCAGATGGCGGTAGTGTCGAAGATGGATGTGCCGCATTTTCAGAAGGATCGGTAGAAGTTCCCTCGGTAGATGGTGGTTGAGACGTTTCCTGGCGACTTGTCTGCTCAGAGTTGGGAGGGAGAGAAAGAGAGGTCAGGAGAGGAAATGGATGGGACGAGGTAGTAGTAGTAGTAGTAGTAGTAGTAATAGAAATGATGGGATAAAGTTCCGTAGAAGTAATAGAGATAGTGGGAGTTGTCGTGGTAGGGACAGGTACGGTAGGCGAAATGTTGGGAGAAATGGTAGTGGTGGCGCTGGTAGTGGGGCAACAAGAAGGCGATGAAAGTGGGGGTGGATTATATTGAGGAGGCAGGCGAGCGGCGGGCGGAGCAGGTGCTTGAGCGCTGATGTTTGCTGGGGTGGGTGATACTCGATGACGTCTGCGCGCTGGATAACCACGCCGGTAGTTTGGACAGAGTTGCATGTACTGGCAGAGTGGAAGTGAAGAAGTATCTCCGGTGCGGTAACAGAGCCGTAATAAAGACGAGTGACACTGAAGACACCGAGCGGGCAAAGTTCATTAGCAATGTCTTCAAACGATAGAGCTGGGTCAACATCACTGACTAGGAGAGTGTACATGGCTGGGGATGGCCGTCAACCCAACTTGGGGACAGCCGATATGCTAATTGGCTCGGCGAAGGACGAAGTATAGATATGGCGTCCCCTTGGCCGATCAAAAGTAAAGGATGAGACGAAGAAGCGATGCGTGCTGTGTTGTGTGTCTCCTCGCCTCTTGCCCTCCTGTGTTGTGTGCGCAGCGTATCGTTGACTAGTTTGACATTCTAAATACAGTATCATCACATACAAATTCACACACAACTTAAGTATTTCCAGTGTTTACCACTACGGGTTACAATAATGTAGGTTGAGCTTACTACTGTACTAGCTTAACATTCAGGCGCGCGTATTTTCGTTGCATGCAAGGCATTCATTGCATGCAAGGCATTCATTGCATGCGTAATGATAGCGCAAAGGACTGTCTCAAGTACGATAAAGGTTGTTTCAAGTCAACTATATTATTAATTGGATCTCTTAGAAGTGCAAAAGTTTCGCACAACTGCACTAGTTCCGTCGCTTGACTACGTGTGGCGCTGGTGTAGTCTCACCATCTAATCCGCCGTAAAAAGAAAGAGAAAGCAAATGGAGAAGTTAAGGACGCAACGCATACAATCTTAAAATTGCATTCAGTGGCAGACGTAGTTCTGAAACCGCCCGCATGATGACACTGCACTTGTATCTTTGTCACCATTCATGTGATAACCTCTGCCAACTGTTAGCAGTTTTGGAGAAAGTTCGGAATGTCCAAGGTAACGTAGAGCGGGAAGCATGAATTACTCCCTGGTGAGATGAGCTCTCTTCGGTACGGATCCCATGCGGCTGCTCCATTTTCCAAGACAGGCCTTAACGACGATAACCAGCCCAAAGCTGTGTGGAGGACTTTTTGGATTTTACATTCTGTTGCTATTAAACCATTCAAAGTGTTTCTCTACGTTCTTCTAATGCAGAGATAGAAGGTCCTTTCAGGCAGCTGAACTTGGTGAAAATAAAGATGCGTATAAGACTCACGTCAGAACTGCTTCACGCTTCACGTAAAAAAACGCTCGTAGAAGTTTTAGAAAAACCTGTTATACATAATTTTGAATTCTCTGAATGTGCCTTGTGTTTAAGGTAGGAACCTCAGGTGCATATTCATATTCCGATTGCAACTACCAGAAGAGGAACCTGAGTCTTCTCATGTTAATTAGGTATGTTGTTGCTATTCATCCATGTATTGCTTCATTACTTCCCCCTTTTAGATCTAGTTCACCAAATGTCATGTAGTAACATTTTAACCCAATTAGTGATAGTTGACAACACTGAATCTAGAAGCTGCCCGAGTTCAGTGAAGACTATCCAAGGTAAACATAAACTTAGAAAGCAGGTCTATTCAATTTACAGTAGTATTGGCTTTTTTGCATAAGTAAATAAGAAAAATGCAAATAATAATATCATTCTACTCTTAAGAGTGTTAATTTGGAGAAAGTGTATTTCATTCCACTGAACAAAATGTATAGGCTAATGTAACATAAAAGTTACGGCATATAAAGTAAACAGGAATAAAAATGTTATTAGGATGTAATTTCAACAAATAAAAATGACAAATTTCAAATTCCTCACATCATGCCAAATATAAATAAAATCAATTAGAAAATTATGCAAGTACGAGGTTATATCATCGTTGCGTCTGAAAATATTGGTATGTGACAATGTTGTCGAAGAAGTACTGACAAGCGGCAAATATTTCATCAAGAACAATAATTCTTTGATAGAAATTCGCACAATATTGAACCTTAGATAACTGAACCTTACAGGCCAGAGTTCCGAGTTGAAATATTTCAGTAGAGGAGCAATAGGGTTCCCAAACACATGGCGTCAGCACATTTTTGCTGCGTCAGCACCCGAGGTCATTGACCCCTAGTAATGTACGTAAGTAGGTGGGTTCTGACGCCGAGGTCATTGACCCTGGTATAGTAGAGGGGCTAGGCCGATTTGCGGAATTTGTGTAAGAGAGCGAGCCTAACCTCACAATCGCCATCTTGAGAGGCGTAACCTCACCTTAACGGCTAGTTGCCCTTCTCGACGCCCAAGAGAGCAAACCTAATCTCACATCCGCCAACTTGAAGGGGCTATCCTTAGTTTTACGGCAAGATGCCTTGCCCGACGTTAACTGCACAGGATGGTGTATTTCATTCCACTGAACAAAATGTATAGGCTAATGTAACATAAAAGTTACGGCATATAAAGTAAACAGGAATAAAAATGTTATTAGGATGTAATTTCTCCTTATGAGACGGCCTAGGGACGCTTGCGCAAGATGGCGGCTATATATTTGCACAAGACGGCGGCTATATATTTGCACAAGATGGCGACTATACACAACTTCTTATGAGACGGCTTAGGGACGCTTGCGCAAGATGGCGGCTATACACGACTTCTTATGGAGAAAGATGACGGCTATGGGCGAATGCGCAAGATGACGGCTGCTCTTATGAGACGGCAAGGGGCGCTTGCGCAATATGGCGGCTATACACGGCTTCTTATAGAGAAAGATGCCGGCTATGGGCGATTGCGAAAGATGGCGGCTATACATTGGCTCTTATGGAGAAAGATGCCAGCCATTTGCGATTGTACAAGATAGCGGCTATACGCAGGCTTATATGGAGAATGTTAGCTTAGAGGATACTGCGCAAGATGGCGGCTGCTCTTAAGAGACGGCTTAAGGGCGCTTGCGCAAGATGACGGCTATACATAGACTCTTATGGAAAAAGATGCCGCCCATGGGCGATTGCACAAGATTGTGGCTATACATAGGCTCTTATGGAGGAAGATGCCAGCTACGTGCGATTGCACAAGATGGCGGATATACATAGGCTCTTATAGAGAAAGATGCCGGCCATTTCCGATTGTACAAGATGGCGGCTATACACAGGCTTATATGGAGAATGTTAGCATAGAGTATACTGCGCAAGATGGCGGCTGCTCTTATGAGACGCTTAAGGGCGCTTGCGCAAGATGACGGCTATACACAGACTCTTATGGAAAAAGATGCCGGCCATAGGCGATTGCACGAGATGGCGTCTATACATAGGCTTATATGGAGAAAGCTAGCTTAGAGGCTACTGCGCAAGATAGCGGCTATATATAGGCTCTTATGAGACGGCTTAAGGGCGCTTGTGCAAGATGGCGGCTATACACAGGCTCTTATGAGACTAATTCCTAGAACCTGGGTCAGAGGTTATTGTGCAAGATGGCGGCTATACACAGGCTCTTGTGGAGAAAGCTAGCCAAGGGGTACTGCACAAGAATGCAGCTATACATAGGCTCCTATGGCCTCTTCCTCCTCCGAAGGGACACAGCCGCCCTCCTCCTCATCATCCGTATAGGAAAACGGCAAAAGGGCACCTCCTCCTAGCAAAAGGGCTCCTCCTTATCTGTATGGCAAAAGAGCTCTTCCTCCTGGTAAAAGGGCTTCTCTTCCTCACAAAAGGGCTCACCGTCCTGGCAAAGGGGCTCTTCGTGGCAAAAGGACTCCTTCTTACAGTTACTGTGGTTAGCTCAATCCCTCCTCCTAAGGACAGATACTTTCCTGAATTGAACGTTACATTACAAACAAATATACTTACGTTATGTAGCGTTGTCCTCATCGCATAAATTTTTCGATTGAAGAGGAGGCGGTAAGGAGAAGGTAATACATTTTTCAGCATGCGAAAATATTGTAGGATAAGCAAATGCTGTATCCGACAAGACAAAACAGGTTCAATCTAGTTACAGATTGCAACTGCAAAAATATAGAATTGACATGCTGGATGTCTTTATCAGACAAGACAAAACATGTTGACTATTAAACAGAAAACTTTTATCGCTACTGTGCTGTATGATTCTATTCGTCGAGACAAGTTACAATTAGCACACACTAGAATTTATTGTAGAACAAGACAAAACATGTTGGCTATTAATGTTCAGAACAGAAAAACTTATAACGCAAAACATTAAAAGATTAATCTCTCTGTTGATACAATCGCACTCCTATGCAATCAACGCGCACACCTAGAAATGCACATGTTGTACACCTCTCTCCGACATACTTCTTCTTAATCACTGCAGATGAAATGATTACTACATAGCAGAGGATACCTTTGACCTAAGGAGATGTATTTTTCGGGATTCGAACACATGCAACAAAAAATCTGTTCAGATACCGTAACAGAATAAAAAATCATACTACTGTGCAGATAAAATGATTTTACTACTTAGCAGGGGATACCTTTGCCCTACATCATATTGTGTTAAGGAGAGAAATTATGGATTCAAATCCTGTTTTAACACTATAAAAATCGTAGGATTGAAACTTTTTAAAGGGAGAAGAATAGAAATGGACTTCCTCTTAAATCAATAATCACTACTATTATGCAGATAAAATGAGCTGTAAGAGGGATCGGAAATGCAAATTGTTAACTTACCTTTATTTTAAGGACGACAACTTACGCGACATTCTTTTTAAGTCGACAGGTGTTTTGAATTGATGCAACCTGGAAGGATTTACATCTACGAATCGAACCCTCAGCTTCATATACTACGACATAATAGGACGGAATGCTGACGCTTACAACACGTCTTTTCGTGTTTAGAACACTAATTGTCTGATTGAAACCTGTTATGAATGATTTAAACACTCGAGTTATTTTACAGTCTACTGTCATGTTTACAAGACTAGAAAAGGGGAAAAAGGACGAAAGGACTCTTCTTCCTCCTTACCGCGCCTTCCTCCTAGGGAAAAAGGGCTAATGGGCTAGGGTGCCTCTCCTCTCTTTATCCGGGCTTGAGACCGGCTCTACATCTAGAGGCGGAGTTAACACCCTAAGGAAGAGAGAATGTTGGAAAATAATCTATACCAATATAGGTAATCGATTGACTATATCCTACAGAAGGATGACTTAGGTGAGGGTAAGCGCTGGGAATGTAGAAAGGTGTTTAGGCTGTTGTACTGTCGAGAGAGAGAGCTATTACTCAATAACACCTACACGACGTAATTTTTATTTCAAAAACAGCTGCTTTATGCTCTGTGTAACCAGCATCTTGATAGGCTCTTAGCAGTTGTAAACGTTTTACGAGTACATTGGGGTCTTTACAGTATCTTATGTCTACATAGGGTAAGAGAGGCTTGTTGTGAACTTTGAGTCCATATGCAGAGAGTTGATGTGTAGGGACTTGTTTTGATGTAATATGTGCTTCAGAAGTAACGTTTCCAGGTACAAACTTCACTTGTTTCGATAGCAATGAAGCTTTGAAATTTTCTTCTACTTCATCTTAGTCGTGTTCGGTCCACGAAAATATCGAGTGAAGGGTATTTCTTTTTTGTGCCTTTATTCCAGGAAAGAAATAATGAATAAAATAAAATATGAAGTCAGAAGTGTTGAAATGGCTAAATAAACACTGGAAGGTTACTACGATGGAAGCTGACATGCTGTAAAGTAGGTGAAATGTCGCTATCACCACCTATGTATCTGTTTTATGATATCACACTTATAATTTGTAATAGGTATTTATGACGCAGTTTGGTCACCCATTTGTTTCGGGAAATGTCAGAAAATACGACGAAAGGTCATTTGTTTTTCATGCTTGGATAGAATTTTTAAATTATTACGAGTGCCGTGTAATGTGTTGTAAATAGTCAATTTGAGGGTTATGACGCGATGTCACGTTTAACGTAGATTGTCATTTCCGTGAGCTTCTTTCCTGTATTTTGTGGTGTCATGTTAAGAATTTTCTGTTTTTGTTTGAATTAAGACGGAAGCTGTGCAAGAAATCCGTGATTACCCATTTCCAATCGGGTGTAGGCGTGCTGTCGTGTTGAGTAATGTAGATCGGTGGATATCTGTCACGAAGGGACTGCTATTTCTATGTCCGTTTAAACTGTTTATAACTGGCCATAAATAACACTAAAGTTTGTCAGTTATTTTTGTGAAATCCAGTTCAGAAGTACGAGTTCCCGTTATGCAAAGATGTTTAATTATCAGAGTACTGTGTGTGGTTATGCGTTGTGGATTCTAAGGATTATTATTCAATTCTTTTTTGTCATTGAGATTTGTCGTGTTTAAAGCAAGTGGTTTTTAAGTCTGGTTAAGACGTGAGTTGAGGTAGGATTTTTGTGAATCAGGCGATTGCAAGCCTGCAATTATGCCGGGAGATTGTGTGTGAACCCGGGGAAGTTGTTTGTATAATGTTTTGAGATTATATTTGTGAGGGAATCCCGTAAGTGTTAGTTCGTGACGTGTATAATTATTGAATGAAATCTTAAAGAAAATCTCTGTGCGTAATCTGTTTGAGCCAGGAATGTCGTATTTGTAATTTTATCAGCGAGATCGTAGATGTCCTTCTTTTGATACCAGTTAAACGTGACTACAACAGGTGTTTTCCGTCAAAGCTATGACAGTGGAGGGTAACTCATTCCGCTAGACATCTGATCGGAGAGTACGCCGCTGGGGAAGATAACGGTATCTTTGGGTCTGTCGACGTGTTAAAATTTAGACCGTGTTCTTTAGAAGGAAGTTCGTATTTTGCAAGGAACTAATTAAAATTTTCATCAATGAGTAACGTGTAGGTTATTAGATAGCATTCTATAATAGTAACTTGTTTAACCGAGATCTGAAGTTAACCATTCCAGGGTGTCCAAAATAGAGTGTTGGTGGTAGTTATTGATTTATTTTTGAGGGGTGCACAAAGCCTTATTTAAATGTCATGATGGGATGTGACATAGTATTGGCTTGTATTTACGTCCAGTTACTTATGCAGATTTTAGTACTTAATAATGAGGGTTATCCAAGTGTTAATAATCGCTAGTGTTAGATTAAACTTATGGTGTGATGTCATGAAACAAGATATAATACTAGAAATAAATGATATGTAACTTTTTTCCAGCTTTCACGACATCAAGCGACGATAAACATTATAAAATAAAACGTAAATAAATTTGTGTAAGGACTTGTTAAAGAAACCATTCGTCCGCGAGATAGAATTTGTTGTTAATTAGGATTTATAAAATCATTTCAATTTATTAAATTATTAAACTCATTGAAAACCGGATTTGTGAAGTAACTCAAAGGCGAGTGGTTAACTTGAAGATGTATTCTGTAAATCTTAGTTTATTTTGCTGGGAAAGTTCATTTATTAATGTAACGCTTTAGGGGACATATCCGAATGTAATGGATTTTACTGCTGCAAACTATTGTGAACATTGTTGTTGTTGTTGTTGTTGTATTATGTGACTTTATTTGATTGAGCATTAAATGTGCTGGGATTATTAAAGTGGAAACCTTGGTCATCAACCGATGTAACTTAATTATGTTTAGCCTTCAGCTTAGAAACTTGGATGGTCATGGGCTCAGTGACATAGATTAAGGCATATGCCATTATAGCATCACTTTCTTTGCGGTAATCATCCACAATGACTTTAAAGTAAATTAGAAGGTTAGATATCGATCCTTGACATAGTTACAGGCCACATCGATTCAATTAAGGGTCCATGCCGTACAACCACTGTGTGGCACATACCGATTGGACTCCCTTAATAATACCAAGAGTCTAGAGTTCGTGTTACGAGGGCTGGGCCATCGCGAATCATTATGATGGTACATGTAGTCTCACATGGAAGCCGAACTTAAGGATTTCGAGACATTCTTTTCTTCACTCTTAACTTGTGACAATGGTTTCTAGTAAGGATGCCCATCAGGCAGTTAAGTCAAAGATTCTCAAACCAGTATACCTCTCCTCTGCGTTGTAATTAGTGTTGTGCTGACTGGACAAATAAGTTGGAATCATAATGTTGTGTTTCTGAATTTTTTCCTCATTTAAATATCTCTTAAATAAACACAAATTTTCTTAAATTTTATTTGGTGTATAGATTAGATAATACTGAAACCAACCTATTACCTAAGCAAGTGACGAAGAACCCGTTAAAGACCCAAGAGACAGATCTTATGCTAATTGCTGATAGGTAAGGAAGGTAGGTATCCTTTATGGACCTCCAAGGGTTCAATATGTATGTTAATGTTCGAAGTGTGAAAATTTATTTCCTTAAGAAAAATCTTCCCTGCTTCCGACGGTCTGCATTTTATGTTCTTGTTACTTCTACAATCATCAATTATTCTATCACTCAATTAACAATGTTCATATACTTCCTATAAGATTTCATTTCGTAATCTAAGATTGCCTGTTCTATGGCTGTGTCCATACCATTCAGCAATCCCTTCAAGTTTTCTGCAGAGTCGGATAAAATAACAATATTATCGGCAAACCGCAGAGTATTGTTTAACCTCTGCTTGAACTGTGATTTCTTTTCCAAATGTGAGCGTTCATCACATCACCATGAGTATATTATGGCATTCTACAGTTCTAATTTGCCGTTTTCCGCGCTATTCTAGGTTAATTAGCACCCAAGTTAGCCACAGTTTACCATTCCCGGGATGCGAGTCCCGCGCCACGAATCCAAGGGGCTAGGCTCTAGTTACACGTACTCACTGTAAACGAGTCATACTTTCGCCCGCAAGTGAAAGCGTTCTCACTTTGGTTCGACAGAGAAGAACATACTAACGCCAAGCTGAGAGAGAGAAGTAGGTCACAGACACTGCATTCAACCCTGAAAAAATTTATTTCTTCCTTTTTTTCCACAAAAGCACCACTACCAATCCACAGACTTCAACTGTTTCAGGAAGATTAATTACAGAAATCGCGTAATACGTGACAGATTTTCAACAGTTAAGGCTCATACGAATCGTCTAATTTTATGCAGATTTATCACGCTAAGAAATGTTATATGTAATTGAGATGTAACCAAGTACGTAGCAAACAAACACCCAGCCAGGTGCACACCAGATGGTGAAAATGGATAGCAAGTGCGGAATCTGAAGTTCCCCGATCTTAAGCCCCTCCTGCACGAAGCTACCAAAGGACGCTTTGGAGATTACGTCAAAACGTACGACGCGATTGTATTGAGAATCGATCAGTGGAAACTGGAGTGATCGAGCTTCAATTTGACACCTCAGTCAATATTGGGAACCGCCGATTAGCGGAGAGAATTTTCCAAAAGGTGCGGAGTTATCCCTCTCCCCTAGGTCAAACACAGTTTCCCTATTTAAGAGAGCCGACTCAGAACAAGCCACGGTACTTCGATATTTTCAGTGGCAGTGTGATGTTGTATACTTTGTGAGTAGCTCTTCAGCAGTAGTCTTTCTTCTAATGTTATGAAGTGAGTGATAAAGTCAGTAATTATTCGTCAGTGTCTACAAATCTAATAATAATAATATTAATAATAATAATAGCCAACGACCGTAGCCGTATTGAAACACCGGATCCCGTGAGATCTCCGAAGTTAAGCAACATTGGGGGTGGTCAGGAGTTGGATGGGTTGCCACGCGCTGTTGCTTGGTGGGTAAGGGAATGGAGGAGCGGAAAGGAACTGGCCACCCTACTGCACGTAAACTCCGGCTCAGGAACACCTCTGCGGAGGTCCGGACCTGCCTTTGGGCAGAATAACCCTTACCTAATAATAATAATAATAATAATAACAATAATAATAATAACAGGGAAATGATCATACAGCAGTGTATGGAGTTAGTCGTACTCTCAGAGGACGAAACAAAGCTGTGACGATGGATATTCACGTAACGTGCGAAATTATAGATTAACTATACGGGAGTGATTTAGACGTGACTCAAATGATAGTAGGCTACTCTTCGTAAAATCCAGTATATGAACTAAGTAAGGTCAATGAAATGGTATGGGAGCTTATTAACTGTGAAATATCGAATGATGAATTGGGAGAAGAACAAGCAGCTCACTGATAGTGAATTTATAAAGGGCAGTATCAGCTAAATAACCCTAGTGCAACAATTAACCCTCCCATAGAGACTAGTTTTTTAAAATTAGGCTGAGCAGAAATCATCCTTGTTATGACATTATCAAGTAGCCAGTGACAGTGAAATCCCAATTATTTGTGACTTAGGGCCTAATTGCTGATAGTTAATTTGACATACGAATGAGGGAGAAGAAATGGGCTAAAGGAACAATACCATTACCTGGTCAGACAACTCGCGCATTTGAGTTTTCTCTGATCGGAAAGTCGTATTATGTGCCGCAAATTAACACAGTTATACTAAGTTAAATCCCGCCATTTGTGTTGTGTATCAGCGACGTCATTATCCTTGGGAGAAGACCGACGTGCAGGAGGCTTGCACATACCCAACGCGTCGTAGAACGTCAAGATCTTCTCTACACTGACGTGAACCAAGCCATCATGCGAGCAGCCCATCTACAAGCGAACTCTGGACTCCACGCTGTTGACGTTGCCGTGATGTTCAACCAAGGACCCCATGTAGTGCCTGCCGGGAAAGCTGTTGGCGTGAACCAGACATGTGATGAGTATCAATTTCTTTGCTATTTGTTTTACGTCGCACCGACACAGATAGGTCTTATGGTGACGATGGGACAGGAAAGGCTTAGGAGTTGAAGGAAGTGGCCGTGGGTTTAATCAAGGTACAGCCCCAGCATTTTCCTGGTATGAAAATGGGAAACCACAGAAAACCATTTCCAGGGCTGCCGACAGTGGGGTTCGAGCCCACTATCTCCCGGATGCGATCTCACAGCTGCGAGCTTCTAACCGCACAGCCAACTCCCCCGGTAGTACCAATTTTGAAGTATTTGAAAGTCGTAATTTCCATTAAAATGTAAATATATTAAATTGCATGCAAATGATGTAGACTGTAGGGTAGGATTTCGCAGTTTCAGAGGGATGAAATAGTTACTTATTAGGATTTTATATTGATTTTCTTCACGGTGTTATAACCGTATTTTATTTTCATTTTTACTGGATAGCTTTGCATGTTATGTTTAAGACCCTTTAGTTAAATTAAGTGTGAAGCAGGTGTAAAGGGGATTTAAGTTTCAAGTAAACTCATTCCAGTTTACCATCAGTTACATCTAGTGTGAATCTTCAGAAAAATTCTGAAATAAATTTTTAATTTTTTGCTTCACATCAGTGTCAGATATCCCTCCTATGTAAATTCTGAAAGAAGAAGAGGATGAAGTGCCAGTGGGGTGTGACGGTAAATGTGATTTATTTAGACCGCGAGCGCCGATGTGTATTTTGCCCCAATTGATAGAATACCTTCTTCCATAACTTGCATGTATTTCTGTACCGTGAGGGAGGAGCGGAGTTTTGGGAGATCACCGAAATAAGTATGTGATTTACGGAAATGTGAATTCCCCCCCCCCCCCAGTGATTTGATTAATACAAGCGATGGATAAATTCCACGCTGTGAATATGAATAGGGCTGGATTGTAGCCGATTCGCGTTAATGATGTTAATGGCATAATGGAAAATAAATAGGGACGAATAAAGCAGCGACGATATAGATCGCAAGTCGGACCGTGTGTCCCGTTAGCTTGAAGGAGAGAGTAGTTTGGGCCAGACTGCCAGCTGGTCTGCGAAAGTTATTTGTGTCGAGGCTGAGGCGCCTAAGTAAGGGAATGCTTGCTACTGCATTTAAAGGGCTCGTCTCCAGGGCTCGCTTTCTCTCTCCGATAACAGCTTTTACTTGCAATCATTTATAGAGTAACATCGTTGGGTAGATTTGCAGTTATTACAGATGACTGAATTCCCATCATTCTTTCACGTAAGGTATACCGTTCAGGGGTTTCAGATGGAACGCCACTCGCCCATGCTGTCAAAAGGGACCTGGGTTCTTTACCATGCAGAATCAGTGGAGATATAATAATTTCGTGTGGCTATTTCTAGCCGAGTGTAGCCCTTGTAAGGCAGACCCTCCAACGAGGGTGGGCGGCCTCTGACATATGTAGGTAACTGCGTGTTATTGTGTGGAGGATAGTGTTATGTGTGGTGTGTGAGTTGCAGAGATGTTGGGGACAGCACAAACACCCAGCCCCCGGGCCATTGAAATTAACCAATGAAGGTTAAAATCCCCGACCCGGCCGGGAATCGAACCCGGGACCCTCTGAACCGAAGGCCAGTACGCTGACCATTCAGCCAACGAGTCGGACAGTGGAGATTATATCCGCTGTTTCCAACTGTGGATGGATTATACTGTCCGTCATCATGTTATATGAGTGTGAAGTGTAGTATTTGCTTGTCATTTATTTTTCAGGAGTGATATTTATTTGGTCTTTGGTTCACTAAAATGTATCGTTTCAGAGAACGACGTTGTTTGAAGGTGGGATTGTACAGTAGTATTTAAGTTACATCCCAATGGAACGTGCGTTATGTAAATATTATTCATTCATGAAATAGTTAGATAGAGTATTTAAATGAATACGATGACGCGACTTTCATATACTGTACTTTAAAACGTGCTCATCAGTAAAATTGGCAAACACCTCTGTTCACTCGATCGCATGGCGACACGAGTTGTCATTTTGTTTATGTAAATGAATAATTTAAATTACGTGAAGTAACGCAGGATATGCCTTCATCTAATTATTTGTGCATATAGGGATGCGTGTGTATGAAGTGATAAGTGTTTAAATGATTAGTTGGACCGAGAAGGGGCATTCTTGCATATTTTCTGAGCAAAATGCGATTATAGCGATAAGACTATACAGACACTAATGCGTCAAAAAAATTATAGTGTATATTATTCATGTGTTGATGTTGTGGCATATCTATGCAGAGATTAAATCATGTGCTTTATTAGAAATGACATTGTTATTGTGAAAAATTGAATTCATTCTTCTCATTACTTAGTTTATTAGTATTACTCTCATTATTAAGATTCCCCTACTATAGATTATTAGATTATTTCCCCGTAAGGACAGACCACAGACCCGCATGTTGTATCGACTTAGCTAGCGCCGTATTATTCTAGTAGGGGAGATGAGACTTCGATGCTGGGCTTTGTTGAAGATCTCATCCAAGGTGCTCCATTCTAATGTCATATTACAGGACTATCATGATCCAATGGTGTATTAATGCCCCGAAAACGGTACACAAATTCGTCTTAGATCTCTTTTACTGCTTGTTTTACGAAAACATTGAAAAGTAGGGGAGGACAAACTGCCCTCCTGCTTCACTGCTTTTTGGATGTTTCCTTCCCATTGCCCCTATTCTAATAAGAGCAGACTGATTTTTGCAGTCTGTAGATAATTTTCTTTATCGGTATTTGATCACGATCGCCTTCAGGAAGTTAAATAGGTTCATCTAATCATTGTTATTGAACGTCCCTTCCAAATCTACGAATGCCACATACGTGGGGCTGTCCTTA
The DNA here is from genome assembly GCF_040414725.1 of Anabrus simplex. Classification (NCBI taxonomy): domain Eukaryota; kingdom Metazoa; phylum Arthropoda; class Insecta; order Orthoptera; family Tettigoniidae; genus Anabrus; species Anabrus simplex. The sequence continues at coordinate 137,629,875 of NC_090266.1, read as the reverse complement.
ACTCGATCCTCTAAAATCATATATATAGTCAATATTACTACGCGTGTTCTTAAATTTATTTTAGACGACTGATATGTTTCCTTTTCCAGAACCTTATCATCTATTTCTTCTCCTTGATACAACTGTTGAATATGTTTCTGACATCTTTCTGCCCTGTCTATTTTCCCCAAATGAGCTCTTAATATTCACGTACCTCGTTCTCGTTTCTCCAAACGTTTCCTTGATTTTCCTGCATGCATCATCTACCTTTCCTACAACTATACAACCTTCTAAATCCTTGCACTTCTCTTTCAGAGATTCTTCCTTACCCGTCTTCCATTTTCTATCCACTTTATTCTTTATTTGCCTGTATCCCTTTCTACCCTCCTCATTTTTGGCATTGTTGTAGATTCGCTTTCATCAGTCAGGTCCAATACCTCCAGCGATATCCATTAATTGTTGTTTGATCCTGCTTTTCTGTCTAATTTTCTTCAGCCGCTCTACGACCTCATTCTTTAGGGCTGTGCACTCTTCATCTGATATGTTTCCTTCAGCCTCTTCATTTAGTCCTCGTGTAACATATGACTTGAAACATCCACTCGCTCCCTTTTCCTTCATATTATCTCTTCTCTTTTTATTCCTTTCATTCTTTAATTTCTTCAACTTCAGACGGCATTTTATGACCAGCAAGTTGTGATCGGAATCCACGTCTGTCCAAGGGAAAGTCTTGCAATCCAACACCTAGTTTCTGAATCTGTACCTAACCAGAATGATATTTTCTAGTGTCTGCCTCCGTAACATAACGATTAGTACTATCAGCTGCCGTCCGCGGAGACCCGAGTTCCTGCTAGATCTTGCTTTCATTCCTATGTTACCGACACCTCCATTTCCCCTGTCTGATTCTGCGTAGATAATTCCGTGGTCGCCTGTCTAGAAATCGTGCTTTTCCTGCCAATTCACTTAGCCAATACCAGTTACATCTAACGTTAGTCCATTCATTTCATATACCAGATTATCTAACTTGCCACAAGGATTCAAATTTCGAAAATTCCACGATCCGACTCGCAGAATACCAATATTCATCATTGCCCCGTCTTTTGTAGCCCCTACCAGGAGATCTGATTGTCGGATTTACCTCTGGAATAGTTTACTCAGGAGGAAGCCATCATTAGCACATAATTCAGTCATAGAGAGAGCTGCATGTTCCCGGTAGTTAGAGATGAAGTTTCCCGTTGATTTCAGCCATACTGAGTCATTACCAGGCCATATCAGTCAATCACGGGCTGTCACCCTTACAACTTACAACTTCAGTAAGGCTACGAGCCGACTTTCGATGAACCGTTCTTTAGTCTGGTCTCTAGACAGGTATCAATCCGATATGGTTGCAGCTACGTCTAGTCTACCTGCTTCAGTGGAACACACACACCTCCCCAACGCGGCAAAGTCATCTCGTTCGCACGGGAGGAAAAATAATGAGTAGGTCAAAGAAAGGAAAATTGTGATTAAACCCAACGTTCAAGAAAAAAAAATTCTTAAGGAACATCTTAGAGATTATCTTTATTAAATCGCACTCGCACAGATAGGTCTTATGGCGACGATGTGATAGAAAAGGTCTAGGAGTGAGAAGGAAGAGTTCGTGGCCTTAATTGTGGGACAGCCCCAGCATTTGCCTGGTTTGAAAATGGGGAACCACGGAAAACCATCATCAGGGCTGCCGACAGTGGGGTTTGAACCCACTATCTCCCGGATGCAAGGACAGCTGCGCTCCTCTAACCGCACGGCCAACTCGCCCTGTATCTTTGAGATTCTATAGCAGGAATTCTTACCTTGTTCACGGACCGCTTTGAAAATCTGGTGAATCCTACGGCACCACCTCCATAAAAACGAACATAATAAAACATATACGAGCAAACACCTTACTCTATTTTATTGAAAACTGATTACTTCATACAGTGCGAAGTATGAATGAAGTGCAAACTGAACAAATGGAAACAAATATTCATTTCAACTCTGAAGTTCGTTTCAATCAGAATATTGTTGTTTCTTGACATGAATAAGAAGATGTAACCTTGGGATGGACTTTGGCAATGCATCTTTGACATAAAACCGATATGGACTATTTTTTGGCTGATGTTCCGCATTGCCGGTTTCACATTTCACGCATTTATAAACAATGGTCAGCTGGTTACATATTAGCGTACTTAAAATTCATTTACCTACAGTAGAAACAAATGCCACAGTTTATTTTTAAAAAGTTATTCTTTACAATACTATCACTGTGCTTTAATAAAAATAATACCCATTTCTTTGATACCATTCAGCTATTTAGGTTAAAATTTTAGTGAAATAAATGTTAAATTTGTATTTGATTTTCACGAGCCATTGAATCCCACCTACAGACCCCAAGGAGTCCATGAGCCTCAGGCTAAGAAAACCTGTTCTAGAATGTGTGGCTGATTATTATTTTATTTATGCATCTGACTGCAGATACTTGGGTTTTCCAACTGACAAAAAACCACAATATATATTTTTCCTTAAGTAGATATTTAAAAAAAATTCACCAAAGAATAAAAATATTCAATTAATTGCAGTATTTAAAGAGAACCGCCTATGTGATATAGTGGTTAGTGTAATTAGCTGCCACCCTCGGAGGCCCGGGTTCGATTCCCGGCTCTGCCACGAAATTTGAAAAGTGGTACGATGGCTGGAACGGGCTCCACTCAGCCTCGTGAGATCAACGGAGTAGAGGAGGGTTCGATTCCCACCTCGGCCATCCCCGAAGTGGTTTTCCGTGGTTTCCCACTTATCCTCCAGGCAAATGTCGGGATGGTACCTAACTTAAGGCCACGGCCGCTTCCTTCCCCGTTCCTTGTCTATCCCTTCCAATCTTCCCATCCCCACAAGGCCCCTGTTTAGCATAGCAGGTGAGGCCGCCTGGGTGAGGTAATGGTCCTCCTCTCCAGTTGTATCCCCGACCCAAGGTCTCACTATCCAGGACAATGCCCTTGAGGTGGTAGAAGTGGGATCCCTCGTTGAGTCCGAGGGTAAAACCAACCCTGGAGGGTAAACGGATTAAGAGAGAAAGAAAGAAAGACTTAAAGACCAAATCCTACTTAGCTGTGAAAATATAGGCCTAATATACAAGTTTGAAGGAAAGTACGAGTAATTACTAGGCTTTCTTAGTATGTGAATAATACTTCCTAAATGGTGTTGAATGTACCTCCAGAGTGAAAAGTATTGTTTTTAGTAGCATTTGCATCATAGCTGTGAATATTTTTTTTTTTTTGCTAGTTGTTTTAAGTCGCACCGACACAGATAGGTCTTACGGCGACGATGGGACAGGAAAGGGCTAGGAGTGGGAAGGAAGCGGCCGTGGTCTTAATTAAGGTACATCCCCAGCATTTGCCTGGTGTGAAAATGGGAAACCACGGAAAACCATTTTCAGGACTGCCGACAGTGGGGTTCGAACCTACTATCTCCCGAATACTGGATACTGGCCGCACTTAAGCGACTGCAGCTATCGAGCTCGGTCTGTGAATATTTGAATGTTATTAAATTTGAACTATTGAATCTGTACATTTACCGTTAATATCCATCAATTCTCTCACACCATAACGTCAGACACATGTAATAGTTAAATATACCTTTTCTTTCGCAAACTACACACCAAATTGACAGAAACCTGCGATAGTTTAATCCATCTCTCCACATGTGTTTGTCTTCTGACCATAGAACTTGACAAAATGCAAAAGTGCGACACTTTTCACAACCACGACCAAAGGTGGGAAAATTGGTTTCTATCCAGAGGCCAAAGTTAGGCTACAATAGATAAAAATGTCTAAAAACTGAGAAACAGATGTTTGAATCAATACTCTCCAGATAATAAAAATTACAGCTTTGGAGTATTTGCAGTGCAGAAACACATTTTATAAATTATAAAAATTAAAAGAATGATCTAGAACTAAGAGATAACAAAACTGTGAAAGCATTAGTTATGCAGAGGATACGTGCTTGGCATTTTCTTTTTTCCGCAGAAATATTTCGTCTCCGCTACGATGAAGTGTGATTTCAGTCAAATACATTTTCTTATTTCCGCGGAGGAAAACAATGTATTTTTAAAAGGCTTTCTTGTTTTTCCATTAATAAAAGTATTTTTAATTTCTCTTTATAGGTCGAAAACTCTATTGTGGCCAAGAGTAGTCATCTTTTTTGTAGAATCATAAAGACATCTTATATGGAGTTTTTGGACATTTTCTTTTGCTTCATATTTACGAGTTTTTTGTCATATCTTGGTATCTTTTAGGGCATAAGTGCATACATATTTTACGCGTTTTCAGGTCATAGAAATCTGAACTCTAATCACAACACTAGGAAGAAGTTTGAGAACGGTTTCTACATTCGGAGGTTTTCTCTGGAATCGTGTCATTCTAGAAGAAGCAGGATGTTTGAGTAAAAATGCACGTAATTTACTCAACTCTGTTCCTAAAGTTTGAGTTCGTAATTTCACTAGTTATTGTATAAAGGTGACATATTCGGAATGACTATATCCCTTTACCGATAACTATAGAATCTGACTCTTAATCGAATTCAGTGTTTGATGATTGAACGTGTTAGGTATACTTTAAATGAATATCGTGAAAATTAAACCTATGATTCTGTTTTCTTTTACATGCTAACACATTAGCTAAAATTGATGATAAGGTCTACAGAAATTTGGGTACCTTGAATAACATCCAGGTAAGTACAGGGTGACCGAAAGGTTCCTCCAGTAACATCCAGGTAAGTAGACCCAAATTTCGTTAACATTTGATCAGGCAATACTTCATGGAATATTGGAGGTAGAGAGGTGATCATTTCACACACATGACTGGTATGATATGGGAGTTTAATGAAACCAAAATAAAGCACACAGCATGACTAACAGATGGCGCTGGACAGCAACACGTCAGTGATGCCGCACGGGGCCTATGTACGGTACAAAAGGAGCTGTCGTGAGAGAGGGCGATAGATGCGCCTGCAATCGTGGCATGTTTACGTTACCATAAAAAGGCACTGTTAGTGAAGCTTTTGTTGTGAATAAAACCCCATGTCGTGCCAATCATGTGTGTTAATTATTATCTCTCTACCTCCGATATTCCGTGAAGTATTGCCCCGTCAAATGTCAACGGACTTTTGGGTTACTCTGTATATAAAGGTAGTGTTCCTACAACATTTCAGAGGAACAGTAATGTTTTGTGATTGCTTTTCTCTAATTCGAAGATTACCTTTGCAGTGAACTGTCGACTGGATTCAAAAAGTGGGATTATATTGTATTTGTTCAATAAATTTGACAATTTAACAATTAACAAAAAATCATACGCACTACGAAAAGAATTACAGGTTTGTAATAGTTCGTTTAAATTTCAAAAATTATGTTTCCTCTGTTCTTAAAATTAGCCTATCCTGTCAAATTCTTCAAATAGGTAGGTTCCACAATCCTACAACAAAACTTCGGCGGACGTTTCAGTGATGCGATGTATTTTTGAGTGGCACTGCTCCTTGGATCGTTGCACCACCGAATAACAAGGATTGATAGGCCTAGTCTACTCTTATTAGCACTGTGAGTGATTTCGTATTGTATTGCAGTAAGATCTGCTTCTATAAAAAATGTCAAAGCTTCTGATGGTGAATGTTTATGGCTACTTAACTGCAGTGGAGGTTACTTTTCTAATTTCTGTTGCTTTGGTTGGAATAACAGTAATATCATTTATAAGCTGAGACACATCAACATTTCCTTCAGCTCGTTGACTCATCTGAGCAGCACCCACCTGCTCCTCAGCGGTTCCTTCCTGTATTCGTGTGCCTGTTGCGATCACTCGACTAATGGATCTATCTGCCATTGAACTCACGTATCGCGATGTTGGCAAATTAAGTGAAGTACTAAACATCGTTCTGTTTTCTTAAAGAACTGCTTTTCTTTATTGTTACAAGCTTTCCATTTGCGTTTAAAGTCAGTCTTAAAGTGTGATAATATGCGTCTGAACTTGCCTTTTTCTTCTTCCAAGAAATGTCTTAGTTTCTAGAAGCCTATTTTCCATATATTTAGAGAACCTTAACAATTCCAGATATCAAGTAGCTTCCCAAATGTTAGCTGTTATGCAAACAGTAAACATAGCATGTAAATTGCTGTTGTCAAATTTACGAAGATATATATATATATATATATAAGCTACTTGTCGCACTAAAAATCGGCGGTTTCCGGCGACGGAATTGTGGGAAAGGGCTAGGTTGGGAAAGGTACCGATCGTGGCCTTAATTAGGGTACAACTCCAGCATTTTCCTGGTGTGAAAACGGGAAACCACGGAAAATCATCTTGGCTGGAGACGGTGGGATTAGAACCCACTATCTCACGAATGCAAGCTCACAACTGCGGGACCCTAACCACACATTCAACTCCCTCGGTTAAAAAGAGTTAGTAATACTGTTGAAAAGGCTTTGTTATTATTATTATTATTATTATTATTATTATTATTATTATTATTATTATTATTATTATTATTATTATTATTATGGCAAGTACTAGGGTTCTCTCTGCATGACTGACTTCGTAACGGAACCATCAGGAAACCAACCAACCAATAATCGAAGAATTAATTCAAGATCGTAGATTGCGGTGTTTGGCCACGTGTGACGAATGTCCAGACGGCGTCTGCCTCACCAAGCACTCAGGCGACAGAGACTTGCGCGTTAGAAGGTTGAAAGAATGGCTGCCAAAAAACCCTGGGCAAAGTAGATCGAGGATGATCTCAAAAATCGAAGGTTTAATCTTCTCGATAACAGGTATGAAAAACATTTAACCACCAGGCATGGTAAATCATTTTACATTACGTTCGTGATCCAGCGGAACCCACAGCAGCGCATCGCTTCTAGGTCAAACTCGTTCAACTGTTAGCTAAGGGAATTATTATTATTATTATTATTATTATTATTATTATTATTATTATTACTTAAAACAAGTAGTGTTCGACAATTATTATCCTTTTATGTTTATATTTGTACTACATTCTGAATAAGCACATTATTCTTACTGATATTTGTATTGTTTGGTTGGAATATAACTTTTTTAAGAGGACTTTGACACTAATTTTAATTATTTTGATGCGGATTTTATCGAAACTTATTTACTTGATGATCATGAAATTTTACTAATTTATTATAAAATATATTTACAAATTTTGACTTTAATATAATTTAATTGCAGTAAAGTGACACCTTTCGGATCGAAATTTTTTAATGAACTTTGCAGCATTCAGGAAACATTCTGAGATTCACTCTTTGCATGTAGTTTTTTGTGAGGTATTATCAAATTTGACATAGTATTTTACCCCTTTCATTGATTTAGAACCATGAATAATGGACATTTTGATTTTAAGAACTTTATATCCTAAAAATGTTTGCCATTTTTGGGAAGAATTTAAAATATAATGAAATATTTTCAAATTATGTTTTGGTTCAGGAAGTAAAAGAATTGATATGTACTTTCCTGGAAATTACACACCTTCTTCAGGAGTACTGTATTTAGAGAGAATGTACTTAGTTTATAAACTGTCAGTTTTACAGGAAAGCAGAGGAAATTTTTTGGCAGTATTCGTTCATCAGCAATGTAGTTGACATAACATAAAGTAATTTTGATATCATTGAGAGGAAGGAAACGCATGGAAGATATATAGGCTACCAATCGTCTTGCGAGTCTCGTGGTGTAGGAGTAACGTACCTGCCACTTACCCGGAGACCCCGGATTCGATTCCCGACCTGGAAGAGGGTTCACTCTGCCGGAGTTTCGTGTGACCAACTGAGTAGGTGTCCAATACGAGAGATGACGGACCCGTTCAAGAAAGCCAAGCATTACGGCTCAGGATGTCACCAGACCGAACACATGGCGCTCCAGGACCTATGGGCTACCGGACTTGGCAGAAAAAGGCCCAGATGGGCAGTTGTTCAACGGAGCGTAGCCTATGTATTTAGAAATGTTTCCTGTAAGCATGGGTGAAATAAATTGAAAAATGACTATTTCAGCCAGTTAACCTACCGGCAAGAGGCTGACGTATTTGAGCAGCTTCAGATACCACCAGATTAAGCTGGGATGGAACCCGCAAACTTCGGCTGAGAAGGGCAGTGCTATGTTGTCTGAGCTACTCATAGATAAGTTGTACGGTGCAAAGTTTAAGAAGCTACTGTTAGTTTGAGCGGGCGAACCCTAGCCTCTTCCTAGTCGGAAGACTCGTGCACGGACTGCTACTGGGCTGCCGTGCTCCACCTTCTCTTTATTAATAGGAGACTGCTAAGCCCAATGATAACCAAACTGTGATTCTGTTCGCGTGTCGGCTAGAGAGCGTCCTTTCCTGTAATGAAATCCATTTACTGCAGCGCTTATCTGTGGCTGGCGCAAGCACGGCCAGGTGAGAAAGAACAATTGAAAGTCAGTGGGGCGCAGGGCCGTGAGTAAGGGCGACGCCACACGCAAGCGTCTAAATCACTCCCACACTGCAGACAGATCGCGATAGCGCGGCCTTGTTAGAGCGCACCTGACGGCTCAATTAATAACCGAGAGATAAATCGGCCGCCAGTTAGCCATCTTACACGGTACACTCCTCACTTTTCGAACATGATGGGCTTTTAAATCCAAATGTCAGAAACATTAAATTCTCCTGAATTTTAAATTTTTTAACGCCGTTATTAGACGCGGCTACCAGATTTAGATCTTCTCACACAAGGGCCAGCTTCAGGTTCGAACAAATCAAATATGCAGCACACCATAGTCGTAGATGGTGGCCAGGTTCGGAGAGTAAAACTGTGACCACCAAGTTAAACAGTGTACAAAGACTTGCGTGTCTAGGAATAACGGGGGCACTGGATACTACACCATTATGTGCAATGGAGGCCATCCTAGGTTTTCCCCCCTTACATTTATATGTTAAGGTAATTGCGGGAATGAGTGCCTATCGCCTCTGGTCACTCGGAGGATGGTCCTTCAAAAACCCGAATAGAGGTCATGCCTCTATTCTTAAAAGGCTTCACCAGAATTGCCCTATGACAATGATGATCGGGGATCTGATGAAGCCTAGCTTTAATTTGAATTATAAATTTACAGTGGTGATACCCACAAGGGAGGAGTAGGCCGCGGATGCTGGGGCCCATCTTAAGTCTGGGGGCTGTACATGGTACACAGATGGCTCGCGGACGGAGACGGGCACAGGCGCCGGGGTCTGGGGGCCTAAGACAAGGCTCTCCCTTCCTATGGGTAAATATGCTACTGTTTTCCAGGCTGAAGTATACGCAATACTAGCCTGTGCTGTATATATATGAAATATGCCTGGACACAGAAGACGCATCACTATTTGTAGTGATAGCCAGGCAGCGCTAAAAGCACTATGTGCAGTTAAAACAACATCAAAACTGGTATGGGAATGCCAAAGGATGTTAGATCAGCTGTGTGAATTTAGCTCAGTTACCCTATTAGGGGTCCCTGGGCACACATGTATCAGTGGAAATGAAGAAGCTGACAAACTAGCGAAACAAGGCTCAAAAGGTTCTTTCACAGGACCAGAGCCTTTCCTGGGAGCGTCACTCCGAAGCGTGAGACTGGTAATATCCCAGTGGACAAACCAGTCTCACTTAGATATTTGGAAGAGGTTAACTATAGCAAGGCAGGCACGTGAAGTTATCAAAGGGCCTAGCCAAAGTTATAAAAAGGTCCTAATGAATTTGAATAGGACCAGAATGAGAATGGTAGTTGGACTGTTAACAGGCCACAATACCTTACAGAGACACCTACACATCATGAAAATCACTCAGGATCCGATGTGTAGAAGATGCGGTAAGGAGGAGGAGACCTCCGCGCATGTGTTATGTCAGTGCGAGGCTCTTGCTAGCACTAGACATCGATACCTTGGCTCACATTTTGTGAGCCTGGAAGACATCAGGAATGCCAATATCCGGACACTGGTATCCTTTATAGGAGCACTAGGGCTGGACTAGGCAAACCCGTTTAAGGGGGCACAAAGGGTCTTCATAGACCTACGTGTGGAGCTCTGCGAAGACAGGGCTCACCCATTTCTTATCTATCTATCAATCTATAGTCGTAGAATTGTCCTACCTCTACATTTACAAGCTGGAGCCAAAGTCGTCTCCTTACTGTTGACAACCGACTAATCTTGAGGCTAACTCCAATGCTACAGAAATGATGAATAATAATGTTATTGGATTTACGTCCCACTAACTACTTTTAGGGTTTTCGAGGATGCCGAGGTGCAAGAATTCAGTCCCGCAGGAGTTCTTTTACGTGCCAGTAAATCTACCGACAAGAGGCGGACGTAGTTGAGCACCTTCATATACCACCGGACTGAGCCAGGATCCAAGTTGCGTTCGGAAGTCCAGCACCTCAACCGCCTGAGCCACTCCGCCCGGGTACAGAAATGAGATTTTCGTACAATCGTCAGAGTAAATTTAGAACTACCCATGAAGAATAACCTAGTGGATTAGTCCCTTTCAGAAAATTTTGAACTTCATAAAAGCACAAAGAAAAAAACAGTCTAGCGTTTTATTTCTTATCTCAGAGAGAGGCAGATCCCATTCAACATCGGACATAAAATGTTGGCAACAATACTTGCAACAACTTACACTACGTCACTGTTTATGTAAAATATATAGGGTTGTAGCTGCAATAGACCAGTACAGTGTATTTGTTATATATACATTCTGTATCCTCCTACAGTGAAGGATAATGATGCTATATCTGACACCCGAATGAGAGTCAGCGAAGCATGGTCCAAGTGGATATAGGTAGCTGGTGTCCTCTGCAATAAGAAAATACACGAATATCTGAAGGCTAACAGTCACGAGACAGTGATAAGACCAATTTCTCACTATGGAGTACAATGTCGCCTTTTGACAAAGAAACATGGCCAGATCCTCCATGCTATTATGAAAAGGATGTTGCGATAGTCACTGGATCTGACTCCCTTGGACCATGTCAGAAAGGAAGATGTGCGACGTAGACCTGATGTGGTCCCGATCGTAGCGAAAAGGAGAGAGCCTCAACTTCGTTGGTGTTGCCAGATCATGCGAAGCAACGATATTTCAGTAATAAAAACGGCCCTCCAGCTTTACCAAGGTGGGGCGCCGACCACGAGAAAGACCGCCGAAGTGGTGGATGGACAACCTCATGGAAGATATGCGTGCTGTGGAACTCAACACTCGAGACGATCTAGACAGGGCCAAATGGCGGAAATGCAGCCGAACAGCGGATCCTCTTTGATGGAATTATATATATGTGTGTGTGTGTGGCCTTTATAAATGTTTGTAGGCCTATATTACTCATTTTAGATTTAATGTTGTAAATATTGTACATAAGAAATTTTTTTCCGAATTTTGTAATTAAGTGCTATGCTGTTTCTGTTTCTGAAGAAATGAGTGAATAATTAAATAGATAAATAAATACTCCTCATAAAGTGGCGGTATTTTGGAATGACTTTCTTATGTTTTAAACCGCCACAAACCTATCTGATATAGTGTGACATATTTAGAAATTCAAAAATCCTGCAGCACCTGGCTGAACTGAATTGAATGTTGCGAAATACAGCATGTTCAATTAGATACATATATTATTATTATTATTATTATTATTATTATTATTATTGTACCGAGGGTACAACTTCTCCGGCCAGTTAAGCTGCGCGCCTTCTATAAGGCCATTTATGTAAGCTTGAAGTGATGTATTACAAGATACTTTTGTTTTCAACTGTTAGATGTCTGTATCGTCTATCAGTATAAAGGTTTCTGGAAACTTACCCTCAAATGTACGATAAAAGCTGGGCGCTTTAGGGCCGTATTGTCCTCATTGCTGCAGTTATTTGAGTGCGGCGTGTGCTAAGGGATGCAGGGGCCGTGGGCGGCGTTTACAAGGCTCAGAAGCTCAAGATAATGGCAGTATTTTCATAAACATGTGCTAGCTCCTGCGGATAGCTTGAGGGGAAGGTTCCAACCTCTTTTATTTATATAATGTTCTAAATTTGGTGTTTTAAATGTAGAATTTCCGGTAAGTCTGTGGACTCTATTCTATTCCCTACCCTCTGTGTCGGTTCCCATTCAACTTGGCATGGGGTGACTACAGTTTTCAAAACCTTTAAAATTCTTAACAGATATTTGGTATTTAACATTGCTTACTTAGTCTGTATCATTGGGTTAAAAGCCATTTAGGGTTTTAATAATTTCTAGAAGGCGTGTAGGTGTTTCGCCTCCTTGCATTTTGCTTATGGCCGGTTACAACAAACCTTTCCTTTTGTCATTACGGCCATTTAGTATCGGCAATTTATTGTGGTGTATAGAATTGGTTCTGGTGTGAAGTTCCCTTGAGGAACAGAAAGTTATAAACTGTTGAGCAATATATAAGCCCACCTCTGGGCTACTTTGTTTAATTACTTTAATTAAGGACAACCGATTGAGTGTACATGCGCAATTAGAAATTGATGCCTCTGCGAGGCTGGACTACGATATAGTTGGAGCGCGGACTCCTACAAATGCACTTTCCAAGAGCAACTCGCTCTCTGTAACATATTGTATCTGTCAAGAGCAATAACACTCTTTTCTATGTAAATCAACCAAACCGTTAACTTTTGTTAATTTGTACCTGATTTTCGGACTTTAAGGCCTTGTGATTTCTAGAGGTAACGAGCTCATTAACATTGTTCTTATTAATTGTATTTATCAATTTTAAAGTGAAGGAAAAAGGAAAGAAGTAAAATTTCAAAGTTTGTTGTGTTAAGTTATGCTGTATTGTCGCGGCCACCAAATTAGGCGGGTGAGGAAAACTGCGCTGTCGTCAGATGTGGGAAAGGCGAAGCGACAGATGGTCGAGAGTCGCTTACCTCCGGGCACGGATTGGCAACGCTGATCGTGCAGTGCTGTCAAACTGAAGCCCATTCGCTCCAGGCCACCTTAACCCGAGTCATTCCCTGTCATGCAGCTGTTGAGCTCGTACCGTAAGTGCAGTTAAAGATGGATAGTGAATGTGAATTGATTTGGGCTCAAGTCAAGAGAGAAGTGGCAGAGAGGAACAAGACATTCAAAATAAAGGACGTAGAAAAACTCACGTCAGAAGCCATAGACCGTGTGACTGCTGCAGACTGGGAAAAGTGCTCCAATCGCGCGGAAAATCTTCAAACAGACGATTGGGCCAAGGAAATAGTAAGGGATGAAAGAATGGAGCCATTCATCATCAGTGTAAAAGACGACTCGACAGATAGTGAGATGAGTGATGACAGTGACTAAATCTTATACTGCCTTGAAGATAGAAACCGATTCTTACTTCATTGTAAATTAATGTAAACCTATTCTTTAAAGTAGTTCTTTTTCTATATCACTCAGTACAATATACATTATTCAAATATTTAAAGTTATAATATAATAAAACTGATACAGATTAATATGTAATCCGAAAGTAATTACGGCGTCCTGCAGCCTGTGCTGGTGCGCACGCCCCGAACTGTCTCAGCTAGCGACATTTACATGATCGCTTTCCCGGCCATTTTCCAGGAAAATTATAAGACTCACGGAAATATGTTTCAGATAAAAAATAAAAAAATAAAAAATATAAGTCAGGCGACTTTTTACATTTTTCCCGCAGACAAAATTTTATTGGCTGAAGAAATAAAAACTTGGCCGCTTACTGAAATTTTCAATACATGATCCTACGGATTTAAATTTACTCGTTCAAGATTTTATTTTTAATAATTATTTAAATTGGTTTATATGGAAAATAGTTATACCACTGAAATCAGCAGTATTTTCTGAAGCTTGTAGTATAATTTGTTTTGAAACATTATATGAAACATTATATGAAGTAACATCAGGAGCTTGAGAGAGAACAACTTGCTTCGCGCTCCGAAATGATGTGTTCAGTTAGATATTTCTTCGCCAGTTGCTACATATCTTTGGCAAGAGTGTAATTTCTCTGACCCGCCTAATTTGGTGGCTGCGACAATAGTTAATTCCTTGTCCACCCACTCAACCCTCACGCTTCTTACACCTCTGTGAGCCACGGAATTATTATTATTATTATTATTATTATTATTATTATTATTATTATTATTATTATTATTATTATTATTATTCGAAGCAGTTTTCCAATTCTTCAAATTCTTTGGTGTTTCCAAGTGAAATTAAATTGCCTAGATTTACGGTCGGTTGCCCTTCCTGACGTATTCCATATTCAGAGGGATGTGTATACTATTACGTGTTTCTGTGGGTGTGGGTAGTGTGACGTATTGTCAGTAGATAATAAGATATGTACTTTTTTCAATTACCTTTACGTCGCACCGATACAGATAGGTCTTATTGCGACGATGGGGTAGGAATGGCCTAGGAGTATGAAGGAAGCAGCCGTGAGGAACCACGGAAAACCATCTTCAGGGCTGCCGACAGTGGGTTCGATTTCACTACCATCCAGATGCAAGCTCACAGCTGCGCGATCCTGACTGCAAGGCCAACTCGCCCGGTGAGATGTGTATTGAGACTATCGCAATCAACCAGTCCGCGAGCCAGAGGAATTAACCGTACGCAATTAAATATATCTCCCGTTTGTGAATCAAACCCGAGGCCCTCTGAACCAAAGGCCACTACGGTGCCCATTAATCCAAGTAGCCGAACATACAATTAGATGCCCGTATTCGGACGGAAAAATCACTTTTGTGGGGGATATGTTCAGTTTCTAGCTGATATCCAACGGTATTGGAATGTGCTCTTGGACTTGTGCCCGGTACTTCACACATAGCACGTATGCAATATGCAGTATTTTGTTGGGACGTTAGTCCGTTCGCATTGTAACCCATACAACAGCCTGGGGAGGCCACAACCCGCTCTACAGCAGTGATAGCACAGGTGTCGTTGCACTGAAATGGCTAGGAGTTAAGCCGGCAACCTGTCCGTCCATGCCGTCAAGTGGCTATGCATAACTTCCAGGCGTTCTAAATGGCGACGCGAAAGAATTTTTGACCGCTCCAGATACACTGAATACAATCTAATACAGTGTATATGTTTAACCTAGTCTTTGCCTACACATGGTAATGCCATGAAACAACAGAATGGGTCAAACAGAGGTGAAGTTCACCACTAGGTGTACCCTAGCATGCTCATTGCATTCCGTAAACCACACCGATTGCATAACTGCCAGGCATTTATAAACGAATTACACAAACTTTGAAGCCGTACAACTCTTGTCTTGAAACAATTTGTAACGCAGCACTTCACGGTTGTTCGTTTTAATACGCAAGCAATAAGTCCCACTAAATACTTTCACGGTTTCAGAAGACTTCCGAGGGCCGGAATTTTTTCCCGCAGCAGTTCGCTTACATGCCAGTAAATCTACCGACACGAGGCTGGCATACTTGAGCCCCTTCAAATATCACTGGACTGATCTCGGATCGAAACCTCCAACTAGTGCTCAGAAGGCCAACGCTCTACCGACTAAGCTACACAATCCGACAACACTTGAGCAGTGCACTGATCTCACTTCCCTACGGAAAGTAAGTGGGAAATAGTGGTTAGCTCCATGTTCTCAAGGCTTTTCATGAAAATATAATCTGGTATTCACTTTTGTTGCCGGCCCCGTGGTGTAGGGGTAGCGTGCCTGCCTCTCACCCGGAGGCCCCGGGTTCAATTCTCGGCCAGGTCAGGGATTTTTACCTAGACCTGAGGGCTGGTTCGAGGTCCACTCAGCCTACGTGATTAGAATTGAGGAGCTATCTGACGGTGAGATGGCGGCCCCGGTCTAGAAAGCCAAGAATAACGGCCGAGAGGATCCGTCATGCTGACCACACGACACCTCGTAATCTGCAGGTATTCGGGCTTCAAGGGCTGTAGTGCCATGGGGTTTGGTTTGGTTTGGTTTATTCACTTTTGTTTGAGCTAAATGAATTTCAGGGCTATGTGCCTCACCAGAAGTTGAAGTCTCGTTTAACCGACTTCGTGACTGGGAAACGAATCCACATCCTTCCGGACAAAAAGAACCTAGGTAAGGCAGCTTCTGATTAGGGAGTTGTAAGTAAGGTTCGGATGTTAAGGAAAAGTCATATTTCTTTCCTGAACTCATTTTACCCGAAACCTGAGATTTTACTGTGAATGATGGGTCCCTAATCCAGTTTAAAAGAAATTTATGTTGCATATAAATGCATACTTCGGCCATTTTTAATGCTTTGGTCCTATTTTGTTAATTTTTAGTAATATAAGGTCATATTTGATTGTATTTTGAGAAATTTTGTTAAAATTGAAGAGTATTTTTTTTAACAAGGAACATGTTATCTGCGTCTATTTTTCAAGCACAAGATTTCAAAATACTTTAGTAGATGTATTGGGTCGAAGCATAAGTTCGTACGGTTCTTATATTTTATATTTTATTCTATTTTATTTTACTGTCACTGTCACGCACTGTAACTCACAACCACAATCACAATCACAATCACTCAGTGATGTATTTACCTCCACTCTCTATGACCTGCCAACGTTCAGGTAGCAGTTGAATGCCTCACCTATAGAACTGTTTTGGTTTTGACTGGAAGAAATCTATTAGCCATTGGTCAAGAGAAGCTTCGTCAGGAAACACTTGCTCCTGAATGTGGTTAGAACGAGAGCGGAAAAGATGGAAATCTGAGGGGGCAAGATCAGGGCATTACGGAGGATGAGGGAGAGCTTCCCAGCCAAGTTCAGCAAGCACACCTTTGGTCAATTGCACTGTATGCGGACGAGCGTTATCATGGAGCAATAAGACTGGGTGTTATCTTTGTCTTTTGTTGTCAATAGCAACAGCAAGCCGTCTTAGCTGGTCACTCTACACAGCAGTGGTAATCGTTACGTTTTTCGGAAGAAGTCATGGTGAAGAATGCCATCTTTGTTCCACCAAACGCACAACATGATTTTTTCTCGATGGACACTATCCTTGGCACGGGGAGCTGCTTTTTTTGATGGGCTGAGCCACTCTTGCCTCTTCTTCATGTTGACATACAGGCACCATTTCTCGTCACCGGTGACAATGTTCGAAAGGAATGCTTCGTGCCTATCACAAGCCAACCGGTGCCGGGCAAGCAATGACGAACAGATGTTTACTCGTTGATTTTTGTTACTGTCATATGTGGTACCCATATACCCAATTTCTGTACCTTAGCCATCGAATGAAAATGGCGTGCAATACTTGACTGATCAAATTAAAAACTTGCGCCATTTCCCGCGTTCTTTGACGAGGATTCTCGTGATGCAACTCATTCAAGCGATTTTCATCAAAATCTGAAGGTCTTCGAGAACGTGGATCACCACACAAGTCAAACCGCCCTGATCGAAAGCGCGGAAACCATTTTTGTGCTGTTCTTTCAGCAATTGCTTCAATGCCGCACACTTCACAAATTGTTCTCACAGCTCCTGCTGCACTGGATCCTCGGTTAAACTCAAAGAGTAAAAAGCGTCAGCAATGCTCACTTTTCTCAACTTGACATTCCATATCCGTTTGTCTGAAATATACACAAATAATACGCTCACAATGAAGAAAACCTTTGTTTCACAACACACAAACTCTAAACTCAGTTAAAACAACGGAATAACCATAAGCTATCCCTTCACGCAGCATTGTTGCCAACACAAAAGAATACCGCACGAACTTATGCATCGACCCTATATTTTCCTTTCTTTTCCCGAAAGAGATAGAAGACATGATTCCAAGAAAGAGACGTTGTACGCTGACAGATACTAAGAAGCATGCTAATACTTCAGTCTTAGTAAACTTTTAGGAAAACAGGATGAGATCTGCACCTCAGTGCTGTGATACTGAATGAATGTAGTATAAAGTTTTAATTTACGTACTCTAGCTCTGTCAGTTTGCATGATTGAATGTGTCTGCTGTATTCTGACACGTGGATTGTCAGTAATACTCTAATGCATGCTACCTAAGTCATATTTTACTTCTTTTAGGTCATATTTATCTAGTTTTAGGGCATATTTGCTTGCATATTTTGTACTTCTTTAGGTCGTAAACCTCCGAACCCTAGTTATGAGAATGAAATTTATAGGGAAAATCAGAGATCCTGGAAAAAAGTACTGTCCTTTCTCCACTTTGGTCAGCACAAATTTCACATTAAGTCACCGAGATTTGAACCCAGGACGAAGAGGTGAAAGGCTACCTTCTAACTGTCTGAGCCATGGTGGTGCTACACGATGGAATTCTGTCAGCACAACCGGAAAAGAATTTGCATTAAAAATAAAGCTTCATTTGGGCTCCCTAAGGAGGGATACATCAATACACATGTGCAAATAAATTAAGATAGGGACAGTTCTAAAGTGCCGTCCACAAAAATGGCATTGCTTCTTGAAAGGTGTTGCATATTTTATACTTCTTCAGGTCATAAAATTCCCAACCCCAGTTACAAGAATGAAATTTATAGGGAAAATCATAGATCTTAGAAAAAAGGGCTGTCCTTTCTCTGCTTTGGTCAACACAAATTTCACATGAAATCACGGAGATTTGAACCCAGGACGAATGCATCCGTATAAAATATGACGAAGTGATTTGCATCGTTTACACCAAAGCCAAATAATAGAAATATTTTGTTGTCCAACGTTGTGTTATACGGTGGTCGTATTTCCGCTTGTGCAAGTATTCTTGGCATGGAAGGCCGGTGCTTGTTCTGTAATTGGCGAATATTACGTAGTATTGTGTTTCGTTCCGAAAAATTCACTTTAACTTCTTTACTCGTCATAGCTGTTGCAACTTCTTCGCGGAATATAGCAGAAGGAGGCAAACATACAGTTTCTTCGGCTCTTATGTTTATACCTCGCATTATTTTATGCACCTAATTAGTTCCATGCGTATCCACCTTCTGAGAAATTGTGTTAATTCTCGTACGTAGATTGAAGTTCGTCGCACATGATACTTTGTAGGTTTCGTGCCGTTCTCAACCCCATTACAGCCGTGCTAAGTAAAAAGGTAAACTTGAAAACTGAGAAAATTGAGATCAATATTCAATCAATTTCTCATTAATTTTGCTTTATGGATGATGTTGAAATTAACACATTAACTATAAAAAATCAGACACAATAGCCCCGAAGTGCCATGGCCTACCAGGTGAGCGCTGTTCAGCCCGAAGGCCTGCAAATTACGAGGTGCTGTGTGGTCAGCACGACTAATCCTCTCGGCTGTTATTCTTAGTTTTCTAGTCCGGAGACGCTATCTCATCACCAGATAGTTCCTCAATCGTAATCACGTAGGCTGAGTGGACCTCGAACCATCCCTCAGATGCAGGTAAAAATCGCTAACATGACCGGAAATCGAGCCCGGGGCCTACGGATAAGAGTCAGGCACGCTACCCCTACACCGCGGGCCCGGCAACCTGCAGACAATTCATTCTTACACTGTAACCAGTGCCTTATGTCATTGCTGAGGGCGGAACGAATGTACAACCTTAAAACGCAGTTCTTCTGCATATACTGCTGTCCTACAGTGAAATCTCTACTTATTGCTTTCTATCATTGTAGATGTCGAAAATAATTGCTAGTGCAGTAACGGATTTTTCTTAAATTTTAAACAAAAGAAAATCATGTAATATGTCTCTGTGGGGTAGTGGTAAATGCGATTAGTTGCCACCACTGGAGGTCCGGGCTCGATTCCCGGCTCTGCCACAAAATTTGAAAAGTGGTACGAGGGCTAGAATGGAGTTCACTCAGCTTCGGGAGGTCAACTGAGTGTAAGAAGGTTCGATTCCCACGTCAGCCATCCTTGAAGTGTTTTCCCGTGGTTTCCCACTTCTCATCAGGGTAAAAGCAGGGATGGTACTTAACTCAAGGCCACGGCCGCGTCCTTCCCTCTTCCTTGTCTATCCCTTCCAAACTTCCCTCCCCCCCCCCCAACAAAGCCCCTGTTTAGCATAGCAGGTGAGGCCGTCTGGGCGAGGTCCTGGTCCTCCAACACAGTTCCATTCCCTTGACCCAAAGTCTCACGCTTCAGGACACGCCCTTGAGGCGGTAGAGGTATGATCCCTCGCTGAAATGAAATGGCGTATGGCTTTTAGTGCCGGGATGTGTTCGAGGACTTCGGCTCGCCAGGTGCAGGTCTTTTGATTTGACTCCCGTAGGCAACCTGCTCGTCGGGATGAGGATGAAATTATGATGAAGACGACACATACACCCAGTCCCCTTGCCGCGAGGATTAACCAATTTTGGTTAAAATTACCGACCCTGCAGGGAATCGAACCCGGGACGCTGTGACCAAAGGCAAGCATGCTAACCTTTTAGCCATGGAGCCGGACTGATCCCTCGCTAAGCCCGAGGGAGAAAGCAACCCTGGATGGTAAACGGATTAAGAAAGAAAGAAAGAAAGAAAGAAAGAAAGAAAGAAAGAAAGAAAGAAAGAAGGAAAGAAAGATAAATTCATGTCACTGTTTTTAAGGTTGTATTATGATGCATAAATTCGAGATGATTCCAAGGATACCAAAAATTCCATATTTTTTTACTTCTCCAGTTACTTCCTTTTTCCTTAGAATGGCAGAATGTTTCCTAGTTCTACTTATGTTACTATAATTAAAGTGATACCTGTAACTACCGTATTCTTAGAGATGTTTCCCTTTAGAAGTGGAAACTACCCTTGACATAGCAATGAATGCACATTTACCATTTTTCTGTATGTCCTGTCCGAAAATGTGGTTTTGTAATTATTATTATAGGAAATGCATACAAACATACGTTGTTGACAAATATCAATGTCGATTAAAAGACTGTTAACAATTTCTGTTGACGGAGGAGTTGTGCTACCCAAAATAAAATGGTGATGATATGTCTGTAGATCATACAGCTCATGACGAGGTAACAGTATTGCCCAAAATATGTGGGAAAAAGCCATCTCTTTTCAGTTTCGGCTTAATTAATTTATAACTGATAGGCCCTTCCGTCTGCCGAATCTAACTTCGAGAAAATAAACATATAAACTACCTGAAATAAGCAACGTAGTAAGAGTTTTCCTTCGCACGTATATAGCCTACTGTTACCATACGTTTTCCTTCGCAGCTATAATATTGTTACCATATGTTTTCCTTTGAAGGTGTAATACTGTTACCATATGTTTTCCTTTGCAGGTGTATAGCCTACTGTTACCATATGTTTCCCTTTGCAGGTATAATACTGTTACCATATGTTTTCTTTTGTAGGTATAATACTGTTACCATATGTTTTCCATTGCAGGTGTATACTGTTACCATACGTTTTCCTTTGTAGGTATAATACCGTCACCATATGTTTTCCTTTGTAGGTATAATACTATTACCATATGTTCTACTTTGAAGGTGTAATACTGTTACTATAAGTTTTCCTTTGAAGGTGTAATACTGTTAGCATATGTTTTCCTTTGCAGGTATAATACTGTTACTATATGTATTCCTTTGGAGGTATAGGCCTAATACTGTCACCGCATGTTTTCCATTGCAGGTGTATACTGTTACCATATGTTCTCCATTGCAGGTGTATACTGTTACCATGTTTCCTTTGCAGGTATAATACTGTCACCATACGTTTTCCTTTGTAAGTATAATACTGTTACCTTATGTTTTCCATTGCAGGTGTATACTGTTACCATATGTTTTCCTCTGCAGGTGTATAGCCTACTGTTACCATATCTTTCCCTTTGCAGGTATAATACTGTTACCATATGTATTCTTTTGGAGGTGTAATACTGTTACCATATGTTTTCCTTTGCAGGTATTGCACCCATAAGCGAATTTACCTAATTAATTTACAAATTAAAATTGAATATTTCGCATATGAGATACCACAGTTAGGCTGTGAAACTAGCAGTCACAAAGGAACTTTCTGGCGCCAGTCAGACGGCAAGTAAAATCCATGAAACTCTTCTCAGAGCACGACCAAATTGTAAACCACCCTAAGGAGTCCATCCAATAAATTTTATGACACCGCATAGGAGTGGCGACTTGCTGTTTGGTTCTCACGAGAAAATCACGCGTTGAGGCCTGACCTACTTAGCTCGGACAAAAGGGACAGCGAAAATACCCGCCAACCGTTGGGAGGAAATGGAAGCACCCACGCTACGAAGGGCGCGAAAGTCTCAGCCAATCACAAAATTCTAAATTTGAATGAACTGTAAAAGCGGGAGTCTACAGTCAGTATTTCGCGATCTGAAGCCCGGTGTGGTGGTGAAAAACAGTGTTCTGACTTCTTTATAATATTTGGTGAATTATCAGTGCGAATCTGTGGTTAATTAGTGCCTAATTAATAAAATTTAACTTCGCACGGAGGAGTAAGAGGACCCAGAAGAATGAGCTGTCATGGCGGGATGAAGCCGTCCACCGGAAGAAAATAACACCAGTGACGCAAGCCGTCGTGTGGATTATCCTGTGATCATTTCCCGCGGCGCAACATCACATGTAAGTCGGACAAAATTTAGGAAGTTCTGCATATAAATTTTGAAAACTATAACCTACGGATGTACGATAAAGCGCTCCCGAGGGCTAGATTATTACGCCACATCCCTTCCACGGAACTATTTTCTAGGTGGTGGGAGGACTCTTTACAAAACCCAGTGACCAGAGGGTTGAATTCTTATTGTGTCTTGAGTATTCTCAGTATGAGTGTGTTGTCTTGAGTACTCTGTGTGTGTTGTCTTGAGTACTCTCAGTGTGACAGTGTTTTCTTGAGTCGTGGCAGTGATTCTGTATGTCTCAGTGAATCTTCGTTTGACAGAGTGACAGAGTGTGTCACCTAATTCATTTAGTCAGCTTTAGTTTTGGCTGGTAAGAAAGCGATTAGACACTTGTAGGTATTTTGAGAAAGCCTTGTATTATTTACTTGGGAGAGTAACATTTCAGTAGTGAACACTTTAACAAACTTTTACTGTAAATGCAGAGAGATGACAGGCAAGAGCTACACGTTCAACTTAAATGAACTCACATTACGAGTCGAGAGGAACAAATCCATGTTTTCAGCATAATTACATAAAAACCTCTCTAACCCACGGGTAGTTTCACATGTGTTATCAGCATAAAGTTTTCTCCGCAACATAAACTGTATTTAGCTTGCTTGTACCATTTCTATAAACTGTTTGGCAAGCGAGATATTTACGGGCAGAAACGAGTAAAGACAGACAGGGAGGAGAATGACTTTTCTTCAATGAAGGCCGCAGCAGTAAACCTTGGGCAAACAGTTATGTTCCGTTGGGGTTAATGTTCTGTAAGCTGCGAGGTAAATAAAGCTGAGAGACCGGCGTGCAGACAAACAGGTGATTTCCAGGTAGAGAGCGAGACGACCGTCCAACTACACAACAGGAGTCTGCAGTGGGATCGTCTAACTTTCACTGGAGTGAGAGAAATGCGAGTGTTGTCTGCTAATATAAACGTGTGTTACGGCATGGCAAATATGTGTCAAATTTGCGTGTGTAAAAATTTGGAATACCACAGCAGCGTGAAGATGGAATTCTAATTTCACCATGACCGAGGCCAGAGGGTGAGCCGACATGCCTCCATCACACAGGTATGAGCATCAATAAATAATGTAAATAAATATGTAGGACTGTGATTAATCGATGATCAATGTAGTTTAGAGTATTAGATAGGATTGTAAATAATTCACGGTTGATAATTGTAACTATAATAATATAATAATAATAATAATAATAATAATAATAATAATAATAATAATAATAATAATAACAATAATAATAATAATAATAATAATAATAATAATAATAATAATAATAATGTTATGTTGCACTTTCAGCTAGGTTATTTGTGCACTTCGTTGAGGTAGATGTTGTTTGCGTGTTTTATTGATTTATTTCTGTAGTATGTCACTTTGACAGTTATTCAGCTATGATATTTGATCTATGAGTGTAATGCCAGTTTATTATTATTATTATTCATCATGTGATTAGATCGTTGATTTTTGAGTTATATTTTTGTTTGAGTTTTGATCTTGTAGACGCCGCCGCGATGATTTTAATGTTTTATTTTTGCTTATTTTGCGCATTTCAGCTTGTTTTGTTGGGGATCATCCTTCAGATGCGACGTTTTTGATTGTACTTATCCCGTGTATTTTGCGACGATTTTGGTAGACGCGAGTATTTATTTCTGTGTAGTTGCGGTTACACATGTTTCAACATCTGTGTTTGAGAGGCAATCTCGTCATCTTTTTGTTATATAGAAACAGTGAGTGCCATTGATGAGTCAGCTCTGAGATTTTGTGATATGTTAAGCAGAGAATGATCGAGAGATCGAGCTAGATGATTAATATCCCTGATGATCTACGTTGATGATGGAAATATGATTTGGACCATGTCACGAACTGTCGTAAGAAGTCGTAATGTGCACGACAGATATTTGCCCGCCGGATACGAGCGAGGCCGTATTGTGAGAATAATGAATAATAAAGACGTCGAGATTTAATGAGTAAATAGAATTGTGAAATGAAGAATTTAACCACGAGTGTTAAATGTGTTACGACATGGGTTATGGTTGTAGGCAGAAGCCTGTATTTGTTTAAATAATTCCAGGGAAAGTAGATGTTCGGCAAATATGCTAGCCATTGTACAATGTGAGCAGAGCGACGAGTCAATGTTTTTTTTTGATAATCATGTAGAGTCATGGATGACATGAAATAACAGTAATTTGTCTATCAAGGTTAAATAGTATCATGTCCAGACATTTATCGTCTGAGTTAGAGATTGCCGTCAAATTCGCAATATTTTGCTACTCGCAGCGGGGTATATTTTTCGGGAGACTCCGACGTTATTTTGCGCATTCCATCCTTATTAATTTCCAGTAGGCCGTGATGGTGGGATCTCGTTTTTTTGTTTGTTTTTCTTTCTGAGTGTACGTTATTACCGTGTATTTGTAGGACGCAAGCGTATGTGAATTATTTATATTTTGATCTGATGTAAATAGATAGGTGTAGATAGGCTAGTTTTGATTTCTGTATTTTCTATGTCGGAGCAGTGTTTCTCCGTTAACAGATGTGGTGATGTAAGTTAGATTGTCAGATGTTAGGTTTATGGATCATCGATTAAATCACAGTCGAAATGATAGTAGTGGTATGCTCATACCAGGCATTTAAGTAATTACCAAACCTTTTAAAATCCACTACATTTTATTTGCAAAATGAAGCGATCTTTAATAAACAAATTGTATAAAACTGCCGCAATGAATGAGGTAAACAAGATGGCATCTGCCTCCATCTAGTGGTGATACCACAGATATGAGTTGATAATGAAATGCAGTTAGCGGCAAATTCAATAGAAATTTTAATGTACAAGGATCGCTATCATTTGATATGTTAACATCAGGCACTTGGCCTAAATTTTGGTTTATTTCTTAAGAAGTCCAGTCTATCACAGGTACGCAAGTGAAGTTTAAAATTTAGATGAGTGGTTGATACACTCAGATTTGATGTTTCAATAATTTTTTTTTGTTTAATCATGAGGTGTTTGAATAAGACAATGGTTATGTCGGAAATGAAGTGTGAGTGTGATGTTCATGGTTGTTTTTCTTCGAGTTATTCCTTATATGATACACTTGGTTAGTGCAGCCCATGATTATTTAAATTTGGGTATTTTACCAAATGAGCCACACATGATAAATATTTGATAACTCCTTTAAGTCAGTGGAGTGATGACGTAACTAATTTACTTTATTATGATTCAGCTACTTTAACTTATTTTTGAGAGATATTTTTCTACGTAAAATTTTGTATTTCAAGAAGGTGGTCTTTCTGACCAGAGCTTTAAACTGAGTCATGTTATTTAACTTGAAGACAGTGTCAACAGAGTCTGGAGTAATTTTAATCATGTGTTTGACCTTCAGTCAGTTTATTAGGCAGATTATGGTGTTTTGTAAGGCAGATCTTCAATCTTTAATTTTCTTAGTTTCATTGATTTCAGTTTGTTTACATTTTTCACTAGTTCAGTTTACGTTCACTTTTGGCATTTTGCATTTTATTTAATAAATCAGTCTCTTATTTAAATTTTGTCCAGTCTTTGGGTACCGTCATTTTAGTTAGTTTACCCCCTCTTTTCATTTCCTCACTCCTGATCGACGGGTGGCCTCTCTCTCCGGGGATAGCGGACGGTCACGACTGAGGAAGAAGAGTCTACATGCAGCGGTGAGTATGATTTACATGTCATTTATTACAGGAGCAGCCGGCGCACAGAAGAAGGAAGAGTTCACCGCAGTTGTTGCCTTGAAAAGGGCACAGTATAATACTGTTACCATATGTATTCCTTTGCAAGTTCAATACTGTTACCATATGTTTTCCTTTGCAAGTGTAATACTGTTACCATATGTTTCCCTTTGCAGGTTTAATACTGTGACCATATATTTTTCATTACAGGAGTATACTGTTACCATATGTATTCCTTTGGAGGTGTAATACTTTTTCCATACGTTTTCCTTTGAAGGTGTAATACTGTTACTATAAGTTTTCCTTTGAAGGTGTAATACTGTTAGCATATGTTTTCCTTAGCAGATGTATACTGTCACCATAGGTTTTCCTTTGCAGGTGTAATAATGTTAACATTTGTTTTCCTTTGCAGGTATAATACTGTTAGCATAGGGTTTCCTTTGCAGGTGTAATGCTGTTACTATATGTTTTCCTTTGCAGGTATAATACTGTTACCATATGTATTCCTTTGCAGGTGTAATACTGTTACCATGTTTTCCTTTGAAGGTGTAATACTGTTACTATATGTTTTCCTTTGCAGGTATAATACTGTTACCATATGTATTCCTTTGCAGGTGTAATACTGTTACCATATGTTTTCCTTTGCAAGTACAGTACTGTTACCATATGTTTTCCTTTGCAGGTATTATACTGTTACCATATGTTTCCCTTTGCAGATACCGTACTGTTACCAAATGTTTTCCTTTGCAGGTATAATACTGTCACCATATGTTTTCCTTTGAATGTATAATACTGTTACCATATGTTTTCCATTGCAGGTGTATACTGTTACCATATGTTTTCCTTTGCAGGTGTATAGCCTACTGTTACCATATGTTTCCCTTTGCAGGTATAATACTGTTACCATATGTTTTCTATTGTAGGTATAATGCTGTTACCATATGTTTTCCATTGCAGGTGTATACTGTTACCATATGTTTTCCTTTGCAGGTATTATACTGTTACCATATGTTTCCCTTCGCAGATACCGTACTGTTACCAAATGTTTTCCTTTGCAGGTATAATACTGTCACCATATGTTTTCCTTTGAAGGTATAATACTGTTACCATATGTTTTCCATTGCAGGTGTATACTGTTACCATATGTTTTCCTTTGCAGGTGTATAGCCTACTGTTACCATATGTTTCCCTTTGGAGGTATAATACTGTTACCATATGTATTCCTTTGCAGGTGTAATACTGTTACCATATGTTTTCCTTTGCAGGTACAGTACTGTTAACATATGTTTTCCTTTGCAGGTATTATACTGTTACCATATGTTTCCCTTTTCAGGTACCGTACTGTTACCAAATGTTTTCCTTTGCAGGTATAAAGCTGTTACCATATGTTTTCCTTTGCAGGTATAATACTGTTACCATATGTTTTAATTTGCAGGTTTAATACTGTTACCATATGTTTTCCTTTGCAGGTACAGTACTGTTACCATATGTTTTCCTTTGCAGGTATTATACTGTTACCATATGTTTTCCTTTGCAGATACAGTACTGTCACCATATGTTTTCCTTTGCAGGTATAATACTGTTACCATATGTTTTCCTTTGCAGATGTAATACTGTTACCATATGTTTTCCTTTGCAGATATAATACCGTTACCATATGTTTTCCTTTGCAGGTGTATACTGTTACCATATGTTTTCCTTTGCAGGTGTAATACTGTTACCATATGTTTTCCTTTGCAGGTATAATACTGTTACCATATGTTCTCCTTTGCAGGTATAATACTATTACCATATGTTCTCCTTTGCAGATATAATACTATTACCATATGTTTTCCTTTGCAGGTATACTACTATTACCATATGTTCTACTTTGCAGGTATAATACTGTTACCATATGTTCTCCCTTGCAGGTATAATACTGTTACCATTTGTTCTCCTTCCAGGTATAATACTATTACCATATGTTCTGACTTGCAGATATAATAATATTATATATGTTCTCCTTTGCATGTAAATACTATTACCATATGTTCTCCTTTGCAGGTATAGTACTATTACCACATGTTCTCCTTTGCAGGTATAATACTGTTACCATATGTTCTCCTTTGCAGGTATAATACTATTACCATATGTTCTCCTTTGCAGGTATAATATTGTTACCATATGTTCTCCTTTGCAGGTATAATACTATTACCGTATGTTCTCCTTTGCAGGTATATTACTATTACCATATGTTCTCCTTTGCAGGTATAATACTGTTACCATATGTTTTCCCTTGTAGGTATAGTACTGTTATTATATGTTTTCCTTTGCTGGTATAATACTGTTACCTTATGTTCTCCTTTGCAGGTATAATACTGTTACTATATGTTCTCCTTTGCAGGTATAATACTATTACCATATGTTCTCCTTTGCAGGTATAATACTGTTACTATATGTTCTCCTTTGCAGGTATAATACTATTACCATATGTTCTCCTTTGCAGGTATAGTACTGTTACCATATGTTTTCCTTTGCAGGTATAGTACTTTTACTATATGTTTTCCTTTGCAGCTATAATACTTTTACCTTATGTTCTTCTTTGCAGGTATAATACCGTTACTATATGTTCTCCTTTGCAGGTACAGTACTGTTAGTATATGTTTTCCTTTGCAGGTATAGTAATGTTACTATATGTTTTCCTTTGCAGGTATAGTACTGTTACTATATGTTTTCCTTTGCAGGTATAATACTGTTACTATATGTTTTCCTTTGCAGGTATAATACTGTTACTATATGTTTTCCTTTCTTCTGGTATAGTACTGTTACTATATTTTCGCCTTTGCAGGTATAGTACTGTTACTATATGTTTTCCTTTGCAGGTATAGTACTGTTACTATATGTTTTCCTTTCTTCTGGTATAGTACTGTTACCATATGTTTTCCTTTGCTGGTATAATACTGTTACTATATGTTTTCCTTTGCAGGTATAATACTGTTACTATATATTTTCCTTTGCAGGTATAGTACTGTTACCGTATGTTTTCCTTTGCATGTATAGTACTGTTACTATATGTTTTCCTTTGCTGGTATAATACTGTTACTATATGTTTTCCTTTGCAGGTATAATACTGTTACCATATGTTTTCCTTTGCAGGTATAGTACTGTTACTATATGTTTTCCTTTGCAGGTATAGTACTGTTACTATATGTTTTCCTTTGCAGGTATAGTACTGTTCCTATTTGTTTTCCTTTGCAGGTATAATACTGTTACTATATGTTTTCCTTTCTTCTGGTATAGTACTGTTACTATATGTTTTCCTTTGCAGGTATAGTACTGTTACTATATGTTTTCCTTTGCAGGTATAATACTGTTACTATACGTTTTCCTTTCTTCTGGTATAGTACTGTTACTATATGTTTTCCTTTGCAGGTATAATACTGTTACTATATGTTTTCCTTTGCTGGTATAATACTGTTACTATATGTTTTCCTTTGCAGGTATAGTACTGTTACCATATGTTTTCCTTTGCAGGTATAGTACTGTTACTATATGTTTTCCTTTGCAGGTATAGTACTGTTACTGTATGTTTTCCTTTGCAGGTATAGTACTGTTCCTATATGTTTTCCTTTGCGGGTATAATACTGTTACTATATGTTTTCCTTTATTCTGGTATAGTACTGTTACCGTATGTTTTCCCTTGTAGGTATAGTACTGTTATTATATGTTTTCCTTTGCAGGTATAATACTGTTACCTTATGTTCTCCTTTGCAGGTATAATACTGTTACTATATGTTCTCCTTTGCAGGTATAATACTATTACCATATGTTCTCCTTTGCAGGTATAATACTGTTACTATATGTTCTCCTTTGCAGGTATAATACTATTACCATATGTTCTCCTTTGCAGGTATAGTACTGTTACCATATGTTTTCCTTTGCAGGTATAGTACTTTTACTATATGTTTTCCTTTGCAGCTATAATACTTTTACCTTATGTTCTTCTTTGCAGGTATAATACCGTTACTATATGTTCTCCTTTGCAGGTACAGTACTGTTAGTATATGTTTTCCTTTGCAGGTATAGTAATGTTACTATATGTTTTCCTTTGCAGGTATAGTACTGTTACTATATGTTTTCCTTTGCAGGTATAATACTGTTACTATATGTTTTCCTTTGGAGGTATAATACTGTTACTATATGTTTTCCTTTCTTCTGGTATAGTACTGTTACTATATTTTCTCTTTGCAGGTATAGTACTGTTACTATATGTTTTCCTTTGCAGGTATAGTACTGTTACTATATGTTTTCCTTTCTTCTGGTATAGTACTGTTACCATATGTTTTCCTTTGCTGGTATAATACTGTTACTATATGTGTTCCTTTGCAGGTATAATACTGTTACTATATGTTTTCCTTTGCAGGTATAGTACTGTTACTATATGTTTTACTTTGCAGGTATAATACTGTTACTATATGTTTTCCTTTCTTCTGGTATAGTACTGTTACTATATGTTTTCCTTTGCAGGTATAGTACTGTTACTATATGTTTTCTTTGCATTTATAATACTGTTACCATATGTTTTCCTTTGCATGTATAGTACTGTTACTATATGTTTTCCTTTGCAGGTTCAATACTGTTACTATATGTTTTCCTTTGCAGGTATAATACTGTTACTATATGTTTTCCTTTGCAGGTATAATACTGTTACTATATGTTTTCCTTTATTCTGGTATAGTACTGTTACTATATATTTTCCTTTGCAGGTATAGTACTGTTACCGTATGTTTTCCTTTGCATGTATAGTACTGTTACTATATGTTTTCCTTTGCTGGTATAATACTGTTACTATATGTTTTCCTTTGCAGGTATAGTACTGTTACCATATGTTTTCCTTTGCAGGTATAGTACTGTTACTATATGTTTTCCTTTGCAGGTATAGTACTGTTACTATATGTTTTCCTTTGCAGGTATAGTACTGTTCCTATTTGTTTTCCTTTGCAGGTATAATACTTTTACTATATGTTTTCCTTTCTTCTGGTATAGTACTGTTACTATATGTTTTCCTTTGCAGGTATAGTACTGTTACTATATGTTTTCCTTTGCAGGTATAATACTGTTACTATACGTTTTCCTTTCTTCTGGTATAGTACTGTTACTATATGTTTTCCTTTGCAGGTATAATACTGTTACTATATGTTTTCCTTTGCTGGTATAATACTGTTACCATATGTTTTCCTTTGCAGGTATAGTACTGTTACCATATGTTTTCCTTTGCAGGTATAGTACTGTTACTATATGTTTTCCTTTGCAGGTATAGTACTGTTACTATATGTTTTCCTTTGCAGGTATAGTACTGTTCCTATATGTTTTCCTTTGCGGGTATAATACTGTTACTATATGTTTTCCTTTATTCTGGTATAGTACTGTTACTATATGTTTTCCTTTGCAGGTATAGTACTGTTACTATATGTTTTCCTTTGCAGGTATAATACTGTTACTATACGTTTTCCTTTCTTCTGGTATAGTACTGTTACTATATGTTTTCCTTTGCTGGTATAATACTGTTACTATATGTTTTCCTTTGCAGGTATAGTACTGTTACCATATGTTTTCCTTTTAGGTATAGTACTGTTACTATATGTTTTCCTTTGCAGGTATAGTACTGTTCCTATATGCTTTCCTTTGCGGGTATAATACTGTTACTATATGTTTTCCTTTATTCTGGTATAATACTGTTACTATATGTTTTCCTTTGCAGGTATAGTACTGTTACCATATGTTTTCCTTTGCAGGTATAGTACTGTTACTATATGTTTTCCTTTGCAGGTATAGTACTGTTACTATATGTTTTCCTTTGCAGGTATAGTACTGTTCCTATATGTTTTCCTTTGCGGGTATAATACTGTTACTATATGTTTTCCTTTATTCTGGTATAGTACTGTTACTATATGTTTTCCTTTGCAGGTATAGTACTGTTACTATATGTTTTCCTTTGCAGGTATAATACTGTTACTATATGTTTTCTTTTGCATGTATAGTACTGTTACCATATGTTTTCCTTTGCAGGTATAGTACTGTTACTATGTGTTTTCCTTTGCAGGTATAATACTGTTACTATAATTTTTCCTTTGCAGGTATAATACTGTTACTATATGTTTTCCTTTGCAGGTATAATACTGTTACTGTATGTTTTCCTTTGCAGGTATAATACTGTTACTATATGTTTTCTTTTGCATGTATAGTACTGTTACCATATGTTTTCCTTTGCAGGTATAGTACTGTTACTATGTGTTTTCCTTTGCAGGTATAATACTGTTACTATAATTTTTCCTTTGCAGGTATAATACTGTTACTATATGTTTTCCTTTGCAGGTATAGTACTGTTACTATAATTTTTCCTTTGCAGGTATAATACTGTTACCATATGTTTTCCTTTGCAGGTATAATACTGTTAGCGTATGTTTTCCTTTGCAGGTATAATACTGTTACTATATGTTTTCCTTTGCAGGTATAGTACTGTTACTATGTGTTTTCCTTTGCAGGTATAATACTGTTACTATAATTTTTCCTTTGCAGGTATAATACTGTTACTATATGTTTTCCTTTGCAGGTATAGTACTGTTACCATATGTTTTCTCTTTCAGGTAGTTTATAGTCTAGATTTATTTACTCAAATTTACTTTAGGTAGGCTGAAGTGCCTAACAGTTGTTTTAAAAAATATATATCATGTTCAGAAAATTGCAGTTCTGTAAAAATGTAATGTTGACGATATTTCTATAAGTCAAACATTCATCATTTGGAACTTTATCATTTGTTACTGCTAAAAAGTCAATTTGATTACATATTGCTCACACTAAGTAGTGAAGAATAAAATTTATGATAGTGTATAGCAATAGTTCCTTACATTTCTAGCTATTTAACATCTGCAAATTCCATGCGAACTCCTTCTCCTCCCCCCACCTTGCAACCTTAATTATTAATATTCTTTACTCAGGAACACTTATATTTGAGAATAATGTGTAATGAATTAGGAGATATTTAATTCCCAATGGTAACTAGGCTAATTTTGACAAAAAGTAATATGTGTGGCTGAAACAAAGATGTTAAGTAAAAATAATCCTAAGTAAACCAGGTGGCAGTATCAGGCTGCTGTTTCATAGCCCAAGTGTTGGCCTGAAGTGAGGTTCAATTAATCTTTCCACCCGCATTCATATTTTAAGGACAATAATTTTCCTTTAAATTTCAATCTTTGCTTCAGAACATACACTCTAAGAAACAAAACTGGAAAAGACATAATGAAAGAATTGACAGAAGGAGGAAACCGAAACAAACTCCACAATATGTGCCATGTGGGGAAAGGTCAATTGGACGTTCGATGAAAAGACGGGCTGTGTGTGTAACGGACTACATATTCTGATATACTTGACTGGATTTGATAACATAGGTACATTATATTAATTTCTCTATTTATCAGGTCATCAGCAGGTCGTCTGCGCCCAACGCCCTCCCAACCTGGTAACATCTAGGGTAAAACATCCACATTACAGAGACCGTTTCCCCGTATTTGAAACTATCAAAATTGAAATAATCCATGCATGGTTCATGCTAATAGGGACGTGATAGCCAACTGACTTCGTGACTGATAGTATTCAAGCAATGAAGGAAGATGCTCCCCATGTAGCTTTAATTTTCCGTACATTTGGTACAGATAGAAGGGAATCGAGGTGTTTTCTGAAAAAAAAAGTTTCATTCATAGTTATCTTTTGTTTGGAAAAATATGTTGTCCTCGGTGTCAATTGTTCTAAATTATTATTATTATTATTATTATTATTATTATTATTATTATTATTATTATTATTATTATTATTATATTTATATATTCGGTTGCGGTATCCAGCTGGCGCATCCTCTTTTGTATGTTTGGTTGTAACATGGAGTGTCTCTGAAGGGTATTTAAATGTGATAACTCCTTGTCGCTGTCTTCTGGCCCGTTTAAGGACATATGAGGGACAAAATTCCATCACTCCGGAGTCTTTTAAAATCCACAGCAATTGAGAGGACAGCAAAAATGTGCATTATTATTATTATTATTATTATTATTATTATTATTATTATTATTATTATTATTATTATTGTTGTTATTATTATTAGTATTATTTTATGAATGTTAATAGACTCTTTAGAGGAACATATTCAATCTGTCATCTGTGACGCCGATTCTTAGGACCATACGTGGATTCGATTGAGTTATCACGAATAATTCTGTAGAGATGTACCTCTCCTACTTCCACATATAAACAAGTTGGCCTGGCGGCGTAGTCGATTATTTTTGTCCGTCTCTTCTTAAAATATTGAGGTCGATCCTGACTGAAGTCAATGGTATTTGAAAATTTTTAAATATGGCAAATCCATGTCGTTGGCATCTGATACGTTAAGGAACACCTATAAAACAAAATTTAACGTCCTGTCGCTTGTTAGAAAATAAAACAGTTGAAATGGTGTTAAATCAAAGATCATGGCACACACTTCGTGAAAAAGGTTTCTTTTGAAAGTTGATAGTTTTCGTGAATGTATTACTCAAAGGCATTTACACGTTTTGAAATTCTTTGAAATTCCACCGATTTTTTTTTTGCAAGTTACTTTACGTCGCACGGACACAGATAGGTCTTATGGCGACGAGGGGACAAGAAAGGTCTAGGAATAGGAAGGAAGCGGCCGTGGCCTTAATTAAGGTACAGCCCCAGCATTTGCCTGGTGTGAAAATGGGAAACCGCAAAAAACCATCTTCAAGGCTGCCGACAGTGGGGTTCCAACCCACTATCTCCCGAAAACCGCATACATCTACCGTAAACAACTAGATTCCATTAAAAGAAACCCATACAAAAAGCTACAAAAGCAATACCATAGTTATAAAATGAGTTATTCGTGCTGATTCTCTTCTAGATGCAGAGATATCTGATGCAGATGGGTCACTGATATTCGTTACTATCCGCCAATAGTGGTAAAAAGTTATAGAGAGAATTTAAAATTTGTAATTGAAGGTGATGTTACTGTAGTATTGGTACTGATGTGTAATCCCTCGTAGTTAGTGGGACGTAAATCAAATAACATTATTATTATTGTAATTCCTCTGATGAAAAAGAAAACTTTACAATGCTCCAACAGATACTGCTACTGATCTTAAACCGTGGTTTTCTTTACTGCAAACAAACGGTTAAGATAAACTAAAGCATACTGAGTATCTTGTAAAACACTTCTTCGTAACGGAGCACACTAAATCGCACACCATGATAGCATTCTTTGGGGGGTTAGTGCGTTCGGAGTTCTGAATCTGGAATCAGGGCGCTGGCATCAGCTGTATCGGGATATCTTCATCCACACTCATTCCATTACCCTGTGTATGTGAATCCCTGGGTCTCACATCATAACTGTTAACCTAAGACTATGCCTCTAGTACTTACAGCCTGCTAAGACGACTGCTGCCCACTGGAGTGCCGCATTGTCAGTGCGGAGTTTTCTTGGCTTTGTTGATATGTTCTCACGAGGCTGGGAGAATCCCGTTCCCGTCCTTGGACGAGTCGCGGACCGATCCCATGGTCTCCGAGTAAAGTACAGCCATTCTACCTTTTAACCAACGGCCTGGTACACCAGAGTCATAGCCCAAAGAATAACAGCTACGCACACAATAATATTGGTTATCAGATAGAGTCTATACAAACACAGACACAAAAGATGGTTGATGACTAACGATGTACCAGGCCCGTAAAACGAAATAACAAGAAGTAATAGGGCGTATAGTACACGGAATTTCCTCGGTAACAACCACTCGGCTTATGAAGTCCACATTCGACTCCACGTGGGGTCTGTTATTTACAAGGAAAGCATGCTATTGGTAGAGAGCCAGCTGTTATTGGTCGACGGTCGAACCGGCATGTGGTCCCTCTTAACGTTTGAGTCGCCGGTCGTTAACAAGGAAATCGCAAGAACAGTCCGGCTCTTTTGTTGATGGTCAGCGTACCGACTTTCAGTTCAGAGTTCAATTCCCGGCCTGGCCGAAGACTTTAAATGCGTATGGTTAAGTCGTCTGCTACGGGGATCGGGTGTTCATGTTTGTATTAATACACTTCTCCTCATATACCCACAACACACCCTACTATAAACTACTACAAAAACACGCAAAAGTGAACACATCCCTCCACATTAGGGCTGATGGCGTGAAGGACATCCGCCCTTAAAACTGGGCCTAATCCATTCAAAGTTCCGGCTCCAATGAATTGGCATGAAGGTCAGGTAGAAGAATGTGACCCCACTGTAAGGGAACTGTCTTCACAACGGTACCCATTTAACAGTCATGGATGGAGAGCTCGATTTAATAAACAATGAAAGTGTCAAAAATCCCTATTTCCATTTGTACGAATTACTATACTGTGTGTCATGCTTTATAACCTGGTAAAGGTGCAAAGTGCCTGAATCATCTGGTTTCATTATAATTAATGTCGCAGTTGTGTAACTCTGGCAAACAGCTTATTTATATCTTGTTGTGTTAGAGGTGACTGCAGAGTAAAGTACGCATTGCTGACTTTGCTAAATCATGGTTGTGAATAACATCAGTTTATATCTTTCTTTTATGTAGGCCTTAATTTTAGGTTTCTTTTTGTGAAAAGGTGAGATATAGGTTTTGAAACGTTAAAGAAAACAAATTTTGAGGAAGCATCCGAGCTCATCGTGTATTCCGAACGCTCATTATTTGTACACAACAATGCTCGTACAGCCTAATTCTAGAGATTTAAGGTATTTATGATTTTATTCCAATAATATAAATAAGATTTGTGAAAATAGTGAAGGGTGGAAGTTCTATAATTATGGGGAAAGACCGTTTTGTAATATTGCAAGACTTTCGGGCTGAAGAGCGGTCGCTTGGTAGGCCATGGCCCCTGAGGGCTGTTCCGCCAATGGATTTTGGTTTGGTTTTCTGTCTTTGGCATTTTCATCGTTATGGTGCGTGATAGACGAATGCCATAATCACTGTATTCTCGCCAAGGTGGCGTTGGTTCGAATTCGGCCAAAACATGTGGGAATTTTGAAATGGAAAGTCATATCCCTGTCGTTGGGATTCCACGTAAATGTCCCGTGGTTATGACCACGAAATTAATAAGCTTGTTAGTTAGTTTCCCTTTCATCATTTACCACATTCAGTCTCAGTTCCTTTCCCAAGCAAACAATACTTGTGAATGAATGGGGACGATGACCTCAATGTTATGTCCCCATGATCATCATCATCATCACCACCCCATGATCATTAACATCTGGTTACTGAATTACACATTCCGTACGCTTGTTCAGAAAATAAATAAATTGTCGGTGTGCCTCGTTTTACAGCTGTTGTCGGAGAGACGGAGAGAAAGAGGGTTGTATAAGAATCCGGCTGCACTTCGGTGCCTCTCCAGTTTGTAGCCCGATGTTCTCAAGTAAGTAAACAATGGCACGTCTCATGTCGAGCTGAGAGAGGAACGGGGGAATGGCGAAGAGGGTTGGAAGGAAATTAACGAACCCACAGAGGTTTAATCCCCCCGCAATGAAATGATGCCCGATGCGTCGTAATAATACTGAGATTTAACATTTGTTTCCAGAAAAGACGTGTAATTTTATTGTCATTACAAGTAAAGCCTACTTATACATATTTAGATATTCCAGAGATACATATTTCAACATTTAGCCAGTTTTGAACTGGACTGGAGACCAACATTTGTAGTTCGGGCCTTTTTGACCTCGGTTTGACAATAGCTATTTACTCAACAGTCACGGGAAATGACATTTTAAGTCACGAGTGAGCGGCGAGAGCGGAATATCGAAACTTGTCACTTTAGTGGCTGTTCCGTACATTTTACTTCACCCTATAGTGGATGTACTTCTTCTTCTTTTTCTACCGTTTTTCCCACACTTGTGGGGTTGAGGGTGCGATCTGTGTAGCACATGTGGATTTCGACCTGTTTTACGGCCGGATGCCCTTCCTGACGCCAACCCTATATGGAGGTGTGTAATCACTATTGCGTGTTTCTGTGGTGGTTGGTAGTGTAGTATGTTGTATGAGTACGAAGAGGAAAGTGTTGGAACAAACACGAACCCCAGTCCCCGAGCTAGAAGAATTAATCAGACGCTTTTAAAATCCCCAATCCGGCCGGGAATCGAACTCGGGACCCATGTGAACCGAATGCCTCAAAGTTAACCATTCAGCCAAAAATTCGGACCTATAGTGGATGTACTTATTTTAAATTAAATGATTTTAATTATAAACAATTTTGATTCGTCGCGAATAAAATCGTCCATGTCTGATCCATGCATTGACGTTTTCTTGTTACGTTGTTTGTGTCTTGCGATGAAAGATGGGGTTTTGTTGTGATAAAACAAAAAAATAATGTTTTCTGAAGCAGCGAACAGTCCACTAAGCTCCTAGAGTCGTAAACGTGGTCCTCTGGTCCTGAAGTAGTGAAAGTAATGTGAACTTATGATATATTGTGTTTCCTCGACGGTCTTCACGAAAACCTCTACCTTGCCGTCCGATTGCGGTAATAATAATTTCGTGTGGCTATTTCTAGCCGAGTGCAGCCTTTGTAAGGCAGACCCTCCAATGAGGGTGGGCGGCATCTGCCATGTGTGGGTAACTGCGTGTTATTGTGGTGGAGGATAGTGTTATATGTGGTGTGTGAGTTGCAGGGATGTTGGGGACAGCACAAACACCCAGCCCCCGGGCCATTGGAATTAACCAATGAAGGTTAAAATCCCCAACCCGGCCGGGAATCGAACCCGGGACCCTCTGAACCGAAGGCCAGCACGCTGACCAGTCAGCCAACGAGTCGGACTGCGATTGCGGTGATTGTGGCAGATTACTTGAGCTGAGAATGCAGAGACGACATTTTTTTGTGTAGATGGGTATGAAACCACAGTGTTGGAGTCATGCGGAGAAACTATTCAAGAAGGTTAAATTTTGTGTTCCTTGGTTCATAGTCTCTCTGACTATCCGTATTTAAATTACCGTGAAGCGGAGTTCAACCAATCAGGGACGATTTCTACTCAAACAGTGCGGAATGTAATTACAGTACGGTAAAGCGCCATTTTCCGTACTCTTATGAGGAGGGAAAGAAGGCAATTATGCCACAGTGTGAAATAAAATAATATTTCTTTCTCGCACATCATATTTCGTATTTCAAAATAGTCAAGAGTGATATGAGCCCAAATATTTTCGTCAATATTTTCCAAAATAGTCCAAAATAGTCCAACATAGTCCTTATCTACCAGCACTTTTAGGCTTATGACGCCATTATTTTTCAAAATTTAATTCGTGATACCCATCCAGGCTCAGTCATATTTCTATGGACTATGCTTATCTATTCAAATAGTGACCAGTAAGTTTGTTCAAGACAGTTGAAGATGAGCTGACGACTATTAGTGTGTTGCCTGTGGGTTGGTACAAGAATGTCCCACTCGCTACCGAGACTGATATTACCTCAATAATTCCAATACCAGTGAAGAAATTGCGTCAATTCGTTGGCGGTATCGCTTTGCTCTAAGCTGACCCCTCAACACTTTATTAGCATTGTCACACTTTCGGCCGTCATTGCCACAATGTTCCGTCCTCAAAGCTCCTCGTCCCGAGTAGCTCCACAATAAGCGCTAGTCGGGCTATGTGGACCACCATTTTCCCTCGAGGAAGCCGATGGATCCTGCAAACTACGTCGTTAATCCTCGTGTTTACGGTACAGGGACCTTCTCACGGTGACTGGAGTTTCGATGACTTCTCTTTTGTCCGTACGGGACGATATAATCACCCTCGGTCACCTTCCTGGAATCCTGCTGAAATCACCTGCAGGTCGTACTGGACCTTCATCCGGTCGCTAGCTACTGTCAGGTATCATCGGGTATACTCGTGGATATCGTTCAGCCGTTTCACCAGTCCCCAGTATAGTCCGGCGTCAGTTATTCTTGCTCCTGGACCGTCCCAGACATGAAGCAGCAGACTCAGCAGTCTTCCGAAGACCATGTTTGCAGGTATCATGCCTGTTGTCTCCTGAGTGGATGCACTGTAGGCCATCAGGAAGAAGTTCCAGTCCCTCTAGTACACCGATACCACCTTCCTCAGTTGTTTCTCGACGGTCTTCAGGTAACGGTCTTCACGTAAACCTCTACCTTGCAGTCCGACTGCGGGTGGAGCGATGTCTCTCGAGTCTTTTGTACACAGAGACGCTGCAGAATTTCCTTCGTCAATGTTAACTTAAAGTCACTAGCCTGATCAATGTGTAGCCCCTTCGGGACTCCAAAGAGACAGAAATATTTCTTTTTCAGGGCATCGACTACAGTTAGAGCTTCCTGGTTGGGGATAGCGTAGACCTCAGGCAATTTGGTGAAATATTCCATGGCTAGAAGCAAGTAATGATTTCCGTCGTCCGACTCCGTCGACCCTGCGATGTCAGTTGCTGTCCTCTCGAAGGGTACTCCGAAGTTGTACTACTGCATCTCTCCTCTACTCCGGGTGCGAGGGTCTCGGCTCGTGGCACAGGTGTCACTCATTTGGCACCGTCTTTCGACGTCCGTTCTCAGGTGCGCATTATAGTAGCTTTGCCGGACGCTATCTAAGGTCTCTTTGACCCCAGGATGGCTTGCAGTGATACTTTCGTGTAGCACAGCAACCATTTCCATCCTTTTGTCTCTGGGAATTACCAGTTGGGTGGTCTTCTTCGTCTTCTTCTTCTTCTTGGCGTCAACCGACTCCCATATATGAGCCAACAGACCGTCATTGAACTCTGGGGACATTCACAATGCCTAGTAGGCCTTGTTAGTTGGGCTACTCTCTGCGACGTCTTCCCATGCTGGTTGCTGTCCGATGAGACTTCCCGCAGATCTGTCCAACGGCGTAATCTGCAAACTGTTCCCTCTTCTGCGTGGTGAAATCCCAGGCTTCTGTAGTCACAGTTCTTACGACTCGGACACGCCCTCTACTTGCCTGCCTCTCAACCATCTGACAGTGTATGCAGTTCTCAGGCACGGTCTCCTAGAGAGGTGTTGGTCCACCGACGTCTCATTAAGTGTTCGTACTAGTACGCAGCTTTATGAGTGTCCTAGCTGGGTAAAATCCACCATCGGTAGTTGTCAGTCCGGGTTCCATTACTCGTTTCCTTTCCTGGGGGACTGCCTCCTGTAGGCAGCCCTTCCTCATACCGGCGCACACATCACATTGCCAGCAGATAATTCCTCTTGGTCCTCGACGTCCCGGTAAAGGCGAGCGTGACGAGCGAGCCGCCGCGTCCCCATCTCGCCTGACGGCTCGTACCCACTGCCGGCAATCCTTCCGCAGATGGCCGCTCTCACTGTATTGCCAATCAATGAGCCCCGACATCCCGGCGAAGTCATCGACTAAACACAAGAATATTTCCTTATTACAAAATCTCAAGGATGAATTCTTATAAATCAGTTTACCGATTACAAAAACCTGAAAATATTTTTGACCTTCCTGTAAATTGTATGTACGTTTAACATGTAAAGATGAAGTAAGATTTGTAGCTCGAATTAAACATCTGTTGGCGCGTTTGCAATTAGCTTCAACGGAATGAAACACAGATTTTAGTGAAATAATTGCAGATGTAAAATAAATGTAATTAAAATTTTAAAATGTGTAATGAGTTAGTCATTCGTGACTGGATGCGTGCAGTCTGTGACAAGTAAGTCAGACAGGTAAGCGGAGTTCGGAGTAGCGTATCAGCAGTGAAGTGAACGTCTGTGCTGGGAGTGGCCGCGTGGAGAGCAAGAACTGTGCACGCGTGTTTGTAGATGATAATGAAGGTGTTCGATCTTCAAAAATAAAAAGTCGCAATTTGAGTTAAAGTTATTTTCAGCGGGGAGGGGAGGTGCCTAGCGCAGTGGCTTAGCAGGTGGCTTTCGATCCGGACAACTGAGGTTCGAATCACAGGTAATATTTGTTTAGAATTTTCATCTGAAAAGTCGCCTGATGTCAGGGAAGGCATCCAGCTTTAAAAGCCCGGCCGAAGCCGTCATGAGTCAGGGTGGTCCCACTGACCCTAAAATACGCTGGAAAAGGAAGGTTGTAGTTGTTTTCTGTCACTATCGATAGCGTTGAATCAATTAGTGATCTTATATGGTATACAAATCAACTCTAAACTGTTCCTTTGGGAATTGTTCTACCATTAAATCCAGAGAAAATAAAGAATATGAATTCTTCAGGCACACGTTACAAAGTATTTGCATGCGTATGTCATACTGCATAGGTGTTCAAATGTTTGAACATTCATATAGAACTATATACAAAACTAGCT
Organism: Anabrus simplex; assembly: GCF_040414725.1. Classification (NCBI taxonomy): domain Eukaryota; kingdom Metazoa; phylum Arthropoda; class Insecta; order Orthoptera; family Tettigoniidae; genus Anabrus; species Anabrus simplex. Next base: position 137,587,400 of record NC_090266.1, on the reverse strand, counting down.
GATGTACCCGTGCTTCGCTACGGGATTCTCAGAAAGACTGACTTGGTGGTTTTCCTAACTGAATTCAACATAGGTCATTACAAAAACGTCAGTAGGAATGTAGCGATTGAAAGGAATGTTATCATATAAAATACTCGATCAAATGAAAAACCGCACACTTTCTCACTTTCAACAAACTGTACTACGGTGCCGATCTAAGAGTCCAAAGTTCCAGAGATGGAATAACCAGGTCGCAGACTGCCGTTAACACTCCTCTGGCATTATTCCGTTAAATATGCACACTACTCATTCCAATCAGTGCCTCAGAGTAGGGATTGAATAGCTCGAATACTATGATGAACCAGTGTATTACGTACCAGATATATCAGGATATGTATGAACCAGAGGAATGGCATGCTAAAGAAGAAAGTTATCTTACTCCCCATCTACTTCCCAATATACAGGCAGGCTGTTACACTCGGTACGACCAGGCGAGTTGCCCGTGTGGTTAGGGGCGCACAGCTGTGAGCTTGCATCCGGGAGATAGTGGATTCGAACCCCAATGCCGGCAACCCTGAAGATGGTATTCCGTGGTTTCCCATTTTCACACCAGTCACACCAGGCTGTACCTTAAAGCCAAGGCCGCTTCCTTCACACCATTATTCATTTCCTATCCCATCGTCGCCATAAGACCTACCTGCGTCGGTGCGACGTCAAACAAATTTAAAAAACCTCGGTACGCTGCAGTAATCCTATCTATCGGGGATGAGAGGAAACAGAAGACAAAAAGCACATCACAACAAACAATGGTCAATGTAATGTTATTGTTGATAAATTTTATGAGCTTTCTATATTGCAGGCCTTCACATTAGTTTTCTTTCGACTCTGTGATATTAGGGTGTCCTTCAAAATTATTTATATCGTAGACTGTAGTTCCTTATTCTCAGACTTTACATACCGATGTTCAGTAAATTCTGTTTACCCATTATCTCGTGACTCGGCGCTGATATGGACTTAGTAACAAAAATCCAAATTCATGAATATCTCTGATTATATGCAGTACGGTAACAATGTATAAGACATAGCAAAGCAAGCAAAGTCACCTCCATACAGGCCATGAAGGCCCTTGGAGGAGTAGAAGGTAAAGGCTTCCACCATTGTTAACCTCTGCACATGATGGGGTAGAGTGGTTAGCTCTACGCCCGGCCGCCTTTGCCCCCAGGAATTAATCTGGTACTCATGTTTGGTGTAGGCTGAGTTAACCTCAGGGCCATATGCACCTCCGGAGGTGGAAATCTCGTTTCTTAAATTTTACGACTTCCTGACGGGGATTCGAACCCACATCCTTCCGGGCGAACCCAGCACGCCTTTACCGCCTCGGCCAGGCAGCCCCTGTATAAGACATAAGTGATGGGAAATTTAATAACTTCTTACATAACTACTACTAACTTACGACATAACTAAAGTTATGTTAGTTATGCAATAACATAAATAACTTATTTGAGAATTACATTTTAGGCCCTCCCCTTACTCCCATTTCACTCAACGTGAATAAAATAATTTGTAGCCTAGCCTGCAGTGGTTCATCACCCGACATTACATACCGATTTTCATTAAATTCTCTTCAGGCGTTTTCTATTGATGCGTGTACATACATACAGACAGACAGACAGACAGACAGACAGACAGACAGACATTACGGAAAAGTAAAAAATGCATTTCCTTGTTACTGTAGACATGGCAGTTAGAGAAATATAATTCATTTCAAATTGTGAGCAATGCACAGGCAAAACACGTATTTTATATATAGATTATATTTCAGGCCTTCCCCTAAACTACCATTTCACTCAGGGCGAATAACATTAATGGTAGCCTAGATTATAGTGACCTATTCTCCGACATTGCATACCAATTTTCGTGAAGATCCGACCACTAATAAAATAAATATTTGACAATTAAATTTTAGGCCTTCCCCTAAACTACCATTTTTCTCAGCGTGTATAGCCTATATTGTAGCGAATTATTTCCCATCTTTGTCTAGCGATTTTCATTAAGACACGACCACTAATAACATAAATATTTGAGAATTACATTTCAGGCCTTCCCCTAAACTACCATTTCACTCAGCGTGATTAAAATAATTTATAGCCTAGATTGTAGCGGTTCATCACCCGACTTTACATTCCGATTTTCATTAAATTCTCTTCAGCCGTTTTCTCGTGATGCGTGTACATACATACATACAGACAGACAGACAGACAGACAGAAATTACGGAAAAGGAAAAAATGCATTTTCTTGTTACTGTGGACATGACCGATACAGAAATACCATTCTTTTCAAATTCGGAGCAATGTACAGACAAAACTCTTATTTTATATATATAGATTACATTTCAGGCCTTCCCCTAAACTACCATTTCACTCAGGGCGAATAACATTAATGATAGCCTAGATTATAGCGAATTATTCTCCGACTTTGCATACCAATTTTCGAGAAGATACGACCACTAATAAAATAAATATTTGACAATTCAATTTTAGGCCTTCCCCTAAACTACCATTTTTCTCAGCGTGTATAGCCTATACTGTAGCGAATTATTTCCCATCTTTGTCTAGCGATTTTCATTAAGACACGACCACTAATAACATAAATATTTGAGAATTAAATTTCAGGTCTTCCCCTAAACTACCATTTCGCTCAGCGTGATTAAAATAATTTATAGAATAGATTGTAGCGGTTCATCACCCGACTTTACATTCCGATTTTCATTAAATTCTCTTCACCCGTTTTCTCGTGATGCGTGTACATACATACATACAGATAGACAGACAGACAGAAATTACGGAAAAGGAAAAAATGCCTTTTCTTGTTACTGTGGACATGACCGATACAGAAATACCATTCTTTTCAAATTCGGAGCATGTACAGACAAAACGCTTATTTTATATATATATAGACTAGCGAATGTACCCGCGCTTCGCTACGGTATTCTACATTGTATTCGAATATCGAAGTAAATAGTGTAAATGCAGTAAATAAGATTGTTTTAAAATTGTATGTCTCTTAGCGTTATCAGAGAAAGAGCATGGGGAAGTCCACGTACGTTATTTCCAATGTAAAGTGTTTGTTACGGATTTGTGATATAACGGTAGGCTCACTTGCCTACTGCCATTCACAATCGAGTTATGAAGTTTACATTATAATTGCAGGCCCCATTGCCTACTACGCGGACAGAATCGATTTGGGGAGTTTTCGTTAAAATGGCAGCCCCCCTTTCCTACATCCAGACAAATTACAGTTGAGGAATTTCCGTTATAATGATAGGCAATTACCCTACTATCACTCGAAATTGAGTTGTGCAGTTATCATTATAATGCCAGGCCCATTTTCCTACTGCCAGCCAGCTTACTGCCAGTCACACCAAGTTGGTGAGTTTCCGTCAAAATAGCAGGCCACTATGCCTAATGCCAGTCACATTTTAGATGAGGACAATTCTTTATAATGGCGCGCACCCTTGCCTACTGCCAAACACAATCGGGTAGGAGAGTTTTAAACAATACTGCATGCTTCCTTGCCTTCTGCAAGTCAAATCGAGAAGGGAACTATTCATTACAATTGTAGGCCTTCCTTACTAATGACAGTTACACAGGAGTTGGAGAAGGAACCCTTTCGTACTGCCAGTCAAAGTCGGTGTGGGGAGTACTGATTACAATATCAGATCCACCCTTTCTCGATCGCTAAAAGTCGACATCAGTGATTATATATAGATCGACATACGAAAGTATATGCATGTTTACAATACTGAAGACCTTCATTTACAGATTAACTGCTACTAAACGTACGTCATATCGACAAAGGATTATACCATAAGACACGCCGGATTTAGTAGCCTAAATGGCTGGTCCTATGATATGTCATCTATTCTTGGGTCAGACTGAGTTAGAAACGTGGAGCAGGGTAACGTTCTTGTAAGATTATCTCACATTACATTACTTTTCGGATAATTATGTGACAGCTACATACATAGCATTTGGCTCATATATGGCTACTGGGTGGGCCAATTTTCGTTAAGAGTTTGATGATTCCGTATTTCATATAAGTAATTGAAAGTATGAATTATGCATGTGAAAATTCCAAATTGACTTAACATCGATTAATAGAGAAAAATCAAACGTAAAAGGGATACGTAAGGTCGTAAGACCAAGGTTGTAGATCATTCCAAATTGAACGGAGATTGTGCAATCCGTTATGTGATAGGAATTTCCGAAGGTCTGCACCATCATTAAAATTGCCTGCATATTTCGATATTCTTCGGGGACAAAAAGTGAAAAATGTAATGATCTAGGATGTTTTCCGTTCGTTACAGGCTAAAACGTATAATTTTGTCAAATTTCAATTATCTTCTTTTTCTTCTGGCAGATTATGCCGCAATCTGGATTTTGGGCGAGGCGGGTAAAAATTAGGACTTTCAGGAAACTAAACCAAATATTATGGAGATGGTCATTATTACCCCTTAAACGGAAAGCTGTACGAAAATTTCGCCAAAATAGTCAGTGTAGAGGCACACAGTCGTTACGATTTGATTTATATAGATAAGGAATCTGCTCCTTGTAAAACACCTTTTGGGCTATGTCCGCTGGACTTAACCTGCAAAAGTGACCATTCATGATATCTCCCTTATTAATCCTCCTGACGAAAAATTGCACATGAAATAAAAGCTTTAGAGGTGGAATTCCATCACGTTTGGTCGATTTCCAGTCAGGTTGGTCTTGTTCTGTATATATTGTGGAAGAGTAAAATCACCATTTGTGTTCCCTATAAACCGCCAGTCCATACCGGAACATGAAATGTTATTTACGTTTAAAACCTACCTTTCGACAGGTGGATGCTAAATATAAATATTGGTTCGAATGTCTTCAGTAGTTTTCAAGCTGTAAGGAATACGCTTTACACGCACCCGCTCGTGAGTCAAGTCCGATGGGACTTGTACAGAAAAACGGCCCGTTAATGATATCTCCCTTATTAATCCTCGTATCGAAATGATGCACATGAGAAAAAAGTTTAGAAATCAATTTCTACCAAGGTAGGTAGATTTCCATTAAGTTTGGTTGTGTATATTTTGTGGAAGTGCAAAATCACTGTTTCAGTTTCGTATAAACCCCCAGTCAGTTCAGGAATTTAGAAACAATATTTGCCCTAAAACCTATCAAGGACAGGTGTATCTATATAAATTAAATTGTAGGGGGTCCGCTGTCTGTAATTTCTTTTGTTTTGGGAATTCTTCAGATATTTATCCGTTTTAGGTCAACTCAAGACCGAATCGGTGGTTTTTACGTTTCGTGTCTGTTTGTCTGTTTGTCTGTTTGTCTGTCTGTTTGTCTGTTCCAACATCACGTCGAAACGGCTGGATAGATCTCAACCAAACTTCATATTTAGAGTATACTCATCCCGGGGGAGGTTTCGATATATATATCATTTTAAAATCCTTGAATAGACGGGGGGTGTATAGGAAAACCAGAATGGCTTTTCCACCATCACGTCGAAACGTCTGGATAGATCTCAACCAAACGTCATATCTGGAGTATACTCATATCGGGGAAGGTTTTAATATGCATATCATTTTAAAATCTTTGAATAAACGGGGGGTTTATAGGAAAACCACTATGGTTTTCCTCCATTTTCTCTTATACTATTGATTTTCTGTAAACTTCATTTACCGTACGTGAACCGCCTCTTCATTATAAACAACTTTTGTTATGTTCATAATTTACCTTACTCTTCACATGACGGAGAAATTTACAATTTTCCGCTGGTATCATGCTCTGCATTGAGTGACCGACAGACCGACAACGAACCTACAGGTTACCATGGCAACGTCTCTGACTGCATGCCAGCAGCGAAGTAACGTATTGCCATTTTCCTCATCATGCTTTTAAATTCGTGGTTGTTCCTTGGGTAGAAGGAAACGGAGGCGACAATCGGCCTATCTGCGGGATATTGGCGGAATATCGTTGGATGTTATAACCGCCCTCGAATAGATTAAATAATAACACCATCAGTCATATTCTTATTATTTGTTTACCTAGGAATCACTGGACCTAAATTTCTCCTCTGTTACCGCTTTATTATATCCATAACTCACACTAGCATAATTTATTGAGGGGCATTTGATTTTCCAATACATTCACTTGGCATTTACATATTTGTCGTTATCTGGATGTCCTCAGTTATAATCCATTTTCTATTACTTTCAACTTTCTTAACTGTATTATTTTCTTCCTTAATTACGCCGATGTACGCGAGTGCTAGAAACTACTGGATGTATTTCCACCAGGACTCATATTTAGAATACACCTGTCCTTGATAGGTTTTAGGGCAAATATTGTTTCTAAATCCCTGAACTGAGTGGGGGTTTATACGAAACCGAAACCGTGATTTTGCACTTCCACAAAATATACACAACCAAAGTTAATTTAAATCTACCTGCCTTGGTAGAAATTAATTTCTAAACCTTTTTTCTCATGTGCATCATTTCGATACGAGGATTAATACGGGAGATATCAATAACGGACTGTTTTTCGGTACAAGTCCCATCGGACTTAACTCACGAGCGGGTGCGTGTAAAGCGTATTCCTTACAACTTGAAAACTACTGAAAACATTCGAACCAAAATTTATATTTAGCATCGACCTGTCCAAAGGTAGGTTTTAAACGTAAATAACATTTCATGTTCCGGAATGGACTGGCGGTTTATAGGGAACCGAAATGGTAATTTTACTCTTCCACAATATATACAGAACAAGACCAACCTGACTGGAAATCGAGCAAACGTGATGGAATTCCACCTCTAAAGTTTTTTTTTCATGTGCATTTTTTCGTCAGGAGGATTAATAAGGGAGATATCATGAATGGTCAGTTTTGCAGGTTAAGTCCAGCGGACATAGCCCAAAAGGTGTTTTACATGGAGCAGATTCCTTATCTATATAAATCAAATCGTAACGACTGTGTGCCTCTACACTGACTATTTTGGCGAAATTTTCGTACAGCTTTCCGTTTAAGGGGTAATAATGACCATCTGCATAATTTTTGGTTTAGTTTCCTGAAAGTCCTAATTATTACCCGCCTCGCCCAAAATCCAGATTGCGGCATAATCTGCCAGAAGAAAAAGAAGATAATTGAAATTTGACAAAATTATACGTTTTAGCCTGTAACGAACGGAAAACATCCAAGATCATTAAATTTTTCATTTTTATCCCCGAAGAATATCGAAATGTGCAGGCAATTTTCATGATGTAGCAGACCTTCGGAAATTCCTATCACATAACGGATTGCACAATCTCCGTTCAATTTGGAATGATCTACAACCTTGGTCTTATGACTTTTAGCTGTATCTGTATCCCTTTTACGTTTGATTTTTCTCTATTAATCGATGTTAAGTCAATTTGGAATTTTCACATGCATAATTCATAATTTCGATTACTTATATGAAATACAGAATCATCAAACTCTTCACGAAAATTGGCCCTCCCAGTAGCCATATATGAGCCAAATGCTATGTATGTAGCTGTCACATAATTATCCGAAAAGTAATGTAATGTGAGATAATCTTACAATAACGTTACTCTGTTCCACGTTTCTAACTCAATCTGACCCAAGAATAGATGACATATCATAGGACCAGCCATTTAGGCCACTAAATCCGGCGTGTCTTATGGTATAATCCTTTGTCGATATGACGTACGTTTAATAGCAGTTAATCTGTAAATGAAGGTCTTCAATATTGTAAACACGCATATACTTTCGTATGTCGATCTATATATATTCACTGATGTCGATTTGTAGCGATCGAGAAAGGGTGGATCTGATATTGTAATCAGTACTCCCCACACCGACTTTGACTGGCAGTACGAAAGGGTTCCTTCTCCAACTCCTGTGTAACTGTCATTAGTAAGGACGGCCTACAATTGTAATGAATAGTTCACTTCTCGATTTGACTCACAGAAGGCAAGTGAGCACGCAGTTTTGTTTAAAACTCCCCTACCCGATTGTGTTTGGCATTAGGAAAGGGTGCCCGCCATTATAAAGAAATGTCCTCATCTAAAATGTGACTGGCATTAGGCATAGTGGCCTGCTATTTTGATGGAAACTCTCCAAATTGGTGTGACTGGCAGTAAGCTGGCTGGCAGTAGGAAAATGGGCCTGGCATTATAATGATAACTGCACAACTCAATTTCGAGTGATAGTAGGGTAATTGCCTGCTATTATAATAAAAACTCCTCAACTGTAATCTGTCTGGAAGTAGGAAAGGGGGGCTGCCATTTTAACGAAAACTCCCCAAATCGATTCTGTCCGCGTAGTAGGCAATGGGGCCTGCAATTATAATGTAAACTTCCCAACTCGATTGTGAATGGCAGTAGGCAAGTGAGCCTGCCGTTATATCGCAAATCCATAACAAACACTTTACATTGGAAACAACGTACTGGGACCTCCCCATGCTCTTTCTCGGATAACGCTAAGAGATATGCAATTTTAAAACAATCTTATTTACTGCATGTACACTATTTACTTCGATATTCGAATACAATGCAGAATACCGTAGCGAAGCACGGGTACATTCGCTAGTTCTAAATATGAGTCTTGGTGGCAATACATCCAGTAGTTTGTAGCACTCGCGTACATACGGCGTAATTATGGAATAAATAATACAGTTAAGAAAGTTGAAAGTAATAGAAAATGGATTATAACGGAGGGCAGCCGGATAACGACAAATATGTAAATGCCGAGTGAATGTATTGGAAAATCAAATGCCCCTCAATAAATTATGCTAGTGTGAGTTATGGATATAATAAAGCGGTAACAGAGGAGAAATTTAGGTCCAGTGATTCTTAGGTAAACAAATAATAAGAAGATGACTAATGGTGTTATTACATAATCTATTCGAGGGCGGTTATAACATCCAACGATATTCCGCCAATATCCCGCAGATAGGCCGATTGACGCCTCTCTTGCCTTCTACCCAAGGAACAACCACGAGTTTAAAAGCATGGTGAGGAAAATGGCAATACGTTACTTCCCTACTGGCATGCAGTCAGAGACGTTGCCATGGTAACCTGTCGGTCTGTCGGTCACTCAATGCAGAGCATGATACCGGCGGAAAATTGTAAATTTCTCCGTCATGTGAAGAGCAAGGTAAATTATGAACATAACGAAAGTTGTTTATAAAGAAGAGACGTTTCCCGTATGGTAAACGACGTTTACAGAAAATCAATAGTATAAGAGAAAATGGAGGAAAACCATAGTGGTTTTCCTATAAACCCCCCGTTTATTCAAAGATTTTAAAATGATATGCATATCGAAACCTTCCCCGGCATGAGTACACTCTAAATTTGAAGTTTGTTTGAGATCTATCCAGCCGTTTCGAAGTGATGGTGGAAAAACCATTCTGGTTTTCCTATAAACCGCCGGTCTATTCAAATATTTTAAAATAATATGCATATCGAAACCTTCCCCGGGATGATTATACTCTAAATATGAAGTTTGGTTGAGATCTATCTAGCCGTTTCGACGTGATGGTGGAAAACCATTCAGATTTTCCTATAAACCCCCGTGTATTCAATGATTTTAAAATTATATGCATATCGAAACCTTCCCTGGGATGAGTATACTCCAAATATGAAGTTTGGTTGTGATCTATCCAGCCGTTTCGACGTGATGGTGGAAAAGCCATTCTGGTTTTCCTATAAACCCCCCGAGTATTCAAAGATTTTAAAATGATATGCATATCGAAACCTTCCCCGAGATGAGTATACTCTAAATATGAAGTTTGGTTGAGATCTATCCAGCCGTTTCGACGTGATGGTGGAACAGACAAACAGACAGACAAACAGACAAACAAACAAACAGACACGAAACGTAAAAACCACCGATTCGGCCTTGAGTTGACCTAAAACGGATAAATATCTGAAAAATTGGCCAAACAAAAGAAATTACAGACAGCGGACTCCCTACAATTTTATTTATATCTATATAAATAAAATTGTTCGTGTCTGTTTGTTTGTCTGTCTGTTTGTTCCACCATCACGTCGAAACGGCTGGATAGATCTCAACCAAACTTCATATTTAGAGTATATTCCTCCCGGGGAAGGTTTCGATATGCATATCATTTTAAAATCTTTGAATACACGGGGGGTTTATAGGAAAACCAGAATGGTTTTTCCACCATCACGTCGAAACGGCTGGTTATATATCAACCAAATTTCATATTTAGAGTATACTCATCCCGGGAAAGGTTTCGATATGCATATCATTTTAAAATCTTTGAATAGACGGGGGTTTCTAGGAAAACCAGAATGGTTTTTCCACCATCACGTCGAAACAGCTCGATAGATCTCAACTAAACTTCATATTTAGAGTACACTCCTCCCGGGGAAGGTTTCGATATGCATATCATTTTAAAATCTTTGAATACACGGGGATTTATAGGAAAACCAGAATGGTTTTTCCACCATCACGTCGAAACGGCTGGATAGATCTCAACCAAACTTCATATTTAGAGTATATTCCTCCCGGGGAAGGTTTCGGTATGCATATCATTTTAAAATCTTTGAATACACGGGGGGTTTATAGGAAAACTAGAATGGGTTTTCCACCATCACGTCGAAATGGCTGGATATATCTCAACCAAATTTCATATTTAGAGTATACTCATCCCGGGGAAGGTTTCGATATGCATATCATTTTAAAATCTTTGAATACACGGGGGGTTTATAGGAAAACTAGAATGGGTTTTCCACCATCACGTCGAAATGGCTGGATATATCTCAACCAAATTTCATATTTAGAGTATACTCATCCCGGGGAAGGTTTCGATATGCATATCATTTTAAAATCTTTGAATACACGGGGGGTTTATAGGAAAACTAGAATGGGTTTTCCACCATCACGTCGAAATGGCTGGATATATCTCAACCAAATTTCATATTTAGAGTGTACTCATGCCGGGGAAGGTTTCGATATGCATATCATTTTAAAATCTTTGAATAGACGGGGGGTTTATAGGAAAACCACAATGGTTTTCCTCCATTTTCTCTTATACTATTGATTTTCTGTAAATTTCGTTTACCGTACGTGAAACGTCTCTTCATTATAAACAACTTTCGTTATGTTCATAATTTACCTTACTCTTTACATGACGGAGAAATTTACAATTTTCTGCTGGTACCATGCGCTGCATTGAGTGACCGACAGACCGACAACGAACCTACAGGTTACCATGGCAACGTCTCTGACTGCATGCCAGCAGGGAAGTAACGTATTGCCATTTTCCTCATCATGCTTTTAAATTCGTGGTTGTTCCTTGGGTAGAAGGCAAGAGAGGCGTCAATCGGGCTATCTGCGGGATATTGGCGGAATATCGTTGGATGTTATAACCGCCTTCGAATAGATTAAGTAATAACACCATTAGTCATCTTCTTATTATTTGTTTACCTAGGAATCACTGGACCTAAATTTCTTCTCTGTTACCGCTTTATTATATCCATAACTCACACTAGCATAATTTATTGAGGGGCATTTGATTTTCCAATACATTAACTTGGCATTTACATATTTGTCGTTATCCGGATGTCCTCAGTTATAATCCATTTTCTATTACTTTCAACTTTCTTAACTGTATTATTTTCTTCCTTAATTACGCCGTATGTACGCGAGTGCTACAAACTACTGGATGTATTTCCACCAATACTCATATTTAGAATACACCTGTCCTTGATAGGTTTTAGGGCAAATATTGTTTCTAAATCCCTGAACTGACTGGGGGTTTATACGAAACCGAAACAGTGATTTTGCACTTCCACAAAATATACACAACCAAAGTTAATTTAAATCTACCTGCCTTGGTAGAAATTAATTTCTAAACCTTTTTTCTCATGTGCATCATTTCGATACGAGGATTAATACGGGAGATATCAATAACGGACTGTTTTTCGGTACAAGTCCCATCGGACTTAACTCACGAGCGGGTGCGTGTAAAGCGTATTCCTTACAACTTGAAAACTACTGAGGACATTCGAACCAAAATTCATATTTAGCATCCACCTGTCCAAAGGTAGGTTTTAAACGTAAATAACATTTCATGTTCCGGAATGGACTGGCGGTTTATAGGGAACCGAAATGGTGATTTTACTCTTCCACAATATATTCAGAACAAGACCAACCTGGCAGGAAATCGAGCAAACGTGATGGAATTCCACCTCTAAACCTTTTTTCATGTGCATTTTTTCGTCAGGAGGATTAATAAGGGAGATATCATGAATGGTCAGTTTTGCAGGTTAAGTCCAGCGGACATAACCAAAAAGGTGTTTTACATGGAGCAGATTCCTTATCTATATAAATCAAATCGTAACGACTGTGTGCCTCTACACTGACTATTTTGGCGAAATTTTCGTACAGCTTTCCGTTTAAGGGGTAATAATGACCATCTGCATAATTTTTGGTTTAGTTTCCTGAAAGTCCTAATTTTTACCCGCCTCGCCCAAAATCCAGATTGCGGCATAATCTGCCAGAAGAAAAAGAAGATAATTGAAATTTGACAAAATTATACGTTTTAGCCTGTAACGAACGGAAAACATCCAAGATCATTAAATTTTTCACTTTTTATCCCCGAAGAATATAGAAATATGCAGGCAATTTTAATTATGGTGCAGACCTTCGGAAATTCCTATCACATAACAGATTGCACAATCTCCGTTCAATTTGGAATGATCTACATCCTTGGTCTTATGACTTTTTGCCGTATCTGTATCAATTTTACGTTTGATTTTCTCTATTAATGGATGTTAAGTCAATTTGGAATTTTCACATACATAATTCATACCTTCGATTACTTATATGAAATACAGAATCATCAAACTCTTCACGAAAATTGGCCCACCCAGTAGCCATATATGAGCCAAATGCTATGTATGTAGCTGTCACATAATTATCCGAAAAGTAATGTAATGTGAGATAATCTTACAAGAACGTTACCCTGTTCCACGTTTCTAACTCAGTCTGACCCAGGAATAGATGACATATCATAGGACCAGCCATTTAGGCCACTAAATCCGGCGTGTCTTATGGTATAATCCTTTGTCGATATGACGTACGTTTAGTAGCAGTTAATCTGTAAATGAAGGTCTTCAATATTGTAAACACGCATATACTTTCGTATGTCGATCTATATTCATTCACTGATGTCGACTTGTAGCGATCGAGAAAGGGTGGGTCTGCTATTGTAATCAGTACTCCCCACACCGACTTTGACTGGCAGTATGAAAGGGTTCCTTCTCCAACTCCTGTGTAACTGTCATTAGTGAGGAAGGTCTACAATTGTAATGAATAGTTCACTTCTCGATTTGACTTGCAGAAGGCAAGTGAGCATGCAGTTTTGTTTAAAACTCCCCTACCCGAATGTGTTTGGCAGTAGGCAAGGGTGCCCGCCATTATAAAGAAATGTCCTCATCTAAAATGTGACTGGCATTAGGCATAGTGGCCTGCTATTTTGATGGAAACTCACCAACTTGGTGTGACTGGCAGTAAGCTGGCTGGAAGTAGGAAAATGGGCCTGACATTATAATGATAACTGCACAACTCAATTTCGAGTGATAGTAGGGTAATTGCCTGCCATTATAATAAAAACTGTAATCTGTCTGGAAGTAGGAAAGGGGGGCTGACATTTTAACGAAAACTCCCCAAATCGATTCTGTCCGCATAGTAGGCAATGGGGCTTGCAATTATAATGTAAACTTCCCAACTCGATTGTGAATGGCAGTAGGCAAATGAGCCTGCCGTTATATCACTAATCCATAACAAACACTTTACATTGGAAACAACGTACGGGGACCTCCCCATGCTCTTTCTCGGATAACGCTAAGAGACATGCAATTTTAAAACAATCTTATTTACTGCATGTATACTATTTACTTCGATATTCGAATACAATGTAGAATACCGTAGCGAAGCACGGGTACATTCGCTAGTAGATATATAAAATATAATGTGATCAATATTTTAATGTTCAGCATTGTCATTCATGTCTTTTAATGACAGGGCCACAACAAGAACTCGTATAATCGTCCAATTTCTTCAAGTTGAAGGATCAACGAAGTACCTCTCTCAGAGAACTAACACAATGACAATGACAATAATTTCCCATTTAGAGATGAACATGGCGAAACGTTAGCAGGAAACATCGTAATGATCAGCGAGAATTGTATGAGAACAGGACGTACAAAAGACACTGTCAAATAAACATCGGCTTTCCAAAACAAGCAGAGCTACTTCTAGGAAAACAAGTAATGGAGATAAATAGCAACGGTTTCGACGACATTGTTGTAATGATACGAAAATAGTGTAAACCTTCGGCTCGACCAAGCGGCATGTTCTGGGCTGTCAGCGGTAAGATGGCGTGGAATGTTCGTTGTTAAATAAGATTGAGTGGGTTTATTAAAGTAGGAAAAGTCATGTTATGAAATTAAAGCTCGAATTCAAGAGGACGAACTGGGGCAAATATTCGTTTCTAATGAGAAGAATTGGGGTTTGGAATAATTTACCATGGGAGATCTTCGATGAATTTCCGAGGTCCTGGAAATCTTTTAAGTAAAGTCTAGACAAACAAATGATATGGAATATGCCACCTAAGCGACAGCACTAAATGCACATCCATCCTTGTTTTGTTTTTTTCAAAATATACATTGATTCATTCAAACTTGGCACGCTACCATCATTACGTACGATATGTTCTGAAACATTAATATATGACTTTTCCAGTTCTCGAATGAAGCAGTCCTGGTGTGGGTGCTAAACACTGCAACATTACTCTAATTTGGGTCTTACCAGAGACGTATACGCCCTCTCTTTTACGTCCTAACTACAAGCCCAAAATACCCTAATAACCGCAAAAAGAGATCTGTAACCTTTATTTCCAACTTCGTTAATATCATTACCGCAATAAATATCTTTCCTTATAGTAAAACCTATGAACTTACAGTGATTTCCGTAAGGTGAATTCACTCCATGAACACATTAATTAAAACTGAGAGGATTTTTCATCTTGGTGAACCTTATAACCTGACTTTTCATTCCATTTACCATATCACAATATTTTTGAGGTCTTATTGGAGTCGATCACAATCATGTAATTTGTTTACTAACCTATATCCAAAAAGCCTTATTTGCGATTCCCGACCGTTATTTATATAATTTATACACATAATAAAACAAAGGTCCAATAATACCGCCTTGTGGGACTCCCCTCTTAATCATTACAGGTTCAGATAATAAGGTTTTCTATCCCATCGTCGCCGAAAATTTGAAAGTTTTAGTACTATATTAAACCCGTACCAAAAAACAAAAAACCAAAGAAACCCACTTCGACGCTGAACTTACCAAAATAACTTAGGGAGCAGAAGTAAATCTACACTTTCACAAATAAAATAAAATAAAATAAAAGGTGTTTTAAAAATGTATGAACGTTGTGAGGAACACTATCCTGAAATCTATTTGCTACTTAAAACAATAAAAGGTGCCCACAGTGCAAATTATGATGTGCGGTATTCTTATTATGTACAGTATTTTCACCAAGATTTCAGCTTTGGTTTTGCAATTCCATGATCTGATATCTGTGGAACGTGTGTGTAATTTTAAGAAAAATGACTATATGAGAAAACAGTCAACCTAAGAGACAGACTAAAACAGGCATTACCGAACGAGTTGGCCGTGCGGTTAGGGCTGCGCACTTGTGAGCTTGCATCCGGGAGATAGTGGGTTCGAACCCCACTGTCGGCAGCCGTGAAGATGGTTTTCCGTGGTTTACCAATTTCACACCTTAATTAAGGCCACGGCCGCTTCCCTCCAACTCTCAGGCCTTTCCTCTCCCATCGTCGCCATGAAACCTCTCTGTGTCCGTGCGACGTAAAGCCTATTGTAAAACAGGCATTTCCGTGGTTTCCTAGTTTCACAGCAGGCAAATGTTGAGGATGTATCTAAATTAAGGCCACGGTCACTTCCTTCCCAGTCCCATGTCTTTCTTATCACATCGTCGCCGAAACTTTGAACGTTTTAGTGCAATATTAAAATCGCACCAAAAAGAAAGAGGCATTATTTTTACCCACAGGAACCCACTTCGACTCAGAACTTGGGAAAACAACTGAAGGAGCAGATGTAAAACTACACTCTATGTTTCGATTTGCGCCATACAAATTGATGAAGTATTTTTCTAGCAAGACAAAAGGGTTTACAGCCTACAGGGATACAAAAATGATAAAGAAGTTAGACTTTTAAGACTTTTTACATATGGCTTCAAAGGACAAAATTAAAATTTTCCAATGATTAGGTTCCTTCTAACTTCGGTACACATAAACAGATATGCATATATTATTTACAGGATCCCTGTACGAGGGTATAGCTCTCTCCATT
This sequence comes from Anabrus simplex, assembly GCF_040414725.1. Lineage (NCBI taxonomy): Eukaryota > Metazoa > Arthropoda > Insecta > Orthoptera > Tettigoniidae > Anabrus > Anabrus simplex. The sequence goes on along the minus strand of NC_090266.1, from coordinate 137,570,965 downwards.
GCGACCAGAAATTGTCTATCGTCGGAGAGATGGAGCAAAAGGTAGAGAGTGTAAAAGTATTCGAAAACTGGATGCAGTAAGCAGAAAGTCAATTTCCGTTTACTGTCAGGAGATATGATTCTTGATATCAAAAGTCATTTTGAACCCTACTTCAAAGTCAGTCTGTAGGCCTTTATAATTTTTAATTTTCCTCCCATAACCATAAGCATAAGTCATGTCCCTTCTTGGATTTTCAAGTATGTTCACCCTGTTGAAATGGGTTATTCCCGAATTCTGCCATCACATATACAGAAGTGTTAGTATGGCAGACCTACGCAAGCTGTAGAGTACGTAAAAAAGGTTATAATGAAAGAGGAACGAACAGACCTATGAGGGGTATTGCTAATAAAGTTCGTCATCGATGAAATTAAAATTACTGTATGTGTCATATTTTGCTTTGTTTCTTCTGAATTAATAAATACCATAGAGTAGTAAGGTACATTGATACTTATGAAAAATACATTTCATGTGCACTTTTCCCACAACCTTTGCACAAAGAGTAAATTATTCAACATTTCCACCAAATGACAACATTGTTCAAGCTTTTCTTTGAGTATATCCATGTCGTTTTTCAAGAAATACTTCAATAATTCTTTCAAACGTGACGTGCTAAAACCATTACGTACACAAATAATTCTATTCTGAGTCTCTGTAAACTGATAAAAACATACTGTCCCAACATCAAATCGTAATTGCAGCAATTCGGGAAACAATATTTACTGATGATGTCTTTGAGTCACGGGGTTACAGTCGTCTTTAAAAATAAAGCTGGAAAACGTGTAATAAAAACTGTCCCTCATCTCGGCACATGATTTATGGTCAGCAAGAAGATTCTAGGTTCGGTCATGGACTTCACCTCCCCTTACAATCGAGTCTCGACTCTCTCCTTCCGAAGCATGAACAAAGTCTACACCATCGTGAACGTACAGTACATGCAACAATCAACCAGAATAACAAGAAAGATCCGGAAGGAATATGTCACTTCTGGGAAGAACTCGAAGATATCTTTCCCAAGTTTCTTCACAAACACACCATCATCCTGGTTAGAGATTTCAGTGCTCATCTCTGCAAAGAAATCAAATTCCGAAACGTTGTTGAGAATTATCGGACTCACCAGAGAACAAACCGCAATGGAGAAAGACTCGTAGAGCTGTATGAAAATGTACATGACAGTTAAGGTCGATGTCCAGATCTGTGACTCTTGCACTTAAAGTGGTTTAATTCTTACCTTGAAACATATCTATTCGAAGATTTCAAAAACCGAACAAAAGTTATGAAAGTTATGATTAAAGTCCTGGAACAAAATGACTGTTAGATTCATTGCACCATAATACTGTAATTCAAGTTATAATATATTTCACTTAAACTTGATATCTATTATATATCCTACAGAGAAACCCGGAGCATTAAATCAGTATGTCTACGAACTGATCCTCTGTACACCACCAGAGATTCTACCACTCTCACGTTACACGAGCAGTCCTGGCCGTTTACTTCGTGGTCCATTTTAATAGGACTACTCATGACTGATAAAGATATTACGTTTGAATACATTTAACTTTCTCCAAAAATCCCTTGTAGGATTTAAAAAGATAATTACTTAACTCACTTCAGAGTACAAGAAACGGTAATGTTGGAGCAGAGAAGAGTATGATTTCATTTTTAAAATGTTGGTACCGTTATTTTCCACGTCGATCGGCAGCCGGGAAAACGAGTGTGTGTTATATTACGGGAACCGTACTTTATTACCAACCCCGAAAGTGCAAATTGCTAGGGCTTTACCTTAATTAAGACCACGGCCGTAACATTCCCAGTCCTAACCCTTTCCCATACTTCGATGTGTTCGTGCGACTTTAAACCAGTAGGGAAAAAGTTAATATTTTCGATACCTTTTAACAACTTTCTTACGTGAAGTGAATATTTTAGCTGGCTTACACACCACGAGGCTAGTAGACTCTACAGTCGATTGCGAACATCTTGTTTTAAAATGCGATGCCTGCTAAGCACTTGATATGTGGACAATAATAATTTCAGTTTCAGTCATTAAAATCTGTTGGCTTCGTAGTTTGTATAACTTGCGGTTAAGAGGTCTTTCACCAGGAGGCCCCGGGTTTAATTCTCCACTAAGTCAGGGATTTTTACCTGGATCTGAAGGCTGCTTTGAGTTCCACTCAGCCTACGTGATTACAATTGAGGAGCTATGTGACGGTAAGATGGCGACCCTGGTCTGGCAATCTAACAACGGCCAACGGGTTTCGTGGTGCTGACCACACGACACCTAAAAATCTTCAGGCCTTTGAGCTGGGCAGCGGTTGCTTGATGCACCAAGATCCATCAGGTCTATAGCGCCATTGCGTTTAGTTTGGTGGTAGACAGAGTATGTAAGGAAAAAGGACAATGGGGAACGTGGTAGTCAAGTGACACAGTCACTTACTTCTCGCCAAATCAAGCGTAGTTCGAATTCCGGCTCATGCGTGTGGAATTTTCGAAATTAAAAATTACGTTCCTATGGTGCTGAGTCCACGTAAAACTGGAGGTACTGTGGCCATGATCGCGATATCAGCAGTCAAGTAAACGTACCAGCTTCTTTTTTTCAGTAAAAATAGTAATTATCGTAAGGCCTCTACTACCGAGCGCAGGCATTAAGGCTGTACGTGTTCAGTTCCAACGTTCACAGCGCAGGTTGGCCGTGCAGCTGTAAGCTTGCATTCGGGAGGTAGTGGGCTCAAATCCCACCGTCGGCAGCCCTGAAGATGATTTTCCGTGGCTTTTTCATTTACACACCAGGCAATGTACCTTAATCAGGGTCACGCCTGATACCTTTCTGATCCTAGCCTTTTCCCATACTTTCGTCACAGAAAAACCTACGATGTGTTAGTGTTAGTGCGACGTTAAACAGGTAGCGACAAAAAGAAAACGTTCAATGTTCCGTAATGCTGTACTAGATAACAGAGAAACCAGAACTCTGGCGGGTTCTGCACCAGAGATATTTTACATACCTGCACTGCTCGACATGTAAGCCAAATGGAGTTCTTTCCGCTCATCGAAATCCCGACTGTATCTACCGGTTTGACCCCGTGATCTTTGGATACAGAGGCCCACAACTCACTACTGACCCACGGAGAGAGCCTAGGATATTTCATGAAAACTTTCCCTCTCTCTAAAAAATAGAAACAACGGGTCAAAGAAGAAAGAGAATAGCGTCACTAAACAACGCAGAACTGATTTTTTCACGGGAGAACGAAAGAAGTGTCCTAAGATTAAAAATGGCAAGCAAAATTCTGCCAATTTTAAACTATAATAATAATAATAATAATAATAATAATAATAATAATAATAATAATAATAATAATAATAATAATAATAATAATAATAATAATAATAATAATAATAATAATGATAATAATAATAATGTTATTAGCTTTATGTCCCACTAAATACTTGTACGGTTTTCGGAGATGCCGAGAGTCCAGAATTTCGTCCCACAGGAGTTCTTTTACGTGCCAATATACCTACCAACACGAGGCTGAAGTATTTGAGCACCTTCAAATACCACCGGCCTAAGCCAGGATCCAACCTGCCAAGTTGGTGTCAGAAGGCCAGCGCCTCAACCGTCTGAGCTACTCAGCCTGGCAATTATAAACTATGAAATAAATCTGATAATGTTGATTAGTACAAATATTTATGTTGTTCTATCAAGATTAATTTTAAGCGATTCTAACGGATAATCTGTTACTGCAGAACAATCCTGAGGCTTCGTAAAGTCAAACCGAAATAATAAAACAATATTTCGAAAAAAATGCAGATACGAGATCTGCATTCTTAAGCGCCGGGGTGAGTGGCTCAGGCGGTAGAAACGCGGGGCTCAAATATATCAGCCTCATGTCGGTAGATTTACTGGCACGTAAAAGAACTCCTTCGGAACAAACTTCCGACACTTCGTTCGGCGTCTCTGAAAACCGTAAAAGTAGTTAGTGGGCCGTAAAGCAATTATTATTATTATTATTATTATTATTATTATTATTATTATTATTATTATTATTATTATTATTATTATTATTATTATTATTATTATTATTATTATTATTATTATTATTATTTCATTCTTAAGCGACGTAACGAAGATCAGCCAATATTGAAAGTTTTGGATTTCAGACGCACCTTGTATAGACAATTCAGAAGACACGAATAGTGTTCGGAGTCCGTATAAGTTATTTTGGGAATGGCACTCTTCATTCTAAAATTTCATGAATAGATAAGAATGTAAGTCAACCTGTGCTCTCCGCTACAGAAATAGCACCGTATTTTCCATTGCCGTCGTGTGGATTAAGGGGTGTTCCTTTATTAGCGAGCGTGCAGAGGGGACAGTGGGTGTCGCTTGACGAGCACGTAAAGAGAACAATAAAGAGCGAGTCTGGCTGCGAGCAATGAGAGATTGTCCACTCTCAGCTGACATCAAGAAGCAAGAGAGCAGCCACTCGGCCACTCCACTCCATCCCGGCACACGTGCTGTGCCGCCGGCTCCCTCTCCCCGACCCTTAACCCCGACGCTCGGCGCCTAGCAACACTGCGAGCACACCGGAACAATATTTGTGTTTCTGTGATGGACCAAAATAAAACATGCCCGGGATTACAGATATGAAAAATTCAGACCTGGTATTTCACAATGGCAGAACAAGAATGAGACGAAGTTTCCCTCACAACTTGAATTATTATTATTATTATTATTATTATTATTATTATTATTATTATTATTATTATTATTATTATTATTATTATTGTCCGACTAAATTGCTGAACGGTCAGCGTTGAGACCTTTGATTCAGAGGGTTCCGGGTTCGATTCCCGGCCGGGTGGGGGATTTTAATCACGTCTGATTAATTCTTCTGTCTCAGAGATTTGGTGTTCCAACACATTCCTCTTCATATTCAGGCAACACACTACACAACCAACCACCACAGAAACACTCAATATTGTGATTACATCCCTCAATATAGGGCTGGAGTCAGCAGGGCCAAATCCACAAGTGCGACACATGATAAAAGAACACAATGAAGGTTCGTGTGTGGTGCGCGAATGCATGGATTGTCATTATAAGGACACTAAGTGGTATTCAGATTGCAGTACACTACAAAATATTACATTAAAATGCAGAACAAAAACAATACGATCAAGGTCAACAGTTTACAGCGAATTGTATGTTCACTTAACAATCTTAAATCCAACTTCCGAGGCTTCTTAGAAAATAGATTCAACAGATCTGTTGGTTCTACAATTATGTCCCCGAATGTTTATTTAGTTTATTGTTTATTGACAGTTTTTTTGTAAAATTTCCATGGGAGGGATTCTAACACCCAGTATTATTATTATTATTATTATTATTATTATTATTATTATTATTATTATTATTATTATTATTATATGTCGAGACCTCAAACCGAAGGCTTATTCTGGCTGAATCCGCAACAGCTCCATAATCAACTGTCATGACAGCCTACGCATCACTGAAGAAGAATACTAAGTAAATGAGGAGTGAAACAGTTTTCGAATGCTTTCCTCACCGATCGGGAAGGTCTTAATACTAGACCTTGCATATAAAATAAATGTTTTGATTGAACCGTTATGTTTAAGGGGTTATATATCTTCGTGTTTCGAAAGAAATGTAATCAAATAAGAACAATTGCATGTTACATATTTTATTATCCGTTACTGGGAATGAATAGTTTCCTTTGCTTTTCATCCATGCATGAGTGACATTCTTTCACTCTGAATGGAATAATCTCACCGTAGCTGCTGATGGTTCATAACTATAGGCCGAGTGCATTTAATTCATCCATTCACGCATTCATCCATAAATCCATCCATCGACTCATTCAATAATTAGGAATGCTCTCTCCTCAGTTGGTGGTTATCCGTGACTGGGAGAGAAGTGTTTATTCATTCATTCGTGCATTCATGTAGCAATTCAGTTATTCAGTTCATGCATAGTGTCTGTTGAATGTAGAGACTTATGAAAAATAAATGTTGCATATTTTAGCATATTTTCAGATATTCGCCTATTTTGCATATACAGTAACTGCCTATTTTGCCATTTTTCATATTTTCAATACAAACTCAATACGGAAAATATTATGTTCTTGGCACCAGTTATATAAATAAGCGTCTATAAACATGAACATTTGTCACATCGTTGGTTTAGAGGTAAAAAGTCACTAAGTGCACTTTTTTTGCTAGGGGCTTTACGTCGCACCGACACAGATACGTCTTATGTCGACGATGGGATAGGAAAGGCCTAGGAGTTGGAAGGAAGCGGCTGTGGCCTTATTTAAGGTACAGCCCCAGCATTTGCCTGGTGTGAAAATGGGAAACCACGGAAAACCATCTTCAGGGCTGCCGATAGTGCGATTCGAACCTACTATCTCCCGGATGCAAGCTCACAGCCGCGCGCCTCTACGCGCACGGCCAACTCGCCCGGTAAGTGCACTTTTGGCTGAAGTTGAATTATATATGGTTTCAGAACATAATATTGTTTTTCTTTCTCGTGAAGAGGTCATCAAGTGCATAGGTTGGCTCCATGCCGTTGTTTATTTTAGAAGAAATCACCAACTGCATTTCTGGCTCAATTATGACCAGGAAAAAGTCCATTTATCTCAGGACCATGAAAATGTCACTTAGTGAATTTTACCTCTAAACCAACGATTTACAAAGTAAAATTCTTAGTTTACATCATTTTGCGCATACGTGAAGAAATTCTCGACAGAGGCCATGAAGACCCTTGAAGGAATGTGTGGTAAAGGCTTCCACTGTCCATAACATCAGCACCAAGTCGGGTAGAGTGGATAGATCTATGGCCGGCCGCCTTTTCCCGCAGAAATTAAGCTGGTACTCATTTTTTATGTAAGCTGAGTGAACATCAGAGCCAGGTGAGCCTCCAGAAATGGAAAACTCGTTTCCTTAATATTTCGGCTTTCTTATGCGGAATCGAACCCACGTCCTGCCGGTAGAACCGAGTTCATCTTTACCGTCTTGGCCGCGTTTACCCTAAAGAAGAAATCCTAAGGGAAAATGTTTTCTGTAATACCACATGTCATTTTTAGTTCGATGGAAGAAAAAGACTGTTTAATTATTACTTAAAAATAAAATATTATTTTTTAAATGATTCGTTTGTGACTTCAAAATCTTGTGGTAATTTTGCCCCTAAAGAAGTCATTTTTAAAATGTTCAAATAACAGTTCATTTTGGAAAAGTCTACGACAAATTATTTTTACTTTGATTCAGTTAAGACGTTTGTATTCAGTTCTTGGTATTAGAACAAATCTCAAAAAGTTGAAAACTGAGAAATGGAAAGAACTTGATAAACACATAAAGAGCAAAGATATAGACGCAGCCGCCCTTTTCCTGGAAAAGCCAATCAAGCCAGCAATTATACAAAAGCGGAGAAGAATATAACGAATATGGGTCGACAAAGAGTTCTGTATGATGAGAAGGAGCGTCATGGATGTCATGCTCGTAGCAAAATTCAACATGCGTCAGGAGGCAATAAAACAATACAGTATCGTCAAGACGGAATACAAAATGCTACTGTTAGTAAAACGCAAGGAACAGATGGAAAAAGAGGCGAGAAGGATAGAAGAAGAAGCTGTCAATGATCCATTTGTAGCATTGAACCCTAGGTAAACACAAAGTAGTGCATATCAAAAAGAAACAGACCCGTTCACAACGGAGGTGTATGAATCTATCATGTCACTAAAAAGCAATAAGGCCATAGGGACTGACGTATTTGCAATCAACAAAAGAAAGGCTAAACAGAGACGTTACCTTGAGCGATCTCAGCCGTAATGAACTTTTGTTTCCAAACGTGTAACATTCCCACAGCGTGGAGAATTTCGACTATCAAAGTAATGTTCAAAGGGGAAGGTGACCAATCAGATCCAAACTCCTACAGAGGGATAGCTTTAGAAAAGAACATGTTGAAAATTTTGACAAAGCTTTTCACGAAAAGGATTATAGAAGCAGTTCGCCATAAACAGCCAGATGAACAGTCTGGATTCCACAAAAGGTAGGAATATCCTCCACGCCATTAGCAACCTGATTAATGACAATGACGAAACCTTACGACATCAAAGATGTAAATTTCATGTAACCTTTGTTGATTATGCAAAAGCCTTTGACACGTTAAGCAGGCCGTTAATAATTGCGAAACTGGAAGCCATAATGGGTGAAGACAACAAACTCACAAAACTGATAAGCAACAATCTGACGACTAACTACCCAGAAATTGATGACCGTGTTACAACTTCGAATCTGATAGCGCAAACCAATGGGGTATGACAAGGCGACCCACTAAGCCCCCTGCTCTTTAACATAGTGACATACGACGTGGTGATAGCAACTAAGCTTGGAACAGTAAATGTAAACATATTCTTGTATGCAGATGATATGGTTATTGGTTCGAGTTCCCTACCTGAATTGCAAAAGCCATCGACAATATATACAGATGGGCAAAGGATAAGAAGATAAACATCAACACTCAGAATACAGTAAAAAGAACATTTCGGAAAGGAGGCAGAGAAGCAGATAGTGACAAGATTTACCAAGGATCAACGCCTCTCAAGTCAATAAATACATTCACATAGTTGGGGATGTGTGGGATCTGGTAAATACAGCACGGGTAAAGTTTAAGGAAGCGGAGATTGTTATCAGTGGAATACTGTGTAGGAGGGACACTGACTGAAAGGTGATTAGGGATTTAAATGAGACTATGGAGTGGGTAAGTGGGAAACAGGGAGTGAGATTTCTAGATCCTAATGGGTGGGTAAGAGATGGGGATCTGCGCTCAGATGGCTTTCACTTAAGCCGCAGTGGTACATATAAGTTAGTAAATTTGTATAGAAGGGTTATAGGGAGGTACATTCAAGGAAACAGGCTGGTGTAGGGAGCGGTGATAAGGGTACATGGATCTGAAAATCAAGTAGGGATGGCATAAAATTGTTAGTTTTGAACTGTAAAAGTATTGCAAAAAAGGAATAGAATTAAGTAATTTAAGAGTTATTGCAGTAGGAGTTGTATCATGCCTGAGAAATGATATAATGGATGCATACATTTTCTCACGGAACTGGAGTGTGTATCGTAGAGAAAGGATAGGAATGGTAGGAGGAGGAGTAATCATTCTGGTGAAAAAAGAATTTGTAAGCTACGAAAAAGTTAAAGACGCTCATTTCTAAAGTTAATAGGCAATTGGATGTGTTTGGAGTGTACAGACCTGGAAAGGGTAGCGTTGACGCTGATTCAGAATGATTTGATAAGGTAATCAGGTACTGTATGTGGGAAATGATATGGAAAAGAATGTGATTGCTGCCGAAGATCTCAATTTACCAAATGTCAGTTGGGAAGGTGATGAGAACGACAGGAAGCATGACCAACAAATGGCAAATAAGTTAATATGGGAAGGGCAGCTGATTCAGAAAGTGATGGAACCAACAAGAGGGAAGAATATTCAGGCGTGGTGCTGATAAAACCAGATGAGTTCTATAGAGAAGCCGAAGTAATAGATGGTATTAGTGATCACGAAGCTTCATTTGTCGTGGTTAAAAATAAATGTGATACAAAGGAAGGTCATACAAGTAGGACTATTAGGCACTACATTATGGCTGGTAAAATAGGCATGAGGGAGTTTTTAAAAAGAAACTATGTTCGGTGGAAACCGGTTAAAACAAGGTATACAGACTCTGGCATGGATTTAAAGCAATTGTTGAGGAATGCGAAAATGGGTTTGTAACTTTAAAGGTGGTAAGGAATGGCAAAGACCCACTATATTATAACAAAGAAGTAAGGAGACTAAGAAGGAAGTGCAGATTGGAAAGAAATAGAGTTAGAAATGTCTGTAGAAGTAAGGAAAAATTGAAGGAACTTACAAGGAAATCGAATCTAGCAAAGAAGTCAGCTAAGGATAACATGATGGCAAACATAATTGGCGGTCATAAAAATTTTATTGAAAAATGGAAGGGTGTTTATAGGTACTTTAAGGCAGAAACAGGTTCCAAGAAGGACACTCCCGGAATCTTTAATGAAGAAGGAGAGTGTGTATGCGAGGATCTTCAAAAGTCAGAAGTATTCAATCAGCAGTATGTAAAGGTTATTTGGTTACAAGGATAATGTCCAGTTAGAGGAGTTGACAAATACTAAAGAAGTATTAAAAATTTAAAGATGATAAAGACGAAATTTACAATAGGATAAAACATTTGAAAACTAGAAAAGCAGCGGGAAGTGATAAGATTTCTTGGGATATAATAAATACAATGGGTGGGGCTATAGTACCATATCTGATGAACTTATTTGATTATTGTTTGCATGAAGGAGCTATACCAAATGAATGGAGAGTTGCTATAGTAGCCCCTATGTATAAAGGAAAAGGTGATAAACATAAAGCTGAAAATTACAGGCCAGTCAGTTTGACATGCATTGCATGTAAGCTTTGGGAAGGCATTCTTTCTGATTTTATTAGACATGTTCATGAAATTAATAACTGGTTCGATAGAAGGCAATTCGGTTTTAAGAAAGGTTATTCCACACAAGCTCAACTTGTAGGATTTCAGCAAGATATAGCAGATATCTTGGATTCTGGAGGTCAAATGGACTGTATCGCGATTGACCTATCTAAGGCATTTGATAGGATAGATCATGGGAGACTACTGGCAAAAATGAGTGCAATTGGACTAGACAAAAGAGTGACTGAATGGGTTGCTATATTGCTAGAAAATAGATCTCAGAGAATTAGAGTAGGTGAAGCTTTATCTGACCCTGTAATAATTAAGAGGGGAATTCCTCAAGGCACTATTATTGGACCTTTATGTTTTCTTATGTATTTAAATGATATTAGTAAAGGAGTGGAATCTGAGGTAAGGCCTTTTGCGTATGATATTATTCTGTATAGAGTAATAAATAAGTTACAAGATTGCAAGCAAATGCAAAATGACTTCGATGATGTTGTGAGATGGACAGCAGGCAATGATATTATGATAAACAGGGTTAAAAGTCAGGTTGTGAGTTACACAAATAGTAAAAGTCCTCTCAGTTTTAATTACTGCGTTGATGGGGTGAAAGTTCCTTTTGGGGATTATTGTATGTACCTAGGTGTTAATATAAGGAAAGATCTTCTGTGGGGGTATTCACATGAATGGGAATGTAAATAAAGGGTACAGATCTCTGCACATGGTTATGAGGGTGTTTAATGGTTGTAGTAATGCTCTAAAGGAGAGTGCATAAGAGTCTCTGGTAAGACCCCAAGTAGAGTATGGTTCCAGTGTATGGGACCTTCACTAGGATTAATTGATTCAAGAACTGGAGAGAATCGAAAGAAAAACAGCTCGATTTGTTCTGGATGATTTTCGACAAAAGAGTAGCGTTACAAAAATGTTACAAAGTTCGGGCTGGGACGACTTGGGAGAAAGGAGACGAGCTGATCGACTAAGTGGTATGTTCCCAGCTATCAGTAAAGTGATGGCGTGGAATGACATTAGTAGACGGTTAAGTTTGAGTGGTGTTTTTAAAAGTAGGAAAGATCACAATATGAAGGTAAAGTTGGAATTCAAGTGGACAAATTGGGGCAAATATTCGTTTATAGGAAGGGGAATTAGGGACCGGAATAACTTACCAAGGGATATGTTCAATAAATTTCCAATGTATTGGAAAAAATTTAAGAAAAGGCTAGGACATCAACAGACAGGAAATCTGCCACATGGGCGACTGCCCTAAGTGCAGATCAGTAGCGATTGATATCTAGGACTGTCATTAGAAACAACAGCCAGAGACTTCAGAGCCCACATAAATTGTCGAGCAACGGCGGCAACCAAAGCTATTTATGAAAATTTGAAAATTAACGAAGCAATCACTGGGAACCACTATGAGATTATTTGATGCGAAAATAGCTCCCATCGTCACATAAGGACTCGAAATCATCTGAGAGAAGCTGACCATGGCGGACTTGAGGGCACTCGAAGCAGTCAAGTCGCGCTTTCTGGAAGTTACCCTGGGGATATCGAAATACCCAAAATCTCGACTAAAATATGAACTCGCCAAGGAGACCTTCTTCATCGAGGACCTCCGGATTAAGAGAGGGCTACCATTCACAGAAACCTGGGAGAAACTAATGCAGGACAGAGTGAAGAAAAGAGACGAAATCTGGATCTGCTTTCATACAACGGAGGACATGATGAATAGGACATGGGCAAACACTAACCAAGGCGTACGGCGCTTTGTTAACACGATGGCGGTACATGGATACCACCATAAGCTGCGTAATACCGAGTACTTCCATGACCCAGACGAATCCTGCGTATGTAAATTATGTGGTGTACAATGCAGCCGATACCATGCACTCACTTGTACAAGTCGGAGACCTTCTATTGTGATATTTTGTAAAAGTCAGCGATGACAGTTTACATGATAATTCTAGTTTGTTCTCAGATCTATGCGCAATTTGTGCGCTGTATCTTGAAATAAATTAAAGTTGGATTTTGAAATTCATAATATATATAAATAACATAACATGTCCCGACTGACTGACTGACTGACTGACTGACTGACTGACTGACTGACTGACTGACTGACTGACTGACTGACTGACTGACTGACTGACTGACTGACTGACTGACAAATTCATCATCGCCGATCCAAAACTACTGGACATAAAGAAATGAAATTTTGGGGATACATTTATATTGGGGTGTAGGTGCTCACTAAGGGAGGATTCTTGGATATTCCGGTACTGAGGGGTGAAAAAGGGGATGAGTTTTTAAAATGAGGATACCTATATCTCAAAACTTAAAAGTTTACAGACGTAAAAATTGGTATTCGGAATCTCCTTTTAAGATAAAGAAACATGTATTTTTTGTTTTTAGAAAATCCCATTATGGAGGGTGGTGAAAAAATGGGGAAGAGTGGTTGAACATTTTCTATGAGGAGACTTATATCTCAAAAACTGAAGATGTTACAGACATGAAAATTGGTACTTGGAATCTCCTTTGAAAATAAAGAAACACGTATTTTTGTGTTTTTGGATAATCCGATGAATAGGGGGTGAACAGGAGTGCAAACGGGGAGAATTTTTTAAAAAAAGACTATATCTGCAATTATAATAGATACGTAACGTATTACAGATTTGAAAAGTGGTATTTGGAATTTCCCGCAAAAGTAAAGAGATATAAATACTTTTTTCGGAAAATCCACTTAAGGGGAACTGGAAAAGGGGGTGATTTTTTTTGTTTTTGCTTTACGTCGCACCGACACGGATAGGTCTTATGGCGACGATGAGGGAGGAAGGGGCTAGGAGTGGGAAGGAAGCGGCTGTGGCCTTAATTAAGGAAAAGCCCCAGCGTTTGCCTGGTGTGAAAATGGGAAACCACGGAAAACCATCTTCAGGGCTGCCGACAGTGGGGTTCGAACCCACGATCTTCCGAATACTGGATACTGGCCGCACTTAAGCGACTGCAGCCATCGAGCTCGGTGAAATTTAAAATTAGCATATCTACAGCATATATAAAAACTTAACATGTTGCAGACGTGAAAATTGGTTTTTGGAATCTCCTTTAAAAATAAAGGAACACGCACTTTTTGGGTGGGGCTAAACCAACTTAACGGGCGGGGGGTGGACTGAAAAGAGTTGAATTCTTTTCATTAGGATACTTATATCTCAAAAACTGAAGATATTACAGACATGAAAATTTGTACTTGGAATTTTATTTCAAAGTAAAGAAACACGCAATCTTTTGACTTTGGAGAATCCACCTAAGGTGGAGGGGAATTAATTGAAAAATTAGTCAAAATTCTTTGTATTAGGATACTTATATCTCAAAAACCAAAGGTGTTACAGACGTGAAAATTGGTATTTGGAATCTCCCTTAAAAATAAAGAAACACGCATTTTGGGGGGGGGGGGGATTCAACTTGGAGGCGGGGGCGTGGAAAAAGGAGTTTAATTCCTTTTTATGAGGATACATATAACTCAAAACTAAAGATGTTACAGTCGTGATAATTGGCATTCGGAAGCTCCTTTAAGAATAACGAATCACGCATTTTTGGAGGGGGGGGGGGGGTGAATCAACTTAACGGGCTGCGGTGAAATAGGAGCTGAATCTTTTTATGAGGATAGTTATATCTCAAAAACTAAAGATGTTAATGACGTGAAAATTAGCATTTGGAATCTCCTTTAAAAATAAGGAAACACGCATTTGTTTTCTTCGGAAAATCGACGTAAGGGGTGTGGGGTTGAGAATAAGTAAACAAGGAGTTGAAATATGTCTATGAGGATACTTTATCTTAAGTACTACCGGGCGAGTTGGCCGTGCGGTTAGGAGTGCACAGCCGTGAGCTCACATCCGAGACACAGTGGGTTCCAGCCCCACTGTCAGCAGCCCTGAAGATGGTTTTCCGTGGTTTCCCATTTTCACACCAGGAAAATACTGGTGCTGTACCTTAATTAAGGCCACAGTCGCTTCCTTCCTATTACCAGGCCTTTCCTCTCCGATCGTCGCCATAAGACCTATGTATGTCGGTGCGACCTAAAGCAACTAGCAAAAAAAAAATCTTAAAAACTAAAGCTTTTACAGACATGAAAGTTGGTATTTTGAATTTCCTTTCAAAATAAAGAAACACGTATTTTTTGTTTTCGTAAAGTCCACTTAATGCGGGAGAGGGGTGGAAGGAAGTGAAGAAGAAGTTGAATTATTCTTATGAGTATACATTTATCTCAAAAACTGAAGGTGTTACAGACGTACAAACATGAAAACCGGTATTTGGAATCTCCTTAAAAGTAATGAAACACGTATTTTTTGTTTTCGGAAAATCCAGTTAAGGGGCTGGAAATAATTGGAAAAGCTGATAAATTTTTAAAATGAGTACCGGTATATCTACATTATATGTTAAACACTTAACATGTTACAGACAATAAACTTGGTATTTGGAAACTCCTTTAAAAATGAAGAAACATGTATTTTCGTTTTCGTAAAATACACTTAGATGATGATGATGATGATGATGCTTGTTGTTTTAAGGGGCCTAACATCGAAGGTCATCGGCCCCAGTTAGCGATGAGGGTGGGGGAAGGACTGATTAAGGGGTTGAATTCTTTCTATGCGGATACTTATGTATTTCTCAAAAACTGAAGGTGTTACAGATGCGGAAATAGATATTTGGAATCTCCTTTAAAAATAAAGGAACATGTATTTATTTTTTCGCCTTGAGAGAAGATTGCTCCACACATGTACAGTTCTATTTCGCATGGTCGTCCTAGCCTCAAAAGGTAATACCACAAACATGGTTTACAAATAATTTCCTGGGTAAATGAAACTCACTTTTTGGCTGAGATTTTATACTTTAGGAATTTTCAGATAATGTCTTAGTACAATGCCGAGGAACGATTACTTTAATAAATTTACGAAATCCACGCGAGCGAAGCCGCGGGTAATTGCTAGTTGTAATACAACAAGAATGGCGAGGATTGGGAAAATTATTCTTATCCCTTTATTATTGTAATGTAGGCTAGATTCTTTTGCTCTGTAGATTAGCTCTGAAATGCGCCATTTATTATTTCTGTTTAACAATTCTGTTTCATTCCAAAAGTGATGCATAATCATCAGAAACTCTTTTTTTAAAATGATTTGTCAACTCGAAGTCCAAATGGGATGAGCCTTTAAATGTATTGCATACTTGTAATGCTATGCAATTGACAACAAAAAACACTAGCACACTTCAGCCTTGGGCAATGAACGTGTTCACGAATGCTTTGAGGTGGACCCTTTAGAGCTAATTTTATATTCACTGTTTAAAGTTTACACTTTAGAAATGAAATATCTATGAGGATAGTTATATCTCAAAAACTGAAGATGTTAGAGGCATGAACATTTGTATTTGGAATCTTCTTTCAAAGTAAAGAAACACGTGTTCTTTTGTCTTCGGAAAATCCACTTAAGGAGGGTGATTGAATTGTTTTCATTCTAAATTGGCTATAGAACATTAGAATTCTTCCATGCATAAGTTGGAGGGATTGATGATCCTTGAAACTTTGTTCTCGTTATCCCATTGATGTCCTAACTTGGTCTCCATCGCTCGGAATTCCACATTCCGATCTGACATGAAGTTTGTGCAAGATCTTTGTGGAGTCTTTCCTGATTGAATGTCTTACCGTTTGCTTGATTAATTTCATTTAATTTTGTAGACGAAATCAAAGCACTTATCACCGTTATATCAACCAGAAAATCGGAAATACCTAAACTGGAATTTATTTTTGTTATAACAATACTCAGCTGGCTAAGAGAATGTAGGCCTATAGCAACGAAGTAAGAAATGGTCAGAAAATGTCCTTAAACATAATATTTATTTCTTAGTTTGTTTTTGTTTTTCTGTTTCTTTTTACAATTTGCTTTACATCGTACCGACACAGGTAGGTCTTGTGACGACGATGGGATAGGAAAGGACTGCCGGCAGTGGGGTTCGAACCCACTATCTCCAGACTGCAAACTCCCAGCTGCATGTCCCTGATTGCATGGCCAACTCGCTCGGTCAACTTGAACCTAGGCAGGATTTAATCTGTGGGGTCTGCACAGTCTTCATCGCCAGAAGCTGCATCTGTTTGCCCTCCTTCATACTGTGGCAATCACGTAAAAATATGGAATTCAGAGTCCGGGAAGTCTGAGGAATCAACTACGTCAAGCTCATTAAGAATTCCTGTACCCTTAACTGTTTTACTCTGCTATGGAAAACGAACCGATCAGTAAATGCTGTGCTTATGTATACGTTTATTATCACCGTTCAGCGAAAACATATGTGAATCATAGTTCTGTGGTAACTGCCCAGCGGGTCCTTATCGAACCACACGGTTACTAATGAAAATGTAGTTAATTATGAGCAATGCACACAGTTTACAAATCGTTTATCTATGCTTCTCAAGTATTAACACTGCAAAGTCGGTGTAAATAATTCTGCTAATCATCTTCTGTAGAGTGCACACAGCTGACAATCCAAGTATGAATTCCAAATAAAGATCTATAGCAACAATTAAACAAACTCCAGCGTAATTGTCTTGAAAAACATATACGGCACCGAAAAGATCTGGTTAGAGTTGACAATGCACCTGCGTAATGTAAGAAGGAAACATTCGATGGATCAAAAACGACCCACCTGGGCATAAATGTCCAACTCCCTGGCCGAATAGTCAGCGTTGAGGCCTTCAGTTCAGAGGATCCTGGGTTCGATTCCTGGCCGGTTCGGGGATTTTAATCGTACCTGATTAATTCTTCTGGCCCGGGGACTGTGTGTTTGTGTTTGACCTAACACTTCCCTCTTCATATTCAGACATCGCAACACACAGCCAACCGCCACAGAAATACGTAATAGTGATTAAATTCCTCCATATAGGGTTGCCTTGAGGACGGGCATCCGCCACAGTCCACATCCGTGACCCCGCAGGTAAATAGTTTGATATCTGGCAATGAATGGACATATAGAACTATCTAAAATTTTGAAACTATGAAAATAAGCTCTTAATTTTCCATGTCCCGTTACCACTGCGGTGAAAGTTGGCGTAAAATAAATTTGTTGGGAAACACTGTCTATTATACTGGGAGACAAAATGTATGTATTGCACCCTTGCATGCCAATTATTGGTTCAGTATATACAGTATGTATGTATGTATGTAGTTGTGAGCTATTGATCACATTTTTAGTTATTCTCTTTCTTGCTTACAGTTTGCTATACGTCGCATCGACACAGATAGGTTTAATGGCGACGATAGGACAGGAAACGGCTAGGATTGGGAAGGAAGCGACCATGGCCTTAATTAAGATACAGCCCCAGTATTTGCCTGGTATGAAAATGGGATACCAGGGAAAACTACCTTCATGGCGGCTGGTGGTGGGGTTCGAATCCACTATCGAGCGCCCCTAACCGCACGGCCAACTCGCAAGGTAGTTATTCTCCTAATGCAGTTGCCACTTACTGCCTTTCAGAATTATATCCTAATATGTTCAACATTGAATCAATATTACGTGATAGAGAAATTACTGTACTAGTAAATGTTTAAAAGAAATGCTGAATTTCATGACTGTAACACTTAGTCTTCTGTTGGACTCGTACGGTAAGTGCATGTATTATATAGTCCGAAAACCTGTACTGCTGTGCATTTCCTTTTCTACTAACTAGACTTTGTTTCGTTGTCTATCCTCCGAGATGGAGTATGTTTCACGAAAGAACTGAGGTGCAAGGAAGCAAAACAAAAACAACAAAAGACTAAGACAGCAACGAAATCATCCCGGTATTGACGAAACCTAAGAATAAACGACAGTACAAATACCGTTAGCTTGATACCAGACAAGAAGAAGAAGAAATAACTTGTTTGCTGATATTTTCGCACTTGTTTTAGAAGAAAATGAAGGAAGCGAATATGCAGAAGTTCCATCATGTGCTTCAGGTCATTACAGAAAGGAACTTTCAAACCATCAACAAACTTAGCAGCGACTTCTCCTCTCAGAGAACAATTAGTCAAAGTTGAAATAGAGACATCAAAGTTTTCTTCCTCCGTAAAGTTACTTTGGGCTGTGATAGCGATAGCAATGTCTCCTTCATGAATACACTACGTACAGTTAGTGTAAGTTGTGACAGTGAGAGCAATGTCTTCTTCTTCAGTACAGATAGTGTAAGTTGTGATAGTGAGAGCAATGTCTTCTTCCTTAATACAGTTAGTGTAAGTTGTGACAGTGAGAGCAATGTCTTCTTCTTCAGTACAGTTAGTGTAAGTTGTGATAGTGAGAGCAATGTCTTCTCCCTCAGTACAGCTGGTGTAAGTTGTGATAGTGATAGCAATGTCTTCTTCCTCAATACAGTTAGTGTAAGTTGTGATAGTGAGAGCAATGTCTTCTCCCTCAGTACAGCTGGTGTAAGTTGTGATAGTGATAGCAATGTCTTCTTCCTCAATACAGTTAGTGTAAGTTGTGACAGTGAGAGCAACGTCTTCTTCTTCAGTACAGATAGTGTAAGTTGTGATAGTGAGAGCAATGTCTTCTTCCTCAATACAGTTAGTGTAAGTTGTGATAGTGAGAGCAATGTCTTCTCCCTCAGTACAGCTGGTGTAAGTTGTGAAAATGAGAGCAATGTCTTCTTCCTCAGTACAGTTAGTGTAAGTTGTGATAGTGATAGCAATGTCTTCTCCCTCAGTACAGCTGGTGTAAGTTGTGACAGTGAGAGCAATGTCTTCTTCTTCAGAACATATAGTGTAAGTTGTGATAGTGAGAGCAATGTCTTCTTCCTCAATACAGTTAGTGTAAGTTGTGATAGTGAGAGCAATGTCTTCTCCCTCAGTACAGCTGGTGTAAGTTGTGATAATGAGAGCAATGTCTTCTTCCTCAGTACAGTTAGTGTAAGTTGTGATAGTGATAGCAATGTCTTCTCCCTCAGTACAGCTGGTGTAAGTTGTGATAGTGATAGCAATGTCTTCTCCCTCAGTACAGTTAGTGTAAGTTGTGATAGTGAGAGGAATGTCTTCTCCCTCAGAACAGCTGGTGTAAGTTGTGATAGTGATAGCAATGCCTTCTCCCTCAGTACAGCTGGTGTAAGTTGTGATAGTGAGAGCAATGTCTTCTTCATCAGTACAGTTAGTGTAAGTTGTAACAGTGAGAGCAATGTCTTCTTCCTCAGTACAGTTTGTGTAAGTTGTGATAGCGATAGTAATATTTAATTCTGCAGTACACTTAGTGTAAGTTGTGATAGTGAGAGCAATGTCTTCTTCCTCAGAACAGTTAGTGTAAGTTGTGATAGCGATAGTAATATTTAATTCTTCAGTACAGTTAGCGTAAGTTGTGACAGTGAGAGCAATGTCTTCTTCCTCAGTACAGTTAGTGTAAGGTGTGATAGTGAGAACAATGTCTTCTTCCCCAATACAGTTAGTGTAATTTGTGATAGTGAGAGCAATGTCTTCTTCCCCAATACAGTTAGTGTAAGTTGTGATAGTGAGAGCAACGTCTTCTTCCTCAATACAGTTAGTGTAAGTTGTGAGAGTGAGAGCAATGTCTTCTTCCTCAGTACAGTTACTGTAAGTTGTGAGAGTGAGAGCAATGTCTTCTTCCTCAGTACAGTTACTGTAAGTTGTGATAGTGAGAGCAATGTCTTCTTCCTCAGTACAGTTACTGTAAGTTGTGATAGTAAGAGCAATGTCTTCTCCCTCAGTACAGCTGGTGTAAGTTGTGATAGTGAGAGCAATGTCTTCTTCATCAGTACAGTTACTGTAAGTTGTGATAGTGAGAGCAATGTCTTCATCAATACAGTTAGTGTAAGTTGTGCTAATGATAGCAATTCCTTCTTCCTCAGTAGAGTTACTGTAAGTTGTGATAGTGAGAGCAATATCTTCTTCCTCAATACAGTTACTGTAAATTGTGATAGTGATAGCAATGTCTTCTTCCTCAGTACAGTTAGTGTAAGTTGTAATAGTGAGAACAATGTCTTCTTCCTCAGTACAGTTAGTGTAAGTTGTGATAGCGATAGTAATATTTAATTCTGCAGTACACTTAGTATAAGTTGTGATAGTGAGAGCAATGTCTTCTGCCTCAATACAGTTAGTGTAAGTTGTGATAAGTGAGAGCAATGTCTTCTCCCTCAGTACAGCTGGTGTAAGTTGTGATAGTAAGAGCAATGCCTTCTCCCTCAGTACAGCTGGTGTAAGTTGTGATAGTGAGAGCAATGTCTTCTTCATCAGTACAGTTAGTGTAAGTTGTAACAGTGAGAGCAATGTCTTCTTCCTCAGTACAGTTTGTGTAAGTTGTGATAGCGATAGTAATATTTAATTCTGCAGTACACTTAGTGTAAGTTGTGATAGTGAGAGCAATGTCTTCTTCCTCAATACAGTTAGTGTAAGTTGTGACAGTGATAGCAATGCCTTCTTCCTCAGTACAATTAGTGTAAGTTGTGATAGTGAGAGCAATGTCTTCTTCCTCAGTACAGTTTGTGTAAGTTGTGATAGCGATAGTAATATTTAATTCTGCAGTACACTTAGTGTAAGTTGTGATAGTGATAGCAATGTCTTCTTCCTCAATACAGTTAGTGTAAGTTGTGACAGTGATAGCAATGCCTTCTTCCTCAGTACAATTAGTGTAAGTTGTGATAGTGAGAGCAATGTCTTCTTCCTCAGTACAGTTTGTGTAAGTTGTGATAGCGATAGTAATATTTAATTCTGCAGTACACTTAGTGTAAGTTGTGATAGTGATAGCAATGTCTTCTTCCTCAATACAGTTAGTGTAAGTTGTGATAAGTGAGAGCAATGTCTTCTCCCTCAGTACAGCGGGTGTAAGTTGTGATAGTAAGAGCAATGTCTTCTCCCTCAGAACAGCTGGTGTAAGTTGTGATAGTAAGAGCAATGTCTTCTCCCTCAGAACAGCTGGTGTAAGTTGTGAGAGTGAGAGCAATGCCTTCTTCATCAATACAGTTAGTGTAAGTTGTGACAGTGATAGCAATGCCTTCTTCCTCAGTACAATTAGTGTAATTTGTAGTAGTGATAGCAATGTCTTCTTCCTCAGAACATTCCGTGTAATCTGTAATAATGGTAGCAAATAATTCTTCCTCAGAACAGGTGTTACTACGATCTCATTTTCTTGCCGTTTTTATTCACAACCACAATATCACTAGCCCTAACGTTTTCCTCTCCCTTTGTTCTTGATATTTGGCCCGCGAAAACGGCAGTCATCGTTATCTTCATGAACACCACCTTCACTAGAGCAAGCCATTTGGTGATTTTGCATTCTTTTTTAAAAAATCTTTAAATAATGCCCACATATATTAAATTGTTTAAAATGTTTCACGATGCCATTTTGTTACGTTTTTTTTTTGCATTTGTGCCAGTTTTCGTGTCGAATATTCATTTTCTGCTAATGTTTGTCATTTTAGCACATTTTTGTTTTTTAAATCAAGTTTGAAGGTTTTTTTGAATTCATAAAATCATGCACTTTCCTTTCAAGAGGATGCACTTATAGGAAACCAGCATGTGTATAACAGTAGTGCCTGCGCCTATTTTTCAATCTGTGTGCATTATGGACTTGCCCGTACATGTCCCTCCCGTTACACAGCATAAAAATGCATGGAAACAGAGGATCAGCAAGAGAGTACATGTATAAGTTTTCAGTAGGTTCAATGAGTTTTATGCAGTCAACTAACGTGCACGGCAAAGCGATGGAAAATCGAGGTATTAAATTGAACCAACTTGTTTCACACCATGGAGAAATGTTTTTTTTCTACTGATAGGCAAATATTGTTTGGCTAGGTATTTGATGTTCGAGTAGCTGCATAAAACAAAATTACAGTAGAACAACAACTGTCTGATAAAGAAACTGTTGATGCACTTTCTTACGTCAAAACAAATTTTGGGGATCTTCTCATGCCGAAACAGCTCTTGAAAAATCGCTAGGAAATAGTGAATCAACTGTAAGTTGTGGATAGATCTATCAATGATTTGAATAGTTGATTGGTAAAGTGGGTGAAGTCATTGCACTGAAAAAGATGGTGCTAGACAAGAACTGTGGTTACAAACAAATCGTTCGCCCGGCAAAGCTTTGTCAGGTGAATATATTTTTTAATTACTGCGAGTTAAAGTCAGGAGACGTTGCGTACTTTGGGAATGCTCCAATAGCTTCTGCTGAAGGGCAGATGCGTTTTTTCCATGTATAAGTATGTACTAACAGAAAACAAATAACTATTTTACTTTGAGAATCTCTGCTAAAATTTCATTTATGTTGTAAAAGTATTATAGAGTCACTTCAGGACTTTTCCCAATTTCTATTAATTAAATATGCAATTAATTCAAGTTTCAATATGTTTTAATAATAAATTAGCAAGTATAAGCTCACTGATCTATGTTGATCACCAGTAAAGTAACAGTGTCATACAATAAATTCAAATGTTCGTTTTCATTCTTTTAAATCGTTTCACGGAGGTCGATTGCTGCAGTGGCTTAGGTGCGGCCAGTATCCAGTATTCGGGAGAAAATGGGTTCGAACCACACTGTCGCCAGCCCTGAAGATGGTTTTCCATAGTTTCTCATGTTCACATAAAGCAAATCTGGAGCTGCACCTTAATTAAGGACACGGCCGCTTCCTTCCCACTCCTAGCCCTTTCCTGTACCATTGTCGCCCTAAGACATCTCTGTGTCGGTGCGATGTAAAGCCAATTGTAAAAAAAATCGTCATTTGTTACTATTTCAGGTCATAATTTCATTTATTTCTGTTTTGAACATATTGCGAAATTATAGGTAAGTGAATGCCATTCTCTTCCTATCATCGGTAAAGGTAGTTGTGGCAGCAAACGAACGCCTTCGTTTGTTCTCATCGCAGGTTTATGGATCCACAACAGAAAGTTCTAGTAAGAGAAACTCTTCCTTTTTCTGCCATGGTACTGAGCCATGCCATCTCCTCACTCTGCCATAGTTCAGCCTCTATCAAATTACTGAGGACTAAATTTATATAACCCTGTGGTGGCTGAGAGCGAGCATACGGCTGATTACAACAGCCAGGCAGGATATAGGCAATCTGCTCTCAAGAACTGCTCGTTCACTGCGAGGGAACACGAGAATTAGTGGCTCCCTTAAAAAAGGAGGACATTTCAACAAGCGTTTCTAACCCTATGCAAAATGCATGAACAACAAATTCTACAATCACCGTGAAATTAAAAATAAGGTATCTTACGAATATCACTTTCTTAATCCATCTTTAAATCTGAATTTCACTCCCCTGAACTTGTTGTGAATGTCACACTATCCTGCTGAACCAGGACTAAATTTACCCGTCCCGTTGATGAGTGATATATTTGATCATAGTTTCGTGCTCTTGTATCTCGTCCTTGCACCTCGAAGCACAGATATGTGACAATGTTTTGGGGAGAAATACTGACCCGCAGTACGTGTATAACTTATACTCCCTGCCATGGAAGTTTATGCACTAAGGATACAACCTTACTATATCTCCCCTCTTAATACTGACCCGCAGCACGTGTATAACTCATACTCCCTGTCGTGTAAGTTTATGCATTAAGGATACAACCTTACTATATCTTCCCTATTAATACTGACCCGCAACACGTATTTAATTATAATCCCTGCCACGTAAGTTTATGCGCTAAGGATACAACCTTATCCTTTCTCCCCTGTTAATACTGACCCGCAGCACGTATTTAACTTATACTCCCTGCCATGTAAGTTTATGCACTAAGGGTACAACCTTACTCTATCTCCCCTCTTAACCTTTTCTATCCCATGCCCGAGTTAACTCGGATGTTGACATTTCTCCCGCTGTCCCAAACACGAGTTAATTCGGATTTAAAGCAATGCGCTCTTGTTCACTTATGAGTTCAGTCCAACGCTGTTGACATGCTTTGTTCAGACGACGGACGATTCATAAACCGCCTTAACGTTTTTTGTCGATAATTATGTGCCTTGTGTTTTTCTTTCACAGCTGTCTTCTGAGATGGGTGCACGGGAGTGTAAAGAAATCATAACGAAAGATTGTATTTTAGAAATGTTACGCAGTGATGATGAGTCTGATTTTTTATGAATATAGTGGAGATAAGTTTCAGTGAAACAAGCTGTGGACATTTATCACGCCAAGTTCTTTCAAGTTTTGGGAAAAGTGTTAGGAGAAAACTATTGCTAATATTGTCGTTCCATGACTTTTCAGTAGCTGTGTAAATACAAAGTATTTATGGCCTATTACAACCACTGTCCAAACGTCCAGAAAAATCTAGTATGGGGCATGTATAAGGCTGGAAGAAACTTGGGAGTGAAAAGGTTAATACTGACCCGCAACACATGAAATTCTTATACTCCCTGCCGTGTAAGTTTATGCACTAAGGATACAACCTTATCCTTTCTCCCCTGTTAATACTTACCCGCAGCACGTATTTAACTTATACTCCCTGCCGTGTAAGTTTATGCACTAATGATACAACCTTATCCTTTCTCCCCTGTTAATACTTACCCGCAGCACGTATTTAACTTATACTCCCTGCCGTGTAAGTTTATGCACTAATGATACAACCTTATCCTTTCTCCCCTGTTAATACTTACCCGCAGCACGTATTTAACTTATACTCCCTGCCGTGTAAGTTTATGCACTAATGATACAACCTTATCCTTTCTCCCCTGTTAATACTTACCCGCAGCACGTATTTAACTTATACTCCCTGGCGTGTAAGTTTATGCACTAAGGATACAACCTTATCTTTTCTCCCCTCTTAATACTGACCTGCAGCACTTATTTAACTTGTACTCCTGCAATGTAAGTCTATGCACTAAGGATACAACCTTACTCTATCTCCCCTCTTAATACTGACCCGCAACACGTGTATATCTTATACTCCCTGCCATGTAAGTTTATGCACTAAGGATACAACCTTACTCTATCTCCCCTCTTAATACTGACCCGCAACACGTGTATATCTTATACTCCCTGCCGTGTAAGTTTATGCACTAATGATACAACCTTATCCTTTCTCCCCTGTTAATACTTACCCGCAGCACGTATTTAACTTATACTCCCTGGCGTGTAAGTTTATGCACTAAGGATACAACCTTATCCTTTCTCCCCTCTTAATACTGACCTGCAGCACTTATTTAACTTGTACTCCTGCAATGTAAGTTTATGCACTAAGGATACAACCTTACTCTATCTCCCCTCTTAATACTGACCCGCAACACGTGTATATCTTATAATCCCTGCCACGTAAGTTTATGCACTATGGATACAACCTTATCCTTTCTCCCCTCTTAATACTGACCTGCAGCACTTATTTAACTTGTACTCCTGCAATGTAAGTTTATGCACTAAGGATACATCCTTACTCTGTCTCCCCTCTTAATACTGAATGTAGTTATTTGTATTTTATAACTGTTGGGTTCGACTCAGTGACACTAAACATACAGTTTAGGGAACCTTCTTGTCGATACAACGTCTAAACGTTACTGTTAATCATGCACCTTGGCACTATATAGTAATTGTCTTTTTCGTAACTTGGGAGATTTACGTGTTGCCACTGCCGTATTGCGAAAATTACTAGTGTTAAAATTGCGGGTATAAGTAAAGGATAGTTTATTTTTCTCTAGGATTCTAAATCTCTCTGGGTAGTGCCAGGTAAGCGGAATTGTGGTATGTTCGAATAATGCATTTAATAACTTAGTTGGTGATTAATGACAAACGCAGCATTTTAATAATACGGTCTCATCCGTCCAATTCATGTGTACAGAATGCATTAGGGTGTATAAGACGCAAGTAAAATCTGAAAGAACTTCTCCGAAAGGGAAATCAACATTACCTCCTCTATAAGGATCGGTTCATTTGAAATGGAACGAAATTTAGTTATCAACCTGACTCAACCCAACCTTCTCTTGTCACGACTTTGGTACGGTTTGCAGACTTAGTCTTTGTGTATTTTTACCGACTTACGGCATAAGGTAAGGTAAGGGTGTATTCTGCCCGAATGCAGGTCCGAACCTTCGCAGAGGTGTGCATGAGTCGCGTTTACGTACGGTAGGGTGGCCAGTTCTTTTCCGCTCCTCCATTCCCTTACCCCCACCAACAGCGCGTGGCAACCTATCCACATCTTGACCACGCCCAATGTTGCTTAACTTCGGAGATCTCACGGGATCCGGTGTTTCAACACGGCTACGGCTGTATGTACATGTAATATATTTGTTTATGTGTATTATTACAGCGTGGTTTCACGTCAGTCCGACAAGTAATCGCAAATGTCAAGAAGGGAGCTGAAATATTTACACAAGGAAAACACTGAAGGATACGGTTTTAGTAATGCGTATATCAAAATAAATGCAGAAATATATGACAATAAATTATGATAATTAACCGACTTTATTATGAATATCTTGATTGATCATTTACTTGGGTGAGGTAACCTCAATTATTGATACTTACATTGAGTTTAGTTTGTTGATAGCTATGTTCCGTGTTAATATGTAAATAGTCAAGTTGGTAGCTGTGATGAGCCACTAAAAAGAGGACAGGGCTGCGATATTTGCTTTTTTAGAGTATAGACTTACGTGACGAACTATACAACGAAAATTCGTTTATATAGAATAGTTCATCCAATATTGAATCTAAGATGACAGAAAGCTTCTGGTCAAGAGTTCTAAGCTGAAATATATCACATAGCACTTTTTCTAGAACCAAGGACGATATGCCTGTAAGTATGATAATTAACCTGTTAAGTTCTAAATATTTCCAGGTGCACAGACCACTCATTGATGAATTATGTTTTTACAACAATGTTCCTCGTCATGGCTTTGGATCAGTTGAACCGATTCTCCCTTCATATATTGCAATAAGTAAATATCTAGCTCAATATTAGAACGAAGACTGGGCTAAATCCAAAGTTTGTTAGGAATGAAGCCATATTTTTAGTGTTGACTTAGTTAAATGTAACAAAAGCTTTTCAGTCTGTCAAACATACAGCAATTAGAATATAACACTGTAAACATGCCTGTAAAAATACACACTATTATACAAAGAATGGCATGTTTCGTTCTACAAGAACATCCTCAGATTCTATCAAATCACTTAAAACATGCGTAAATATGTACATTATTGTTTACGTTGCGTAAACTGGTCAATGAGTGTGAATTTAGTGACCACATGAACCAGTAATCACAACAAATATATTTACAAGTATTAACATCTAGATTAATATTCATATTAGTGGGGCCGATGACCTTCGATGTTAGGCCCCTTAAAACAACAAGCATCATCATCATCATCAGTATTAATTAGTAGTAGTATTAATATATGGATAGGTACGTAAGTTTTTCACTATATTAATACTTGTAAATTTATTTTTTGTCATTACTGCTTCATGTTATCACTAAACCCTCTATCATTGACAAGTTTACGCTACGTAAACAATACTGTATATATATATAAGCATGTTTTAAGTGATTTGATAGAATCTGAGGATGTTCTTGTAGAACGAAACATGTCATTTTTTGTATAATAATGTGTATTTTTACAGATATGTTTATAGTGTTATAATTTATATTATAATTGCAGTGTATTAGACAGACTGTTACCTTTAAATACAAAGTGTTATGACCAAAGCGGAAGTACGACGCATTTTGAAATTTATGATTAAAATACAGTAATATTTATTCACTGGAGCAATTGTTGCTTATTCTCTATTCATTTAGTACTTCAAAATAAAATTTCATTTTTCTCCTTAAATTAATTCACCTAGCTTTAATTGAAGTCCTTTGGCCAAATCTAAGGCCAGGGTTGTTCTGCAGCATGGTGTGGCTAATTCCTCAGCAATCAGTGAATTCCTTGCCAATAAACACTGTAAATAAAACGACTTGAAACGAGTAATAATGATTGTAAATGTACTCACCTTATGGAAGTCTGTCTTCCGGAGACAATAAACAGGATAGGTACTGAAGTTTCTTTATGTTACCATCAAAGGGATCCACAGCACGATTCACAACCTCTACAATCAGAGTACAAGATGTTCAGAGGACGTAATGAGAATATCAGACCTCCTCCTCATCGCGATTGTTTCATTGACTGCGGAACTAGCCATACCGTGGATTTTGATGAGCCTCTCCTACATGAAGCTATTTTTGTCAGACTTATACCCTTATTTGAATTTCCGTTATTGAATTGCTTCCTTTTCTTTTAATAGTTTTACTGTGTGTAGTACTGCAAGAGAAATTTTGGATCATTGCATCATTGTTGCTTAACCTCGTGGGAATGCTTTCCAAGCCATACTCCTATTCTGAATTAGAGAGCAGTTCAACTAGTAGGCTCGAAGGCAGATTACTCTACGTTACTCGAAAAAGTCACCAATTTTTACACACAAAGAGAATATTTCTAGTTCCAAACAGTATCATGAGATAATTGGTTAAGCTTATATTCTAGTAACATCGCCGCGTACGTTGATAGTGACGAATAGTATGCTAAGGTTAAGAAATCTTTTTCTACAATTAGCGTACCTGTTCATCTCATCTCAGTGTACAGAATATTATCGGGAAGTCTATTTAATGTTTTACTTAATGTGTTCAGTTGTCCGACTCCATGGTTGTATGGTCAGCGTTGAGGCCTTCATTTCAGAGGGCCCTGGGTTCGATTACCGGCCTTATCGGGGATTTTTATAACGTCTCATTAATTCTTCTGTCTTGGGGACTAGGTATGTGTGTTTGCCCCAACACCCTTCTCTTCATAGCCAGAAAACACACCACACAACCAACCGCCACAGAAACACGAAATAGTGATTACATCCCTCCAAATAGAGTTGCGTCAGGAAGGGCATTCGGCCGTAAATCAATGTGAAATACACATTGTGACACAGTTCACACCCGCAAACCAACAGGTGTGGGAAAAGCGGTAGGGGAAGAATTATTGCGATTAGTTATTGTGACAAAGAGGCTAAGAGTATGGAAGACGATTTTCATTTTTCACTGGATGAAGGTGAAATTGAAGAAAGTAAATAAGATATTACAGTGAGAGCATTTGTAATAAGAACCAGCCGCGCGGTGCTTTTCCCTCTATGTGAGTGTGAGAGTCGTTGGCTTTAGCTGGCATAGTCCAGCTCCGGTGATGCAACCATTAAACAGCATCATGAACAATTTTAAGAAATTTGTTGCTTTCCAACGTTGTCAAAGAAATTGCTAAAATTTTCCACCACTATTGCCCACTCATTTTTTATAACTTTAAAAATTTAGTAGCCCTTCGCGCAGAGCGTAACAAATTCCTACTTCATATCCATCCACTGGATTCTTCACAGGAAACACTCACTTGTCAGAGACTAAATTTTTATGGAAGTAGTTCTAATAATAGTTTGACTATATCCGCTCAATTTTTTGTTACTGTTATTACCAAATACGTCGCAATTGGGAAATATTCCGGTGGCCATGATCACTTACAGTAGTGTGATAATAAATACAATTATCCGTCAACAACTACAACAAGAGTACAACAAGCAAATCCATGGGAAGAAAATATTACAAGAAATACTACTAGTTTAATATTGTAAATCCAGCATCGTCATATACAAATTCACACATGCCTTAAATAATTCAGTTGCCTTAATACCTCAATTTACAGTGGGTTAAGCGTTGCATTAAAACATGACACCATCACATAGACATTTACACAGAATGCTGGAGTCTATTCTTGAAGCAGCTTACATTTTTAGGAAAAGGCTCTAAGACAATTGCAGGTAATACATTCCAGTCATCAATTCCGCTATTTACGAACGAATATTTACCTAGTTAGTTTTCTGCGATCTAAGTTTCACTTTCTGAGGATGATCGGTCCTACTTATGTAACAGAGTTTTTCTAGTTGACTGTACAACTCTCCCCAAGGTGGCTTATTCGTGTAGGCATTATACATGGCATAACGACTGCATAACATACAAAAAATACAGAATGCAGGCGATAATAGGTTATTACAAGTCTAACTAAATAAACTCCATAACATAACAAAATGTTCGTTTCCTTCTAGTCCCCAGTGTCTCCCACCCAAGTTTTTCTATCATGCTTGTCACACTACTTCTAGGATTGGAATCGTTAAGCACGAATTTTGCAGACTTTCGCTGTACCATCTCAAGTTCATTAATGAGTCCAGTTTGGTATGGATTCCATACGGCTGCTCCATATTCCAGGACTGGCCTAATGAGAGCTATATAGCCCTGCGACTTCGCCTGGGAACTCCTGCCTTTTAGCATCCTCATCACGAAGTGTAAGAACTTGTAAGCTTTATAATTACACTTCCTACGTGTCTGTCCCACTTTAGATGTCTCCTTACGTGGAATACTGGGTACTGTACTTGCATGAGTCACTCTCTACAAGAGCGTGCGATCCAAGACAATATTGAAAGTCCCCTTGCCTATGTATCTTTCCCATTTTTATGAGACTGCATTTTCGAGAATTTTTTTCATTTTGTTATGGAGTATATTTAGATAGACTTGTAATAACCTATTATCGCCTGCATTCTGTATTTTTTGTATGTTATACAGTCGTTCGCAAACAGTCTGCATTCACTTCGAATTTCGTTCGACAGATCGATATTAAACGCCGTAAATAGGCGTGGTCATATAACACTACCCAATACTACTCCCGACGTTATAGAAACTTCGTCGGAGTATTTACTTCCCACCTTTACCCTCTGCGTGCGCCATGAACTTTTCTCCCATTGTTCGCCTATATATTCTGAAATGACGTGTTCCATTTGTTTGCATACAACGGACGAAAGTTTAAAGTTTAAAGGGTTTATTGTTGTCCATAAGCAGTCTGTTGATCCCCTTAAAAGTCGGAACTACGGTTGCGGAATTTGCGTATTGTTGAGAGACACAGTAAATACTGTTTCCAAATAGAGTAGAATAGCTCTACCTCCCAGTTTCAGAACCTTCCCAGAAACATCATCATACCCTGTCGACTTATTTTCCTTAAGTTCTTAATTCTTTCCTGAGTTTTTCTACGGCTAATTTGGAAGAGAGTACAATCAGTGTTATCGATAATGTCTATCGCCAGGCTATTCTGCTCATTAAATGCGTTCCCATACCAATGATGCAATTCATTAGCTATCTATTAGTAGATTATCAGTAATTACCATTTTTTTCTTGCTAGTGGCTTTACGTCGCATTGACACACATAGATCTTATGGCGACGATGGGATAGGAAAGGCCTAGGAGTTGGAAGGAAGCGGCCGTGGCCTTAATTAAGGTACAGCCCCAGTATTTTCCTGGTGTGAAAATGGGAAACCACGGAAAACCATCTTCAGGCCTGCCGACAGTGGGCTTTGAACCCACTATCTCCCGGATGCAAGCTCACCGCCGCGCGCTCCTAACCGCACGGCCAACTCGCCCGGTCAGTAATTACCTCACCTTCTCTGGGCCTTATCATTGATACGTCATGGCTGTCTCCTTTCCTTTTCCTAACATACTTATAGAGATTTTTCCACCCATTTTCGCTGGAAGAATGTATACCTTTCAATATATCTGTCATGAACAGATTTCTTTTCAGAAGCGAGTTCCTTGGACAGTTTGTGAAAGTTATTCATATGCTCCGAACTAATTTGCCTTTTGTTGTACGCTTTCCTTGCTTTCCTCTTAAGGCTCCTAATTTTCCTATTGTAGTATTCCGAATCTAGGCTCCGTTTTTGTAATCTAAGGGGCATAAACTGCTCAATAGCCCTATTAATAATATTAATAATATTAAAGAAATATTAAAGAAATTATCCACCATTACGTTTATGAGCCCGCCTTTTGAAGCCATCTGGAAAATTTTTGCCATAGAATTACTTTGAATTTAAAGCGGTCAGGTTTACTGTACTGGTATACTTTTATTTTCTCCTCATTATCTAGTTTAGTGTTTAAGGAATAATTTCTGGTACTACTAATGTGCAGTACATTCGCATTCAGACATGACTCTGTACAAATGACAATATCCACATGGTATGATTCAGTAAGATTCCAAAATTCAATCATTATACTTTGCACGCTTTTACAATTCATCTGCAGTAGTCTTAGAATCCTACCTCCATTTTCTATAATCACTTCTTTGCGACTTCTATAAGATCCTAGAGAGAATGATCATGAATCGTTTAACTATTATAGTTCATTGAAGATGGTTTTGAAAGGAAAGAGATCAAAGGTGTAGCTTTATTTGATATCTCTGCTGCTTACGATACAGTAAACTACAGAATGATGTTACATAAACTGTACAATCTTACTAACAATATTATGGATTCAC
The DNA here is from genome assembly GCF_040414725.1 of Anabrus simplex. Taxonomy (NCBI): domain Eukaryota; kingdom Metazoa; phylum Arthropoda; class Insecta; order Orthoptera; family Tettigoniidae; genus Anabrus; species Anabrus simplex. The sequence continues at coordinate 137,538,152 of NC_090266.1, read as the reverse complement.
TATGATGATAGATACACTTTAACAGGATCGTCGGTTCTTCGTAGACTTCCAAGGACATCGTAGTCGATGGAGAACTCAGAAGAACGGATGCCCCAGGGGAATATCTTGTCTCCCATTTTACTTAATGTGGACACCAATGATCTATCACAGCCTCACGGGTGCAAAAGTATCTTTTACGCTCACGACCTCGCTCTTGTTGGTAAATCAGAACAGTTTGAGGTCGTAGAACAAGCGTTCAGTCGTGGTCTAGAACAGCGTTATACTTACGATGAAAGGAACCAACTCATATCCAATCCTAGTAAGATTTCAGTCAATCAATCAGTCACTACTGATCTCCATTTAGGGTAGTCGCTCAGGTGGCAGATTCCCCATCTGTTGTTTTCCTAGACTTTTCTTAAATGATTGCAAAGAAATTGGAAATTTATTGAACATCTCCCTTGGTAAGTTATACCAATCAATAACTCCCCTTCCTATAAACGAATATTTGCCCCTATTTGTCCTCTTGTATTCCAGCTTTACCTTCATATTGTGATCCTTCCTATTTTTAAAGACACCACTAAAACTTATTCGTCTACTGATGTCATTCCACGCCATCTCTCCACTGACAGCTGGGAACATACCACTTAGTCGAGCAGCGTGTCTCCTTTCTTCCAATTTTTCCCAGCCCGAACACTGCAACATTTTTGTAACGTTACTCTTGTGTCAGAAATCACCCAGAACAAATCGAGCTACTTTTCTTTGGATTTTTCCATTTCCTGAATCAGGTAATCCTGGTGAGGGTCCCATACACTGGAACCATACTCTACTGAGGTCTTACAAGAGACTTGTATGCCTTCTCCTTTACATCCTTACTACAACCCCTAAATACCCTCATAAACATGTACAGAGATCTCTATCCTTTATTTACAATCATGTTTATGTGATTACCCCAAAGAAGAACTTTCCTAATGTTAATACCTAAGTACTTACGATGATCCCCAAAAGGACCTTTCCTATTTGTGAAACTCACAATCTGACTTTTAACCCCGTTTTTCATCATACCATCGCCTCCTACCCAAACCACATTATTATTAAGGTCATCTTGCAGTTGCTCACAATTTTGTAACGTATTTATTACTTTGTATAGAATAATATCACCTGCAAAACGCCTTATCTCTGATTCCACTTCTTTGCACATATCATTGATATGTACAAGAAAAATAAAGGTCCAATAATACTGCCTCGAGGAATTCCCCTCACAATTTTTACACGGACAGATAAAGCTTCGCCTACTCCAATTCTTTGAGTTTTAGTTTCTAGAAATATAGCCACCAATTCAGTCACCCTTCTTTCTACTCCAATTACACTCATTTTTGCCAGTAATCTCCCATTATCTACCCTATCATATGCCTTAAGTAGATTAATCGCGATACAGTCCATTTGACCTCTTGACTCCAGGATATCTGCTATATCTTGCTGGAATCCCACAAGTTGAGCTTCAGTGGAATGACCATCCTTAAACCCAAACTGCATTCTATCAAATCAGTTATTAATTTCTCAAACATGTCTAATATAATAAAAAAGAATGCTTTTCCAAAGCTTACAAGCAATGCATATCAAACTGACTGGCCTGTAATGTTCAGCTTTATGTCTATCACCCTTGCCGTTATTCACAGGGGGTACTATAGCAACTTTCCATTCATTTGGTATAGCTCCTTCATGCAAACAATAATCAAATAAGTACTTCAGATATGGTACTATTTCCCATCCCATTGCCTTTAGTATATCCCCAGAAACCTTATTAATTCCACCCGCTTTTCTAGTTTTCAACTTTTGTATCTTACTGCAAATGTCATTGTTATCATAGGTAAATTTTTAAAACTTCTTTAGTATTAATCACCTCCTCTAACCGGATATTATCCTTGTAACCAACAATCTTTACATACTGCTGACTGAATACTTTTGCCTTTTGAAAATCCTCTCGAACACACTCCCCTTGTTCATTAATGATTCCTGGAATGTTCTTCTTGGAACCTCTTTCTGCCTTAATATACCTACCTACATACACTTCCATTTTCCACTAAAATTGTTATGACCGCCAATTATGCTTGCCATCATGTTATCCTTATCTGACTTCTTTGCTAGATTCAATTTCCTAGTAAGTTCCTTCAATTTCTCCTTACTTCCACAGCCATTTCTTACTCTATTTCCTTCCAATCTGCACCTCCTTGTTAGTCTCTTTACTTCTCTGTTATAATATAGTGTATCTTTGCCATTCCTTACCACCTTTCGAGGTACAAACCTATTTTCACATTCCTCAACAATTGCTTTAAACCCATCACAACATCTTTTATGTTGTCCGCTGCGCCTATCTAGATGTACAATGAGTGATTTGACTCAAGTTAATTCAAGTGCTGTCGAAGTGCTAAGTTTCGGGCGGGAACTGCTCGAAGTCACCTGATGAACTCATATTTGTGTACTTGTGTCCATTTCTTGCTTTTCATATATATTTTCATATTTCATATTTTGTACTTATGACACGAATAAATAAATGAATCCGTGGCTGCTCATTGTCCATCGTCAGTTCTAGTTGGTAGCCCTCCTCCGACTCCAATCTTCCTCATTTTTGCCGGCACGTCACGATGACCCTCTCGTGCAGATTTCCTAACTCGTAGACGTCTCGCCTTTTCAGGTGCAGTCCGTCCCGCGCGAAGTCCTGGTCTCCTATCCAGCAACCCGTCTCCACATACACCAAGTCCATCTGCTTACTGTGAAAGATGTCTAAATAATCTTTTGGGAGAATTTTCCAAACGATAACTGATGTCATCAAATCAATCAATCAATACTGATCTGCATTTAGGGCAGTCGCCCAGGTGGCAGATTCCCTATCTGTTGCTTTCCTAGCCTTTTCCGAAATGATTTCAAAGAAATTGGAAATTTATTGAACATCTCCCTTGGTAAGTTATTCCAATCCCTAACTCCCCTTCCTATAAATGAATATTTTCCCCAGTTTGTCCTCTTGAATTCCAACTTTATCTTCATATCGTGATCTTTCCTACTTTTATAAACGCCATTCAAACCTATTCGTCTACTAATGTCATTCCACGCCATCTCTCCGCTGACAGCTCGGAACATACCACTTAGTCGAGCAGCTCTTCTTCTTTCTCTCAATTCTTCCCAACCCAAACATTGCAACATTTTTGTAACGCTACTCTTTTGTCGGAAATCATCCAGAACAAATCGAGCTGCTTTTCTTTGGATTTTTTCCAGTTCTTGAATCAGGTAATCCTGGTGAGGGTCCCATACACTGGAACCATACTCTAGTTGGGGTCTTACCAGAGACTCATATGCACTCTCCTTTACATCCTTACTACAACCCCTAAACACCCTCATAACCATGTGTAGAGATCGGTACCCTTTATTTACAATCCCATTTATGTGATTACCCCACTGAAGATCTTTCCTTATATTAACACCCAGATACTTACAATGATCCCCAAAAGGAACTTTCACCCCATCAACGCAGTAATTAAAACTGAGAGGACTTTTCCTATTTGTGAAACTCACAACCTGACTTTTGACCCCGTTTATCAACATACCATTGCCTGCTGTCCATCTCACAACATTTTCGAGGTCACGTTGCAGTTGCTCACAATCTTGTAACTTATTTATCACTCTATAGAGAATAACATCATCCGCAAAAAGCCTTACCTCCGATTTTCCTTCGGTGAAAACTCTACATTATGTTTAGCTCCCTAGGCTGAACATTTCCTGTGGCCTGATATGTATTATAATTGTTGTACAGCCTGGAACCTTTACACCTAGAAATGTTTATTGATATCGTATATAGCATTGACGAGTTGAATGAGTGAATACAGGTGCATCATAAATAAATACACTTCGTGTGTCCTGGAGCGTGAGATTTTGGGTCGGAGATTCAACGGGGAAGGAGGAAAAGTACCTCGCCCAGATGGTCTCACCTGCTATGCTAAACAGGGTCCTTGTGGGGAGATTGGGAGCGGTAGATAAGGATGAGGGAAGAAAGCGGCCGTGGCCTTAAGTTAGGTACCATCCCGGCATGTACCTAGAGGAGAAGTGGGAAAGGACCGAAAACCACTTCGAGGATAGCTGAGATGGGAATCAAACCCCCAGGCTGAGTTCACACTGTTCCAGTCCTCGTACCATTTTTCAAATTTCATTGCTGAGCCGGGGATCGAACCTGTGCATCCGGAGGGTGTCCGGCATTACACTAACCACTACATCAAAGAGGTGGACATTCGTTTATTCATATCAACTAAATCAGTATTGATTATAAAATATCGAATGCTGGCAGAGAATCGTGAAAATCCTCTAGCACCTACCACGAAAACTTCGTGTACGGGAATTATGAAAGCTGAATGATTGGAATTATTGATATAACAGCACACAATGACAGCTCGTGGTAGCCAAGAGTGCTAAAAGCTAGAGGAAGAAGCGGGGTTCTAATGGGATGTAGGCGGATTATTTTGATTTCGTTGTTCATGTCCGTGTGAGTCACGTTGATGAAGACAAATCAAAATCATAATCAGTTACCGTATTTCAGGTACCGGTACTCTGCTATTATTTTTTCCTAAATGGCTATTAAATAAGCTATTGCTTAAAGTAAGCTATTGCCGACAGAGGTGCAATGGGCTTATATATGGCCAATCGATTAATAGAGCAAATTTTCCAAACGGCCATCTTCTTCGTTAATACAAATCTGAGCACGATGGAGGAAAGACATTCTTGCAAGCGGCAACATATGCGGTGAAAACTGACTGCAGACTTCAGTGATGAGGCGCCGTAAATGAATCGGGCACTCTGGCTTCTTTGCGTGGAGTATTTCCCAGAGGAAACAATCTAGTGGAGTAAGTTCAGGTGATCTAGCCGGCCATGTGACAGGTACCCAACTTTCAATCCATCATCCCGGATACGTCCTGTGCAAGTGCTTCAATACTGCCTACGACCAATGTAGAAAAGTTCCATCTTGCGGGAACCATATCATTAACCGTGTCATAAGAGGCACATAATCCAATAAGAGCGGGCAGTTTTCTCGAAGAAACTGTAGGTAGCGTGGTCCAGTGAGGTTTCCTTCGAAGAAATAGATCTAATTAATTTGTCACCTATTATACCGCACCACACGTTGACGCCCTATTAGTCTATACCTGAAATTGAGCTCCCTTTATCCAGTGATGATTTTCAACGCTCCAGTAATGTAAATTGTGACGATTAACAGTTCCATTGTTGTGAAATCTGGATTCGTCACTAAATAGAATGCCCGTGATGATATCAGCGTTAATTTTAACTCGTTGAATTATCCACTGCCAAATTTCAATCTGGTTTTTTGAAGTCATCTCCGTGAAGTTCCTGGTATAGAGTGGTGGGGGGGGGGTACTTACGGCGGCGCTTTATGCGTAGTATAGATACATGACTGATTTTCAGTTCATTCCCAATGGCCCGTGAGCTTGTATGTGGGCTTAAGCTGTTGCATTATGAGAAGCTTCTTCGTTATTTTACAGGCGTCACTGGAGCATACCGAACGGGAGATAAACTATGATATGACACCGTTGCACGAAAGCATCCTTTAAACCTTCGAAACGTGCCTGCATTTGGCAGCCTTCGTCCAGGATATAATTCTTGACACAAGAGTCTTCCCCTTACAGTAATGCCACATTCAAGTAATCATCCCATGAACACATAATGTTTGCTTTTGGAAAACGTGAATGGTACATACGGCGGGTGCTCGCAATAGCTGCAAAGATTGCGATGGGCTGATCTACTGTATGTGCCCTGCGTCTGCAATCCAGACAGCTGTAAGCCGTTCTTCGAGTCGAACGTGCACTGTTGTTTGTCGTAAGGTTGACATAAGTGCAGACCGTCTGGTTCGTCGTAGCCATTTACCATATGAAAGTTGCAAGTTATTCTTCCTTTCTTACGTATCCATTTTTTTGTAAAGGTGAACAATGTCATTCAAGACTTAACGAAGTCAAATCTTAATTACGAGCGCCTACACGGATATAATATATAAATAAAATTGAAAATATCGTAATTCTATCAATCAGTCAATTAGTCACTACTGATCTGCATTTAGGACAGTCGCCCAGGTGGCAGATACCCTACTTGTTTTCCTAGCCTTTTCTTAAATGATTGCAAAGAATTTAGAAACTTATTGAACATCTCCCTTGGCAAGTTATTCCAATTCCTAACTCTAATTCCTATAAACGAATATTTTCCCCAATTAGTCCTCTTGAATTCCACATTATCTTCATATTGTGATCTTTCCTGTTTTTAAAGACACCACTCTTTTAAAGACACCATTAGATTCACGCTCATAATCTCTGGAGAACCGAGCGAGTTGGCCGTGCGGTTAGAGGCGCGCAGCTGTCAGCTTACATTCGGAAGAAATTGGGTTGGAACCCCACTGTCGGCAGCCCTGAAGGTGGTTTTCCGGTTTGCCATTTTCACAGCACACTTATCTGTGTCGGAGCGACGTAAAGCAACTTGTAGAAACAAATCTCTAGAAAAATCATATGTTTGTTGAGCTTAGTACCATATTGCCACTCGAAGCGACTAGCTGTTCTCGTAATTCTATGCCTGTGAAATGATCCGCTATCGCTTCGAAACTCGAAGTTCTGAACTGGAATGTGCAGACAAGTTTGCCTTGCTCGCAGTCCACTAAATTACCAAAAAGAAGAAGAGGTTTGCCTTGCTGCAAACACAACAGTGTGCTTCAGAATCATGTCTCTCTTACGCCCAAGTAGGCCTAGTTGCAACGATCCCTATGCGAGGAGTACGTATCTATCACTAAATTGAACGAGTCCAGCATAATGTTGAGAGTGGTATTCACAATGCGTTTGTCGGTATTCGGTGCTGACGTGGCGATATTGGTTTTACAATGAGGGTTCAAATCCTTTGCAGTTTTAATTTTCATCCTTCCTTTACGAAAACCTGACTTTTCTGAGGTCTCAGATATCCTGATAAATGAGTTATAATTATCGCCACACCGAGCAAGTTGGCCGGGCAGTTAGGGTCTACTGCTGTGAGCTTGCATTAGGGAAATGGTGGGTTCGATCCCCACTGTCGGCAGCCCTGGAGATGTTTTCTCCGTGGTTTCCTATTCCCACACCAGGCAAATGATGGGTTTGTGCCTTAACTAAAGCCACGATCACTTCGTATCCACTCCTAGTCCTTTCCTATCCCATCGTTGTCATAAGACGTACAGCGTATGTGCCGGTGCGACGTAAAGCAATAGTAGGGCAAAAAGAGTTCTACCCCCCGGTCCAATCAGAGGCCGCGGAGCGGGTCACGTGACTGCTGACTCAGCAACACGGGAAATTTGAATGCTAGTAGTGTACCTAGGCCGATTCCAACTCCGCGGTCATTAACGCGAGGTCATTGACCCCTAGTATAGTAGTAGAGCAATGACGATTTGCGGATTTTGCATAAGAGAGCGAGCCTAACCTCACAGTCGCCATCTTGTGGGGAGTAATCTCACTTTAACGGCTAGTTGCCCTTCCTGACGCCTAAGAGAGCGAGCCTAACCTCACATCCGCCATCTTGAAGGGGGTATCCTTACTATTACGGCAAGATGCCCTTCTCGACGCCAATTGCACAAGATGGCGGCTGTACACAGCTCGTTATGAGACGGCCTACGGTGGCTTGCGCAAGTAGGCGGCTATACACGGCTTATTATGGAGAAAGATGCCGGCCATCGGCACTTGCGCAAGATGGCGGCTGCTCTTATGAGATGGCCTAGGGGCGCTTGCGCAAGATGGAGGCTATATAGGTTTCTTATGGAGAAACATGACTGCTATGGGCGATTGCGCAATATGGCGGCTGCTCTTATGAGATGGCTTAAGGGCGCTTGCACAAGATGGCGGCTGTACACAGGCTCTTATGGAGGAAACTGTCTGAGGGGATCTACTACACAAGATGGCGGCTATACAATGCTTATATGGAGAAAGCTAGCTTGGAAGCTACTACGCAAGATGGCGGCCATACATAGACTCTTATGAGACGGCTTAAGGGCGCTTGGGCAAGATGGCGGCTGCTCTTATGGAGAAAGCTGGATGAGGGGGCCTACTGCGCAAGATGGCGGCTATACACAGGCTCTTATGAAGAAATCTAGCTTATAGGTTACTGCACAAGATGGCGGCTATACATAGGCTGTTATGACCTCCTCCTCGTCCTCCTCCTCCTCTGTCAAGGCATAGCTTTATGTTTCTATCGAAGAAGTTTAAACGTGCAGTACTGTAACGACGCGATCTTATGCTTAAGGCTAGAGTGAGCACGTCCTAATATTCTGTTTTAACCCGCAGCGATGACGTCATCATTGTTATGCATGTTTAAACTTGCTCGTTATGAAGGTTACTTACTGACTGGAGGCCTTGTAGATAATATAAGTAAGAATTTTTCTTTAGTCTCCGAGTTAGATTGATAGAGAGTAGAGCGCTTTATTCAAACATGACGAGAACATTAATAGTTGATGCACAAGGCTCTAAGCTAGCTTTCTCCATAAGAGCCTATGTATAGCCGCCATCTCTTGCAATCGCCCATGGCCGGCATCTTTCCCCATAAGAGCCTGTGTATAGCAGCCATCTTGCGCAATCGGCCATAGCCGTCATCTTTCTTCATAAGAGCCATGTATAGCCACCATCTTGTGCAATCGCCCATGACCGGAATCTTTCTCCATAAGAGTCTCTGTATAGCAGACGACTTGCGCAATCGCCCACAGACGTCATCTTTCTCCATAAGAGCCCATTTATAGCCGCCATGTTGTGCAATCGCCCATGGCCGGCATCTTTCTCCATAAGAGCCCATGTATAGCCGCCATGTTGCGCACGCGCCCATGGCCGGCAACTTTCTCCATAAGAGGCTATGTATAGCTGCCACCTTGCGCAATCGCCTATAGCCGTCATCTTTCTCCATAACAAGCAGTATATAGCCTCCACCTTGCTAACGCGCCGCTAGGCCGTCTCATAAGAGCAGCCGCCATCTTGCGCAAGTGCCCATGGCCGGCATCTTCCTCCATAAGTGGCCGTGTATAGCCGCCAGCTTGTGCAATTGGCGTCGGGAAGGGCATCTTGCTGTAAAACTAAGGATAGTCCCTTAAATATGGCGGATGTGAGGTTAGGCTCGCTCTCTTGGGCGTCTGGAAGGGCAACTAGCCGTTAAAGTGAGGTTACGCCCCGCAAGATGGCGACTGTGAGGTTAGGCTCGCTCTCTTATGCAAAATCCGCAAATTGTCATTGATCTACTACTATACTAGGGGTCAATGACCTAAGATTAATGACCGCTCAATTAGATTAGTTCTAGGTACACTACTAGGGGTCAATGACCTCCTGTAGAATTCAAATTTCCCGCGCTGCTGAGTCAGCAGTCACGGGACCCGCTCCGCGGCCTCTGATTGGCCCGGGGGTAGAACTCTCTTTGCCCTACTACTTAAAGCAACTTGTAAAATAAACAGCACTTACATTACACACAGATCTCTTACACTAATCTGGAGTTTCATCCAAACTAACCCAGATTAGATTTTCTTTAATAGAACCATGAATTTCTTGTACAGATTTTTTCATAAATTAATGGAACATTATGTTTGCGAAGAATAGACTCGTGTGGTATAACTTAATCGGTTTTATATGAGTCTCTAAGAACGAACTAATTTAGGGAGTTATAATTTATATTCTTTAATGGAATGTCAGCACTAGTCGAAGTTTCTCATAGGTCCTTATTAGAGGTTGATAATTGGGGCCCCAAAGTTTAACAAGCTGCTTTGTTCCGGGTATTTACTGTTAGCAAACACTGTTTACACTTTTTTTTTTTTTTGTGAAATATGTTTTAAATTATTTGCTATTTTCAAATGTTACTTCGATTGAAAATGAATATGCGTACTTATACGTCCTTCACATGCAAACAAAATAACAAGGGCCCATCTGTGGGAAGCTTGACTTCATTTTCACCGTACATATACCAGGTGTCCCGCCAACGCCGTACTTTCTACTAATAAGTGTCCCGCATGCTCTAATGATAATGGATTGTATAATAACTGATTTTCACAGGGGTAGAATTGCCTGCAGGTATGTTACGTAAGAATATGAAGAGATAACAACCAGATGGCCACTTTCTACATGTTCCTCAGCGCTACCCATCTAATGTGCCCCCTTGACTTAATAAGCCTCGTTTTCGAACGCTAAGCAGTATACTGGTATTTGGTACAATATCGTTGCAGTTGCTCTCAACATATGGATAATGACTGATGTGTTCAACAACGACGAACGCTGTACATAGGGATAATTTTAATTTATGGAGAATCTGGTCGGAATGCATCCGAAGCACGCAGGCGGTTTGCGTAGGAGTTTCCGAATAGCCACCTGCCTTCTTTATATGTATTTCGCCGAACAGAGTTGCAATTAAGATTTAGTAGATGGTTCAAGATCCGGCCCAGTGGTGTAGGGGTAGCGTGTCTGCTTCTCGCCCGGAGGCCCCCGGGTTCGATTCCCGGCCAGGTCAGGGATTTTTCTCTCGACCAGAGGGCTGGTTCGAGGTCCATTCAGCCTACGTGATTAGAATTGAGAAGCTATCTGACGGTGAGATTGCGGCCCCGGTCTCGAAAGTCCAGAATAACGGCCGAGAGAATTCGTCGTTCTGACACACGGCCCCTCGTAATCTGCAGGCCTTCGGGCTGAGCAGCGGCGCTGGGCAGGCCAAATCCCTTTCAAGGGCGATAAGTGCCATGGAATGATGGTTCAAGGCACATACAAACGACGTTATGGTAGAGTGGAATGTCTGTACGTGTATTTTATAAAATAATGAGTTATTATGCTTTATTTTCTGCATCTTTGGCGTATTTACAAATGCACTCTATTACAGAACGTGTGTAGTAAAATAGCTGCTTTTTGTTTCACACCCGAAATACAGCACCTAGTGGCGTTCCTTAGTAAATCAGCGATTACGCATCTCATTCATTATTCGTGTATACGGGACACTTATAAGTAGAAACTAAGAGGCTGAAGGTCAACCTGCTATACAATTTGACTGGTGACATTTTCTCTACAGTGAACGCTGAAGTTTAATTACAACTGTACAACAAGAATGAAGACCAAAACTAACGTCGGACCACTCACATTCACAGTCATAGTTCAAATGAATTGCAGGAGCAATCTTCTTCGGTGTTGCAGTTCTCGTCAATCCCCGTCGGGAATTCTTCGGCTCTGCCCAACGATATTTCCAAGATACGGCTCCAAATGAGCTTTATTTTAATTTGTTTATAATTTACTTTTTGTTAGTATTTAAAAAAGTAATATTAATTACTGTATATTTTTCAGTCCGCCTCTGTGGTGTAGTGGTTAGTGTGATTAGCTGCCACCCCCGGGTTCGATTCCCGGATCTGCCACGAAATTTGAAAAGTGGTACGAGGGCTGTAACGGGGTCCACTCAGCTTCGGGAGGTCAACTGAGTAGAGGTGTGTTCGATTCCCATCTCAGTCATCCTGGAAGTGGTTTTCCGTGGTTTCCCACTTCTCCTCCAGGCAAATGTCGAGATGGTACATAACTTAAGGCCACGGCCGCTTCCTTCCCTCTTCCTTGTCTATCCCTTCCAATCTTCCCATCCCCCGCAAGGCCCCTGTTCACCATAGCAGGTGAGGCCGCCTGGGCGAGGTACTGGGCATCCTCCCCAGTTGTACCCCGACCCAGAGTCTGAAGCACCAGGACACTGCCCTTGAGGCGGTAGAGGTGGGATCCCTCGCTGAGTCCGAGGGAAAAACCAACCCTGGAAGGTAAGCAGATTAAGAAAGAAAGAAAGAAAGAATATTTTTCAACATGTGCGTGTAAAAATGAAAATATATAATTATAATTATATCCTCTAAATATCACTGAATTATGAAGAATTCCATAATATGTAAAAACATGCACTATAAAATTCACATTTTCAGACTGGGGAATTATTCCTTCGTGCACATATTTCAATACAAATATGCTTCAATAAAATACGTAAAAGTTGTTATTACACGACACATAACACTCACAGTCTTGTTTTGGACTTGAACTCCTATTAGGAGATTGTAACGGCGAGAACATTTGCAATCCGAATACTAGAGCCAAAAACACAAACATGATGCTCTGCTGTTTTTGTACGACACAGTGGAAGTGGTAACTATTGGTGGAGCAGCGTATAGCAAGATGTCTCGTGGAAGCGTACAGCTCTATAATGGGTTGTAGTTGAAATAAATTACAAAAAAGCTAAAGTCACCACCGTACAGGCTACGAAGGCCCTTGGAGGAGTAGAAGGTAAAGGCTTCCACCATTGTTAACCGCGGCACGTGATGGGGTAGAGTGTTTAGCTCTATGCCCAGCCGCCTTTACCCCCAGGAATTAACCTGGTACTCATTTTTGGTGTAGGCTGAGTGAACCTCAGGGCCATATGCACCTCCGGAAGTGGAAATCTCGTTTCTTAAATTTTACGAATTCCTGGCGGGTATTCGAACCCACGTCCTTCCGGGCGAACCGAGTACGCCTTTACCGCTTCGGCCAGGCAGCCCCTTCAAATAAATGAAGTCCTTTAAATTGATGGTAGAAGTTGACATTCTAACCAAACGTCTTCAAACTTGTTAATCCTATCTTAATTAGCGTACGAGAAATTAAATCACGAAACTTCGGTCAATGTTTTTGGGAAGTCAGTAGGCTGGATTCCCCTCCCCACGTCTTCAAAGGGGCTGTGAAATGTAAGCCAGTTTTGGAAGTGGGTGCTCTCTTCTTCTCACTGAGTCAGACAAGTCAGTCTGTCTGTTGAGGATTCAAACAGCATTACAGCTGATGACTCGACATAAATAAATTACTGGTCTGTCGCACAGAAGTTGGGAATTAAATTGCTGAAAATGCGATAAATAAATGAAAGGTACCCGCCGCATAAGCGACGGCGGCTTGTTGCATGTATCAATGCTAACGGAGGGAATTTTGAAGATTTCGTTTTAAAAAAGAGTTTCATGGTGTATTGGTACTTTCTGTTTCCCATGATTAATGTACCGTGTAGAGTTGTAGAAAATGAGTTCTAGCATGAAATAAAGTGTTGCCGGCCCAATATCCATAGAATATGTTTTCTGCTTCTACGTGTCCTCAAAGTGTGGTCGTACCCTAATGTTACATTCTGTATACTTTCAGACATTTAAAAAGGTTAGTTGACCGAGCGAGTGCCCACGTGGTTTGGGTCACGTAGCTGTCAGCTTGCGTTGTGGGTTTCGAACCCGCCTGTCGACATACCTGAAGGTGGCTATCCGTGGTTTCCCATGTTCACACCAGTCTCTACCTTAATTAAGGCTACGGCCGCTTCGTTCCCACTCCTAGTCCTGTCCAATCCCATCGTAGCCATAAGGCCTGTCCGTGTCTGTGCGGTGTAAAGCAAATTGTAAGAATAAAAAAGTTCTTCAAGATCGATGATAACGGGCTTGAACCCAGGATGCAGACACATGAAGGTTCACTTGAGTGAGCACTTCATATTTCACTTTCCACACAGATTGCAGCATTCTTAAGTTTAACATACTAAAATGTTCCTTCAGTAAATCTTAGCTTCGGAAAAAGAACAGGGAAAACCGTGAAACCTTGGCATTAAAAGTGTATCCCAATCGATGTGGTGGGGGTTGCGGGGAAGAGAGTTGCATGAACCCCGTAGCCCCGTCCTCCCTAAAACGCTCTTAAGGCACGCGGCTGTGAGCTTGCATCCGGGAGATAGTAGGTTCGAATCCCACTATCGGCAGCCCTGAAGATGGTTTTCCGTGGTTTCCCATTTTCACACCAGGCAAATGCTGGGGCTGTACCTTAATTAAGGCCACGGCCGCTTCCTTCTAACTCCTAGCCCTTTCCTATCCCATCGTCGCCATAAGACCTAACTGTGTCGGTGCGACGTAAAGCCCCTAGCAAAAAAAAAAAAAAAACGCTCTTATCCACGAGGACGGCAAACGACAACCAAGGGAACAGGAGTTTCTGAGATTTGCCAGAATGAAACATACAGTGTATAAGAACCTATCCTCTTGGCAATAGAGATTTAGTGAGTTACTTCAAAGCTGGTTAATTCATTAGCTTTTTTTACAATTTGTTTTACGTCGCATCGACACAGATAGGTCTCATGGCGACGATGGGATAGGAAAGACCTAGTAGTGGGAAGGAAGCGGCAGTGGGCTTAATTAAGGAACAGTCCCACCATTTTCCTGGTGTGAAAATGGGAAACCACGGAAAACCATCTTCAAGGCTGCAGACAGTGGAGGTCGAACCCACTATCTCCCGGATGCAAGCTCACAGCTGCGCGCCCCTAACCGCACAGCCATCTCGCCCGGTAATTCATTAGCTAATAGAGCAATCGTAATTCCAATAGACACCAGCTGGTGGTGTGTCCCTCCGTTATACAGCCGTGCAGTTTATCCTGTGCATCATAAAAGGTGTGACTGCAGTCTGGCTCTGGGAAATATGAATGGACTGTTGACTTAAGAAATGCCGGAAGTGGGCTTTGAAGAGCAACGTCCGGGTGTATCGTGTGGAATTCTTTATTCGCTATGCGCGTGCTGCATAAGAAGGGGAGGTCAGGCTACAGCAGCTGTTTCCCGTCCCTGCAGCCTTCTCCTGCGCAAAGACATCGTTTAACTGGTCCGTCTCAGGAGCTGCAATACGCGCTCTAAGAAAAGGCTGCTATGTGGATGCTAACAACTAAAACCCGCGATAAATAAAAAGCCACGCTATCTTCGTTACAGACTATTGAATTCCCTTCTTCCCGTTATTAATAAAATATCAAGGATTAGGGATTATTTCGCAGGTATTTTTCCACTCATTCGATGGCATTCCCACGTATATTTTCTTGTTTTCCTATTGCACCAAATGTAGTGAGTTACTTCAAAGCTGGTTAATTCATTAGCTTTTTCTTACAATTTGTTTTACGTCGCACCGACACAGATAGGTCTCATGCGACAATGGGATACGAAAGGCCTAGGAGTGGAAAGAAAGTGGCCGTGGCCTTAATGATGGTACAGCCCCAGCATTTGCCTGGTGTGAAAATGGAAAACCACGGAAAGCCATCTTCAGAGCTGCCGACAGCAGGATTCGAACTCACTACCACCCGAATGCAAGGTGATGGCTACAGGGCAGCCACTTGCTTGAGCGCAATCGATAGGCTATATATAGGTTGAGTACTCAGTGCGCTGACTTCATGGCTAGCAAGCTGGCCATTTGTATAAGGGATCCCATGTTTTACTTTCCAGCAGATCAGAATTACATCCTCTGACTCGGGGACTGGGTATTTGTTCCTTCCTCAGCATTTTGTTTCATCATAGGGAGTGTCCCATAGTCAAAGAAACTCAATTCGCCCATTGACGTCAAATCAAAATACCCATAACCAGCCTAATCCGTATGTCACAAGCAATTATGTGCACTCAGTCCGAAAGCTGGTTGGATCCTCAATATTTCTACCATTAGAAGTCATACATAGCATAGGGGAAAGTAAGGAGGCGTACTAGGAAAGTGAGGAATGACATAGTTTGCCGTTGCCTTCCTTACTGAGCCAGAAAGTGCTATGATATACAAGGTTCGGTTAATTTTACTATAACACAAAGAAAGCAGAAGTTACAAACAAAATACCTTTAGTCACCTTGAATGTAGGTTACTCTCCATTGGCAACGTGTATACAAGTGCTGAAAACTGACAATAAAGGCGGCTTTTGGAATCCATCGAAGCACTGACTTTTTTTTACAATGTGCTTTACGTCGCACCGGCACACATAGATCTTATGACGACGCGACGATGGGATAGTAATGGGCTAGGGGTGGGAAGGAAGCGGACTTGGCCTTAATTAAAGTACAGCCCCAACATTTACCTTGTGTGAAAATGGGGAACCACAGAAAACCATCTTCAGGGCTGCCGACAGTGGGGTTCGAACCCACTATCTCCCACATGCAAGCTCACGCTGCGCGCTCTAACCGCACGGCCACTCACTCGGTACACTGATGCCACACGTCTTTGCTTGACCGGTATGTCAGCAAAATGTGAGCCTTTCAGGATTCCCTTGAGGCGGGGAAACGAAAAAGGAATCTGCAATCGCCAGATCCAGGAAGTACGGTGGATGTTCAAGATGTTGCACATCATGAAGAGTTTCCTGTTCATCCTGAAAGCACGTGAAACAGTCGTAAACACATTTTCTACTTATGGCTTCTGTTCCGTACACTTGCACCATCATAGCATGCGTCCCCTTTGCCATTTTCCCAGTCTGTAAACGAACGTGATGTTTATGCGTTGATCCATCGCAAAGACACGAGTCTTCACACGCACTATATTCGACTGGCCGCAGCAGACTAAACTGCTTCAGCTCCGTGTGTTCAGCGCTACATGGCGCTCCTCGATATGTCTGTCTATACACAAGACCATCCACGCAGTGTTACCACACTTTGCCATTGTGATATCGGTCCATTCACTGTACTATACAAAAGCACCTCGTAGCCTATATCAGTCTGCTAATCTCAGTGAACAGGCGCAAATCGACCCTATAAGCAACGCTTCCACACCCTTCATAAGAGAGAGTGATTACCCACAAACCAAACCCCATAGCGCAACAGCCCGGGAGCAAAAGCTACAATTGCTCAGCCTGAATGCCTGCAGATTACGAAGTGTCGTCTGGTCGGCACGATGAATCCTCCCGACCGATATACTAGGCTTCTACACCGGGGCAGTACCTATAGTTCAGTCATTAAAATTGTAGAATAGACTCTACGACAAGGATGGACGGCATTTGCCGTGTGTGGGCACTGCGTGCTAGTGTTGTGTATGGTGCGTGAATTTCAGGGATGTTGGGGACAGCAAGAGAATTAACCATTAACATAAAAACTCCACAATCCGGCCGGGGAATCGAACCCGGGGCTCCGTGGAACGAATGCCAAAACTCTGAACACTCAACCATTGATCCGGGCAGTATCAGACTGAGATTATGAAGGTAATAACTTTGTTCTTGTCTATACCAGAACACATTGTGCACTGTTCTCTCTAGATTACTTGTGTATATGTATCAAGTGAAATTGCTTAAATGAAAAGTCTCGTCACGGATTGCACATAAAACTGGAAGTCCCGTGGCTATGATCATGATATCAACAGTCACGTTAAACTACACGCTTCCTCTCGCTTTTCCCTATCGGTCGTATAACTGAGAGCTACATACCGCACTGTCGTCAGATCTAAGATGGTTTCACGTCTTCCTATATGCAGGTGACGAAGCAAAATGGAGAACACTTAAAAAAGTCAGTATTCTCTCTTCCACAAGTAAGATGTATCATTTTGAAGACAAAGGTTGTGACTTACAGAGGAAGAAATTCTGCAAGACCTAAGATCATAACCGAAAAGAAATTTCTGGAACAAATCTCCGCCACCAAATACACTGATGCAATTACAAATACCTGGCTAGTAACATATAGTGCCCCCTTTCTCCCTAATAATGGCAGTGACGTGGCGTGACATGGACTCCACAAGGTCTCGAAGGAGTTAAGGAGCAATTCTGACCCGTGACCGCCGCACAACCTTCCATACAGCACGGTGATTGGAGTAGATAGGAAAGGGGGCTTCTACTCCAGGGGTTAATGCGCAAGATGGCGGCTGCGCGTAACTACTTAGTGCTAGGGCTCCCGAGGCAAGATGGCCGTTATACATTGGTTATATGAGACTATCTTTAAAGAGCTGTGCCAGGGGCTAATTGCGATACATTGTTCTTATAGGCCTAACTTAGGAGAACGACCTTAGGGGCTCACAACTTATAACTTATGACCTATTAGTCTTATCAGCCTAACTTTCGCTAGCGGCTTTACGTCGCACCGACACAGGTAGGTCTTATGGCGACGATGGGATACGAAACGTCTAGGAGTTGGAAGGAAGCGGCCGTGGCCTTAATTAAGGTACAGCCCCAGCATTTGCCTCGTGTGAAAATGGGAAACCACGGAAAACCATCTTTAGGGCTGCCGACAGTGGGATTCGAACCCACTATCCCCCGGATGCAAGCTCACATCTGGGCGCCCCTAACCTCACGGCCAACTCTCCCGGTGCTAACTTTCGAGATGAGGCAAGGGCTGCTAGGCAAGATGGCTGCTAGACTCTATTCGCATAGACCTAGCTCGAGAGCGACCTCAGGGGCTCAAAACTTGTAACTTATGACCTATTAGTTTTATCAGCTTAACTATCGGGAGCTGAGGCATGGATTGCTAGGCAATATGGCTGCCATACTCTATTCGTATAGACCTAACTAGGGAGTTACTTCAGGGACTCAAAACTTGTAACTTATAACCTAATTTGTTTTATCAGTCTAACTTTCTCGAAATGAAGCAAGGGCTACTGGGCAAGATAGGTGTCATACTCTATTTTTATGGACCCAACTCTAGAGAGCTATCTCAGGGGCTCACAACTTTAACTTATGACATATTAGTTGTATCAGCCTAACTTTCGGGAACTGGGGCAAGACCTCCGAGGCAAGATGGCTGCTCTACTATATTCGTATAGACTTAGAGAGGTACCTCAGGGTCTCAAAACTTGTAACTTATGACCTATTAGTTTTATCAGCAGGGTAATGGCAGTAGCGGTATTCCATATGGCTACCACAGTGTAGATCGGAGGCAATGTGGCACCAGAAATATTAACATGGTTTATTGAGAATCGCTTGCTTACATGCGGGTACATATGACTCCAGCGAGACTTCTTCTTTCATCATAGTACTGCTCTGCACGTCCCTAATAATATAATTAAAAATCCACTACCTGTTTCCAGTCATTAGACCGGGTTAGGAATGGAATGAATGAAGCCCCATCTAGCGGCGAGGATAGGATTTATGGCGTCTGCCGAGGCCTGTCGCACTCCTTTTGGGGAATCGTTAATGATTGACAGATGAAATGAAATGATACTGGAGAGTGTTGCTGGAATGAATGATGACAGGGAAAACCGAAGTACTCGGAGGAAAACCTGTCCCGCCTCCGCTTTTCCCAGCACAAATCTCACACGGAGCGACCGGGATTTGGACCACGAAACCCAGAAGTGAGAGGCTAGCGCGCTGCCGCCTGAGACAAAAAGGCTCTACCGAATGATATAATAATTATTATTATTTATTTCATTTCCCACTAACTGCTTTTACGGCTTTCTGAGACTCTGAGTTGCCGGAATGTTGTCCCGCAGAAGTTTTTACGAACCGGTAAATCTACCGACACGAGGCTGACGTATATGAGTACCTTCAAATATCACCAGACTGAGCCGGGATCAATTCCACCAACTTGTGCTGAAGAGGCCAGCGCTCTACCGCCTGAGGTAGAATGGTGTCCCGACAGAATTATCTGCGGGAATCGAACTATGAGAGTAGGTCCTGCTTTGATAGATGTTATGGTCGTCTAGTTGTGCGACATAGATCTTGGAAGTGCTGTCTCCTAGAATGTACTCTCTCACGACACACAGATTCCATATAAGGGATATCGATGTTTGTCGCCTTTGATGTTTGAAGAGGTCGGCCTAATACTGATTAATGCCAAGTACAATGCAGAGCACTGAATGGTGGCGATGAATTTAGTTTGTAATAGTATATTATCTTAATGAATATTGTCAAAACCTCCTGTAATGTTTCTTGGCCACAAGAAACCCGGGATGAGCCAGTCTCTTATTGATTTGAAGTAAATTCTTGCACACAAACATTAACGTATGAACAAAGGTCTGTTCTAGGCCAGAATTTAAAAAATCCAGTGGTTGAAACGGACTGGCTCGCAACTTGATCATTTAACTGACTTGGCCTCTTAGATGCTGCGAACCGAGGGTAAGATTAGTCTGCTAATGATCACAAGGTAATTGCTAGGAACAGATAAGGGAACAGCCGTGAGTGGGGCAGAGGGTCAACATAAATCATTGTTTCTATATCAGCAAAATAACACATTCTGCTACTATTCTGCAAAGAAAGAGGTGACATACTGCTCCAGCATGAAAGTGCACATCCGCAGGAATCTAGTGCTATTCAGTGTAGTCTGCGTAATAGTCGACAACTTGTCTGGCTGACATGATCATCGCACCTCTTCCCTATGTATGAAGCAAAATAAGTCGATGTCTGACATATTTTATTGGACGAACTAGAAGTCTTGCACAATATTAGCCACAGCTTAACGCACAGTTTAAAAAGTAACAAGATGACGTTCACCTTCTCCGTGATCGTCTACATGTAAGACTGTGCTGAAGCCCAAGGAGGCTATAAAGCACATTACTGTAATATCTAAGTATTATATGGCAAAAATTGGTGCAGAAACTTGAATTGACGTACAAATGTTAGATCACGAGGTACGGGAAAAATGTTCGGCTCCTCTGCGTGTCCAAAAACCGGAAGGTTAGTGGGATGTAAATCCATTATTATTATTATGATTATTATGATTATTATTATTATTATTATTATTATTATTATTATTATTATTATTATTATTATTATTATGCGTGAATGGTCCCTTTCGGAACACACGAAGCTTTATTTATGATTTTGTTTGCGGAGCATCCAGGATGCTTTCATCTGTTGACTGAAGATCCTCTTCCTTTCTTCCGTCCACTTGGTACCTGCTCTTTGTGGTACTTCATTCTCTGGAGTAACTTCCCACTTGTCAATTTTCTTTCTATATTATTATTATTATTATTATTATTATTATTATTATTATTATTATTATTATTATTATTATTATTATTATTATTATTATATCAGGAGGCACGGTACTTCTACTGGAGTGTGAAAATGCATTTTCGAAATAGAAAGGAAAAAGGAAATAAATTACGTTTTGGATAAACCGCGAGAAGTTTCTGTAGATGCAAAAGATTTAAGTCACTGGACATTAGTCCTTCATACTGAAAATGATCCAACTCTGTACCACTGGTCTCAGTTTTACTTATCATAATAAGTCAATAAAAATTTAGCTCAATATAGTTCAGACGATTTGTATTACATAACCGAATGTAATATTTCTGAGTTGTCTGTCACTTCAACATTTCCTAGGAAACTATATAACAAATTTCCATGAATCTCAGTTTTGATGACAGTGTCACGACCATAATATTTCATGTCTACAAAACGATTGTCGGGGTTTCAAATATCATTACATATCGTACAATCGTGAGAGGATTGACAATGTTGTTCTGTTCTATTATAAAACAATACAGATCGCGTGCATTACAAATGCTCAATACGCGCGCCATTTACCACTCTCCGAACATCTGCACTATTAGGCCTATTCATTTTTCTATCTCACACAACTCAGCATGCAACGTATGATGTCTTGGAAGGCGGGTCTGATACCCACGTTCACATTTGGAGTAGTGATAGATAGAAGGTAGAAAGACTCGGTCCTTCACGTAACTTCATTGAAAAAATCGTGTGATGTAATGACAAGTTGAGGAGGTGGCGAGGTCATGAGCGTCTGATCACTGTCCGTCACGCGTCCGATCCGTCTGTGCAATAAAATCGCCTAATGGAAAACAGGCAGAATATCATCTTGTTGGAATATTAAATACTGCCCGAACTCACAGATTGCAGTGACGACATCTCGAGAAGTTTATGTAATAGAAATAGAAATTGCCTAACATCACTTCGGACTTCTCTGCTAGACTGCACAGTTACAGAGCTAGGACTGTCTCTGTGAAACGTTTACAATCGCTAGTTATTATGGCAGCTGAGGGACGCAAAGGAACACACAGACCTACTAAACGGACGGGCCGTGAGTAATAGTTCAGCAACCACTTATTAGTGCGATACGTTTGTTAGATAGAGAAGAGGAGGGGAGTAGCTACGCTTTATTTATGAGCAGAGCGTGTTGCTACTTCAACCCAGCGAATAGAGTTACAAGTGATGTGTGCTACCTCGAAGCTAATATTCCATTGGCTACAACAGCAGCTATCAAACTGTGGTAATTGTACTAATAGGTTGGTAGATAATTGAGGCATTGACATGGAAAAGGTAGTATTATGTCATAAAAAGTGAACTTTACGGGAGAAGAAAAAAATAGTCTTGCCAGCGTTGTGAAGCAGATGATGTTGAGCAAATATCGTATAAAAGCAGGGAGTTTTCCATTTATCAGTTTAACACACAAAGTTATGCTAATTATGTTCCAGGCATAAATTATGCAATAAAACACTTTGTGAAAAATCACTGTCTAATCAGTTTGTCAGTTGACGTGCATGATTCAAGTACAAATTTCACGGTAAAACACGTGATATTTTTCACAGAATAAATCCAGCATGGCCAATAAGTCCTTTCCTTTCGGTTTGCTGATATTTGGTCTCCGTCCAAGTGGTTGTAAGTACTGTGTGTGATAGGACCGCCCTCTTTTGAGCTCTTAACTCTTTCAATGATTGCCTTACCTTGATTGATGGTTATTCAGCTCTGGCGATCCTTATCCAGCTCACAGTGCTAATCCTAAGGTGTTGAGTATTTAAATGCATCTTGCTTTCTGTGGCAAGTCACAAAAACCCCCAGGTGTCATCATGATTACATGACATTTTTGAAAATATTTAGCCTCTCTGATCATTTCTGCAACTTTCTGGGACCTTTTTTGGACAGACGTGATACCTATTTATAAAAACAAAGAATTAGTATGAACGTCATGTCAAGATGTTGGCAATAACGAATGGAATGGGTTTCAGAGGCATTGCGGCAACTGAAATAAAACTATGACGAACAATAATAGCTATAAATTTTAACAAAGTTTACACGCAGTTGGCTGTCAACAAATAGTAAAGGTTATACCTAATTCCACCAGGGGCACGGACTGCCTTACTACCTTTTCTATGCCAAACCTCGTGGACTTAACACATGTTCCATCTTGTGTCAATCTTAGAAGCAAATCTACTCTACCAGTTGAATTCCTACTTTTTCAATGTAATTGGCATGAGCGGTTACTTTTTCTCCACGGAAAAATCGAAATTTCGATTCTTTTCAACTTACTACCTTTCCCATGTCAAAGCCTCAATTACTAGGGCCCGAATTTGATTTTTCTCACTATTTGACTAACAAATTTCAAGATATTCATTTCACACTTCCTGAAAAAGAATATGTGAATGTCATTGTACCTAATCGTTGCCATAAGGCCTATCTGTGCCGGTGCGACGAAAAGCTACTAGCAAAAAAATACCTAAAAGAGGGGTTGACATCTAAAATAACCTAAAAAGCTGTTTTGCTTTCTTTAAATGTATAACATTATTTTCGCATTGAAACTTACCCAAGACTCTGACCATACCATCAGCTATTTTACTGGTCAGAATTGCATGCCATTCTGAAGCACTGAGAATGTTGGCCAGGGCCAACGTGTTTTTGTTCTTCCCAGGTAAAAGCCCCGTTGACTCAGCTGCAGGCTGAGAGCAGAGATAAGAAGTGAATGTTGTTACAAATGATCCCGTTATCCTCGTGATTTGCCTGACTACAGAACCCAGTTATTTTGATGTTACGTTGCCAATCGGCTGATTTTCCCTGTCGTGTCAAATACTACTGCTATGCTGTGTCTATGTGTGAGATATGTGATGTCCAGTGGCCGGATATGTTGCGTTCTTGACCCGACAGCTCTATTAACCTCAGTGTGCATATTCTGTGTGCCTTATTTGCAGGTGTGGTTAATTTATGTTGTGATTTGTATTGTTGTGTACAGTGTATTTTGTTGTGATGTTGTCTTTTGTTTGGTAACGGGGAGATATAGCCCGATGGCTATTTTTGGGAAGAAAGGTTCTGGCCTTATCCGTGATCATGCGTTGGGACCCACATAATCAGAATCTGTTATTATTTTGGAAGGGTAATTTAGACGCAGTCCTGAACAAGTGTTTTATATATTTGTGTCCGAGTGATCAGGATGTATATACGTAAAGTAAGCCAATTTCCAGTGTATCGGATATTGCTATCGCATATCATGAACGGTTAGAAATCGAGCCCTCGGGCAAAGAACTAGGGACTTAATGAGGCATGCAACATAACTAAATAAAATGTAATTCAGATATAGGCCTATTCCACGTAACAAAAATGTCACTTTAATTTCTCGGATTATATAGAAAGCCCAGGTGTAACTGAAAAGGCATATCAGGCGAACGAGGTAGCTACAGCAATTGTTGAAACTCTCCACAACACTCCCCGAAACTATTCAGGACAACTTGGATCCGATGACACGGTGCATTATCCTGCCGGAATATCTCATATTGTAGAGGTACGTGAAGTCAACGAAAGGTTGCAAGTGATCAGTGATCACCAAGCATTTCAACGTTGCAGTCACTGGTCAACGACCTGTTCAGGTGGGTCAGTGGATCCAGTCCATGTCGCGTGAACACTCCTCACACCATTATGGAGCTACCACCAGCCCCTACAGTGCATTGTTGACAACTGGGGTCCGTGGCTTGATGGGGCCTGCGCCATATCCGAGCCCAACCATCAGCTCGAAACAACTGGAACAGTTACTCGTCGGACGTAGCTAATTGTCGCCAGTTCCCCAGGGTCAGATTAGTGATACGAGCCCAAGGGTGACGCTGTGCCAGGTGTCTTGGTGTTAACAAGGCCACTCTGTAAGGTCTTCTGCTTTCATATCTCACTGATGTTAAAGAACGCTGCACTGAACTGCTGAATATGTGCCTGGCATATCCTGCATTGAATACGGATGTGATATGAGCCAGTGAGGCTTGTCTGTTACTACGGACAATTCTTGCCAGACATCGCTAATCGCGATTACTAAGCGGCAACTTCACTGTTCACTGGGGGTAGTAATGCCTTTAATAAGGTTTTCCGGGTACACACGTGATACCGTCGATAGAGGAATATTAAATATCCACACAACTTCGACAATCCATCTGGCCCCGATTGAAAGAAGATAATTCACATCGCCTTGCCATGACCTGCACAGTTGGTATTTATAATCACTCTCGAGGTGTCAGATCACAGCTGATACAAGTCTGGGCACTTCCAAGACATCACGGAACTGTGGTGCCAACGACTATTACCTTTAATAACTGCTATCCCATGACTTTTGACATATGTGTATATAATACAGTAGAGTCTCGCAAACGAGGCCTTGTGTGAACTGAAAGGGTGTCGAATTACTAAAATATTGAACCGTATCGTTTCATGGTGACAGAGATATTATTTAACGCATGAAGAACGCTGTACCGGGAGTGGAAACTGGAAAGGCGCGGAAAGTAGCTTGGAGCTCGAAGGGGCGCAAGGCAAGCTAGACTGGGCGTGGCAAGATGTGTGAGAGAGCGAAGAAGCCAAGGAAAAGGATAGAACGACTCGAATATCGTCTGGGGATTCACAGATAACACACTTATAAGAAGAAACGCGGTATGAAGCAGGCCTGGCAAGGTATGAAAACATGACGAGAACTACTCCTGTGAACGAAATTCGAAAAGTTAAAATAACAGAAAGTTTTGTAGTAATTTACTGTGTACGTCGAGCTGATCCGATGTGCTAAGTATAATTGCCCTTCTTAGTATGATTTGTGTGGGATGAGCGTGGGAACAAGCTTTCGTTTGCACAAAGGAGAAGTGCTTGTATCATAGGGTTTCCCTGTGTGTGGCGTCTCTGTCAAGATCATATAAAGACCACTGAAAGGAGATGGGATTGATTCTTTGGAAGAGAGACGATGAGACAGGGTGCGTCGTGATCTTGTAGCAATTACACAAAGCCAGTATTTGAATATATAGTGTCGATCAGTTTTTATCATTCTTAGCCTGGAGAAGTAGCAATTACACGGAGCTAGGAAGTAATATTTAATAAACTTTGATCCAGAAATATGTGTGCAATTGTGTGCTACAATTTTTAATAAATACTTTCTATTTATGATTAGGAGCTCTACGGGACGAAAAATAAGTCCGGATGGAAGACATGTTCTATAGTTTCTTCAGTCCTAACCCACGATATGCTGAACTAGGAGTGACGGGAGTGCGCATAGAGGCATCTTTATTGTGTGCGTAAAATTGCAGTTATTGGAGGTACGGGAATCTACGACAAGAGCTGATTAAGCACGAGACCTTCCTACATACCGGCGCTCAAGCAGATGGCAGCACGATGGACCATACCGTAGAACTGAACCGAGGCCCAGCAGCAAAAGACGACGGTAGCGAAATGTTGGGCTAAATCCATATCACAGTCCAAAATGGAGGAGCCGCGAGGTCGCAATACAACAGGTAAGTTTGAACAGATTTTTCTTTTAACGTGAGAGAGGGACAGTTCAGCTTCGCATATTTCTCTTTGTAAACAAACGTTCATTATGCCTTAATGGCGATCATTTATATATGCTTAGGACTAATGCATGTGTTCTCTGTGTTATTTAGCTTTGAATCGTTTGTGTACGGTTACGAGGGTGTTAGGATTAAATTAGGTTAGTTCTATAGTCATGTTAAGTAGTGTTATTCTTATTGGGGATTAATTTATGGAAGCTTGTGGAGCTAGGATCATTGAAAGTTAAGGTATAGGAATTTCATGTTATGTTAATGTGCATGAGCTTTTCAGATACGCAGAAGAAGCTGAGGATGCTAAATCCTAACGTTGCACTAGAAAGGGTTTTCGAAACATTTCCGGCAAGCTAACACATGGCTATGCACGTGGTATGAACCGGGGTCCGTTGCATGAAAAAAGAGATTTACGGAGTATACTCCGGATGTTTTGGATAGCCTGAAGCAAGGTCAAACATGTAGGCCTGTGAATTATGAGTCTGAGGAAAATGATTCCGGACCAGAGAGATATGCTATTATGTATTATCGAGAGGCCAGATGCACCCGCAGCCTGTCCCTAGTGCAGGAATGAGCATTGGCTCAGCTGAGAGTTGCCTTGGGCTGTCAGGGGACCCATTAGCCATGTGACAATAAGCAGATGTGAAAGAGGCTTCGCCGTGTAGCTATGTGTGTCGGCAGACAGATATATGTTATTGTTTGAAACAGCTATTGCCTCAGTAAAGGTAAGGCCAATGAACCTCGCTCCAGAAGACGACCCAGAGATACGATTACATCACCAATCCCTCAAGTCAAGTGTGTATTCTGTGTGTTTATTTCATATCCAGTGGATATTTGTGATTTGTTTATTGTCGTTGTTTTGTTGTGTCTCAGGATTCGTGTTTGTCATTTTATTGTACATTGCTGGAGGGGAAGCACGTATGCATTTTAGGGGTTGAAAGTTTCAATCCTTGTCTTTGATTATGCGATCGGGCTCTTATTAGCTTCATTACCTTTTTGGGGTATCAGAAAGTCCTAAACTAAGCATTCTTGTGATTATGTATCCCAAATTTAGATGGGAATAATTTTAATCTTAGTTTTCTTATATATGCGAAGTTTTCTGTTGCTTATCATGTTCCAGGACGTTTAAGTACGACGCAGATAGTCGATTCTGTTCAAAATTATTTAAATATACAGTGCAGTGTTTATGTAACTCCCCACAGATTCCAAGATTAATGATTTTTGACTTGTTTAGACAGGCTAGGTCCTGATGCCACTTGATGGTTAACAACACTAGTTGTAATCGAAATTTTATCGATTTGTCTAAGGGAATTTTTTTTCTCATCCATCTTTTATGTTTTAGCATATTAAAATATGTTCATAAAAGTTTTAGTCCTCATTTTTTCACACAAATGCAATTACTGTCCTACTTACATCTTTAAGAGATCTTATTTGGTGTTTCTTGGAGACCAAAATTACGGACGTTCCGCTGGCAATGCCTCTGAACCAGCCAGGTCAAAAGAGGACAAGAAATATGGTAAATTGTGGCTTATTACGTTTTGTCCCACTTTGTTTTTGGTGATTTATTTGTTTGCTGACCCAGTAAGGTACAATATCGAGTTGCCGAAAGAAAATATAAAACCATATTCTAAGTCTTTTCAATAAGGCGTAATCAAAAAGTTTTCGTTTGAGGGCGTTGCTGCAGCGGACATGCAACGTAGCGCGACTCTGATGCGGGTATATGAGCACGGACATGTGGGCAGTCGTGTCGTGCCGAGGAGCGTGCGTTAAATGCAGCCAAGTGAACTATGCCGACGTTATTACCAAATGCGGCCAAAGAGAACCAACATGCTGTTATTCTGTTCTTGGCTGCTGAAGGACAAACACCGGTGGACATCCATCGGAGAATGAAGACTGTGTATGGGGCAGCATCAGGGGCGTATTCTCCTTGAATGCAAGGCATTCATTGCATGCGTTATGATAACGCAAAGAACTGTCTAAAGTACGATTTTAGATTGTTTAAAATCAAATATTAACGATTTCATCTCTCAGAAGTTCAAAAATACGCGCAACTGTACTAGTTCCGTTGCTTGACTACTTGTGGTGCTGGTGTAGTCTCGCCATCTATTTCATTCTAAAAACAAAGAGACAGCAAACGGAGGAATTAAGGATGTAAGGCATTCAATCTTACAATTGCATTCGGTGGCAGATATAGTTCCGAAACCCTCCGAATGATGTCGCTGCAATTGAAAATTGGTCAGACTTTGTCACCCCGTACACGTGCTACCGTCTGCCATCTGTTAGCAACTTGGAGAAAGTCGGCATGTCCAAGTTTACAATGAACGGGACCCACGGATTACCCCCCCAGCGAGAACCCAATGTGACGAAACTGACCAACGCCACTGGGGTGACTTACCTCCAGTGCTTGATTTCTGGCTGACTAATGAGTTCATTCATTGTGTGTTTTGCTGATCAGTGAGTTCATTCTGTGTGTGTTGTTCCTGTGCAATTCGTCGTTTTCGGTGTTTTGTTATATTTTATGCATATGTGGTATTAACGATGGATGAGTCTAAAACGGATATAATTGTAAATATGTTTGAAAAGCCATTTACTGGCCGTTCGTTTGATGAAAAGATTCAAATAGTTAAAGCCGGGAGACCTCTCCCTTCCCTCACAAATTTATAAACAGAAAACAAGAATTGTGTTCAATCCAGAAACTTACACTAAAACTGTTTGGCTCTGCGACTCTGAGTCACGTCTGCCTCTGCGGTGTAGTGGTTAGTGTGATTAGGTGCCACCCCCGGAGGCCCGGGTTCGATTCCCGGCTCTGCCACGAAATTTGAAAAGTGGTACGAGGACTGGAACGGGGTCCACTCAGCTTCGGGAGGTCAACTGAGTACAGGTGGGTTCGATTCACACCTCAACCATCCTGGAAGTAGTTTTCCGTGGTTTCCCACTTCTCCTTTTCCTTGTCTATCCCTTCCAATCTTCCCATCCGTCATCAAGGCCCCTGTTCAGCCTAACAGGTCAGACCGCCTTGGCGAGGCACTGGTCATCCTCCCCAGTTGTGTCCCTCGACCCAGAGTCTGAAGCTCCTTGAGGCGGTACAGGTTGGATACCTCACTGAGTCCGAGGGTAAGCAGATTAAGAAAGAAAGAGAAAAGACTCCGAGTCACTAAACAAATTATTCTGTTGGCCTTGCTTATTGTTTGTTGCTGAAAATTCCCCTTGGAACAGCAAGAAACGTGGATATGCAGATCTAAACAATCTGCACGAGAAATCAGATTGTCATATCCACGCATGGATATCCTTAGGTACCTTTGGTAAAACTAGGATAGATTTGCAGTGGGATAAGCAGAACCAGGAAAATGTTCTATGGCACAACGAAGCCGTTAAGCAAAATAGGTAAATTCTGAAACGGCTGACTGCGGTGACGTCCTTTTTGGGGAAGCAAGAGTTACCATTCCGCGGGCACAATGAGGCTAGTGAATCCAACAACAGAAGGAATTACATAGAAGTAATTAAATTGTTAGCCGAGTTTGATGAAAAATTAGACAGTCACTTCAGAACAGCGAGTGCATTTACAGGTTCTCTCTACTCATTCAGAACGATTTAATTCAAAGCATATGCACCGTAATGATCGCTGAAATAAAGATTCAGGTTGGGAAAGCTAAATTATTAGGAATTATGATCGATGAGACTTCTGATGTCTCGAACTTTTCACAGTTATCTACTGTATTGTCCTCAGATACGTTCATAATGGTGATGTTGTTGAAAGATTTGTTGGTTTCTATAATGTGAGTTCTGATAGGACAGCGAATGCATTAGTGAGACTTGCGATGAGTGTCTGGACAACTTTGACTGCCGCTAAAAATTAGTTGCGCAGACTTTCGATGGAGCGGCGGTGCTTGCAGGACAGCTGAATAGTGTGCAAGCTAAATTAAAAGAAGTAGTTCCTGAGGATGTATTCACCCACTGCTACGCTCACAAGCTTAATTTAGTCCTCTCTCAAGCCGTGTCATGCACAAAAGAATGTCGTATATTATTCGCAACGATGAGTGGCTTTGCGAAATTTTTTAGTAATTCTTCTAAGAGAACTAATCTGCTGGACAGTATCCTCAAGGAAAGGTTTCCTAAACTAGCTCCAACAAGGTGGAACTATTCCGCCATTTAGTACAGACCATCGCGGAATATCATGCTCCCCTCCAAGCACTTTACGAAAGTATTTTGGAGGAACCTGGGAACTGGGATAACAATACAATTAATGAGGCAAGCAGGTTGCTCGCGAATATTATAGAAAATCATTTCAATTTTTTTCTGAACGTTTTAATGAAATATTTTCATTGACTGATGTCACATATAACATCCTTCAATCTAAGACCCTAGACATTGCATATTGCACCAGAGAAGTGAATTCTTTAGAAACTAAAATATGTATAATGTGAAACAGTGGATTTGCTAACATCTGAGACAGAACAGAAGAGAAATTTGATCCACCAAGAAAGAGAAGGAAGGAAGAAACTTCATTTTCGGTTAAAGATGAGTATAGGAGGGTTTACGTGGAAGTGCATGATATTACAGCTTATAAATCTCATATTTTGTCCCGTATTGGCTCAACACAACTAAGGTTAAGTTATAAGGAGATTCCCACCTTTCAATACTTGCAAGGTGGGAATCTCCTTATAACTTAACCTTAATTATGCCTAATATTATTCTAGCACAGTTAAAATATCGCTTCTGTTCATTAGGCGATCTGTCCTTCCTTGAAATGGTTGATTGTAAGAAATTTTGATTTTTTTCGGGCGATTTTCCTGAAGAGAAATTCAGTAAATTGATTGAAGTTTATGGAAAATATTTTGATATAGTGAACCCTTGACTTACCATTCCATCGTTGGTCGGCCACAGTTGCTACAGCAGAACAATATTGAACTCTTAAATCTTGGGGTCGTTGCGGGAATGTTTCGGTCATGATCTTAACCAAACGATGGGGTTCAGAAGAGAGCCTAACTACTTGAAATGAGGAGCAAATATGTACTTACTAACTTTTATTAAATTCTTAATGGCACAAAAAGGTATTTATATCAAAAAATTAATTATTAATTGTTAAATGTTTCAAACGCAGTCACATTGCATAGCGTTAAATCATTTATTATATTATCGAAGAATTTTCTTCGGAGAAAATAGGAATCTCATAAATTAGTGGACGCCGAAACTGAAAAAAATGAAAGGAAAACCTGAAAAATCGGGCACCTATTAATCCAAACGATAACTGAGAATTAATCCACACGATCCGTGGAAAATCTGACCTTCAGCAAGTAGAACGCCTGATTTACTCTTAATTAAGGTTATCCACCAGTCGAATACCCTTTCGGATACGGAACACCCACCGAATGGACCCTTAATCGAACCAAATTGACTATCAGTTGCTTTGGCTAGGTTGCGAAATATTATTGGAAAGCATGGTGTTCACTGCGAGTTGACAGCAGCATTCACAATTGAAACACCATGTATTTGTCATTTCATGACACCCTTAAGTTATAAAATAATCCCGATGCTAAACGTGCATCACCCCAAACAGCTGTTCAGAAGGAACCAACAACAACACGATCCGCGAGGATCTTTCGTTACATCGTTCTGAAGGAACAAAACTGCGAAATGCAAGAAACACTTATTCATCACGCTTTTAGAAGAAATGCCAAACACTGAAGTTAATTAAAAAGTGGTAAATCACTTGAAAAATATTATCAAACCAATTTTCAGGTTATAATTGGTTACGTTACGCTTAATAAAATTACAAGTCCTCATGGTAAAATAAAACAAAATTACAGAATTCTTTCCTACTTAATAATGACTACCATCACAGATCCATCTACTTATTGTTTGTCCCAACACACTACCTACAAAGTTATCAATTGATCGACCTCAACTACGTATAAAAATGAAAGAGCGACAAAGATTGAAAATAAAATATATTACTGGCTGACGAATCGAATCCGCATTCGTAACTCAAGTCTCACACACATACGCTGAGTGTCAGCGCGCATGCTGCCAAAGCAAAAACGGACAGCAGAACGACAAAACAATTAGTCCGTAAAATAAAATAAAATAATGGAGTTAATTAATCTCAAATAAGCATGGCAAACTGCAGTAAATATTCAATCACCGCTAGCTCAGTATCCAATATTGGACAACCCTCATATGCCGATAGTGGTTCCATAATCTTAAGTAAACACCTTCCAGCTGTTGAAGGCTGCACACAAACTTGGCCTCGTTATTACCGAGCTAACCCTCTTCACATTGCGTATACTACTGCAGACATTACCATGGCTCAGGTCACTTCGCAAAAACATCTAATCTAAGACTTGAGTATGTACAGCTGACATCCCAGACCTATCGTCTGGCTTACTTAGCGTCTGTGCAGCCTAACACTAACCTCTATGTACAAATACCTTCCTAATTCTATCGTTGAGCGTGAACTAGGACGTCTCATCATCAGTATACTCCTAGGATAACATGTGACGTCCTAAATCTATTGTCGAGCGGAAACTGGGTCGTATACGCTTCCCCTAGCATATCAGGTGAAATCGTAATTTCAACCAAACTCTGATATTTTTAGCTGTAAATCTGGTCGAAACTAATAACACACAACGAAACAAATCTTGCCACAGAAAGAACGCAAGTCGGGAAAATGCAACGAGTCCCTATCTTGTTACTAAAACGTGAAATTGAAAAATAAATATCGCGTGGCGAACAATCCACAACTCAAACACGATCTCAGCATGCGCAATGAAGTTTGGGAAAGAATAATGACTTCCAACACACGTCTGACACTACTTGACTATCGCCCAACAATAATCATCATCACCAAAAGAAATCCACACAGCGGTTTTAGGATGAAGCCCTCAAATCGCCTACGTTCATTTTTCCAAATATTCATATCGATGACAATCCAGTGAAACGAAATTCAATAAATTTTCACAGCCAAACATATTGCTTTAAAAACGTCCAATATTTCATCCCACAATGTTTCCGATTTAATGATAAATTACCGCCTTGTAATTTATGAACTTTACTGATTGGAAACTTATCATTACAGTCAAATAACACCAACCGTGTATTCAAAATGCTCTTCTATCGTCGAGGTCATATTAATGTAAGTTTCATTATACTGACTTTACGTAACTAGTCCCTTGATTTTTACTACCAAGATTTACAATCTTCTCCAGAATCGTTTTTCACTTGGGATCTTACTTGAAATTTACTGTGCCTCACACAATAATTCTCGAACCAACCTACTCCAGGTCTCATCTTTCGGATTGTTAGCGGAATATATTACAGCCTGCCACATAAATCTCACATTTAATATACAGCCTGTCTCAAAAATTCTTCGATTTGGCAAATATAGCCTGTCTCAAAAATTCATTCTCATCGCCTTCTCAGGGCGGTATTATATGAAATATCCAGGCTTTCTCTGCCTTCAACATTTCTACAACTCTTATCTCCACATATATAAATTCTTCGCTCTCAATCCATTTCTTATATTTCAAGATCCTCTCGTGACAAACAACTTTTATAAAAATACACCTTTTTATTTTACTGTTACTACAACTTTCGGACCTCGAGAATACCGTGATTTTCCATATCATCGACATGCACGATGTCATAAAATGTTTACTTCTCATGAATAAAACATAACTTTATCTGATTTCACTGGAATTTTCTAGACACCCGAAAACCTTGTAGACATACTTGTTAAATCCACTTTTTAACATAGGAAAATTTTATCCCGCGGTAGACATTATTATTATTATTATTATTATTATTATTATTATTATTATTATTATTTCGACAAAAAGTTTCTGAATTCAAACGATATTCGAAATTACGACATTCGCCACGACTACGTTATCATTATCACCTGCCTAATTTTCCTCACTTCGGACAATATCTCAAAGAATATTAACACAATATTTAAACGTAGCATTTTATAGTTTCTTGATGTGAATTTTACAATATTAAAGATTTTCACACGCTGACCAGAAATATAATACTTTCGCCTGATCTTCACAAAATATCAACCCAACACACGCAATGAAATATGGTAGGGACAAACAATAATCCAACTACAACATTGATACAAAATATTCACAGACCTGCGTTCGTAGCCATCCTCCTGGATTCTGGCTGCATCTAGCCAGCAAACCTCGTTTATTTTAGCCTCCCATGGCTATCTGGGATTTCTTCTCATATTTACACAGATAACTTAAATTACACAACACTCTACAACGCACTTTCAAAACGTTTACCAGGCGACGAGCATTTTTCTCAAATGATCACGTCCACTGCGTTCGCAGGACTGTCCCCTTCTCGCCCGACTACGGTCAGGTGTTCCAACAGATAAGAAACCAGACACAGTAGCTAACTTCAAACGCCTGTTTAACAGACACATACTGAATACCGAGAGAAATTCAATTACTTCTAAACCTTCAAAGTTTCCATCAGCGGCAGCTCAGAAAATTTCTATCATCCTCCGCTTCTAACAGTATATTTGAACCATACCCACCAACATGTAATAAGTTATTTGGAGACCAAATTTTCACACTTTTCTGCTGACGAGTGACGCGGGTTCCGCTGCCCCAGTAACCAAACAGAGACTGTCAAATATACGGAGGGAGATTTCTTTAATACTCTATGGGATGACGTTACTCACACCATGAAGCTTGGTTGTGTAATATGCTAATTCCGCATCCAATAGACCGATTTTCCTGAAATGTGTTCCATAACTTCGGACAGACTTACAATTTATTTCGGTGTTAATTTCATAATTTTCCCATACTCGCAACAGGCGAAATAAATTATTTCTGCCCGGGCGTTTCGCGGGTTTTCTTAATTTATCGACCTTGGCACGTGTCGCTAGCCCGCGGGTCGGACGCGGATTTGTCTCTAGGCTTAACTGCATTTATATTTACGCTGGGTGTTCTGTCTTCACGTAGGGATTAAGAATAATTTAGATTCTTTATTTCAGGATTTACTGGGTTGCCAAAATCTCTCGTTACCAAGAATTCCTTGAATTTGAAAAATTGTTGAAGATTCGAAGTCCACCGAAGTGTCCCAGCGTTTCACGAGCTTGCGGTCGGCTCGACACGGGGAGCTCGTTCCCACGAGACAGCCAGACTCATGAAATGCAAACATGGCCGCTCTCAAACAAGTAACTTTCGTTTGAAATAAATATTGAGAAAATTTAAAAAAATTCTCATCGTAGAATTATGGGCTCAATAGTACGACTTAAATTCGAATTGAGGGCAATGTTCACTTCTGAACACTTCAAATATAAGACTGTGGCACAAATTCAGAAATTCCTATTGGCCAGTGGTCTCCACAGCGGTCTTCCCGAGCTTCATAAGTTGTGCACATTGGTTACAGCTATTCCCTCTAGATCATCATCTGTAGAACGCTCTTTCTCGGCCCTAAAGCGAATACAATCTTTCGTCCGCAATTCTCAAAGTCATAGTAGTCTCTCTGCATTAGGAATGATATCTATAGAGAAGGATGTTCTTGTTGAGATGGAAAAAACGTGAGGACTTCTACTGTGACGTCAGCAAGGAATTCTGCAAAAAGAATCGCAGAGTCGAGTTCACCTATATATAATTAGGGTGACTAGTATTGAAATTTACTTAATACATTGTATTACTGCATGGTTACTAGTTGCATGCCTCGGTGGAGATTCCAGGATACGCCACTGGGCAGCATGTCTGTCGAAAACCACCGCTGTGCACCAAGTTCCGTGCGGGTCGCGTTTGTACACAAGACACCGCTCGATCTGGGAGGCCAGCCTCATCCATTACGGTCAACAATAAGCGGGCATAACCATTTGTGCGATTATTACGTCTTCGGTCCCCTCAAGAAGGCCTTGAAGTGTCGAACGAGGACGTGCAGCTGGCGGTTACGGACTTCTTCACGTAGCAGCACACGGGGATCCTCAACCTGGTGCGCCGGTGGGATAAGTGACTCAATGCTCACGGAGATTTTGCCTGATTGGCACCCTGATTCAGGACTGTACAGCCGTCGAACGAAAAGGTTTTGATCGCCCCTTATATGTACACTTTCTCCTTCATCCAGCCTCTTTACGCATCCAATTTCATTTCCTTAGTCACATTGTTTTGTTTCCTCTTCATCTCACTCGACATTTTCACAGTTAAAACAACACAGTACCCAAGCTGAAGATTTTTCCACATAATGATTCACTAAGAAATAGCCAGATCAATCCATGGAAAGTTTAAGTGAAAGAAATCTGTCCACGTTCTGCAAGCTATTAAATCTTTAAAATTATTTTTTCGTTGGAAAGTTCACCCGATATAATGGCTGACAGAAATAGACGGAAATGCGGCGAGTAATGAGTAGGTCTAAGTAGTTGATGCCAGCTGTACCAGCTGTCCATCTTCAAAAACTGCTACTTTGGGATTGATAGGATTTCCACCGAGCGAGTTACCGTGTGATTAGGGTTGCGTATCTGTCAGCTTGCATTCGGGAGATTATGGGTTTGAATCCCATCGTCGGCAGCCCTGAAAATGGTTTTCCGTGGTGATTTCCCATTTTCACACCAGGCTAGTGCTGGGGACTGTACTTTAATTAAGATCACGGCCGCCTCTTTACCAAATCTTGTGTCACCGAAAACGTTCGATGTGTTAGTGCGATGTTAAACCAGTAGCAAAAAAGTCCTGTACAAGTCACTTGTCACCAGGATCGTTTTTATGCATTACTGCCCCTAGTTATACCGCTTGACCACTGTAAGTACAGAAGTGAAATAATAGGACTAATTTCTTGATTAATCCGATATGGAAAAAGTCTTCTGCAGATGTCCTGTTTTACTGAATGTCGAGTTTCCAGAACTGTACTGTAACAACACTTTGCAAACAGGTGTCTGTGCTCACTCTTGTCAGCAAACAAAGAATACTGTAACATGAGATGGGTCGTGTGTTGCTTTATTTATTTTTGGACTGTATAATGTGTTCTACGTTTGGAAAAAGGTTTCGCGATACAGTCAGCACATAGTTGCTCTGGTTAAAGTCCGTTAAACTCATATGTTACCGCGACTCGGTCAATCTCATGCCAGAAAATGAAACCTCTCCTATACATAGATGGAATCGAACATTGAATTAACTTTAGCACCATACCTGTACAGTCGCTGTTGTGGAAGTATTTTATAGCAGTCGTACACATGTCCGGATTGGAGAAATATGTCCTTGATCCCAATGTGGCACGCAGATCTATCAGCTAAAGCTGGAAATAAATAGGGAATATCCTCAGTCAAAAGAGAGAATGGTCTGACAAGGAAATCGATGTCAGTCTTGAGTCCTTCAAATACTTGAGCGAAAACAGACTGTGTGACAGGTTCACAAGGAGACTGTGCTACTGTTGCGCGGCGGAACACATTCACTCCGCAGAGAACTTGCAAGGATCACAAAATGGCCTTCCCTATTGAAATGGTTTAAATAACAATAGCATATCAGATACAAGATATTCATCGGAGGCAGAGCAAGTTGGGAGCGGATATTCAGCAGTTGTGAGCCCATGCAATATTTCTTACAGGGCGAGTTGGCCGTGTGGTTAGGGGCACGCAGCTGTGAGCTTGCATCCTGGAGATAGTGGCTTCGAACGCCACTGTCGGCAGTCCTGATGATGTTTTTACGTGGTTTCCTATTTTTACACCAGGAAAATGCTGGAGCTGTTCCTTAGTTAAGACCACGGCCGCTTCCTTCTCACTCCTAGGCTTTTCATATTCCACCGCCTTTCCTATCCCGAATGACCTAATATATCTATTGGTCGGTGCGACGTAAAGCAATTTGCAATATTTATTCAGCTTTCACCTTTTCAATGGTCATGGGAACATCTGTCTTGACTTTGACCTTGCCTGTGATCGGCTAGCGTTCCTGCTATTCAAAGTGAAAATATCGAAAGTCAACGAGATTCGAACTGAGACCTTCTAGTCGGGGCTCCAGTGGCTCCCTTTCACGTGCTAAACAATAAGGAGAAGAGGGATAGTATGAAAAATGTTTCACGTGGATTTCACTGTTGTGCGAGAAAATGCGATTCGGAAAATGCTGCTACTACTACTGCTATAATACTGAACCAAACCCCATGGCGTAACAGCCCCGAAACGACCGTCGCTCAACAGGCTTGTAGATAATGAGGTGTCGTGTGGTCGGCACACCGAATCCTCTCGGCAGCTAGACTTCGCTTTCTCGACCGGACCGTAAGATAGCTCTTCACTTGCAAACGTAGGCTGAGTGGATCTCGAACTAGCTTTCAGATCCAGGTAAAACACGCACACTACAACTAACCCCCGGTGCCGGCACTATTAGCCTACTACCTGCCTACTACTACTACTACTACTACTACTACTACTACTACTACTACTACTACTACTAGAGGATAAGGTCCAAACCATAGAAGACACCGGCACTACTACTACTATACTACTACTTCTACTAGAGGATAAGGTCCAAACCATAGAAGACACAAATGAAGAAATAACTGCAAATTGTCAGTGGATATATTATCCATTGCATAAGTTACAAACATGAACATTTGACATGCAGCAGTTGTTCGAGTACAACTCAAGTTTTAATGAAATG
Source organism: Anabrus simplex (assembly GCF_040414725.1). Taxonomy (NCBI): domain Eukaryota; kingdom Metazoa; phylum Arthropoda; class Insecta; order Orthoptera; family Tettigoniidae; genus Anabrus; species Anabrus simplex. The sequence continues at coordinate 137,499,331 of NC_090266.1, read as the reverse complement.
TGTCACTTTGTTAGGTTTTCATTCAGTGGTATAAATCTGAACGTCAGAGATAAAGTACCGTAAATGCAAAAACGATTACTTTGAAGATTTCAGAGTACGTGAATTGTTCTGGCCATGTCAATCAATCACTACTGATCTGCATTAAGGGCAGTCGTCCAGGTAGTAGATTAGTTATTTGTTGTTTTTCTTGCCCTTTCTTAAATTACTACAAAGAAATTGAAAATGTATTGAACATCTCCTTTGGTAAGTTATTCCAATTCCTAACTCCCCTTCCTATGAACGAATATTTTCCCAAATTTGTCCTCTTGAATTCCACCTTTATCTTCATAATTTGATCTTTCCTGCTTTTAAAGACACCACTCAAACTTATTCTTTTATTGATGTCATTCCACGCCATCTCACCGCTGACAGCTCGGAACATATCACTTAGTCGAGCAGCCCGCCTCCTTTCTCCCAAGTCTTCCCAGCCCTAACTTCGTAACATTTTTGTAACGCTACACTTTCGTCGAAAATCATCCAAAACAAATCGAGCTGCTTTCTTTGGATTTGTTCCAGTTCTTGAATCAAGTAATCCTGGTGAGGGTCCCATACACCGGAACCATAGTCTAGTTGGAGTCTTACCAGAGATTTATGTGCCCACTCCTTTACAGACTTACAACAACCCCTAAATACCCTCATAATCATGAGCAGAGATCTGTACCCATTCTCTACAATCATATTTATGTGATTTCCCCATTGAAGATATTTCTTTATATTAACACCTAGGTTCCTACAATGATCCCCAAAAGAAACGTTCCGCCCTACAACGCAGTAATTAAAAGTGAGAGGTCTTTTCCTATTTGTGAAACTCACAACCTGACTTTTAACCCCGTTTATCAACATACCATTGCCTGCTGTCCATCTCGCAACATTATCGAGGTCATTTTGCAGTTGCTCACAATCTTGTAACTTATTTATTACTGTATGCAGAATAACATCATCTGCAAAAGCCTAATCCATGTTTCGACTTCTTTACACATATCATTTTTGTATTAAGAAAACATAAAGGTCCAATAAAATTGCCTTAAGAAATTTTCCTCTTAATTATTACACGGTCAGATAAAGATGCGCCTACTCTAATACTCTGAGTTATATTTTCTAGAAATATAGCTACCCATTCAGTCATTCTTTCGTCTAGTCCAATTGCACTCATTTTTGCCAGTAGTCTCCCATGATCTACCCCATCAAATGCAATAAATAGGTCAATCGCGATACAGCCAATTTGACCTCCTGAATCCAGGATATCTGCTATATCTTGCTGGAATCCTACAAGTTGAGCTTCAGTGGAATAACATTTCCTAAACCCGAACTGCCCTCTATCGAACCAGTTATTAATTTTGCAAACATGTCTAATATAGTCATACATAATGCTTTCCCAAAGCTTACATGCAATGCATATCAAACTGACTGCCCTGTAATTTTTAGCTTTATGTCTATCGCCCTTTTCTTTATACACAGAGGCTACTATACCAACTCTCCATTCATTTGGTATTGCTCCTTCATGCAAACAATAATCAAATAAATACTTCAGATACGCTACTATATCCCAACCCATGTTCTTTTGTATATCCCCCGAAAGCTTGTCAATTCCAGCTGCTTTTTTAGTTTTCGACTTTTGTATCTTACTGTAAATGTCAATGTTATAATAGGTAAATTTGAATACTTCTTTAATATTAGTTACCTCCTCTATCTGGATATTAACCTTGTAACCAACAATCTTTACATACTGCTGACTGAATTGAATAATTCTGCCTTTTGCAGATCCTCGCATTCACACTTCCCTTGTTCATTATGATTCCTGGATTGTACTTCTTGGGACCAGTTTCTGCCTTGAAGTACCTATACGTACCCTTCCATTTTTCACTAAAATTTGTATGACTGTCAATTATGCTTGCCATAATGTTATCCTTTGATGGCTTCTTTGCTAGATTCAGTTTCCTGGTAAGTTTCTTCAATTTCTCCTTATTTCCACAGCCATTTCTATCTCTATTTCTTTCCAACTTGTACCTTCATCTTAGTCTCCTTACTTCTCTGTCATAATATAGTGGATCTATTTATTCCTTACCACCTTTAAAGGTACTAAACTGTATTCATATTCCTCAACAATTGCTTTAAACCCATCCCAGAGTCTGTTTACATTTTTATTTACCCTTTTCCACCAAAAATAGGTACTTTTTAAAAACTCCCTCATGCCTGATTTATCAGCCATATGGTACTGCCTAATAGTCCTAATTTTATGACCTTTTCTATAATCATTATTTTTAACTACGGCAAAAACAGCTTCGTGTTTTCTAATACCATCTATTACTTCGGTTTCTCTCTAGAGCTCATCTGGTTTTACAAGCACCACGTCCAGAATATTCTTCCCTATAGTTGTTCGACTCGTTGGCTGAACGGTCAGCGTACTGGCCTTCGGTTCAGAGGGTCCCGGGTTCGATTCCCGGCTGAGTCGGGGATTTTGACCTTAATTGGTTAATTCCAATGGCACGGGGGCCGGGTGTATGTGTTGTCTTCATTATAATTTCATCCTCATCACGACGCGCAGGTCGCCTACGGGAGTCAAGTAGAAAGACCTGCACCTGGCGAGCCGAACCCGTCCTGGGATATCCCGGCACTAAAAGCCATACGACATTTCATTATTTCCCTATAGTTGGTTCAATCACCTTCTGAATCGGCTGCCCTTCCCATGTTAACTTATTTGCCATTTGTCATTCTTCCTGTCGTTCGCATTACCTTCCCAAATGACATTTAGTAAATTGAGATCTCCGTTATATTCACGTTCCTTTCCATATCGTTTTCCGCATACCGGTAGCTGATTATCTTGTCAAATAATTGTGAATCGGTGTCAGCGCTACCCTTTCCTGGTCTGTACACTCCAAAGACATCAAGTTGCCTATTATCATTAGAGATGAACCTTACACCTAGAATTTCATGTTTGTCGTCTTTAACTTTTTCGTAGCTTACAAATTCTTCTTTCACCAGATTGAATACTCCCCCTCCTACCATTCCTACCCTATCTCAACGATACACACTCCAATTCCGTGAGAATATTTCTGAATCCATTATGTCATTTCTCAGCCATGATTCAACTCTTATTACAATATCTGTAAAGTAAATACCTATTATATTACTTAATTATATTCCTCTCCTTACAATACTTCTACAGTTCAACACTAATATTTTTATGTCACCCCTACTTGACTTCCAGATCCCTGTTCCCTTATCACCGCTCTCTAGGCCACCTCGTTTCCCTGAATGTACCTCCCTATAACCCTTCTAAACAAATTTCCTAACGTATATGTACCACTGCGGTTTAAGTGAAGGCCATCTGAGCGCAATTCCCTATCTGTTACTCACCCATTAGGATCTAGAAATGTCACTCTCAGTTTCCCACATACGCATTCCATAGTCTCATTTAAATCCACAATCACCTTCCAGACAGTATCCCTCCTAAACAGTATTCCACTGATAACAATCTCCGCTCCCTTAAAATTAATCCGTACTGCATTTACCAGATCCCTTACATACCCAACTGTGTTGGTACTTATACCTGCTTGTCTTACGTTGTTTGTACCAACGTATAACACTACTACCTTATCCTTTCCCTCCTCCTTCTCTTGTACTTTCCTCAACATCTGCCTTAACCTGATTCCTGTGTAATACTCCACCCTGTTTCCCTTTCCTCCACACACTTTCTCCACATATCTAACAATGGAATCCTCCATGACCAGAGCCTCAACCCTACCCACCTCAATTGATACCATCACCTCCCGATCAGCCCTATCTTTCCTCACTGCTCCAGAGGCTATTTCATCCTCTCGTTTCTCCCTCCCAAGACCCTGTTCCACCTGTCTTTTCCTATCCTCTGTTCTACACTTCCCTTTCCTACCTTCTCCTTTCCTCCTACTTCCGCCGGGCTGAGTGGCTCAGACGGTTAAGGCGCTGACCTTCTGACCCCAACTTGGCAGGTTCGATCCTGGCTCAGTCCGGTGGTATTTGAAGGTGCTCAAATACGTCAGCCTCGTGTCGGTTGATTTACTGACACGTAAAAGAACTCCTGCGGGACTAAATTCCGGCACCTCGGCGTCTCCGAAAACCGTAAAAGAGTAGTTAGTGGGTCGTAAAACAAATAACATTATTCCTCCTACTTCCACACTTCTCGGCAACAGTTCCCAGTTCCTAACTTTCTCTCTGCTGTTCTACCTGCAGTGATTCGTACCGATTTCTCACAGACACCTGTCCTGAATTGTGATCCTGGATAGAGCCCTTAGCCTGCAATCTACTTCCCTTTAAAACATTAGACCATCTGTGTTCTGCAATCCCCCCTTTCCTTCCCGTCCCACTTTTACACCTACTGTATCTTGTACATTGGCTGAGGGAGGCCTATTTTCCTTCCCGTCCTCTGAGGGAATGGTAATTATCTCCCTCAAACTCTCTAACTCCTCACTCATTCTCCTTAATGCTTGGCCACACCGACAGTTCCTACACTTGCACTCCTTAGCCATTCTTTACTGAATAATGAAAAGAAAAGGAAAATTAAATAACTTATTCTGTGCAAAATAAAGATGAAAGGAAAGAAATATTGTCTAGGATAGTACACAAATATCACACGACAATAAGATAATTAATATAGGCTACTACTACACTACAAAACTACTTAGTTGTACTAAATTTTTATCCTACAACATCCCCACAGGATGTTTTATAATGGGTACTCTTATTGTATGTGTATGTTTCGCATGAATGAAGATTGGCTACGTGTGCTACTGTCGTATGTGCAAGGAGAACCCATTGATAAACTATGGTAAGTGATCACACAACTGTTAATCCTTACTCCTTATCGTACTGGCTCTTACGATAATTTACCATGGTCAGAACTGTTGATTCGACCTGCCTTCAAGGTAGTATAACATGAGCCTAAGTAGCTTCATTCTCCTCTCCTGTAAAGTTACCGAAATGTTACCTTACAATAGTTTACCTCTGACGTCCGGAAATATAAGCTGCCTTTAAAATTATTTAAGAATAACAAGACATCAAGGCATTAAACATAAAAATTAAAAATCATAATAATGATACTAAAGGTAAATAATAAATTCACATAAGATATACTGGATACACTATTTACAAAAGTCGCAAATATATCGTCGCTGGAAAGGTAAAAGGTTGTATTCCACAAAGCTCTTCCTATCAATTATTCTCCTTAAGACTGGTCACGCCTCCCAGCCACGTATGGATATGCAGTCCATCAGAACAAATTTTGTTGTGTTCATTTTCCTATGCCTATGTGTAAAGGAAAATGAACCTTACAGTACCGTACTGTAGGAATGTACGTTTGCATTACGTATTTACGCACTCCTAGTGTACAATGCATGTAAGGTTCATTTTCGTTTAGTCGTTGACATAGGAAAACGAACACAACGGACATTGTTCTGATGGACTGCGTATCCATATGTGGCTGGGAGGCGTGACCAGTCTTAAGGAGAATAATTGATAGGAAGAGCTTTGTGGAATACAACCTTTTACCTTTCCAGCGACGATATTGTTCCTTTTCTGCACCCTCACAGTCACTGTGTGGATAAAAGACAGATGAAACGAAATGATATTGGAGAGTGTTGCCGGAATTAAATATGACAGGAAAAACCGGAGTACCCGGAGAACAACCTTTCCAGCGTCCGCTTTGTCCAGCACAAATCTCACATGGAGCGACCGGGATTTGAACCAGGAACCCAGCGGTGAGAGGCCGGCGAACTTCCGCCTTAGGCACGGAGGCTCGAATAATAATAATAATAATAATAATAATAATAATAATAATAATAATAATAATAATAATAATAATAATAATAATAATAATAATAATAATAAAATCAGAGAATAGATATATAGCAAACATATTAGTCTGCACATTTCTTGATTTAAAAAAACCTATGATTCAGTTGATCGCGAATCACTCTTCCATATATTGAAAGAACACAGTTTAGACATGAAAACACCTCCATTCATATACAGACACCGACGGACACGAAGTCCGACATTAAATTCATGCGGGAAATCTCAGATCCCTTTGAAATCAAAATGGGAGTAAGACAAGGAGATGGACTCTCACCTTTACTCTTCAACTGTGCCGTTGAAAAAGTGATAGAAGAATGGCGCAAACAGAAATTGGTCCTCAAAATTAACCAACCGATCACCTTAGGCAGAGGAAAATTGTCGATAGATTGAACTAAGTTACAACAAAAATGTATCTTCAAGCACACAAAACTAAGACATTACAAATAGTCATTATACCAGAATGTCTTTAAGGACCAGAAACGCTAATTTTGAACAGGAAAGCAGACTTTGAAAGCATTGAGAAAAAGGAACGCAAAAACAAAAGAAAAATTCTAGGCCCACAACTCGCCGACGGATGCAGACAGGAAAGCAAACAACAGTCTACACAGATAAGTTCGTAGCGACATTAGAAAATTCAAGTTAAGATTCTATGGACATATGAAAAGAATGCACCTAGATAGTCTAGATTTACAAAGCAAATAGTGGAATTCTGCGAAAATAAAGAGTAGGCTAAAGCCAAAACAGACACAAAGAAACGGATTGGTGAAATCAAATCCGATATGAAAAAGGCAAGAATTACACCAGCAGATGTACAAAACCGTGTAATCTTCAGATCCAAAACTCACAAATGGCAAGTTGACAAAGAGGAAAAACCAAAGAAAAAGACTGGCGGTCTGAAGACAGGAAGGAACACCAGAATAAACGAATGAAAAAAATATGGACACAAAGGAAAGCAAATAGGCTACACACCATTAAGTAGGCCTACTTTGCGTAGTCCTAATGGGCTTATTTGCATAGACTATATAATAATAATAATAATAATAATAATAATAATAATAATAATAATAATAATAATAATAATAATATTCTATCTCATGACCTGTACCAACACTCAGACACATTTAGGAAAAGGCGTTTGAAATTTTATGGACATATTCTCAGAATGAGTAATCAGTGATTGACCAAAAGAATCGTGAACCTTGCCCTATAAATGAACGTTAAAAACAAATGGCTGCTCGAAGTTGGAAAAGATCTTCTATCCCCTTTCCCATATATGTGGGGCCGCGCGTGCGAACTATGTCGCACATGTGGATATGCCCCTGTTTTATGGCCGGATGCCCTTCCTAACACCAACCCTATATGGAGGGATGTAATAACTATTGAGTAGTTTTGCGGTGGTTGATAGGGTAGTGTGTTGTCTGCATATGAGGAGGAAAGTGTTGGATCAAGTAGGCCTACAAATATCCAGTCCCCGAGCCAAATAAATTCATCAGAACGAGCGAGTTGGCGAGGGGTTAGGGCCGCACAGGTATGAACTTGCATTCAGGAGACAGTGGGTTCGAATCCCACCGTCGACAGCCCTGAAGATGGTTTTCCGCGGTTTCCCATTTTCGCACTAGGCAAATGCTGTGGTTGTACCTTAATTAAGGCCATGGCCGCTACCTTCCCAATCCTAGCCATTTCCCATCCTTCCGTCACCGTAAACTTTCGATGAATTAATGCGACGTTAAATAATATTAATAATTAGATGCGATTAAAATCCCCGATACGGTAGGGAATCGAACCCGGGACCATCTAAACCGGAGGCCGCCTTAACTCTGACAATTCACCCAAGGAGTCGGACAACAACAACAACAACAACAACAATAATAATAATAATAATAATAATAATAATAATAATAATAATAATAGACTAATAATAATAATAATAATAATAATAATAATAATAATAATAATAATAATAATAATAATAATAATAATAATACAGTTCTTACGTTCCACTAACTACTGTACTTTCATGAACTTTGGAAACACGGAGGTGACAGAATTTTGTCCTGCAGAAGTTCTTTTACGTGCCAGTAAATCTAAGGACACGAGGCAGCTGTATTTGACCTCTTCAAATACGACCGGACTGTGCTGGGATCGAACTAGCTAACTTCAGCTCAGAAGGCCAACATTCTACTGTCAAAGCTATTCAGCCCGGCACACGCAGATCTATTAGTAGGCTAAATTTTCTACGAACGGTTAGGTTATTATTATTATTATTATTATTATTATTATTATTATTATTATTATTATTATTATTATTATTATTATTATCATTTTTCCCAGTTTATTGGGGCAGGCGCTTGATGTGGGTATGGCCCAGTTTTATGGCCGGATGCCCTTCCTGACGCCAAGCCTGCATGGAGGGATTTATTCACTATCGCGCCTTTCTGTGGTGCTTGTTAATGCTGTAGACGAGGAGTAGGCCTATATTACAGAAGTGTATTAAAGTAAAACAAACACCCAGTTCCCCCAGTCAGAGGAATATAGCCTAATCTTATCGTAGCCTATAGGCCTAGAGGAATAACCTCCACCCCAGCCTGGAATCTAATCCGAGGCACTCTGAACGGAATACCAGTACGCTGACCATTCAATCACGGAGCCGATTATTATTATTATTATTAGACTATTATTATTATTATTATTATTATTATTATTATTATTATTATTATTATTATTATTATTATTATTATTATTATTATTATTATTATTATTATTATTATTATTTACAAATATTAAGAATGAATTGAAAAAGAGGTGAGCCTCACAAAGGCAATAGCAAGTTACATATCAAATGCTTCAAATCTGAAACTTACAACTTGATACAGTCCTGTATACATAGTCTGTTATATGCATACATGGGCTAGGCCTATGTTGTCCATCCGTTTTTAACCAACTGAACAAATTCAGGCATTCATTTATAAATTCACTCATTCACGAGATCTGACGTATCTTCCATTAGTCTAATTATTCTGTTTGTCTGTCAGTCACTCGTGCATACATGAGGCAACGTATTTTTACAATGTTCTTTATGTGTGATTTAAATTTTGGAAGAAGTTCATGGCACACCTATCTTTGTGTTTTACAAACTTGGAAACACCTATAGAAACAGTTCTGTGAGTCAGATATACCGGGAAAGGCCTTACGAATCTTGCTGATTTCTTAGTGCACACGGATTTGGATAGTACGAAGCTTTCTTGGCTTGCAGGATGGGACAAAGCTGTACAGAAAGTCGTATATTTATTGATTTTGTTTGCTGACGTCACGCGCTATAAGACGTAATGGTATGCAATATTATTAAAATGTAATTTGCTTAAACGGAACATCATCATTTGATTGTAAAGTAGTGCGTGCGAGGTGTCTGGAAGGTAAACAGCCAGGGAGCAGTTGACCCTGAGGCCTGAGGCTGCAATCCCTGGAGGAGCGTACGCTTCTGCCGGCCCCCTCCCTGCCCCAGACAAGTGGGCAGTCGGGCGACGCTTGCTCATTGGCTGCGTGTCAAGTGAGCACATTCTCGCTCGTCTTGCTATTGGTTGAAATTTTGCCCACCGACAGCCATTCACAGTGTAAGGCCAAACTAGTGAAGCGCAGGCAAGTGTCTCTCGCCGCGCTTGCTTGCCTGTCACAAATATACAGCAGCATATACCTTTCCCTATTAGCGGGAGAAATATTCACGGTATCAACATTACGGTTTTCATCACTGGAGGCGAGTGGAAGTTGAAGAAACAACAGCTGCTGAGACATCATTACGACGTGCTCCTCATGTGCTAGCTAAAGGACTTACACGGTAAGTGCCAGGGACTTCGCGAAATATAAAATCTACCCGCAGCGGGCCGGGGTGCAGCATGGGCGTGAAATCGTTCGGGGTCAGCGAATGGTAAAAAGGAACGGGAAGCCTGTTGGGGTCTACGAAGTTGCCGTGAGTTTCTTTGAGAGGGTTCTTTTTGCACAACAGTAGTAATCAAGCTTTGTAGACCAGGTGAGCGGAGCGACCGATCTGGAGCGGACACAACTTACCAGGTAATGTCTCTTTGTTTATCTTTATTAGGTATGGGAATAACCGAGTGCACATAATAATTTTGTTGCTTCCATTTACAACTTTTGCATCGCCCGTGACCAGTGAAGAAACTATCACGAAAATATTATTTTTTCAGGAAAATATCTTCGATATTGATACTAGATTAAAAATTAAAGATACTTGTGACAAGACAAACTGTACCTGATACTAAGGAGCCTTCCTATATAAAATACGCAGATATTTTCCCAAATTCTTACAGTTAAACTTAATACTAATTTGTGTTACACAAATGTAGGCCTACAGTGAAAAATGGACTGAAATCCTTGGGACCATTTTTCCAATTTTAATTTCGATGTGAGAAACAAATACATTCTAGTTTCGGTTACCAGCATGGTACGAGATGTAGATTGTCATTCAACATATCACTCTACCAGGCTGAACCATGAAAAGTAGCATCAAACAACAATAAACGCCTAGCAGCACAACTATCGACAGTTGAGCATACCTGCCTACAATGGATATTATATCTTAACTTCATAACTTTAAAAAACAATGTGTAACTTATTCTAAAACACAATGAAAAATCAGCGGTGTTCGTAGATAAATTCATTGTCGCTGTCGGCGGATCAACACGTTGTTGCTGAATGCTTTGATGACTTTAAATGTATTAATTTAGGTGAAAATACGTTCGAAATATAACTGTGCAAATTACCTAATTCCATATTAATGTTGTAAGTGGTATAAACTGGCATGCATTTTGTGTTATAGTAATCTACTGGTGACATAGCCTAGAGCCTAGACATTTGCGGATTTCTACCACACAGTCCTGACTTCCCAAGACTAGAACATCTATTGTCAATAACCAAGAAAAGTTACGACTAAGTCTATTGTGCCACGTCTTTGTGTTACCTAATTCATTGGCCTGAATTTCGGCGCATTGCCAATATGATACAGACTATAGTATTTTTTGTATCGCTGCGTTACCGAAGTTATCTACGTAAGAATGTTGCACTCATTGCTATGAAATAGCCTAAGTTACAATGTAGCCTGTATAGGACATTCTGTGTTTGGGATTACCGTGTGCACTTCTGCTGAGATTCAGTGTAAAACATGCTTCCTTGCTGCCCTTCTAATTCCGATATGGTCTAGTAGGAGATGTGTAATCATACGGGTATTTACTGTAAATACTACTACTTTTAAATACTACTCGACAATATTTTTCCGGTCTAGACTACTGTTACCGTTTCAAGTAATCGCTTGGCACGTTAATGAAACTTTCGAGTGCTAAGCCCTAACATTTGTGCACATACTGTGATATAGCAGCTGTTTAGGTACAGTTTATTAAGTAAGATGAAAGATGCATCCATTACTAGCGGGTATCCTTTCTATAGGGATGCATAAAGAAAGCTTGTAGCCTTTTATCTGCTGATCATACGGCAGGGAGGCGCAAATATATCTTAAACCCCAGACGGGAGGTATGTCCATCAGGTGTCTATTTTCTTAAGACGAGGAAAATATTAATAGGGCCTATTGAAAGAAAATATTTTTTGTAACGTAATCTTTTACGTTTAGACAAACTGGTGCGTTCTCAATAGACTACTCATAATTAAACTAAGTGCATAAGAAAAAACTTCTGAAAAAGTACACAAGGTAATTGAAATAAGGATTCGTAGCGATAAGACCTTTGTTCTTCATATCAAGGTGCAAACAGCCTGATAATTATGTCAGCGTTCCTTAAAAAGCATTCATTACATTCCGCTTCATCCCTGAATTCGTCAAACTTTTAGGTGGTTATAAAACGAAAGGAGAATTAAGCTGTCGTGGTTTAACTTGGCAATAAAGCCTAAATTAGGAACGTCGACCGTATTACGAAGTATATGGAAGTAACAGAATGATGAATGATGCGCATTGACGCGACATCGACATTTGGCATCGATAAAAATGTTAATGTTGGTTGCAAGAATTTATGCTGTTAGGAGCCGATAATGTGGAAATATTTCCACTACCGAGATTCTCTCTTAAATATTTCTTACAAGAACTTGCAGGTCTGCTTTTTTTCGCTAATAGGCCTACATAGCAAATTTTATACGTGTAAGTTATACTTTCCTCCATTATCCATTAACTACTGAGAGCTATAAAAAATGAATGTGAATATTTTTGTCATAACACTATAATGCTTTATCTCATAATAATTAGGAGGGGAAGAATCTGCATGCTGAGATCAAATACAACTTCACCGTGGAAGTAACTTATAGAAAGGAAACTGTGGAAAGTGATCTGGACGTTTTTGATCCATTGACCCATCTCATCACATTTTGAGTTCAATAGTTAAGTAGACACCAGCGTTCAAAGCTGAATAAAAATTCTCGATAACTAGGGCCTAAGTGTTGTACCGGTATTATTATTATTATTATTATTAGACATGATTTTAAAATGTATCTTTGCATTAAGAACACGTACTAATGTTGTCGTGAGACATTTATACTACTCTACAGTCAATTAAATTAGGGCCTGTAAGTAGCGAGTTAAGGCTTGCGCTGCAAATTGTTGTTAACTCTTTGTTTAACTAAAATACTTAGTTAATGAATATACAGTCCTACAGTATTGTGATCATTCGTCGTTATGGTGAGATGGTTTCCATATTGGAAGGTCCGTTAATTTATTAAACTATTCATCGAAAGCCATTCCCTATCAAATTAATTTCTGGTCGTGAAGATATTGTATTCATTTTGCACACATATTATTGATCCTGAAACTTCCACTCTTAAAACAAAGGCCTATCATATTTTTAAGCTGAAAACGTAGCTTTAATTGTAATCATATTTCAGTTAAAAGGCTCGCATGAAAATGCTTTAACGCCGTGATAACGCTAATATGAAGGTAGGAATAGGAGACATATGCTATGGATGTCTAAGAATAAAAACATATATTTACGACGTATTTTTGACGTGGAACAATTCCAACTTCGATAATTCAATGGGTCTCAATAAATGTTTCAGCGCATGGAGACGTCAGTGATAGCTATTTCTTGTCGTACTGTTTTTCGTTAAATAACTTAGATATAACTTAGGCTAATTTATATACTTTTTTATCCGAACATGGAAGGTTTAATAAAAGCATCAACTTATTCCTAATTGATACCTACTTAATAGAAGGGCGTGACTAGCTCGCTGGCTTTGCTCCTGGCTTCGCACTCAGAAGACTAAGGGGTTCGAATCCCGGTCGATCCTGGGTTGGGATTTAATCACAAATATATCTTGGTGTCAGGAAGGGCATCCGGGCTTAAACTCCCCGCCAAAACCAAAATGAGCTTGGGTGGCTCCAGCGACCCTGGAAATATCTGGGATAAGCTCAGGAAAGCTATTAGAAGTGGAAAATGTAATGGCCAGTGGTGCGGAAGAATGCCTAATAAACGAAGTTCTACACTTCTTTGATTCCAGACGTTATTAAGAAGCTACTAGTACACTTTGATTCTAATATCATATAAAATGATAACATTGTATAACATCCAAAGAGTATGATCAGAACATTTTTAATTTAGTGATCATATCAGATAATTCTGCAAATTATTCAGTGAACTTACCGATCGGAAGTTCGTTGAATTTGTTTGCCTAAAGGTTGCAAGGAAATATTTCGGTACAACCTTTTAAATATATATGATCTCTCTTATGCAAAATTATAAACTATCGACATTCTGAGTAGTTTTGGGCCACTGCTTTATTGAAGGTTTTAATGAAGTGTTTCAACTATTAAACATATTTATAAACTAAACTTAATTACTTATATCTTGAATTATATTTATAAATACTGATAGGCTATAGTATTTATAGGTCCACTGTGAAAACGACAGCGGGACGCAAGACGATTTTTAAAACTGAAAACTCGTATAACGTTATTTCTTTTCGTTTCTTCGTTAAAATATTAATTTACTTGTTCATAAGATACCGAACTGTACGCTGAATTCATTACTTGGATGATATCTGTCAGCTTATCAGTTACAATTGAATGGGAGATCAAATGCACAACACGGGATGTAAAATAGCAGCAAGCTTGTGAGGTTCTGTTTTCAACTCTTAAATTTGTGGACGTAGGACGAAGATGCATAGTCTCAAATCTCAACACATAATTTTTTGGGGGTGAGTTTTAAACTTCAAATACTTCCAGTACATCAGAGATTTGCAATGTGAAGATACTTGATGCAAATATGTGAATAGAACAGGCGCTAGAACAATTGAACTGGACGAAATATAACATTTTTACTGTCATCTGTGAGGTACAACACTTCGACTATGTAGTTTTAATCAAAACGATCAGAAGAGGTAAAAATAATTAAAAGTACACAAGTAGTATAGCTTTACTTTATCACTGTTTTGTTAAAGAAGAAAAAAAGGATTAGTGAACCTGTGTAGATTCCCCCAATAAAAAATAAAAACGATATAGGCCTACATAATCTTGTTTGAGAATACATACAGAACAGCAATCAACATTATTATTTACATATAGGAAAATCTAAATATTCAGTTTTAGGTCGTCTACTGAATAACGTAGCCTACATAGGTAAAGTTATCTCTAATATACTACGCAAAAAAATTAATGGAAATTCTGCCCTTGGCAAGTAGCATATTATGTGGGCATGTATTTCTTCATTCAATAAGAATGATACATTTAACTAATAATTATCGTACTTTTGACCTGGTAATAGGCCTATCTTCTAAAAAGAATCGTGCTAGGAGATACAAAGTTTTGCTCAGTGAAGGAATATTAATAAAAAAAGTAAGCAAAACTGGTCTTACGCAATGCACAGAAATAATGTAAGGCCTTTCCCAAAATTTATATTAAAAATATTTGTGGTTTTATGAGTCTGATAGCCTAAATGAGTTAGCACTGCGGTACAAATATAAACACTCCACTGGATGATAACTTCTCTACAAAATGAATAAGATCTGCCACAAAGTCACTACAGCACTATTCAAATATTTATAAAATAGATCTATGACCAAGTATCATACACAAATTAGAGTTTCAATATTGATCACGGTTGAGCACTTGACGTTACACAAAGACACGTATCCCCTCTTTATCTTGTTGCTATCAGCGTCGACACATTGTGCATAGTCATTCCCTGGGCACTCTTCTAGTGCTTGCCATTAATTTCCTTGTGAACTGCTCGCGGTGGAGAAGTAAACAAAAACCCAATTTCGCGGCGTGAAAGCGGTGATTGTGAGCCCGACATCCAGGGCGGCCGCAGCCCCTCCGTCAGCCGCCAGGCGGACACACTAATTGACTGGGGCCGTCACCCAAAGAAGACATCGCCATGGTACTCATGACAGAAAAGAATTCGGCGAAATTTAACATCATTCCAGGCATTCGTTTTAGATCTAAGCAATGTTTACTTTCAATGCAATCTGTATTCGTATAGTTTGTCTTATTGATAATATTTATTGTGGCACGCATTTTTTATTCTTTTACAATTCTAATCTACTTTAAACACTAGTAGGTTTATTGTGTAGTTCGAAAAATTATTTTCTTGTAATTTTAATTCGGCGAAATGCCTAATAGGCCTATGATAATTATCGTACTGAAGAAATACATAGGCCTAGTCATTTTGTTTTGTTAGGTAATAGTTACTGTACAAAAGTTTGCTGTTCATATTATTAATGCTGAGAACAATTGGGTTGGTTATAATAATAAATAATCAAAATAATAATGAATAATAATAACAATAATAATATTAATAGACTATAAATATTACTCTACGCTTGTCAACCTTATGGCTTGAATGGGTGTACATTCAACTGAAAAATATCATAAACGGGCTAGAATAGCGTGAAAACCACTGAAGATGAACAAAAATATATGAAATAGCCTACATAAAGTGGACATAGCCATATAAGTTTCTATCTTTTAGCTACCAAACCTCCTGAATTTTAGCACTAAAACAACCTCTGGACAAAACCGTCCAACAGTAAGCTACTATTTCCATATTTATGACAGGCCTGTACGTTTTTCTTTCCTTTTTTAAAATTAGGTGGGCAAACATTTGCTCCGTAAATGAAATTAGAACAAAACTTCCATCAATAAACAAAATGTGAATTTTGTATAAGCTATTATCATCCACTTGCATGGTTTTTAATTTTAATATATTAAAAGAAGATAATAATCTAGGTATTTCCGAATTTTTTTTATTTCTTACGATGATTCTCACTGAAATCATTATGGTTTCTTTCATGCTAGGTTTCGTCGTGTTGCTTACCGTTAGTTGTACCTTTTGCATACAAACCAGTGACGGTCTACACATCATGTTACGGAAATCAACAGGCTATTTAGAAATAATCTACTTAAACTCCTAATGAATTAATTGCGTAGCTCGGAAAATTCTTTCGTTATAATTTTAAATGGGCGAAATGACTATTATGTTCATTGCTGAATAAATACATTGGCATTTCAAGTTCTTTCTTTTAGAACAAGGCATGTTTAGGAAGAGTGCGCCTAAATGGACCAGCTGTTTATCCGCTGTTTGGCAACGACCAAAGCAAATATATTTCTGCTTTTTTGAAGTCCATAACATAGTTTGCAATTCAAATTTCTGCACGATTATTTCTAAAAAGTTGAGTAAACTACCCTCTTTTCGGAAAATTTATGACAAATCTAACTAGTATATTGCAAGCTGTCTAACTATATCATAAAATCGGTGTTTTTCCTTCTTAGACTGTGTCCTAGAATTCTTACTAACTTCACAGTGATAGTCATTACGCCCGTGACATGAAATTTCGCCTCACATTACAGTATCGTCCCACGACAGGTAGTTTCACATTACAGTATCCTCCCGCGACAAATCATCTCGCATTACAATATCGTCCCGCGACAGAATGTCTCGCATTACGATAGATGGATAGATTTACCATCAACAGGTTATTCGCCCAATTATAGATGATTCGATAAAACAATATAGCCTATAAAACAAATACACCTTAAATAAACACTAATTTCATAAAATAATAACCAAGTGTAAACTAAACATAGAATCGTTTATTTACACATATTTACAACACCTTAAATAAATAAATAAAGAAAAACGAATTTCCTTAAATACTGTAGGCTAATTGTCATGATTAAACTAAATCTAGAGACATAAACATAGCTATTATATAAATATGTTTTACAGACAGGACCTTACATTCTTGAGGTCGAGAGAGCACGTCTAATTTTAGACGAGGGTGAGTGAAAATGGTCCACTGATTCCCCCACCTCATTAAGTGATTTTAGTGCCCATTCTACCCACAGCTAATGAAACTGATACCTAACAGGTATTCTGACAGACAGCATGCCTCTTAGGTAACATGTCAATGTATTATTACGTACATATTTATTTGATGAACAAAATTTTATCGATGGATCGACCTCGCCTAATTTTCTCTCAAAGAGGTCGTCCCAAGTTGATATCTAAAGAGAATAGTTACGGTACCCAAACATAGGCAGGAGAACAATAAAAACCGAGCTCGATAGCTGCAGTCAGACGTATCATCAACCGAGCTCGATAGCTGCAGTCAGACGTATCATCATGTTGACTGCTCTACATGCTTCTAAAAGAAAGCTAGAGTGGCGAACAAACTCTGACATAATCAATTTACCCTGAAAGAAGAACCGAATATTTGCATTAGGCTATAGCCTACCTAAATTGAAACTTCCTGGACATTGACACTACTTTGAAGTCTAAAGTCAAGAAACATTACCAGTCGAGTAGAAATGCACATCTATTATGTGTACAAACGTTTATAAAGACGTATAGGCTACGGAAGAACATGAATGAACTTAATCACGCCCGGCTGTCGTTTTTCCGAAAGTGTATGGTTTTAATTACCGTACTTCAGTTACTTATTAGTTAGTGATTTTGAATAGTTATTGGTTTTCAAGTTGCCATCATCTAGATACTTCGTGGAGCAAAAATATTTACATAATAATCTCTATCACCTGCGGAGAATAAAGGATTATAGTGAGAGTATTTCAAATGTATTGATTTTACAAAAATGGATGGGACAGAGACATTGAATATTCCGCTCGGTACCCATTTGGAGAGAGGTAGCGGATTCCAGTGTGAATCGGCCATTTTGAGGAGGATTTTTGTAGGCTCATCGCTACTGAATAAGCTGTTATTCCATGATTCCTCTCTGTTTTACCTGTTTAAATCCCTTTGTCCACTGAAGTGTTGCTAGTTGATGATTCAGGATGAGGAAAATATAGGTGTAGGAATAAATGCCGGGAGGAAATAATGGAATTAAACTGCAATTCATAAGACCCAGGCATGCTCAGGATAATAAGTGTAGCCTAAATGATTAGGTTTTATGGGAGAATAGCAGTACCAAGTGTGAAATGGGATTCACTGACAAGAATAATCGTATCATATCAAATCAGTATAAATACAAGAAACCCCATGGCGCAACAGCATCGAAGGAGCATGGCCTACCAAGCGACCACTGCTCAGCCCGAAGGCCTGCATATTACGAGGTGCCATGTGGTCAGCACGACGAATCCTCTCCGCCGTTATTCTTGGCTTTCATCAAATCAGAATAACCTAATGTAATCATGTTAATGATAACCTGGGTAGGCCTACTGTACAATATTAGGCCATTTTGTTGGTAAATTACGGAAGGTTTTCCTTCCCTGCTAATAAATTTGTTGTTTTAGTTAGTCTGTCGATTTTAATCTTTCTTGTAGTTTCTTATACAACATACAGTAGGTTGCGCTGTGCTTTCTGTTCTTAAATGTGTTATTGAGGAAATATTGCAAATTTTCTGTCGTAAATTCGAACAACACTTTCAGGTGTTTTTAGAATAGAGATGTTTCCTTCCACACAGTCATTATTCAACAGTTCAAAGATCTTTCCCTGCTTCATGCACACAATTTATTAAATTTCATGTACCTAAACCTCAAGTAAAAATACTAAAAATGTATTCATTACAAGTAATTCGATTACTTTGAGTTACTTCTCAACTCTGATTATTTAGTACTAATCAACAGGGTCTCAATAATACAGCAAGTAACTCTTTCATTTATTCGTATTTTAAAAAGAGACCTTGGCTGCAATATACTCCAGCTATGTATGGAACCCTTGAAGGTCCACACAAAGGTCATGGGTTCAATATATTCCTATCTGGGAATCATTACTCAATCAGAGCTCCCTGTGTAGATCAGGGGTAGTGGTCTCCAGATGGCAACAAAAAACAAACAGAGGCAGTTAAATATATTTGAAAGGGGGAGAAAAGTCAATTCGGCTCTCCATGCTGTACGATGTCAATAAGTAAAAAAAATCTCTAGTGACACCCAACAAAATTGATTGAAATTCAGCAGTAGGATAGAGTTTTGATTTCTCTGCCATCCGGAGGAATAAACCGAAACGTTGAAATTGACACGCCGGCAATCCAAATGGCTTCAGATAGAAATACCTGCACTTGGTAGCCGAGCCAATTGATAATAATAATAATAATAATAATAATAATAATAATAATAATAATAATAATAATAATAATAGGTCCAATAATGCTTTCGAATACGACGAAGCAAACATGTATTTGCTATGATATCCGCTACGGAACGCCATCATATTTAACATTTTAAGCAGTAAAATTCTGGATAAAATACTTTCGTTTTCAAATATTTCTACCTTTCATTTCCTCAAACAACCTACATCCATATTTAGTCCAGCAGTGTTTTCTTTTTCTTTGTGGTGCATTGCAAACGCCTGTGAACAACATTAACAACGAGCGAATTCCTGTGAAAGATGAGAGTAGAAAGTGCATGTCAGCTGTAGATCTTACGTGGATTTGTGAATTTTTAATTGGTCTCCTTGCCGTTTCTAGAAGTAGCCTACTGGGGTTTTTAAAATATAAGTAAATAAATTGTTCGCAGCGCGAAGAGTAAGGGATACAATATAACGGAATGGCCACCAGTGATACATCCATTTGCTGTATTACTTGAGGGTTAAGTGAAAAGCGTAACAATTATGGGATTGGTAGATTATGCGATATTCCCGTATGTTTCTCAGTCCTTAGCCTCGCGGCATGTAGGTGACTGTACCACGCTTATCTTACTGCACATGCTGGCTAGTTAGGCCTACTTCTAACCTTTAGCGAAAGTTATGTAACGCGAGTATTGCTAATGGTTATAAAACACTGTTTCACCTTTGAAGATATGCCCTACTTACGTTTGGTTGGTAGAACATGAGTTCCACTCTCTTTAGAGCGGTTGATATGACGAGAGCGTGGAACAAAGCATTAACAAATTTCAATTTGAATGGAACTTAGGGCCTATATTAGGATTTTAATTTATTAATGTAATATTATTTGATATGTATAATATTTTCACACGAACAGAGCAATTTAATTAAAACTGCATGGCACCGAACAAAAATTTGTGAATTATTTGGTAATGTGTACATGGTAGGCCTACCAACTAACATTTAGCCTACTCTGATTTTACCTATAGTCTAGATGATGATGATGATGATGATGATGATGATGCTTGTGGTTTTAAGGAGCCTAACATCGAAGGTCATCGGCCCACCTATAGTCTATCAGTAGGGATCTGCATTTTCGTTTTATTTTTTATTGGAAATCGGAGTTATTTTTTAAAAATTTCGCGTAGTAATTTTAGAATCCCGAGTTATTTTGAATCATCTTATTATCATATTTTGGAATTTTAGAGGTACTTTTTCATGTAAATAAATTATTGAAGAACAATATGCAGTTTTATTTAAAGACACACACACATTTTTATCATTCGATTATCACTGAAGAAGGCAGAATATGAAAGAAAAACAGTCAAAAGTAAACATTATCACTTTCCTGTTGCAACGCAAGTCGCTCAAAACTCCTGTGTAGCAAGAAGAGAAACGTTCACAGTCAACATTAGCACATTGATTGGAGAGTTCTGCCACTAAACTTAGGATGACTGTCAAGCAAACTAATCAGAACTTTCACAATGTTTCTTTTTCCATCTCGCAATTTGATTGCTTTGTCCTTGAAGTTCACTGTGCCCTTTTGTGATCACTGAGTCATTCTCATTTTTAAAGAATGGAATAGACTTCACTTTTTCCACTAGTACTGAAGCGACATTTCTGTTAATGATGGGTACTGGACTAAACACTTATGCATATCAAATTTATAAAGTTGACGCATTCGAGTTATTGTCTCACTTCGTTTTATTTCCCGAAATAAATCTGTCCAATTTTCGGATTGTTAACAACGTTATATAGGTAACTGTTTCCCAAGCATTTTACGGAATATTTTCTTAAAGTCGGTCCTTACCTATCAGTACTCTTCAAATTCTCTTTGCGGTCGACTACAGTTAGGTGTCTCAATAATTCTCACTTTCATCTGACAATACGAAAATGAGATAGGCCCTAATAAAAATAATAACACGGTAATAGACTAATGATCATTATTATGCAGCACAGATATTATGTTATCTACGGATTCTTGGCACGCTGTTTGCTTCGCTTCCTGATATTCTAATTATAGATTATGATTTCGTGGCTAGAAATCTTTGTAGCGGAAGGCGCTAATAATAAGTCACGGTCCGGGATAGCACTAGAAAACTGTCCTGCTTGAGGATCTGAGTTTCAAAGCAGGTAGTAATTATAGTTTCTAGTGTTAGCCTACGAATTCTACATAATTTGTGCATTTCAGTCTTTCAACAAAATAAACCGAATTTCTTGGATGGGTTACTGAATTTATGAAAATAATGTAACATTTAATTAAACCATAAACATTTATAATGATAACAAAAGCACCCAGTCTCTAATACACGTTGAGAGGAAGTTGGATGAAAACCAGTGTGGTTTCAGACCACAGAGGATCAGATTTTCAGTATGCGCCAGGTAATTGAAAAATGCTATGAGAGGAATAGGCAGTTGTGTTTATGTTTCGTAGATCTAGAGAAAGCAATGACAGGGTACCGAGGGAAACGATGTTCGCCATACTGGGGGACTATGGAATTAAACGTAGATTATTAAAATCAATCAAAGGAATTTATGTTGACAATTGGGCTTCAGTATGAATTGATGGTAGAATGAGTTCTTGGTTCAGGGTAAATACAGAGGTTAGACAAGGCTGCAATCTTTCACCTTTGCTGTTCGTAGTTTACATGGATCATCTGCTGAAAGGTATAAAATGGCAGGGAGGGATTCAGTTAGGTGGAAATGTAGTAAGCAATCTGGCCTATGCTGACGACTTAGTCTTAATGGCAGATTGTGCCGAAAGCCTGCAGTCTAATATCTTGGAACTTGAAAATAGGTGCAATGAGTATGGTATGAAAATTAGCCTCTCGAAGACTAAATTGATGTCAGTAGGTAAGAAATTCAACAGAATTGAATGTCAGATAGGTGATACAAAGCTAGAACAGGTCGATAATTTCAAGTATTTAGGTTGTGTGTTCTCCCAGGATGGTAATATAGTAAGTGAGATTGAATCAAGGTGTCGTAAAGCTAATGCAGTGTGCTCGCAGTTGCGATCAGCAGTATTCTGTAAGAAGGAAGTCAGCTCCCAGACGAAACTATCTTTACATCGGTCTGTTTTCAGACCAACTTTGCTTTACGGGAGCGAAATCTGGGTGGACACAGGATATCTTATTCATAAGTTAGAAGTAACAGACATGAATGTAGCAAGAATGATTGCTGGTACAAACAGGTGGACACAATGGCAGGAGGGTACTCAGAATGAGGAGGTAAAGGCTAATTTAGGAATGAACTCGATGGATGAATCTGTACGCATAAACCGGCTTCGGTGGTGGGGTCATGTGAGGCGAATGGAGGAGGATAGGTTACCTAGGAGAATAATGGACTCTGTTATGGAGGGTAAGAGAAGTAGAGGTAGACCAAGACGACGATGGTTAGACTCGGTTTCTAACGATTTAAAGATAAGAGGTATAGAACTAAATGAGGCCACAACACTAGTTGCAAATCGTGGATTGTGGCGACGTTTAGTAGCCTAAATTCACGGAGGCTTGCAGACTGAACGCTGAAAGGCATAAAAGTCTATAATGATAGTGTATGTAGGGCCTATGTATGTATTTATTTCTAATTCTAAATATAATTAATCGGCAAAGTTCAAATAATGATAAATATAGGACTATTGTTCTCTTACTTTAAGTGTTTGATATAGGCTATGTTATGTTTGAATTGTATAAGGAGCTGCCTGGCCCTGGCGGTAAAGTCGCTCTCGGTTCACCCGGAGGGACGTGGGTTCGATTCCCCGTCAGGAAGTCGAAAAATGGAAGAAAGGAGGTTTCCACGTCAGGGGGTGCATATAGTCGTGAGGTTCGCCCAGCCTACACCAAAAATGAGTAGGACCAGGTTAATTCCTCGGAGCAACGGCGGCCGGGCGTAGAGCTACAGCAACTACTCTACGCCATAGAGTGCCGAGGTTATGGATATTGGAAGCCTTTACCTTCCACCCTTCCAAGGGCCTGTACAGAGATGATTTTGCTTTTGCTTGCTTAATTTTTATAAGAACATTATTATTATCATTGCTCACCTAACACAACAGAGCATCTCATTTAACGACCATAAAACTTAAATTATTTTGAACCACGTTGAAATTCTGGCCCTGACTTATGCTATCCTTGGTGCGGTTATTCTCTTCAGTCTTCCACACTCATTCCAGGCAAATCTCCAACTGGAACACTAAATAATATGTTCAGTTCAGGTTAGTTTTTTCGATCTTAGGCCGTATCATAATTATACTATAGACTATTAGTTTACACACACTACCTCGGTCCCCTCTTTGCCTACACTCTGAAGTGTGAGTAAATATGTCCCAAACACCTAAAAGTAGGCCTAATTGAATGACAACAAGAAAATCAATATCTTGACGGATTTTGAGTTAAGCCTATTTAAAACCATATAGGCCTAATATATTATTATTATTATTATTATTATTATTATTATTATTATTATTATTATTATTATTATTATTATTATTATTATTATTATTAATAGAGCCTCCGTGGCTCAGGTTGCAGCGCGCCGGCCTCTCACCGCTGGATAGCGTGGTTCAAATCCCGGTCACTCCATGTGAGATTTGTGCTGGACAAGGCGGAGGCTGGACAGGTTTTCCTCCGGGTACTCCGATTTTCCCTGTCCTCTTTCATCCCAGCAACACTCTCCACTATCATTTCATTTCATCTGTCAGTCATTAATCATTGCCCCAGAGGAGTGCGACAGGCCTCGGCAGCCGGCACAATTCATATCCTCGCCGCAAGTTGGGGGCTTCATTCATCCCATCGTTGACCCGGTCATTGACTGGAAAACAGGTTGTAGGTTTTCAGTATATTATTAGGCCTACTAGGTATCATCTCTTTTATTCCTTGTCTTTTCCCCAATTTGGGTCGGGACTAGCCTACGTGTAGATATGACTCAGTTTTACGGCCGGATGCCCTTCGTCTCACCAACCCCATGTGGAGGGGTTGCGTGTTTCTGGGGTAGTTTGTAGTGTGGTATGTTGTGTGTAGATCAATATAAGTTCATTAAGATAAACACAAACACCCATTCCATGAACAAGGGGAGTTAAAATACGCAGTTAAAATTTCCAGCCCGGCCGGGAATCTAACCCAGGGCCCTCTGAACCGAAGGACAGTACGCAGAGCATTCAGCCAAGGACCCGAACTTAAACCATTTCAGCTTATCCCAGGTAGTTCTGGGGTCACTGAATCTACCCAAGCTCATTTCGGTTTCGGCTAGGGATTCGGATCTTAGCCGTCCAGGTGGGAAGCTCGCAACTAAGCCACTGCTCTAATTGCGCCCTTTTACTAGTCTATTACTAGGCTATTATTATTATTATTATTATTATTATTATTATTATTAATATTATTATTATTATTATTAGTAGTAGTAGTAGTCTAGTAGTAGTATCAGTATTATTATTGTTAACGTATTATTTGCTTTTTCATCCCTTTAAGTACTTTTTAACGGTTTTCGGAGACACCGAAGTGTCGGAATTTTTTCCAGCAGGAGTTTTTACGTACCAGTAAATCTACCGTCACGAGGCTGACGTAGGCTATTTGAGCACCTTCAAATACCACCGTACTGAGCCAGAATCGAACCTGCCAAGTTGGGAACAGAAAGCCAGCCCGTCATCCTTGTGAGCCACTTAGCCAGGCAATTATTATCATTATGTATTATTATTAATTTATTAAACAAAAACAAGGAACTGCCAGAACCATTGCTTGATTGCACAATTTTTTTTTTTTTTTTGCTATTGGCTTTAACGTCGCACCGACGAAGATACGCCTTACGGCGACGATGGGACAGGAAAGGGCTAGGACTGGGAAGGAAGCGGCCGTGGCCTTAATTAAGGTACACCCCCAGCAATTGCCTGGTCTGAAAGTGGGAAACCACGGGAAACAATCTTCAGGGCTGCCAGCAGTGGGGTTCGAGCCCACTATCTCCCGAATACTGGATACTGGCCGCACTTACGCGACTGCAGCTATCGAGCTCGGTGCACAATATTTTTAACCTGGCCTTCGTCTTCTCAGAATCGGAGTATGACCTTGTAATGACTCCTTAATGTTTGCGGAATGATCCTCCTGAAGGATTGTGATTCGGCGAATTTCAATCAGTGTACGTTGTTTAATTGGTCCAATTTTTCTAGGAAGATAAACCCGGTTTAGTCAAAGTTTTTGCAAGTACTCTCATGGTAGTTGAACCGAGCACCATCCAAGTAGATTTTAAGGAAACGTCTCCAGTTTGAGAAAATATAGGTCAGAGAAGGCATCAAAGACTTTTGATCAGCTATAGCCTAATATGGGACGCGTAAGGGAATTATGGTTTAAGTGCTATTTTCTTGAAGTGAACTCGATCTCATGAAGAGGGGAAGCAGTCGTATGGACTCCCTTCCCCCACAATGACGTGTGAGGAGGTGCGTACCCTAGCAAACAACACTCCCCACTCAAGAGCAGAAGTTCTGTAATCAACTATTTCTGGAACGTTAATGTCTTTTTCTTCTAGTGACAATTGGTATGTGGTGAATCTGCGCTGCATGCGCCCTTGTTATGTTTATTCATTTAGAGGCTAGGAGTATTGCGATCCGATAATAACATGTTGTTCTTATTGTACTCTGCAGGCATTTGTTTGAATCCTGTATGGCTAACTCTTAATACCGTTTTTTGATACGGGGTGGGGGATTAGCTGATATGAATTTCATATAAGGCTTGATTTTACGGCCGGATGCCCTACTTGACGCCAAACTCAGTAGAGGAGCGAATGAAGATGAAATGAACGACAGTGAATGAAATTGGGTAATGAAGTGGAAGGGATTTTTTTTGCTAGTGGCTTTACGTCGCACCGACACAGATAAGTCATATGGCGACGATGAGATAGGAAAGGGCTAGGAGTTGGAAGGAAGCGACCGTGGCCTTAATTAAGGTACAGTCCCAGCATTTGAAAATGGGAAACCACGGCAAACCATCTTCAGGGCTGCCGAGAGTGAGATTCGAACCCACTATCTCCCGGATGCAAGCTAACGGCTGCGTGCTCCTAACCGCACGGCCAACTCGCCCGGTATGTGGAAGGGATCGGCAGTGGTCTATGAATAGGAACCGTCCCAGCATTTGCTTGGAAGTGAAAATGGGGAAACAACGGGAAACCATTCTCTGTACAGCAAAAGGTGGGATTCGTAACCACATGTCTCTCGAATGCAGAGGGCGGCTCCGCAGCGCGTTAATACGCGTGGCAACTCCACTTGGACACTTGTTTGAATCCTGTAAGATATCAATTTGTGGTATCTGTGTACAGAGCTTTTGCTTAACGTTGCACTGACACAGATAGGTTTTATGGTGGAGTTGGAGTAGGAAAGGGCTAGGAGTGGGAAGGAAGCGACCGTGGACATAGTTAATTAACATACATCCCCAGCATTTTCCTATGTGAAAATGGGAAATTACGGTAAATTTAAGGGCTGCCAACAGTGGGGTTCGAACCCACTATGTCTCGAATGCAAGCTGACAGCTACGTGACCCACAGCGTGCAGCCACTCGTCGGTGTGTGTATAGAGTAACTTAATAGGCCTAGTAATTAAATGGCTAATTTATAATAAAGCCTTGCAACCGGGCGAGTTGGCTGTTCGGCTAGCGGCGCTCAGCTGTGAGCTTGCATTCAGGAGATAGTGGGTTCGAACCCCCACTTTCGGCAGCCCTGAAGATGGTTTTCCATGGCTTCCCATTTTCATACCAGGCAATGCTAGGGCTGTAGCTTAACTAAGGCCACGGCCACTTCCTTCCCACTCCTAGGCCTTTCCTATCTCATCCGATCTGTGTCAGTGTAACGTAAAGCAAACGGTAAAATTGTAAGAGACTTGCAAATACAGTTGGCTACAATTCCAGCATTCACCTTAGGTGAGAGTAGAAATCTCAGTGAAAGTCCATTTTTCGAAGGGCAATTTAATGTGGTGCTAGATGATTCTCTTTTGAACCATCTCATGGTACATGGAATTTATGTAGGCTATACAGTCGAGTTCTGTTTTATTTTTTAGATCAGTAATTTTCACAGAAAATATTTCAAATATCTAGAAAAATAACATCAGTACTGTGTTAGAAGAATGCATGGAATAAAAATGGCGGAACATTGAATAACCATCAATATCTCAAAAGAGGCCAGTACCACGAGTAGTCTACTGAGACACCGATTTCCAAACATCAACTTCGATGGACGTGTTTCACACACTCTAAGTGAAGTATTCTCAGTCGAGGATGGGCAACGTAATTATTGAGAACAACAAAAAACGACTAAAACAGTCCTTCTCAGGACTAACATAATTCGAAGCACAATACCCAGTTCCCATGGTTTCCAATTTTCACAACAGGCAAATGCTGTGCCTGTACCTTATTCAAGGTCATGGACGCTTCCTTCCTACTTCTAGCCCTTTCATATACCTTCGTCGCCATAAAATCTGTGTCGGTGCGACGTATATCAAACAGTAGGCAAAATGAAATGCCAGATTTCGCAATTAGTGGATAAGTTATACACATGCATTTGGTTAACGCAACACAGTGGAAGTTTTGCTGGGAAGTAATGCGTAGAGTAGGATTCAAACCCTGGTTTTCACTTTAGCAGGCGAGTACGCTCCCTCGGAGTTAACTGGTACTCGCATAAGCACGCTTTTTAATATTGTAAAGCTATTCCCCGCTGTGCATGGTACGTAGCATATTTACACCTCTATAACAGTCCATCGAGGGGTTCAGTGAAAAACTACGCGCTCATTGCATGCATTCGGAATGGAAATGCAAAGACTGCTAGTGTGGTGCAGTTACACAATAGACTAACGGAGTCCAGTAAAAAAAGTGCCGACATTAGTTTTTGAACCCTGGATCTTGCATTCGGGAGATAGTGGTTTCGAACCCCACTGTCGGCAGCCGTGAAGATGGTTTTCCGTGGTTTCCCATTTTCACGTCAGGCAAATGCTGGGGCCATGGTCGCTTCCTTCCAACTCCTAGCCATTTCTTATCCCATCGTTGCCGTAACACCTAAGTTATCTGTGTCGGTGTGACGTAAAATAACACTAATACGTGCTTCCCAACGACCTTCACTTTCCACGCGTGACCCTCACTTCACATATTTAACCATTATGACAGTTTCTCGTCCAATTCACTGCATTCTTTTATGTGTTCTGATATGCAGTCAGCTGCATTGTGTAACCTACTGACTGTCGCATTTCGTCAGGAACGTGTCGTTTAATAATAAGCGATCTGCATCACTTTATTTCTGTAGCTGTACCGCCTCACGCCGGGTCTATTATAACTTACCCTTACAGTATTTTAAAATGTTGCATACGTCACTTTTTTATTGTTCAACTGTACATAAAATTTATTTTAAGATGCTGATTTAAGATACGACTAGGAGACACTTACTTCCTAGCAGGTTGTATATAGACAAAAAGAAGATAAGGAAAGAAAAGATAGGCACTGCCTGTAGGCTACCACCTGGTATAACTAATATGACTCCAAGAGCTATGGTCAACCTTGTTCCGCCGCTGGTCTGTTGAACTACCCCCTTTTCACGCCTCCGGGAGTGCTGTTCCACAGGTCTGATATAGACGCACCCACGTTAACTTTTTCTTTCTTTCTTTCTTTCTTTCTTTCTTTCTTTCTTTCTTTCTTTCTTTCTTTTATAATTTGTTTACCCTTCAGGGTTGGATTTTTCCTCGGACTCAGCGAGGGATCCTACCTCTACCACCTCAAGGGCAGTGTCCTGGAACGTGAGACTTCGGGTAGGGGATACAACTGGAGAGGAGGTCCAGTAGCTCGCCCAAACTGCCTTACCTGTTATGCTGAACAGGGGCCCTGTGGCGAGATGGGAAGATTGGAAGGGATAGACAAGGAAGAGGGAAGGAAGCTGTCGTGGCCTTAAGTTAGGTACCATCCTGGCATTTGCCTGGAAGAGAAGTGGGAAACCACTGAAAACCACTTTGATGATAGCTGGGGAAGGAACTGAACACCTCTCTACTCAATTGACCTCCCGAGGCTGAGTGGACCGCGTTCCAGCCCTCGTACCACTTTTCAAATTTCGTGGCAGACCCGGGAATCGAACCTAGGCCTCCAGGAGTGGCAGCTAATCTCACTAACCACTACACCACAGAACTCCTCCTATTCCTCTTATTCGTCTTCTCAGCAAGAGCTGACGTTTGTTCATAGGCTCATCAAGGGGCTGGTGGGTCCAGCAAATGTTAAGTAGATTCTGCCAAACTAAAATTTTAAAAAATGTTCGAAAAGGAAAATCTGGGGTGTGATTTGCTCAGTGGCTTAGCTGCTGCCTTGCTATCCGAAAGGCCGTGCTTCGAATCCAGGTTGATCCTGGGTTGAGATTTTCATCTCAAAAATCACGTGGCTTCAGAATGGGACATCCGCTCTTAAACCCCATGCCAAAACCAAAATAAGCCTCGATGGCTCCAGCGACCCCAGAATTAAGAATAAGCTG
This sequence comes from Anabrus simplex, assembly GCF_040414725.1. Classification (NCBI taxonomy): domain Eukaryota; kingdom Metazoa; phylum Arthropoda; class Insecta; order Orthoptera; family Tettigoniidae; genus Anabrus; species Anabrus simplex. Next base: position 137,469,440 of record NC_090266.1, on the reverse strand, counting down.
AAGAAAATTTTATTCGAAGAGGATATAGGCCCTACCTACTGTTGGTAACTAGATGCATCGGTGCAGATCCACGTTTTTTTCTTGTTTTCCTGACTTCTCTGTATCGGAGTGGGAGAGAAAGTAGTCTTGTAAAAAGATGGACGACGTAAGTAAAATTCAGAATATGTGGCTTCTCGGAGCTATGAAAGTAACTTATAGCGTGCTGTATTATCTTATCACACAGTCTGAGCGAAGGCTGTAAAATGCCACTGTGAATCTTGATCTTAGAAGATACCGATCTAACAGCTTACTAGCGAGGAGCATGCTACAGTGGATTAAGAAGTAAAGTACTGCACCTCTTCAAGACGTCTGCAGTCACTAATTGAAATTTCACTCATGTGTCTTCAAGATCCAAGAAGTGTGCTGAAATCTTCAAAATAATTAATTCTTTAACATTTAATCGTTGAAGCAATAGCACTTACGAGGGCAATTTGAGATAAACTGTCAAATTCACCATTAGGAAGTAATTACTCGATTTCTGAAGGTTCTTGCCATTGTCTTACTTGAATAGTCTCAATTTTTTTTAATCTACCAGGAATGTTTATTTTCACATTGCACATACATTTCAAACCTCTGAAATATTGTGTTTCGTGTATTTCCGAGTAAATGATTTGACGAGTTCTCAAGGCTATGAAAGTAACTTATAGCGTGCTGTGAAAATAATTGACATGACTGCTGTATTATCTTATCACACAGTCTGAAAGAAGGCTGTAAAATGCCGCTGTGAATTTTGATCGTTGAAGATACCGATCTATCCGCCTCTGTGGTGTTGTGGTTAGTGTGATTAGCTGCCACCCCCGGAGGCCCGGGTTCGATTCCCGGCTCTGCCACGAAATTTGAAAAGTGGTACGAGGGCTGGAACGGGGTCCACTAAGCCTCGGGAGGTCAACTGAGTAGAGGGGGTTCGATTCCCACCTCAGCCATCCTGGAAGTGGTTTTCCGTGGTTTCCCACTTCTCCTCCAGGCAAATGCCGGGATGGTACCTAACTTAAGGCCACGGCCGCTTCCTTCCCTCTTCCTTGTCTATTCCTTCCAATCTTCCCATCACCCACCAAGGCCCCTGTTCAGCATAGCAGGTGAGGCCGCCTGGGCGAGGTACTGGTCATTCTCCCCAGTTGTATCCCCCGACCCGATGTCTAAAGCTACAGGACACTGCCCTTGAGTCGGTAGAGGTGGGATCCCTCGCTAAGTCCGAGGGATAAGCCAACCCTGGACGATAAACAGATTAAGAAGAAGAAGAAGATACCGATCTAACAGCTTACTAGCGAGGAACGTGCTACAGTGGACTAAGAACGTTTAAGGTGTCTGCTGTCACTAATTGAAATTTCATCCTTGTGTCTTCAAGATTCAAGAAATGCTATGAAATCTTCTATAGCACTACTGAAATGAATTAACTCCTTTAAAATTTAATCGTTGAAGCAATAATCTTATGGGTCATTTACTTAAGAGTGGAATGTGAGACAAACTATCTATAAATGTTCAGCATAGCAGGTGAAGGGATAGGGTGGGCCACCTAGAGGGTTACGCCCTCTCTCTGGCCAAAAATGTAAGTATATAACGCATACCGCAAAGCGATTCCTAGATTGTTAAGGGTTATGTGAACAAGACAAAACCTTGCCGATAGCCTATCTTACTTTGATAGTCTCAATTGCTTCTAATTTACAAGGTGTGTTCATTTCTGTATTGCATATAAATACCAAACCTCTCAAAAATTGTGTTTCCTAGTAAATAATTTCACAAGAATATAATTCTATTTCCTTCAGAATATATAAATTTGAATCTTGAAGAGGATCCTTGGTTTTTAATAAACCAAACTGTATACAACGTCAAGTACGGGTCACCGTGGAAAACAGTGAAGACCGAAGCAAAAACGCTACTTTAATCCGAAGCTGGGAATATCATAAGCTAATTCGCATGTACTTTTCGTAAGGGTGGTGTAGGCTATCTCGAATATAAAGACATTCTTGTAGTGAAAGAACTAAAATAATAACGGTCACTTGCTAGGGTATACCAGCCGTATGGTTTGAGGGGAACGTGCCTATCTCTTACCCGAAAACCCCTGGTTCGCTTCTCGGCCAGCCCAACGACTTTAATATTCTGTAGTGAGGGCTGGAACGGAATTCATTCAGCCTCGTGAGACCAACTGAGAAGCTGACACGGACCCAAGCCAACCAATACGGCTGAGGTTGTCGTAATGCTGACCAATATATGAAGGTCATCTGGCTAGGCCCTTAATAGACTGTTGCTCAACGCGTGTGATTTGTTTATTTTTGTTAAGGTGTAAGTTTACGTCGCACCGACACAGATAGGTCTTACGGCAACGATGGGATAGGGAAGGCCTAGGAGTGGGAAGGAAACGGCCGTGGCCTTAATTAAGGAACAGCCCCAGCATTTGCCTGGTGTGAAAATGGGAAACCACGGAAAACCATCTGCAGGGCTGCCGACAGTGGGATTCGAACCCACTATCTCCCGGATGCGAGCTCACAAAGTTATAAACGCTTACTTAGCCATTTATATGAAGGTGAGTATATTTTTATCAATATTCGGCCACGTAGGCTATAATAGCCTATTCCCACTTCTTCAAACTAGCGTGAATTTCTATTTCACTATCTGGCAACCCCGAAGTAAGAAACCAGTGAAAATATATCGCAGGTTAAAAAACAATACCACGTATCTGACAATGGTCTTCTTATCCATTAATTTCCTTAAGACTGGTCACACTTCTCATCCACATATGGATACGCAGTCCATTAGAACAATTATTTTTGTTGTGTTCCATTTTCCTATGCTGCTCCGTAAAATAAATGAACTTTAAACATAACTTATTACTGTAGACTACACTCTAGGAGTGAGTAAATGTCATGCAAACATACATTTCTACAGTACGGTACGAAACATGCAATAGTCTACTGTTATGAAAATGAAATGTCGTATGGCTTTTAGTGCCGGAGTATCCCAGGACGGGTTCGGCTCGCCAGGTGCAGGTCTTTCTATTATTTGACGCCCGTAGGCAACCTGCGCGTCGTGATGAGGATGAAATGATGATGAAGACAACACGTGCACCCAGCCCCCGTGCCATTGGAATTAACCAATTAAGGTTAAAATCCTCGACCCGGCCGGGAATCGAACCCGGGACCCTCCGAACCGAAGGCCAGTACGCAGACCGTTCAGCCAACGAGTCGGACAATTCTGTTATAAATGTTATTAACGATTAGAACACCTTAACATATTTATAAAAAGACATTATAATTCGAGTTTCGGTAGACTGAAAAACTTAAATTATATTAACTAAGTCGCCATTGAGAAAGAATGGCTTCCTTCTTCACAAATTAAAGTTCTCTGTGAAGTTCATTAAGTTTTATTGAGTCGAGAGAAAGACCAAAATTCCTAATTCATACATCGAAAACTAAAGAATAACAGAAATATTATAGTCATCATGTTCTCGTTGACATATCATTACTGTCTACGCTAAATAGCGTTTACATCTCGACGTTCTCCGATGGTACAATACGTGCAGTTGTTATATCATTACTTTCCTCAACAACCCTCGTTATAATGTCAATACTGCCCTCATTAAAATTCTTACACATTTTGAGCTTATGCACATTTGCGAAGCCTTGTTTATTTCTGCTTCGAAACTTTTTACGTCAAACGCAGAATACGAGATCAGTGGAAATATGAGTCGCTGCCTTTGAGATCCATCTTCCACAGACGAACTCGTTAACTCGTGTAGTTGTGGATTGTTCCGAGGTTCGAATTCTTGTGGTAAAAATGGCTCCCTTGAAAGCGGTTTTTCAACTATTCGCCTACTTTCATCTTCACTCCAGGAAAATGTAGGATAGTGGGTGATCTGTCCCACTGCTATTTCCAACTAATTACGGTCATCTCCCACAAACAACAACAACAACAGATGTTATAGAAGCACAAATTAGCAGCTATACATCCTCACGACTACGGAACTGGTGACCTTAAGTGACTCAAGTCCTTATCGTAATTTTAACCCACCAGCAATAAAATAATTCTTAAGCGTGACCAATATCACACCTGAGAATTTAAATTTGATCATATCCCGAATCAATCGAATGATTTTATATTTCCCTCACTACACCATACCGAGTAGACCTACTTGTATCTTTAATTTCCCACATCACATTGCTTTGTCTTGGGAGGGGGGGGGGGGAGTTCTCATGAGAAGAAAGAAGACAAAAAAATGGGAGAACATTTAAAGGTATTTTTCTGCAAATCTTAAAATTAAGGTAGAACCTGATTTGAATAAAACATAATATAGTGGAATTTACTACTGTAAGATTTGCATAGCTATTTAAATCACATTTGACTGTTTAAATGTGAAATTGCAAAATTCTAGGTCATAGATAAATTGTGTATAAGATAGGCCTATCACTTTTACCTAGCGTCGCATACAAGTATGTAATTCAACTGAAAGAGTGACTTTCCTCCAGCTTCTTGGTTGAATTGTCAGCACTATGGGCTTTGGTTCGGAGGATGTTAGGCTTGAATCCCTGTCAGAACCAAGATTTTAATTTTATTTTAGTTAATTCCTCTAGCTCGGAGATAGGGTGTTGGTGTTTGTTACACGCAATTCTTCTTAGCCATAGACGCCCAAGAGAGATTCGGTTCACTCTGCCATCCAGTAGGCCTAGAGTGAAACGGAACGTCGAAATTGACGAGCAGGCAGCCAGATGGCGTCAAATTGAAATGCCTGCACACAGTAGCTGAGGCCATACGATAATAATAATAATAATAATAATAATAATAATAATAATAATAATAATAATAATAATAATAATAATAATAATACCGTGTGCTAGTACTTCGATGTGACATAATTTTAGGCTGATGAAATGAATAAAATTTTCCATTTACTCTACCAGATGACAGACAAACCGAAGCTCCATTGGAAGACCTGAGTTATTGCCAAGTTTTAATTAATTTTGTAGAGTAAAGATCAGATGTAGGCCTACCACCAGGGATATTTTACATGCCGACGTCGTACGACATGGAGTTCCGAATTCCTGATTTCCTTTCTGCCTTTAAAAAATACGGCGTGGCCCTACCTCTGCAAGTGTGAAGCAGTCATTTTTGGGATCCGAAGGCCGACACACCACCGCTGATCCACAGAGTATGCTACTTCTTGTGAACCAACCGACTGCGCCAATGAAAGATTCAAATCTCCCTCATAACCCTTCCATGTTTCTCTGATATGCCTACTGCACGACTCAATAACTAAATAGAGCATAATCCGAGTGGAAAATACACTGAAATAACAAATACAACGATTAAAGATGGTAGATTTTCAGGATGACTGCTGAGTGTGATGAAACGCTGTGAAAGGGTTTTGGATAGAATATATAGGCCTACCAGTATAGGCCTAGTCTATATTTTTTTCTTACAATCTGCTTTACGTTGCACTGGCACAGATGGGTCTTATGGCGATGATGGGATAAGAAAGGGCTAGGAGTAAGAAGGAACTGACCCTGGTCTTAACTGAGGTACCTACAACCCCAGCATTTGTTTGGGTGAAAATTGGAAACCACGGAAAACCTTCTTCAGGGCTGCCGACACAGGGGTTCGAACCCACTATCTCAAGAATGCAACCTGATAACTACGTGGCGCAAGCCGCGTGACCACTTGCTCGGTATTTAAAAGACAGAGTAGGCCTATCACTAGCCCTGTTCTTAATATTATCCATGAAACAGAAACTGGGAACAAAATGGGAACTAGGCCTACGTAATTTCGTGAAGTAACATCGAATTTACCTTTTTATGGTAGTCTATGTTATGGTATAGGAAGAAGAACCCAGGATGTGACTTAGCTAATGAGAGGAGAGTACCTAAGTAACTACAATTTAATTGTTACAGGGGAACCGATGACCTAGATGTTATACTCCATTAAGCAAAAAGCATCATCATGATCATCATAATTGTTACAGACAATCCGTCACTACTACGACTTTTAACGCCACCTTCCCACCTTTTTGTGGGAGTGGCTTCGTTTACGACTTGGCCGGGTTTTAAGTTTGGATGTCCTTGTCGCCACGCACTGATCCTATTGAAAATTTGACTTGAAGTAGGCTTATCCGGCATTTGAATCCGAGACATTTGGATTGGGAGTCGAGTGGCTGCACCAGTGGTCTCCCCTTCCCCTTCCCAAGTTCACTCACCAAGTAGGCCTACACGGCATACTGACCTGTAAGTGTCCGACGGCCCTAACACAGGATAACAACAACAACTATCGTATCGGTAACTGTTTTGAAAACAAAAAGAAACTGAAGAACCGACCAGTGTTTTGAACCGCGTACTTCATAAAATTTTAAATAAGCGTTCACTGCCCATGTTGAGACTGTATTTCGTGACTGCGCTTGTGAAATACGAGCTCTTCAGCTCAGAAATTTGGCTGGTAAGGTTCTCTCACGTGGTTTCAATACACCATGAGTTATACCAAAGAACTCTCGTTCTTGTGCTGTCGGTCAGCATCGTCACATACCTGTTTTCACAGGTGCAACGGCAATTTATTTGTGAAATCTCAGAAAAGGCACATAGGCCTTTTTGTGAATAGAAATAGATCTATTTTACACGTGGAGTTAAAATTATTTCCCAATGTCTCAGAACATTTCTTGAAATAATTGGATTATGCTTGTGTTTGTAAGGCCTCTCTTAGTTGGACGTTGTAAGGTCTTATAACCAAACCAAACACCATGGCGCAACAGTTCCGAGGGGCCATGGCCTACCAAGCGACCGCTGCTCAACCCGAAGGCCTACATATTATGAGGTGTAGCACGACGAATCCTCTCGGCCGTTATTCATGGTGTAAAGTCTTATACAGTTATTTAAATTAGGCCCCACGTTGATTTTATAAGGTCTACAATTTTTCAATCTAAAAGTTGAAATAGCCTTTTTAATTCTATTTGGAATGAAGAATTTCATTTATGGAATTCTTATCACATTTCCTTTTAAAATGGATACCCGAGAAATTACAAATCGCGTTGATAATTACATGACAGAAGAATGCAATTATTTGGCTCTGTTCAACGAATTGAAACTGCTCATAACTAATCATTGAGCTGAGTTCACAATAGGGTAGATTGTGAATAAGTGGAAGGGGTAGATGTGGGTAATTTGTATCCCTTTGGTAATGAAGGGCCCGAACTGGTAATAAGTTGGTTTATGAAGGAAATTTAAGCCTTGTGCTTACAAGATCACAATGAAGGAAGGAATGGGTACAAAAACTTCTCACATGAAATCAACAGATAGGCCTATTTCATCTCGTTCATATTAACGTTTATGCAAGTACTGTGAACACTACTTAGGTTTAAATGTCAAATCTGAATATAGCGTTACAAGTATCAAGCTAGAAATGGGGTAATTATTAATTAGAATGTTAAGAATAACATCGAACACAGGTTCTGAAGCTCAGTTAATATTCCTTGAATTCCATAACTTATAGCATAATAATTGATTCAATTACTTTTTACAAGAATGGTCTATGATTAAAGTATCTGAAATCATTGTTCATTACATGCATTTTATGTTGTTCTAAAATCAAAATGATATTTGTTCGGGGCGTCGACCGAGAAAGATCTTTTCCACCATATGTTATGATGTTATGAACCTGCGTGTATTTGGAAATTGCGGAGGTGTAAAGTGTTGAGTGTGAGGAAAGGAACATTAAGGACGACACAAACACCCAGCCTCCAGGCCAGGGATATTAATCATTCACAATTAAAAGCCTCTGACCGGCCGGGAATAGAACCCGGAGCCGCCGGGTGACAGGCGGACGCGTTGCCCCCAACACCGCAGGGCCGGACACGCATTTTATGTTACAGTGTATTTATTTTTAAGCGTATTTCTGCATCTTCGTAAGTAAGCTTGGTTCGAACGTCAGTTCAATGGGACATATGTTCAGTTGCCTTGGTTCTCCTTCCGTAAATACAGTGGCCTATGTGATAACGTGATAATAATTCCAGGGTAGTCGAATTTTGTCTTTCATACGAAAGGCTTTGCTAATTCTCTGAGAAATATCTGCTAATGCTGAAAATGTTGTTCTTATTCGGGGGGAAAAGGGAAATTCCTAGTGATGTTCAGTTGTAATCTCGATGGAGCTACTACACAATCTGAAACAGTAATGACGAGCAGGCGACAGTCAAGCGACGCCCCAGTCAGCTAGGCTGCCAACCCCGCCACAGCTGGATGCTCGACCCGACCTGAGTGGAACAAAATGGCGGTCACCTCGTGTCAAAGACAAACAGCAGTGAAACATTTCTGTGCCGGCCACTTGGGCGGTGACATCTCCTGGCCACTAAAACGCTTATAATGAGAGTATAAATTTAATTCGAGAACCGTAAAGTTGGTGCACGTTATAAGTTGTTTATCTCATTAGTAAAATTTAGCCTAATGTTGTCTACATCTATAGGCTATTGTGTTCATCAAAATAACTGCTATAGAAAATAAATAAATTAATATCACTGAATAATGCTGTCACATTTCAAATATAAATTTTATTTTCCTTCAATTAATAATAATAATAATAATAATAATAATAATAATAATAATAATAATAATAATAATAATAATAATAATAATAATAATAATAATAATAATCTTACGTCACTAAAGTTTGTTTATATTCCATGTGTGAAACTCGTTCTTGTTCGCTGTTGTTTCATTGTGGATATCAGTGATTCTGTGTAAAATGCTCTATGTTTCGAATGAGAGTGATTTTGGTAGTAGGCCTAAATCGCGTTCTACGGAATGCTGCTAGATCAACATAAAGTAGATAATGATATTCTGAAATAGGATAATTTATATCATAGGGCTAGGGCTATGAGTTAAATAAGCTAAATAAGCTAGAGTTAAATTATTATTATTATTATTATTATTATTATTATTATTATTATTATTATTATTATTATTATTATTATTATTATTACAAGCCTCGGTTCAGGTGGCAGTACGCCGGCCTCGCTCCGCTGGGTTCCGTGGTTCAAATCCCTGTAACTCCGTGTGAGATTCGTGCTGGGCAAAGTGGAGGCGGTACAGATTTTCCTCCGGGTACTCCGGTTTTCCCCGTCATCAATCCATCCAGCAACACTCTACAACATCAAATCATTTCATCTGTCAGACATTAGCCTAATCATTCCCCCAGAGGAGTGCGGTAGGCTTCGGCAGCTGGCACAATTCGTATTCTCGCCTTCTTGACCCGGTCGAATGATAGGAAACAGGCTGTGGATTTTCGTTATTATTATTATTATTATTATTATTATTATTATTATTATTATTATTATTATTATTATTATTATTATTATTATTATTATTATTATTTTCAGCACTCACTTTAGGAAACTCACTTTCTCAGTATTGTAGGTTACAAGACTGAATGAACCGTTAAAGCAAACGAAAATGCAGATAGGCAAGGTCTGTTCACCAGTGACCTGAAGGCTAAACAAATTCATATCGTCGCTTCACCGGTAAACCGTTGTGTTCCACAAAGCTCTTCCTATCGATTATTCTCCTTAAGACTGGTCACGCCTCCCAGCCACGTATGGATATGCAGTCCATCAGACCAAATTTTGTTGTGTTCATTTTCCTATGCCCTTGTGTAAAGGAAAATGAACCTTACTGTACCGTACTATAGGATGTACGTTTGCATTACGTATTTACGCACTCCTAGTGACCTATAATGCATGTAAGGTTCATTTTCATTTACTCGCCGGCATAGGAAAATGAACACAACAAAATTTGTTCTGATGGACTGCGTATCCATATGTGTCTGGGAGGCGTGACCAGTCTTAAGGAGAATAATAGATAGGAAGAGCTTTGTGGAATACAACGTTTTACCGGTGAAGCGACGATATTGAAGATTTCGGCCTACTCGAAATGACTAATATCAAAAAGCGATGGCAGACATTCCTTGAAACGGCAAATTAGCCGAAGATGTTTCATGCTTCATGACGTCGAACGAAAAGCGGAATTCTGTGGAATATTTTAAGTCCGTCATAAAGCAGATGGTGCGCTTTGAAAGTCCATTATACGCCTATGGTTTAAAAAAAACTTGAAGTCTGAATAGGCATAGTACATAAATCCCTACAGCTGTTTGTACTGGGAGAATACAAATCATTATTAATTCAAGGGAAAGGCACCTGGTAGGCCTAATCCAATTTGAGGAGAGATTGAGTAGGCCTACGTCACTTAATTGATCGTTTCTTTTTTTGGAAGAATGGTCTCAATCGCGGCTGAAGTCGCAGATATGGCTGCTTAAGATTATTTAAATATGCTACAACCCCTTGTCTTCAGTTTTAGGTAGGCCTACCAAAAGGAACTCCTGTGGGACAACGTTTCGATAGCCTATCCTGACATCTATTGAGAACCGCTTACGGTTGCATTGGATGTTAAGCAAATATCGGTATCATTATGAGTTCGATGAAGCTGTTAGGGTCTACCATACAATTCTCCATGAATCCTTCAGCAAGGAGGCTTGTTGGTTTCTCAGTTACGTGGTTATGCGGGAATCTCAAAAACCTATAGTGGCACTATAATGAGGCGTACCTGGCATTATCAGGAGTGAGGTAGTTGGCCATTGCTTTCCTCACTAGGCCGGATGCGCTATTGCGTTATGGTCGGTCCTGTGAGTACTCCGAATGTTGTAACACTTACCGCTGCAGCGTCCATACTTTCACAGCCACTTTCTCGCACTGTGCTAAGAGAGAGGTGTAAAATTATCGCATCTATAGAGAAATGGCAACAGGAATCATTCCATTCTACCTCAAAATATTTCAAGAATTAGTTAGCCTACCTGAAATTTTTATCCACTACGGTACTCTTCTTCTTCTACCACTATTTCCACACTTGTGGGGTCGAGGGTGCGACCTTCGTTGCGTACTGTATGTGGACCTGACCTGGTCTTACGGCCGGATGTCCTTCCTAACGTTAGCCCTGTATGGAGGGATGCATTCACTACTGTGTGTTTCTGTGCAGTTTAGTATTGTTATGCGTTGTGTGAATATGAAGAGTAATGTGTAGGGAGAAACATACACACAGTCCCCGAGCTGTAGGAATGAACCATACACAGTTAAAATCTCAAGTCCGGTCAGGAATTGAATGCGGGCTCATCTGAAACGACCAAATAAATTAATAAATTATTAAATAAATAGATAAATAAATAAATAAATAAATAAATAAATAAATAAATAAATAAATAAATAAATAAATAAATAATGATGATAGTGCTACTTGTTATAGCCTACGTCCGACTAACTAATTACCTAACTATAGGCCTACGGCTTTTGGAGACGCCTAGTTGCCGAGAAGTTTGTCTAGCAGGAGTTCTGTTAATATAGCCTACGTGCCGATAAATCTACCGATGCCAAATTCCATCCTTTTGACATTGGACCCCTTCCTTCATAACCGAAGAAAACTAGTAACCGAGGACCTAATATCTGGGACTCCTTACGGGTCTCGACTGTCCGAGTCAGTTGGGAAGCTGACAGTTAAACCTCAGCGAAACATGAGCAGCAGGATGCTAGATTTTGATCTAGGAACAGAAGGTGAGGGAAGAAAATTGAGTGTCACATCGAAAACAAGGAGGAAGACAGGGAAAAGCTGTGACTTCCCCTCTCGGAGAACAATCATCGAACGAGAAATGCAACCATTCAAGCTAAGGGCGCCAATCTTTAAGTTGAGGACTTAAAGATAAAAATTTATAATCAAGCTTGGACGGACTCTTATCACAGGGGTGGGGTGATAGTACACTAATCATTAAGCAGGAGAATTAGAAATCAAAAGGCTAATTAAGGCAGATTGATTAAAGTGAACTAGAAAAATACTATTTATTATATTTAATATAAATGACGACGGTTTAACGAGAACTGAATTTAAAATAGAAAATGAATTTAACAAAAAATTGAATGACTCTACTTCGCGAAAACTTGCAATATCTTTAACTCGCTTGCTCACCATGTAGTCTTGTTCTGCTGGTCCTTGGAAAGCTTCCATCCTTGTAGCGGGAACATCACCGGTCGTCTTTGAGATCTCTTCATCTGCAGCTAAGTACCATTCCTGCCTTGCAAATTGCACCCACCACTAATTGGAAGATGACTTCAAAACTAACACTCCCTATTATGCTTTATCCCATATATTGGAGATAAGCCCTAAGTCATAGTTAGAAGAACCACCTTGGGTTATATGGAGAGGATACTCAATTAAGAATCCTTCCAACTTTACTGAAAATGTTCTCTGAAGTTTCATTTCTATCTAGATTAATACTACCTATTGACTTAGACTGGTTCAAACCGGTCTTGTAGCCGAGCTGTACGTACTTCCTGATGAGAGTGGCTATACACCCCTCATTCAGAATTTCTAAGTATCGAGACGAAGAATCAAGTAGAGAATCAAGTAGAATAATGTAGAATAATATCGATCAGAATCACGTAGAAGTCTCGTAGAAGATCCGTAGAAGATGAAGCCAAGAGCTCCAACACGCCCTTTTATAACCTTCTCTGGCTCTAATTACAGGTCGCTACACGTGGTCCAATCAGATGACACGTCTCTCCCCACTCCAGATATTAGAGTTGACGGGTCTTAACCAAGATATCAACTGTTCTTCTATTAGTCCTTTCACTCAGTATCCATGGCAACATGACGCTCCTTTGAAAATATAGGCGGTGATCAGTTTGAATAATTCTGGTCGAAATACGGTAGCTTACGTTAGAACGCTTGAACACGTGCTCGCTTTTCCCAGAACTTGGTGTCTAAATTTGTCCTTCCTTCTTCCTCGGTGATGTGGCAAGATAGAGGAAATCTACTGCAAGTTAATTTTAAACGAATGTCGCAAGAATCTAAGTGAATATTAGGATATTCAGCCCTCGTTTACAAGTCGTAGTTACAAAGTAATGAAATGATAGTGAGCAAATGATTAAACATGAATTATAATACAATTACATACCAAGATAAATATCATGACGTTAAATTCCTGAATTAATTACACATAATAAAATTAACATAATTACACTGTAACGTCTGGAACGTTACAAAGCATGCCTGCAAAAGACGGAGATACATTCCAAGGAAATTTAAAACGGAAACTTAGAGAACGGAGTTCAGATTCTGATACCGAAGAGTCTGGATGATGATGGAGATGCAAGGCCGCGAGATGATGATGCACTATGCATGTTTTGCGAGGGGAAAAGTTTCCGATGACTCTTCCGGTGAATTGTGGATAATGCGTTTTATGTGCTCTATGTGGGCACGCAGAGACTGTGCGGATGATGGAAACGAACAATACATTTGTGACTTTCGCAATAGTGTACGCAGTAGGCCTATTACTCGTATGTTTTATGTGTTTTTATTATTTCTCTTCAGTATCATTACTAGGTATTACAATCATTCCGTATTGACGGTTTTCACCATTGTAAAGTATCATTACTGTCATTTTTCATTTTCTTGTGCTTAATGCCTTGATTTTGTGTTATTTTTTAATAATTTTAAAGGTAGCCACATATTTAGACCACTGAATGAAAATCTAACAAAGTGACACATTTGATTAAATCTTGATTTGTATTTAGATCATCCCTGCATTTCAAATGTTCATGTTTGTATGCTATGGCTGATAGATCCAGTTAACATACAATTTGCAGTTATTTCTTCATTTGTGTCTACAATGGTTTTCCAGTAATATCACAGAAAGAATGTGGTAACCCATATTTGGACCTTCTCCTAAAGGTTAAGATAGTGAAAAAGAAACCAAATTATAGTTCTTTATTTTACCTTAGATGAAACACCAGTTAGGCTTATAGCTAGCTGTTATCTTGCCGTAATTTTATTTATTTATTAAGGCCCATTTATTTATTTATTTATTTAAGTACATTTATTTATTTATTTATTTATTTATTTATTTATTTATTTATTTATTTATTTATTTATTTATTTATTTATTTATTTATTTATTTATTTCAAGAAAGCGAGCTCGTAATTTTGCATGACTGTTGATATCGTGATCACAGCTACCTATAGTTTAACGGGGAGCCCGAACCACAGGTACATGATTTTCTTTTCAAAAATCCCACATAAAGCCAGTGACTATACCACGCAGTTATCACGCCCCCTATTTATTTATCACAACAGTGTTTCTTCACACTATTTACAGTATTATGCCGTATTACATAGGCTATAGAAGTAGGTTATTTGAATGCTATAGGCTACAAGCTTACGTGCTGCGGTATAAATTACCGCATACAATTTACTGTAGTTCAGCTTACTGTAAGAGATAATCATAAATTAAAATTTACCGAAAACATAAGAAAACACACTGACTTATATTATACGGTGTCCTCGTCTTCGAAAATATTCTTACAGCTATTTACAATTTTACTCATTATATGGTTGTATTAATGCTTCAGTCATATTTAATTCCTTAAAAAATCATGCCGGCTCTTAAAGCTTATTTATTATTTAGTAGCTGCCTAGCCAAGGTAGTAGAGGCGTACTTAATTCATCCAAAAGTAGCCTATATGAGTTCGATTTCCCATCAGAAAGTCGAGAAAGTTTGATATGAAGCCTTCTCTACTGTAGAGGCGTACGGCCCTGGAGTTCATTTAGCCTGCTACAGAAATGAGTACTACGTAAATTCATAGGGGACAAAGAAAGATAGGCGTAGAGCTAACCACTCAATCTCAAGTAGCCAGTTACCACTGCAGTTCGATGGTATGCTACCTCAGTGGACTATCATTTAAATATTCTCTTTGTTTAATCCTTTTATTTTTTTAAAAATTTTCTACCCTATTTTGAAATATATTCTAGGAAAGGTCTCAGAAAATTGTCTGTTGTAAAATACGTCAAGGTGATAAAATTATGCAGCTTTATCTGCCATTACCGTTTGGTTTGAGAAGTTCCAAAACGATTCAGGTGGTTTTACATTCGTGAAAGTTCAAACTCATAGATAACGAGACCCGATGTTTTGCATTTATTGTGAATTCTAAGGGCGAGGGTCCCGCCACATTCGTTCATTGAAATTCAACCACCTCCCACGTTGTAAAAATGAAATACAGTCGGAGAGGAACAGTTATGACACTGCAAACAATCCTGTATGGGATCATCGATCACCTACTGATCCCAAAGCATTTGTTGTACAGCTGACTAGCGGAGCAGCGTTTCCGTAGTCTATCTCCTCTCTACCGGGCGGTTAAAAATAAACTTTTCCTGCTTAATCGTTTCTGTAGACTAATAGAAAATGGGCGACCACATGCACAGCAAATGAACATTGCAAAGGACATGAGGAAGAGAAACAATAAGGAATTTCCAATTAAAGTGCGGCTCCATGGCTAAATTGTTTTGCGTGCTGTCCTTTGGTCAGAGGGGTCCCGTGTCCCATTCCTGGCAGCGTCGGGAATTTTAAACATGATTGTTTACATCCGCTGGTACAGAGGCTGGGTGCCTGCGTCGTCTTCATCATCATTTCATCCTCATCGCGACGCGCAGGTCGCCTACGGATGTCAAATCAAAAGACCTGCGCCTGAGAAGCCGAACATGTCCTCGGACACTCCTGGAACTGAAAGCCATAGGCTACGCCACTTCATCTTTTACTAATTAAACACCTTTAATGAGGTGGCATTGCTTACAGTCTCCCTGGCTTAAGTGAATGTAGCGTTCGTCACACTACAAAGTATGCTCGGAATGGTGTTCATCTTTGTCCAAGGCAGTCTGAAAGCGTATGACAGCTTGCTGCTGGGCTGCGCATAACTTATTATCTCCACTGGTAATTTACACATGATAGGCCTCTCTCTCTTGATATGTAGGGGTATGTGTACGCCTTAATCTTGATAAGGGGTCGGGAACGAGGTGAGATGAATTTACATGGCATGTTTTACGGCCGGATGCCCTTCTTGACGCCAACCTGTTGAGCAGCTAATGATGGTGAATGAAACTGGGTAAGGAGGTGTAAGGAATTGGCTGTGGCCTATTAATAGGAACTCTCCCGGAATTTGCCTGGAAGTGAAAGCGGGAAACCACAGAAAACCCTTCTCAGGACAGCCGACGGTGGGTTTCGAACCCACGCTTCTCCCGAGTACAGAGCTTGGCTCCATAGCTATAGTGCGTTAACAGGTGCGGCCACTCCATTTGGTTGATACCTCTCTTTTTCCTGCTAGTGGTTTAACGTCGGACTAACACATCTAAGGTTTTCGGTGACGGAAGGACGGGAGAGGGCTAGGACTGGGAAGGTAGCCCCCTGGCCTTAATTAAGGTACATGCCCAGCATTTGCCTGGTGTGAAAATGGGAAACCATATTCAGGGCTGTCGATAGTGGGGTTCGAAATCACCATCTACCGATTGCAAGCTCACAGCTATGTGACCCCAACAGCACCCTCAACTCGCTCGGCAATATTCTTCTCTTCCGATCGGCACATGAGAGAACGTTTCCCTGAAATGAAATGAAATGTCGTATAGCATTTAGTGCCGGGATATCCCAGGACGGGTTCGGCTCGCCAGGTGCAGGTCTTTCTATTTGACCCCGTAGGCGACCTGCGCGTCGTGATTAGGATGAAATGATGATGAAGACAACACCCAGCCCCCGTGCCGTAGGAATTAACCAATTAAGGTTAACATCCCCGTCCCGGCCGGGAATCGAACCCAGGACCTTCTGAACCTAAGCCCAGTACGCTGACCGATCAGCCAACGAGTCGGACAATGTTTCCCTGATAAACCGTCTTTCAGGTACGGTGAAATATGCAAATGTTGAAACCCATAATCTGGACATTATTCCTACCGAGTTTGGTACGCGTACTACGAACAATTTCCCGTTCAGAGTGGGTTACGTAACCAGTAACCACCCGCTATATGCAGGCTGGCTACCTCTGTCACCTGAAATATCTCCTTGAGCCTAGTGGTATATAATAATTTCGTGTGGCTATTTCTAGCCGACTGCAGCCTTTGTAAGGCAGACCCTCCGATGAGGGTGGGCGGCATCTGACATATTTAGGTAACTGCGTGTTATTGTGGTGGAGGGTAGTGTTATGTGTGGTGTGTGAATTGCAGGGATGTTGGGGACAGCACAAACACCCAGCCCCCGGGCCATTGGAATTAACCAATGACGGTTAAAATCCCCGACCCGGCCGGGAATCGAACCCGGGACCCTCTGAACCGAAGGCCAGTACGCTGACCATTCAGCCAACGAGTCGGACAGCCTAGTGGTTGGAGATAGCGATAGTTGGTTTACGTCTACATAGCGTCTACACTTCAAAATTTCATGTATTCTAAGGTTAATCAAAACAGAACATTTTACTTATCTGCACTTACAAAATAAAATGATAGCCTGGTCGATACTTTATGGCATTAATAACTAAGTATAGAACTACAGTGGAACCTAGATATCTCGAATCACTTCGGGAGCTACATTTTATTTCGAGTTATCGAAATTTCGAGATATAGAGAATACCGTTTTTGAGCATGTATAGCTCATAATTGAATCATACGCATCTACGGGATTATACTGAGTACATTATTTTTGGCAGTATTTAAATATATACAAACAAACTCTATTTTACGGCATCACTTTAATTAATGTTCACTTCTCAGCCCTAAGGCTGGTTGGGCCCTCAACAGCTCCACCACCAGGTGCCATAGATGGCCTAGGCATCACTGAAGAGGCGTACTAGAGAAATGAGGAGTGAGGTTGTTTCCCGTTGCTTTCCTCACCGCGCCAGGAGTTGCGATTACATATCAGTCTGCCAAGTCCACTGAAATGCACGCATCAACCGACCCTACGAGCAACAATTTCACACCATTCATAGCAGGGACTGGCTGCACAAGGAATGTCATTATTAGCATGGCTCATACCTCAGTCACTTTCATATTGTCAAAGGCAAGGATAAGACAGAGAATGATCAATGAAAGTAACAAAATTGCTCTAGCGTATACCAGAAGACGTAGTGCACTGTAAACACTAGGTCCGGCCAGCAAAGGCATCACTTTAATTATTATAGTAACATTTTTAAAAGGCAGGGTACTGTACATACAGCAGTGAATCAAGAAACATACCTCGGTTAACACCGTTGGAAAGAATCCGCCAGTCTCTTCTGTTTGTTACTGTTAACCTTTCCTCCTTTCAAACTTCTCGGCAATACCACGCAACCCAGATTCGTAAGTGGAGCTTGTCATCCGCGACTTCGGGGGTTGCTTTCGAACGTGACCGGTAATTAAATCGCACCCGAGAAACAGCGAGTCCTCGCCAATTGTCCGATCATTAGAAGTTTTAGTTTTTCGGTTCCCGTCATATTAGCTCCAGCATCACTGTAAACCTTTCCTTACTTGTTAACTGTTCCTCACAAACCACAAATGTCGTACTGCAAGTTAATGTTGCACAAAATTCGAGTTACAGAGTATGTTTTGCTCCAAGGGAGGAAATGTTTGCTTCGAGAAATCGAGAAAGTCCTGTAAGCGAATTTCGAGTAATAAAGAAATAAATACACGTGAAGAGTAGCACAAACGGCCGGGAAATTTAAGTTACTTCGAGGTACTGAAAATTCGAGTAATGGAGATTCGAGATATCGGGGTTCGACTGCATATCGTTTATTTCTGAAACGAAACAAATGTTCAGGAACAAAATCACAATCTTTTCGCTCTCATATTAGGTTCAGAGCATTTGGTTTCCACCTTTGGCAGTTACCACAGCTTCCAAACGCAGGGGCATCGATTCCACTGTGTTTTTACTTCTGGTGAAATTTTATTCTATTCCGTTCTTATGGCAAGTTTCAAATCGTCCTTCTTGATGGCGTATTTCCTAATCCACCTATTGAGTTCTTCCCAAAGATGTTCAGTCGGGTTATCGGGGATCGGGAAGCGAATGAAATTTCTTGCGAACATTTAAAAGCATCCGGTTTTTTTTTCACCATTGCAACGGTATGTTTAGCATCCTTGGCTTGTTCAATGACCCTGTCATTTATTAGTCCCGGTTTTTTAACAGTGACTTTCCTCTAATATATACAGATACTCCCATTTATCCATTTGATGTTCAATAAACACAGCATCAACCCCAAACAGGAATGTTTCCACCTCCATGTTTCATTAATGCAAGAAAACTTTTCGTTTGGAGGCTTTCATTAGGTTTTCTCCACACTTTCTGCTTTCTATCACACTGAAATAAAGGACAGAAGTAGGTCTATTCACTGTTTGGAAGGAGGCGCAAGTCAAAACAATCAACATGCGGAAAGGGTTGTCCAAAAAATTATGGAATGAACGAGCGTATGCCGACTTTTGTTTTCGAATGTAGGTGAATGGGCACATGAAGTAATGTACAATATGTGCCCGTGTTTTAATAAGCAGCGTAGTAGCGATACCAAGCTGTTATTTTTAAAGAAACTCTACCCATTTGTGTTGCATAGTTGGGTTTACGCAGCTACAGTCAGCGTAGTCAGACATGTAACACTGGTGAAAAAGAGTAGGCCTACATTTTTAAATGTGGCGCCATCAGGAGTTCGCAGTCCAATAGTCAAGAAGACGAGACAAAGGGGCGTATTTCTGTACTCATCGCATATTCATGCGCTACCACCAGGCATTCTTAAACCCACCGCTTAATTTCACCGACACGTTATGATATGATAGTCTATATTGTCACTTGAAAACTTTCTGGAGTTTCTTCGAATAAGAAATGAAATTTCTTCTAGTGAATTGACAGTGACGGCTTTCTAATGATAGTTCGTCAAAAGCACGCAAGCATACGCAATTATTTATCCGTAGTGGCATAGTGCAGCGATACTGATTTCAAGTCCCACTTCAGGCTTTCAAGAAGTTCAGTGGAGGTATGAATATAAGAAAATCCTATGAATTTATTTAGCATAGAAGGATTAGTCCGCCTCTGTGGTGTAGTGAGTGGTTACTGTGATTAGCTGCCAACCCCGCAGGCCCAGGTTCGATTCCCGCCTCTGGCACGAAATTTCAAAAGTGGTACGAGGACTGGAACGGAGTCAACTCAGCCTCAGGAAGTCATATGAGTAGATTGTGGTTCGATTCCCACCTCAGCCATCCTCGATGTGGTTTTCCGTCGTTTTTCACTTCTTGTCCAGGCAAATTCCGGGATGGTAGATCTAACTTATCTTAAAGCCATGGCCGCTTCATTCCCTCTTCCTTGCCTATCCGTTCCAATCTTACCATCCTCCACAAGGCCCCAGTTCAGCATAGCAGGCGAAGCCACCTCGGCGAGGTACTGGTCCTCCTTCTCAGTTTTATCGCCACCAAATGTCTCACACTCCAGGACACTGCACTTGAGATGGTAGAGGTGGGATCCCTCGCTGAGTCCGGGGGAAAACCAATCCTGGAAGTTAAGCGGATTAAATAATTAAAATGAAGTAGGACTAATATTGTCGGGCTGTGTAGCTCAGACGGTAGAGCGCTGGCCTTCTGACTCCAAGTTGGCAGGGTGGATCGTGGCTCAGTCCGGTTGTAGCCTATTTGATTGTGCTCAAATATGTCAGCCTCGTGTCGCTATTTTTACAGGCACGTAAAAGAACTGAGGGACAAATTTCCGGCACCTCGGCCTATCCGAAAAGCGTTAAAGTAGTCTAGTTAGTGGGGCGTAAAACCATTAATATTCCTGTTGAACTAAGTAACCCTTTTCAGTATAGGCCTAATACGGACAGCCAACCAATATTTACATTCTTTATTCAACATATCGTTCTAAATTCCAGCGATTCATCGCATCCATTGGCATCCATCGATCATAATCAATGACGTCACTGAGGCAATTTAGCGCATAATTCTGAGATGAGTTTAAAAACACGCCCATGGTATACATATGACCATAGATTTAATAACATGAATCATACCTCGTTGTATGTACCAGTATTCTCCATTTCCTAACGAAACTTGTAGGCTACCATTCAGTAGGGCCTACTTCATTTCACCAGTAGGTCTACTGTGGAAATAATCGCATCACTGAATGTGATTGTGCCTACGACCAAATACGTGTACGACAGAAGGGTATAGAGTTTAATTTTAAGAAAGCACCTTGGTATCGCTGCCTCGGTACTAACTAAAGCATGGGACACACATAGCACTTTCTCCCACTAGCCCCGTATTCATGTATATCGAGGTTTCGCCAGTCAGCAGACATTTGGGGTGAAGTGGGCCGCACTATAGGCTGTCTATAATGTTCATTCGTCTATGAAGTAAAGAGATACTTTGCTGTCGTATCATAGCCATCCCGTCAACGTTAGTATTTAGAGTAGAAAGAGCAAACAAAACTTACTTTTCTGTACAGCATCTGTCGAAACAGCCACTAGGACTCGAACTTCAGTTTCCAGGGTGGTAAATCAGCAGCTTGAACACCATGCATAAGAAGCCTAATATCAACTGCTACATAACAGTCCTCGTCAACTTAATTTCTGACGTGATCTGCCTTTTTCCGTTCAGAGCAGCTGCGAGCTGTCTATCGTACTTAGCCACAGTTACAACAATGTCCACGTACATTATCAGACCTGACTTATTCATGCATTTTAACTGACACTAGGCCTACATGACGATTGTGATCAAAATATTTTAAGTACAGTAATTATATCTGCCGCCCCACAATCTAGGAGTAGAGTGCCTGCCGTTCACCCGGAGGGCCTGGGTTCGATTCCTGGCCAGGCCAAGGACTTTTAATTGGATCTGAGGGCCGGTTCGAGGTTCACTCAGCCTACGTGAGAAGCCATCTGATGGTAAGGTAGTGGCCCCGGTCTAGAAAGCCAAGAATTAACGGTCGAGAGTATTCATCATGCTTACCGCACGTCATCTCGTAATGCGCAGGCCTTCGGGCTGAGCAGCGGTCACTTGGTAAACCATCAGGGCTCTATCATCATTGGGGGAGGGGATTGGAGGGGATTGCATTTTAAGACAGATAGCCTACCATGTTAATGAGAGGATTGTGGATAGTGTCATCTAAGGCAGCGTTGTCAGAAGTGATCATTGGCGGCTTTTCTACGAGCCTGTGCCTGTAGCTCTTTGTGCTCCGACCCTGCAGGTCAGTTCTCTCGCCACGCCACAAGCAACACCGTTGGTCGATTCATTTGATCCGTGAAGATTCAATTTCCGTAACTGGACTTCGAATTTTTCTTCAACTAAAGTTATCCACCGATCACAAATATAACGTAGGATATCATCAGTCACCGAATGGACCCTTAATCGAACCGAAACAACCTCAGGTTATATTTGAACCGTTTAATCATACACAAAGAAAAACATTTAATTCACATATTAATTTGATCCTTGGCAAGGCATGGTGCTCCGGAATTCACTGTTATAAAATCCCTAATAGGCCCATCTCTATAAAATACATGATCGCACCATGTTGTGTCGCAACCGGACACCCAGAAATAAAGTTATTTAATTAATTATTGAAATTACATAGAATAATGTTCCACTGATCTCAAGATTTATAAAGTGCAATAAAAAACTTGAGTTTACATTGAAGTTAATGCACAAATAACGTTCAGATTATGATAGTTTATAATAAACCAATTTAAACTGAATACCAATAAGCGTGGGTTTCTGAAAATTAATCTTATCGATTCACTGAATAATAATTCAATTAATTTAATCCGACCGTTTATGAACGGTACCAACAAATTGTACTGAAAAGTGTAACGTCAATGGACGGTGTTGTAATAAACATCACCATGCTGATAACGGGAACTTATTAAAACAATGGTCTTCATCATAATGTAGAAAACATACTCATTACAATAATCATGACCACTGCTGTGGCAAGGTACACGGATAAACGTATCTCTCATATAGATAACGATTATTTATTTCAGTAATCACAACCATTATCTTGATCAGTGAAGAAATGTGCTACTCGAAAACTATGACCAGTGCTATCAAAAACCAAAATAAATTCATATCACAAACAGTTTTTGAGAGATAGAAGAGATCATTATGGCGAAATCTTGACACAAGTTAGTTGGTGTGGCAGTAAATTGTTAAAGTGTGTTGTTGACAATTTATCGAGTGGTACGAGTAAATGATGGCATTCGTCTGTCACGCACCCACAATTGGAATTTTGGTTTAATTTTTAGATGGCCGGTTGTCTGAGTGACCATCAGGGGGTTGGTTTAACAGTAGTGATCTGTTAAAGACGTAATGATTGCGGCTAGACTCATTCGTAATTTTTATTAGTTGTTCAGTGGACCACACGGATAGTTGTGAGTAATGTAAATACTTTGACGACTGTGAATGATGGGTTCAACCCCTTGGACCAAAGGCCGGTATACTAACCATTTAGCCATGGAGCCACGCTCTCTACAGTGACACACTGTTTTCGCGTTGGATAATTTTCATTAAGTAGGCCTAAAGGTAAATATACTTTTTTTATACGTTCTAGTGTTAATCTCATGGTACCAAGGACTATTTCTGTAAACATCACGTTTCCGTGGTGTACAGGTTCCACTATGGACAGGTCGCTGTGTGTGACGAATAATCACTTGTACAGCAGCCAAACATATAGATGGTTACTTTTGTAGAATCTGAAATAGGTCTCGGGGCCTGTCGAGGAGCTGGTAGTGAACACTGATTGCTCTGCAAACAGGGCTTAGGCTACTCGGAGACGAGCCATGTTATAAATAGAATAGACCTCATGATCTCACCGTAAGTTAATAACACTTTGTTATCAGAGGTTCGATGCACTGCCTACAAGTCAGAACTGACTGAGGAAGGATAAAGTACATCTTATTGAACAAGAAAAGGAGGACTGTAGGCCAATTTGCATTTTCACGCCTACAGGCATAGGAGTTGTTGTTACAGAAGAATTGTGATAGTCATCAGTTCCATGTGTAGAGCGATCAGTCCAGAGATTAGGTTGATGCAGCACGCCATCCTGTACCTACACTCTTCATTATTTTACGTAAATTAACTATTGCACCTACTCTAATTTGTTGGTCATTTTCATATCTTAGCCTATCCCTACCAATTGTATCTCAAGACGTGTTCGATTCTCGGCTCTGCCACGATATTTGAAAAGTGGTACGAGTGCTGGAACGGGCTCCAGTCAGCCACGGGAGGTCAACTGAGTAGAGTGGGGTTCGATTCACACCTCAGCCATCCTCGAAGTGATTTTCTAAGGTTTATCACTTCTCCTCCATGTAAATGCCGGAATAGTATTTGACTTAAGGCAATGGCCGCTTCCTTCCCTCTTCATTGTCTATCCCTTCCAATCTTCCCATCCTCCACAAGGCCCCTGTTCAGCACAGCAGAAGAGGCCTCCTGGATGTGGTACTGGTCCTCCTCCCCAGTTTTATCCCCTGACCCAAAGTCTCACGCTCCAGAACACTGCCCCTGAGGTGGTAGAGGTGGGATCCCTTCCCGAGTCCAAGGGAAAAGCCAACCCTGAAGGGTAAACAGATTAAGAAAGAAAGAAGGAATTATTTGTACAATAAGGTTTTTTATTATCACAGTTGCTCCGTATTCCCATTATGTAAAATCTGTTTAATTGTGACCGGTTATTGTTTTTAACTTTACATACAACATGAACTGAACGTGAGAACTCTAATTTCAAGGTTATAGTGAGTGTGCTGTATGCTTGATACTTAGTACAATAGCTTAGAGCAATGTACGTCACCAGCAGCAGTTAGCGACGACTGCCATGGTTACCTTAACTCTGCAGTAGTGGCCAGCGTCTTTGACAGGCCTGACTTACTGGCTTGTGACTTACATTCTTCCTTTCTTTTCCCCCCTTATCCGTCATACAATTGTCCAGCTACATTTCATTCATAAAGAGTGCTTGAGCTCACGTACGCCATCACTTCACAAATCTAGTGCAAATTCGAAACATCCAATAGAGGACAACTCCGGAAAGCTCTCAGTATCACAGAGATCTACATACGCAATAGGATATCCATCTGCAGAAATGATAGCAGACCGCATGAACCATCTTCCTACCTCACTCATCCTCAGTTTAAGTTCATCCCTATACAAATAATAGCAGTTTAATGTGCATCTGCCCTAGATAGGAGGTGAAATTTGGCACCCTCGATTGGAAATCCACAGTGCTCAGGCGATGCCGGGATTAGTTCATTAACTGCTACAGGAAATTGTTCTGAAACTATAAGGTTATGCTTGTAAGTTACTAAAGAACAGATTAGAGTCCATGGCTGCTGCAGCTGGAGCGCGCGGGACTATGGATTGCCGAGATAGGAGGGAGAAACGTATGGCTTTCAATAAATAGCTTACGTAGGGAAGCCCGAGGCTTGTGTGACGGGAGGAGGTAACCAAGTACCTAACACCACATGTTAATAGCCGTCCAGAGTTCCAGTAGTTGTTACTTTCTGCTTAGGAAAGTGTTGGTGTGATTGTGAGTGAATTGTAGGATTGCAAATACACAAAACGTATGCTCCATCTTCACCTAGGCTGAAAGTTACAACCACTTGACATTCCACTCACAAATACCACACATATCGTGATAAAACCGATATAGATCCCAGTAAACCAAGAGACATGCTTCATACGATGAAGACCAACGCTCCTGGATGCAGACCTTACCTCCACCCACTTGATGTTCAAAACTTTCTGTGGTTCAAGGTGATGCTGAAACGCACTGAATATCACGTCATCCTTAACAATGCTCATTTCACACCATCGACGAGAGATTCCATGTCGTTTTCCATCTGTGCAAAACGCAATCAGTTCTGTTCTCCTGTCTGTGCAGACTTCGTCAGATACTCCTGGACTGTAGCTGAATATGACGATTGGTTTCCGGCTCCACCAGAACGGATTTTGACGTTGGAAAGCAGAGTGATAAGGAATATCGGTTGTAATAAACGTTCATGAAGTGCACCTACTATGAACAGGAGCTCTGCTTGTAGCATTCTTTTTTACTTTGTGGCCATGTGCAGCCTCATAATCTTTTACCAAAAGTCACAAGAAATCCATTTTTTGAATTAATTGAGTGAACATGTAAACTCAACCACACAAAAATTGGTCGACATATATATATCCTTTTTAATCTTATACATTCTCGAAACGCGAGCCGGGCTGAATGGCTGAGATGGTTGAGGCGCTGGCCTTCTGACCCCAAGTTGGGAGGTCAGATCCTGGCTCAGACCGGTGGTATTTGAAGGTGATCAAATACGTCAGCCTCGTGTCGGTAGATTTTCTGGCACTTAAAAGAACTCCTGCGAAACTAAATTCCAGCACCAAAGCGACTCAGAAAATCGTAAAAGTAGTTAGTGGGACGTAAATACAATAATATAATTATTATCCAAAAGAGAGGATAGTCGTAAACTGTGGATAGCCGGTGGCCGAGGAGATTGTACTTGGAATCCTACCACCTGCAAACAAGAGTATTTTAGAAGAAAGTCATCTGCGATGGCCGAGTTTTGTGCAGTTTAGTGTACATGTTCGGTAACTATAAATATAATAGGGGCTGCCTGGCCGAGGCGGTAAAGGCGTGCTCGGTTCGCTCGGAAGGACGTGGGTTCGAATCCCCGTCAGGAAGTCGTAACATTTAAGAAACAAGATTTCCACTTCCGGAGGTGCATTTGGCCCTGAGGTTCACTCAGCCTACACCAAAAATGAGTACCAGGTTAATTCCTGGGGGCAAAGGCGGCCGGGCGTAGTGCTAACCACTCTACCCCATCATGTGCCGCGATTAACAATGGTGGAAGCCTTTACCTTCCACTCCTCCAAGGGCCTTCATGGCCTGTACGGAGGTGACTTTGTCTTTGATGTACGCATATTTGTAATCTACTCGTCAGTCCACATAATTTATTTACAATCGTGATCGCAACTCCCTCGTTCGAAGGTCTGGACTTAGAGACTGTTCGATTACCTGGCGACACCGGTATGTTATTCATGCAGATGTGAGTATGGGGCTGGGGAAGAAGTTTTTTTTTTGCTATTTGCTTTACGTCGCACCGA
The DNA here is from genome assembly GCF_040414725.1 of Anabrus simplex. Lineage (NCBI taxonomy): Eukaryota > Metazoa > Arthropoda > Insecta > Orthoptera > Tettigoniidae > Anabrus > Anabrus simplex. The sequence continues at coordinate 137,442,507 of NC_090266.1, read as the reverse complement.
CACAGATAGGTCTTATGGCGACGATGGGACAGGGAAGGGCTAGGAGTGGGAAGGAAGCGGCCGTGGCCTTAATTAAGGTACAGCCCCAGCATTTGCCTGGTGTGAAAATGGGAAACCACGGAAAACCATTTTCAGGGGAAGAAGTTGTGACGTATATGTTTCGCACGATCCCAGCATTTACCTGGATGGCTTATACTTAAATGACAAGTACGACGATCGACCTCACGCCACGGCTGCTTTTGACAGTGATCCTTAAACAGATTCTTCTGTGGTTTGCATATATTTACTACCGAGCGAGTTTGTCGTGCGTTAGGGGAACGCACCTATGACCTTGGATTCGGGAGATAGTGGGTTCGAACCACACTGTCGGCAGCCCTGAAGAAGGTTTTCCGTGGTTTCCATTTTCACACCAGGCAAATCCTGGGGCTGTACCTTAATTAAATCCACGGCTGCTTGCTTTCCACTCCTAACACTTTCCTAATGCATCGTTGGTCCGATGTAAAGCCAATTGAAAAAACCCACCTTACTTGAAGACATGTTATCCCACTCTAAAAACCAAAAGGCAAAGCGAACTCCGTAGAGACCACGAAGGCTCCTTTGGATTGAAAGATTTTTCTTTTGCTAGTGGTTTAACGGCGCACTAACGCATCGAAGGTTTTCGGCGACGTGAGGATGCGAAAAGGCTGGGAATGAGGTACAGCCCCCCTCCCCAGCATTTACCTGGTGTGAACATTTGAAACCACGGAAAGCCATCTTCAGAGTTACCGACGGTGGACTTCAAACCCACAATATCCTGAATTCAAGCGGAGTGAAAGGTAAACGTTTCCGCTTTCGTAACCTCGGCACTGACAAGGAGAGTCGACCTTTCGCGAGGTTAATCTACATGAGTACAAAATCGATACCTATGGTATTTGAGAATCATCTCAAATGGGCTTTAATTTTCGTAATTTTAGCGTCTCAATCGTAGTGGCAAAGGCGCTGGTTACGTAACTTACAGCGCATAGGTTCGAGGCTCTCTCAAAGCATACTTTCGTTTAATCTTATTGTTGCCGGGGTGAGTAGCTCAGACAGTTGAGGCGCTGGCCTTCTCACCCCAACTTGGCGGGTTTGATCCTGGCTCAGACCGGTGGTATTTGAAGGTGCTCAAATACTTCACCCTCGTGTCGGTAAATTCACTGGCACGTAAAATAATTCCTGCGGGACAATATCCCGACACCTTGGTTTCTCCGAAAACCATAAAAATGTTGTTAGTGGGACGTGAAAACGTAAAACCAGTATTATTATTATTATTATTATTATTATTATTATTATTATTATTATTATTATTATTATTATTATTATTATTATTACTTTTTTAGTACTCCCTTGAGGTAAATAACTGCGGTGCACCGTTTTACTTGAGTAACATTTGATGCAGTACTGGTACATGTTACCGAGCGAGTTGGCAGCGGGGTTTGTGTCACATATCTGTGAGCTTGCATTCGGGAGGTGATAGGTTAGAAAGTCACTGTCGACAGCCCTGATGATGTTTTTTCTATGGTGTCCTATTTTCACACCAGGCAAATACCGGGGCTGTACCTTAATGAAGGCCACAGTCGTTCCCTTCCCTGTCCTATCGTATCGTCGCTCTAAGACCTGTTTGTGTCGGTGCGACGTAAAGGCAACATAATATTCTTACATTTTAGTACATATGTATCGTATTAGAAATAACGCACGGTTAAGAACAAAATTAAGAACTATGAAGTAAGACATTTAAGGGAAATATGGAGAAGCGACAGAGAGGGAAAAGAAAGGCTCATTGATCATATCAAAATTAACATACGGTTAAGAAGAAAGTTAAGAACTATGAACGAAGATATTTATGGAAAATACAGAGAAGTGACAGAAAGAAAGAAAGAAAGAAAGAAAGAAAGAAAGAAAGAAAGAAAGCAAGAAAGAAAGAAAGAAAGAAAGAAAGAAAGGCTCGATGACGACAAGAAACTATGCACATGCATTACGAAGCCTCGACCACTATGCTACAAGTACGCTTCCCTAAATACTGGCTTATATGACGAAAATTAAAGCCCATTCTAGAAAACTTCCACCAAATAAGCATTCGTTTCGTACCCATGTAGTTCGACAAAATCGGTGCCCGCCACATTACAGACTCCCTCCCTTCGTAACAGGCTCAACCGCCTTTGTCCCCAGGAATTAGCCTGGAATTAATTTCTAATGTAGGCCGAGTGAATCCCAGGGCTACGTGTCCCTCCAGAATTGAATTTGTGACCGGGAATGGAACGCACGTCTTCACAGATGAACCGAGCACGCCTTACCACTTCGGCTAGGCAGGTTGCAATCCCACTCAGAGTCCTAACACTATTTGCACTTACAACTATATTATATAATACATTTTCATAATTTTCACCCTTATGCATTGCCCTTAGAATTGCTGAGTGCTGCCGCGAGGGCCTGGGGTTTTACTCCCGCCCCTGGCAGAAATCACATAGGCCTATTTGACTTGAATCGAGTTGTCCTACATTATCTTGGTGAGGTCGATTGGGAAGCTGGTTACATTACATTTCCGTGTCAGGGATCAGAATTGAACTGTGTCTCTCCAGTACCCCGCATCATTTATAGTGCTTTGTCACTGGCTGAAGGAAGGTTGTCATAAGGGCATAGGCCTACTCTGACCAGAAGATTTCCTTCCTCTGTGACTATCCCACATTGGCATTCTTCAAGACGAGGGCAAAATCCAGATTTACCCACTGTTCCATTTCTGAAACATCGAAATTATCGACCTTAATTTTAAATAATTCATTAAATCACGAGAAATTTCATTCTAACTGAACCACGTTTGTGCCCGTAAAGTCGATAATTAAGCAAACTGTAGTAGATTTTCCCGCTGATTCAGTTTAGGCTATGCAATATTGTTCTCAGTTAAAATGTTCTCTATACGGTACTTCTTCAAATATACGAAAATATATAAATATTCAAAACGCAACCTGTGCGTTACATGCAGATATCATGTTTTAAGTACAATATTTTATTGATTTTATAGTCAATTTGACCTACGTGTACAATACAGAGTTAACCTTAAAAGGTTTTATCTTTGTCCCAGACTGTTCAAAAGCCTTCTTCCTTTATTATTAATAGAGCAACAGGATCGTTTCCAAATAAACAAGCTCACTGGGATGAAGAAAGGATGATAATTGTACCATCAATACTCCAAGTAGCTTATTGTCAGTTCTCCAGCTTGTTCAAACGAAAGGAAAAAAATCGAAATTTTCGTCTCCATCTCACGCATTAGCGAAATATGAATTAAAATATGACAATATGTTCAATCACCCCTGTCCTAAGTACCTAGGTGACGTTGCGCTCACCATGCGTCCCCTCTAAATATGAAGGTGATCCATTTGGTTCCCTTGAGCTAATTGCAAAGTTACACTTTTGTACTACGTTAATTTGATGGCTATAGGCTATATAGCGAAGACTTTGAAACACATTATCAGCATCATCATCTATTTGAATGTAGTTTACATATGCCTACTGGTCAGCATTTTCAGCAGCTGGTCTTTATTAAGATATACTTTGTGCTCTGTACACTGCTGCTAGATACAGTGTCATGTACACGTTCTAGTCCAGGCATGACAGACAACAGGCGCATACCTGCGAGTTCAGGAACACAGCGGTCACTCTCGGCGCATGCCTCCAACATCAGATCGAAAGTCGATATCCAAAGCCGTCAGGCACCAATCCGGAGGTAAGATTTTCGCTGCTTTCCCCTTCCCTTGGTTGACACTGAATAAGGTCACCGCCTATCAATAACTCCCCAAATATACTGTATATATGTGCCGGGATCAGTTTGTACGGCGAAGATCCTCTAACGTTCCCCATCCTCTCTACCCCTCCTTGAAACGGGAATAGTTGTAACCATAGAGCTGAAGTTAGTTAATGAAGTCAGATAGTAGAGTATTTATTTATTTATTTATTTATTTACAGTATTTATTTAGATAGACATAATCAACAATAGACCTTAGGCTACAATAAATTACAGTATCCACATCTGCAATACTAATCACCTATTCACTTAGCGATATAGTTTAAATTTGGGCCTAACTTTTTACACAATATTTACAAATTAATGGATAGAATTAGGAAAAAAAACATTCCTTCTTTAATCATTCACTACCACCTACCCCAATAGTTAATATTCATACAATCATCCTTCCAGCTGTCAGTCCCATGGTGTAAGCGTGATGCCTATTAAACGGAGGCCCTGCGTTCGTTTCTCGGCTTGTCCAGGTGGGAGGTTCTTTAACGCTCGTATAACCAACTGAAGAGTTGCCTGATTTGAGAGGCAACGAAGCCGGTTATACAAGCCAAGCCGTTCACATGAGGGTGTCATCTAATGCCGTAATTAATTCATTCTTGTTAATCTGCTTACCCTCCAGGGTCGGCTTTTTCCCTCGGACTCAGCGAGGGATCCTACCTCTACCGCCTCAAGGGCAGTGTCCTGGAGTTTCAGACTTTGGGTCGGGGGATACAACTGGGGAGAATGACCAGTACCTCGCCCAGGCGGCCTCACCTGCTATGCGGAACAGGGCCTTGTGGAGGGATGGGAAGATTGGATGGGACAGGCAAGGAAGAGGGAAGGAAGCGGCCGTGGCCTTAAGTTAGGTACCATCCCGGCATTTGCCTGGAGGAGAAGTGGGAAACCACGGAAAACCACTTCGAGGATGGCTGAGGTGGGAATCGAACCCACCTCTACTCAGTTGACCTTCCGAGGCTGAGTGGACCCCGTTCCAGCCCTCGTACCACTTTTCAAATTTCGTGGCAGAGCCGGGAAACGAACCCGGACCTCCGGGGGTAGCAGCTAATCGCGCTAACCACTACACCACAGAGGCGGTCCGTAATTAATTCATACAAAACAAAAATGGACGCTACGCTGACCTCAGTGGAACAGTTCTAATACATAGTCAATGTTTTCGGCACTGATACAACAGAGGAGCCGAAACTGCCGAAAATATCGACCCTCTATACGCTTGTTGGATCAACCTAGAAAAAACAATCACCACCACCACCACCACCTCCAGCATAACGAATGTCGGTGCCATTGTGTATATCGAATAACATTGATATCGTTGTCGGCTTCAATGGTGGAGAGGGTTAGTCACTGTTCTCCTGTTCGCAGGACAGCGGGTTCGACCCCGGCTGTGGTAGGTGGCATTTGGGGATGTTAACACACGAAAATTTCATGTCGTTGTCTTCCGGTACATCAATTAACTCCTCAAGGATAAAATTCCGACATTTAGGCGTCTGTTAAGACAGCCAATCAGTTGAAATGGAAGTTAAACTTATTTTAAACAGGTTTTCGGTGACGTAAGGAAGGGAAAGGGAAGTGAGCGGCTGTGGTCATAATTAAGGTACAACCCCAACATTTTCCTGGTGTGAAAATGAGAAACCACGGAGAACCATCTTCAGGGCTGCCGACAGTGGGGTTCAAACCTACTATCTCCCGGATGCAAGCTCACAGCTGCGCGCCCCTAACTCCACCGCCAACTCGCCCGGTCTCTGAAACGCAAGCTCGATCTATCACGTATACATCCCGCTAGTTCTTCTTCTTATGTCTCTTTCCCACACCTTGTGTCTCACATGTGGATCTGGCACTGTTTTTCGCTGGATGCCCTTCCCGATCTCAACCCTATTACACAGTTCAAAAAATAGGGGAACATATCTTGTAACGTCTGGTATGTAAACGTTAATTTGGTAGATGGGGTTCCAATGGTCGTACAGCATACCTTGAGACCTTAGCTACTCAGGGTAGGTCAAATCTAAGTTATACTCCATCTGTAGGCGTAGCCATGCATTAAACTGTCAGGTGACCCCTCAAAAAACAGTGAATAGCGGTGCGTCCGTGTGTCGTTGTGAGGTACACAGACTACTGCGATCATTCGAGCACGCTGTACGTAAACTAGCACATCCCATGAGACATCTTAACGAGGTTCAAGTCGGAAGGGCCGTCACTTTGATCCAGGAAGAATGGTCTTTTCGTCGTGTTGCTGTGGATCTCAATGTCTCTCCGTCAGTTATCCAGCGCTTGTGGAATCGCTACAGTGAGACAGACCAGTTCACGAAGAGGGTTGGACAAGGTCGTGGACGCGTGACAACCCCACAGGATGACCGATATCTGACCAGCTGTGCGTTGCGGCTTCGTTCAGCAACTGCCAGAGAACTGCAACAAGACCTCAGGATAGTCACTGGAGTCACGGTGTCTGATCAGATAGTAAGGAACAGGTTAAGAGCCGTGTCCTTACGACGCAGACGTCCTGTTCGAGTGCCCTGTTTAACGCAGCAACATCGCGCAGCTCACCTTCTGTTTGCGACTTCGCCAATGGAGACCTCCGTTGTTCACAGACGAGTCCAGATTTCCCCTGACACAGCGTGATGGACGTCAACGTGTATGGAGACGCCGTCGTGGGCAATACATGCCAAATGTTGTCCAGGAAGGCGACCGATTCGGACAAGGTTCTGTGATGGTGTGGGGTGACATCAGTATTGATGGCCGTACGGATCTTGTCGCCGTCCGTGGTAATCTTACCGCTGCGAGGTACATCAAGCAGATACTGCTACAGAATGTGTTGGTTGCTACATACGGTGTTGGCCCTGAATTCGTACTGATGAACAACAATGTCAGGGCTCATGTAGCGTGCGTCACCAGAGCTGTCTTGCGAGAACTGGACAATCAAGAGGTGGAATGGCCAGCAGTGATTCACGACCTTTATACCATCTAGCATGTGTGGGATAGGCTTGACAGAAGTGTTCGTGGGCGTCCTCTTCCACCACAGACTCTCCAAGTCCTCGAAAGGGCTCTCATTGGAGCATGCCACGTATATGGAGCATGATGGAAATCCATCCTGGAGGACTGTTATCACATTGATTTCGCCTCTATTTGGACATTTCCCTTTGTGTTCTGAAAATGAACACGAATCCATTGATGTTCCTTTGTATACTTCAATGGTAAGGAATAAAGGTTTAGTTGGTAATATACCTGGGTGTGAGGTATTGCTTTGTGGAGAATGGCACAGGTACGTTCAAAAACATATAGCCCTAATTTTTTGAACTGTGTGTATGTTTCTGCAGTGGTTGGTAGTGTGGCGTCTTGTATGCAGCCTGTATAAAGAGTGTATTGGAACAAACACAAAAGCCCAGTCCCCGAGTCTGAGGAATCAACGGAACGCAATTAAAATTCCCAACACGGCTGGGATTCGAACTCGGGAACCTCTGAACCGAAGGTTCCAATTGTGACAATTCAGACAAGGAGCCGGATTACGTTAAACGAATATATAATAACATTGATAAAAGTAAGATAGAATGAAGAAATCTGGCCTATTTGGATTTCAAGATTATCTTTGTACTGTTCTCTCTCACCATTCAACAATTTCTGCAGACTCAAAAAAATAATAATTTCATCGACAAATTTCAGAATTTTGATTCTCTCTCCTTGAAACATGATTCTTTTTCTAAATTGGTCTTTGATTTGCTTTACTATGAAAAGTAGGGAGGACGCACTGCTTCGCTGTTTCACTCCTCGTCGGAAAGCTGCTTCTCTTTCATAGCCCTCGATTCTTATTTGATTCCTCGAGTAGACCGATCTTAATAATAATAATGAAAATCCACAGCCTCTTTCCAGTCATTCAACCTGGTCAGGAATGGAATGAATGAAGCCCCATCTAGCGGCGAGAATAGGAAATGTGCCGGCTGCCGAAGCCTGTCGCACTCCTCTTGGGCAATGATAAATGACTGACAGATAAATTGAAATGATAATGGAGAGTGTTGTTGGAATGAAAGATGACAGGGAAAACCGGACTACCCGGAGAAAATCCTGACCCGCCTCCTCCTTGTCCAGCAAAAATCTCACATGGAGTGTTCGGGATTTGAACCACGGTATCCTGCGGTGAGAGGTCGGCGCGCTGCAGCCTGAGCCACGGAGGTTTTTAATAATAATAATAATAATAATAATAATAATAATAATAATAATAATAATAATAATAATAATAATAATAATAATAATAATAATGTAAACTCGCGTCCGCATACCGAGGTGGAGCAGCTTTTTCCTGTCACACTCCCAATGGAGGTGAGTTGCGTGTACCATTTTAGACACTAACCAGCTCTCCTGTCATTCTTACACCTCTGGTAATACCGGGAATCGAACTCGCGCCTCGGAGGATGGCAGAAACTGTTTCGCAACGGGCGCGGAAATAATAATAATAATAATAATAATAATAATAATAATAATAATAATAATAATAATAATAATAATAATAATAATAATAATAATAATAATTTCACTCATCTCCACCTCAACATATTTTAGAAATATTACATTTGTTTGAAGCAATGTCTAGTACAAATAATAACGTTAACGGTAACGTGTACGGTATGTAGTCAGTGTAAATATGCTAATGTATTAGCTCGTAGCTAATTTCAATCAAGTTAATGACGACTGATACTCTATTTTATAGAGTCAATATAAACAACAATCAACACACTGCTTCAAATAACATTAAGGGAGTCTACCATTTTGAGGCCGTTAATGAAACCATTGAACAACAACTGAGGATAGCGAGAAATTTTGAAACTTGTTTTACAACAATTCAAAACGCTGTTTTTCATAGTCTATCACGTCATCCTTAACAATGCTCATTTCACACCATCGACGAGAGATTCCATGTCGTTTTCCATCTGTGCAAAACGCAATCAGTTCTGTTCTCCTGTCTGTGCAGACTTCGTCAGATACTCCTGGACTGTAGCTGAATATGACGATTGGTTAATTAGCTTTGCTCACTGGGGCGGTGTAGGATTCAAACCATAGTTTGGAAGGGAAATCACATTCTTTCAATGTTCCATTGGTCACATTTGGTTTGAATCAGTCTTAACGTAGACTTACGTTCTTCGGCAACGGGTACATCGCAAGAAAAATTTCAAGACGCTGTTAGTGCTAACTTACAATTAGGTTTAATGTCTCAATTGGCAGATAGAAGAGGAGGTTACCTGTTGCAAAGAAAAAATAATTTGTGCTAAATATGTGACGTCGCACGCATACTCTGTTAGAAGATGGCGCTGTGTTGACTCGCGCGCTCAGCTGGAGAGTAGCTGTCGTTGTGAATACATCGTGGTGAATTGTATAGAATAAAAAATTAATAATGGAAAATAAAGATTTGATTAAGATTCGTCAAAAATGTGCAAAAGAAAGAGTTGAAACGAGATAAGTGAACGATGAAGGAATACAAGAAATGAAACGAATAGACCATAATAGGCGTTACTATGAGAAATTGAAACAATGAAAACAATGTACAATTAGTAACTACTTTGAAGTGAATGAACGTGCGTCTACCAGGTGTAGGCATAAGTTTTGCCGGTTTTTGTGGTAAAGAAAACACGTAAGTGTCAAGCGAAATTCATTTCTTGTTCATTCAAAATTTTGGCCATCGGCTTCTATACACTTCGCTTATCATTCAGGTAAATTATGGATACCATGCCAGAGAAAGTGCTTGTCTTTTGCGGCAAACCATTCGTGGAGCCATTTTCCAACTTCCTCGAAATTGCTGAAGTGCTGCTCTGCGAGCGCGTGCCCCATTCATTCGAAGAGGTGATAGTCAGATGGTGCCAGGTCGGGGCAGTACGGCGGGTGTGGAGGGATGTCCCATCCAAGCGATTTCAATGTGTTTTTCACTGGTTTTGTTGTGCGAGACGGCGCATTGTCGTGTAACAAAATCACTTTGCCATGTCTTCTGACCCATTCCGGTCGTCTTTCGATCAATGGGTGATTTAAATTAATGATATGTTTTCGATAGCGTTGTGCATTAACGGTTTTGCCGGGCTACAAGAGTTCGCTCTGGTTCAACCGGACACAAAGCATGATCTTCTTGCCGAAGTACCGGCTTCACCAGGTGACAGCCACGATTTTCTCCGCTTCAGGTTTTCAAACTACATCCTTTTTTTGTCACCCGTCACAATTCGGTATATAAATGATTTTCTTTCTTGGCGTTGAAGCAGCATTTCACAAGTGATTTTGCGATTTTCCATTTGCCGTTCATTCAAATCGTGTGGTAACCATTTACCGAGTTTATTGATCTTCCCCATTGCTCGTTAACGTCTGCTGATTGTTTCTTGTGACGCATTTGATGCTTGTGCCAATTGCTGTTGAGTTTGAGTTGGATCATCATCCAGTAACGCATGCATTGCTCGTCTTCGCACTCTTGTGGTCTACCAGAGCGCGCACTTCACATTCAAATCACCATGTTCAAATTGTCGAAACCATATCTCACAGGTTCTAATCGGTGGAGCGTGTTCACCAAACGATGACTTTCCACAACTTTTTTCTTTTGATTAAATAAGAAAAGCAATGCGCGCCGCAACTGTTCTTTTTGAAGCTAGTGGGATGATAACATTATTTTATGCCGGCCGCTCAACGGTTACGGCACATCATTCTTCGTCATGGGCACATTCAACAGTCCCTTTGCTCTTCTACTAACCATGTCCCTCCCCTTTCTTATTTGGTACTTGCCTTGCCTGTTCCTACCAACTCCCGATGTGTGATTCGTGCTGCTCTCATTCTTTATGGGGCCTGCCTTCAGGTTACTTAACGTAGCACAGGCGACTGAACTCACGCTTGGCTGTTTGTTCGAGTGCAGCCTTGGACATGATGTAGGCCTATATAGGCTATATATAGGGTTATTCACCTAACATGTTACACGGAACTAACTTCTAAACCATTAAAGATATCATAATTCTGTTTTCGTATTCGTAAATGGTACGCAGGGTCTTGTAAAATAACGCGATGATTAGTCACATGGGGGCGATTAACAACCGAGATATTGATACTAACTCCATTTTTTTAAAAATAGAACGGCACAAATTCATACAGCTGATTTTAAAGTTCATCTGCGTACAAGTTCAAATATGTAAGTATTTTCAAAATCGGACTTTTTGAGATATAAGTAAGAACAGCATGTGCTGTTTTGCATGCCACATCAGACGGCGTGAAGTCGGGCAAGGACATATTGAGGCGCAAGCAGTTTCCTGGGAGTGAGTTCAGCCACAGAATGGATACCAATCATGTAAGCACCTCGTACACATGTGATGGGTTTGCAAAGTGTGTATGACAGACGAACACATGACAGGACAGAAAGGGTTGATGTGTTTAAAAGGAATAAAATAAGTACTTTGCTTTGAAAGGAACATAACGAAAGCTATAATTGTCACTGGTTTTAGTGTACAGTTCATACTACTCTATGAGTTGGGAAATAAACATAACACAAAACACCGGAAGACCTCCTTCTAGAAAAGCAAATGGTCAGAGCTGATAGTGGTGAGATGGCAGCAGCACTATTATTTATGTTTTATTTTACACGCATTAATCTCCGTAGAGCTCCAGCGCGACTGTAGTAGCGTGCATTCGGGAGAGCGTAGGTTCGAGTCCTGCCTCGCCCAATCTGAAAGTGATTATCATGGTGTCCCATGTTCAACACCAGGCAAATACCGGATAGGTACCTTTGTGATAGGCCACGGCCGACTTCCTTTCCAAATCCTTCCCATTCCTATCCGTGAGAAAAAACGCTAAACTGATACAACTTTAATCTCCCTTCCCCGTTGTGTGTTCGCCAGTCATACAATAACGTTGCACACCCAGGGTATGTTACGGTACATCACATTATGTTTACAGTACATGCCTGGTATCAAGGCCAGGAAGCAGCTTGCGCCTCAATATGTCCTTGCCCGACTTCACGCCGTCTGATGCGGCAGCAAAACCACGCATGCTGTTCTTATTTACATCTCAAAAATTAATTGTCCGATTTTGAAAATACTTACATATTTGAACTTGTACGCATTGATCGTTTAGGCCAGCTGTATGAATTTGTGCCGTTCCATTTAAAAATATGGAGTTAGTATCAATATCTCGGTTATTAATCACCCCATGAGACTAAGTAGCACGTTAATTTACAAGGCCCTGGGTACCATTTACGAATATGAAAACAGAATTATGATATCTTTAATGGTTTAGAAGTTAGTTCCGTGTAACATGTTAGGTGAATAACCCTGTATAATCGTCCTTTATATAAATTACGTTCGGCCAGCCGCATGGTGTAAGGTTAGCGTGCCTGTTGTTAAACCGGAGGGCCTGGGTTTGATTCCCAGCAAGTGCAAGTGTTTTAATTCTAGACTGAGACTTGGAACGTGGTGCACTCAGTCCGTGATACCTTCTGGAGAGCTGTCTAATACGAGAGACAACGGACCCGGTCAAGAAAGCCGAGCAATAGGCTTTTGCTCCACGGGTCTGTTTATTGTAGGCTGATATGAAGTGTATCTTTCATCAATAATTAATACTGTATTGCAAGAGATTTAACATCTTACCACCTCAGACGGGTTTTTTTTTTGGCGGGGATAGGACCGTGGCCTGAATTGAGGTGCAGTCCCAAACTTTTGTCTGATGTGAAAACAGGACACCACGAAAAAATTTGGACTGCCGATAGTGGGGTTCAAACTCACCATCTTTCGAGTGCAAGCTGACAGCTACACGGCCCGAACCGCGCCGCCGGCTTATTCGATTGATAACTTATGAAATTATAGGCCTACTCTAATGCTTAGTAATCTAATGTTATTTGCTTTACGTCCCACTAACTACATTTTTACGGATTTCGGAGAAGCCCAGGTGCCGATATTTAGTCCTGTAGAAGTTCTCTTACGTGCCCGTAAATCTACCGACACGAGGCTGACGTATTTGAACACATTTAAATACCACTGAACTAAGCCAGGATCGAACCTGCTAAGTTGGGGTCGGAAGGCCGGCGCCCCAACCGTCTGAGCCACTCAGCCCGGCCTAGACTTCACTGAAATAGGCTAACGAAAAATAATATCCCTACCTATATGTCTGCCTGTTTATTGACACGGGGTTGGGGATGAGGTGAGATGAATTTTATGGCATACTTTTACGGCCGGATGCCCTTCCTCGCGTCAACCTCAATGAAGATGAAATGAATGATGGTGAATTAAACTGGGTAAGGATGTGGAAGGAATAGGCTGTGGCCTATGAATAGGAACCGTCGCGGCATTTTCTGTAAGTGAAAATGAGAAACCACATATACCATTCTGAAAACAACCGACGGTCGGGTTCGAATCCACACGTCTGCCGATTGCAGATTTGGCTCCATCGCTATAGCGCGTTAACACGCGGCCACTCCTCTCGGTACTCCACGAAATATAATAAACTATCACAATTAAAATTAGCTCTTTACCCCTGGTTTGTAAATTAAAAGAACTTGTTAGCAATTGTTAATTAACTTAATACTGAAGCAAAAAGTACGGTGCACAGTGTGTTCCAGAACTTAAAATTTAATTAATACTTTTAGAATTGGCTCATTTTCTTGAATATGAAACTTCATGAACCCTACATCAGTACGCTGAAGAGCCCTCTTTATTAATTGTGCCAACTCAAATTGTTGCACATATATTCAACGGGATACATTCAATATAATGCTTTGCTATACACAGACATACTAACTTTATACGTGAATCACTCGCTTTTCGAAAGTTCAATCTTAGTTAACGTCAAACAACCCAGGTCACACCAGTACACGAATGTTTTAGTAAAACGTCAAACATCGTCTCAGAATTAGCCTGGTATTTATTCCTAACTACTGGAAATCAATTAAAAGCCACTCTTCAACCAAACGGAAGGCCGCGCTACGGCTACGAGGCCAGGTTCAGCATTTGGGAGACGCGTGGGTTCGAAGCCTACCGTAGACTGTCCTGAGAATGGTTTTGTGTGGTTTCACATTTTCACTTCCAGGAAGGGGCGGAACAGTTCCAATCCATTGGCCAATGCCGATTGCTTCCACATTCTTACCCAATTTAATTCACCATCTTTCATTTAATCTTCATTAGCGCCTCAACTGAGGTTGGAATCAGAAAGGGCATCCGGCTGTAAAACATACCATATACATTGATCCCATCTCATCCCCGTATCAAGAAACGAGACTAAGGGATATACAAACAAACACAATTAAAATCCACTCTTCACAAAGGAATGATTGTTATAAATCTGTCCGCCTCCAGATCTGTTTTCCTTGAACAACAGTTCGTTCATGGGAATCCATTTTGCATGAACGCCTTCACACGACACATCTGTCACCTTGTGTTGGCCGCTCAACGGTTACGGAACATCGCTCCTGGTCATGGGCACATTCAACCCTCCCCTTGCTTTTCAACCCACCACGCCCCGCCCGTTTCTTATTTGGTACTTGGCTTGCCTGTTGCTAAAACTCCCCGGCAGTAGAGACGGCGCGGGGAAAGGTCACAAGTCACTGATCTTACGAGATGGAGCCTCCTTTACTCCGGGAGTTAACCACTGTCCTCTCCTGGGAGGTTAGCCCTGGAGCGTTCGCCTCTATACTCTAGCATGCAGTTCTGCTCTTTGGCCGAAATAAGAATAACCCCGTATTGTTACTTTGTGTGGTAACTGAAATGAACCTTGCAGAAAAGGCTTCGTGCATTTCAGACCTGCCTTCGAAGTTCCAAGAGGTAAAAAGCACAGAGCAAGCACTAATACCACGTGGAAGGGCCTGCATGCTTTAAGGCCCATATTTTTACGTTTATGTCTAAGAAACTATGTGTTCTAACACTGCCAAACTCCTCTGAAATTTTAACATCAACTAAAGCCAACCATGTGCTTGATATCGACTATTTAAATCCATTAGTTTATCGACTGGGATGCAAATAGCAAGAGATCACATTTAAATATTCAGATTTCCGCCACAACTTTGGGTACAATTTTCATAGGACTTGGAGAAGTCCTCTCAGTTCTAATGACTGCACTGATGGGGTTTCAGTTTCTCATGGTGATCACAGTAAGTACCTAGGTGTTAATATAAGGAAAGATCTCCAATGGGGTAATCACATAAACTGGACTGTAAATAAATGTACAGATCACTTCATATGGTTATGGGGATATTTAGCGGTTTTAGTATGGATGTAAAAGAGAGGGCATATACGTCTCTGTAAGACCACAATGAGTGCATGGTTCCAGTGTATGGGGTCCACACCAGTATTACTCGATTGGAGAACTGGAAACAATTCAATGAAAAGCAGATCGATTTGTTGGGGGTGATTTCCGACAAGAAATATAGCGTTACGAAAACTTTCAAAATTCGGACAGGGAAAACTTGGGAGAAACGAAACCAGCTGTTAGACTAAGCGGTACTGTATGTTCCTCAGTGAAGGGATGGCGTGGAATGACTTTAGTAGACGAATTAGTTTGAGTAGTGTTTTTAAAAGAAGCAAAGATCACAATATGAAGATAAAGTTGGAATTCCAGATGACAAATTGGGGAAAATATTCGTTTACAGGAAGAGGAGTTAGGGATTGGAATAATTTATCAAGGGAGATGTTCAATAAATATCCAAATTCTTTGCAGTCCGCCTCTGTGGTGTAGTGGTTAGTGTGATTAGCTGCCACCCCCGGAGGCCCGGGCTCGATTCCCGGCTCCGCCACGAAATTTGGAAAGTGGTACGAGGGCTGGAACGGGGTCCACTCAGCCTCGGGAGGTCAACTGAGTAGAGGTGGGTTCGATTCCCACCTCAGCCTTCCTGGAAGTCGTTTTCCGTGGTTTCCCACTTCTCCTCCAGGCAAAATGCCGGGATGGTACCTAACTTAAGGCCACGGCCGCTTCCTTCCCTCCTCCTTGTCTATCCCTTCCAATCTTCCCATCCTCCCGCAAGGCCCCTATTCAGCATAGCAGGTGAGGCCGCCTGAGCGAGGTACTGGCCATCATCCCCAGTTGTATCCCCAACCCGTATGAAGCTCCAGGACACTGCCCTTGAGGCGGTAGAGGTGGGATCCCTCGCTGAGTCCGGGGGAAAAACCGATCCTGGAGGATAAACAGATTAAGAAAGGAAGAAAGAAAGAATTCTTTGCAATTACTTAAGAAAAGACTGGGTAAAAACAGATAGGGAAATTGCCCCCTGGGTGACTGCCCTAAATGCAGGTCAGTGGTGATTGATTGATATTTAAGAAACTATTTGTTTCAGCACTATCGAACTTTGTTCAGCTTTTAATATCAGCTACTGTAGAGCAAAATACATGCATCACCGTGCTGAGTAGCTCAGACGGTAGAGCATTGGCCTTCTGAGCCGAACTTGGCAGGTTCGATCCTGGCCCAGTCCGGTAGTATTTGAAAGTCATCAAGTTCGTCAGCCTCGTGTCGGTAGATTTATACGCAGGTAATAGGACTCCTGCAGGACAAAATTCCGACACCTCGGCGTCCCCGAAAACCGTAAAAGTACCGGTAGTTAGTAAGTTTAGGAAGTAAAACTAACAACATTATTAATAGACTTCTATTTGTTTCTTAAATGTATTTTACCCTACAAAATGGGCTCACAGAAGGAAAATGTATATTCTCTCATCAATTTGAAGGTGGTTAGTGCCACACTACATGGGTTCGATGCCCCGTCAATGTCAAAAAATTTAAGAACCGAGATTTCCACTTCCGGAGGTGCACATGGCCTTGTGGTTCATTAAGCCTAGGCCTGCCTATATAAAATATGAGTGCCAAGTTAATTTCTGGGGGCAGGGGTAGAGCTAACCACTCTACCCGTCCAAGCGCTGAGTTTACGGGTGGTGGACGCCTTTACATTCCAACACTCCAAGGGCCTTCATGGCCTGTACGGAGATGACTTTGCTTTCTATTGCCGTACGACTTATATTTTAGGGAAGAGTACATTTTCTGTAAGTCTTCCTTGTAGTTTATAGGCAGTTATAAAAGTTACTGGGAATGATTGCTCTAGCTATTATCATTCCTCAGGGAAAAGAGCCAAAATATTTTCAAAAATCAATCTCAAAAATATATTTTAGCTGACAGCTGAGGGGGAGTGGCAGTAGCGCACATAGCAGGCCTATATTATTTAAGAAGCATTTGAAATACACTTTATTGCAAGCATATAGATAACACATATTTTTTATTATCAGATTCAGGAAAGCTTACTTTATTTGTCCAGGTCCTTGGCTGAATGATCAGTATTGCGGCTTTCAGTACGGTGGGTCACGAGTTCGATTCCTGGCGGCGTCAGAGATTTTAGCCCCATCTAGTTAATTCCTTTGACTCGGCAACTGGCTTTTCTTATTGTCTCAATACACATCTATCATATGCACACCGCACACAATGAAATGGCGTATGGCTTTTAGTGCCGGGAGTGTCTGAGGACAGGTTCGGCTCGCCAGATGCAGGTCTTTTGATTTGACTCCCGTAGGCGACCTGCGCGTCGTGATGAGGATGAAATGATGATGAAGACGACACATACACCCAGCCCCCGTGCCAGCAAAATTAACCAATGATGGATAAAATTCCCCACCCTGCCGGGAATCGACCCCGGGGCCGCTGTGACCAAAGGCCAGCACGCTAACCATTTAGCCATGGAGCCGGACACAGCACACTATACCACACTACCAATCACCACAGATACACACAACTATGAATAGCCTAAGTTATATGCTTCTATATAGTGTTGGCGTCAGGAACGGCATTCGGCCATAAAACTGGACCAATTCGACATATGTGTGACACAGTTCTCACCCGTAATCCCAGCAAGGAGTGGGAAGTAGGAGAAGAAGAAGAAAAAGAAGGGAGCTTAGGTTACTCTTTTCAAACAAGTGAAAAGCCAAAATATTAATTTTCAATAACTATTCGTCTTTTACCCTACTGTGCTTAGTAGATTTTTTTAAAACTTCGTGTTATTCATCTGATACTCAGGATTTATTTCTGACCGGGCGAGTTGGCCGTGCGTTAGGGGCGCGCGGCTGTGAGCTTGCATCCGGGAATAACTGGGTTCGAATCCCACTGTCGGCAGCCATGAACATGGTTTTCCGTGGTTTCCCATTTTCACGCCAGGCAAATGCTGGGTCTGTACCTTAATTAAGGCCACGGCCGCTTCCAGCCCATTCTTAGGCCTTTCCTACCCCCATCGTTGCCATAATACCTATCTGTGTCGGTGCGACTTAAAGCCACTAGCAAAATTAAAAAAAAGGGATTCATTTCTGCTCACTCAAAGAAGTCGTGATAAATAACTCGATGAGATTGCTGTAGTGACCGAGCATTATCAAGTCAACCAACTTCCGCCCTTGGAGTTACGCTCACACTTTTGGACAAAAAAAAAAAAAAAATCCATTAGCTTACAGTGTAGTCTACACTTTCAACTTCTTTGTTGAAATGAATACATCAAAATGTGGATGGTTATTTACTACTGTAACATAATAGCATGCAGAAAATCTGACCCATTCGTATAGTGTTTTTCCTTCGGTAAGTTTTCCGCATTTACCTAACTAACACGTAACTACACCCAGAAGTTACTGTTTCCCTCTGTGGCTGGCTTGAAGTAAATCCGGATAAACATAAATAAACCAAGCAACGATGATATGCCTTTCTCTAAAATGAAGACGGGTCCGGAACTGCCTCCTTTGTGAAATTTGCTGCGATTGAAGAGACAGGCTAAAGCAATGTAATATACTTAGAGATTCGACCTTGTAGACGGAGGAATGTGAAGTGCTGATCCACTACTACTACTACTACTACTACTAAAATGTTTTCAATTGTCCCCTGAAGGGGGAGGCGGGCCTCTTCAGACGGTGACGCCGTCTCTCAGGCCGGGAGATTTGTTACGGTGAAGGAGATGCACGAAGAAGGTGAAGGGGTTGGCGGCAGTGGCCTATACTAGGAACTGTCCCGGCATTCCCCTTAATGCAGGAGAATGGAAAACCACGGAAAACCATTATCAGGACAGCCGACGGTTGGGGCCAGCCGTGAGGTCCAGCCCTGTCCCGTCTCCCGAATGCAGAGGCGAAGAGCCACGGTAGAGCCGTGGCCATCCCTCCTCTGCTCGGTTGGCCGGTCAGAGTGCAGAGCTGTTGGACCACGGACCAGACGTGGCCACTTGAGGGCCGAGACCCACTCTGCATCTACCGACCGCTTATCCACTGGGGGAAGTTAAGAACTTGTCAGTCATGTTGCTAGAAGGATGGAAGAGATGGAAATGAGATTGACGCTGGAGAGGGTGGCTCTGTTGGACATTTCATTAATCATTACCATACAAAATAGCCATTTTTATGGGCCAGATTTTCTGCAAACCTACTTGATACCAGGATATTTAAAAATGTCTTGAAATAATTATCACTGACACATTCATCCTTAAAAATAAACTCTTGTCGGGCTGAGTGGCTCAGACGGTTAGGGCGCTGACTTTGTGAGCCTAAGTTGACAGGTTCAATCATAGCTTAGTCCGAAGGTATTCGAAGATGTCCAAATACGTCAGCCCCGTGCCGCTAGATTTACAGGCCTGTAAAAGAGCTCCTGCGGGATAAAATTCCGGCATCTAGGTGCTTACGAAAGGCGTAGAATTAGTTAGTGGGACGTGAAACCAATATCATTATGATTTTATTAAACTCTCAAAAACGTAAGCTAATTTGTTGGCTAAACTAGAATGAAGCAGACAATATGTTCTTCTTCCTGGCATTTTTCAAAATTACTGAGCTCGGCACTGGATGTGGATTTGGCCCAGTTTGGCATTTCTGACTCCAACCGTTTGTTGAGGGATGTGTTCACTACTGCGTGTTTCTGTGGTTGTTTGGTAGTCTCATGTGTTGTGTGTAGATGAAGATGCGTGTGTAAAGACGAAAATCAACACCCAGTCCCTAACCCAGAGGAATTAACTACACGCTGTTAAAATCTTCAGCCCAGCCGGGAATCGAACCAGGCGCCCCCTGAATCCAAGGCCAGTAGCCTACACTGACAATTCAGATAACAACACATTAGCGCGCGAGAATATGCTAATTATTAGTTTCAGTTAATCTGATTTTGAGAAACTGAGGTTTCGAATTCAATTATTTTTTAACGCCACACTCTCACATTCAGTATGTCCTTCCTGCTGCCTCACACTGGTCCTAGTGAAAATACCACCGTACGTCACCCGGGATTCGTACCCGGGACTCTGATTAGGGAGTCGTGTGACTAGACCAGTTTTCTGATTAGACAGAAGCAGAAGCGGAAGGAGAAAAAGAAGAAGAATCGCGGGCTTTGAAAAAGCAGCAGCAATCCAGAAAGGAGTGAGGCAAGGCTGCACTTAGTCCCGTCTCCTTTTGAATGTTTATGTAGAACAGGCAAAAAGGAAATCAAAGAAGGGAATCACAATCCAAGGAGAGGAAATCAAAACTCTGAGATCTGCTGATGTTACAGCTATTTTCTCGGAGTCTGCAGAAGATCTCGAGAAATTGCTGAATGGTACGGACAGAATCTTGGAGAAGAAGTACAAGATGAAAATATATAAGTCCAAACCAAATTAATGGAGTAGAGATGAATGAAATCTGGTGACACAGGAAATATTAGATTAGGAAATGAAGTCTTAAAGGAAGTAGGTTTATATTGTTACTTGGGTCGCAAAATAACTAATGAAGTCAGAAGTGAGGAGGTCATAAAATGTAGACTAGCACAAGCAAGGAAGGCTCTTGTTAAGAAAATAAATTTGCTCATTTCGAACATTAATACTGGTATTATAAATATATTTTTGAAGGCATTCGTTTGGAGCTTAGCATTGTATGGAAGTGAAACATGGACGATAACTAGCTCATAAAGAAAGATAATATAAGCTTTTGAAATGTGGTGTTATAGAAGAATGCTGAATGTGAGATGGGCAGATCAAATCAAGAATGGAAAGATACTGAATCGAACTGGTGAGAGGAGATCGATTTGGCTACATTTGACCTGAAGGAGAGTTAGAGAGATAGTACTTGTTGAGTTGGTTTTGAGGAAAGTGAAGGCGGTAAGAGCTATAGGGGTAGACCAAGGTATGAATATGACAACAAGGTAAGAGCAGGTGAGCATTTAGTAGTTACTAGAAACGAAAAGGTTAGCACAGGATAGGATGGTTTGGAGAGCTATATCAAACAAGTCTGTGGACTGATGACTCAAATAATAATAATAATAATAATAATAATAACAATAATAATAATAATAATAATAATAATAATAATAATAATAATAATAATAATAATAATAATAATAATAGTAGTAGCTTACAGCAATAATATGCCTGATTAGCTGGATGTAATGAAAATCCTCTCTGCTCATCTTGTGTAGAAGTTTTGAACTGTTTAACGACTCCCTCCTCGAGTATGCATGTGTTTGGCAACTTGGCTGTTGTTCCACACCACACGCTAAGCTTCTTAGCAAATGAATTGCTCTCGAGACCCCTCCCCTCTTCTCGTAGTAGGGCACCCTTCATACAGCTCGTACACAATGAGCGGCCCAGTTCAAGACTGATGCTTGCAAATTTTACCCTAATTTTAGCCTTCATTGTTAGTATTGTTTCCATATACTTTGTTTATGGTTTAGCAGTGACCCTTCAGCCACTACCAAATGACCCTTGAAGAGTTCACAATTAGGCATCAATAGTTGAAGGGCATCGACATATTATTTAACATACAGGGAACCACATTTGTATGCATGTAGCCTATGTTAAATCCTGCTTAGTTCAACCGGCTATTGCAGTTCTGGAAACATTTCATATGCTCATGATTGTAAGTTCGAATCTCGGGCTAGTAGGCCGGTTTTTAATGGTATTTATGTATGATAGACCTGCATCTGTAGATTTTATTTCTTATTTAAGGGCCCTTTATAGCCCAACAACGTATGGCAGAGGTCGGCAAACTTTCATATTATATGAAGAGCTATTTTTCATTATTTCTTTCCCCGGGGGCGCCAAGCAAAATGCCCCTTTGTTTATCTGAATGTTCACCTTTTATTTACGCATATATTATTGACAAGTTCAGAAGAAACATACACTGTCCAAAAGAATTAACGGAACTTGTTTCTGAACGTCTGGTATGCTTGATACAATTGATACCAATGACGTTATTGGATAGACTGGCCATTAGTGTCAGTACAGGGTATCCTCTCAAAATTTAGGTGTCATGACACATGAGACTAAACAACTAACAAGTGAATGAAGACAAAAGTAAAGTTACAGAGTGCGTGTCGAATTGACCGCGGTAACTATACTTCGTACCCATCAATCAGGCAACATTGGATCCTTCATAAATTCAACTGCTTCCAGCTTACGGTACTGGAGGGCTGGATGGCTGGCCCAATAGGTACAGTAGTACTTTTACAGAACACTTATTGTCTTATTGTCAATACAGTACTAGCATTCGGGAGATAGTGGGTTCGAATCCCACCGTCTGGAGCCCTGAATATGTTTTTCCGTCGTTTCCCATTTTCACACTAGGCAAATGCTGAGACTCTACGTTAATTAAGGACACGGCCGCTACCTTCCCAATCCTAGCCCTTTCCCATGCTTGCGTCGCCGAGAACCTTCGATGTGTTAGCACGACGTTAAACCAATAGCAAACAAAAAGCTATGCACCTTTATGCAGGCCAAATCTACTGTAGAGAGAAGCAGAATTTATACTTAATATCTTAGCTTCAATTACAAGCGATACAGAAGTATTAAAACCGAGTGAATGGTTGCGCGGATTGGGCCACGTAGCGGTCAGCTTGCATTCGGAAGATGGCGGACTCGAACCCCACTGCCCGCAGCCCTGAAGATGGTCTTCCACGCTTTCCCTTTTTCACAGACCTTCCTATACCGCCAAAGTTAAATGTAAGGAACATTTCCTTCTAAACTATTAACACCAGAATGATGAAACTTTTACAGCAGCACAATACACTTATTTAACATCATGTGTCATAGGGATTTTAATTTATTTCTATTTTCTGGAAAGATACTAATTATTTTGTTACAGAAAATAATTGGCACATTTTTTGACATAGTTTCTTTGACATAAAATGCATAATCAATTAAGTAGAACCATAAGGCTATGATAAAAGGTGTATATTGTTACTGTTTATAATCCCTGAAAATTTGAGGTTTGTATCTCCAATAGTTTAGGAGAAAATGTTCCTTATGTGGCAAAAAAGTAAACTTGTGGGAAACGATGTTCAAAGTTTCAATTAGCTTTCTAGGGGAGTCCAGCACCATAAGAGGGGTTTTCACTGTCACTAGACATTTCGTCATCTAGCCTTCTTTTAACAGCTTTCATTGTTTGTCTGGCTTGCCTCTCACACTCCTTTTCTTTCCTTTCAGCATTCCGTTTCCTTTCATTGTCCATCGACATCATAGCACGGACCATGTACTTCCCGGGCGTCGCCATAAGACCTATCTGTGTCGATGCGACGTAAAGCAACTAGCAAAAAAAAAAACTTACCAGCAAGGACATGCACTAGTATTTGGTCCCGCAGCAATGAGCACCGGTGGTGAGCCCCTGACCAACTGAGCTACGCTCTTAATCTCGCTCAGGAAATTCTCTGCTAGGTACAAATTAACAGAGACAAGTCAGAGGACTGGATGAAGAGGTCTGCCTTTTCTATATCTTCATGTCTACCCATGAGACTTTGGCCACTATGAGAGGGTTACGCCAAGCATGTTAGTTGAGGCAAATGGCCTCTGCCTTGGTCAGTGCGCGTACGAACACCTCCAAACCCACAGAATCTCCTGGCCAGAGAAAAGGCGTTATTTTCTAGGTGGCCTACCGCTCCCAATGAAAACCTTCTCTCTTTTTTTTGCTAGTTGCTTGTGGCGACGATGGGACAGGGAAGGGCTAGGAGTGGGAAGGAAGCGGCCGTGGGCTTAATTAAGGTACAGCCCCAGCATTTGCCTGGTGTGAAAATGGGAAACCACGGAAAACCATTTTCAGGGCTGCCGACAGTGGGGTTCGAACCTACTATCTCCCGAATACTGGATACTGGCCGCACTTAAGCGACTGCAGCTATCGAGCTCGGTAAAACCTTCTCTAGGTCCTGTACTGTAAGCACAGTATAAAGAGAACTCCATAGCCTTAGAATACGTATAAATGAAAGTAACAACGTTCATTCTATGTTTTATATAAAAATAAACAAAATATATATTTTCACATCTAAATAGATTACACCTAGTGGGATGATGATGATAATAATAATAATAATAATAATAATAATAATAATAATAATAATAACAACAATAATAAAAATGTTGTTGTTGTTTGAGTCATCAGTCCATAGACTGGTTTGATGCAGCTCTCCAAGCCACCCTATCCTGTGCTAACCTTTTCATTTCTACGTAACTATTGCATCCTACATCTGCTCTAATCTGCTTGTCATATTCATACCTTGGTCTACCCCTACCGTTCTTACCACCTACACTTCCTTCAAAAACCAACTGAACAAGTCCTGGGTGTCTTAAGATGTGTCCTATCATTCTATCTCTTCTTCTCGTCAAATTTAGCCAAATCGATCTCCTCTCACCAATTCAATTCAGTATCTCTTCATTCGTGATTCGATCTATCCATCTCACCTTCAGCATTCTCCTGTAACACCACATTTCAAAAGCTTCTATTCTCTTTCTTTCTGAGCTAGTTACCGTCCATGTTTCACTTCCATACAATGCCACGCTCCACACGAACGTCTTCAAAAACATCTTTCTAATTCCGATATCAATATTTGAAGTGAGCAAATTTCTTTTCTTAAGAAAGCTCTTCCTTGCTTGTGCTAGTCTGCATTTTATGTCCTCCTTACTTCTGCCATCGTTAGTTATTTTACTACCCAAGTAACAATATTCATTTACTTCCTTTAAGACTTCATTTCCTAATCTAATATTTCCTGCATCACCTGCCTTCGTTCCACTGCACTCCATTACTTTTGCTTTCGACTTATTTATTTTCATCTTGTACTCCTTACCGAATACTTCATCCATACCATTCAGAAAATTCTCGAGATCGTCTGCAGTCTCAGATAAAATAACAATATCATCGGCAAATCTCAAGGTTTTGATTTCCTCTCCTTGGACTGTGATTCCTTTCCAAATTTCTCTTTGATTTCCTTTACTGCCTGTTCTATGTAAACATTGAAAAGGAGAGGGGACAAACTGCAGCATTGCCTCACTCCTTTCTGGATTGCTGCTTCTTTTTCAAAGCCCTCGATTCTTATCACTGCAGACTGATTTTTATACAGATTGTAGATAATTCTTCGTTCTCGGTATCTGAACCCTATCATCTTCAGAATCATAAATAGCTTGGTCCAATCAACATTATCGAATGCCTTTTCTAGATCTACGAACGCCATGTACGTGGGCTTGTCCTTCTTGATTCGATCCTCTAAGATCAGACGTAAAGTCAGGATTGCTTCACGTGTTCCTACATTTCTTCTGAAGCCAAATTGATCTTCTCCCAACTCAGCTTCAACTTGTTTTTCCATTCTTCTGTAAATAATACGTGTTAAAATTTTACAGGCATGTGATACTAAACTAATGGTGCGGTAGTTTTCACACCTGTCAGCACCGGCTTTCTTGGGAGTAGGTATAACAACATTCTTCCGAAAATCGGATGGGACTTCTCCTGTCTCATACATCTTACGCACTAAATGAAATAACCTTGCCATGCTGGTTTCTCCTAAGGCAGTCAGTAATTCAGAGGGAATATCATCAACTCCAGGTGCCTTGTTCCTATTGAGGTCACTCGCAGCTCTGTCAAACTCTGACCTCAAAAATGGGTCTCCCATTTCATCAGCATCAACACCCTCTTCTTGTCCCAGAACCAAATTATCTACATCTTTACCGTCATACAACTGTTGGATATACTCCTGCCATCTTTCTGCTTTGTCTTCTTTCCCTAGAAGTGGCTTTCCATCTGAGCTCTTAATATTCATACACCTAGATTTCCTTTCTCCAAAGGTTTCCTTGATTTTCCTGTACGCAGCATCTACCTTTCCCAGGACCATACAGCCTTCGACATCCTTGCACTTCTCCTTCAGCCATTCTTCCTTAGCTACCTTGCACTTTCTATCCACTTCATTCTTTAATCGCCTGTATTCTTTTCTGCCCTCTTCATTTCTAGCATTCTTGTATTTTCGTCGTTCATCAATCAGGTCTAGTATCTCCTGAGTTATCCACTGATTCTTAGTTGATCTTTTCTTCCTTCCTAACATTTCTTCAGCACCCCTACTGACTTCATTTTTCATGGCTTTCCACTCTTCCTCTATAGTGTTTCCTTCGGCCTTTTCATTTAGTCCTTGTGCAACATGTTCCTTGAAACAATCCCTCACACTCTTTTCTTTCAACTTGTCTAGATCCCATCTTTTTGCATTCTTTCCTTTCTTCAATTTCTTCAACTTCAGATGGCATTTCATGACCAACAAGTTGTGGTCAGAGTCCACGTCTGCTCCTGGGAAAGTTTTGCAATCCAACACCTGGTTTCTGATTCTTTGCCTAATCATAATGAAGTCTATTTGATACCTTCCAGTGTCTCCAGGTCTCGTCCACGTATACAGCCGTCGTTTGTGGTGTTTGAATCAAGTATTGGCAAGGACTAAATTATGATCAGTGCAGAATTCAACCAGCTGACTTCCTCTTTCGTTCCTTTGTCCCAATCCAAATTCTCTTACTGTACTACCTTCTCTTCCTTGGCCTACCACTGCATTCCAGTCTCCCATCACAATTAGATTCTCGTCACCTTTTACATATTGTATTAAATCTTCTATCTCCTCATATATTCTTTCGATTTCTTCATCATCCGCTGAACTAGTAGGCATATAGACCTGTACTATTGTGGTGGGCATTGGTTTGATGTCTATCTTGACGACATTAATTCTTTCACTATGCTGGTCGTAGTAGCTTACCCGCTGCCCTATTTTCTTATTCATTATTAAACCAACTCCTGCATTTCCCCTGTTTGATTTTGTGTTGATAATTCGGTAGTCGTCTGACCAAAAATCTTGTTCTTCCTGCCAACGTACGTCACTTATACCAACTACATCTAACTTTAGCCTATCCATCTCCCTTTTCAGATTCTCTAACCTACCACAACGATTCAAACTTCTAACATTCCACGCTCCGACTCGCAGAATGTCAGTATCCATCTTCCTGATGATCGCCCCCTCTCGTGTAGTCCCCACCCGGAGATCCGAATGGGGGACTAGTTTACCTCCGGAATATTTTACCCGGGAGGAAGCCATCATCAGTACATCATTCATACAGAGAGAGCTGCATGTCCTCGGGGGTCAGTTACGGCTGTAGTTTCCCGTTGCTTTCAGCCGTGTAGCAGTATCAACACAGCTAAGCCATGTTGAGTATTATTACAAGGCCGTATCAGTCAATCATCTAGACTGCCGACCTTGCAACTACCGAAAGGCTGCTACCCCACTTTCGATGAACCATTCGTTAGTCTGGTCTCTCAACAGATACCCATCCGATATGGTTGCACCTGCGGCTCGGCTATATGCATCATTGGGACACGCAAGCCTCCCCACCGCGGCAAGGTCACATGGTTCGCAGAGGAGGATAATAATAATAATAATAATAATAATAATAATAATAATAATAATAATAATAATAATAATAATAATAATAATAATAACAACAATAATGTTATTTTGTACGCACGACTAACTACTTTTACGTTTGTTGGAGACGCTGAGGTGCTGGAATTGAGTCCCACAGGAATTCTTTAACGTGTCGGTAAATCTACCGATACGAGGCTAACGTATTTCAACATCTTCAAATACCACCGGACTGAGCCAGAATCGAACCTGCCAAGTTGGGGTCAGAAGGCCAGCGTCTCAACCGCCTGAGCCACTTAGAGCAGCCCTAATGGTATTATGGAGAAACTGTCATAAAAGTCATCCCTACTGCATAAACGATTTTCCCATCAAAATAACTAGCAGTGCGTATACATAATATCGGCTTGCGACGCGGCGTATGGGTAGCGTGCCTGCCTCTTACCCGGAGGTCCAGAGTGCAATTCCCGGCCAGGTCAGGGATTTTTACCTCGATCTGAGGGCTGGTTCGAGGTCCGCTCAGCCTACGTGATTACAATTGAGGAGCTATTTGACGGTGATATGGCGGCCCCGGACTAGAGAGTCAAGAATAACGGCCGTGAGGATTCGTCGTGCTGACCACACTACACCTCGCAATCTGCAGGCATTCGGGATGAGCAGCGGTCGCTTCGTAGGCCAAGGCCCTTCGGGTCTGTTGTGCCATGGGTTTTTTATGAATAATATCATCACTGGTGGAGAGTCAGTTTCGGCCGTACCGGTGGCCACGGCTCTACCGTGGCTCTACAGCTCTGCATTCGGCGGACGGAGAGGGGCTGGTCCCCATCGTCAGCTGTCCTGAGAATGGTTTTCCGTGGTTTTCCATGCTCAATTGCTCAATCACAGATTAACGACTTTCCCAGTAAACTACCAGCTATCCAATCCGTGAAAGACGGTTTCCTTTAAATGGCCTTCAAAAGCGATCCAGTCAAATTGAGCATCTGCCTATAGGTGCGATCTCTACTAACGATGATCCTAGATTCCAAAACATTCATTTTCAAGATCCTGCTGCAAGTGGCAAAGCCATGGCAAAAATTCGAGCTGCTGTCAAGGAATACGATTTTTCTTCTGCAAGCTTACGTTCAAGAGAATGAAAAGAAGATACGACAAATTCCTCTGGTTACGACTTCTGGAATGCTCATAAACAATTAGCTCACGGTGCGAAGAGGCAGAAAACATCGCAGTAGTTGAGTGATTAACAGTCAGTTTACTTGTCTAATCCTCTATGTTCCTTGAACAGCAATCCTCTAATCCAGTGGGAAGATATGAAAACCATCTTCCCAGGACACATCAAGTAGGCCTAAGCTCGTTGCATCTCGTTCAGTGGCTACGTCAGTACCATGTGAACGCCTGTTCACGAAGGCTGGTGCTGCGACCATTCCAATGGGAAATCATCTCTCCCCAAAATACTTGGACAAGCTTATGTTTCTAAATAATGTACCGGACAACGAACGACATTAAGTGTTTCAGTTGGCTGATGTATTGTGTACCGAAGGTCTACTAATGTATTTTATACAAGATGAAAACCTAACATCACTATTCTTGATTTTGTATTTAATTACATTTTTATGTCATGATTTTTATACTATATTTCGATCGTTACATCTGGTTATCCGAATTAATTAAGATTATTTCTCTAAGTAATACAGTGAATGGTTCTAAGTGTTTTGTTTGCTCATATTTGCATGCCGAAAGTCTGCTTATTTTTCAATCATGATAAGGCAATGCAACTGTGAAAATCCTAAAATCTACAGTTTTCATCCTATCACCTTAGAATTTTGACCATTTAATGTCAGTATCAGTATGATACAACATACAAAGTTTAAAGTTTCTATCAACAACAGTTTTTGAGATATTCATACATTTATCAATATTTGTAACACTTTTCGATGTATTTATAAAATGCTCCTTATGCCAAACGGCTCAACAAATCTGGCTTAAAATTTATTCGTGGTTTTACAAGACCAATATAAAAGAAGACCGGGCGAGTTGGCCGTGATCGTAGAGGCGCGCGGCTGTGAGCTTGCATCCGGGAGATAGTAGGTTCGAATCCCACTATCGGCAGCCCTGAAGATGGTTTTCCGTAGTTTCCCATTTTCACACCAGGCAAATGCTGGGGCTGTACCTTAATTAAGGCCACGGCCGCTTCCTTCCAACTCCTAGGCCTTTCCTATCCCATCGTCGCCATAAGACCTATCTGTGTCGGTGCGACGTAAAGCCCCTAGCAAAAAAAAAATAAGAAGTGATGTGTGGGCTTTGACAAATTTTAATTACACTGAAAGGAACGAATTATTTCACATAGGCATAACTTTTTAAATATATTTTATGATGATCATGAGGAGAAAAAAAAATAGATTACCACTGAACTATTCCATGTATTTTAAAATTTGCACATCAGTATGTTATTATGTTGTATCTGAAACTATCCTAAAAGTTTCAAGTAGATTGGTTGAAAACTGTGGCACGAGGAGCATTTTGTATCTTGAAAAGTGCTGGAAAATAAATTCTGAGAAAAGAGAGATTGAAATTTTAGAGATGAACAATAGTCCAGTACCTGAATCTAGTTGACTTAAAACTCCCCAGCACCATATTTTGGACCCCCTGCTGCCTTCTTCTGGGCCTCACTAGCAGTTTTTGAGAGTTTTAGTTTCCTTTGGGCTGTTTTGAATCCTTGTCGCCCAGACATTCCTCTGTGGTCAATTCTACGCTTGTCCCTCATTACACTAATTTTCTGTCCTGAGCTGCTAACTTTAAAACCTCTAACACTAGATTTTAGTTTCTCACTTGCTTCACAACCCATGCTGAATTCAGCAATTTCCGATGTTACAGCAATCTCCAGTTTTTTCTTTGACACAAACACTTCCTTCGGACGCTTAGCCCAAATTACACTAGGCAATGATTCATTGGCATTCTGTGTTTTACCTACTGTGCAGCGCTCTAAAACCTAATTTGAAGCAAGTCTTTGATACACAGGTATTATTTTACATACTATCTGTGAAGACAGTGTAGTCTTCATGTTGCTACTGTCATGTTTTGGTGTGTTATAGAAACACCATGGCTCTTTGCTGAAGGGACACTTGAAATATTGAGGCTTCTCATCGGTGGGCATGCAGTGGTACAGCGTGGCATAAACAGCTGATTCCATCTGCTGTACATTAGGAATATTCTTTTTTATAGCACTACGATAGTAGTTTCCTAGCTTTGCTATTGTTTCTTCTTTGATATTGCCAGGCTTTTTACCACCCTGTGTCACCCCATTTATCCTCCACTCACTCATTTTTAAGCCAGTCTTCTACCTTTTAGAAATATGATTTAGGAACTCTTCTTTTTGAACAGAAATGTCTGGACCATACACTGCCAGTTTTTGGAGATGATTGTGGGTTTTTGCATCTCCATCTCAAAAAACTGATATGTACCTGAACTTCTGCATATCCACAGAACATTACCACAGAACCTCAGCAGCTGCCATCTCCATAGCATTAGAGGAGCCAGTAAAATTGCACTCACATTCCCCATCCGAATAATGATTTTCCTGCCACAGCCTGAATTCCTCACTTCCCTCTC
Organism: Anabrus simplex; assembly: GCF_040414725.1. NCBI lineage: Eukaryota > Metazoa > Arthropoda > Insecta > Orthoptera > Tettigoniidae > Anabrus > Anabrus simplex. The sequence goes on along the minus strand of NC_090266.1, from coordinate 137,411,522 downwards.
CCAGGATTTTTCTGTTCTGGTCACATGCACTACAATACCTGGGAAAAATATGAAAATCTATCACAAGGCCTGTCAACACATCAATGACAATTCCAAGTCCATAATGTGAGGTATGGCCACGTTTGTGCCATGTTCCATCGTAGGAGACAGAAATATTTCCTCATCTCCAAGGCTGAGATTTAGTTCAAGATGGGCTTGTCGCACAGCTGTGTAAGGCAACTTTAGGACTTCTTATTTAATTTTAATATTTTCCAGTGATAGGCTTTTTACAGGAGCACAGTACGTAGAGGAACTCATTGCCGGTAAACCCATAACCATAGCAAACTGTTCAATTGCTGCGAGTCCCCTACCTATATGCAGAAATGCACTGACCATCTTACGGTTTACTTCAAAGAGGGGCCTACTAGACTCATCAGACTGAACCCTAGGGCTGGTGTATAATTCACTACAAATGACAGCACAGTTACCACATTTGCTCACATGTTTCTGAGCAAATCCCATTGAATGTTTTATCTCTATGGACAAGTCTCCTTGTCCACATGTAGTACACACCCACAGCCCTTGAATATGTCTTTCCAGAGACTACTGTGGACCATTACATATGTATGTTCACTTACCAACACATCATCTTCACCCTGTAGGAGACTGCTGAACAGTGACAACTTTCTACTGCTGGAGGAGGAGGATTCTTTAGTAGAGGAATTAGGTGTACATTCCCCAGGCACTATATTTGGTGTGGGGGTTTTAACTTCCCCTACTTGATCTTGCAAACTAGTACTTACATTTTTATTCCTGTTAGAAATGGCATTTTTCACTTTATCCAACACTTTACTAGGACGTTTCTTCCCGCGACAAGTCTCAATTCTTCTTCCCGTTATGTACAATGATAATTACACAAACTCACAAATCCCAACCTCAAAAACTAGCTACTTGCACTAAGTAGATCCTATTATTGTTTATGGATCTTTTACAACACACATATTACAAATATAACATTTAAGAAATTACAGAAAAGCAGAGTAGGCCTATAACGAATGATAAACACAAAACACGAGATTACAACTCTTTGTTTACATTCAACACATGGACAAGCTCCATCACTGAAATAAATGCCAATTCCACTCGATATACTGATAGTCCGTCAGAATAGCCAACATAAAAATCCACAAGAACAAAATTTCTTACATTCAACCCGCGCGCTCAATTCAAAATCTTCGAAAACAAAACGAAAGATATTTATAAGAATAGTGTCAATGAGCGGCAACGCCCCTTGCGCCGGGTCATTTAAATGGCCGCTAAGGTTTCAAAATGGCTGATATTTAAATAGAACAAAGCGCAGAAAGAAAGTACAAGGTATAAACATTATAAAGCGTAAAAAATTATAAATGGACTTTTTTCATAGTTTTCACCAAATTTCACCGATACATTGCCATAAAAACCTAACATAATTAACTTATGCTTGATTTTGTATTTAATTATATTTTATATCATGATTTACATACTATATTTCGTTCGTTATATCTGATTATCTGAATTAATTAAGCTTATTTTTCTAAATAATACAATCAATGGTTGTAAATGTTTTGTTTGCTCATATTTTCATGCCGAAAGCCTGATTATATTTATCAAACAGGATAAAAACATAACCTCAGTAAGCTTGATTTTATATTTTGTTATACTTTTATCATGACAATTTTGATCGCTTTATCTGATTATCTTAAATATTTTGTATTTCTTGGAACTCCTGTGATCCCAAGTTTAACGTAGACTAATTTAAAATCCTTGCATTCATGGAAAAGGTATCATTTGATTTAGAGAGATATCGATATTTCATTTTGATAATATTGTCGTACCGATAATTTCATTCAATATCGATATCGAATGAAATCTCTGTATTTCAGTATATCGGAACATTCCTAGTTTATTTAGAAAAAAACTTGAACGCAGCCATCACACGCGCGACCTTCTTGTCCCACTTTACGGGTTGTGGGAGAGTTGTCTATCGGACCAGACATGGTAAAACTGTCTGGCCATGGCTGTAGTCAATGCCACCCATGGGTCCGTTTGCCATGCTTGATATATACCAAGGTACAAACGTGATGAAGTATGTTGGCATTATAACTTACATCTGCAGTTATTGATTCATGATATACATTTCTCGGCCTTTATAAGCCAAGTGGCTTACGGAGATGAATCTATCTGGCTTTACGTTCACTATTACTCAGCAAGGGCCAGTCACGCCATCTAATGAACAATGAGTAATTGCGAAAGCCAAGCACGCTCGATGTGCCAGGAATAATCGTCTTCAAGGCATCCATTTAATGTCATAATTACTATGGAAACATCCGATATTGTATTGAAGCGTAGACCGTAAGAATGTTCTCAGTTACGTTTATATTAGTTTCCAGAAAGCACGAACGAACTAATTATAATACCTTTACTCCAACTACCCATCAGAGATTTAAAGGCAAATTACGACAACACTGTACGTGCACAGGTATTCCACGCAGTTACATGAACAAGTCACGAAATGGGAAATATACCGCCACATTCTGAAGTAGTGCAATCTGATTGTTGCATAAACTAAGCTCTAACACTAATTTTTGAAACCTAAAAGGTCAAAACATGAAAGAGAACGTTCTATAAAATTATTTATTATTTATCTATATACATGGTACAATTTCACAATACATATTGTACCCTTTAAACCGGGTGCAATATCTTGATTGTAACAAAATAGTATACTATAAATTAACAAGAAGCTCTAACCTCAAATTAGGTTTCCGTTATTTTTAACTATATTACCGGTACGCTACGTCTCTGCGTACAATGTTGTTTTATATTCCTCATTTGTTTCTGATAGTTCAGGTTTTGCAACGTTCCTGGAAGTGATATTTTTTCCCTTCATCTCCGAGTCTTCTACGAATACTTTGCCCCCACTTAGCCACGTTATTCTTCACTTTCAACCCTGATTGGCATGTTTTTGGGCAAAGGGTGACAAAACGATAGGCTAAGTGTCTTCCATTTTCTTTAATACAAAACGTTGTTTCAGGGTAGCCCACATACGAAAACCTTCTGCTCGCATAGCTACTACCTGCATGATCGTCACAGCCGTTTGCAGATAAATAAATAAATAAATAAATAAATAAATAAATAAATAAATAAATAAATAAAAGATCACAAGGACGAGTTGCAAAAAAGAAGAGTTGATCAAATAATAGAGATCACTAACTAGCCATGGAGAACAACTGTCCGGAATATGCAAAATCGCACAGAATGGCATCAACATGAGAAAAGCAACAAAGCCCTTGAGTCACGATACTCAGCCATGAGTGTAACGACTAGGTAAATAAATAAATAAATAAATAAATAAATAAATAAATAAATAAATAAATAAATAAATAAATAAATAAATAAATTTGCCCGAATGAGACCCATGTTCGGATTACTACAAGAAAAATGTGTCATACGAAAGGTAATAATAATAATAATAATAATAATAATAATAATAATAATAATAATAATAATAATAATAATAATAATAACAATAATAATAATAATAATAATAATAATAATAATAATAATAATAATAATAATAATACATACATACATACATACATACATACATACATACATACATACATACATATAGTCTACACATGAAGGGCTGCATAACCGAGGCGATAAAGAAGGGTTTGGTTCACTTCCGCAGAGGCCAAGGGATCACTAATCCTCCGTAGAAAAATGAGTACCAGGTTAATTCCTGTGGGCAAAAGTGGCCAGGCATAGCCTCCTTTACATACCACTCCTCCAAGGGCCTTCAAGGTTTATACGGAGATGGCTTTGCTCTTCATTATAGACATTTGGTCTGTAAGTCTCTGTGATTTATCAATGCGCCTCCACAAGACTCTATATACAAGTAGCTCTGTGGCAGTGGCATATCGGTAGGGCTGGAAAGCCTGCAGTGCAGACGGGCCTGGGCCTTAAGGGGTTCACACATTACTCCCCATAACTAACTAACTAACTAAATAAATAAATAAATAAATAAATAAATAAATAAATAAATAAATAAATAAATAATATTATTATCAACATTATGAATTATTACATCAGTTTACGGTCCAGGATTGGTTTTCCCTCGGACTCTACGGGGGATTCCACCTCTACCGTCTCAAGGGCAGTGTATTGGAGCGTGACACTTCGGGTCGGGGATACAACAAGGGAGCAGGACCAGTACCTAAACCAGGCGGCCTCACCTGCTAGTCTGAACAGGGTCCTTGCGGAGATGGGAAGATGGGAAGGGATAGACAAGGAAAAGGGAAGGAAGCGTCCATGGCTTTAAGTTAAGTATCATCCTGGCGTTTGCGCGGAGAAGTGGGAAACCACAGAATACCACTTTGAGGATGGCTGACGTGGGAAACGAAGACCCTCTACTCAGTTAATCTCCCGAGGATGAGTGGACTCCGTTCCAGTCCTCGTACCACTTTTCAAATTTCGTGGCAGAGCCGGGAAACGAAATCCGCCCTTCGAGGCTGGCAGCGAATCACACTAACCACTACACCACAGAGGCGGACAAATAAGTACAAACATAAATAAATAAATAAATAAATAAATAAATAAATAAATAAATAAATAAATAAATAAAAGGTGATGATGATGATGATTAGGGTCCCGATGTTCATGACATGTCATATTTTGTCTCCTTTATATTATTTCCATGCAAAACACAAGTTAAGCCTGATGCTATCTACGGAGACTAAAATTATGCAATTTTTACGGGTCATACAAAGTCATATTTTCGCTATTTTAACGTTTCTTGTCATTTTCCAGTAATTTTTCATATTTTAGTCATATTTCCCCGTGAAATTTCGTATCCTTCCATATTTTTATCTTTTTATTCCATTTTTGCATACTTGCTTCCAGGCGTCAGCAGACGGATTTTTCACATCTCCTAATTGTTGTCTGTAATTTCTTACAATTATCTTTCTTACAAATATAGTATATTTATGCGAATTAGGAGGGTAAGCTGTATACAAACGGACAGAATAGTGAGCCTCAATTGAACTCTGATGATTTGACGTACCGGTATTTCAAATATGCCCCAGTAACATCTTGCGATGTTGAGCGGTCTTTTTCCTCTTACAAGTCAATGTTGCGTGAAAATAGAAGATCGTTCCTATTTGAACACTTAAAATATATGTAATTTGCTATTGTAATTCTTTATGATCGCACATCAAAATGTGACATTTATTTCATTTGTGCAGAGAATTACATAAATTCGAAATACAATAATAAAATTTATATTTTTATTTATCTATAATTATTGAATGTTCTAGATTTTAAAAGTATATTTTCAATATAGTGTTCATTTAAACAGCAGAAAAATTTTGAGGATTTCGAAAATGTGACCAAAAAACTTTAAAGTCATATTTATTGTCCATATTTTAAATCAGTTTTAGGTCATAAATGCTTGCATATTTCTAACATTTTCAGTTCATAAACATCCTGGCCCTAATTATGATGCTTGTTGTTTTAAGGGGGCCTAACATCTAGGTCATCAGCCCCAATAAATAAATAAATAAATAAATAAATAAATAAATAAATAAATAAATAAATAAATAAATAAATAAATAAATAAGTTAATTTACCCGAATGCGACTCTGCACGATATTTTCGTAGAATGGACGAAAACATTTTCTTTTTACAGTTCATAAGTAGAAGAATTTTTAAGTGTTTGCTATTATACGGAGGGAGTTGGAGGCGCGGTTTGGCTCATACATCTGCGAGCTTACATTCGGGAGTTGGTGGGTTCGTATTTCACCATTGTCAGCCCTGAAAATGGTTTCCCGCGGTTTCCTAGTTTCACACTAAGTAAGCGCCGACCATTTTAAAAACTGAAACATGTAAAGAAAGAACTAACTACGAACTGGTATGACCCAAGACAGACTCATTGAACTCGGCTACCTCAGCATCAGTATCTTTGCATCCCATTAAGCGTGGTCCAGTTTTATTAGACTCTAATGTGAGTAGTTAGCTAGGTTTTAAAAGTATAAAACAAAATAGAGAAACATATTCTTATTTATGTTGCATTTCAATCCCTACAAAATATTATTTTTCAAAATAAAGTAGGCTATATTAATAAATTAATTAGATTTCTTATCTTGTGGTATGCCTAAGTCTTTCATAGATAATGAATCGACACAGATTGTATTAAAGATGCTTGTATCTGATGCAGATAAATATATGTGTTATTGATAGGATTTATAGAATTCTTTTCAAGGGGCCCAATTTTGCTTTCTGTCGGTGGGTCCGTATCATATTCCTTACACCTCTGCTCTGTGGTCTCGTATAGTTCTACAGCTTTTACAGAATCGAACAATCTTCAATTTGGTATCCGTCTGCTTCTCCTACCGTCCATATTTTCTTTCTTTTTCTTCTTACTGTTGATTTACTGTAACGTCGCACCAAGTCAATTAGGTTCGTAGGCGACGATGTGATAGGAAAGGGCTTGTACTTGGGGCAAGAAACGAACGTGGCCTTAATCCAGGTTCATCTCCAGCGTTTTCCTGGTGTGAATATGTAGAACCACGAACAACCATCTTTGTGGCTGGCCATAACGGGCCAGCCCACCACCTCCCGAATTCATGTAAACAGCTACGAGGCCAAACTGCGCAGACAATTTTCTCGGTCCATGCCTATCGTTCTACATCCGATTCTCATAGTCCTACCACCGAAGTCATTTTACACTCACAGCTCCATCCACCGAGTTCATTTTTTTTTGCTAGGGGCTTTACGTCGCACCGACACAGATAGGTCTTATGGCGACGATGGGATGGGAAAGGCCTAGGCCTTAATTAAGGTACAGCCCCAGCATTTGCCTGGTGTGAAAATGGGAAACCACGGAAAACCATCTTCAGGGCTGCCGATAGTGGGATTCGAACCTACTATCTCCCGGATGCAAGCTCACAGCCGCGCGCCTCTACCCACCGAGTTCATTCCTAACATAGACCTTATCTCCTTATCCCGAGTGCCCTCCTGCCATTGCTCCCACCTGTTTGTATCAGCAATCATTCTCGCTACCTTCGTGTCTGTTACTTCCAGATTATGAATAAGATATCCTGAGTCCACCCAACTGAAAACATATCGTTGTAGGCCTAAAGATAGTTTCATCAGAGAGTTCACTCCTTTCTTACAGAATACCACTGATCGCAACTGCGAGTTCACGGTATTAGCATAATAATAATAATAATAATAATAATAATAATAATAATAATAATAATAATAATAATAATAATCATAATAATAATAATAATAATATGGTCTCGGCTACCGGGTTTCAGTACTTATTAAGTGATGTTATTCTGGCATGATGCACACAAGTGTATAGCACGTGTATCAGCAAAAGTGAAGGTCTAGCGATAGTTTCTAACGCTGACAGGGCGATTTTGTTTGGTGGACGCTGTGTACGCCACTGGTTTTTTTAAAACGCATCAACACATGCGGCTGGGAGTGTCAGCATTATTATTTTACTGCTCCTCAAAATTGGACTACCTCACCTCAGGATCTTGGAATCATGAGTCGGACATTACCTCTGATCCACCAAATTTCTGTCTATCTCAGTCTCTTAGTTAAGACTCTACATAGTCAATAATGGAATATGTGGCTTGAATATACAATTCCATATAGTACTGGGCGCAAGAAGAAAACATATCGTCGTTGCCGGGACGAAACCTCCTATGTGATAATATTTTTGGAGATATACCGACCCGCAACACATACATTATGAAGAGCGAGAATGCCTTGATAATATTCACACAATATTGCACCTTAGATGACAGAACCTTAAAGGCCTAAGTTGTAAGCTAAAATATTTCACATAGGAGGTTTTGCCCCGGCAACGACGATATAAAGGAGTTCGATTGAATTTTGACCCCCATAACTTCGAACGGGCACACCTTTGACTGTAATGAAAAACGCTATCATTTTCTTTTGAGACAATTGATATCTTATGTTGAACATCCAGGTTGAAATGAAATTAAATACAATTTTCATAAGTTGTTTAAATAAAGGCCTAATGTTTATTGCAAAATGAGTTCGCATGTATTTGGGATGATGCAGTTGTAATTTGGACCAGGAAGTTGTGAAATTTGGACTTGTACATTAAACACTTTTAACGCATTATGAACTATTTCTTTTGACAACACTGCATTCGCAACAGATTTTCTTGTACATATAGCGCAGACCCACCTTCATCTGTCATAAACGAAACCAAACAACATGGCGCTACAGCCCTGATGGGAGTGGCCACCCAAGTTGCCGCTGCAACACCGGGAGGCCTGAAGATTAAGAGATGACGTGTGGTCAGCTTAATGAATCCGCTAGGCCATTGACTTTCTTGAACGCTCTTGTCATCCCCACCAACAATTAAGGAAAGCACATATAGCTCCAGATTCGAAGTTTGCTTTACGTCCCACTAACTATTTTTTACGGTTTTCGGAGACGCCGAGGTGCCGGAACTTAGTCCCGCAGGAGTTCTGTTACGTGCCAGTAAATTGACTGACAAATGGCTGACGTATTTGAGCACCTTCAAATACCACCGGACTGAGCCAGGATCGAACCTGCCACGCTGGGGTCAGAAGGCCAGCGCCTTGACCGTCTGAGCCACTCAGCGCGACAGAAAACAAGAAACTGGGACGGAAAATTAAGAAGAAAGTATTTTTAACTGTCCAGAATAGGCCTAAATACTCTCGAGCAGACCGTCCTAATTTCACATTTACCAACAAACAGTATAAAAGCTATATTAAATACAGTAAATCAATGTAACTTTTTTACAAGTTGCTTTACGTCACACCGACATAGATAGGTCGCATGGCGGCACTGGAATAAGAAAGGGCTAGGAGTGTGAAGGAAGTGGCCGTAACCTTAATTAAGGAAAAGCCCCATTTATCTGGTGTGGAAATGGGAAACTACGGAAAACCATCCTCAAGGCTGCCGACAATGGGATTCGAACCCACTATTTAATGTAACTTTAGCTGAACTTACTTTAAAACAATGCAATGCATTTCTCTTCTTCTTTCTCCCTCGAACTTGAATGTTAGAGCAAAACTACTTGCAGGATGACCGTTACCTTCAAATACCTTGCTGATCATACCCCGAGGTAACCAGACTGGCAAATATAAAATTTCATAGCAGTTCTAATTACACCTCGGTGCAAACTGCATGGAATTCCCTTACCGTAGGTATTAGAAAAATTAGGCTCCAAACCCAACTAAATCAAAAATTCGATATTGTATACTAGCAAGATACCCGTGCTTTCGCTACGGTATTATAGTGGAATTTATATTTGAATGCTTATTGTTTTATATATAATCCGCCGAAATTCGCGGTCTGACTCGTTTTCTAATAGATTACGGCAAGTTTCCTCCCATTTTTCAATCTTTCTTTCCAGCAATCGATTTCGTACTTCCCGGGCTAGGTCCAGGTATTCCACCCAGTCACTTGGGTCCCTAAATCTTTGCCATCTTTTCCTATAAGCATTTTTAATACGGAACAAATCCTTCTTGAGATCCGGCGTGGTGTCGTCTTGGGTGCTTTGGCGGTAATGAACCCGCGGCCGGACTGCATTCCTAGTCATTACCCGTCCAGGACCCGTTTCCAGCGCGGTCCACACATTTGACGACATTCCATAACATTATTATTATTATTATTATTATTATTATTATTATTATTATTATTATTATTATTATAGAAGTTCTGAACCCAACAGCAAGATGCAAGACCGCTACTTGGCGGAAAATTACATCTGCTGCCATTGTGTGACCAGCACCATTGTCGCGCGTAGGCAAGTGTGCGGGATTTCTGGCCATACGAATGACATACTTCCGTGCATTATTGACCTTATTATAGAGGTGAACAATTGGACGGTCAATCTCATTCTTATCGTTTATTTCAAATGTGTTTAAATTTTTATTTATATGCCAGGAGAATCTACTGTAAGAACGTTCTCCGAAGGAAAAGATGGCTCTTGAAAACGAACCCAGGAAAGAATAAAAATGATTGGTTTATGATCAGAATAAGTACATCGAAAATCTACAGCCTGTTACCAGTCATTCGACAGGGTCAGGAATGGAATGAATAAAGCCCCCATCTAGCGGCGACAATAGGAATTGTGCCGGCGGCCGAAACCTGTCGCACTCCTCTGGGGCAATGATTAATGGAAAAACCGGAGTATCCGGAGAAAAACTTGTCCGCCTCCGTTTTGTCCAGCACGAATGACACATGGAGAGACCGGGATTTGAACCACGGAACCCAGCTGTGAGAGGCCAGCGCGCTGCCGCCTGAGCAACGGAGGCTCCTTATAAATACATTATGAACAGTAAAATCAATTGGTCTCACCTCCTTTCACATCCCACCGCCCCCCCCAGAAAAAACTAAAAGAAGGCGTGTTTCTTTATGTTTAAAGGAGATTCCAAACACCATTGTTTACATCTATTACCTTCAGTTTTGAGATTAAAATAATTCACTTTTTTCCACTTTCACGCTTCTCCCCCCTCCCAAGTGAATTTTCCGGCAAAAAGTACTTGTTTCTTTAATAGTAAAGGATCTTCTAAGTACCAATTATCACGACTGTAACTTCTTCAGTTTTTGATTTATGTGTCCTCATGAAAGGAATTCAACCTCTTTTCACTCCCGCCCCCCCAAGATGATTTCCCGCCCCCTCCCAAAAAAGGGCTTTTCTTTGTTTTTAATGGAAATCCAAATACGAATTTTCACGTCCGTAGGCCCTAACAACTTTAGTTTTTATTAGATCTAAGTATTCTCATTCAATTAAGTCAATTAATTTTTCAATTCTTTCACCTCCCCCTCCCCAATTCATTGGATTTTCCGAGAATTCGTGTTTCTTTACTTTTAAAACAGATTCCAAATATCAAATTTCACGTCTATAACATCTTCATTTTTGAGATAACAGTCGCCTAATTCAAATAATTCAACACCATTTTCAGTCACTTTTACCCCCCACCCTCCACCCAAGTGGTATTTCCGAAAACTAAAAATACACGTTTCCTTATTTTTAATAGAGATAAAAATAACATTTTTCACTTCTGTAACATGTTAAGTTTTTTGAGATATGCTGTATAAATTCTCATTTTTAAGTTTCACCCCCTTTTAAGTTCCCCTTAAGATGAGTTTCCAAAAACAAATCGCCTATGTTTCTTTACATTTACAGAAGACTCCAAATATCACTTTTTACGTCTGTAACATTCCACGTTTCTCAGATATTCTGTAGATATCGTCTTTCAAAAAATTCACCCCAATATGTCACTCCTGTTTAACCGCCATTAATTGGATTTTCCAAAAACAAAAAAATACGTGTTTCTTTATTTTTAAAGGAGATCCCATATACAAATTTTCAGTTCTGTAATATCTTCAGTTTCTGAGATATATGTAACCTCATTAGACATTCAACCGATTATTCACCCTTTTACACCCCTCCTAATGGGATTTTCCGAAAACAAAAAATACATGTTTCTTTATTTTTAAAGGAGATTCAAAATACCAATTTTCACATCTGTAAACTTTTAGAATTTTAAGATGTATATACACTCATTTTAAAAATTCACCCCCTTTTCACCACCACCTTATTTGGATTTTCCAAAAACGAAAAATACCTGTTTCTTTATTATTTTTAAAGTAGATCCCAAATACCAATTTTCAGGTCTGTAATATCTTCAGGTTCTGAAATATAACTAGCCTCATTAAAGGCATTCAACACATTTTCACCCTTTTCCACCCTTCCTATTGGGATTTTCCGAAAACAAAAATATACGTGCTTCTTTATTTTAAAAGGAGATTCTAAATACTAATTTTTACATCTATAAACTTTAAACGTTTTGTGATATAGATACACACATTTTAAAAATGCACCCCCGTTTCACCCCCCCCCCATTAATTGGATTTTCCAAAAACAAAAAAATACATGTTTCTTTATTTTTAAAGGAGATCCAAAACACCAATTTTCAGGTCTGTAATAGCTTCGGTTTCTGAGATATAAGTATCCTGATTAAATATATTCATCCCCTTTTTCACCCCTTTCCACCTTTCCTATTGGGATTTTCCGAAAACAAAAAATACGTATTCCTTTATTTTTAATGAAGATTCTAAACACCAATTTTTACATCTGTAAACTTTAAAAGTTTTGAGATATAGATACACTCATTTTAAAAATTCATCCCTCTTTTCACCCTCCCATTAATTTGATTTTCCAAAAACAAAAAAGTACGTGTTTCTTTATTTTTAAAAGAGATCAAAAGTACCAATTTTCAGGTCTGTAATACCTCCAGTTTCTGAGATATAAGTACCGGTATCCTGATTATAAGCATTCAACCCCTTTTTCACCCCTCCTATTGGGATTTTCTGAAAACAAAAAATACTTGTTTCCTCATTTTTAAAAAAGATTCTAAATACCAATTTTTACTTTTGTAAACTTTTAAAGTTTTGAGATATAGATACACTCATTTTAAAATTTCACCCCGTTTTCACCCCCTTAGCGACGGAATATCCAAAAACCCTCTCTTAGCGAGCACCTACATCTTAATATGAATGTATCCCCAAAATTTCGTTTCATTATGTCCAGTAGTTTTGGCTCGGCGATGAGAAATCTGTCAGTCAGTCAGTCAGGACAAACTATTTTATATATATAGATTTCTAAATCGTGCATTTTTCAGTAGAGCAAAAAACTGAAATAATGATTCTTGAACTGATACTAGGAATTGTATTTGTTGAACTACAGTCATCATAATACTGATAAGATATTACGAAGTTTTTATGCGGTTTATACTTATATTTTCCTATTTTCAAGCATGTGGCTTTTTTCAAAACTGCTCTATGTAATTGGACTTCGTTGAATTTGGAAAACATTTTTGAATATTTGATTTATTGAAACAAGGTTGCATCAACTGAAGAAAGCTCCGACATACTGTATTTATTACTAAATACCATACATTGCTAGATGTCAATTCTAACAAGAAATTTTACATTTTCATGTACGAACAAAAAGTTATTATCATCATCCCCTTCAGATTCCATCACAAAACGTTTTGGCTTTAATATAGTAACCATAAGACAGAAATAAAACGCGTTCAATTTCGCTAAGTCTTTTTTGTTTACAGCTACATCGACTTAGTTGAGTCTGGAGTATGACAACAATTAGCTGGATTTGGAAAATAAAATCATTTTTGACGTTTAAAATCAGCATGAATAAGATGGATTTGAAGAACATTCTCTTGTTAGAGTTGTGTCTCGTGTACAGCAGAACACAGTTAGCAGGATAGACTAACTAAATCCCACCAAAAATTGACTTGGCAGGTTTTGGAATCGACCTCTTCATTTACTTTCGAAATTGGCAGTGATAAAAGAGTGCACACAATCGTGTTCCGATACGGGAAATGTTTGTATTTGCTCTTTGAGCAAAAAGGCTTGTTTGTGCCTGTCTGTGTTTATAGAGCAGGTCGAGACTCGCTATCCGTATGTGCCCTAATGTACTGGACTACGGCGTATCCCTTTCGAAAAATAATAAATAAGAATTCTCTTGATGATGGGTTTGCCAATACTGTTTACTCTAACAGTGGAATGCGGCATTCTAACGGAGGTCGGAAATGCAAAACAGCCAAAAGAGCTTAAATCTAAAATGATGTGCTGTCTTCGGAAATATCCACAGTGCTGATATGTAAAAACATTAATGCAAAGCCACCGTCGAGAACAAAGTAATGGCAATAATAATAGAACTACTGGGCTGAGTGTTTCAGAGGTGAGCTCAAGGTGGTGGGCTCGATCCCGGGTGAGCCCGGTAATATTTGTAGGTGCTCAAACACACAATCCTCGTGTCGGTAGCATAACCAGCACGTAGAAAACTCTGTGCAAAAATGTTTCCAGCACTTCGACGTTTCCGAAAACCATAAAAACAGTCAGTGGGACGTAAAACAAATATGCTAACAAGTGAACTAAATGAGGAAACAAACATTGTTAGTACACATAATATTTTCCAAATGTTGTAGCATATATAATTCAGTTCAATAAAAAATAAATCATAATATAAAATGTTTTCCATGTTGTTCATTCAACACTTTACGCAATGCAGTTTTTCTCACCCAGAGCATCACTATGTTATTCCATCAAGCCTTGGACAACTGAAATAATTGCAAGTTATCTAACCTCGCCACTCTTCCGTATTAAAACAGTGTTCTATTATGTGTGTGGTTATTTACATTAGTCTGTTGTATATACACATTAAACTCATATCAAGCAAGTATTCATTACAATATTACTAATATTTGTGAATACAAAATATGTGTTTATATTATTTCTTTATTGCATTACATAGAACAGCCAGACTGTGGTGCAGGGATAACGTGCCTCGTAACTGGTAGCACTGGGTTTGATTCCTGGTTTGCTTTCTGATTCTACGGGTCAAAAAAACCTTTTTCTGTTGCCAAGTATTCTTCAACGAATTTATAGAATATCTAGAGTGCTGATTTCATAAATGACGGTAGTTGTTCTAGATTGGCTCTAGTTTTTGTGATACAGAGTGTTCAAGTAATAATGTTATCGATTTTTAAAATTTTCATGTTTTATTTTAATAATACTTAATAATTCTTTACAGTATTACAAGTATCTATTTATCCATTACTTCAATATATTATTTTGTTCTATTTCAGTTTAAGTAACTTTGTAATTTTTGAAAATTTTCTAATAAATATGAGTTCTTCACGAAGACGTTGCTTGAATGAACCTAATGCATTCTGCTACATTTATGGCGAATATTGCCAGGAAGAGCATAGAAACAATATTACAGATTTTTTGAAACAAGCATATCTGGCATATTTTGGAATAAAAATCAGAGACCAAAATAAGTCTAGGGCTCCCAATGTGGTTGTAACACATGTGTAGAAATTCTGCATCATTGGACAAATGGAGGAAGAAAAGGTTTAAAATTTGGTATGCCTTTGGTGTGGAGAGAGCCAAAAAATCACAACAGTGCATGTTATTTTTGTGTTGTGAATGTGAAAGGTCTCAATCGTTACAAGGAGCGAAAATTGGAATTTCCTGATTTGGAATCAGGAAGGTGACCTGTGGCACACAGCGAAGATGTTCCCATACCAATTTTCACTGCACTTCCTGACCTCCAGCGTCTGATGTTGAAGATACGAGGATTTGGGGTGAAGTGCAGGTGTAAACAGTGACAGTGAATATGAAGGAAGTACTTCTACACAGCTACCGTTCTCCCATGAAGAACTCAACGGTTTAGTACGAAACTTAAGTCTGTCAAAGGAAGACTCTGAACATTTATCATCCAGACTAAAAGAAAATAACGGTTGAAAGACTGAATCCAAAGTAACTTTTTTTCTTATTTTAGTCAAGATGAATAACTAGTATACTGAAATAACATTCGTGGACTCCTTCTCCAAATGGGGACACCTGAATACCAAGCAGAAGATTGGCGACTTTTTATAGACAGTTCCAGCGGAAGCATAAAATGTGTTTTGCTGCTCAATGGAAATTACTATGCATCTATTCCAATAGGTCACTCAACCAAACTTTATGAAAATATAAAAGTGTTCTTGCAGAAGCTTCGATACCATGAGCACCAGTGGTCTATACGCGTCGATTTAAAGATATGAACTTCTTACTAGGACAACAAAGTGAATACATTAAATATCCTTGTGTCATCTGCTTGTGGAATAGCAGTGCAAAAGAAGACAACTGGAGAAAATCAGTATGGGATTCAAGGGGAAATATGACTGTATGTGCATCAAACATCATTAAAGAACCACTGGTTGACAGGGAAAAAATCATTCTGCCCCCCCCCCTCTCCACATAAATCTGGGGCTTATGAAGTAATTTGTTAGGACCCTAGACAAAGCTGGTGTTGTTGCAGTTACATTTGCAGGCTTTTCCCTGGATTTAGTACGCTAAAACTAAAAGCTGAGATCTTTAATGGTCCTCAAATTCAACAACTCATCAAGGATCAATATTTCATGAATTCCATGACTAATACTGAAGCATCTGGCTGGAACACCTTTGCCTTTTTTGTAAAGAACTTTCTCGGTAACCATAAAGCTGAACATTATGAAGAACTGGTACAAAACATGCCTTCAAACTTTAAAAATTTGGGTGCTACTATGAGCATTAATGTTCACTTTCTTCATAGTAACTGTTGTATGTCCGTCGCTCCCTTCTCGATCCGCCAGCCAGCTACACGCGTGCCAGTGTGTTATTCTTCGAGCCTCGACGCGCAGCTCTCAGTGCGCGTGCCTGGAACGTCGTGTGTGCTATAAAAAGGAGCTCCTAGTCTGTCCAGACGCCCACTGACCCCGGTGTCCAGCTCCAGAATACACCCTACGTCGAGCACGGAGGCTACTCCTCTTGAAAATGTGCTTCGGCCAGGTGGACTGAATTTCTGGCAGTAAGAGGTCTCACCTCGGGTCACCGCTCCTCTTACCTATTCCGCTGTCCATGCCCAGTCTTACCATTATATGCCACTATCATTCCCTAGCTAATGCGAGCTCCCATTATCAACTTAGTTTTGCTAAGTAGGAACTCTTCAGTCATTGAACTTACGTTAATGAACTCAGACACTTCAACAAGGAAGGACTCTCTGAAATATTTACGTCAGTGCTTCTGATAGTTTTCGACTATCAAGAACTTTTCATGTCACAAGGACTATCTTTCCGAAATAGTAGTGAACGTGAATACTCCAACATGTATATAGTGTACAAAGACAGACTCTTTCTCCAAATTCATAGTTCAATTTGCTTCGAGATAACTTTCAGTTTTGTTAGTATAAATATTGTAATTTTACATGTGAAGTAAATAAAGAAGTTGTGTTTTTGTAAACCCAACCTTGTTTACAACAGTAACTTAGACTGGTTTCCAGATAATCTTGGTGCTTTTTGCGAGGAACAGGGGGAGAGGTTCCACCAAGATATAAGGAGGATGGAAAAAAGATACCAAGGAAGGTGGGACGCGCATGTGAAGGCTGACTACAGTTATAGTCTTCAATGTAATTGCCCTGATGATCCACAAAGAATAAAATCAAATAGACGGCGATTTGTTAAAAATTAATTGGGATTATTTGTACTGTATTGAATTGACTGATATTTGGCATTTTATATACGTAGTCTAAAGCAATTTGATTTATTTTTAATGTGATTTGTGAATAGCTTACACTTTAACATTTATATATTTTGCATTGTTCATGAATTTCTGTATATCTCAAAAAGTAGAGCCAATCTGGTAAAATTGATGTCATCGTCGGAATCAGTGCAACACATTAACGCTAAAATGACTTTCAGATGAGTGGCAAAAAATGTGTGTCACTATTGCCAAGAAATATAGCTGATGATGTCGCCACGCTGACCACGTGGAAGTACAGTGCAGTTCCTGCATGCTATCTGGCTGGCCAGCAGTCATCAAAATCCATATTGGACTGCATGTACTACAAGTTAAATTGAATGTTTGAAATGATTTGACAGCACTTTTTATAACCTACTTCAAAATCGCAGTAGACCCTGCTATCTGTTGATGGTATAGTAGATGGTTGAGGCTGCATGAGAATTTTTTTTATTATCGGAACACGATAAAACTGTGACGACACCATCACTTGGGCTTTTCAGCCAGTGAACATATTGAAATGCGTGGGTGATCCATTTGTACAAGACAGAAACATTTGTTCGATATGAATACAATTTAAGTAACATCGACAAGTTGCATAACTGGCAAGATACTAAAGTGAAAGACAAGAAAGTGGTAGATATATTAAATAAATGGAAGGTTCTTCAGAAATGAAAATCACTTAGAAGAGATAATAATAATAATGTTATTTGTTTTACGTCCCACTAACTACTTTTTAAGGTCTTCGGAGACGCCGAGGTGCCGGAATTTAGTCCCACAGGAGTTCTTTTACGTGCCAGTAAATCTAACGACACGAGGCTGTCGTATTTGAGCACCTTCAAATACCACCGGACTGAGCCAGGATCGAACCTGCCAAGTTGGAGTTAGAAGGCCAGCGCCTTAACCGTCTGACTTAGAAGAGAAAGACATATACAGTATTAGAGAATAAACTCGTATCATCTTACGTCCTCCACACCCCTCTTACTCCTGTGAATGAGGAATTGGATACATTGTGGTGCCCCCTACCTGACTAAATGGAGTGTCTCTGTCTGGGAATGTATGGTAGTAACCATGTGGCATGAACATTAGTTTGGCATTATTTCCACTTACTTGTGCCACGTTTCTCACTGGAACCTTTCTTGCGCAACCTCTCTTCATAAACTCTTGTCCTCTTCCGACCTCAACGGAAACACATTTTCGAAACCTGAGGTGCCTTTCATGTCCTTATCTTTTCTTTTGACAATACCTTCAATTGGCATCTTAGGAGGGGCTGATTTTCACGCTGAAATCTATTTCCCCTAAAAAATCACCAATCACGATCGGTTATGTCCACCTTCATCCCCAACATATCAACTGATACTTATTTTTCTCTACTGTAATGTCTTCTCCCTTAATATAAGAGTGCGATGAATCTTCTCTGGAGGTGTACAAAAACCTATTCTCCACCCGCTCAACTCTCTCGGACGGCGAGTACAACTCTCACACTTGACCCACACGGAACTAAACTGCGGGCGTGGAGTATGGCTTCTTCTCGCTCGCACAGTGGATTCCATCCAATTAACATAGGAATAACTAGAGAGGGAAGAGTAGATAACCTTATGAAATGGTTTGTGGGGTGAGGTTAAGTAACCCCGTGATACTAAGCTTTCTCTGCTAGAGATTCATAAACTTTAGACTACGGTTGTTTTCATTTGTTTCATGTCAAAGAGGGATGTCCTACGAAGCATTTCTTACTTATATATTACAAATATCGACATGTTGTTTCTAGGAATTAACATAAAAATATTGGTGGTAGAAGTAGGTAACTCCGTGATATTCAAGTTACTACGTGATAGTATGCTGCTTACCATTAAGAATACTTTTTAACCATGGAAATTAGTTTTTAAAATAATGGAAGTGTTCAATTAATATGAATAAGTTTCAGTTATCTTTTACCGGCCATATTGAAACATTTTATCATACAAAATAGTAATAAAGAAAAACGTCAAATAAGTTATATTCCACAAAAAATATGCACAAACAAAATGCTGCTCTTGTTTTCAGTCCGCTTGGCTGTTCTTAGTCACTATCTGATTCCAGACACCCATTACACATAAAATAGACATTATCTAATACTGTCTGGCACTTCACATGGTACTACACGTTACAGAACTGGCACTCGATCCACTCGGCTCCGTTCTTCTTCTTTGCGTCATCCGCATAGGAACCACCACACGCACCACAACCATTTATTGTTTATTGTTTTTATTGTTTTTATGGATTTGCCCACTCCTGACGTCCTTGGCTTGTTGCGGTTTGGCGAAATTACTTTCGCAGAAGGGTCTCTTCTTCTTTCTTTACATCCTTTTGGCACACTGGGAGTTTCAAAATGTCTTCTAGAGTAGCCGTCAACTTTTCAGATGATTCCTGTCTCTGTGGGGTACCGGGTGTGAACTATAGCTTATGGGGATTCGGCCCTGTGTTACGGTCGGATGCCCTTCCTGACGCCAACCTTATACGAAGGGATGTAAGCACTATTGCGTGTTTCTGTGGTGATTGGTAGTGTGGTGTGTTGCGTGAATATGAAGAGGAGTGTGTCGGGACAAACACAAACACCCAGTCCCCGAGCCAGAAGAATTAATCACACGCGATTAAAATATCCGACCCAGCCGGGAATCAAACCCGGAACTCTCTGAACCGAAGGCCTCAACGCTGTCCAATCAGCCAAGGAATCAGACACATCAACAAAGGAATAAACCCGTGTTGTATATAGTTAGTGTTTCTTGAAACAAGGAATATGGCATACCTTCTTGCACAATTTCTTCTTCTTTTCTTCTTTTTTGGCTCTTTCCAATATCTTGGAGTCGGCACTTCGTGTGGATTTGGCCTGATTTTACGGCCGGATGCCCTTTCTGTCGCCTACGCTAAGTGGGATAGACATGTTCACAATTGCGTTTATCTGTGATGGTTGGTAGTGAGGTGTGCTGCGTGTAGATTGAGATGTGTATTAAGACGAACACAGACCCTAGTCCCCAGGCTAGGAATTGACCATACGAAGTTAAAATACCCAACCCGACCGAGAATCAAACCCTGGGCCCTCTGAAATGAAAACCACTACGCTGACCATTCAGTGGGACACCTTCCTATTGTGCATGGCTATGCCACTCATTTCTAGGTTAAGGAATACTCCGAATTCGAGGCGTTAATATAATCCAAGATTGCAATCCAATAAGCTCAGAGACAAGGCGGACACTACAGGAAAAGCCGGAGATATTGTTAGATACAACTACAGTATTGGTGGAGCCTCATATCACAGGTCGCGAAACTGGATATTTTCTTCCAGAGGCTTGTTTAAACGTACTGCCTATTTATCGCGCAATTTCTAATTGTGACTTCTCTGGATTTTTCTCATTTTCTGTTGCTACTCTTTCCAGATTTTCTTTGACTGATAGCAAATGTATGAACTTCGAACTGAAGTGAGTTTCCTGGAGAAGGGGACGTTCAAATTGTTGGACCTTTCCACTCTTCTTCATACGATATATGCATTTAGCAGTCGGAGTCTGTAGCGCTACAGACTCATGTGCATGATGTCAGTATCGTTGGTACAATACTGTCATGCGGTTCTGCCTACTTGCCAGGGGTTTCACTGCCGAACGAACGATGAAAACTTGTCTGGTTACTAGCAATTACCCGCGGCTTCGCTCGCGTGGATTTCGTAATATGTTAAAAGTAATCGTTCCTCGGTACTGTACTAAGACATCACCTAAAAATCCCTAAAGTATAAACACTCAGCAAAAAACTGAGTTTCATTTACCCCAGCAACTCTTTGTAAACCACGTTTGTGGTATTGGCTTTTGGACCTAAGATGACCATGCGACATAAAACTTTACATGTGTTAAACATTCTTCTCTCAAGTCGAAAAAAACATTTTTGAAAGAGATTCCAAATACCTATTTTCACGCCTGTAACATCTTCAGTTTATGATACATAAGTATCCCCATAAAAAGAAATCAACTCCTTTATCAGTCCTTCCCGCTTCCTCGTTCCCACCTAAGTAGATTTTCCGAAAACAAAAAATACATGTTTATTTATGTTTTAAGGAGATTCCAAATACCAGTTTTCACGTCTGTATCATCTTCAGTTCCTGAGATATAAGTATCCTCATAAAAATAATTTAACTTCCTTCTACCCTCTTTTGTGGACTTTGTGAAAACAATAAATACGTGTTTCCTTATTTTTAAAGGAGATTCAAAATACCAACTTTCACGTCTGTAATATCTTCTGTTCTTTAGATATAAGTATCGTCATAAATATAATTCAGCTCCTTTACTATTTTCATGCCACGCCTTAAGTCGATTTTCCGAAAACAAAAGATACTAGTTTCTTTATTTTCGAAGGAGATTCCAAATACCAATAATCACGTATGTAGCATCCATAGATTACTTTTATATAAGTACCCTCATTCAATAAATTGAACTAATTTTTCAATTCCTTCATCTCCCCTTAAGTTATTTTCCGAAAACCAAAGAATATGTGCTTATTATTTTAAAAAGAGATTCAAAATACCAATTTTTAGGCCTGTGACATCTTAGATGTAAGTATCCTCATACAAAGAATTGAACTAATTTTTCAACTCATTCACACCACTTTAAGTGGATTTTCCGAAAGCAAAAGAATACGTGTTCCTTTACTTTGAACGAAGATTCCAAATACAAATGTTCATGTCTGTAACGTTTTCAGTTTTTGAGATAATAGTATCCTCAAGAAAAGAATTCAACTTCTTTTCCACCCCATCACCCACCGACGATTTGATTAACCCCTCCCAACAAAATGTGTGTTTTTTTAATTTAAAAGTAGATTCCAAAAACCAATTTTCACGCCTGTAGCCTTCAGTTTTTGGGATATAAGTATCCCCATAAAAAGAGTTCCATTTCTTTCACTTCCTTTCACCCTCCTATCTTAATGAGTTTTTAAAAGAATTCAACTCCTTCTTCACCCAACCCCTCCAAGTTGATTTTCCCCCAAAATGCGTGTTTCCTTATTTTTAGAGTAGATTCCAAATAACAATTTTCATGTATGTAATATCTTCAGTTTTCTAGATAAGTATCCTCTTACAAATAATACAACTAATTTTTCAATCCTTAAGTGGATTTTCCGAAAAAAATACATGTATCATTATTTTTAAAGGAGATTCCAAATACCAATTTTTATGACCGCAACATCTTTAGTTTTTGAGATATAAGTATCCTCATACAAAGAATTCAACTAATTTTTCAATTCTTTAAGGCCATATGGGGATTTCCCGAAAACTAAGAAATATGTGATAACTTTATTTTAATAGGAGACTTCAAATACCAATTTTTACCTCTGTAACATCTTCAGTTTTTGAGATGTAACTATCCTATAAAAAGAATTCAACCCCATTTTCAGTCCTTTTTACCCACACCGTAAGTGTTTTTTCCGAAAAAATGCATGTTTCTTAATTTTAAAAAGAGTCTAAAAAATACCAGTTTTTACGTCTGTAACATGTTAAGTTTATGAGATGTTCTATAGATATTTCCACTTTAAAAATCACCCCCTTTTTCAGTTCCCCTTGAGTGGATTTTACTAAAATAAATTATCTTTTGTTTCTCTACTTTTACAAGAGATTCCAAATACCAGTTTTCACATCTGTAATAATTTACGTTTGTGAGATATACTACAAATAGAGTATTTTCGAAATTCAACCCCCTTTGCCACTCCTGTTCACCCAACCCCCATTAATGTGATCTTCCAAAAACAAAAGAATATGTGTTTCTTTATTTTTAAAGGAGACTATGCAAATACGAATTTTCATTTCTGCAAAATCTTCAGTTTTTAGATATACCTAGTCTAAGTATACTCTTAAAAGGTATTCCATCTCCTTTTCCTGTTTTTTCACCCCCTTAAGGGGATTTTCCGAAAAAAATACGCGTTTCTTTATTTTTAAATGAGATTCTAAATACCAATTCTTACGTCTGCAAACTTTTACATTTTTGTGATACGGATATCCTCATTTAAACAATTCACCCCCCTTTTCACCCCCCTTAGCGAAGAAATACCCAAAAATCCTCCCGTAGTGAGCAGCTACACACTAATATCAATGTATCCCCAAAATTTCATTTATATATTTATTTATTTATTTATTTATTTATTTATTTATTTATTTATTTATTTATTTATTTATTTATTTATTCATTTATTTATTTATTTATTTATTTATTTATTTATTTATTTTCGGACAACATATAATGAAGAAAGGAAGCAGAGTTCAACACATAAAATAGAATAAAATTCGGAGCGTAAAGATAATAAGAAAGAGATAAAGTCGTAATGAAAAGTAAGATACAAACTGAAAAAATAAGCGATGCATAAAGAGAACACAATAAGTAATAAAGTAAATGGAAATATAAGTATAGCCATAAAAGTAATCTATGTACATGAGTAAAAAGCTAAATATTATGTACATTACACTATAATCAGTCTGTCGGTCAGTCAGTCAGGACATGTTATTTTATATACAGTATATAGATTACGAATATTTGAGGCAACTGTGTGAGTTAATTATTAAAGAAAGTAATTTCAAAGGAAGACAACAAAAGATCAGCAGTTTCTTCAAACGAGTAAGCGTGTCAAGTGTTGTCAATGAAGGTGTGCCGTGATTGCTATATTCTACTGTAATTCTGTACTGCGCTAGTTATTCTGTATTTTGTAAGGTCTAAAAACATATTTGTATTCCTTGAATTTAAAATACCGTACTGTACAGGTTCTTTTTACTGAACAGAGTGTTTAAATATGTACCTTGGCTCATTTCATCTTTCATTAATTCGGACAACCTAGAGCCCCTATTATTCCGTATTAATTAGGTTCTACTGTAGCTTTGTCTCTCTCTGCGCGATCAACCGTAAAGCTACATGCTGGCTAGACACAGAGCTGACCACTCCATCCAACTTACAGTGCCAGGTTACAGGAAAGTTAGTGAAAGCCTTTACCTTCCACCCTTCCAGGGGCCTTCAAGGCCTTTATAGAGATAGCTGTACTTTATGATTAGAGGTACGAGTAATTCATACATCTTCAGGTTATTGTGGTGAGGGATTAATTTAAAACCAGGCACTGTCACTCTTTAGAAATAATACACAATGTTAAATGACGGAAATACTCTAGCCTACATCTAGTTTAGCTAGCAATGATAAATAAACGTTATACGTTGTACAGTTTTAATTCATTGTGCACTAGATGTTCCAGGAATGTTATAAAAAGGAAGAAATGTAATAGTTCCTCCCAAGAGCTTATGACATACGAAGGAAATTGTCTTGCACGATATAGCGTATACTTTCGCTACCTCCTTTCAAAATACAGCCTATATGCTGCTCAACCCTGATCCTGTATAGTTTAAGAACCAGTTTTTTTTATCAATACCTGGTTGTTTAACAACAAAGGCTGTTGTTGAAAAGGAGTGTTCACAAGCTGCTACATAGTTAAGCCTACTAATGAAGTGGGCCCGGTATACTACCCCCACATCTTATGAATGGATGTGCAGAATCGTTACCCGTTATGTTTTATATATATTTAAAGAGCATATTTCATGAGGTTTAAAATTAATAATAATAATAATAATAATAATAATAATAATAATAATAATAATAATGTTATAGGCTTTACGTCCCACTAACTACTATTACGGTTTTAGAAGGCGCTGAGGTGCCGGAATTCAGTCCCGCAGGAGTTATTTTACGTGCCAGTACATCTACCGACACGAGACTGTCGTATTTGAGCACCTCCAAATACCACCGGACTGAGCCAGGTTCGAACCTGCCAAGTTGGGGTTAGAAGGCCAGCGCCTCAACCGGTTTAAAAGCGAATGTTTGCTAGATGCTATGCTGATATTCCGTTATATAAGGTTTTATATAGACTACGTCATTATTAAAGGATTTGCTAAAAGGAATTGCCGGAACAGAACTTATTGATAAGCCAAAAGTTTTCAATTTTGGCGCAGTCCCCAAATTTCAATTTTCAGCCGCATGGCACAGCTGGTTGGCTGTAGTGGACTAGGTTACCAACATTCAAAGCTGGATGAGGTACTTGATTTATTGTATTATTAGCCTACTTTCTCCTGCTATGCGCCGAGTTTTGTAAATTCCCATGGGAATTATTGATTGCGCACAGAACGTACGGTACTGACCTACTATTAATACTATACGTGTCTTGCACTAGTAGTTAGTAATACTACGTTCTGCTAAGCGGCTGAGGTGACAGTTGGTAATGTGCGAAGCAACAATTGTTTATCACACAGAAATTATATTCATTCAGCGCTACTAAATTTCGGCATGTAACTTTGTAATCTTATGTCATTTACGAATGTATTACTTTCATTTACTAATTTCCGCAAATTAATGTGTCTTTCACAGTTTAATCAAATAGGCTATATTTACACTGTGTCTGCATGCGGATTTTCTCCTATGGGTGTAGTCTCAAGCCAAAAATATGGAACGTGATATTATTGCAACGCATTGTCAATGCGTACGCCTTCTACGGCTTGTATTATGTTGTCAAAAGAAACCACCGCAGAACCTTATTTGATATTGTCGCTCATCAGTTGTGACAATTCTAAACGATTCAATCAGGATTATAATGCGAGATTATCAGTCGATATACAGCGTTCTTTTCACGCAGAGTTGCTTTAAATATTTATCTACAGTAAACAAACACATTTACAACACACAGATAATTTTTCCCGGTGATGAGTTTCTTTGGTCGGAGGCAATGCCCCCCAGTGACAGAGTTCCCTGTAGGCACAGGCTCTCTTGCCTCCTCATAGTCAGCACTTATTTCTCTGCTGAAAATTAAGAGATGGGATTTATTTTCTTTCTTCAAAGGCTAATCAGTTTGCCTATACTTAAAAATGTCCAGCCTCTGCTGAAGTTGATGGTAAAGCTGGAGTTGAAGAGTGATATGACTAGGAACTAGGCTGTCCAAACACGGAATTTGCTCTATTCATTGCCCACTGGCTTCTGCCGTTGTCCGTCTCCATGTCTACTGTGACCAGAACAAATGCTGGGTGCACTGATGACATCACTTCATTACACTTTACAACTTCAGTGAACTAAATTTTACAATTTGCTTTTACGTTGCACCGACACAGATAGGTCTTATGGCGACGATGGGACAGGAGAGGGCTAGGAGTCGAAAGGCAGTGGCCGTGGACTTAATTAATTACCTGGTGTGAAAATGGGAAACCACGGAAAACCATCTTCAGGTCTGCCGATAGTGGGGTTAAAACCCCGAATGTAAGCTCACAGCTGCTGCGCACCGCCAACTCGTTCGACCAGGGAGCTAGAGGCCATGCAGCACCGTAGTTACACTTGTTAAAATACAGTGGGACACTTCATGCAGACTTTAAAACAATCAATTGCAGTGTTACAGTCGACCAATACCTAATGAAATTACAAATGAATTTGGACAGATGACTGAATTAAATGTTTAAAAAACTTCTCGCCAGATAGAAAATAAAGGAATGTAGAAGGCGTTCGTATAAAATAATAGAAAGAAAGACTAAGAATGAGACATGAAATAAGTGACACAAAGATGATAAATGTCTGGTGGAAAAAGTATGTAACTTACAGTACAAGTCCAGAACAATCTTATGTTCAGGTAATAATAATTTCATGTGATTATCTCGAGCCCTTTAAACTCGTATCCTCATTCCGAGGCGGTGCATCTCCTTTCAGGTGAGCTGTATGTAACATTTAAACCACATACCAGCCCTCCTGCCCTTATAAAATCTCTGACAGTACCGGGAATCGAACCGGGCTTCCGAAGATGGCAACTAATAGTGCTAACCACTACGCTGCAGAGGCAAACCTGTTAAGGTGAAAACATGTAAGGGAAAATATCTAACCACCATCACACTTTCCCTACCTGAGCCACTCAGCCGGTTTGTAAATGCTAACTGACGGTACCGGTAATGAGTATCTAATCTAACCAAATGTTTGAGAGGGAAGATGCTGTCAGTGTCAGAACCTCTGAGTTTCGAACGGTAACCACACCGGTTCAGGACCTCTGAGCTAAACTCTCATCATGATATTAATGTACCATCTATTGAAGTGAAACCCTGAACTGAGTAGTATTCAGTCCAAGGATTTCAGCTTGAATATTTCTTCGACTGATAGA
Organism: Anabrus simplex; assembly: GCF_040414725.1. Taxonomy (NCBI): domain Eukaryota; kingdom Metazoa; phylum Arthropoda; class Insecta; order Orthoptera; family Tettigoniidae; genus Anabrus; species Anabrus simplex. The sequence continues at coordinate 137,384,186 of NC_090266.1, read as the reverse complement.
GATTCTAAGCGACAGTATGGTTTCGGAAGTTCTTTCCCACCACAGTTCCTTAACGTGCCTGAAGTTACCGCTATGGACTCCAGCTGGATCTGAACCCATTGTCTTAGGAATGGTCAGGCTGAGGAAGAGAATAAGTAACACATAAATGCATAGAGAAAGATATAAGCGAGTGTACTACATTCGTAAGTTAAGGCTGAGTGGCTCAGACTGTAGAGCACTGGCCTTCTGAGTCCAAATTCTCAGGTTCGATTCCAGCTCAATTCAATGATATTTGAACATACTCAGATAAGTCAGCCTCGTGTCAGTAGGTTTACGCGCACATAAGAGAACTCTTTAGAAACAACCCATGTCACAAAACCATAAGGCCTTGACCTGCCAAAAGAGCTGCTGTCCAGCCAGATAGACTTCAGTTACTGGAGTGCAATGTGGACGACGTAAAGAGGTCCTCAGCCGTATTGCTTGGCTTCCGTGACGGGGCCCACTGTCTCTCGTATCGGCCAGCTCCCTGATTAGTCGTACGATGGTGACTGAACCCCTTTCCAGCCCTTAGTCCAGAGGTAAAATCCATGTACTGGCTTGGAATTGAACCCAGGGCTTCCTGGTAAGATGAAGGCACGCAACCCCTACACCACTACAAGAGACAACATTCCGGCATCTCGACATCTCCGAAAAAGCGTAAATATAGGCCTACGTATAAGGATGTAAAATTAATAATAATAATAATAATAATAATAAAAATAATAATACCGAGCGAGTTGGCCGTGCGGTTAGGGTAGCGTAGCTGTGAGCTTGCACAGAGGAGATGGTGGGTTCGAATTCCTCCATCGGCAGCCCTGGAGACGGTTTTCCGTGGTTTCCCATTATCACACTGGGATATGCTGGGACTGTACCTTAATTAAGGCCGCAGCCGCTGCCTTCCCAGTCATAGCCCTTTTCCATCCTTCGCCGCCGAGAGCCTTCGGTGTGTTAGCGCGACGCTAAGCCCCTAGATGATAATAATAATAATAATAATAATAATAATAATAATAATAATAATAATAATAATAATAATAATAATAATAATATTTTGTTATTATTCAACCAGTGGGACACGCGATATGAGGAGGAACTGGAAGTTTTGCGCTACCTGTCCACTTGTTTACGATTATCGACGTTTTTTTTAACTCCGCTGTATTTCAATTCAACTGGGGAGGGAATTTGGAGAGTCTGTAACTGCAAGCTGATTTAAAACTTCATTTGGATGTGCGGGTGATAAATGGCTGTGTGGGAGGTAAGGTCGGTAGCGTGCGACCGGAACGCTACGCACGCAATCCACCCCACTTACCCCACCGCCTGCCATTTCAATGCATGGACTTTTTACGTAATCGGTTACCTTGATCATAACCTAACCTGCCCATATATCTCGTCTCTCCTGACCTGACAAGATATAGGGCTTTAGTGCATTAATCACACTTGGTGCGAGAAATGGTGACAAGAGCTTAACCCCCTCACTTCCCCTCCCCGTGTGGCATGGTCACTGACTTGCTCACAAATTAGAGTTTGGGCGTTCCGTGGTTGCTATCATATCGTGAGTAACTTCAACAAAAACAAACAGCAAGACTGGTGCTTGGGCGCTGGAGGGGCGAAGGGCCAGTTGCTTACCACTGTTGATTGCTTTCCCGGTGACAGGCAAATTACGATCACACGCCACTTAAATGCCCCACTGCCTACCTCCCTCTCCCTGCAATTATACACGGCCTGCTCCCCCGGCCAGACAAACATACGGCAAGAGATTCAACACAGCGCAACCGACAGAAGTAAAGTGGGTGTGTAATGGCAAATGGAGTCCGCCAATTAAGTGGATATGGCCATAAAATTACACGATAGGCTCTGAATAAGGCTACTGAGGAGTAGTTGAAATATTCCTCTCCTCTACATTGTACTATGACTAAACACTTGCTTATTGCATTTCATTCAAGGCACTTAGGATATGCATGCCACAAGATCTATGCAACAAAAAAGTAGTTTTTCGCCTCCGTTGAAAGCTGAAAGCCAGCAATCTAATATCCTGGCGTATTCAAACATTTGTTATGGTGGGGAGATTTTAAACACTGGTTACTAAAATGCAATTTACTGGTATTTTAATACTGCTAAATGTTATTAGTTTTACGTCAAACGAACACAAATAGGTCTTATGGCAACGATGGGATAGGAAAGGGCTAATAATAATAATAATAATAATAATAATAATAATAATAATAATAATAATAATCGTACATGCCTAGTGCAGGTCTTTCGAGTTGACGCCATATAGGCGACTGCCTATCAGCGAAGATGGGGCCCGACATATGATGATAAGGAGGACGGCACACACGCCCACCCTCCGAGCCATCATAATTAACCAATTGAGGTTAAATCCCCGACCCGGCAGGCAATCAAACCCGGGACCTCGTGGACCAAAGGCCAGCACGTTATCCATTTATTTTTTAGTCCTGGAGCCGGACAGGAAAGGGCTGGACGTGGGAAGGAAGTGATCATGGCTTTAATTAAAGTACATGTCCGCAATGGACTGGTGTCAAAATGGGAAACCATGGAAACCCGTATTCAGAGCAGTCGTCAGTGCGATTCGAAACCACTACCTCCCGAATGCAAGCTGACAGTTACTATTGTTGTATGTCAGCCCTTTAGTCCCATTTCCTGATACGGGGTTGGAGAAGAGGTGAGGTGACATGACATGCACGTTGTTTACGGCCGGATGCCCTTCATATCCCCAACCTCAGTTGAGGAGTTAACGAAGATGAATTGAATTGTGTTAGGAGCTGGAAGGAATCACTGTCGTTTATGAATAGGAACTGTCCCGGCGTTTGCCTGGAAGTGAAAACGGAAAACCACAGAAAACCATTCTCAGACCAGCCAATGATGATCATAATCGTGATCATGACGATGATGCTTGTTGTTTAAAGGAGCCTAACAACTAGGTCATCGGCCCGTAATGGTACGAAATATAATGGCAATTTTTAATTCCAAAATTCATCCACTGACTAGAATTCAAAACTTGAGGATGAATATGAATGTAAAATAATCAGCGGATCCAACTCACAATATTAAAAGTTAAAAATAATTCCAAAATCAATCAGCTGACTAGAATTCAAAAAGACGACGATGAACAATGATTATGAACTTAAAACGATCAGTGGATCCGACCCGCAATGCCTCACCTTCCCAGAAACTAACCCAAGGGACTGCTTCCAAACCACAATCCTGAATCCATGATGCTTGTTGTCTAAAGGGGTCCAAAATCCGGGTCAACGGCCCCTCATAATGGTACCTATCGCTAGTAAAGTAGAACCATGCTATTTCTCATGTAGCGGTACTAATCACATGTATCGTAGACTCACGGTGTTCCTCATATTGTGGTACTACTCACAGGCAAAGCAGACCCACGGCGTCGCTCATGTAGTAGTACTGATCACAGGCAACGCCCAGGCTCATGGTGTTCCTCGAAACGCAGACTCATGATGTCCACAACCAGATGCTGAAACTCCACAGTAAGGATAGCCTCTTTTTTTCCTCCTTGGGGTGTTCCAATCGACCCTGGACAAAGGGGAGCCTCCGTCATATTGGCGGATACTATACACGGGTACTGCAAACCCATAGTGCTCCACCCACAGATCAATGATTTTTTTGCTAGTTGCTTTACGTCGCACCGACACAGATAGGTCTTATGGCGACGATGGGATAAGAAAGGCCTAGGAGTTGGAAGGAAGCGGCCGTTGCCTTAATTAAGGTACAGCCCCAGCATTTGCCTGGTGTGAACATGGGAAACCACGGAAAACCATCTTCGGGGCTGTCGACAGTGGGATTCGAACCCACTATCTCCCGGATACAAGCTCACAGCCGCGCCCCTAACCGCACGGGCAACTCGCCCGGTGATCAATGATATTCCTCGCATACAGTAGTGGTACTAATCGCAAGAAAAGTCGATTCATATTGTTCCTCGCGTGATGGTACTAATCACAGGTAATCTCATTTTTCAAAATTCAGCATCCCTTGGTCGCCCCTTTTAGTCGCCTCTTACGACAGGCAGGGGATGCCGTGGCTGCACATTTCGTCTGCATCCTCCACCCACAGGGTGTATTATTATTATTATTATTATTATTATTATTATTATTATTATTATTATTATTATTATTATTATTATTATTATTATTAATTCCAGTTGTGTCTACTCTCGAACGAACTGTAGATTATTCTTCTCTGCTGTGTAGGTGAATGCGTCAATATTCGTGTGACGTCGTCCGAGCCACGCCACGTTGCATCTCTAAACTACTGTAGCTTTTGCGACCCAGTGGAATCTTTGCGATGTTCATCTCAGAGCACTCATGACCATGGAGACTGAAATGTGGTAGAAACCTCTGTACCGAGCGTGTGGCTGTGCGGTTTGGTTCACGTAGCTATCAACTTGCATTCGGGAGATAGTGGGTTTTAAACCCACTGTCGGCAACCCTGAAGATGGTTTTCCGTTGTTACTCATTTTCACAGCAGGCAAATGATGGGACTGTAGGTGCGACGTAAAGCACATTCATAAAAAAAAAGAAAAAGGAATTAACCTCTGTATCTATTTGTACAGCTTTGCATTTACAAAACTTTCAAAGCTCGTCATAATTTGACTTTGAATTGATTAATTTTAAAAATTCTCATTGCCATGCTGTTTATTTGAAATACAGGCGCATTTAAGGGTTAAGAACGAGTATCTCGGAATTTGTAAACAACGTAGGACCAAAGTCAATGGAGAAAGAGAAAAGACTCAGCTGAGGAATCACATCTTCTTGTCATCTCCTGAGCAGTTACCAGTGTATTTTATTGTTATCCGGGTTGCATCATTAGGGGGAGTCCACAGGACGGGATCCCATGGATTTGTTCGAACTCTCGATCTCAGGTGGTCAGTTTACAGAAATGAATCATGATAATGCTAGGTCGGTGAAAATAAAAGGAAAAGAGCTCGAGATAGAGGTGCCGAGCTCGGGGCATGTATCACAATTTGTGTGTTTCCTGGGAGACGTTAACACAAACTTATCAAGACTACCCAGAGCCCTGTTTCATAAAACTAACTAATAATATTAGAACTCATAAAAATAATTATTACTTAACCAAATTCTGTTTAACAAAGATTTACACATGACTAATAAAGTGTCTTCACTCATAATATTAGTTCATTAGTCAGCTGATACAAATGGAGGTAAGAATCGGTCTGTTGCATATGTTCTTGGTTTATGTTTGTTCCTAGCAGTAGGCTAGTGCTTGGCTACAACAGGCTATTAATCCATATGTTCGATAGGCTCACTTGATATTTTCATTCTTCTGACTTTGATACATATACGAATGGATAAAAGAAGTGAAAATAATGTGAGAAAAGAAGTTTCTTTGAGAAAAGTGATTGAGTTAAAGCGTCAAATATTTTGCACACTATAACCCTCTTTGTTCTTTTTACTTTTTATTTTACGCGCTCTTTAAAATCTGTGTTGAGATGGGCTAGCAAAATGTTGGTTTACTACCCCCTGTGGGTGGGTGGGGGTTAGAATAACACACACGGTATCATCTGCCTGTCGTAAGAGGCAACTAAAAGGGGCTCCAGGGGTTCTCAACTTGAGAGAGTGGGTTGCGACCACGGGGCCCTGAGCTGATTCCTGGCATTGCTTCCACTTACTTGTGCCAGGCTCCTCACTTCCATCTACCCTATACGACCACCCTTTCTCAACTCTTATCCTTTTTCGACCGTGACGGTATTAGGTTGCGAGGCCTACAGAGTCTTTCATTTTCACGCCCTTCGTGACCCTCGCATTCCTCTGGCCGATGCCTTCATTTTTCGAAGTGTCGGATCCCTTCCATTTTTCTATCTGATTAGTGTTATACAGATGTTCGTTGCCTAGTTGTACTTCCTCTTAAAACAGTATTCGTCACCATCACCACCTTGATTTACTGGTGGTATAAGCCAAGATTTTAAAGCATAGCTGGAATCTCCGACCAGAACTGCACTAAGGAAACACAACCATTCTGTGTATCACTACCAAACCGTGGAGTGCAATGAGAAGCCGCTGTTTTAAGGAATGCTTTATTCCGTCCTATCAAGCAAATACTCAAAAATTCTATAATCTAAACTAAATCTCTCACTGTATTCATGTTTGTTACTTACCAGTACAGTCTGTTTTTGGCCTAACAATTATTGAACGGTGAATACCTACAATCGTTCCTCATCACTATTTGAATCAGAGTGGAGGATTACACTGATCCTCACGATTTTATGCCAATATATTAAAATACCACTCGCTTTGGTTTCACTAATAATACTGATTATGAGTCAAAATACACTCATGGGAATAATCCCAATAATATGAGTAACATATATTAGTCATGTTGTCTAGGGAACAATTTACTAATATTGTTAGGAATACCTACTAATAATTTTGACTCATAAACTAATTACTAATATTATTAGCTAATAACTCCATGAAACATAATACTAACCTTATTAGTTAATATTGTATGTTTCTTACTAATAATATTAGTGAAAGGTGTTTTATGAAACAGGTGTAACCATTTTGTGAATACCAATAAATAATATTAAAATAAATAACTGAATAAATACAATTACTCAAAACTTAATAAAATACTTGAAATAAATTAAATTAATAAGAATAATTAATCGAAATGTCCGTAGTATGGGCGCCAGAGTTCACCAGAATGGATCCCTCGAATTTAGATAGAGCGTGATAATTCTTTATCTCTCAGGGCGTGTACATAATGTTGCGTACTGGTACATCTGCTACAGGCCTTACCTAACCTTCTGAAAACGACTAAATAGGTACCAACTGCACCTAGATTCATCAATAACTCCACTGATTCTAAAATGTCTAACTATATTCTCAAGAAAATCCATGCATGAGCACCTCATCAACACACCAAAATACACTTACAACACACAAAAAAAATATTACTTGAAAACTCCATATTTACAACAATAACCAAGGAAACAGTGGGAAAACGAAAGCGAGAATTTGCGGTTAGTCCGTTGAACAATGTACATATATGTAGATAAGTACCCTTCACTGTCTCTGTATCAACACGACTTGCCAATTCTAATAATCGGCAATTATTATATCACACAGATACTGTACTTCATAATACTGTGTTCACTGACTTCAACACTTGTTGTAAAGATATATACATTTGAGCAACACACGCTTGTCGTTCCTGAACATAAATTATGGAAAGTCTGAGATATAGCATCTACCAGCTTTCACCAACATGCAATACCAGGCCGCCACAAAGTGATACAATACTCAGTGCCTACGCACTCCACAATTGTAGGTCAGTCAAGTTTCCACAAACATAATAAGACTACGTTTCACAAACGTTTGAAGTCCAGTCCAGTATATTGCAGCAGTGTCACTCCAGTACAGTATATCCAGTTTCACTCCCGTATCGTGTGTCCGCAGTACTTCATTCCCGTACAATGTGTCAACACTACTTCCTCCCCGTACAGTGTGTGTGGTTGACTTCCGCTGTGATGTCGAAGTATATAAAGACCTCAGCTCTCACACGATACGTCGAGATTAATCCTGGCCATCCAATCATGAGTGGATCCACATGTCAAGACCACGCCCTGCATCTCTTCCAGTGTCACAAGGCAATCACAAGATCAACAAACTCTAAGGTGTTTCACATGACTCATCGGAGATTTCCGATTACAACATCAACAAGCTCGTGTGATTCTGGGCTATTCACATGATTCATAGAACTTCCCGTCGACAACAAGAAGTCCATCTCACCAAACACTGGAATATACACATGGCTCATGCAAAGTTTCCAAGTTCAGTATAGCAATGTTTTCCCAGCCGTTGTATAAAACAAATTACTCATACCACGTATGGAGACCTTCCAGCTTACAAATATTAATGACAAAATATACACCTGAAATACAGATAATAATAATCGAATACTGACAATAATATCTCTCACTTCTACATATAGTGCGAAGGTGTGATATATGTACTATCACACAGGATCCAGCACATTTATCTGCAGTGCTTGTGTGGGCACGCAGCTGGATTCCAATACAAATATAACCAATCTTCGGAATAGTGTTCTATAGATTGAGAATGCGAAAGGTATCCAGCTAGAGGAATACAATTTATAAAGTAAACGGAGAGTTAAAACACGAGAGATAAATTAACATATGCGTCATCTAATCGCCGGATTCGTGTCGCATCACCAACAAAAAATAAAATAGGAAATTGCACACAAGCATTACACATTGATGTGGAAACTGAACAGATAAGCTGAGAGCGTTGCGCCACGGCCAGTTATGGCTACTAGCTCTGTAGTCAGAAGACAGGTGGTTCCGACCTCACGTCGGCCATCCTCAAAATCCTCTATCCGTGTTTTCCCTTTCCATCTGCAAGGAAATGTCGGTCTCTCAAGGCCAAGTCCGCTTACATCCTATTTCTAGCCCGTACAAAAAACACATACACCCACAGAAAACCCAGCAGAACCGGCAAGCCGAATATGTCCTCGGACACTGCCGATACTAAAAGCTATATGCCAAAACAAATAAAAATAGATTTTTAAACTTAATACTGTGGTGCCAGACCCGTAGAGTAGGGGCACCGTGCTTGCCTCTTACATGGAGATGGGCATATCGTTATTTTCCACTTTGCTTTAACCACTTCATTGAAATCCCACATTTGCACTTAAAGCTGTACTATCACGTCAATGGGGCAGATGTGTTTCACGTATCATAATTACTTTAAGCCGAGGGTTTGTGACATTGACGAGTGAAAATATAACAATATACTCGTGGCATTGAATCAGATGTGGGCTTTTCTTCTCAATACAATAGGTACCGGCCAAACGTGTAGGACTACATGAAGAAATCATGAAATGTCGCCTAGAACCTACAATTGTGCCACAAGACCTCTGTAATTTCTCTTCTCAGCTCTTACATCTAATAGGATATACAGCATTTCCCCTGATTTCACTGAATTAGGCCAAGTATGCGGAAACTATGCATTTTTAACTGTTGGAAGGTCACATCATAAAAAACATATTTCTTGGAAATATGACTTACTGTAGGCTGTAGGCTAATGTGTTGTAAGTATTACCACCAAGATTCTTTTATAAACTTTGGAATAGCTGGGGGTAATTTTAGTACAAATATACATTTTTCAAAACAAATGCGGCACCGGCTTTTTCATGTTTATTTTTTTCAAAGCAGCCTCAAGGTGGTCGATTTTTCCTTGTTCTTGTCATAGTTCTTAGGGTGAACTATCGGTGTCAGGAATGTGTTCTTGGATGCCATCTGTACAGTTCAAGCGAAACTATCAGAGAAGATAAGTTTGTTGTCGATAGCTTATCTTGAGACCTATGACAATGACAAGGAAAAATCGACCATCTTAACATCTTAACGCTGCTTCGAAAAAAATAAACACGGAAAAAACCGGTGCCGCATGTTTTTGAAAATCTTATATTTGTATTAAAATGGCCCCCACCTATTGGTGAGTCTACAAAGGAATCTTGGTGGTAATACTTGCAACCAATTAGAGTATACAGTACGTTACATTTCCAAAAATTTTGATTTCTGGTGTGACCTGCCAACAGTTATAAATGCATACCTTCTACAATACTTAGCCTAATTCAGTGAAATCCTGCAAAATATATTCTATTAGATGTAAGAGCACAGAAAACAAATTACAGAGGTCTAGTGGCACAATTTTAGGTTATAGATGGCATTTCATGATTTCTTTATGTGGTCGTAAACTTTTGATGCTTGATGATGCTTGGTGTTTTAAGGGGCCTAACATCGAAGGTCATCGGCCCCGTAAACTTTTGACCGGCACTGTACTGTACTGCTATTATGTTTCCTTTCTTAGAACTTGAATAGATGACTTTTCAGATATCTCTTGAGGTAGAATGCACCGTTTTGCATGGGAACGACTCAGACCACTGTTATTGTGAAAGGGGCGGAAAATACGTGCTCGGTTCGGTGGAAGGACGAGGGTTCGATTCCCCGTCAGGAAGTCGAAAAAGTTAAGAAAGGAGATTTCTACTTTCGAAGGTGCATATGGTCCAGAGGTTCACCCAGACTGTACCAAAAAGTGAGTACGGGGTTGTTAATTCCTGGGGGCAAAGGCGGCCGGGCGCAGAGCTAACCACTCTCAACCACCAATGCCGAGGTTACAGATGGCAGACGTCTTTATCTTCCACCCATCCCTGTACGGAGATGACATTGCTTTTTTTCCTTTTTGCTGTTATTGTGATAAACGTTCTATATTCTAAGCACGTTCTTGTGCTGTTCAAAGCATTTGAGGTCAAGGGTGTCCCTTGCTAGTCCTTGTCCTGCATGTAAGACAGCTGGTTCGATCTTAATGGAGGTCGGTAAATGTTTATCGTTGGTATTCGGCTCGTTCAGGAATTGCAGTGGAACAAAATACCAATAAGCCTACGTCTCTTAAAATCTATGAAAATTGAGAGGGTAAAAAACGTGTAACGTTGCGGAAAATGAAAGAAATTTTTGATTTCAATGTTGATAAATATAAGCTGGATTAGAAGCTATTATATAGGCCTACTGGCCCTCCACATAGAGTTAGCGTCAGAAAGGGCATCCGGCCGTCAAACAGTGACAAATCCACATATGCTACACAGTTCGCATCCGCGATCCCCGAGATGTGAGAAAACTTGAAGAAGTAGAAAAAAGAAGAAGATGCAGGCCTACCAGTTGTTGACGAGTTGGTTTCCGTAATTGTAGCAGGATTGCGATCTAATGTCACAGAGAGACTTTCTTCCGAATCATTCTTCGAACGATAGTTCTTTCACCTTTTTCTTCTCATTTCGATGTATAATTTCGTTATCTTCCTGTTTATTAGGAGCTAATAGGCAGAGATTTTGCAGTTTATCACAGCAGCCATCGCTATTGCTAGTTAGTTCGTACGACCGGCCGTCCACCCACCCTCGATGACCGTGACCGGCGACATCTGAGACGGATTTTCAATAGTGACAGACGAGCAACCGTGCAACAAATCACGGCTTAATTCAACACAGGCCGTGCTAGGCACGTCTTCCAGTGGACAATCCGTAGGAACCAGGCTCTATGGGGTATGGGAGCCAGCGCTGCACACGGGTGTCACTGTTAACCCAACGTCATCGGGCACAACGACGCGCATTTGTCGCCAGTTACCAGGGACACTGGAACAATGGCGTAATGTGATATGGTCGGACGAATCACGATTTCAACTGCACCATGCCAATGGGAGGCACCGTGTATGGCGGAGACCACATGAAGCGATGGATCCCGCCTGCCTCGAAGGTGCGGTCCAGGGCGCTGGTGTCTCTGTTATGGTCTGAGGTGCATTTTCCTGGTATGGAATGGGCTCCCTAGTTGTTCTGGAAGAGACTTTGAATGGTACGTGGTATGTTGAGCTGCTCGGAGACCATCTCCACCCATTTTTGGCCTTCCAGCGCCCAGACGGTTCTGCGGTGTTTCAAGATGATAACGCGCCGCCACATCGCTCCCACGTGATCCGGGAATGGTTCCAGGAACATGCAGCGGAGGTCCAACGACTGCCATGGCCACCCAGGAACTCCAATATGAACCCTATCGAGAATATCTGGGATGTCCTGGAACGCAGGCTCCGTGCCATGGATTCTCCACCCACGAACAGACCAGGATTGGCGGCCGCTCTGCAAAATATTTGGTGTCAGCTGCGTCCAGAGAACTACCAGGGACTTGTCGACTCACTTCCACGGCGTCTTACTGCAGTTCGCAGGGCCAGAGGAGGCCCCACACGCTATTAGGTGACTATCCCATGACATTTGCTAAGTCAGTGTACAATAATCACAAAATAATATCTGGGTTATTATCTTTCTTTCTTACCCTCCAGGGTTGCTTTTTCCCTCGGACTCAGCGAGGGATCCCACATCTACCACCTCAACGACAGTGGCCTGGGCGTGAGACTTTGTGTCGGGGATACAACTGCAAAGGAGGATCAGTATCTCGCCCAGGCGGCCTCACCTGCTATGCTGAACAGGCGCCTTTTGGTGGGGAGGGTGGGAAGATTGGATGGCATAGGCAGGGAAGAGATAATTAAGCGGACGTGGCCTTAAATTAGGTATCGTCCCGGCATTTGCCTGGAGGAGAAGTGGAAAACCACGGAAAACCACTTCGAGGATGGCTGAGGTGGGAATCGAATCCCCTCTACTCAGTTGACCACCCGAGCCTGATTGGACCTCGCTCCGGTCCTCGCACCACGTTTCAAATTTCGTGGCAGAGCCGGGAATCGAACCCAAGCCTAATTACACTAGCCACTACAAAGGGCACTAGGAAAGTTTGCAATACGCAAAAACGGTTGGCTGGACACCCCTGTTATAGCGAGGGATGAAAAGAGGGGTGAAAACCGGTCTAGAAGACAGCAAGGCGCGGTCTCCACACCAGTTGTTACCAAGCAGTGGGATTGAAAGCAAGTTAAGATGTCAGTGTGGTCTAAAGGTGAATATCACGCAATTATCCGCTACAATTTTGCTCGTGGATTAACTGTTGACCAGTGCCTGGAGGAAATGACTCCTGTGCTGGGGAAAGACTGTCCACATGGGACAATAATTTTCAGCTGGTACAAAGAGTTCCAGACGGGAAATTTCGGGGTTGAAGACGATCCTCGTTCTGTGCGACCGTCTAAATCAGTGACTGAGGAAAACATTGAAGCTGTGAGGAAAATGTTGCAGCAAGAGAGGCGGTTGACATATCGGCAGGTACAGGGTCTTTATTTGTGCTTGGCAAGGACTTTCTCGCTCGACCTTGGCCGCCGAAGACAGGCCGCTAACGGCCACTGGCGCTCGCGGTTTCCGGCACTTCTTGCAGTTGTGAGAGCCGAGCTCCGAGATAGCACGGTGTTCAATGAAGCTACTGCGTACTGTATGTCGTATTGTGCAGTGTTTTATTGTGATTGTATATAGTGCTGTAATGTATGTGAAATATTCGTTACGTGAACGTGTATATCACCACAATACTGACATTAAGTGCAGAAAATCGTGCGCTAGGACAAGACAAAAGTTTGGAGCGAAATTTTCAGGGAGACCCATTCCTTTCAATCGGACAATAAAACAACTGGCCAAGAGATTCAAACGTACAGGTTCAGTAAACAATAAAAATAGACGTAAAGGTCGTTATCTCCTTACCGAAACGTGTTTGGTACCAGGATCGTAAGTAAAAATCCGTGGCCCCCTCGTAGTCCAGATTTAACGGCATGTGATTTTTTTAGGGTCGTTTATAGTCGCTTTAACTCCAAGGTCTTATCGCGACTCTTACATATGATTACATAATAATAGTAATAATAATAATATTGTAACTATAACATGTAAAGGAAAAAATAAGTAAGTGTAATGTAATTAGATTTTGGAGTGCAAGCCAGTGTCCTTGAGGAAGTTGATGACTTGATGACTCAGTGCTGGAGAAGCCAGTGTCAGTTCCATTTCCTTAGGTATGTTGTGGTGTTGGCGCCAATGGTCATACAGTTGACATTCTGAGATTACATGCTTGACAGTGAGAGAGCAGTTACATTTAGTGCAGGTGGGAGGTTGTTTCTTTACTAGGAGATAGTTGTGGGTGATCTTCGTGTGTCCTGTCCTTAGTCGGGAGATTAAGACTTGTTCATGTCTGGTGAGGTTTTGGAGAGGATATGTTCTCGTAGATATCATTTTAATATTCTGGAGGTCGCTAGTGGAAGTTTTAAGCCAGTTCATTTTCCATTGTTCGTGTAGTTTGATTTTGATATAAGTGATGGTATCAGAATGTGGCGTGGCAATTTGACGGTCGTTGATTGGAAGACTAGTAGCCTCTTCTGCTGCTTGATCAGCTGATTCGTTGCCTGGTATTCCTCTGTGAGATGGTATTCACATAAAAATAACATTTTTTCCTGCAATCTTGATATTGTGGTACAACATTTGAATTTCTTTAACAAGGGGGTGTGTTGTCGAAGTTAATGCACTTTTGGAATCAGAGAATATTATGAATGAGTTATTGTACCTTTCTTTTGAAATATGAATCATGGCCTGTTTAAGAGCATGCATTTCACCATGCATGAGAGGGTTAACATCAGAATACACAATCTTCTCAAAGAACTAAACCTCAGCCTTCCATCCATTTTATTTCCACACAACTCACTAGATACCCCTCCATGGAAAGCTCATTTGCCTCCAATCAACTGGGAATTGAACAACAATCTTAAAGCTCAAACTGAAACAGCGAAATCCCAACAGTTATTTAAAGGGTTGGGGTTGAGATCCAGTTAGTTTTCTTTTATGTCTCTTTGAAAGTAGGTGTTTTTTCAAGTATTGATTACTTGTGCCAGCTATTTTGAGTGCGTATGTTAAACTCAGCTGTTTACGTCTGATTTACAGTGGTGGATCGTTGGCTTCAATCTCTATACTAGCTATGGGGCTGGTGCGATCGGCTTCTAAGGCAATTCGAAGAGCTGAAGATTGGATGGTATCAAGGATCTTTAAGAGTAGATGGTCTGGCAGAATAATGTATTATACTGCCATAATCCAGTTTGGCTCTAATTGTGGCTCTGTATGTGTTCATTAGGACATGGTAGTCTGCTCCCCAGTTTTTTGCTGAGAGAATTTTCGTGATATTCATTTTTCCTTGACACTCGTCTTTAAGATTTTTAAGGTATGGGGTCCAGGTGAGCTTGTTATCAAATAGAAGTCCTAGAATTTTAATAGTTTTAACTGGTTCAATTTTATGGTCTTCCATATATAATTCAGGGTTAGGGATGGTATGTTTATTTTTGGAGAAGAGAATACATTTGGTTTTAGGTTTAGAAAATTTGAACCCTGTGGTTTTAGTCCAGTTTTGAATATTTACATTTGATTCTTGTAATAGGAGTTGAGTCGTCGTAATGTTTTTCCGTGGGCAGAAAAAAGGCAACACTTAACTGGTGAGTGGATGTTAGAGACTATACCATTAATTGCCACAAGAAACAGTGTTACACTGATAACTAATCCTTCTGGGACTCCATTGTCGATTACTACTTTCTTTGACAGCGTTCCATTTACTCTAACTTGAATTCGGCGCATTTGGAGAATTATAAATTATAAATGAAATATATGATATTTCCAGATATATTATGTGTCATTAGTACTTTGATTACATAGTCTTTCCATACCATGTTATATGCCTTATTAATATCTAAACTGACTGCTATTAGGTGTTGGTTATTGAGGAACGCTTCCTGTATTTCAGATTCCAGACTTATCAAAGTGTCTGTTGTGGAGTGTGCTTTACGGAACCCGATTTACACATTACTGAAGAAATTTATGTGCTCGAGATACCAGCGTAATCTTTTGTTGACTATTTTCTCCATGAGTTTACACATCGCATTAGTTAAAGCAATAGGGCGATAATTTTCTGCAATTGAGTTGTCTTTCCCTGGTTTGGGTATAGGAACTACAATGGCATTTCGCCATTGGACAGGAAAAGTCTTAGAGCTCCATATGTGGTTGAAAATGGCCAGAAGATAATTTATTGCATTTCGTGGAAGCTGTTTTAGAAATACATAAGGAACCGTATCTGGGTCAGGACTAGATTTGCCATATTTGCCAAGTTCAATAATTATTTCCTGTAGTTGAAAAGCATCGTTTAGAATATAGTTGGGGTCAGAGATGGCTTTCCTTAAATCAATGGATTCACTGGATTTCTTTGTATGGAAAAATTCGGGATCATAACTTTTGTCACTATAGATCTCGGCAAATGTGTCAGCTAATTTATCAGCGATGTTTTGAGGTTTGTTTATGAAGGTTCCATCAACCGAGTTTCTGAAGGAAGTAATGTATAAGTGATTATATTTGCCATGTATTCTTTGAAGTTTATTCCACATTTCCTTTTGTGGGGTTTGGGAACTTAGTGAGGAGACAAATGATAGCCATGAATTCTTTTTGCTGAGTTTAATTTCTTTTCGAGCGATTGCTCTACATTTCTGAAAGCGGGCTTTATTTTCAGGCGTAGGTTTTCTTTTGTAGAGGTAGAAAGCGTGACTCTTATTCTTAATAGCCTCCTTACAAGTGTCATTCCACCAAGGTACTGTTTTCCTAAAGGAATTTGAGATTACTTTTGGAACACTCATGTCCGCAGATTTAACAAGAACTTCTGTGAAATCTTGAACAATGGTGTTTATGTGCTTAAAAGGGAAATCATTTGGAGGGGTTAAGTATTTTAAGTGTCTGCCTAAATTTAGTCCAATCTGACTTATTTAAGTTCCATTTATAGTTGTTAATAAATGAAGAGTTGACAGAAGAATTTTCATTATTGATTAGTATCGGGAAGTGGTCACTATTTCCTTGGAGTGTTGAATAAACAGACCAGTTGAAAAGGGTTGCTATATCCGGTGTGCAGATGGTTAGGTCTATACTACTACAGGTGCCGTGGGCTATGTCATAGCGAGTTGGAACAGTAGAGTTCATTAGAATTAAATCAATCAAGTATCTTTTCTATCTCTTTTCCTCTTGCATCAGAACTATGGCTACCCCATAACGTGTTGTGGCTGTTGAAGTCACCTACTAAGATGACTGGTTTAGGTAGTTGGTGGATAAGGTTGGAACAAATAACTGTTTGGAATATAAACATTGCAAATACATAGAAAAGGTGGTAGATGGACTGAAATTACTACAGCTTCCAAATTAGTGTTAACAGTAATTTCTTTGGCATAGATTGTTGTAACCAAGGTTGAAGTTTACAGAACACAACTTTTATTGCTTCACTTTATGATATTTACACAAATAACTGAAATTTATTTTGAAGCAAAAAGGAATATTGAATCTTGAGAAAAGTCTGTCTTTATACAATATGTACAGGTTTGCAGTCTTTATATACACTTCTATCTTGAAAAGATAGTCTTTGTGAATTGACACGTCGATAGTCGAGAACTATCTGGCACACTAACATAAATGTTCATGAGAGTCCTTGTTTGTTGAAGTGCCTGAATTCCTAAAAAGCAAGTTCAATTGATTGAAGAGATTCCACCTAGCGAAACTAAGGGAGCTTGCATAACTTAGGGAATGAAAATGGCTTGTAAAAGAATTACGGAACATAGGCAGCGGAAACAGGTAAGGGAGCGGTGACCAGAGGTGAAACCTCGTACTGCCAGAAATTCAGTCCACCTGGTCGAAGCACATTTTCAAGAGGAGTAGCCTCCGTGCTCGACGTAGGGTGTATTCTGGAGCTGGACACCGGGGCAAGTGGGCGAGTAAGCAGGCAGGGAGCTCCTATTTATAGTACACTCGATGGTCAGGCACGCGCACTGAGGGCTGCGCGTCGAAGCTAGCAGAATGATACACAGGCGCGCGTGCAGCTGGCTGTCGGAGCGAGAAGAGAGCGCCGGACATACAACACCCTCCCCTCCTAAATACGCCGGTACGGCGTGAAATGGCGGCGGCGCTGGCGGCGACTGCGATGCTGGGGCGGAGCTGCTGACGTCTCTGTTGTATTGTCCGGAGCTGGAACTGGGCGGAGTGGCGCTGTCTCGTCCTGAAAGGAACCCATTGTTATTAAATGATCTAAAGCGCGTTCAGCAATAGATTTATCAGGTTGAGCAATAGCATCAATAGCTGGACAGGGGCGGTAGCGCAGACGTATCTGATCTTGATGGCGGCAGATACGTTTCTCCGTAGTCTGTATCTCGTAGAGACGATGACCCAAAGATCTGCAGATGACTCCAGGTATCCAGAGTGGGTTGGATTTGAATGTCCTGGTGTAGACCTTGTCGTTGAGGGAGAACTTCGTTGGTGAGGTCTTATGCTGGGCCGGAAGAGGCTGTAACAGAGAAAGTAAAGTTCTGTGAGGTCGTCCATGGAGCTTCTGTGCAGGAGTGATATTATCAGCGCCGGGTAGAGTTCTGTAGTTGTTTAAGAGTTGGAGCAAGGCTTGGTCTTTAGTGAAGCCTGAAGAGACCGCTTTCTTCATACTTCTTTTAAATGTTTGTACGAAGCGTTCAGCTTCACCATTAGATTGAGGGTGAAAAGGTGGTGCTAGGATATGACGAATGCCATTATGTGTACAAAAGTTCTGAAAAGCAGTAGCTGTAAATTGAGGTCCGTTGTCCGAAATGAGTACTTGCGGTAAACCTTCTGTAGTAAAGATTTTCTGGAGAGCACGAATGGTAGCTTCGGTTGTAGTAGTCGAATGCATATCCACTACATATGGAAAGTTTGACAGTGAATCGATGACTATTAACCACATGGAATTGAGGAAAGGACCTGCGAAATCGATGTGAACTCGTTCCCATGGAGTAGTAGCAGGAGGCCATGAAGCAAGATCAGAAGACGGGGCGTTCTGATTCGTTTGACATTGCTCACAATGACGTATTAGCTTTTCGATGGCGGCATCAATACCGGGCCAGTAGCAGTGTTGACGGGCGAGTTGCTTTGTTCTGGATATACCCCAATGGCTTTGGTGTAATAATTCGAGAACTTGTTTCTGTAGGCTAAGTGGGATAACCACTCGGAAGATGGTGCCTGCTTCTAGTAGTACAACTCCGGCACGAGTCGTGAGACGATGCTGCATACGATGATAAGGTGCCAGGTGGGCAGGAAGTGTGCTCTGAAGAGGCCAACCGTTGCGGATGTAAGTACGTACAGTAGCAAGTGTACTGTCCTTATCCGTAGCTTTAGCTATGCAGGTAGCATCAATAGGAAAACTGGATACAGTATCTTCAAGTTCGATGTCCAACTGAAGACATTCAGATTCTTGAGAATCGAAGGCAGTATCAGGACCAACGGGTAAGCGGGAGAGAGCATCAGCATTACAATGCTGGGATGTGGCTCGATAAACAATCTGATAGGAATAATCAGAAAGGAACATGGACCATCTTTGAAGCTTTCTGAGGGAATTCTCTGGGATCTTATTACCAGGATGGAATAAGTGTACGAGAGGCTTATGATCGGTAATGATCAGGAAATGGTTGCCATAAAGATATTCATTGAAACGGCGAATACCAAAGATGATGGCTAAAGCTTCTTTTTCTATCTGTGAGTATCGACGTTGATAGTCATTAAGTGTTTTCGAAGCGAAGGCGATGGGGCGTTCTTGTCCATGACGATCCTTCTGGGAGAGAACGGCACCGACACCGTAGTCTGAAGCGTCAGTAGCTAGCGTGATGATCTTGTCGGGCTGAAAATGAGTGAGTTGTATAGCTTGAATTAAGGCGTTGTTGATTGTTTTCCATGCCTGTTGGCATTGCGGAGTCCACTGAAACTTAACACCTTTTTTACGTAGAGCGTTTAATGGAGCTGCCACTGTAGCGAAGCATGGAATGAACTTATTATAATAGTTCGCTTTGCCTATGAAGGACTGAAGCTGCTTGAGGTTCTGAGGTGCTGGCATGTTTACTATCGCGGAGACATTCTGCAAACTAGGACGAATTCCATTCTTATCAAGTATATGTCCGAGGTAGTGAACTTGAGGCTGAAAGAAGGTACATTTAGCGAGATTCGCTCGTAGTCCATTGTCTTTCAATTTCTGAAGAAGAAGGCGGAGATTGGTTAGATGTTCCTGATGATCTTTTCCAGTAACAATAATATCATCCAGGTAGTTAGCACAACCGGGAATTGAGGCGGTGAGTTGAGCCAAATAGCGCTGAAAAATAGCCGCTGAGGATGAAACACCGAAGGGGAGCCGCTGGAGCTGGAGCAGTCCGAGAGGAGTGTTGAGTGTGAGAAATTTCTTAGATTCTTCGTCTAAAAGTAGCTGGAGATATGCTTCTTTAAGAACAACTCGAGAGAAGAATTGTCCACCAGAGAGACGACGGAATAAGTCTTCTGGACGTGGAATAGGAAAGATATCGGTTTCGAGTTGTGCGTTGACTGTAGATCGAAAATCGCCACAAAGTCGAACATTACCATCAGGTTTCTTGATTACCACGAGTGGAGTAGCCCATTGACTAGAAGTAACTGGTACTACAATGCCAGTTTGTATCCATCTTTCTAATTCTTTCGTGACCTGGTCTTGAAGTGCTAGGGGTACTGGACGTGCTTTGAGGAAGCGAGGCTTAGCTCCGGATTTCAGCTGTATGTGAGCTGTATAGTCTTTTGCTGTTCCGAGCTGAGAGTCGAAGACTTCAGGAAACTGCGCTAGGAGAGCGGTAACGTCAGAAGTTGGATGCAATGTAGATACGACGTTAATGTTGTCATGTATCTGGAAACCAAATAAGTTAAATAGATCCATGCCCATAATGTTTGATGCAGTGTAGTTGTTAACTACGAGAAGAGGAATGGCCTTCTGAATTCCTTTATAACTAGCCTGAAGCTTAATTTGACCTTTGATGTCAATTTTCTTCTTGTTAAATGTCACGAGCTGGATGTCAGCTGGAGAGCATGAAGGTGAACCTAAGTCGTGGTAGGTAGTCAGGTTAATAATAGAGACAGGTGATCCAGTGTCTAATTGAAAATCGACAGATCGATCAGAGAATGAGAGAGGAATGATGATTTTGTGAGAATCCTTTGTGGGAAGAATAAGATTGATCTGATCAACTTCCATGTCTTGGCGGGGCTGTATATGCTTCCGGCGCGCTGCAGTAGTCTTAGCAGGGCGGAGCGAACTTTGACAGACAGTCTGAATGTGTCCAAGTTTATTACATCGTTCACAAGTAGCTTTGAAAAAACGACAGTCACGACGTTCATGATGCTTGAAACAGCCTCGGCAGGAAGGCAGGAGTTTCGAGGTGCTTTTAGAATTGGGCTTCCGTGTAGCATTACGAGAGGGAACCTGGCGAGAATGCTTGGTGGAGAGCGCCTTATCCGTACGGTTCACTGTAGCAGAGGACTTGCGGGCCTGAGGCGAGACTTGTGCAACCTCGTGTGGAGAAGCTATGGCTGCGGCAGTCTTGGTAGTAAGCTCATAAACCGTAGCAATACGCTGGACGTCTTCTAAAGAAGGGTTACTCTGCTTGACAGCGTCAAAACGTATTTTGTCTTCAGGAGTATGTAAAATTATCATGTCCCGAATGAGAGAATCAGTGTAGGATGAACCACAACCGTCCTTGGAGCAGATGAACTGGCAGGGTTTAGCTAGACCACGCAATTCAGTTATCCATTCAGTATGTGTCTGATGGGGTTGCTTTCTGCTCTGAAAAAATTTATAGCGAGCAGCCACTATGTGAGGAGCTTTGGCATAGTGTTCCGTGAGACGGGCCAAGAGCTGCGTGAAGGGTACCTCAGATAAGTGTTCTTCTGGACTTAATTTACGTAGTAATTCACACGTAGCATTGCCAACCGAACTAAGAAATAGTGCGCGGCGGCGTTGATCATCTGTGACAGAATGGCAGATGAAATGCTGTTGCAAGCGGGCTAAATAAACTGACCATTCTTCCTTAGCCGGGTCAAAAGCAGAGAACGGAGGAATAGCTGATGGCTGTGTAGAGACAGAAATAGCTTGAATAGCCTGAATTAATGCTGCCTGTTGTTGTTGCATAAATTGTTGTTGTTGCTGCTGTAAGGCTTGGAAGACCGTAGCAAGTTGTTCCGCAGTAGCCATGGCGAGATGCGTGCAAGAAAAGTAAGGTAAGCTGTGCGTCAGAACTGGTTGGAGTGTCGTTGTTGTTTAGCACGTCGCCGTAGAGTTGACAACTGGGGCCCGTTGAATTGTAGTGTTGGTTTCGTGTGTACCTCGTCGCTATAGAGTTGGCAACTGGGACCGAAGAATTGTAGTTTGTTGCTTTTTTACCTCGTCGCCATAGAGTTGGCGACTGGGGCCGATGAATTGTATTTTGGTGCTGTTTTACCTCGTCGCCATAGAGTTGTGTTGTAACCAAGGTTGAAGTTTACAGAACACAACTTTTATTGCTTCACTTTATGATATTTACACAAATAACTGAAATTTATTTTGAAGCAAAAAGGAATATTGAATCTTGAGAAAAGTCTGTCTTTATACAATATGTACAGGTTTGCAGTCTTTATATACACTTCTATCTTGAAAAGATAGTCTTTGTGAATTGACACGTCGATAGTCGAGAACTATCTGGCACACTAACATAAATGTTCATGAGAGTCCTTGTTTGTTGAAGTGCCTGAATTCCTAAAAAGCAAGTTCAATTGATTGAAGAGATTCCACCTAGCGAAACTAAGGGAGCTTGCATAACTTAGGGAATGAAAATGGCTTGTAAAAGAATTACGGAACATAGGCAGCGGAAACAGGTAAGGGAGCGGTGACCAGAGGTGAAACCTCGTACTGCCAGAAATTCAGTCCACCTGGTCGAAGCACATTTTCAAGAGGAGTAGCCTCCGTGCTCGACGTAGGGTGTATTCTGGAGCTGGACACCGGGGCAAGTGGGCGAGTAAGCAGGCAGGGAGCTCCTATTTATAGTACACTCGATGGTCAGGCACGCGCACTGAGGGCTGCGCGTCGAAGCTAGCAGAATGATACACAGGCGCGCGTGCAGCTGGCTGTTGGAGCGAGAAGAGAGCGCCGGACATACAACATAGATATTGTTTTTGATATAAGTAGCTACTCCTCCACTCGCATGATTCACATTAGTTCTATTTTTGTGGTAGACACTGTAGAGTCTTAGATTGGCAGCAAGGTCGTTCTGAAAGTTTGTTTCTTGGAGACAGATAACAGATGGTTGGTGTTTATTTATTAGGAGTTGTAGATATTCTAACTGTGATCGATAACTGTTAAGATTCCATTGGAGTAATGTTGTCATAATAATGATCAAAAGCAGAACTAGGTTTATCTCCATTATTATACTGGGAAGGAATTGTCGTCACTGGAATAGTCTGGTGTTACATTGATATGCGTTGGGTCTTCACTTTGACTGGCGGATTTCAGTAGTTTTTATACTATTCGAGTGCTTTAGTTTTTATGCTTTTTTCGGTATAGTAAGGATAGAGTTTTTGAAGGGCTTTAGCAAGACCTGGTTATTGAGGAACGCTTCCTGTATTTCAGATTCCAGACTTATCAAAGTGTCTGTTGTGGAGTGTGCTTTACGGAACCCGATTTACACATTACTGAAGAAATTTATGTGCTTGGAATTGATACGTTGTTAGGACAATCTGTGGCTAGATGTCCTTCGGTATGGCAAAGAAAACAAGTGGTTGAATCAGATGATAGGTAAATCCAGTAGTTTGTACCATCGTATTCAAGATGAAGGGATTCGGGGAATTGACAAAGTCCTCATTTACCGGGCGAGTTGGCCGTGCACGTAGAGGCGCGTGGCTGTGAGCTTGCATCCGGGAGATAGTAGGTTCGAATCCCACTATCGGCAGCCCTGAAAATGGTTTTCCGTGGTTTCCCAGTTTCACACAAGGCAAATGCTGGGGCTGTACCTTAATTAAGGCCACGCCCGCTTCCTTCCAACTCCTAGGCCTTTCCTATCCCATCGTCGCCATAAGACCTATCTGTGTCGGTGCGACGTAAAGCCCATAGCAAAAAAAGGTCCTCATTTTGAATGTACATTTGTCTTCGAAAGCTCAAACTGTGAGAGAATCCTGGAATTGACAAACCTGCTCTGATTGGGGTAATCCTAGACATGATTTTCACACCGCGTTTTAACAATTCCTCTTCAATAACATAGTTTGGGATCACAGGACAGACGATGGATAATATAATACGCTTGTTTTTTGTTAGAAGGGGCCGTATTTCCAGTGATACATTGTTTATTAAGATCTTAGGGTTTGTCAATATCAGATCTTCAACAGTTTTCTTACTAGAGAGAAAGATGCATATCCTTCCAGTCGATATACGTGAAACAAACCGAATGTTGCTAGGGGTTGTAAGTTTCCCTATAGCTAGCACATAATCCTTGATACTGATCCCATCATGAGATTCGATTACAATAGCTTGTTCTTTGGAGGGGTACGACTGTATTGCAGCAGAATAGCTTAACCTTGAATTACGTTCGTTACTAGGCCTACTTGTGACGGTTGTCATTTGGTTACCTGATGCACTGTTAGGATGTGGAGGGTTATTTTCGGTGTTGTTATTATTTGTTGGCTTACTTGGTGTCTGTTGAGGAAAAATATCATTGATTTTTTCATTCATTGAATTCGATAGATGCCGACCTCTATCAACAGAGGTGGACATTTTGAGTGGGTCAACAAAGGGTTTTAGGTTATCTGTATAGTTCTTCACTTCTCACAAAGACCACGGATATAATGTCAGGTATCTTACTTACAAGAATGTAGTAGGTGATCTAAATATTTACTTCTGATCACTCTTACACTAATGTAACGATTAGGAACCTCTATTATATAGCAAAACTTGAGCAACATAATTACTCGCGAACATCATCAGTCACTGCCTTGAAGAAAACCATGTGATTTTTATTTGTGGGGAATGTTAAAAAATGTAATTTATGGGAAAAATCCTCACACACTAAACTTAAAGAATATAAGGGCTGCAACTGCATCCATCAGTGCTGAAGAACTTGGTAGAGTAACCGAAAACTTCGTTAGGAGATGCCGATTATGTCTGGCAGAGCATGGGGAATATTTTCAGCATAAACTGTAAAAATGGGGAGTAAAATGCATGATAAATGCATGATAATGATTTTGAGCACCGTATTCTGCCGTACATACGCACGCACGGTAGCCGGCAACTGAACCGTCACTGGCGGCCAAGGTCGAGCGAGAAAGTCCTTGCCAAGCATAAATAAAGACCCTGTAGAAGAAACCCTCCATATCCCTGCACCAGCTAGTCATTCAATTCTACACGACCATCTCCATGTTAGAAAGGTTTGTTCTCGTTGGGTGCCCCATTCACTTTCAGAGGAACAAAGAGCACATCGAGTGAAATGGTGCCGAAGAATGCTAAAACACTTTGAAAATGGGACTTCGCGTAACGTTAATAGCATAGCTACAGGTGACGAAACTTGGCTTTATTATTACGATGTCCCAATAAAATCCCAGAACATGGTGTGGCTGTTTGAAGATGAGGGTACTCCTGTAACTGTGCGAAAGTCCAGGTCAGTGGAGAAAAGGATGATTGCAGTATTCTTCACTAAACGGGTCATCCTGACTCGGGTTGTGCTAGAAACACAAAGGACAGTTACTGCTAAGTGGTACAGTGAGACTTGTCAGCCTCAGGTCATCCAGGCTCTCAAGCAGCTCCGTCCAAGGTCACGGCTCAACACTTGGCTCTTGCATCACGACAATGCTCCAGCACATCGTGCTAATGTAATAATGGATCTTCTTGCCAGATCAGGGTTGACTGTGCTTGATCACCCCCCATAGAGTCCTGATCTGGCCCCATGTGACTTCGAAATCTTCCCAGAAGTGAAGATGAAGCTGAAAGGGCGGCGTTTTGCATCCGACGAGGAGCTTCTGGCAGCATGGGATCAAGAGTGTGAAAATGTAACCGAAGAAAAGTGGCAGAGTTGGTTCAGTGACTGGTTTCGACGTATGGAGAAGTGTATTGAGTGTGGTGGAAATTATTTTGAAAAAACTAAAGCGTTCACTCACATTGCAAAACTTTCCTAGTGCACTTTGTACACCACAGAGGCGGACCGGTTTTTATAATTTGCCGGGTTAAATACACTTACTATTTGCTTTAAGTCGCACCGACACAGATACGTTTTATGGCGACCATGGGGGAGGAATGGGCTAGGACGGAAGGAAACGAGCGTGGCTTTAATTAAGGTACAGCCCCAGCATTTGCATGGTGTGAAAATGGAATGGTGGGATTCGAACTCTCTATCTCTCGAATACTGGATACTGGCCGCACTTAAGCGACTGCAGCTATCGAGCTCGGTGAGTTATTATCGTAAGGTAGAATCGTGTGAAACATTGATCTTCGGAAATTCTATTTTGCACAACTTTTATTACGTATAGGTTATCGATACTAGTTAATATTAACAGAGTAATTTGACCTTTCCTGTCTTGGTCCCCTTAATATTTATCCGCCACTTTATACTAAAATATTTAGCTTAGCTTAGTGCACACCCCAGCTCTCCCTAAACATAAATACCGAGTTACGGGAAACTGTGTTTACCCGTTTTCCCGTGATGTCGATGCAAACAAACAAACAAACAAACAAACAAACAAACATGCAAATAGACAGAAATTGAACTGATCCCACTTTTGACTTTTGAAGTGTACAGAAATAATTTCTTAAGATAGATACGAATTTTTCAATTAGCCTACTTTTAATGGCGCGTGTCCTCGGGAGAGGCCTGGTGCAGGTCTTCGAGTAGGTTTCTAATAGGCGACCTGCGCGTCTGTGAGGATGGGGCCCTACGATGAATTCTAATTCTGAAAGCGGCACATACCCCCACCTAGATCCCGAGCCATCAGAATTAATCAAGGAAAGTTAAAATCCCCGACCCGGCCGGGAATTGAACTCGGAACCCCTTGGACCGAAGGCAAGCACGCTAGTAATTTAGCCATGGAGCCGGGCTTTTTCAACTAAAATGGGTGTTCAATCTTTAAACCTATTGCTGGTTCAGTCCTTAAAGAGCTCCTCTCTAAGTCGTAAGGCAAAACTATAATGAGCGGTGTTATGGAAATTGGCAAGGTCTGGTTCCTTGGCTGAATGGTCAGCGTTGAGGCCTTTGGTTCACAGGGTTTCGGGATCAATTCCCAGCCAGGTCGGGGATATAAATTGCGTCTGATTAGTTCTTCTGGCAAGAAGGCTGTGTGTTTGTGCTTCACTCAATATTCTCCTCTTCATATTCAGGCAACACAATAGTGATTACACCCCTCCACCTAAGGTTGAAGTCTGGAAATGCACCCGGCCTTAAAAACAGGGCCACCGGGCGTGTTGGCCGTACGGTTTGAGGCACGCAGCTGTGAGCTTGCATCCGGGAGATAATGGGTTCCAACCCCACAGCCCTGAAGATGGTTTTCCGTGTTTTACCATTTTCACACCAGGCAATTGCTGGGGCTGTTCCTAAATTAAGGTCACGGCCGCTTTCTTCCCTTCCTTCCCTTTCCTATCCCATCGTCGCCATAAGACCTAGCCTATCTGTGTCGGTGCGACGTAAAGCAAATTTGAAAAGAAAGGGCCAAATCCGTATGTTCGACACAGTCTAAGCTCGCGATCACACAAGTGTGGGAAATTGGTAAAAGAGGAATAAGAATAAGATTTTGGAAAGTGACGAGTTAGGTTGTTTTCATTCCTTTCCTCACTCTCCAAGATATTATTTGGTACAACACCATTGACTCTGGGTGTAACACCTTTCACGAGATCCACAGACACAATGTCCACCAATCATACTTCAGCAACTCTCGTACCACCACTATTAACGCGAAAACTTTAAAATAATTTTTACCTATATCCCATAAATCTTTCTTCCTCCACCTTCATAGCAACGCAGTTAAGACGCCGACATTGGCTATGTTGAGTGTGCGTCCTACATCTTCTCCACCTCACTCACTCAACGGCAATCAGCGACAACACAAGTACCGGGATACTTACATCAATATTAAGCAGATAGTCCTCTGACACCACAGATCTCGTGCGTGAGCCATTATCGTACTAAACGATGGTTGTCTTCTTTTGTGCAGGACAGAATACATGAAGTCCGTTAAACTGAGGGTGGAAGATGGCATTCTCAGCAAACATCTTCAAACATTTTACTCCTATCTTAATTTGTGTAGGAGAAATTCAATCACGAAATAGCGGTCAATGTTTTTGAGAATTGACAGGATCTTCCTCGTTAACACAGCTGATTTCCCCAGGTCGCCCTCCCCTCCAAGGCTGTGCAATGTTCTGCCGCAGAACGGCACAGTGCGTTCAATTTGAAAGAGGTCCAGAGTTTGACAGTTGGCACGTATTACCAGCTCAACAATGCTGGAATAACAAGCTGCTCTCCTTTCTCTATCCGTGAGTGAACAGAAGCGTTATTATTGGGATAACAATTCCACTTGAAACACTGATGTCGAGAAATGTCGTCATGTTCTGTATTGGGGGCTCTTTAAATGAACGCACTGTACATACGAGCAAGACGGCTTCGCCGTGCCGAAACATGCGGCTTGGATGAGTAACTTTGTACACCTTTTGTAAATCAAGAACTTGCTTAAGAGTGCGTTATCGGTCCACATCGTACAATTTTCTTTCGCCGTATATTCCTCAGTACAGCGATTAGCTTAATTTTACTTTATTTCATCCCTTAACCCTCCGCATTTTGAAGAGCCTTTTTTTTTCATGCGTTCAAATCTCGGCAGGACCATGTTCATGTGACACGTATGTAGGCCAGTGCATGATAGATGAGGCATTAACATTCATTTTGCCAGTCTGAGTAGTTCGGGCAAAATTTCGGTATGTTAGCGTCTCCGAAAACCGTAAAATTAGTTACAGGGACGTAAAAAACCAATAACATTATTATCAACATTCATTTTCAAACATATTTCTACACCGGCACTGATTACCGAAATGATTTTGTCCTTTAAATCAATCAATCAATCAATCAATCAATCAATCAATCAATCAATCAATCAATCAATCAATCAATCAATCAATCAATCAATCAATCAATCAATCAATCAATCAAGCAATCAATTCAGCACTTACGAGGTAGTCCACACTACTACTGGTCGAATTAACCCAAACCTTTATGAGAGTTTGCTACAACAACAAAAGCAATTTTTTACGTAGGAATTTTCTAAGACGAGCAGCGCTATTCTCGTATCAGCTGACTATCTCTGCACCTTGCCCCTACCGAAACGGCAAAGTCATGCTTGGAGTACGCAAAAACATCCCCTTAACGACCTCACCCCGCTTCAAGCCCTTGTACTTACAGTAAATGTACTGAAAACCTAAAAACATTCACCGTTTATAACCTAATTTTAAATTTGCAGATAGACCAAAATGTTATCAAATCAATCAATACTGATCTGCATTTGGGGCAGTCGCACAGATGGCAGATTCCCTATTTGTTGTTTTCCTAGCCTTTTTCTAAATGATTTCAAAGAAATTGGAAATTTATTGAACATCTCTCTTGGTAAGTTATTCCAATCCCTAACTCCCCTTCCTATAAATGAATATTTGCCCCAGTTTGTCCTCTTGAATTCCAACTTTATCTTCATATTGTGATCTTTCCTACTTTTATAAACGCCATTCAAACTTATTCGTCTACTAATGTCATTCCACGCCATCTCTCCGCTGACAGCCCGGAACATACCACTTAGTCGAGCAGCTCTTCTTCTTTCTTTCAGTTCTTCCCAACCCAAACATTGCAACATTTTTGTAACGCTACTCTTTTGTCGGAAATCGCCCAGAACAAATCGAGCTGCTTTTCTTTGGATTTTTTCCAGTTCTTGAATCAGGTAATCCTGGTGAGGGTCCCATACACTGGAACCATACTCTAGTTGGGGTCTTACCAGAGACTTATATGCCCTCTCCTTTACATCCTTACTACAACCCCTAAACACCCTCATAACCATGTGCAGAGATCTGTACCCTTTATTTACAATCCCATTTATGTGATTACCCCAATGAAGATCTTTCCTTATATTAACACCTAGATACTTACAATGATCCCCAAAAGGAACTTTCACCCCATCAAGGCAGTAATTAAAACTGAGAGGACTTTTCCTACTTGTAAAACTCACAACCTGACTTTTAACCCCGTTTATCAACATACCATTGCCTGCTGTCCACCTGACAACATTTTCGAGGTCACCTTGCAGTTGCTCACAATCTTGTAACTTATTTATCACTCTATAGAGAATAACATCATCCGCAAAAAGCCTTACCTCCGATTCCACTCCTTTACTCATATCATTTATATATATAAGAAAACATAAAGGTCCGATAATACTGCCTTGAGGAATTCCCCTCTTAATTATTACAGGGTCGGATAAAGCTTCACCTACTCTAATTCTCTGAGATCTATTTTCTAGAAATATAGCAACCCATTCAGTCACTCTTTTGTCTAGTCCAATTGCACTCATTTTTGCCAGTAGTCTCCTATGATCCACCCTATCAAATGCTTTAGACAGGTCAATCGCGATACAGTCCATTTGACCTCCTGAATCCAAGGTATCTGCTATATCTTGCTGGAATCCTACAAGTTGAGCTTCAGTGGAATAACCTTTCCTAAAACCGAATTGCCTTCTATCGAACCAGTTATTAATTTCACAAACATGTCTAATATAATCAGAAAGAATGCCTTCCCAAAGCTTACATACAATGCATGTCAAACTTACTGGCCTGTAATTTTCAGCTTTATGTCTATCACCCTTTCCTTTATACACAGGGGCAACTATAGCAACTCTCCATTCATCTGGTATAGCTCCTCCGACTAAACAATAATCAAATAAGTACTTCAGATATGGTACTATATCCCAACCCATTGTCTTTAGTATATCCCCAGAAATCTGATCAATTCCAGTCGCTTTTCTAGTTTTTAACTTTTGTATCTTATTGTAAATGTCATTGTTATCATATGTAAATTTTATTACCTCTTTGGCCTTAGTCTCCTCCTCTATCTCGACATTATCCTTGTAACCAACAATCTTTACATACTGCTGACTGAATACTTCTGCCTTTTGAAGATCCTCACATACACACTCCCCTTGTTCATTAATTATTCCTGGAATGTCCTTCTTGGAACCTGTTTCTGCCTTAAAATACCTATACACACCCTTCCATTTTTCACTAAAATTCGTATGACTGCCAATTATGCTTGCCATCATATTATCCTTAGCTGCCTTCTTTGCTAGATTCAATTTTCTAGAAAGTTCCTTCAATTTCTCCTTACTTCCACAGCCATTTCTAACTCTATTTCTTTCCAGTCTGCACCTCCTTCTTAGTCTCTTTATTTCTCTATTATAATAAGGTGGGTCTTTACCATTCCTTACCACCCTTAATGGTACAAACCTGTTTTCGCATTCCTCAACAATTTCTTTAAACCCATCCCAGAGCCTGTTTACATTTATATTTACCGTTTTCCACCGATCATAGCTACTTTTTAGAAACTGCCTCATGCCTGCTTTATCAGCCATGTGGTACTGCCTAACAGTCCTACTTTTAAGACCTTCCTTTCTATCACATTTATTTTTAACTACCACAAAAACAGCTTCATGATCACTAATACCATCTATTACTTCAGTTTCCCTATAGAGCTCATCTGGTTTTATTAGCACGACATCCAGGATATTTTTCCCTCTGGTTGGTTCCATCACTTTCTGAATCAGCTGTCCTTCCCATATTAACTTATTTGCCATTTGTTGGTCATGCATTCTGTCGTTCGCATTTCCTTCCCAATTGACATCTGGCAAATTCAGATCTCCCGCTACAATCACATTTCTTTCCATGTCGTTTCCCACATAGCTGACTATCCTATCAAATAATTCTGAATCCGCGTCAGTGCTACCCTTTCCCGATCTGTACACCCCAAATATATCAAGTTGCCTATTATCTTTAGAAATGAGCCTTACACCTAGGATTTCATGTGTCTCATCTTTAACTTTTTCGTAGCTTACAAATTCTTCTTTCACCAGAATGAACACTCCGCCTCCCACCCTTCCTATCCTATCTCTACGATACACACTCCAGTGCCGTGAGAAAATTTCTGCATCCATTATATCATTTCTCAGCCATGATTCAACTCCTATTACAATATCTGGTGAATATATATCTATTAAATTACTTAATTCTATTCCTTTCCTTACAATACTTCTACAGTTCAACACTAACAATTTTATGTCATCCCTACTTGATTTCCAGTTCCCTGTTCCCTTATCACCGCTCCCTAGGCCATCCCATTTCCCTGAATGTACCTCCC
The DNA here is from genome assembly GCF_040414725.1 of Anabrus simplex. Taxonomy (NCBI): domain Eukaryota; kingdom Metazoa; phylum Arthropoda; class Insecta; order Orthoptera; family Tettigoniidae; genus Anabrus; species Anabrus simplex. The sequence goes on along the minus strand of NC_090266.1, from coordinate 137,352,441 downwards.
TATTACCCTTCCAAACAAATTTCCTAACTTATACGTACCACTGCGGTTTAAATGAAGGCCATCTGAGCGCAGATCCCTTTCTCCTACCCACCCATTTGGATCTAGAAATTTCACTCCCAGTTTCCCACATACCCACTCCATAGTCTCATTTAAATCCCCAATCACCCTCCAGTCAGTATCCCTTCTACACAGTATTCCACTAATAACAATCTCCGCTTTCTTAAACTTCACCCGTGCTGCATTTACCAGATCCCACACATCTCCAACTATGTTGGTACTTATATCAGCTTGCCTTACGTTGTTGGTACCAACGTGAAACACTACCACCTTCTCCTTCCCCTCCTCCCTCTCTTCTACTTTCCTCAACATCTGCCTCAACCTAATTCCTGGATAACACTCTACCCTGGTACCCTTTCCTCCACACACTTTCCCCACGTGTCTAACGATGGAATCTCCCATGATCAGAGCCTCAACCCTACCCACCTCGTTTGATCCCCTCCCCTCCTGGTCAGCCCTATCTTTCCTGATAACTGCAGAAGCTACTTCCTCCTCCCTTTTGTTGTAACCAAGGTTGAAGTTTACAAAACACAACTTTTATTGCTTCACTTTATGATATTTACACAAATAACTGAATTTTATCTTGAAGCAAAAAGGAATATTGAATCTTGAGAAAAGTCTGTCTTTATACAATATGTACAGGTTTACAGTCTTTATATACACTTCTATCTTGAAAAGATAGTCTTCGTGAATTGACACGTTGATAGTCGAGAACTATCTGGCACACTAACATAAATGTTCATGAGAGTCCTTGTTTGTTGAAGTGCCTGAATTCCTAAAAAGCAAGTTCAATTGATTGAAGAAATTCCACCTAGCGAAACTAAGGGAGCTTGCATAAGTTAGGGAATGAAAATGGCTTGTAAAAAGAATTACGGAACATAGGCAGCGGAAACAGGTAAGGGAGCGGTGACCAGAGGTGAAACCTCGTACTGCCAGAAATTCAGTCCACCTGGTCGAAGCACATTTTCAAGAGGAGTAGCCTCCGTGCTCGACGTAGGGTGTATTCTGGAGCTGGACACCGGGCAAGTGGGCAATTGAGCAGACCGGGAGCTCCTATTTATAGTACACTCGATGGTCAGGCACGCGCACTGAGGGCTGCGCGTCGAAGCTAGCAGAATGATACACAGGCGCGCGTGCAGCTGGCTGACGGAGTGAGAAGGGAGAGCCGGACATACAACACCCTCCCCTCCTAAATACGCCGGTACGGCGTGAAACGGCGGCGGCGCTGGCGGCGACTGCGATGCTGGGGCGGAGCTGCTGATGTTTCTGTTGTATTGTCCGGAGCTGGAACTGGGCGGAGTGGCGCTGTCTCGTCCTGAAAGGAACCCATTGTTATTAAATGATCTAAAGCGCGTTCAGCAATAGATTTATCAGGTTGAGCAATAGCATCAATAGCTGGACAGGGGCGGTAGCGCAGACGTATCTGATCTTGATGGCGGCAGATACGTTTCTCCGTAGTCTGTATCTCGTAGAGACGATGACCCAAAGATCTGCAGATGACTCCAGGTATCCAGAGTGGGTTGGATTTGAATGTCCTGGTGTAGACCTTGTCGTTGAGGGAGAACTTCGTTGGTGAGGTCTTATGCTGGGCCGGAAGAGGCTGTAACAGAGAAAGTAAAGTTCTGTGAGGTCGTCCATGGAGCTTCTGTGCAGGAGTGATATTATCAGCGCCGGGTAGAGTTCTGTAGTTGTTTAAGAGTTGGAGCAAGGCTTGGTCTTTAGTGAAGCCTGAAGAGACCGCTTTCTTCATACTTCTTTTAAATGTTTGTACGAAGCGTTCAGCTTCACCATTAGATTGAGGGTGAAAAGGTGGTGCTAGGATATGACGAATGCCATTATGTGTACAAAAGTTCTGAAAAGCAGTAGCTGTAAATTGAGGTCCGTTGTCCGAAATGAGTACTTGCGGTAAACCTTCTGTAGTAAAGATTTTCTGGAGAGCACGAATGGTAGCTTCGGTTGTAGTAGTCGAATGCATATCCACTACATATGGAAAGTTTGACAGTGAATCGATGACTATTAACCACATGGAATTGAGGAAAGGACCTGCGAAATCGATGTGAACTCGTTCCCATGGAGTAGTAGCAGGAGGCCATGAAGCAAGATCAGAAGACGGGGCGTTCTGATTCGTTTGACATTGCTCACAATGACGTATTAGCTTTTCGATGGCGGCATCAATACCGGGCCAGTAGCAGTGTTGACGGGCGAGTTGCTTTGTTCTGGATATACCCCAATGGCTTTGGTGTAATAATTCGAGAACTTGTTTCTGTAGGCTAAGTGGGATAACCACTCGGAAGATGGTGCCTGCTTCTAGTAGTACAACTCCGGCACGAGTCGTGAGACGATGCTGCATACGATGATAAGGTGCCAGGTGGGCAGGAAGTGTGCTCTGAAGAGGCCAACCGTTGCGGATGTAAGTACGTACAGTAGCAAGTGTACTGTCCTTATCCGTAGCTTTAGCTATGCAGGTAGCATCAATAGGAAAACTGGATACAGTATCTTCAAGTTCGATGTCCAACTGAAGACATTCAGATTCTTGAGAATCGAAGGCAGTATCAGGACCAACGGGTAAGCGGGAGAGAGCATCAGCATTACAATGCTGGGATGTGGCTCGATAAACAATCTGATAGGAATAATCAGAAAGGAACATGGACCATCTTTGAAGCTTTCTGAGGGAATTCTCTGGGATCTTATTACCAGGATGGAATAAGTGTACGAGAGGCTTATGATCGGTAATGATCAGGAAATGGTTGCCATAAAGATATTCATTGAAACGGCGAATACCAAAGATGATGGCTAAAGCTTCTTTTTCTATCTGTGAGTATCGACGTTGATGGTCATTAAGTGTTTTCGAAGCGAAGGCGATGGGGCGTTCTTGTCCATGACGATCCTTCTGGGAGAGAACGGCACCGACACCGTAGTCTGAAGCGTCAGTAGCTAGCGTGATGATCTTGTCGGGCTGAAAATGAGTGAGTTGTATAGCTTGAATTAAGGCGTTGTTGATTGTTTTCCATGCCTGTTGGCATTGCGGAGTCCACTGAAACTTAACACCTTTTTTACGTAGAGCGTTTAATGGAGCTGCCACTGTAGCGAAGCATGGAATGAACTTATTATAATAGTTCGCTTTGCCTATGAAGGACTGAAGCTGCTTGAGGTTCTGAGGTGCTGGCATGTTTACTATCGCGGAGACATTCTGCAAACTAGGACGAATTCCATTCTTATCAAGTATATGTCCGAGGTAGTGAACTTGAGGCTGAAAGAAGGTACATTTAGCGAGATTCGCTCGTAGTCCATTGTCTTTCAATTTCTGAAGAAGAAGGCGGAGATTGGTTAGATGTTCCTGATGATCTTTTCCAGTAACAATAATATCATCCAGGTAGTTAGCACAACCGGGAATTGAGGCGGTGAGTTGAGCCAAATAGCGCTGAAAAATAGCCGCTGAGGATGAAACACCGAAGGGGAGCCGCTGGAGCTGGAGCAGTCCGAGAGGAGTGTTGAGTGTGAGAAATTTCTTAGATTCTTCGTCTAAAAGTAGCTGGAGATATGCTTCTTTAAGATCAACTCGAGAGAAGAATTGTCCACCAGAGAGACGACGGAATAAGTCTTCTGGACGTGGAATAGGAAAGATATCGGTTTCGAGTTGTGCGTTGACTGTAGATCGAAAATCGCCACAAAGTCGAACATTACCATCAGGTTTCTTGATTACCACGAGTGGAGTAGCCCATTGACTAGAAGTAACTGGTACTACAATGCCAGTTTGTATCCATCTTTCTAATTCTTTCGTGACCTGGTCTTGAAGTGCTAGGGGTACTGGACGTGCTTTGAGGAAGCGAGGCTTAGCTCCGGATTTCAGCTGTATGTGAGCTGTATAGTCTTTTGCTGTTCCGAGCTGAGAGTCGAAGACTTCAGGAAACTGCGCTAGGAGAGCGGTAACGTCAGAAGTTGGATGCAATGTAGATACGACGTTAATGTTGTCATGTATCTGGAAACCAAATAAGTTAAATAGATCCATGCCCATAATGTTTGATGCAGTGTAGTTGTTAACTACGAGAAGAGGAATGGCCTTCTGAATTCCTTTATAACTAGCCTGAAGCTTAATTTGACCTTTGATGTCAATTTTCTTCTTGTTAAATGTCACGAGCTGGATGTCAGCTGGAGAGCATGAAGGTGAACCTAAGTCGTGGTAGGTAGTCAGGTTAATAATAGAGACAGGTGATCCAGTGTCTAATTGAAAATCGACAGATCGATCAGAGAATGAGAGAGGAATGATGATTTTGTGAGAATCCTTTGTGGGAAGAATAAGATTGATCTGATCAACTTCCATGTCTTGGCGGGGCTGTATATGCTTCCGGCGCGCTGCAGTAGTCTTAGCAGGGCGGAGCGAACTTTGACAGACAGTCTGAATGTGTCCAAGTTTATTACATCGTTCACAAGTAGCTTTGAAAAAACGACAGTCACGACGTTCATGATGCTTGAAACAGCCTCGGCAGGAAGGCAGGAGTTTCGAGGTGCTTTTAGAATTGGGCTTCCGTGTAGCATTACGAGAGGGAACCTGGCGAGAATGCTTGGTGGAGAGCGCCTTATCCGTACGGTTCACTGTAGCAGAGGACTTGCGGGCCTGAGGCGAGACTTGTGCAACCTCGTGTGGAGAAGCTATGGCTGCGGCAGTCTTGGTAGTAAGCTCATAAACCGTAGCAATACGCTGGACGTCTTCTAAAGAAGGGTTACTCTGCTTGACAGCGTCAAAACGTATTTTGTCTTCAGGAGTATGTAAAATTATCATGTCCCGAATGAGAGAATCAGTGTAGGATGAACCACAACCGTCCTTGGAGCAGATGAACTGGCAGGGTTTAGCTAGACCACGCAATTCACTTATCCATTCAGTATGTGTCTGATGGGGTTGCTTTCTGCTCTGAAAAAATTTATAGCGAGCAGCCACTATGTGAGGAGCTTTGGCATAGTGTTCCGTGAGACGGGCCAAGAGCTGCGTGAAGGGTACCTCAGATAAGTGTTCTTCTGGACTTAATTTACGTAGTAATTCACACGTAGCATTGCCAACCGAACTAAGAAATAGTGCGCGGCGGCGTTGATCATCTGTGACAGAATGGCAGATGAAATGCTGTTGCAAGCGGGCTAAATAAACTGACCATTCTTCCTTAGCCGGGTCAAAAGCAGAGAACGGAGGAATAGCTGATGGCTGTGTAGAGACAGAAATAGCTTGAATAGCCTGAATTAATGCTGCCTGTTGTTGTTGCATAAATTGTTGTTGTTGCTGCTGTAAGGCTTGGAAGACCGTAGCAAGTTGTTCCGCAGTAGCCATGGCGAGATGCGTGCAAGAAAAGTAAGGTAAGCTGTGCGTCAGAACTGGTTGGAGTGTCGTTGTTGTTTAGCACGTCGCCGTAGAGTTGACAACTGGGGCCCGTTGAATTGTAGTGTTGGTTTCGTGTGTACCTCGTCGCTATAGAGTTGGCAACTGGGACCGAAGAATTGTAGTTTGTTGCTTTTTTACCTCGTCGCCATAGAGTTGGCGACTGGGGCCGATGAATTGTATTTTGGTGCTGTTTTACCTCGTCGCCATAGAGTTGTGTTGTAACCAAGGTTGAAGTTTACAGAACACAACTTTTATTGCTTCACTTTATGATATTTACACAAATAACTGAAATTTATTTTGAAGCAAAAAGGAATATTGAATCTTGAGAAAAGTCTGTCTTTATACAATATGTACAGGTTTGCAGTCTTTATATACACTTCTATCTTGAAAAGATAGTCTTTGTGAATTGACACGTCGATAGTCGAGAACTATCTGGCACACTAACATAAATGTTCATGAGAGTCCTTGTTTGTTGAAGTGCCTGAATTCCTAAAAAGCAAGTTCAATTGATTGAAGAGATTCCACCTAGCGAAACTAAGGGAGCTTGCATAACTTAGGGAATGAAAATGGCTTGTAAAAGAATTACGGAACATAGGCAGCGGAAACAGGTAAGGGAGCGGTGACCAGAGGTGAAACCTCGTACTGCCAGAAATTCAGTCCACCTGGTCGAAGCACATTTTCAAGAGGAGTAGCCTCCGTGCTCGACGTAGGGTGTATTCTGGAGCTGGACACCGGGGCAAGTGGGCGAGTAAGCAGGCAGGGAGCTCCTATTTATAGTACACTCGATGGTCAGGCACGCGCACTGAGGGCTGCGCGTCGAAGCTAGCAGAATGATACACAGGCGCGCGTGCAGCTGGCTGTTGGAGCGAGAAGAGAGCGCCGGACATACAACATAGATATTGTTTTTGATATAAGTAGCTACTCCTCCACTCGCATGATTCACATTAGTTCTATTTTTGTGGTAGACACTGTAGAGTCTTAGATTGGCAGCAAGGTCGTTCTGAAAGTTTGTTTCTTGGAGACAGATAACAGATGGTTGGTGTTTATTTATTAGGAGTTGTAGATATTCTAACTGTGATCGATAACTGTTAAGATTCCATTGGAGTAATGTTGTCATAATAATGATCAAAAGCAGAACTAGGTTTATCTCCATTATTATACTGGGAAGGAATTGTCGTCACTGGAATAGTCTGGTGTTACATTGATATGCGTTGGGTCTTCACTTTGACTGGCGGATTTCAGTAGTTTTTATACTATTCGAGTGCTTTAGTTTTTATGCTTTTTTCGGTATAGTAAGGATAGAGTTTTTGAAGGGCTTTAGCAAGACCTGGTTATTGAGGAACGCTTCCTGTATTTCAGATTCCAGACTTATCAAAGTGTCTGTTGTGGAGTGTGCTTTACGGAACCCGATTTACACATTACTGAAGAAATTTATGTGCTTGGAATTGATACGTTGTTAGGACAATCTGTGGCTAGATGTCCTTCGGTATGGCAAAGAAAACAAGTGGTTGAATCAGATGATAGGTAAATCCAGTAGTTTGTACCATCGTATTCAAGATGAAGGGATTCGGGGAGTTGACAAAGTCCTCATTTACCGGGCGAGTTGGCCGTGCACGTAGAGGCGCGTGGCTGTGAGCTTGCATCCGGGAGATAGTAGGTTCGAATCCCACTATCGGCAGCCCTGAAAATGGTTTTCCGTGGTTTCCCAGTTTCACACAAGGCAAATGCTGGGGCTGTACCTTAATTAAGGCCACGCCCGCTTCCTTCCAACTCCTAGGCCTTTCCTATCCCATCGTCGCCATAAGACCTATCTGTGTCGGTGCGACGTAAAGCCCATAGCAAAAAAAGGTCCTCATTTTGAATGTACATTTGTCTTCGAAAGCTCAAACTGTGAGAGAATCCTGGAATTGACAAACCTGCTCTGATTGGGGTAATCCTAGACATGATTTTCACACCGCGTTTTAACAATTCCTCTTCAATAACATAGTTTGGGATCACAGGACAGACGATGGATAATATAATACGCTTGTTTTTTGTTAGAAGGGGCCGTATTTCCAGTGATACATTGTTTATTAAGATCTTAGGGTTTGTCAATATCAGATCTTCAACAGTTTTCTTACTAGAGAGAAAGATGCATATCCTTCCATTCGATATACGTGAAACAAACCGAATGTTGCTAGGGGTTGTAAGTTTCCCTATAGCTAGCACATAATCCTTGATACTGATCCCATCATGAGATTCGATTACAATAGCTTGTTCTTTGGAGGGGTACGACTGTATTGCAGCAGAATAGCTTAACCTTGAATTACGTTCGTTACTAGGCCTACTTGTGACGGTTGTCATTTGGTTACCTGATGCACTGTTAGGATGTGGAGGGTTATTTTCGGTGTTGTTATTATTTGTTGGCTTACTTGGTGTCTGTTGAGGAAAAATATCATTGATTTTTTCATTCATTGAATTCGATAGATGCCGACCTCTATCAACAGAGGTGGACATTTTGAGTGGGTCAACAAAGGGTTTTAGGTTATCTGTATAGTTCTTCACTTCTCACAAAGACCACGGATATAATGTCAGGTATCTTACTTACAAGAATGTAGTAGGTGATCTAAATATTTACTTCTGATCACTCTTACACTAATGTAACGATTAGGAACCTCTATTATATAGCAAAACTTGAGCAACATAATTACTCGCGAACATCATCAGTCACTGCCTTGAAGAAAACCATGTGATTTTTATTTGTGGGGAATGTTAAAAAATGTAATTTATGGGAAAAATCCTCACACACTAAACTTAAAGAATATAAGGGCTGCAACTGCATCCATCAGTGCTGAAGAACTTGGTAGAGTAACCGAAAACTTCGTTAGGAGATGCCGATTATGTCTGGCAGAGCATGGGGAATATTTTCAGCATAAACTGTAAAAATGGGGAGTAAAATGCATGATAAATGCATGATAATGATTTTGAGCACCGTATTCTGCCGTACATACGCACGCACGGTAGCCGGCAACTGAACCGTCACTGGCGGCCAAGGTCGAGCGAGAAAGTCCTTGCCAAGCATAAATAAAGACCCTGTAGAAGAAACCCTCCATATCCCTGCACCAGCTAGTCATTCAATTCTACACGACCATCTCCATGTTAGAAAGGTTTGTTCTCGTTGGGTGCCCCATTCACTTTCAGAGGAACAAAGAGCACATCGAGTGAAATGGTGCCGAAGAATGCTAAAACACTTTGAAAATGGGACTTCGCGTAACGTTAATAGCATAGCTACAGGTGACGAAACTTGGCTTTATTATTACGATGTCCCAATAAAATCCCAGAACATGGTGTGGCTGTTTGAAGATGAGGGTACTCCTGTAACTGTGCGAAAGTCCAGGTCAGTGGAGAAAAGGATGATTGCAGTATTCTTCACTAAACGGGTCATCCTGACTCGGGTTGTGCTAGAAACACAAAGGACAGTTACTGCTAAGTGGTACAGTGAGACTTGTCAGCCTCAGGTCATCCAGGCTCTCAAGCAGCTCCGTCCAAGGTCACGGCTCAACACTTGGCTCTTGCATCACGACAATGCTCCAGCACATCGTGCTAATGTAATAATGGATCTTCTTGCCAGATCAGGGTTGACTGTGCTTGATCACCCCCCATAGAGTCCTGATCTGGCCCCATGTGACTTCGAAATCTTCCCAGAAGTGAAGATGAAGCTGAAAGGGCGGCGTTTTGCATCCGACGAGGAGCTTCTGGCAGCATGGGATCAAGAGTGTGAAAATGTAACCGAAGAAAAGTGGCAGAGTTGGTTCAGTGACTGGTTTCGACGTATGGAGAAGTGTATTGAGTGTGGTGGAAATTATTTTGAAAAAACTAAAGCGTTCACTCACATTGCAAAACTTTCCTAGTGCACTTTGTACACCACAGAGGCGGACCGGTTTTTATAATTTGCCGGGTTAAATACACTTACTATTTGCTTTAAGTCGCACCGACACAGATACGTTTTATGGCGACCATGGGGGAGGAATGGGCTAGGACGGAAGGAAACGAGCGTGGCTTTAATTAAGGTACAGCCCCAGCATTTGCATGGTGTGAAAATGGAATGGTGGGATTCGAACTCTCTATCTCTCGAATACTGGATACTGGCCGCACTTAAGCGACTGCAGCTATCGAGCTCGGTGAGTTATTATCGTAAGGTAGAATCGTGTGAAACATTGATCTTCGGAAATTCTATTTTGCACAACTTTTATTACGTATAGGTTATCGATACTAGTTAATATTAACAGAGTAATTTGACCTTTCCTGTCTTGGTCCCCTTAATATTTATCCGCCACTTTATACTAAAATATTTAGCTTAGCTTAGTGCACACCCCAGCTCTCCCTAAACATAAATACCGAGTTACGGGAAACTGTGTTTACCCGTTTTCCCGTGATGTCGATGCAAACAAACAAACAAACAAACAAACAAACAAACATGCAAATAGACAGAAATTGAACTGATCCCACTTTTGACTTTTGAAGTGTACAGAAATAATTTCTTAAGATAGATACGAATTTTTCAATTAGCCTACTTTTAATGGCGCGTGTCCTCGGGAGAGGCCTGGTGCAGGTCTTCGAGTAGGTTTCTAATAGGCGACCTGCGCGTCTGTGAGGATGGGGCCCTACGATGAATTCTAATTCTGAAAGCGGCACATACCCCCACCTAGATCCCGAGCCATCAGAATTAATCAAGGAAAGTTAAAATCCCCGACCCGGCCGGGAATTGAACTCGGAACCCCTTGGACCGAAGGCAAGCACGCTAGTAATTTAGCCATGGAGCCGGGCTTTTTCAACTAAAATGGGTGTTCAATCTTTAAACCTATTGCTGGTTCAGTCCTTAAAGAGCTCCTCTCTAAGTCGTAAGGCAAAACTATAATGAGCGGTGTTATGGAAATTGGCAAGGTCTGGTTCCTTGGCTGAATGGTCAGCGTTGAGGCCTTTGGTTCACAGGGTTTCGGGATCAATTCCCAGCCAGGTCGGGGATATAAATTGCGTCTGATTAGTTCTTCTGGCAAGAAGGCTGTGTGTTTGTGCTTCACTCAATATTCTCCTCTTCATATTCAGGCAACACAATAGTGATTACACCCCTCCACCTAAGGTTGAAGTCTGGAAATGCACCCGGCCTTAAAAACAGGGCCACCGGGCGTGTTGGCCGTACGGTTTGAGGCACGCAGCTGTGAGCTTGCATCCGGGAGATAATGGGTTCCAACCCCACAGCCCTGAAGATGGTTTTCCGTGTTTTACCATTTTCACACCAGGCAATTGCTGGGGCTGTTCCTAAATTAAGGTCACGGCCGCTTTCTTCCCTTCCTTCCCTTTCCTATCCCATCGTCGCCATAAGACCTAGCCTATCTGTGTCGGTGCGACGTAAAGCAAATTTGAAAAGAAAGGGCCAAATCCGTATGTTCGACACAGTCTAAGCTCGCGATCACACAAGTGTGGGAAATTGGTAAAAGAGGAATAAGAATAAGATTTTGGAAAGTGACGAGTTAGGTTGTTTTCATTCCTTTCCTCACTCTCCAAGATATTATTTGGTACAACACCATTGACTCTGGGTGTAACACCTTTCACGAGATCCACAGACACAATGTCCACCAATCATACTTCAGCAACTCTCGTACCACCACTATTAACGCGAAAACTTTAAAATAATTTTTACCTATATCCCATAAATCTTTCTTCCTCCACCTTCATAGCAACGCAGTTAAGACGCCGACATTGGCTATGTTGAGTGTGCGTCCTACATCTTCTCCACCTCACTCACTCAACGGCAATCAGCGACAACACAAGTACCGGGATACTTACATCAATATTAAGCAGATAGTCCTCTGACACCACAGATCTCGTGCGTGAGCCATTATCGTACTAAACGATGGTTGTCTTCTTTTGTGCAGGACAGAATACATGAAGTCCGTTAAACTGAGGGTGGAAGATGGCATTCTCAGCAAACATCTTCAAACATTTTACTCCTATCTTAATTTGTGTAGGAGAAATTCAATCACGAAATAGCGGTCAATGTTTTTGAGAATTGACTGGATCTTCCTCGTTAACACAGCTGATTTCCCCAGGTCGCCCTCCCCTCCAAGGCTGTGCAATGTTCTGCCGCAGAACGGCACAGTGCGTTCAATTTGAAAGAGGTCCAGAGTTTGACAGTTGGCACGTATTACCAGCTCAACAATGCTGGAATAACAAGCTGCTCTCCTTTCTCTATCCGTGAGTGAACAGAAGCGTTATTATTGGGATAACAATTCCACTTGAAACACTGATGTCGAGAAATGTCGTCATGTTCTGTATTGGGGGCTCTTTAAATGAACGCACTGTACATACGAGCAAGACGGCTTCGCCGTGCCGAAACATGCGGCTTGGATGAGTAACTTTGTACACCTTTTGTAAATTACGAACTTGCTTAAGAGTGCGTTATCGGTCCACATCGTACAATTTTCTTTCGCCGTATATTCCTCAGTACAGCGATTAGCTTAATTTTACTTTATTTCATCCCTTAACCCTCCGCATTTTGAAGAGCCTTTTTTTTTTCATGCGTTCAAATCTCGGCAGGACCATGTTCATGTGACACGTATGTAGGCCAGTGCATGATAGATGAGGCATTAACATTCATTTTGCCAGTCTGAAAAGTTCGGGCGGCAGAGCGCTGGCCTTCCGAACCCAGCTTGGCAGGTTCGATCCTGGCTCAATCCGGTGGTATTTAAAGGTGCTCAAATAAGTCAGCCTCGTGTTGGTAGGTTAGCATGCACATAAAATAACTCTTACAGGACAAAATTTCGGTATGTTAGCGTCTCCGAAAACCGTAAAATTAGTTACTGGGACGTAAAAAACCAATAACATTATTATCAACATTCATTTTCAAACATATTTCTACACCGGCACTGATTACCGAAATGATTTTGTCCTTTAAATCAATCAATCAATCAATCAATCAATCAATCAATCAATCAATCAATCAATCAATCAATCAATCAATCAATCAATCAATCAATCAATCAATCAATCAATCAATCAATCAATCAATCAATCAATCAATCAATCAATCAATTAATCAATTCAGCACTTACGAGGTAGTCCACACTATTACTGGTCGAATTAACCCAAACCTTTATGAGAGTTTGCTACAACAACAAAAGCAATTTTTTACGTAGGAATTTTCTAAGACGAGCAGCGCTATTCTCATATCAGCTGACTATCTCCTCACCTTGCCCCTACCGAAACGGCAAAGTCATGCTTGGAGTACGCAAAAACATCCCCTTAACGACCTCACCCCGCTTCAAGCCCTTGTACTTACAGTAAATGTACTGAAAACCTAAAAACATTCACCGTTTATAACCTAATTTTAAATTTGCAGATAGACCAAAATGTTATCAAATCAATCAATACTGATCTGCATTTAGGGCAGTCGCCCAGGTGGCAGATTCCCTATTTGTTGTTTTCCTAGCCTTTTTCTAAATGATTTCAAAGAAATTGGAAATTTATTGAACATCTCTCTTGGTAAGTTATTCCAATCCCTAACTCCCCTTCCTATAAATGAATATTTGCCCCAGTTTGTCCTCTTGAATTCCAACTTTATCTTCATATTGTGATCTTTCCTACTTTTATAAACGCCATTCAAACTTATTCGTCTACTAATGTCATTCCACGCCATCTCTCCGCTGACAGCCCGGAACATACCACTTAGTCGAGCAGCTCTTCTTCTTTCTCTCAATTCTTCCCAACCCAAACATTGCAACATTTTTGTAACGCTACTCTTTTGTCGGAAATCGCCCAGAACAAATCGAGCTGCTTTTCTTTGGATTTTTTCCAGTTCTTGAATCAGGTAATCCTGGTGAGGGTCCCATACACTGGAACCATACTCTAGTTGGGGTCTTACCAGAGACTTATATGCCCTCTCCTTTACATCCTTACCACAACCCCTAAACACCCTCATAACCATGTGCAGAGATCTGTACCCTTTATTTACAATCCCATTTATGTGATTACCCCAATGAAGATCTTTCCTTATATTAACACCTAGATACTTACAATGATCCCCAAAAGGAACTTTCACCCCATCAACGCAGTAATTAAAACTGAGAGGACTTTTCCTACTTGTAAAACTCACAACCTGACTTTTAACCCCGTTTATCAACATACCATTGCCTGCTGTCCATCTCACAACATTTTCGAGGTCACGTTGCAGTTGCTCACAATCTTGTAACTTATTTATCACTCTATAGAGAATAACATCATCCGCAAAAAGCCTTACCTCCGATTCCACTCCTTTACTCATATCATTTATATATATAAGAAAACATAAAGGTCCGATAATACTGCCTTGAGGAATTCCCCTCTTAATTATTACAGGGTCGGATAAAGCTTCACCTACTCCAATTCTCTGAGATCTATTTTCTAGAAATATAGCAACCCATTCAGTCACTCTTTTGTCTAGTCCAATTGCACTCATTTTTGCCAGTAGTCTCCCATGATCCACCCTATCAAATGCTTTAGACAGGTCAATCGCGATACAGTCCATTTGACCTCCTGAATCCAAGGTATCTGCTATATCTTGCTGGAATCCTACAAGTTGAGCTTCAGTGGAATAACCTTTCCTAAAACCGAATTGCCTTCTATCGAACCAGTTATTAATTTCACAAACATGTCTAATATAATCAGAAAGAATGCCTTCCCAAAGCTTACATACAATGCATGTCAAACTTACTGGCCTGTAATTTTCAGCTTTATGTCTATCACCCTTTCCTTTATACACAGGGGCAACTATAGCAACTCTCCATTCATCTGGTATAGCTCCTCCGACCAAACAATAATCAAATAAGTACTTCAGATATGGTACTATATCCCAACCCATTGTCTTTAGTATATCCCCAGAAATCTGATCAATTCCAGTCGCTTTTCTAGTTTTTAACTTTTGTATCTTATTGTAAATGTCATTGTTATCATATGTAAATTTTATTACTTCTTTGGCCTTAGTCTCCTCCTCTATCTCGACATTATCCTTGTAACCAACAATCTTTACATACTGCTGACTGAATACTTCTGCCTTTTGAAGATCCTCACATACACACTCCCATTGTTCATTAATTATTCCTGGAATGTCCTTCTTGGAACCTGTTTCTGCCTTAAAATACCTATACACACCCTTCCATTTTTCACTAAAATTCGTATGACTGCCAATTATGCTTGCCATCATATTATCCTTAGCTGCCTTCTTTGCTAGATTCAATTTTCTAGTAAGTTCCTTCAATTTCTCCTTACTTCCACAGCCATTTCTAACTCTATTTCTTTCCAGTCTGCACCTCCTTCTTAGTCTCTTTATTTCTCTATTATAATAAGGTGGGTCTTTACCATTCCTTACCACCCTTAATGGTACAAACCTGTTTTCGCATTCCTCAACAATTTCTTTAAACCCATCCCAGAGTCTGTTTACATTTATATTTACCGTTTTCCACCAATCATAGCTACTTTTTAGAAACTGCCTCATGCCTGCTTTATCAGCCAGGTGGTACTGCCTAACAGTCCTACTTTTAAGACCTTCCTTTCTATCACATTTATTTTTAACTACCACAAAAACAGCTTCATGATCACTAATACCATCTATTACTTCAGATTCCCTATAGAGCTCATCTGGTTTTATTAGCACGACATCCAGGATATTTTTCCCTCTGGTTGGTTCCATCACTTTCTGAATCAGCTGTCCTTCCCATATTAACTTATTTGCCATTTGTTGGTCATGCTTTCTGTCGTTCGCATTTCCTTCCCAATTGACATCTGGCAAATTCAGATCTCCCGCTACAATCACATTTCTTTCCATGTCGTTTCCCACATAGCTGACTATCCTATCAAATAATTCTGAATCCGCGTCAGTGCTACCCTTTCCCGATCTGTACACTCCAAATATATCAAGTTGCCTATTATCTTTAGAAATGAGCCTTACACCTAGAATTTCATGTGTCTCATCTTTAACTTTTTCGTAGCTTACAAACTCTTCTTTCACCAGAATGAACACTCCGCCTCCCACCCTTCCTATCCTATCTCTACGATACACACTCCAGTGCCGTGAGAAAATTTCTGCATCCATTATATCATTTCTCAGCCATGATTCAACTCCTATTACAATATCTGGTAAATATATATCTATTAAATTACTTAATTCTATTCCTTTCCTTACAATACTTCTACAGTTCAACACTAACAATTTTATGTCATCCCTACTTGATTTCCAGTTCCCTGTTCCCTTATCACCGCTCCCTAGGCCATCCCGTTTCCCTGAATGTACCTCCCTATTACCCTTCCAAACAAATTTCCTAACTTATACGTACCACTGCGGTTTAAATGAAGGCCATCTGAGCGCAGATCCCTTTCTCCTACCCACCCATTTGGATCTAGAAATTTCACTCCCAGTTTCCCACATACCCACTCCATAGTCTCATTTAAATCCCCAATCACCCTCCAGTCAGTATCCCTTCTACACAGTATTCCACTAATAACAATCTCCGCTTTCTTAAACTTCACCCGTGCTGCATTTACCAGATCCCACACATCTCCAACTATGTTGGTACTTATATCAGCTTGCCTTACGTTGTTGGTACCAACGTGAAACACTACCACCTTCTCCTTCCCCTCCTCCCCCTCTTCTACTTTCCTCAACATCTGCCTCAACCTAATTCCTGGATAACACTCTACCCTGGTACCCTTTCCTCCACACACTTTCCCCACGTGTCTAACGATGGAATCTCCCATGATCAGAGCCTCATCCCTACCCACCTCGTTTGATCCCCTCCCCTCCTGGTCAGCCCTATCTTTCCTGATAACTGCAGAAGCTACTTCCTCCTCCCTTTTCTCCTTCCCATGACCCTGTTCCACCTGTCTTTTCCTATCATCTACTCTACATTTTCCTTTCCTACCTTTTCCCTTCCTCCTACTCCCACACATCTCAGCAACAGTTCCCTGTCCCTCATCTTCCCTCTGTTGTTCTACCTGGAGTGACTCGTACCGATTTTGCACAGACACCTGTCCTGAATTCTGATCCTGAATAGAGCTCTTAGCCTGCAATCTCCTTCCCCTTAGAACATTAGACCACCTGTCTTCTACAACTCCTCCCTTTCCTTCCCCTCCCTCTTGTACACCTACTGTAACCTGTACGTTGTTTGAGGGAGTCCTATCTTCCTTCCTGTCTTCTGTGAGAATCCTAATTATCTCCCTCAAACTTTCCAACTCCTCCTTCATACCCCTCAATGCCTCGCCACACCCACAGAAACTACACTCGCGCTCCTTAGCCATTCTTTACGGGGGGGGGGGGGGGGAGAGTGAAATTAAAAAATAAAATAACTATTTGCAAAAAATAAATGAACGGAGGGATATATTGTCTGGGATAGTACACAACAATAAGGTAATTAATATATGACTTCACTACAATACTACTTAGTCGTGCTCTATTTTTTTTATCCTACAAACCCTGACAGGATAAAAACTGCTGTTAATTACTGAATATCGAAAGTAATAGCCTACACGAGAACTACACAATTCCAAACTGCAATTAAGCCTATTCTAATTACAACAACAGTATTTTAGTACGAGTTTCTACGGATACCTCTACTACACCAGTACTACACAAATATTTTACAATAATAAAATAATCACACTAAATTCTAATAGGATATTACTCGTATACTACTGTACAGTACACTACACCAGTTTAACGAACTTCGTTTATTTCAATTACACTCTGTATTCGTAGGCCTACATACGCACTTACTGTTTACTAGGCCTACTACTACTACTACTAACAATATTAATAAGTTAATAATAATGGAATATATCTTCAACTAGTAATAGGTTTTTAACATGCTTGTACAGCAGTTGATATGGATCTCTACTACTTGAGATCCCTAAACGACAACAAACTTTCTGCCACATTTGCCATTTACCATCGCTTTACCCACACCTGGGGGTCTCGAGTGCAGATTGTCCCCCACATATGGACTTGGCTCTGTTTTACGGTCGGATGCACTTCCTGAAACCAACACGTACGTGAAGGTAGTTATTCCTTGTTGAGTGTTTCTGTGCTGGCTCCTAGTGTATTGTATTGTGTGCATATGAAGAGGTGTATGTTGCAACAGGCAGAAATACCCAATCCCCGAGTTAGAAAAATAACCAGTTTGGATTAAAATCTCCGATCGGACCGAGAATCGAACCCCGAACCCTTCGAACCGAAAACCTCGACGCTGACTATTCAGCAAAAGAGCCGGATGACAATAATAATAATAATAATAATAATAATAATAATAATAATAATAATAATAATAATCAGGTAGGGGATACCGTGGATGTATTCTTTGCCTCCAGCCATGGGGGGAGGGCTGTCTTTAATGTCAATCGACTGCACCGGGAATCAATCCCGCAACCTAACGGGCTGAGCTGCTGTTGATTGTGTTAGTGATATGAATGTGAAAGTGTCAGCTAATGTGCGTGGTTATAAAAATACCAGTACATTTTTAGGTGGAAGTCGTTATTGTACTCCGTTATGTAAAAAGGAAATGCTGGGGACTTGGCGTGGTCGTATCCCCTTAATAGAAACATACGGTGGTGTTGTATGAGTGTAATCGTTTTACTGCCTATCCCTTATATAAACCACGTCGTCTTTTAAAATTGTGTGGTGGTGGTAAATCATTTCGTAAATCCAACGGAATAATGATGCAGAGCGAAGGGAATCGATTTGGTGGCGTGGAAGGTGTAAGGGTAGGCAGGGGGATGTTCCACCCTCGCTATAGCCGCGAGCGATCGCGCGGGAACAGCGCCTAGTCTTGCGGTTCCCCCCAACAAGCGGAAATGTTTGATTGGCGGATGAATTTCAAATTAGGTCCGGCGTTGGGGTTGCGTGACACGCACGGTTCAGTCATAACCCAGTACACTCCGAGAGGTGGGGAACCTGCTCATCGGCGTGATTGCTTCCTTGCTGCGAACCTGTTATCGCCGGGCAGACCTTTATTCCAGTGAACGTTTCCCATTACGCCATTTCACAAGTCTTTAAAGGCAGTGAGCCCATGATTGTAGTGGAAGTTGAGTCCTTCTCCTCACTTATATCGTACCCAGTAACTTGTCGGATCGTCTCGCGTGGTGAAGCGATCAACACGTGATTTATTTCCAAATTAATATTTGCCTGGTGATCAATTGCGTTGATTGTTTTTATAACTCACAAGAATTGATAGCTATATAAACTTTACTTACTCACGCTCATTCTTCCACCCTAATTGCTCGTGCGGGGTCGCCATTAAATAAATACTGCACTTACAAAAGAATTAACACTTATTATATTGTAAGCACTAAACGGCATAAGAAGTTCGACTCCTTAGCTGAATGTTCGGCGCAGTGGCCGTTGATTCATAGGGTCCTGGGTTCGATTCCCGGTTCGATCGGAGATTTTAACGCCCCTGGTTAATTCCTGGTGTAGGGTGTTCATGTTCGTCTTAACATATATCTTCATCCGCAAGAAATACATTTCATAATTAATCCGTATTGTCAACCTCAACAAGATAGAAGGTGAAAATTTATTGGGTAACTCCACCTTTACAAAACACCGGGCTAGTTGGCCGTGCGCGTAGAGGCGCGCGGCTGTGAGCTTGCATCCGGGAGATAGTAGGTTCGAATCCCACTATCGGCAGCCCTGAAGATGGTTTTCCGTGGTTTCCTATGTTCACACCAGGCACATGCTGGGGCTGTACCTTAATTAAGGCCACGGCCTCTTCCTTCCAACTCCTAGGCCTTTCCTATCCCATCGTCGCCATAAGACCTATCCGTGTCGGTGCGACGTAAAGCCCCTAGCAAAAAAAAATAGCCTTTACAAAACTGTACAATATTATTCCTTCTTATATTATTTTAAAAGGCACATGTTTCGCCTACACCATGTGAGAGATCTTCAGCCTAAATATAATTATAATAAAAGCACATACTGTAATACTGTTGGTAACACTAAAACAATGACTTATCCATCAATTATTAAGAACCAAAATGACTCAGTCTATCGTATGTGGACACAGTTAAAAACAGTTCATATTGCTAGAATGTCCGACTCGTTGGCTGAATAGTCAGCGTACTGGCCTTCGGTTCAGAGGGTTCCGGGTTCGATTCCCGGCCGGGTCGGGGATTTTAACCTTCATTGGTTAATTCCAATGGCTCGGGGGCTGGGTGTTTGTGTTGTCCCCAACATCCCTGCAACTCACACACCTCACATAACACTATCCTCCACCACAATAACATGCAGTTACCTACACATGGCAGATGCCGCCCACCCTCATCGGAGGGTCTGCCTTACAAGGGCTGCACCCGGTTAGGAATAGCCACACGAAATAAAAATAAAAATTGCTAGAATATTTTGTGTTATAGAAGCGCATTCTAGACGATAAAGGTTCTATTGAGTTTTGTTTCTCAAAATAAAAAAAATCGATGTGAAGATCACAATGTTCTAAAAGTAGAAATAATATCTTGATTAGATTAATGTCGTCTCAAGTTTATGGATAGGTGAGTGCATATATATATCTGGTTGAACAGGGCTTGTTTTTCCTAGGTGGAATTTAGCAATATACTGGTTGAGTAGCTGTCAGAATCTTCCGCTCAGCCGAGTGAGAAATTCTTCCAAGTCTGAGGTTCTAATAAATAATAATCTTCGTCTTCGTCCCGCTAACGACATTTACACATTACTGAAACGTCTAGGAGCCGGAATTTCATCCCACAGGTATTCTGCCAGCACGGACCTGGCGTAATTGAAACTTTCAAGCACCACCGGACTGACCCGGGATCGAATTTGAAAACTCGAGCATATTGTCCTGAAGTTCCCCCAGACACCAAAGAAATAGATGGCCTAGTTCTTATACCATATATCTGACAATAGGCCTACTCTTCCTATCCATTACTATCCGTAAGACTGGTCACGCCTGGATATGGATATACAGTCCATCAGAATAATTTTCGTTGGGTTCATTTCCCTATGCTATGTGTAAAGGAACCCCGTCGTGTAGGAGTAGTGTGGCTGTCTCTTACCCGGAGGCCCCGGGTTCGATTCCCGGCCAGGTCAGGGATTTTTACCTGGACCTGAGGGCTGGTTCGAGGTCCACTCAGCCTATGTGGTTATAATTCAGGAGCTAACTGACGGTGAGATAGTGACCCCGGTCTAGAAAGCCAAGAATAACGGCCGAGAGGATTCGTCGTGCTGACCACACGACACCTTGTAATATGCGGGCCTTCAGGTTTAGCAGCGGTCGCGTGGTGGGCAAAGGCCCTTCAAGGGCTATAGTGCCATGGAGTTTGTTTTTGTTTGTTTTGTATGTGTAAAGGAAAATGAACCTTGAATAAATTATTCTGTAGGAGTGAGTAAATACGTCATACAAACAACATTCCTAGAGTACGGTACGGTAAGGTTTATTTTCCTATACACGTTAGCATAGGAAAATGAACACAACGAAAGTATTTGAGATGGGCTGCATATCCGTAAGTGAAATACATATCATTTAGGATCCGTATTGACAATTATGTTATATAAGTTGAACAGCTAGTTTACTAGTTCCACCTAGTCAATACCTATAAGTTTATTTACAATGCAAAGTTGTAAAAACATCATATTAAAGTAACAGGACATCAGAACATAATTTGGCCGCATTAGACCACCTTCATCTGTCTAGAATTCACTTAAAATTAATACACTGACTGACAGAGCAAATGCAACACCAAGGAGGAGTGGTTCGAAAGGGATGAAAGTTGGGGAAAAAACAGAGACGGCACGGACGAATAATTGATGTTTATTTCAAACCGATATGCAGGTTACACAATGCGCACGGCATCGACTCAGTAGGATGTAGGACCACCGCGAGCGGCGATGCACGCAGAAACACGTCGAGGTACAGAGTCAATAAGAGTGCGGATGGTGTCCTGAGGGATGGTTCTCCATTCTCTGTCAACCATTTGCCACAGTTGGTCGTCCGTACGAGGCTGGGGCAGAGTTTGCAAACGGCGTCCAATGAGATCCCACACGTGTTCGATTGGTGAGAGATCCGGAGAGTACGCTGGCCACGGAAGCATCTGTACACCTCGTAGAGCCTGTTGGGAGATGCGAGCAGTGTGTGGGCGGGCATTATCCTGCTGAAACAGAGCATTGGGCAGCCCCTGAAGGTACGGGAGTGCCACCGGCCGCAGCACATGCTGCACGTAGCGGTGGGCATTTAACGTGCCTTGAATACGCACTAGAGGTGACGTGGAATCATACGCAATAGCGCCCCAAACCATGATGCCGCGTTGTCTAGCGGTAGGGCGCTCCACAGTTACTGCCGGATTTGACCTTTCTCCACGCCGACGCCACACTCGTCTGCGGTGACTATCACTGACAGAACAGAAGCGTGACTCATCGGAGAACACGACGTTCCGCCATTCCCTCATCCAAGTCGCTCTAGCCCGGCACCATGCCAGGCGTGCACGTCTATGCTGTGGAGTCAATGGTAGTCTTCTGAGCGGACGCCGGGAGTGCAGGCCTCCTTCAACCAATCGACGGGAAATTGTTCTGGTCGATATTGGAACAGCCAGGGTGTCTTGCACATGCTGAAGAATGGCGGTTGACGTGGCGTGCGGGGCTGCCACCGCTTGGCGGCGGATGCGCCGATCCTCGCGTGCTGACGTCACTCGGGCTGCGCCTGGACCCCTCGCACGTGCCACATGTCCCTGCGCCAACCATCTTCGCCACAGGCGCTGCACCGTGGACACATCCCTATGGGTATCGGCTGCGATTTGACGAAGCGACCAACCTGCCCTTCTCAGCCCGATCACCGTACCCGTCGTAAAGTCGTCTGTCTGCTGGAAATGCCTCCGTTGACGGCGGCCTGGCATTCTTAGCTATACACGTGTCCTGTGGCACACGACAACACGTTCTACAATGACTGTCGGCTGAGAAATCACGGTACGAAGTGGGCCATTCGCCAACGCCGTGTCCCATTTATCGTTCGCTACGTGCGCAGCACAGCGGCGCATTTCACATCATGAGCATACCTCAGTGACGTCAGTCTACCCTGCAATTGGCATAAAGTTCTGACCACTCCTTCTTGGTGTTGCATTTGCTCTGTCAGTCAGTGTATACTAAAAGTTACAAAACTTGAATAAAATTCACACTCATGTGATATAAAGTATTTATAAATTAAAACAAGCGCATGTTGAATCATCATCAGATGAAGAATTCGCTAGATGTCATGTGATGACGATAGAACAGTTTTACGTAAAATGACGATGATGTAATTAAAATTTCCTTCTGTCCTCAAAATTTGTTTCATGCAAATTTAATTTATAAGTACCACAAATCACATGAGTGTGAATTTTCTTCATGTTTTTTAACTTTCAGTATGTTAATTTTAAGTTAATTCTAGACAGCTGACGATGGCCTAATGCGGTCGAAATATGTCCTGTTATTTTAATAAGATGATTTTACAACTTTGAATTGTAAATAAACTTATAGGTATTGAATGGGTGGAACCTATATAGGCCTACTAATTTTTCAACTTATATAATATCCAAATGTGGCTGAGAGGCGTGACCAGTCTTAAGGAAAATGATGTATGGGAAGAGCATTGTCAGATACGTGGTATTAGAACTAGGCCCTCGAAATGTATAAAAAGCAAAGCAAAGTCATCTCGGTGCAGGTTATGAAGGTCCTTGGAGGGGTGGAAGGTAAAGGATTCCACTATTCGTAACCACGGCACTTGATGGGGTAAAGTGGTTAGCTCTACGCCTGGCCGCTTTTGCCCCCAGGAAATAACCTGGTACTCATTTTTGGTGTAGGCTGAGTGAACCTCCGGAAGTGGAAAATTCGTTTCTTAAATTTTTCGACTCCCTGACAGGGAAACGAACCCACATCTTTCCGGGTGAACCGAGTACGCCTTTACCGCCTCAGCCAGGCAGCCACTATCAGAAATGAATACTGGATTCATTTCTGGGGACAAATGTGACCGGTCATAGAACTAAGCAGTCTGTCCCATTAGGCGCCACCGAGCGAGTTGGCCGTGCGGTTAGGGGCGCGCAGCTATGAGCTTGAATTCGGGAGCCAATGGGTTCGAACCTCACTGTCGGCAGAACTAATGATGGTTTTCCGTGGTTTCCCGTTTTCACACCAGGCAACTGCTGGGGCTGTACCTTAATTAAGGCCACGGCCTCTTCCTTCTCACTCCTAGCCCTTTCCTATCCCATCGCTGCCATAAGACCTATCTGTGTAGGTGCGACGTAAAGCCAATTGTAATAATAATAATCATTAGGCACCAAGACCAGAAGTTATGGAAATATTGTGCGAGGTTGAGAACAAAAGAATTGCACGGAACAATAAAATTACCCTGTGGTCTGTTAAATTCTTAAATCCGACGATAAAAGTGGATGGTATGTATTGGGTAGAGCAGTGGTTGAGTCCTTGACGAAAGCAATGATGAGCCGGCAAATGTACACTATTTATTTAAAATGAGGAAAAATATAGGTCTACAACGAAATACCGAGAATTTCTTCTTTATTTTTTTGCTATTGTCTTTACGTCGCACCGACACAGATAGGTCTTATGGCGACGATGGGACAGGAAAGGGCTAGGACTGGGGCTAGGACTGGGAAGGAAGCGGCCGTGGCCTTAATTAAGGTACAGCCCCAGCATTTCCCTGGTGTGAAAATTAGAAACCACGGAAAGCCATCTTCAGGGCTGCCGACAGTGGGGTTCGAACCCACTATCTCCCGAATACTGGATACTGGCCGCACTTAAGCGACTACAGCTATCGAGCTCGGTACCGAGAAATTCCCTCCTAATTCCAGAGCGTTATATTCTAACATTCTAAATCTAGTGGCCCTTATATTTACATCTTAAGAAGTCATCTGAATAGGATGCCACTTTGTTCCAGGTGCTAGGAATAGGTAGAGCAGTGCCAGCGGTAAGATTCTCTCTCTCTCTCACACACACACATATTCTCTTGATTTAGTGTAATTGGGATGTAATTCGTCAAATCGATTGACCTTCTCGCTAACACAAAGGGAGAAGGCGAGCTTGGCATGGCATGTCAGCCGCAAACTAAATCCTCCTACTCTCCCACTGTGGAACCAATCTGTCGCTGGCTGATGACCTCCTTCAGAAATGGCGGGGGAGGGGGAGCGCCGTGAGGCTGCCCCATTACGTGCGAACTCATTCCATTTATAGCCGTCAAATCAACCCATTTTTTGAGTCCCTTTCCTCTGTGAATGGCTCGAGATTGGAATCACCTACCAATTTCAGCTGTTTGGTTCGACTGGAGACGGAACGAAGAGGGAGGGGCCTTTCAGTGGCATGTCTCTGGCAAATGACGCCACCGCATGTCACCACTGAGCGCGTCTTGCCCCCAACTCTCCCCCACCGCCGCCTTACACTTCCGCTCTGGATCCAACCCCTGCTCCGCGTTCTATTCTTCTTCTGTTATACGACGCCGAGAGGAAAATTACTGACAGCTTTATTTGGAGGCTGAGGGAGTGTTTGCATTCATTCATCCATCCCAAGTGAAGCGATTGTTGATATACTAGCGTGTATGAAGAAGGAAATGGGACTAAAGCATCAAATCCGGTCGATATATCCCGGGCTAAGTAAGATGAAATAAAGACAACATGGCTACAAGGAGAAAAGAAAGCCCCCGCATTCAGCGCGAAAGTTGACTTCGGGAGTTGAAATGTTAACAGCAGCACAGTCTAGAGCTCTTTCATCCTGTGCGAGTGTTAAAAGATCTTCATCTCGTACATTTGAATGGTGACCTTAACTACTGCCATCAGCCTGTTTCACCGATGTCAGTGTCCGACTCGTTGGCTGAATGGTCAGCGTACTGGCCTTCGGTTCAGAGGGTCCCGGGTTCGATTCCCGGCCGGGTCGGGGATTTTAACCTTCATTGGTTAATTCCAGTGACTTGGGGGCTGGGTGTTTGTGCTGCCCCCAACATTTCTGCAACTCACACACTACACATAACCACAATAACACGCAGTTACCTACACATGGCAGATGCCGCTCACACTCATCGGAGGGTCTGCCTTACAAGGGCTGCACTCGGCTAGAAATAGCCACACGAAATTAATGAACTGATGTCAGTATTAAAGTGGCCAGTAGCTAGTTCTTCCTCATCGCACATACACTGGTGGTATGTAGTTCACTATCTAAGCCAGCTGTAGGCTCTAATCTGCTGTCATGCAATCCGAAAGACAATTTCTAGCGTGATCTTGGTGATGTGGAGTGAGGTTCAGCAGCCTTTCACGTTATTTATTAAGGAACTAAATAGCCATTTGCTATCAGGTATTACATATCAGTCTGCCAAGCCCTCTGAAATGCCCACACCCACCGACCGTATGAGCAAAATTTTCACACCATTCATAAGAGGGACTGGCGGCTGCATAAGGAATAGCATAAATAGCATCGCTCATACCTCGGTCACTTTCATGTTGTCAAAGCCAAGGACAAGACTGAGACAGGTAAATGAAAGTAACATATTTGTTCTAGCCCACACCAGAAGACATAGTGCAGTGTAAACACTAGGTGCCAGCAAAGACATAACTCATGCATACATATTTATTCCCTGAAATTTGCAAAAGTTTAGTGTAGATTAAGACGATAGGAGAAGGGATGTAGCGATCCAGCCATGGTCAGTGTGTACACGTATAATCACGATTCAGCGTTCACGTCCGTCTGATCTAAATACTGACTGTGATTTAGGAAGTAATTGCGTTTAGTGCAATAATAACATCAAGGAGATCAATTTTAATCGTTGCCGCCGACCTCAGCGGCGCAGTAGGTCAGAAAAAGAGGGCTCGATCCCGGCTGGGATCAATAGCAGTAATTATAGCGACATGCCTCTGGGGTGTTTATGTACCTTCAAATACCACCGGACTGAGCCGGTATCGAATCCGCCAACTTGATCTCAGTAGACCAGAGCTCTACCTCCTGAGCCAGTCAGGTCGGCATAATAATAAGACTAGGATTTTAATTACCTAAACATTATCAAAAATGCCGTATAACCATAAAACATCTTCAAAATCGCCCTAAATTACAATAAAATACTCAAAAAATAAAATGTTATATTCTATTATTTTATATTAGTAGGAAAAGAGGTATTGAATTTTTATTATTTGGACTAGTAATGAATAATTGTCGTAACTGATGTTCCCAGCAATTAGCCCTACTAAATTGTTACTTTTCATTTTGATTTACTGAGTTGCAGCATTAATTTTATGTGAGTTTTCAAAACTGAAACTCGACGATTGTAGTCTACATAGAAAATGTCCTTTCAGCTTCAATTGAAACAATCACAGATAATTAAAATACTCACTATCATTGGTCACTAAGTCACTATCTCGAGTGAGAAGAGTGTTCGCCAGATAGAACCCTAGATATAGGGCATATCGTTGAGAATCTTAACTGAAGGGGTGGTTGGTCTCTTCTATTACATAGGGGTGGAAGTTAAACTGGAAGTATTGAATGTGTAGAAAGAAACGTTCATAATATATTTAGTCGCTTAAAGTCCGCCTCTGTGGTGTAGTGGTTAGTGTGATTAGCCGCCACCCTTGGAGGCGCGGGATCGATTCCCGGTTCAGCTACGAAATTTGAAAAGTGGTACGAGGGCTGGAAGTGGTTTTCCGTGGTTTCCCAATTCTTCTCCAGGCAAATGCCGGGATGGTACCTAACTTAAGACCACGGCCGATTCCTTCCCTCTTCCTTGTCTATCCCTTCCAATTTTCCCATCCCGCCACAAGGCTCCTGTTCAGCATAACAGGTGAGGCCGCCTTGATGAGGTACTGGTCCTCCTTCCCCAGTTGTAACCCCCGACCCAAAGTCTCACGTTCCAGGACATTGGCCTTGAGGCGGTAGAAGTGGGGTGCCTCTCTGAGTCCGAGGAAAAACCAACCCTGGAGGGTAAACGGATAAAGAAAGAAAGAAAGAATGAAAGAAAGAAAGAAAGAAAGAAAGAAAGAAAGAAAGAAAGAAAGAAAGAAATAGTCGCTTAAAAGAAGTAAAAGCGCATGGCACTGAATGTTCCTCGAATGAAATATTTAATCACTTAATTTTAATGATTATTATGAAAGCTATAGTTCACCTCCCAAGTAGTTAGTATACAAATTCTGTGGATACCCAAAACACCGGGAGAGTTGGCCGTGTGGTTAAGGGGGTCAGCTGTGAGCTTGTATATGGGAGATAGTGGCTTCGAATTCCACTGTCGGCAGCCCTGAAGATGGATTTCCGCGGATTCCCATTTTCACACCAGGTAAATACTGGGACTGTATCTTAATTAAGGCCACGGTCGCTACCTTCCCACTCCTAGGCCTTTCCTGTCCATCGTCGCCATAAGACCTATCTGTTTCGGTGCGACGTAGAACAAATTATAAAAAAGATAGGCCCTACCCAAAACAAACATTGAATTATCGAGATCGATAGCTGCAGTCGCTTAAGGGCGGCCAGTATCCAGTATTCTGGAGATAGTGGGTTCGAACCCCACTGTCGGCAGTCCTGACGATGGTTTTCCATGGTTTCCCATTTTCACACCGGGCAAATGCTGGGGCTGTACCTTAATTAAGGCCATGGCCGCTTCCTTCCCAGTCCTAGCCCTTTCCTGTCCTATCGTCGCCATAAGACCTATCTGTGTCGGTGTGACGTAAAGCCAATAGCAAAGAAAACACTGTCCAAATAGGTTCAATTGTTTCGGGAAACATGCACCCGCGAGGAACTTAAAGGCCTACATTATAATGAGCTCATTCTTTCTTGATCGACTGTACAAAACGTGCGTATTAATGGCAAACATGTAAAATATCAAATATCACGTAAAAAATATCAATGAAAATTTAAAAAAAGAACAAAATTATTACATTAACTTGGATATCTTGACAAAATTAAACCAAAATCCTCCAAAATGATAACAATGAACAAAAATTCTGTCAAGAGACAAAAATGTAACAATAAGTCTTAACAACATGAAACATATGGCACTACAGTAAATACCAAAGCAGTTGTGTTTCTGTTTTGCCAGAAAAAAATATTCAGTTTCATCATAATCCTTGCCATAGTCTAATGGTAGATAAACTGACAACACTGAAAATTACGGATTCTAAACAAATCTGTCTGGAGATAAACGAGCTATTTAAGCAATCAAGCCTGGGACTTTCCATTTCAAGATTGCATTGACTGGGGCTTGAACCACGGCTGAATCGGTGAGAATGAAGTCACTCAGCTCTGACGCCAACTTAAATGAAACAATGACTGCATGAGCACACAATGCTACACATTCAGTTCGGAGCACATCATTCGCCACGTCTCGTACATACGCTGGTCTCGCATCACTTCCGTTGTTCAACTGTGTTTACATCGGTCGTGCGGGTTGCCGGTTGAGTAGGCTCATCGAGACCCTGATCTGTCTCGTATTACAAGTTACTGAAGTGTTCAAGAGAGCCGAACAGCACATCGAGCGATCTAACTTTACGAACTGGCTGGCTCAGGCGGTAGAATCAATGGCTTTCTGAGCTCAAGATGACGTATTCGATCCCCGTTCAGTCCGGTGGAATTTGAAGGTGTCGACAGGTGTATTGACTCGTAGAAGAACTCCTGCGAGGTAAAATTCCGGCACATTGCATCTGCGAAAACCGTAAACATAGTTAGTGTGATATAAAGTAAATAGTTATTATTATTATTATTATTATTATTATTATTATTATTATTATTATTATTATTATTATTATTATTATTATTATTATTTAATCCAGTATGTCCAATTATATGTTATGCAAATGTATTTTACCGAGCTCGATAGCTGCAGTCGCTTAAGTGCGGCCAGTATCCAGTATTCGGGAGATAGTAGGTTCGAACCCCACTGTCGGCAGCCCTGAAAACGGTTTTCCGTGGTTTCCCATTTTCACACCAGGCAAATGCTGGGGCTGCACCTTCATTAAGGCCACGGCCGCTTCCTTCCAACTCCTAGCCCTTCCCTGTCCCATCGTCGCCATAAGACCTGTCGGTGCGACGTAAAGCAACTAGCAAATGTATTTTTCCTTTTGATAGTCTGTTGTTTGTCCCAGTGATAAGCGAAGCTTCAAGCAATTCACACTGAGTGACGTGTTGGGGAGCTATGTGAACATGATGTCAACATAAGCAGCTACAAAGCTACTGGTGTGACCGTTCAAAATATTTCATAAAAATGTACCGTGTGATTCAGCCGCACCTTCCAACAGTAGTTTTATGCAACCCAACTAACGTGCGATATGGTTATTGGGTGACAATTTCCATGCAGGCGTACTGTATGGTATTAATGTCCAGTGAGCATTTTGCACATGGTTCTGAGCCCCACAAACAGGTTATATAGTCTGCTCGCAAAACATGACGCCTTGAAGTCATGTAGCGACGTCCTATGACCATGTAGCTGTGTTTATGTGTCATGCCTCGGGACTAGGTGTAACGAAGAGGGGAATCAATGCATAAAACTAGGTAACAGTGCAGCAGATGGCGTATGTACTCTACTCTCATCGTACTACCAGCATGTTACCAACAGTGTAGTGTATCATTCGACGGAATGTACCATCATCGGTTCGGATCCTGAATTGTTCAGATACGTTTTCATCGGTATGATGTTTGAATACGTAAAGACAGGCCACATTCAAACAGTAGAACGACGCTGTTATTCATCTTGTACTCCCCCTGGTTAGGGCCTGAATGTAATCTCTGCTGTCTTTCGGTATGTTTTCCACAGAGGAATACGTTGCCATGCTCCTCAACTATGGGGAAGCAAAACACAACGCGTGCGAGGCACTACGTCTGTACCAGGAAAGGTATCCTGACAGGCGACACCTGGCTGCTACGACATTCCGCTGTGTTGAAAGATGCCTAAGGGCAACAGGCGTGATTTCGAAGCAGCCACCAGTCCGCGATAGGCCCGTTACATCGGGTGAAACAGAAGAGGCCGTTCTGGAGGCAGCTCGTAATAATCCACACATCAGTACGAGGACGATTGTACAACAGCTAAACACCAGCCAGCCGTACGTCCGGCGAACACTGCATGAACATAAACGTCACCCATACCATCTTGAGCTACACCATGGGCTCCATGGGCGGGATTTCGAGTCTCGAATGGAGTTCTGCCGTGGCCATTAGGCAAGCTAGACAATGATGCAGCATTCGTATCGCACATCTTGTTCTCGGACGAATCGCGCTTCCACAATAATTGGAACGTCAATAGCCACTATGTGCACTATTGGAGTCCCGACAATCCTCACTGGGTGCGACAGGCAGCCCATCAAGTACGATGGGGAGTGAATGTGAGGTGTGGAATCGTGGGGGATCGCCTGATTGGACCTTATTTCTTTGAGGGCCATTGGATGGGCCCACGCTACCTGCACATTCTGCGTCAGGAACTCCCACTGCTGCTAGAGGATGTGCTCTTGCACGATCGTTTGACGATGTGGTTGCAACAGGATGGAGCTCCACCACATTCGACTTTGCCCATTCGTAACCATCTGAATGAGGAACTGCCAGGGAAATGGACAGGACGAGAAGGCTCTGTTTCTTGGCCCGCCGGATCACCGGATTTAACGCCGTTAGACTTCTTCTTGTGGGGGAATTTGAAGAATGTTGTTTACACTCAAGCGCCAGAAAACCCCGACCAGCTCCGGCAACTCATCACGGACGCCTGCCGAGCAATTACACCTGGAATGCTTCAGCGTGCGAGACGATCTATTGGCCCCTGGGCCGGAATGAACATAAACCAAAACGGTCATCAAATCGAGCATTTGCTGCGATAAAACACAACTTTTTTAGAGTCTGTTTTACTTCGCACCGGCACAGACAGGTCTTATGGCGACAATGGTATAGGAAAGACCTAGGAGTGGGAAAGAAGCGGACGTTGCCTTAATTAAGGTACAGCCCCAGCATTTGTCTGGTGTGAAAATGGGGAACCACAGAAAACCATCTTGAGAGCTGCCGACCGTGGGGTTCGAACCCACTATCTCCCGGATACAAGCTCACAGCTGCGCGCCTCTAAACGCACGCCCAACTCGCCCGGTATAAAATATTGACAGGGCAGTTGTGTTCCTATTATTTCCTGTCCGTATGTGTGCGGCCTGCTAAATAATAGGCCCTTCTTAGGGCCTCAAACACATTCATTCACACACAATTCGCATGAAAGCGAGTATTGAACTTATATTACATGCGGTACGCATTAAACAAATATTTCAAAAATACGGAATCTTCGCCCTGTACTCGAATCTAACACGTCACACGTAACCCTTTTCCGCCCTTACCAACTACGCTACGGTTGCGTACAGGACACTGGGCAGCTTATAGCATACTACCAAATTATCCGCTGCTTCGCTCGCGTGGATTTCATAACTTGATCAAAGTAATCGTTCCTCAGCATTGTACTAAGACATTATTTGAAAATTCCTAAAGTATAAAAACTCACCCAAAAACTGAGTTTTATTTACACCGGAAATTCTTTGTAAACCATGTTTGTGGTATTACCCTTTTGGGGCTAAGACGACCGTGCGGCATAAAAATGTACCTAAGAGAAACAGTCTTCTCGTAAGTCGAAAAAATAAATATATGTTTCTTTATTTTTAAAGGAGATTCCAAATACCTATTCCCACATCTGTATCATCTCCAGTTTTTGAGATATACATAAGTATCCCCATAAAAAGAATTCAACCCCTTGATCAGTACTTCCCCCACCCTCACCTCATCTAAGTGCATTTTCCGAAAACAAAAATACATGTTTTCTTTAGTTTTAAAGGAAATTCCAAATAACAATTTTCACATCTGTAACATCTTCACTTTTTAAGATATAAGTATCCTCATAAAAATAATTCAACTATTTTTCACTTCTTTTCACCCCCTGTAAAGTGCCTTCTCCGAAAACAAAAAAGTACAGGTTCCTGTATTTTTAAAGGACTTTCCAAATACCAAGTTTTTGTCTCTAACACGTTAAGTTTAAGACAAATGATATAGATATACCGGTACTCATTTTAAAAATTCACCCGCTTTTCCAATTCTTTTCAGCCCCTTAACTGGATTTTCTGAAAACAAAAAATACGGGCTTCATTATTTTTAAAGGATATTCCAAATACCAGTTTTCATGCCTTTACGTCTGTAATACCTTCAGTATTTGAGATAAATGTATACTCATAAGAATAATTCAACTTCTTCTTCACTTCCTTCCACCCCTCTCCCGCCTTAAGTGGACTTTCCGCAAACAAAAAATGCGTATATCTTTATTTTGAAAGGAAATTCAAAATACAAACTTTCTCGTCTGTAACAGCTTCAGTTTTTAAGATAAAGTATCCTCATGAACATATTTCAACTCCTTATATACTTATTTTCAATCCCACACCCCTTACGTCGATTTTCAGAAAAAAAACAAATGCGTGTTTCTTCATTATGAAAGAAGGTTCCAAATACTAATTTTCACGTCTGTAACATATTCAGTTTTTGAGATATAAGTATACACATAAAAGTAATTCAACTCCTTTTCATCCCCCTTCTACCCGTTAAGTTGATCCCCCCCCCTCCCCAAAAGTGCGTGTTTCTTTATTACTAAGAAGATTCCAAGTACCAATTTTCACGTCTTTAACATTTTTAGTTTTTGAGGTATAAGTAACCTCATACAAAGAATTCAACTAATTTTTCAATTCATTCACCCCCTTTAAGCGGATTTTCCGAAGACAAAAAACACGTGTTTCTTTACTTTGAAAGAAGATTCCAAACACAAATGTTCATGCCTCTAACATCTTCAGTTTTTAAATATAAGTATCCTCATAAAAAGAATTCAATTCCTTTTTCACCCCAGCCCGTTAGGTTGATTCCCCCCACCCCTCCAAAACTGCGTATTTCTCTATTTTTTAAGATGATTCCAAATACAAATTTTCATGCGTGTAACCTTAAGTTTTAAAGATATAAGTTTATCCATAAAAAGTCAAATTTTTCACTTCCTTTCACCCTCCTCACTTGAGTGAATTTTCCGAAAACCAAAAAACTTGTTTCTTTATTTCTAAAGGAGCTTCGAAATGCCAGTTGTCATTACTGTAACATCTACAGCTTTGAGATATATGTATACTCATAAAAAGGAAGTAAACTCCTTTTTCACCGCCCCCGCCCCTAAGTTGATTCCCTCCCCCAAAATGCGTGTTTCTTTATCTTTCAAGGAGATTCCAAATAACAGTTTCCACGTCTGTAATCTTCAGTTCTGAGATATAAGTTTCTCCAGAAAAAGAATTCAATTTTTTAACTTCCTTTCACACTCCCCACTCAAGTGAATTTTCCAAAAACAAACAGTACCCGTTTCTTTAAAATAGATTCCAAGTACCAATTATCACGACTGTAACATCTTCAGTTTTTGAGATATATGTATCCTCGTAAAAGGAATTCATCTCCGTTTTCATCCCCCCACTTACCATGTTGATTCCCCCACCGAATGTGTGTTTCTTTATTTTTAAAGGAGATTCCAAATACCAGTTTTCGCATTTGTAACATCTTTAGATATTTTGATATATATATTCATTCTCATACAAATAATTCAACTCATTTTTCAATTCTTTCACCCCCGCCGCCCCGTTAAGGGATTTTCCCCAAAACCAAAGAATACGTGTTTCCTTATTTTTAAAGGAGATTCCAAATTCCAATTTTCACGTCTGCAACATGTTAAGTTATTGAGATATACTGTAGATAGTATAATTTTTAAATTTCACCCCGTTTTTCAGTTCTCCTTAAGTGGATTTTCCCAAAAAATATTTATGTTTCTTTACTTTTACAGGAAATTCCAAATACCGGTTTTCAAATCTGTAATATGTTAGCTGTCTCAGATAATTTGCAGATATAGTCTTTTTGAAAATTCACCCCGTTTGTCACTGCTGTTCACCCCCTATTAATCGGATTATCCAAAAACACAAAAATACGTGTTTCTCTATTTTCAAAGGAGATTCCAAATTTCAATTTTCATGTCTGTAACATCTTCAGTTTTTGAGATATAAGTCTTCTCATAGAAGGTGTTAAACAATTTTCCCCCTTTTTTCACCCCTCTTAATGGGATTTTCAGAAAACCAAAATATACGTGTTTTTTATTTTTAAAGGAGATTCCAAATACCAATTTTTACGTCTATACACTTTTACGTTTTTGAGATATAGATATCCTCATTTTAAAAATTCACCCCCCTTTTCACCCCCTTAGCCACAGAATATCCAAAAATCCTCCCTTAGGGAGCACCTACATGTTAATGTATGTATCCCCAAAATTTCATTTCTTTATGTCCAGTAGTTTTCGCTCGGCGATGATGAGTCAGTCAGTCAGTCAGTCAGTCAGTCAGTCAGGACAAGTTATTCACCCCGTTAGGTTTACTGCGGTCACAAAATCAACTCAGTGTTTCGCCAGCGCGTCAGGTTCAAATGATCTAGAAGGCACACGTATGCCTTCCAGTGTTAAATACGAATATAATATTAAGGCATCTTATCATGCTGAAGCAGTAAATATCAAGATATCCGGTTGTGTTGCCTGAGCGCACCGGCAGGACAGGCGTTTTCAGGACGGAATGAATATTGCAGGTTGCATAAAACTACATTGAAAGGGGCGGCTGAATCACACGGTACCTATATATTTTTTACAATCTGCTTTACGTCACACTGACACAGATAGGTCTTATGGCGATGATGGGATAGGGAAGCACCAGAAATGAGAAGGAAGCGACCGTGGCCTTAATTAAGGTACAGCCCCCAGCATTTATCTGGTGTGAAAATTGAAAACCATAGAAAACCATCTCAGGGTTGCTGACAGTGGGGTTCAAACCTGCTATCTCCCGAATGGAAGCTAATAGATACGAGACCCAAACCTCACAGTCACTTTCTCCGTAACATACGATATACATTGGGCGCCAGGAAGATAGACTTTCAAATTGAAATAAATACAAATAAAATAAATCAGTCACAAATGAACTTATGAGATTCCATATCGTGTCCGATGCTTCTGGAATCCAGCGACAAGACCTTACCTCACCTTACCCACACCTAGAAACGTAAATTTAAGGATAGGTAAACTGTAAAATAAGCACATCAAGACAGTGACATGTGAACAGTACTATTCATAAAACACTATACGAAAAAATTAAATAACCTATTAACATCAAATAATTAAAATGAGGTTAACGTTGAGGTTGATCATAAATTCATGTACTCTTCATTTTAGAATGACACCCAACTAAACTGGGCCTTTACTCACTGGCTGCAGTAATTCATATCCCGCAATTCGGCGATTTCGTTATTCAAAATGTTGAGCTGAAGTTTCAACATACAGTTAGTAGCACGTATTACTGTGAAGCTAAGCGCCTTTTTTTTAAAAAAATCTTCAACACCCACTACGTTTTGAGACTTCCTAATGCAACATTAGCCAATTGTTATATTCGCCGTTAAATATGTGTTGTATAACTTACTTTTCCTATTTGCTACTGCTTTAACGTCGCACTAACACATCCAAGGCCTTTGGCGTCGCAAGGATGGGAAATGGCTAGGATTGGGAATGTAGCAACCTTGGTGTAAAATGGGAAACCACAGAAAACCATCTCCATGCCTGCCGACGGTGGGATTCGAAACCACTATCTCCCGAACGCAAGCACACAGCTGCGCGACCTTAACCGCACGACCAAATCGGTCGCTCGGAATAACTTACTCAGGTATTTCCAGATTATAAGGAAGTTGGTCTGATGTGGCTACCTGGTTCTGGGATACGTCGCACACGAGAAGAGGAAACTTCAGAGGATGGAAACTCGATATGCCCAGCATACACAAGACCGCTAGTCACTTGAAAAAGATGATTCGCTGACGCTCCCTTGACGTTAGGGATTGAAATATATCACGACCCGTTAACGTTCCTTACAAGCTACAGGAGCGTCTTAGCTTCTTATACACGTTTACAACTAAAGCCACATTAACACAGTTTTCCAAGTTTTTCAAGCCAAGATTAGCTAGGACCACAACACTTCAACGATGTCGAAAACTTTATCTGACACACGCTTAAACAGCATTTTCTGACCACTTACTACACCTCAAGCTGCAGTAGCCTACATCACTCTCAATATTACAACATCAATGTTAAAAGCAACTTCTACATACATCAAATACAACTAAACGTAATAAAATAGCATAATGATCGATATCATTAGGTCATTTTGCTATTGATTAACAATGGTTTACTTGAAAGGGCCGGTCTGAGTGGCTCAGAGTTGAGGCGCTGGCCTTCTGACCCCAACTTGGCAGGTTAGATCCTGGCTCAGTTTGATGGTACTTGAAGGTGCCCAAATACGTCAGACTTCTGACGGTAGATTTACTGGCACTTAACCCTCAACTGGTATCATCTACGTTTGTAACGTAACAGGTATCATACGTCTGTCAGACTCCAGATATTTACTTTTAAATTAAACAATTTGTTCTTATTTTGTTGTTATTTACTCAACTTAATACCTTTAAATATATGTTTGCAAACGTCAGTGCAAAAAGTAGAAGAAAAAAATTATAAACCCAGAAAAAAATAATAAAATATTAGAATGATGCTCCAAAAATGTGGACGCTTCTGCTTTTCTTAAAAATCTAGAAAATATGATTATTACGATTATTTCGCTGATATATCAGTATTATACAAAGACCATACAAACAAATAAAACATATAATTACTGGAAAACTCAAAACATAAATTTCAATTTTAAGGTTCAAGGTCACTGTTTGTTAGAAAGCACAATTTTCCTTATCACAGGATATATTACTTTATTAATATTTTTTGGCGCACTCCAAGCAGATCGGTTTTCCGCACTTATGGCACTGGTACTTCGTTCTTCTTTTCAGTTGAGGATAGCAAAAGTAGCACGTTTTACGAACCTCGAAGAATTCAGGTTCCTCTTGTTCGTCATCAATCTGATGAATCCTCCTCATCCAGAATGTCAGTTCACGTGGAATTTTCTTCACCTCAGTAAACTTCCGATGCATTTGAGGATAGACCAGTGACTTGGCAAGTGTTTTCATAAAATCAAGCCTAGCCATTATCTCAATAAACACTCAATACAGAATAACGTAATTCGCGAACAATAGTCACGGAACTGGTATCATACGTCTGTCAGACGGCGCGATAAGTTTAATACGCACTTATTCAAGGTGAAACAAAGCGAACGGTACATCACCTTCCCTGCAGGGAAACAACATTCCAACTGAGAGGTACACAAGGGAAGAAAGCAGTAGGCTGAGGATAGGAGATGGGATGGCCTTGGGAAAATTTTCGGCCGTCTTACAGACGTATGATACCAGTTGAGGGTTAAAAGAACTCCTGCGGGACAACATTCTGGCGTCTCGGCGTCTCCGAAAAACCGTAAATGTAGTTGGTGGGACGTAAAAGCCAATAACATTAAATTTATTTGAAAGTGATATTATCTGATTGGTGGGACAACGTGGGTTAAGGTGCTCAAATACGACAGCCTCGTGTCGGTAGACTTGCTGGCAAGTAAAATAACTTTTGCGGGGAAATATTCTGACACCTTGGCAGCTTCTAAAATCATTGGTTAATGAGACATAAATGTTAGGTCTAGCGCGATATTTCATGGTTGTAATGACTGAGGAAATTGTGAATAAATGGAATGGGTGCGAATGAAAACAATTTGGTTTTGCTTCATTTAAGGAATTTGACATTATGGTCAACAGTATTGTTGATGATGATGATGATGATGATGCTTGTTGTTTAGAGGGGCCTAACATCTAGGTCATCGGTCCCTAATGGTACAAAATGAGACGAAATGCAATGACAATTTAAAAGTACAAAATTCATCCACTGACCAGAATTCAAAACGTGATGATGAAGAATGAATGAATGAATATGAATTTAAAACAATCAGCGGATCCGACACGCAATGCCTCACCTGACCACAAACAATATTACGGACAAAGCGACTGTTTCCAAAGCACAATCCTGAATCTACGATGCTTGTTATCTAAAGGAGTTCAATACCTATGTCAACGGTCCCACATAATGGCACTTAACGCTAGTAAAGGAGAACCATGGTATTTCTCAGGTTGCGGTACTAATCAAAGGTAGCGTAAACTCACGGTGTTCCAAACATTATGGTACTACTCACAAGTATTGTACGTCGTACAGGTAACGCAGACCTCTGGTGTTTCTCACATAATGGCGAATCTCATAGGCAACTCAAACCCACAGTGTTCCTCACCTAGGTGTACTAATCACAGGTACCGGAAACCCACAGTGAACCCCGCTCTCTGCTGCTACGAATCACAAAACTATTGAGTACCGAACAGAGTGGTACTACTCGCAAGTAAAGGCGACCCATGGTGTTCCCTGCATGATGGTACTAATCACAAGTAGTTTCGTGGTTCTGATGCAATCATCCCTTGGTCACCCCTTTTAGTCTCTTCTTACGACAGGCAGGGGATACCGTGGGTGTATTCTTCGTCTGCGTCCCCCATTCACAGGGGGTAGACAAAGAGTTAAAAGAAGAAAAACGTAGGGATCCGTCACTTCGAAAAATGAAGTAACGGACGGAGAAAGCCAAGGGCCACGAAGGGCGTGAAAATGAAAGACTCCCTAGGCCTTGAATGCTCTAATACCATCGGGCTAGGAAAAGAACAAGATTTGACCAAGAGAGGTCGGGCAGGGTAGATGAAACTGAGGAGCCTGGCACAAGTAAGTGGAAGCAATGCTAGGACTCAGCTAAGGACCCCGTGGTCGCCAACCCACGCTGCCAAGTTGAGAGTCCCTGGGGCCCCTTTTACTCGCCTCTTACGACAGGCAGGGGATACCGTGCGTGTATTCTTCATCTGCGTCCCCCACCCACAGGGGTTCAACTGTATTGTGTACTTAGGAATATTAATTGTGTTTTATAATTTTAATGACTGTTATATTTGTACCGGGCGAGTTGGTCGTGTGGTTAGGGGCTCGCGGCTGTGGGCTTGCATCCCTTCGTCGCCATAAGACCTATCTGTGTCAGTGGGACGTAAAACAAATAGCAAAAAAAAATGTTATATTTGTTTGGGGATGCGACATTGTTACTTTCCACCAAAGCGACTGCAGATCATATCTTGGTCAATCCATGTGAAATTTTTGAAACGAAAAGTCATGTTCCTGTGGTTCGTTTCCCACGTAAAACTGGAGGTCCCGTGGCTATCAATCAATCAATCAATCAATCAATCAATCAATCAATCAATCAATCAATCAATCAATCAATCAATCAATCAATCAATCAATCAATCAATCAATCAATCAATCAATCAATCAATCAATCAATCAATCAATCAATCAATCAATCAATCAATCAATCAATCAATCACCACTGATCTGCATTTAGGACTGTCGCCTAGGTGGCTGATTCCCTATCAGTCGTTTTCTTAATTAATTGCAAAGGATTTGCTAATTTATTGAACGTCTCCCTTGGTAAGTTATTCCAGCCCCTAACTCCTCTTCCTATAAACGAATATATGCCCTAATTTGTCCTCTTGAATTCCAACTTTATCTTCATATTGTGATCTATCTCACTTGTAAAAACACCCCTCCGGCGGTGCGACGTAAAGCCCCTAGCAAAAAAAACAACACCCCTCAAACTTGTTCTATACTAATGACATTCCAAGCCATATCTCCACTGACAGCTCTGAACATAGGCTACCACTTTGTCGAGCAGCTCGTCTCCTTTCTCCTAAGTCTTCCCAGCGCAAACTTTTCAATATTTTCGTAGCGATACTCTTTTTTTCAGAAATCATCCAGAACATATCGAGCTGCTTTTCTTAGGATATTTTCCAGTTCTTGAACCAAAAAGTCGTCGGGAAGGGCATCTGACCGTAAAAGTAGGCTCTATGTAGTTAGGCCCCTCCATGAGGTTAGGCGTGCTCTCTTACGAGAATCCTCATTGCCCTACTATTCATGATGGTGTCGGCAAAATCCGCGAATCCCCATTGCCCTACTATTCATGATGGCGTCGGGAAGGGCATCAGGCCTTAAAAGTGAGGTTAGACCCTCTGAGATGGCGACTGTGAGGTTAGGCTTGCTCTCTTATGCAAAATCCGCGAATCCCCATTGCACTACTACCGTACTAGAGGTCAATGACCTCGGGTGCTGCCTCAGCACAAAAAATGCTGACGCAAGTGATTTAGAACATACATTGGCCTACAACCAGCCTTATTGACCATAAGGAGAATTGTCAAGTTATTTGGTGTTCATAAAACTAAATTATAAGGATCTGTAGTTTATATGCGTTATTTGGGTTGCCTGTCTCCGAACAAATAAGGGGCGGGTGAACCACACACAGGGTGGTCGGAAACAACTTGAACCGGGTATATCAACGTTAGAGGGTTGGTCATACTGATAAATAATTTGAAAGAAATAATTCGATGCCTCGTGCCGTTGCCATTTCATCAGCTGCTGAATTTGGCCAATCAGATCGCTTCGCGGTGAATTCAAATGGGCTTTGCCCGGCCTAAGAGCCCAGGGGGAGGAGTTTGAATACAGACTTCCGAGCTGCAAGTACGCCATGGTTACATTGGATGAAACCAACGATGTGTTTGATGCATGGCTCTCAAGCTGCTCTTAAGTTACGTGCAGATCTAGCAACAGCGCCGCGGAAAGGACATTTGAATTCACCCGCGAAGCGATCTGATTAGCTAATGACATGACAACGGTGCGAGGTATCTAATGATTTCTTCTTCTTCTTCTTCTTCTTCTTCTTGCATTCCGGCCTTCTAAGGACCACGATACAATTTCAATTCTTCCTCCTTAGTTCTTTCCTTTTCTTCCAGTATTCTTTCATTGTTTCACTGTGCTTCTTTTTCCTGTCTTCAGTCCACTTTGTGCCTGTTTTCTTTTCCTCCCTCCCTTGGAATCCTTCCATTTGTAAGACTTTCTTCCTAAAAATCTTTCTTTCCAATAATTCTTCTTCTCGTATGTTGTTCCTTTCCAGGTCTTTCTTGACTTCTTGAATCCAGGTGGTAGTTGATTTCTTTTCCCTTTTCTTTTTATATATATTTTAATGGTTACAGTAAGAACTGTATTATGTTGTCTGATTCACAGATATAATTCTACATTAGAATACATTCATAATGAGGGGCAATTGAATATCCGGGAAATACGTATTTTAAAGAAACCAAGTTAGAATGAACAGACTTCTCAGATGCATTCAAGTTTGCACTTTTACGTAACTGTTGATATTTTGATCATAACCTCAGGACCCTTAGTTTTACCTTGAATGCGAATCGCAGACGTGTCACATACAACTGTAGGAAGTAGTACGAATGAACAACTACAGAAGAAATGCTGTATTATGATCAGGGCCCTACGACCCCAAAGTGACCTTCACGGCTGACAGGACTGCTCATTCATCCCCGCTACTGCTAGGCTAAGGGTTGTCCACGGATTAGCATCGAAACCAGTTTGAAAAACAATCATTATCTTGAATATTCATATAAGCTATATCCAGTGCTTATAGTATGTTAAAGTTGATCGCAAGTGCGAGCTCACTGCACTGCCAAAAGAAGAAAGTAGCTGGACAAACATCAAGTGCACACAGTTTTCAGTAGAAACGAAGGAAGTTCCAGGCATATTCACTTTCTGCAATAAACACATAGGCCTACCTTTCATGCTTATTCCACTGTATTTCTTATACTGTAATTTTTATTACGGTAGAT
Source organism: Anabrus simplex (assembly GCF_040414725.1). Lineage (NCBI taxonomy): Eukaryota > Metazoa > Arthropoda > Insecta > Orthoptera > Tettigoniidae > Anabrus > Anabrus simplex. The sequence goes on along the minus strand of NC_090266.1, from coordinate 137,310,301 downwards.
GTTATCTTTCTCTTCCAGGACGTTTGTCCACAACTGTCTCGGCCACTCGTATTCCGTCCACTTTTTTACGTCCACCGATTTTAGGTCTACGTGTACGATTTAGTCCATGTCAAGTTCGTCCACATGAATATCTAGTCCATGGGTGCTCGACCAGAATAAAGCATTTCGTCCATATTTTCCCCGTCTAATGTCAATAGGTCCACTCATTTCGTTGACTCCAAATTCATGCATTTTCTCGTATCCCAATTTGTCCATATCTTTCTATTTTATAATAATAGTATAAACAAAAATATGCTTAGTTGTGGCTTACTCGTAGATAAGAATGATATTCTTGGTAGATTTCAAGTAAGCTGTACTGGGTAGCTCAGGCGGTACAGCGCTGGCCTTCTGATTTCAAATTGGCGGTTTCGATCCCGGCCTAGTTCGTTGGTATTTGGAGCTGTTCAAACACGTCAGCCTCGTGCCGGTAGATTCACCGTAAACATAGTTAGTGGGACGAAAAACCAATAACATTACTAGATTCGACTACATGCCTAACGTTTCAATCCACTAGCTATCCAAAAATAGATATAATCTATTCATTTTCCAAGGAACATCCTACCACTCCTTAGAAATGTAACAATTGTGGCCTAGTGCATTTAAAACCCTGTATAAATTTGGCATTCAAATTAATAAATGTAATGTTTGTGGGTTATTGTAGTCACGTCCTAGTTCGTGAACCATGGGCAACGGCTGAGTGACCTAGTAAGTGGTCCTGAGAGTCGGGATACCAGTTGCTATGGAATGGGAGTGGGCATCTCGGACATATTCTGAGTCGTGGCCCTCCTTGTGCTCAGGCGGCTAGGACTATACAATTCATCGGTGGTCCCTAACCCGTTAGAGGAGAGATCCTCACTTGGACTATGTGCAAGTAGGGTAGCATCCTGCTTCATGAATTTGCCGAGCTCAGAACACTTTAAGCAAGCCTCGGACCTATAGGAGTAATGGAGTCCCACTCCCATTTGATAGGCGAGGGACTCCTTGGAAACAACTTAGCGAACGAAATGGAATTCGATGGGAAGCTATCAATATTAATGGGGCTTATGGAAGAAAGAAGGTAGAACTGGCTGAGTCACCAAAGAGGATGCATCTGGATGTGCTAGGAGTAAGTGATATTCGGGTAAGGGGAGATAATGAGGAAGAGATAGGAGATTATGAAGTGTACTTGACGGGTGTTAGAAAGGGAAGGGCAGAGTCTGGGGTAGGGCTCTTTATCAGGAATACCATTGCACGCAACATAGTTTGTGTTAGGCACGTAAATGAGTGAATGATGTGGGTAGATTTGTCAGTTGGAGGAATTAGGACAAGAATTGTGTCCGTGTATTCACCATGTGAGGGTGCAGATGAGGATGAAGTTGACAAGTTTTATTAAGCATTGAGTGACATCGTGGTCAGGGTCAACAGCAAGGATAGGTAGTGCTAATGGGTGATTTCAATGCGAGAGTTGGGAATAGAACTGAAGGATACGAAAGGGTGATTTGTAACTGTGGGGAAGATAGGGAAGCTAATGGGAATGGGAAGCGTTTGCTGGACTTCTGTGCTAGTATGGGTTTAGCTGTTACGAATACATTCTTCAAGCATAAGGCCATTCACCGCTACACATGGGAGGCTAGGGGTACCAGATCCATAATAGACTATATCTTAACAGACTTTGAATTCAGGAAATCTGTTAGGAATGTACGAGTTTTTCGCGGATTTTTCGATGATACAGACCACTATCTGATCTGTAGTGAACTAAGTATCTCTAGGCCTAGGGTAGAGAAAGTGAAATCTGTCTGCAAACGAATAAGGGTAGAAAATCTCCAGGACGAGGAAATTAGACAGAAGTATATGGATATGATTAGTGAGAAGTTTCGAACAGTAGACAGTAAGCAGGTTCAGGATATAGAAAGTGAATGGGTGGCATACAGGGATGCTGTAGTAGAAACAGCAAGGGAATGCCTAGGAACAACTGTGTGTAAAGATGGAAAAAGGCGAACATCTTGGTGGAATGATGAAGTGAGAGCAGGCTGTAAACGTAAAAAGAAGGCTTATCAGAAATGGCTCCAAACAAGAGCCGAGGCAGACAGGGATTTGTACGTAGATGAAAGAAACAGAACGAAACAAATAGTTGTTGAATCCAAAAAGATGTCATGGGAAGATTTTGGTAATAACCTGGAAGGGCTAGGTCAAGCAGCAGGGAAACCTTTCTGGACAGTAATAAAGAATCTTAGGAAGGGAGGGAAAAAGGAAATGAACAGTGTTTTGAGTAATTCAGGTGAACTCATAACAGATCCCAGGGAATCACTGGAGAGGTGGAGGGAATATTTTGAACATCTTCTCAATGTAAAAGGAAATCATCATGGTGTGTTTCAAACAGCCAAGCTCATGGGGAGGAGGAAAATGATGTTGGTGAAATTATGCTTGAGGAAGTGGAAAGGATGGTAAATAAACTCCATTGTCATAAGGCAGCAGGAATAGATGAAATTAGACCTGAGATGGTGAAGTATAGTGGGAAGGCAGGGATGAAATGGCTTCATAGAGTAGTAAAATTAGCGTGGAGTGTTGGTAAGGTACCTTCAGATTGGACAAAAGCAGTAATTACACCTATCTATAAGCAAGGGAACAGGAAGGATTGCAACAACTATCGAGGTATCTCATTGATTAGTATACCAGGCAAAGTATTCACTGGCACCTTGGAAGGGAGGGTGCGATCAGTCGTTGAGAGGAAGTTGGATGAAAACCAGTGTGGTTTCAGACCACAGAGAGGCTGTCAGGATCAGATTTTCAGTATGCGCCAGGTAATTGAAAAATGCTACGAGAGGAATAGGCAGTTGTGTTTATGTTTCGTAGATCTAGAGAGAGCATATGACAGGGTACCGAGGGAAAAGAAATATAGCAATCGATAAACTGGAAAAGCTCACTGGGAAAAATTACCTCACGAGGATTTTAAGGAACATTCTGACCAAAAATTTCATACAAATAGATGACAATGTTGATATATCAGATCCAATAGAACAAACAAACGGAGTTTTGCAAGGTGATCCGCTTAGTCCGCTTCTATTTAACATAGTAACTGCGGACATAACTCAGAGCATTAGAACAGAAAAGGTCAAATTGTACTCATACGCGGACGACATGGTGCTTGTATCCACTGAGTTAGCAAATCTCCAGGAGGCTTTCCACAAACTTACAGTATGGGCAACCGAGGACGAACTTCAATTAAATGAAAATAAAACTGTGTCAATGACTTTCAGGAAAGGTGGCAAACCGGCAGCTAGCGATGTTATAATTTATAAAAGAGACGCACTATCGATCGTAACACATTACAAATATTTGGGAATCACATTGCAGACTCACGGAAATGTATACAGTATCCATGTTCGGGAGAGAGTTATCACCGCTTTATCAACTATGAACAGTATACGTAATTTACGGAAGTTATCATTAAATACCGCGTTAAAAATTTTCAAGTTAAAAATCACTCCAGTAGTGACATAAGGTTTGACTTTAATTTGGGGCCAATTAAGAAAGAAGAATCTGAAGGAAATCGAAAAATTAAAAGCAAGATTCCTGAAGAAGGCCTTGTGTATTTCAAAGTATCCACCCTCACGTCTGGCATATGTTCTCGCCAGAGAATCCTTCTACATTGTGGATTTAAGATACGACCTATGCCTGCCATCAACAGAAGCATACCAGAGTCTACTCCGTGAACTGCAAGGAAAAAGAGAAGAAATATTTCCTGAATTTTACGCTACAGATGCTATGGTCAACAGAGAATGGATAAAAGCCAATTACGCAGTGAGACACTTCATGACGCGTTTTGCTGTTCATGGTTGTCACCACGGTATCTGCACGAGAGACATCTACTACCAACCGGATGAACTATGCGCGTGCAAACTTTGTGATAACCCATGTGACAGATATCACTTAATGACATGTAAGCGCAGAGAAATATCTCTGACAAAATTCTGTGAAAATGCTTAAGAGTATGTCCTCTAATTATGCACATTGTACGAAATTAAATTAAGATGTTCACTATACTGGGGGACTATGGAATTAAAGGTAGATTATTAAAATCAATCAAGGCATTTATGTTGACAATTGGGCTTCAGTGAGAATCGATGATAGAACGAGTTCTTGGTTCAGGGTACTTACAGGAGTTAGACAAGGCTGTAATCTTTCACCTTTGCTGTTTGTAGTTTACATGGATCATCTGCTGAAAGGTATAAAATGGCAGGGAGGAATTCAGTTAGGTGGAAATGTAGTAAGCAGTTTGGACTATGCTGACGACTTGGTCTTAATGGCAGACTGTGCCGAAAGCCTGCAGTCTAATATCTTGGAACTTGAAAATAGGTGCAATGAGTATGGTATGAAAATTAGCCTCTCGAAGACTAAATTGATGTCAGTAGGTAAGAAATTCAACAGAATTGAATGTCAGATTGGTGATACAAAGCTAGAACAGGTCGATAATTTCAAGTATTTAGGTTGTGTGTTCTCCCAGGATGGTAATATAGTAAGTGAGATTGAATCAAGGTGTCCTAAAGCTAATGCAGTGAGCTCGCACTTGCGATCAGCAGTATTCTGTAAGAAGGAAGTCAGCTCCCAGACGAAACTATCTTTACAGCGGTCTATTTTCAGACCAACTTTGCCTTACAGGAGCGAAAGCTGCGTGGACTCAGGATATCTTATTCATAAGTTAGAAGTAACAGACATGAAAGTAGCAGGAATGATTGCTGGTACAAATAGGTGGGAACAATGGCAGGAATGTACTCGGAATGAGGAGATAAAGGCTAATTTAGGAATGAACTCGATGGATGAAGCTGTTCGCATAAACCGGCTTCGGTAGTGGGGTCATGTGAGGCGAATGGAGGAGGATAGGTTACCTAGGAGAATAATGGACTCTGCTATGGAGGGTAAGAGAGGTAGAGGGAGACCAAGACGACGATGGTTAGACTCGGTTTCTAACGATTTAAAGAAAAGAGGTATAGAACTGAATGAGGCCACAACACTAGTTGCAAATCGAGGATTGTGGCGACGTTTAGTAAATTCTCAGAGGCTTGCAGACTGAACGCTGAAAGGCATAACAGTCTATATATGTATGTATGTATGTATGCATGTAATAAAATTATAGCCTGGTCCGTTTCAAACTTTTGATAAATTATCCTGTCAAATATTCTCGATATTGTTTGAAAACAATTGTGCAAATGTTGACAGACTACATAATTAAACAATGGACAAAAACGGACGAAAATATTGAAGTTGGAAGATAAAGTGTGTAGGCGAAATATGGGAGAGGACGAAAGGTGTAATGCACGAAGGCGGTAGGTGGAGGCAATGGATAGTGGACTCACTGTCTTAGGACAAAACGTCTGGGGAACTTTCAGGAGTGAACGATAAGGTTTCAGCTAAAGATTACTTGTCCCGTAAAACATCACTTTCGAGGAAAAGTGGACATATTCCTCTTCCACACTTAGCAATTCATACACTGCATAGCAGTTATCATTGTATTTTCCCTTCATTATATCTGTCTATTGTATCTTAAATGAATCTTACATTGATGTACCTGATCGCTGTAACAACATGCAACGTATCATAGTTACAAACTCATACGCTCGAGGTATAAGCCAAACATCCTTATCTATATGAATGAATTCATGGATGAAAGATAAAAATATAAAGACAAAATAAATTAGGAGATGATAAGTCTATCGGACTTGCTGCTGTTTGAGTCATTACTCAAAATACTGATTTCATACAGCGCTCCTGATAACTTGTGGTGACCTTTTCATTTCAGCTTAAGAACTGCAGCCTACATAAACTCTAATCTGTTTGTCATATTCATGCCTTGGCCTCCCTACGACACGTCTCAAAACCAACTGGACGAGCTCTCAGTGTCTCAAGACGTGTTCCATAAATCTATACCTACTCGACAACTTGATTCAGTATCTCTTCATTCATGATACGGTCTACCCATCTAACTTTCTTCTGTGACACCACACTTCACAGGCTTTCTATTCTCATTCTTTCTACACCAATAACTCTCAAAATTAATCACTAAAAATGAAGTCCAGTGAAACAAAAGAAAGAACGACGATAAACATAAAAATATAATTTATATCATAAGTGCCTTTGCAGGCACTGTGTCTTCTTGTATATGCCAGAACAAATTTCGTACTTTCATTGACATGTCTCATTTTCATCCTTCACTTGGACTACATGAAAATGACTGAGGTATGGGCGATGCCAGTAATTTCATTCATTATGCCGCCAAGAAATCCAAAAAACACGCAATAATATTGACACAGTATAACAGTCTCCTCAAACAGCTCGTTATGAAAAGTAATTCTCTTATCTTCTTATTTATTTCTGAATCTTTCTGTAAATTCCCAAGGCTTTAGGATGATTTGATGAGATACTTTAGGTTTTTATGTTTTGGCATTGGGGTTCCAAGGAGCCATACAGCCAGCAATCCACAATCATACATAATTACACAATGATAGATAGAGCTAACAAAATTGAAAAACATTAAAACACACATAAAAAAAGACAATTCCTTGGGAGAAACAACTTGCTATCCACTGATCAAATTGAAGTCTTCTGTCATAAACAATCCTTGCAACGTTCTGGAAATATTAAACAAAAAATAACAAGTCTTACAAAATTGATTTACAAATGTAGATTAGAGCACAATCGTGTACAATTGAGAAGTATCTGCTCTAAAGGTGATAGGTTATTTCCTCCTTAAGAATGTTGTTGGAAAAGCGCAAGAAACATAAGATAAAATTCACATGGAACTTACCCATGATCGGATTTGGCACAAATTTAAGGAATTACATCTTTCTGGTCTGGATTGCTCACGGCATTCAACTACTGTATTGCATGTGGATGAAATACCGATTTACCTTTTGAACAGGCGCTTAAAAATATTTGATTTTACCAGTGTAAATTAGAGTCTTACGAAAGAAGCAATGACATTATAAATCTGAAGGTTGTATGAGGAAAGTGAACACTGAATATTAACTGGGAATTGGAATTCCAGCACAACGAAACTGTTAAAAAGATCGCCGTTGTTCTCTATGGAGGTCACATGCAAAGAAAATGTAATTTACGTCTTGAACTGGCTGATTGTCGCATGTATAGTAGAATGATTCAACAACTCCAATGCGACGTAAGTAGCTTCCAAAGCTTTCATGATTGAGACGCATACGTATGGTAGAAGTTATGTATCTCCTGTCGGCTTTCCACTTGGAGATCCAGGGTTTTAGTGGTATGTCTGGTTGATGTGAAGCATACAGCTGTCCTTTACGTATTTCTTTGTATTATTCTCCAAAATTGACACCATTCTTCTCAAGGAGAAATGATGAAGCAGTGTAAATAAATCTCTGTATGGCATGGAAAGGTGCACCTGTTATTGCATATTTAGCAAGTTGGTCGACTGCGTTGCGGTGGATAATGCCTACACGTTCTTTAATCCAAATCAAATGAATGCCTGTACCTGAAGATAGCGCTTCCCGCACAATTTTCCAAATTTAATAAATGTTTCTATGAGATTTCAAAGTCCAATGTGGTGTTTGTAAGGACTTTAGGGTTGTAAACAATCTACACAGTGTAATGATATAGTAGTCTTAAGACATGATTTTGACGTTTTTGCTCGGCATAAACTGAAAAATTCTTGATCGTAGAAGCCTTAATAGAGCCTTTAATCTGCCTCAGTAAGCTGCTTTACTCTAACAGTTGACAGTCGGGGAGCAAATATCATTTCAGTTGGTTGGGGACACATGAGGAATGCTTATTTCTAAGGTCTACCAGGGGAGCTATGAGTAGCCTACCTCCATATGTTAGCAAAGTCGGCATTATTCACCTCGCTTAAGAGGATACCTTGTAGGAGGCTTACAGTTCAGTTTGTGTTCCTAAGACACTTTGTCTGATGCCAATGATCACACCCCCTGTACAGTGTGAAAAAATTAAAAGTAAAGTGTGTACATTTGTCGTTTTTTTCTATTACAGGTTAACGATGAGGTACCTATGAGTTCGCGGCAGTGTCATCCGTCTTGAGACAGGTACGTCCTATTCAGAACAATGTGATAACATCTATCTTGTATTTTAATGAAAGTAGGAAGGCGGAGATATAAGATGGTGCTGGAGTATAACAAGGAAATAATATCAAGTTGTTGCAAAGATAATGCAGTGAGCTCCGAGTTGCGATCAACCATAGGCCTACTCTTTAAAAAGACGCAATCACCTTCAAATCGCTCTTTCTTACAGACCGAATTTGCAGTGCGAGCGAGAATTCTGGGCGGATTCAAAATATATTTTTCATAAACTACTGTAGAATTAACACACATTGATTGTTACAGAGAGATGGGAATAATGGCAGGAGGATGCTTGGAATTAGGAAATAGAGACAGAACGTTGAAAGACGTAACAGTCTATAATGGTGATGTATATACCTATTTAAAACGTGGTACGGAATTTAAACAAACAGCATTAATTGACGTTCTTTGAAACCCAGTGGCTTCGCGCCACCTGGTAAGTTAGAGGCAGTTTAGCTGGTAGGCCTACAATAATAACGCAATACTATTTAGTTGATCAGCCCAGCATAGTAAGCATGTCCTGTGAAACTCTGACACCTAATACGTCTCTTTCATGGTGCTCGAATATTTATAAACAGTAGTGAACAAATTTGGTTGTCAGTGGCGAATGTTCAAATAAGCCTTTGTCAAGTAAAACGCTAAAACAAAGTTGCGTTTAATCGTTTCTAAATCAGATCAAGTCGAAGATATTACAAACGAGATTTTAGTTGATACATTTTGTGTGCAATTTAAAGCAATAGATGGATGGCTTAAAGCATGAATAACTTACTAATCTTAGTTGGCTCTCTCTGGCGCAAATTATTCTGCAAGTTGTCATAGCCTACTCAACGTTTATGCTGTTGTAAGAAAAACAACTATGAGGAAAACCAGGTACAAGGAAAAGAAATGTGTCGTTACATTTCTTTTTTTTAATACTGGGATGTAACTTAGTTGTTTGGGATCTCATTACCTGTGCTCAGTCCAGTCGCCATCGCCTGACCTTCAAGCGTGTTCAAATGCAAAATACATTTCGTCGTACCGGGAGAGTTGGCCGTGCGGTTAGGGGCGCACAGCTGTGACCTTGCATCCGGGAGATAGTGGGTTCGAACCCCACTCTCGGCAGCCCTAAAGATGGTATTCCGTGGTTTCCCATTTTCACACCAGGCAAATACTGGGACTGTACCTTAATTAAGGCCACGACCGCTTCCTTCCCATTCCTAGGCCTTTCCTATCCCATCGTCGTCATAAGACCTACCTGTGTCGTTGCGCTTATACCAACCGCTATGTTATATATTTCAGCTTTGAACTCAACAGAACCGTTCTGCCATCTAAGGTTCAGTATTGCATGAACTAGATCAACGAATTTTGGTTTTAAGTGATACGTGTGCTGCGGGTCAGTATTTCTCTGACAATATTTTCTCTTACGGTATTTAGAGGCACAACTATGATTTGTCTGCTGTTTACCACTCAGTAAGATAACATCTTCTTGAAGAAAATACCAGTAATCAGGCGTGTTTCAAGACTAAGGGGCCTTAAATGTATATTATTATTTTTACCACCACCCTACCGTTACACTGATTCAAGCAAGACTTCAGTGACAGTGGTAGAAGAAAGAACTAGCACTTAGAAAGGTAGCGGCCATGGCTTTAATTTAAGTACAATCCCAGCATTTGATTCGAGAGAAAATAGGGAATTATGGAACACCAATTTCTGGGCTGCTGTCGATGAGAGTCGAACCCATCATATTCAGAATATAAGCTTACAGCTAGACGTTTTGTACTGTGTAGGTTATTCGCTTGGTATTATAATCTTCTTCTTCTTCTTCTTCTTCTTATTATTATTATTATTACTAACTTAGACCTATATGTTGATGTCTCTAAACAGAGCGAATGACTGGGCGGTTTCAGTCACGTAGCTGTCAGCTTGCATTCGTGAGCAGCATTGAATATGGTATTCCGTGGTTTCCCATTTTCACACCAGGTAAATGCTGGGGCTGTACCTCAATTAAGTCCTCGGCCACTTCCTTCCCACTTCTAACCCTTTCCTCTCCCATCGTCGCCATAAAACCCAAAGAATAAAATAATATTTAATGATGAATAAATAGTGTTCAAGATAGATAGAAAGAGAGAGAGAGAGAGAGAGAGAGAGAGAGAGAGAGAGCAATAAAGCGACGGTGACTTTTTAATATTTTCTATTTTATGTTCTTCTATGTACATCTTTACTACCGGTATGTAAGTTGAGTTTTGATCGGAGTCGATTTCTGTCAGGATTTTAGCACTACATTTACAACGCCATAGCAATACCAACACTTAGTACGGGTCTTTGACTGAATGGTCAACGTAATGTTCTTCGGTTCAAAGGGTCCCGGGTTCGATTGCCGGCCGGGCCACGTATTTTAACTGCGTTAGTTAATTACGGGACTGGCCGTATGTGTTCATCTTAATACATACCTTCATTTACATACAGAAATCACACTGCAAACCGCCACAGAAACATGCAATAGTCAATACGTCCCTACACATAGGGTTGGCGTCAGAAAAGGCATACGGCCGTAATACTTGGTCTAATCCGCGTACAATGCCGACCACAAGTAGAAGATGATATTATCAAAATTTGGAGGCATGTTTCGATATGAGCTCTTTGATAGTTCCCTTGTAAGGTAGGCATGAGGAAGGACTAGGAAGAAGTAATAGCCTAACAACATATTACCTTTGAATGCGAGACATGGAATCAGTGCGGGGTGTAACTCCTTCCCCACCTCCCAAGAACATTTCAACTCCTCTTTACTAATTGAAATATAAATTACTAATAATAATAATACATTGGCTTTACGTACCACTAACTACTTTTATTGTTTTCGGAGACACCGTGTTGCCAGAATTTCGTCCCGCAGGTGTTCGTTTACGTGCGGTAAATCTACCGACAGGAGGCTGAAGTAGGCTAACTGAGAACCTACAGGTAACATTGGACTGACGCAGGATCGAACTTACCAGTTGGGGCCCACAGAACACTTGTATCTTCTGAGCACTCAGTCTGGCTATATAATAAAATTATTACAAACATTCTAAATAACAGCAGCAACCAGTATTAATAATAATAATAATAATAATAATAATAATAATAATAATAATAATAATAATACCGGCAAATAACCAACCTCAAAAGAAAACTCCCTTCCCTTGACGAATATCTGGGTACGCCACTACTTGGTATACAGTAGGCTACTTTCAGAACACGTTTAATACGACTGGAGAAATATCATCAGCGCTGTCTTAGAATTCTTAGTGGAAAATGGCAGGCCCGTAGAACGAAAATCCGTGCCTCGGAAGAGGCGAATACAACGAACAGTAAGGCGATATTTATCAGGCATCAACTTCGGTGGACCAGCCACGTCGCCTGCAAGCCTAACACACACCTTCCAAACTAAGTGGTGTATTCTCACAAGGAACATTCGCGAAGTGCCTGGCGGGTATTTTACTCATATTTTGTAAAAAGACATAAATGAGCCACTAACACAAGTTTTAGCTCCCATACTGACCGGTTCAAATTCACTCCATCAACAAAATCTATGAACCCATACTTCTACCTTGCTAAAAATTGCAACTACAAGATGGAGTGCAACCATATATTTCATTGCAATCTCATCTCGCGTTCCGTGGCGTGGCAACTCACAGTGGAGAGGAGGTCGGAACATTTCGGCAGACCTCCGGTAATTAATAATGAAATTCTCGATAATAACCCTCATTGCGAGAGATTTCGACACTGGCATTAACAAAGAAATAAGTCATTAAGAATTTTGGAAATATCTGATAAAGGTAAAGTCCACAGGGTGGAAATGTATTTAATTAGGCCTGGAGAAAAGTTCGCATCCATACTGGCAGAGTAGAAACACGTGTGAAGGACATACAGTAAAAATACGCGGAAATTCTCCGGCGCGAAATTAATTAATTACGCCCGTTAAAGAAACAGGAAAAGTCGGTAAACAACACCAGCATGATTGGAAAATCAGGTGGAATCTCGGGAGTGAGTATCGAAGAAATTGGTCCAGAGGTCGTCAATTGGAATGTTTGCACCACAGTAGATAACGCCAACCAGAGGGCCCTCAGAAAAGGCTTAAATACCCCGTCCTCAACCAGGAGCGTCAGTCGTCATTCTATGTTCCTACGTCAGGCAACATTAAGAAAAAGACTTAAAGTGGGTGAAATAAACTTGTTGAATCTCTAAAGCTTGAGGGATGAATATTTTACCAAGTGGTAAATGGTGAACGAAGACAAAATAAGCTATTGAAACATTGTAGTTGATGTTCTGCCATGATTACTATTTTATGTAAGACCGTAGGTAACGGCAATTAAGTCTAACTGACAGTTGTATTTGATACCAGCGAAGTGCATTTTGTGAGAGCCAACCTCACGAACAGAATACATTCTGACACACGGTCAAGATAATACTTAACTCTTGGAAGTTGAATTCTATTCTGTATCTTTACGAGACGAAATATCGCCGACTCCCCGCTAGTAGGTTTACATCGCACCGACACAGATAGGTCTTATGGTGACGAGGGGATAGGAAAGGCCTAGGATTAGGAAGGAAGCGGCCATGGCCTTAATTAAGGTACAGCCCCAGCATTTGCCTGGTGTGAAAATGGGAAACCACGGAAAACCATCTTCAGGGCTGTCGACAGAGGGATTCGAACGCACTATTTCCTGAATGCAAGTTCACAGCCGCGCGCCCCTGACCGTACGGCCAACTCGCCCGGTAAATATCGCTGACTAGAAACATTGCGTGTGTGAAAAATGAATTTTATGAGAATGGTAGTTTAGCTTGAATATATTGAAGGGAAGTTGCTTCACTGGACAGTTCACGGTGATACCTGTGTCGAATGTTGACATAGTAGGTCAGTTGGCGCCTCACACGTGAGTTATACCGTGAATATCGTGATGGTAGTGATTACTGTTTTCAATGATGTTACTCGTCGCCATAAGACTTATCTGTGTCTGTGCAACGGAAGTAAGTAAGTAAGTAAGTAAGTAAGTAAGTAAGTAAGTAATATGTTTTATTTATCCTGGCAAAGTTAGGGATGTACTCCCTTTCTTACACTTAACCAGTCTTAACCTAGAACACTTAATAATAACTACTGATGACAATAATATGATAATATGGACAATAGTAACAGTAATACCATTAACAAAAGTAACCACACTAAAAAAAAAGATCATATCATCTATATAATATAAATCGTACGTAAAGTGCAGAATATAATTATGAATAATGAGTACTATAACAACTACTTAAGAAAAAGTTTAGAAAATATATACATTTCTACAGTGCACCGAAATATCGCCTTCAGTTGAGAGGTGAAGAGAAGGATTAGTAAGAAGTAGAAGAAGAGGAATAAGAAGAGTATCTGTGAAAGGAAGAGGGAAATGATGATGAAGAGGCGGTAGGAGTAGGTGTTTTCAGGTCATAATTTGATGATTCATGCATGTTTACCTAGTATTTCGACACAGGCATGTTTGAAAGGTAAGTTGCTGGACATGCTTCTGACGTCCACTGGTAAGAGATTCCATTGTCGGGCTGCGGTAACGGTGAATGATTTCGTGTAGATTGCTGTTCTGTGTACAGGAAGGGATAAGCACATGGTGCTGCAGGATCGGGTATTTTTGTTATGGTCTGTGGAGAGGAGCTTCATTCGATCACGGAGATAGGCTGGTTGAGAACTTTTAAGAATAGTATGCAAGAAGCAAAGAGTATGAAGTGTGCGTCGTTCTTGCAGGCGAAGCCACCCAAGCCGCGTGTAAGACGGTGTGACATGGTCAGCGTAACGAAGTCCACAGATAAATTTTACACAGGCATTCTGAGCACACTGTAATTTCCTTCCCCAGTCTACCCCCAGTCTAAAGTCAATAGCAGTGATATTACTTAATATCAAACGAGAGTTCGGTTTATTTTTATTTAGTGAACATCACTGCATGTGTTGAGGTTGTATTGAGGAATAGATTCAATTATTCGGACATGTCACTTAATTTCGATTTCACGCTTTATTGTAGGAAATGGGCACAGTAATATTTCCATGTTCGAGTTCAGTTTTTGTAGCGAATTTCACTTCATGTGTTAGAGTTTCAATGAGGATTAGTTTAGATATCCGGACGTTGTGTTAAAAGTTTCGATTTCGCCTGGCAATATGAATGATGTGTAGATACCATAGCGTTGGCTCAACGATAGATTTAGGATGCCGCGTGCATTATATAACTTTAGGATGAGTAGACACAGTAACGCTGACTAGGGCGTCTGTACATAGTCAACTCATAGGTTAGGCATTTTTTGCGAATCGACTTTCCAGTAGTGGATACGAATGTGAAGGATATTAGCAGGTCTATTCAGGCCATGTTCCGGCACAATTCTTACTAGTCAGAAGGTGCTCCCATAATAGCGTTGCATCCGAAATGGCACGTGCTAACCTGGCTAGTGGAGACTGATCCTTACTACTTAGCCCGCGTGTTCAAGTTCGATGAACTTTGTTTTCTATTTGTTTTTCTTTACTTCCAGATGTATTGTTCGGGTGTCCGGTACGTTATGATAGTACCGTGTGTTGACACTTAGTTGATTTATGTAGGATGTACACTAGAATGCGGTTTCGATTCGTGAGTTGTTAATATATTTTATTTTCATTTTTCGTTATTCACATTATTTATGTGTGACGTTGATCTACCGCTCACTAGTAGTTTGGTTTAATGGGACAAGTATAGGTAGACAGATTAATAATTGTAGTCGCAGTTATAGAAAATTGAGAAGATTTCCTTTTATTTGTGTTATATTGTGGACTGGTATTTTAACAAATTTAACGACGTAATTGTTTCATAACCGGAAAGTTGGTTTAGTAAGAACATTTTCAAGTGACTTATCACTTTTCTTTAACCTTAGTGTTTGTCATTCCGCCTAAATGTATAATGAATTTATGTTTCCCTGCATTTCGCAGTTTTGTTCCTTCAGGACGACGTAACGTAAGATCCCCTTGGATCAAGTGTTGTTGGTTGCTTCTGAACATCTGTTTGGGGTGATGCATGTTTCAGCATCGGGATTCCTCTGTAACTTAAGGGCGTCACGAGATGACAACACAGGGTGGAATTTTATTTCTGATTGTGACAATTGCTGTTAACTTGTAATGAACGCCATGCTTTCTAGTAATATTTCGCAACCAATCCAAAGCAACTGAGAATCGGTTTTGTTCGATTAAGGATCCATTTGGGGGATGTTCCAATATCCGATAGGATAGTAGGCTGGTAGATAACCTCAATTAAATTTAAATCTGAAATTCTACTTATTGAAGGTAAGATTTTCCACTGACCGTGTGGATAAAATCTCAGTTATCGTTTGGATCAATGGTGCCCGATTTCCAGATTTTATTCTCGTTTTCTGGTTTTTGCTGTCCACGAATTTTACACTACGTTTTCATTCCTTGAAAGACAATAGTAAATTCAATAAAACTTTACCACTCATGTTATGCATTGTGACTGCTTTAAAACATATTTTAAAAATTTTAGGTGGTTTTTCTTGCCAATCTAATTAATAAATTATAGTGATTCAAATTGAATAAATATTTTCGTAAGCACATTTTTGCTCTTCATTTGAAGTAGTTATGTTCTCCTCTGAATCCTATAATTTGGTCGATAAAGTGACAGAAGAAAACTCGCAACGACCCCAAGATCTAAGAGTACGATATTGCTGTAGTGAAGCAACCGAGGCAGACGAGCAACGATGGAACGGTAAGTTCAAGGGTTTAGTATTCTCACAAAAAACATCCGCGAAGTGCCTGGCGGGTATTTATCTCATATTTTGTAAAAAGACATAAATGAGCCACTAACGCAAGTTTATTTTTTTGCTATTTGCTTTACGTCGCACCAACACAGATAGGTCTTATGGCGACGATGGGATAGGAAAGGCCTAGGAATGGGAAGGAAGCGGCCGTGGCCTTAGTTAAGGTATAGCCCCAGCATTTGCCTAGTATGAAAATGGGAAACCACGGAAAACCATGTTCAGGGCTGCCGACAGTGGGGTTCGAACCCACTATCTCCCGATTACTGGATACTGGCCGCATTTAAGCGACTGCAGCTATCGAGCTCGGTAACGCAAGTTTTAGCTATGCATACTGAACGGTTCATGTTCACTCCAACAACAAAATCGGCTCGTAATTCCGAATAAACACATACAGATAGCAACCGTTCCACCTGATGCAACTTCCCTTGTTCAGCCTTTGAATGAACACTTTTATTGCGACAATGGAAGAAGTTTGCTAACCGTTTCTGGGAACGAGTTTTACTCGACAACATTGATATTGATCGCTAAAGCCCTAACGCCATCATAAGCCATCGTACGTTTATCCATATTCAATTAAGTGCCACCATATTGAATAACATGGTTAGGAATGGCTGGAAGAAAGCTACGTTTCCAGTTGAATGTGATACCTTTGACGCTCCTGACAACGTTATCTGGGACACTGGCGATTCAGTCGCTCACCTCCCAACTGCACAAATGCATTATTCAACCAATGTGCTTAAACATATTTCTACATCAAGGCCCGCAATCATGTTTATGTATATGTAACGACAATTAAAATGAGTAGAATGTTCATTATTTATAACTGAGTTTCCTGTTGTATTCATTATTACACTAATATCTACCTAGGCTCATTAACATGTGTAATTACCGCTATAAGCAGCTGAAATTGGTACAACAAGCACTGATTAGAGCTGAAATTTAGCCTATATCGTATTTAATTTTATACCTTTATCAGTCAGGTACTTCGCAAATATTTCTTCTCAGTAGAGGAATGGACAGCATAATAAGGGAGGATAGCACAAAGGTGTTCTAATTCTGATATGAAGAAGTGTTACATTAATCAATCAATCAATCAATCAATCAATCAATCAATCAATCAATCAATCAATCAATCAATCAATCAATCAATCAATCAATCAATCAATCAATCAATCAATCAATCAATCAATCAATCAATCAATCAATCAATCAATCAATCAATCAATTAATCAATCAATCAATCAATCAATCAATCAATCAATCATTACTGGTCTGCATTTAGGGCAGTCGCCCAGGTGGCAGATTCCCTATCTGTTGTTTTCCTAGCCTTTTCTTAAACGATTGCAAAGAAAATGGAAATTTATTGAACATCTCCCTTGGTAAGTTATTCCAATCCCTCACTCCCCTTCTTATAAACGAATATTCACCCCAATTTGTCCTCTTGAATTCCAACTTTATCTTCATATTGTGATCTTTCCTACTTTTAAGGACACCACTCAAACTTATTCGTCTACTGATGTCCTCCCACGCTATCTCTCCACTGACAGCTCGGAACATACCACTTAGTCGAGCAGCTCGTCTCCATTCTCCCAGTTCTTCCCAGCCCAAACTTTGGAACATTTTTGTAACGCTACTCCTTTGTCGGAAATCGCCCAGAACAAATCTAGCTGCTTTTCTTTGGATTTTTTCCAGTTCCTGAATCAAGTATTCCTGGTCAGGGTCCCATACACAGAAACCATACTCAAGTTGAGGTCTCACCAGAAACAAATATGCTCTCTCCTTTACATCCTTACTACAACCTCTAAATACTCTCATAACCATGTGCAGAGATCTGTACCCTTTATTTACAATCATATTTAGGTGATTACCCCAATGAAGATCTTTCCTTATATTAATACCCAGGTATTTACAATGATCCCCAAAGGGAACTTTCACCCCATCAACGCAGTAATTAAAACTGAGAGGACTTTTCCTATTTGTGAAACTCACAACCTGACTTTTATCCCCGTTTATCATCATACCATTCTCTATTGACCATCTCACAACATTATCGAGGTCATTTTGCAGTTGCTCACAATCTTGTAACTTATTTATTACTCTGTACCTGCAAAAAGCCTTATCTCTGATTCACTTCTTTACACATATTATCGATATATATATAAGAAAACATAAAGGTCCAATAATACCGTCCTGAGGATTTCCCCTCTTAATTATTACAGGGAGAGATAAAGATTCGCCTATTGAAAATCTCTGAGTTCTATTTTCTAGAAACAGAGCCACCCATTCAGGCACTCTTTTGTCAAGTCCAATTGCACTCATTTTTGCCAGTAATCTCCCATGATCTACCGTATCGAATGCCTTAGACAGGTCAATCGCGATACAGTCCAATTGACCTCCTGAATCCAGGATATCTGCTATATCTTGCTGGAAACCTACAAGTTGGGCTTCTAACAAACCAGTTATTCATTTCGCAAACATGTCTTATATAATCAGAAGGAATGCTCTCCCAAAGCTTACATACAATGCATGTCAAACTGACTGGCCTTTAATTTTCAGCTTTATGTCTATCACCCTTTTCTTTATATCCAGGGGCTACTATAGCAACTCACCATTCATTTGGTAAAGTTACCTCATCGGCAACTGAAGTAATGTGGTGTCTGATCGGTCGACGTGGCGACATACAGTATTTATTTACTATGAGGGTCCAGAACATTTCCAACAAAACCGACAAAGGACAAGTCTGCTAAAGGAGATCGTAGAAATGAAGAAGAAAATCAAGCAAGAAATGATCTCTAGATTCTCCAAAAAGGAGCTTTGTGTCAAGCATGTTGTCCTAGAATTGATTTCTTCAGTCATCTACAGCAGTGGATCTCAAACTGTGGTACGCGTACCCGTAGGGTTACACTAGCAGCCTTCAGGGAAAAAAATTAAGTAAAACTGAAATATGGAAATATATAAGAAGAAAGTTAAACATCTGTATTAGGAGGTCACGCTTCGCTTGAAAGTTTCACCTGGACTACGACACATCAGAAAACTGTGTCACGTCATGCAGGCAGACCAATCCTATTGCAATGTTGATGGTTCGCAATGTCTGAATTCCGGAATTAAGATTTTTTTAAAATCATCCTTATTTATTACTTGATATTGAGGCTAAAACCTAGCGTTTTATGAAACCTAGAGTTTCATGAAACTTAGAGTTTTATGAAACTTTCATACAAACAGGATATCCTGGGTTACTTTCTTGTCATTGTAGGTCTCATTTTACTTGATACAGACAAAAAACTGCTAAATTTATTGTGATGTGTTATAGAAGAGTATTTAATTTCACAATCTCATCTTATTTACGATCTGTATTTAAAGGCATGGTTTATAATCAATTAAAATGCCTTAATAGTCATAATTAGCCTGGTAATCATATTGTTTAAGCCTATCATATAGGAATTATTTTGTTGGGGTACATTGAACTTTCAGCCATGAGTGAGGGGTATACGTAATCGCATAACAGTATGAGAACCACTGATCTACAGTGAAGGATCCCTCTACGGCGACCCTGAAGACCGCCAGCGAGCGAATGCGTATGATGATCACTGTCATCATAATATGAAAATAAAACTACGCCTATGACCTATTGTACAGCACAATATGAATGAAGTGCTTAAATAAAC
Source organism: Anabrus simplex (assembly GCF_040414725.1). Taxonomy (NCBI): domain Eukaryota; kingdom Metazoa; phylum Arthropoda; class Insecta; order Orthoptera; family Tettigoniidae; genus Anabrus; species Anabrus simplex. Next base: position 137,290,728 of record NC_090266.1, on the reverse strand, counting down.
ACACATTCTCTGCATGTGTGTGAATGCAGAATATGAAGGTTCCATAGGCCTACTTTCATGACTGCCAATGCAGGGGAAGAACCACAATAATAGGCCAGCGTTTGCTCCCGGAACGAATTCTCTGATGGAGGAAATCTCATTATTGCTCACTTGGACATCTCGATGTTTCAGGCAGAAGCCAGTTATAAAGCCTATTCTCGTCCACTAGCCTCCATCGAGAATCGAACCAGCGCCTTTCCCGTTGTGAAGCTAAGACCTGACTGCTGAGCCACAGTGTCTTCCATAAATGTTAGCCTTGTGCTTAAATTGTTATTGATCTATGAGTTCGGCAATGGTTGTCGTCTTGGCGATATCGGAGATCCCCCTGTTCATCCAAGCGGAATGCTGTATCCTTCATGGCCCATTGCACCCATGGCTGAAAGCTCTTGGAGCTTTGCTCTCGTTTAGGGAAAATTTGTTCCCTGGGGTCAGTAACTGTAAACAGTGGTAGATGTGGGCTATTGTAATGCTCGCTCCCCACGTTATAAGGTAAAAGATGTTCCCTTCTATTTGACTCCTTCCTTCAAGTCCAATATGGCGATAGTTTTTCTATGGCCTTTTCTGCTTCTACAACTATCTTGAAATAATTGAGTATATCGCCTCCTAGGTTTCGTTCAGATTTTTCTACCTTCCATGTTAAAGTCTGTTAATCTCCTAGGCAACTTTTACGCCCTCCATTCGTTTCACAGCCGGTCATACGCAAAGCACGCACTCTTCTGAAGCCGGAACTTTCAGTCTGAGTTGCTGATCATAGACAGTGTCCAACTCCGTACCTCAGCATCACGGATCCAAACCCGGCAGAGACAGGTGGATCGGAAAATAATCCATTCAGAATTTCATATCGTGCCATGTCGATGTCGGCATGTAAACAATTTCTGGGGACACATTCGGTGTTTACCCGACAAAATTATAGCATACCAACAGGTCGCCCGATAGAGTTCCGGTTTCTCTGCCATTTGACAGAGTAAAAACAGTAGGCCTACATGGGATATTTTAAATGGCTTTACACGATATCTGAGACCATTCGATTCTTGTTCTTATTTTTATTTAAAAACTAGCTGGCCTTCTGACCCCAACTTGGCAGGTTCGATCCTGGCTCAGTCCGATGGTATTTGAAGGTGCTCAAATACCTCAGCCTCGTGCCGGTAGGTTTACTGGCACGTGAAAGAACTCCTGCGGGACTAAATTCCGGCACCTCGGCGTCTCCGAAGACCGTAAAAGTTTTAGTGAGACGTAAAGCAAATAGGGGCCTACCATTATTATTATTACCATTATTATTATTATTATTATTATTATTATTATTATTATTATTATTATTATTATTATTATTATTATTATTATTATTATCCCTCCTGGATGTGGGACATTTGGCTGAAGAAGAATTGTTAAGAAATCTCCTTTGAAAACGACACGAAAGACAATAGAATTTGACTGCATTAATAACACCAAAATAATATGTCTTTACGCTGACCACGTAATACTCCAGTATATGCAGGATATCTGGCTGAGTAGTAGTCGTCTTATTCTCCGGACCACCTTTTTGAGCAGACTAAAGCGGAAGTGAGTGTATAGACCAGGGGATGGCGCGGGCGACAGGGGCAGCGCCAACGGTGTTGTAAGACGGATGACGAGGGGGCAAGGAGGGTGCGCTACTTAGAGCGAGTTTTGGCAATGGTGCAGTCAATGCGGAGCTGCCATACTTACTCACTCAGTGGATGTCCTGAACACGTGGGTGCAGTTCCAAACATAGTCTGTTTAAAACAGCAGAGACAGAATTTTATCAATGTGCTTCGCTTTTACAAAAACAGTGGATGTGCGTATTGTGTGCTAATTCATAATTCTTGTAGTCCCTTGTACGTTTGTAGGTTTCTTCTTACTCGTTATTGGATATTATTGTGCAATGGATCCGAACAAAAATTCACCAGACTGTTATCAGTTGAAGAAGAAACGCAAGATTTTTACGCCCGACGAGAGAAATATGATTCTGTCTATTTATAAGCATTTCCGAGCGAATAGTATTGACGGCGGGATTAGTTTACCTCGCGTACTGACTCCGCCTCTGATTCCGACTTGGGTGTGCAGCCGCTCGATAGTGACACAGATTAATTACTGCCGCACAAGGCAAGCTGATGCTGAAACCTCCTGCATGAGAATAATAATAATAATAATAATAATAATAATAATAATAATAATAATAATAATAATAATAATAATATGTAGTACATAATTCTCACTTCTCTCGCTTATTCATAAATCGCCCGTGAGTAGCAGCTCATTTCAATCAGGAATCAGGCCATATATTTAGATAATAATAGTGAATAATAAATAATAAAATATTATACGCTATTTCGTATCGTAATCTGTTTACCCTCCAGGGTCGGTTTCTCCCTCGGACTCAGCGAGGGATCCCACCTCTACCGCCTCAAGAGCAGTGTCCTGGAGCTTCAGACTCTGGGTCTGGGATACAACTGGGGTTGATGACCAGTACCTCGCCCAGGCGGCCTCACCTGCTATGCTGAACAGGGGCCTTGTGGGGGATAGGAAGATTGGAAGGGATAGATAAGGAAGTGGGAATGAAGCGGCCGTGGCCTTAAGTTAGGTACCATCCCGGCATTTGCCTGGAAGATCGTCGCCATAAGACCTATTGTGTCGGTGCAACGTAAAGCAACTAGCAAAAAAAAAAAAAAAAAAAAAAAATGCCTGGAAGAGAAGTGAGAAACCACTTCCAGGATGGCTGAGGTGGGAATCGAACCCACCTCTACTCAGTTGACCTCCCGAGGCTGAGTGGACCCCGTTCCAGCCCTCGTGCCACTTTTCAAATTTCGTGGCAGAGCCGGGAATCGAACCCGGGCCTCCGGGGGGTGGCAGGTAATCACACTAACCACTACACCACAGAGGCAGACATGTCATATATATATGATATATATATATATTCACAATTAATAATAATAGTAATAATTTAATGAATGTAATGCTTACTGTTTATGTCAAAAGAATTCGTTCGCAGTGCTTTAAGCGTGAAATTGTAGTTAGTACATTAAAATTGTGAAAGCCTCCGTGGCTCAGGTGGCAGCGCGTCGGCCCCTCAACGCTCGGTTCCGTGGTTCAAATCCCGGTCACTCCATGTGAGATTTGTGCTGGACAAAGCAGAAGCGGGACAGGCTTTTCTCCGGGTACTCCGGTCTTTCCTATCATCTTTCATGCCAGCATCGCTCTCCAGTATCATTTAATTTCATCTGTCAGTCATTAATCATTGCCTCAGAGGAGTGAGACAAGCTTCGGCAGCCGTCTCAATTCTTATCCTCGCCGCAAGATGGCGCTTCATTTATTCCATCCCTGACCCGGTCATTGACTGGAAAAGGGATTGTAGGTTTTCACATTTAAAATGTAATTCAGTAAATTAATTGTTTAAAGATGTAAGCCGTTAAAAACTGTATGGTATTCTAACACGCATACGTTAATGTATTAATTATTTTAAATTCATTCGAGGTTCAATCCGTGAGCTGTGCTGTATTATAGTGGTGGAGTACAACTTTGAATCGCGCGCCGGCTCATTTGGCAACCACGGCGAGTGTGACGAGATAATGACGTCACTTCCGCTTTAGTCTGCTCAAAAGGTGGTCCGGAGAATAGCAGGGCAGGGGTCGTTATGGGCTCTACGCTACCATGCAGCATGGTTTTGTATTATTATTATTATTATTATTATTATTATTATTATTATTATTATTATTATTATTATTATTATTGTTATTATTTCTGGCTCTTTGGCTGAAAGGTAAGCGTAGTTCCCTTCGGTTCAGAAGGCCCCGGGTTCGATTCCTGGCCGGGTCGGAAATGTTAACCTTAAATGTTTAATTCCCTTGGTTCTGGGATTGGGACTGGGAGTTTATGCTGTCCGCAACATCCCTGCAATGCCTACACTACACACAACACTACCATTCCCCACAGTAACAAGCAGTTTCCCATACAAAGTAGATGCCGCCCACCCTCGTTGGAGGGTCTGCCTTACAAGACTAGCGATAGTCACACGAAATTATTATTATTATTATTATTATTATTATTATTATTATTATTATTATTATTATTATGATAACTAAAACTGCAATCGGAATATTTTTCAATTGTAGTATATCAGATTTAAAATAATTATTCGTGCTTTGAGCAGAGGGTTATGGCTTCGTTTTGAAGAAAGGAAGTTAAAACTGAACACAGAAGATGAGACAAGAAGGCCTGATTAACTGAAGCTACACCCACACAGTACCACCATCCACTCAAGTTCCATCACTCAGCCAACAGGAGGCGTGCCCCGCGTGGGAGGAGCTAACCTATTACAACAATCTGATACCAAGATTATTGGAAACCTCCCGTGAAACTTATTGACATCTCATCACCTGATACACAAAAGTTAAAGCTTCTGTATAGCAGTTATGGTAAACTCAACTGTGATCAGTTGGCATACAGGGCAAACTTGAAAATTCAGGGAAGTTGACGTAAAAACAGCAGGTTCAGCATAACAGTGCAACAGGTACTGCATACCATCGTTGCGCCTCGAAATATCGCTATGTGACAATATTGAGGGGAGAAATACTGTCCCGCAGCGCACGTATAACAGATCGAAAATTCGTTGATATGGTCCACGCAATACTGAACCTTAGACCTTTCTGGTTAGAGTAATAAGCCGAAATACAGTGGAACCTCGATATCTCGAATCACCTCGGGAGCTACATTTTATTTCGAGTTACCGAAATTTCGAGAAATAGAGAATATCGTTTTTGAGCATGTATAGCACATAATTGAATCATATGCATCTACGGGTCCGCCTCTGTGGTGTAGTGGTTAGCGTGATTAGCTGCCACCCCCGGAGGTCCGGGTTCGATTCCCGGCTCTGCCACGAAATTTGAAAAGTGGTATGAGGGCTGGAACGGGGTCCACTCAGCCTCCGGAGGTCAACTGAGTAGAGGTGGGTTCGATTCCCTCCTCAGCCATCCTCGAAGTGGTTTTCCGTGGTTTCCCACTTCTCCTCCAGGCGAATGCCGGGATGGTACCTAACTTAAGGCCACGGCCGCTTTCTTCCCTCTTCCTTGCCTATCCCTTCCAATCTTCCCATCCCTCCACAAGGCCCCTGTTCAGCACAGCAGGTGAGGCCGCCTGGGCGAGGTACTGGTCATACTCCCCAGTTGTATCCCCCGACCAAGAGTCTGAAGCTCCAGGACACTGCCCATGAGGCGATAAAGGTGGGATCCCTCGCTAAGTCCGAGGGAAAAACCGAACCTGGAGGGTAAACAGATGATGATGATGATGATGATGCATCTACGGGCTTATACTGAATACATTATTTTTAACTGTATTTAAGAATAGGCCTTTACAAACAAACTCTATTTTACGGCATCACTTTAATTATAACCCTGATCCTGGCTCAGTCCGGTGGTATTTGAAGGTGCTCAAATACGCCAGCCTCATGTCGGTAGATTTACTGGCGAGTTAGTGGGACGAAAAGCAAATAACATTATTATTATAACCCTTGATGGCTATTTTGCTTTACGTCGCACCGACACAGATATGACTTATGGCCACGATGGGACAGGAATGGCCTAGGAATAGGAAGGAAGTGGCCGTGGCCTTAATTAAGGCACAGCCCCAGCATTTGCCTGGTAAGAAAATGGGAAACCATAGAAAACCATCTTCAAGGCTGCCGACTGCGGGGTTCGAACCCACTATCTGCCGCATGCAAGCTCACAGCTGCCCGGCCCTAACCGCACGGCTAACTCGCCCGGTAATAGTAACCCTTATTATAGTAACTGTTCAGAAGACAGGATTCAGTACATAGAGTAGTGAAACAAAAAACATACCTTCGTTAACACCTTTGGAAAAGATCCGCAAGTCTCTTCTGTTTGTTACTGTTAACCTTTCCTGCCTTCTTTGAAACTTCTCGTCAATATCACGCAGCCGAGATTCTTAAATGGAGCTTTTCATCCGCGCCTTCGGGGCTTGCTTTCGTAACTGACAGGTAATTTATTCACACCCAAAAAACAGCCAAGCTTCGCTGATTTTCTGATCATTAGACGTTTTAGTTTTCCGGTTCCTGTCATATTAGCTCCCAAGATCACGGTAAACATTTCTTTACTTGTTAACTGTTCATAACAAACCACAAATGCAGTACTGCACAGTTAATGTAGCACAAATTTCGTGTTACAGAGTATTTTTTTCTTCGAGGGAGGAAATGTTTGCTTCGAGAAATCGAGAAATTCGTGTAACCGAATTTCGAGTAACAGAGAAATAAATACACGTACAGAATAGGACAAACGGCCGGGAAATTTAAGTTCCTTCGAGATAATGAAAATTTGAGTAATGGAGGTTCAAGAAATTCAGGTTCGACTGTAGGCTATATCACATAGAGGTTTTCCTAGGTTCAACGACGATATTCAAAATACGATTCCACTTAGGACCAAGGACCTAGAAGGTAACGCCTTCTCTCTGGCCAGGAGATTTGGCGGGGTTCGGGGATTTGGAGTGGTTTGAAGTTAGAGAGGGGCGGTGTTAGGTTTTTGTGAGGTGGGGGTGTTTGGCCTCCTGGCTAAGGGTGCAGTACCTGCTCTTGTGCTTTTTATTGAGTTTTTACTAAAGATACATTTTGTTACAATACATGTTTGGTTTACAATACAAATGAGATTACAAATACATATAGAGATTACAATGAGGTTTTACATAAAGTGGTGGTATGGTTGCGGGTTGGACGTGGTGTTAAGGTAGGTTTGGGATGTTAGGAAGTGGAGGGTTGTTGTGATGTTTGTGATGGAGGTGGCTAATAGTCGGAGAAGGTCTAGTATTGGGAGGGGTGGTATAAAGTAGTTGGTTTGAGGAATGGGTGGATGGATGACTGGTGGAGGGGTTGGGGGTGGCGGTGGGCGTGGGCGGCGGTGGGAGTTGTTAGAAGGTATACGGGTGGGTGGGGGTGGGGAGCGGGACTGCTCTACTCGGTGGTACTGAGAGTTGACTCGGACGCCGGTGGTGACGAGGTGGTGTACATCTTCTTCAGCAGGGAGATGGAAGCGGACCATGTATGTCGGGCCGTTCCTGTTGAATATTCTGAATGCTCTGAGGGCTGGGATGCCTGCTGTTTTGAGTTGCTCGAGGATGTCGCTTGTGGTTATTGTAGGGTCAATGCCCCGGATGACACAATTCGGTGCTGGCTGCTGGGGTGCTGGTGGAGTGGCAGTTGCTTCTTCTTGTTGTATGGCTGGCTGAGCTGTGCTGGTTGGTTCTACTTGGTTGGGCGTTGCTTCTTCTTGAGGTGTGATGGTTGCGTCTACTCTGTTGACAGGGGATTGCTGGGTGCTAGGTTGTGAGGGACTGAGGGGGGTGATGGGTATTGACATTATGGGAGAGGGGTGCATAGAAGTGGTGGTAGTAATGATAGAGGTGTGGGTAGGAGTGATGGCCGAGGTAGTGATGGTAGTAGTGGTAGTGGTTATTGATTGATATGGACGAAATGGCGGAGGGAGGTGGTGGGGGTTCCTGGGTTGCGGGTTGATTTTCTATGACAGTGGGAAGAGTGTTGGGGTTTTCATCCAGTTGCTGCATTATATAGTCCGGGGTTGGTACCACTGTGTATATCCTGTTGTTTATTTTTGCTCCGTCGACTTCCATAACTGATGCGTCAACGTCATTTCTAAGGTAGACCAGGACTTGCGTAGACGGTTGAGAAGTAGCGCTGTCCAGGAGTCTGCGGACATCGTAGACTCGGAGGCCGGCTTTCCGTAGTTGGGTCCTGATGACATGTTCTGATAGGCTGGTTTCTACACCTGTGATGAGGGAGAGATAATACATGATTTTATGGGGAGGCGACAACCAACTAGGAGTCTGCCTATTTATGCTTGTGTGGGCCGACTGGGTTGCGATTTTAGAGTTGAGGGCACCCCAGCCGAAAAAAAAATACAGGTGTTGAGTTGATCTCGAGTATGGAGCGGAGAAGAGACGAAGCGGCATTAGTGTATGTTTGTTGCAGCTGGCGCATGACAGCACACAGTGTGCAATTTTCCCTACCTAACAGGAAAAAAAAAATCGACTTCTTGACTTGGGCTGAAATTTGTATCTACTGATTTATGTCCCAGGAAATTGTCTAGTCATAACAGTACTAAAATGAAAGAAGGAAGGTGCAATCATTTCTTAAATAAACACAAGTGCGCTTGCAATTCCTATTGCTGCACTGCAATGGCATCTGTCGACGGAAAACACAACTATTTTTGAGTTTTGAATTTTGTAATAAGGTGGATAAATATTGCAGCTTCTAGTTTTTGCGTGAGACTGAACAACTTTATATTGATGTACAGTCAGTTTGGCATCGAGGAAAAAGGCCAGTGCCCCTTTATCGCTATACTGTACAGCATTTGACGAAGAGCTCGATTCGCTCACATTCTTAATTTTTGTGGTTGTCTGTAGAGACGCTGATGAAAGCTCTTTGAAAATGTCTGCAGCATTTCTCTTTCCGGCAGCTCGTAATTTAGATTCTGCAGCGAAAGAAATTTAATACCCACTGGTCGCTTGTAGCAATGATTGCACATTTCCTCTTTTACTTTCAGCACTGCTGTCAATAAATAATTCCCTAGGACGTCCCTTTCTACCCATACTTGGGCCAGGCACAACTCCCTTTGAAAGTGTAGCTTCAGAGTTGTGTATTTCTTCCTACCGAGTGAGTTGACCGTGCGGTTAGGGGCGCGCAGCTGTGAGCTTGCACTCGGGAGATAGTGGGTTCGAACCCCACTGACGGTAGCCCTGAAGATGGTTTTCCGTAATTTCCCATTTTCACAACAGGCAAATGCTGCGGTTGTACCTTAATTAAGGCCACGGTCGCTTCCTTCCCACTCCTAGCCCTTTCCTATCCCAACGTCGCCAAAAGACCTATCTGTGTCAGTGCGACGTAAAGCAAATAGTAAGAGTATTTCACCCGGCAAAATTAAATTTTCAAGCAGCCATTCAGAATTCCTTTCTTAGAATCTGTCGTAGTGCAAATGGCATTTTGTCCATCGCAGGAGAACTTTGCACGAAAACACCCTGAATAATTCTTCAACTTTCCGCTCCAGATCACCTGAAATACCTTGTATTCTTGAACATCAACCACACGCGCCAGATCTTAGGACGCATACACACGCGTGGGGGTGCTTTCCACCCCACATATCATTGTATTGTAAAATATGAATTACTGTATTAATTGGATATTTTAAGGTAGATTATGTAAGAATGACTCTTTCTGCGGGGATTCAGCCAGAAAGGTAAAAGAGCCGGGAGAGCACAGAAAAGTTATTTGTACATTTCACTAGGAAATAAAATGACCTGGGGTGGATTCCACCCCATACGCGTGTGTTTGAGGGTTAAATGATGTCTTACCGAGCAAGTGGACGTGCGGTTAGATCGCGCAGCTGAGAGCTTGCACTCGGGCGATAGTGGGTTCGAACCCCGCAGCCCTGAAGAGCGTTTTCCGTGGTTTTCCATTTTCACACCTGGCAAATGCTGCGGTTGTACCTTAATTAAGGCCACGGTCGCTTCCTGCATTCGGTATTTTACTTTATAATTTATTTCATTTACGTTGTAGGCCCTGTCTTCGAAGTATTTTTATACAGGCTTCTAGAAGAAGACTAAATACATAAAATAAAAACTGTGCCGGGCTGAGTAACCCGGACGTAGAGCGTTGGCCTTCTGAGCCCAACTTAGCAGGTTCGATCGTTGGTCACTCCGTTGGTATTTGAAGGTGCTCAAGTACGCCAGCCTCATGTCGGTACATTTACTGGCGAGTAAAATAACTCCTGCGGTAGTCAACTCCGGCGCCTCGGCGTCTCCGAAAACCGTAAAATTAGTTAGTGGGGCGTAAAAACCAATAACACTATTAACACATTCTCACTTTCTCATTGTTGCAGTCTAAATCGCATGCCGCAATGTTTACTGAGGGGCAGAACATTTTTGTGACGTTCAAGAAATAGATCCACCCATGATCTTCCTGCTTCGGTCGACAGAAAAGGATGCTCTATATTATTCCTCACTGCTAACTGGAAGGCCACTCTCCTGAGGTCACCAAGAGTACAGTCTGGCTTCATGGCTAAATGGTTAGCGTGCTGGCCTTTGGTCACAGGGGCCCCGGGTTCGATTCCTGGCAAAGATCGGGAATTTTAACCATAATTGGTTGATTCCCCGGGCACGGGGACTGGGTGTATGTGTCGTCTTCATTATCCTTTCATCCACATCACGACGCGAAGGTTGCCTACAACGGTCAAATCAAAAGACCTGCACCTGGCGAGCCGAAGTCCTCGGACACATCCCGGCACTAAAGCCATACGCCATTTTGCCAAGAGTACATCCGAAAAACTTACCACCATGGAGAGTAGATATGACACGAGAAGCTGCGTAAGTACCTCTCCAAGAATGGGTTTACGACCTAACTTAGTTCTTGTAGCTTGTGTGGGAAAAAGAGGATTTTCATGTTAAAACACTGCAGCATTGTCCCAGGAATATTCTATAGAAATACAGTACATCGATGCTATGAGAGTGCCAAACGTCTTCTTCTTCTTCTAATAATAATAATAATAATAATAATAATAATAATAATAATAATAATAATAATAATAATAATAATAATAATAATAATAATAATAATAATGTTATTGGTCGCACGTCCCACTAAATACTCTTTTTACGGTTTTCGGAGACGCCGAGGTGCGATCTATGCACACTATACCAAAAAGAGCCTCCTTCATTGGTGTGAAATGCGGTCCGAATATGGGCTACTAGCCCATGGTTGACCATGCATTGTAGCCCAGTGAAATTTGAACAGTTGTGGTGGTCTAGAGTCAAACTTAGATTTTTCCCCAACTGAAAGCTCTTATCACTTATCATATAACTCGATGTCTCTTACATTTCACTCTTCCTCTTTATCTGTTTGCCCTCCAGGGTCGGCTTTTCCCACGGACTCAGCGAGGGATCCCACCTCTACCGCCTCAAGGCCATTGTCCTGGAGCTTCAGACTCTGGGTAGGGAATACAACTGGGGAGGATTACCAGTACCTCGCCCAGGCGACCTCACCTGCTATGCTGAACAGGGGCCTTGCGGGGGGATGGGAAGATTGGAAGGGAGAGACAAGGAAGAGGGAAGGAAGCGGCCGTGGCCTTAAGTTAGGTGAAGTTAGGTGAAGGAGAAGTGGGAAGTCACGGAAAACCACTTGCAGGATGGCTGAGGTGGAAATCGAACCCACCTCTACTCAGTTGACCTCCCAAGGCTGAGTGGACCCCGTTCCAGCACTCGTAACACTTTTCGAATTTCGTGGCAGAGACAGGAATCGAACCCGGGCCTCTGGGGGTGGCAGCTAATCACACTAACCACTACACCACAGAGGCGGCACGTTTCACTTTTACAGGCAAAAATTTTAGCAGTGGTTGCGGTTAATAAGCATTGCAATGCAAAATGTGTGGATCACTTCTTCCACCAGACTGACACCGCTTCCATTCCTGCCTTGTGTAGAATACATGAGACTCATGAGCTCCAACACTCCCTGCCAGATTACAGCGCCATGCAACCTCTATATCAGCACTAGCCTATATCTGATCCCTAGCCAATATTTGGACCTTCTCCAATAATAATAATAATAATAATAATAATAATAATAATAATAATAATAATAATAATAATAATAATAATAATAATAATAATAATAATAATGTTGTTTGGGTCATAGTCTATTGACTGGTTTGATGCAACTTCCATCCCATCCTACGCAGTATCGAATGGATCCATCCACATAGCCCTCAACTGGTATCATACACCGTTGTAACGTAATTGGGATCAGATATTTACTGCTCTATTAAATAATGTCTTCTTAATATTTTTATACCGAGCTCGATAGCTGCAGTCGCTTAAGTGCGGCCAGTGTCCAGTAATCGGGAGATAGTGGGTTCGAGCGCCGCTGTCGGCAGCCCTGAAGATGGTTTTCTGTGGTTTACCATTTTCATACCAGGCAAAAGCCGGGGCTGTACCTTAATTAAGGCTACGGCCGCTTCCTTCCACTTCCTAGGCTTTTCCTATCCCATCGTCGCCATAAGACATATCTGTGTCGGTGCGACGTAAAAGCAAGTAGCAAAAATATATATATATATATTGCACCCGCCCACCTCCTGAGTCCCAGACTAGCATTTATCTCAGGGGTGATCAGTTCGAAAACGATAAAAAAAAATTATATAAAGAAAATCAAAAAAATATATATCGGCGCATCAAATGAACACAGGGATGAACGGGGCATGCAAATTTAAGGTTACGGGGGACGACTCATTCATGGATACAAATTTTTGACTCCACAATAGGACTGGGAAGTGACAACTTAAATTCCATGGGCATACTGGACTAACTACAATGAAAAGATATGGAAACTGTTTCCTATTGAAATTGCAATGAAGAGCAATTTATTCACTTATTTTGCATACTACACATGATGACAATTTTACATTGGGACACTTTCATCCTGAAAAATAAATGACATAATACTTGGATTTTACCTCACTAATCTGGTAGTGTAAAACATCTGGCGAATTCGCCCCACTTGGTTACTGGGGATCGAATTCACATCCGTATGATTGGACGTTTCACCGCTGGAGATCTTCTTTCGGGGACGAAGGCACGACAGTAACTTTTTACTGTCGTCTCCTCGTTCCGTTTGGACATGAGACACTTCCGGTATGTACATTCTGGTGAGCCGGACACCCACCGTGAAAAATGTTATCGCCTCGAAAAAACGGGAATTTATAATACGGACAAACCCTAGCCTATTATTTCCAGATTCACAAACACACCAGGTAGAGTTCATTAACTCAAAAGCTACTTTAATATTTACACTTGTCAATACGACAAGACGTACGGAAAGGTTCATTACTATGCTCTGACCATGAAAACATGTGCCGTCCGTGGGTTATTTACGTATCTACCGCTATCTCCCCGTGAAAACCCAACATGTGGTTCGGAGCAGTTCGACACAGGATGACTGTCCCTAGCATATCCTCCTATGATTATTAGATAATATCATTACCATTCTTTATCTGATCATTATCATATTCTTTGACTACCATCAATTAATTTTATTTTTATCATTAATTTCAATTATAATCCTGTATTTGATTATTATCCTTTGTCATCCGGGATGATTATATGCCAAACCTTGCCGACGTTTCAAACGAAGGGTCGTTCTTCCTCCTAATTATTATCCGCACAATATAATGATCAGCTTCCTCATAAATATATTTATCATTTTTATTATTATTATTATTATTAACATTATTATTAATAGTGGAAATCGTGATTATCGTAACCCGTAATCATCCTCGCTATAATACTTCAACTTCTCGCTCTTATTATTTTCATCAAAAAAATAAAATAAAAAAAAGTACCTTCATTGGTTATTCTTCTTCTCCTTCTTCAAATATTTTATTTTTTATTATTATTATTATTAGTTAAAAATCTCAAATCTTTCATTTCATCTCCCAACATCATTATTATGTCCAAAATATAAAAAAAGGAAATTCTTCAAAAAAAAAAGTAGCTTAGTTTTAATATTTATTATTATTATTATTTAAAAAAACTTAATTTCGCCTGTTACACGGTAGTTCACTCTTAATATGTTTAACGCATAACCCCTTTTACAATTCCGATTTATCTTGGCACTAAGCACTTGATTTAAGACAAGATTCACTTGGAGTATGATTATTGTTATTATTATTATTAAAAATGGAAAGATGATATTTTAATATCCACTCTTTAGAATTTAGTCACATATGTTAAATCCCGTTATGAACCACTAAGATCTGCTTTATATTGGTCGGGACAACACGGTATTCGGGACCGTACCTTCAATTTCGTACTGCCGTTAATTTTATATGGGGACACACGTCCTCCCAAGACACATCTCACAACCTATGGCACATCGCGGCTGGGCAAATACCTCCAATGCCGGCGATTGCTAAACTATTCCTTCAAATTTGAAGTCCATTTCCTTTCATCGGAACTCTTCAAACATTTAATTCATAAATTAATCCTCGGTGCGTGGATTCTACCACTAATAACACCGGCATCTGTATTTTATATCATCTTAGGCCTTGAGATTCATCTATTTCATCATTACTAACAATACGGCTCAATTTATTTCACGCCGGATATTCGTCCCTCATGACTTCCAACTCTAAATATGGGCTCAAATCATTCTGGGCTTTTAACATATCGTGACCATTCTAATTCACGTGCCTATATCGCTTTTAAACAAAATTTTAATGGTTAAATTAAAGTCCAAAAACGTAAAATCAAAAATTTACGTAAAATCAAACTGACTACGCGAATGAAAGTCTTTAACGCTACACGTCATCTCCACATTGATTATTATATTTGCACTGGCTAACTCGCAAAGCACCGTCATTATTATTATTATACTTTAACTTGCACACGCCCAAATATTATTATTATTATTATTTTACTTTCCTTTGTCGACTCACAAACATGATTATTTTAGTATTTTAATGACCTTCCGTACGCAACACAAATCTTCCATACTCTGGCTCTTTCATAATCTGGCTGTCTAATAGAAATTATTCCTAATTAAAATACAAATGATCACCGCAGTGAATGAAATTCAAATAAATGGGTTAGCACAAAAAAAGAATTTAACACTTGAAATGAACTTAATTCAAAGTATTACAAACAGCATGCATTAATTGAATGAAATATATCCCATATTTACATTATATACAACAAACAAATACTCAAATTAATTAATCTAACCCATTATTACGTTAATATAAATTAGTTCGTCCGTCTAACAAAAAAATAAAATCATGGACTCGGGAAGCGGACCATGTTAAGTAACCATAATTAATTTACACTGAACCCCGTGTAGTCGCGGTAACATCCCCCAAAATATCAAAATTGTGTACTCATTCCTATGTAGAATTCCATTGTCTCGTAGCGGATGAAATATAGGCCTTACGGCCCCATGGTGATCTACTCGTCCATCATGTCGCACAATACAAATTTAACACAATAAAACACTTCTGGGTGACTACCCATGATTAATACCTTATTACACTATTTTACACAGGAATACTAATAACAAAAAAACACTTATAGGTGCTCCTAGACCCCTGACACTCGCACAATATAATCTTCATATACGCCCGAAACACACGTCGTGGCACATTACGACGAAATGTCGTTCATTTGAACCGGCGCGTATCGCGTCTTCAACCGGCACTTCCTGGTTTATTTCTAAGCCGTCTTGATAATCGCCTAGCTCCTATGGTTCCCTGCTCGGATAGTTATTCACCGTCTATCTTGAGGTGTTTACTTCAGGCTCCGCACACTGCCTTCCAAAGGTACTATCGGCGTTCCGTTAGTTATTTATTATTTAAACACATGACATTCATTAAATTCAACATACAGTTGTGCTGATTATACACACTCGGTACTATGGATAATTTCACTGTTCGTATTCACTCTCCTAATAATTCACGTACTTTCAGCTCTAACTGACTTCGAATGCGTCCCGAGGTACTGACTTACAGAGTCAACGTGTCCGAGTCTCAACTACTTCATTACGACTGACACGACTGGTGACCGATAACGACTGGTGACTGGTAAGAACTGAGTGATGTGAGTTCCGCTCTGGACTTTTATGGACGATATGATTTCCCGCCGGGGTCATCCGCGGTCAACTTCTGGAGAGGGGGGTTGGTTATCCCAAATCGGCATATGCAGGCGGAGTTGGATCTCTTGCTTTATCCTACTTAATACACTGGTGATACACATTCATGTGTCGTATTCTGAACTCCTATCGTTCGGTGATCATGGAAATATCACTTAATTTCTGTCCTCCACCTTTCGCGCGCTAACTCGGCGTCCCTGATGGCGTGCTCATCTCGACCAATGGCGAGATAGCGTGGGTCATTTCCACGAATTCATTACTTTAATTTATTACGATTACAATTATTCAACATGGGAACGATATCACAAAAATCCCCTCTATTCAATTATGTGGTTGGAATAATTTAATTATTGTTATCGGAGAAGCTAACTGGAGTTCACTCTGAGTTTTTCTTATGTTGGTTTATCTGCGGGCCTGTGATATATTTTCTCATTGGTCAACACCGCTTCGGTTAGTTTGAAATCTCTCCCTTGAAACGTGACCACACCAAACGCCTCGGGGCGTGGAAAAACTGGCACGTCATATTCTCGGTATTGGTGATACATCTGCTCGGCCTTGGTCCGAAATATATACTCTTCTACTTCCTGGTAGTCATTATTCTGTTGTTGTGAGCTCTAGATTTAATCCTCTTATCTTCTGACCAGGAAACCTTTTCCCCCTAATGACAAGCTTACTGTGGCGACTGGGAGTCGCGATATGTCTAGCTCATGTCAAAATTTTCCCGTCCACACAAAACTGACACTGTATTCATTTAATATTTCTATATATCTGTATTTCTCATATCAAAATCAAATCATGAAACTAGGGCCTATCTCATCAGGGTACAATATATATATATATATATATATATATATATATATATATATATATATATATATATATATATATATATATATATATATATTTATTGGGCTTAATTCCTTCAGAAATACCATTTCAATCACGTCGTGGTATAACCTCCAAAAAAAAAATACAAACCCGAAAGAAAATACAAAAATGAACCTCTTTTCCTATTTTTCTAAAAGCAATCCAGAAAACGACATATTAGTATAAATAATAACGTTATTGTTTTCACGTCCCACTAACTAGATTTGACGGTTTTAGGAGACGCCGAGGTACCGGAATTTTGTCCCACAGAAGTTATTTTATGTGCCATTAAATCTACCGACACAAGGCTGACGTACAGTACTTGAGCACTTTCAAATATCACCGGTCTTAGCCAGTATCGGACCTGCCAAGTTGGGATCAGAAAGCCAGCGCCTCAACCGTCTGAGCCACTCAGGCCGGCTTAGGATCATTTCTCTGCTATACCAATATATCATAAATAGGCTTCTTCTTCTTCTTTTCCGTATTTTACTGTCTTCCCCAACCTTTCTTCCAGTTATCTGAGGTCGTTACTAATGTGGACTATATCTAATTGTACGGCCGGATGCCCTTCCTGACACCAACCTTGCGTTGCGGGATGTACTGTATTCTCTATTGCGTGTTACTGTTAAATACAATAGTGTCATATGCTGCGCGTAAATGAAGTTGTATATTAAGACGATCACAAGCACCCAGCATTCGGGAGATAGTGGGTTCGAAGACCACTGTCAGCAGTCCTGAAGATGGTTTTCCGTGGTTTCCCAATTTCCCACCAGGCTGTACCTTAACAAAGGCCAAGGCCGCTTCCTTCCCACTTCTAGACATTCCCCATCCCATCTACGCCATAAGGCCATTCTGTGTTGGTGCGACGTAAAGCCAATTGAAAAATACCCAGCCCCCGAGCTAGAGAAAAATAACCAATCGTGGTAGAAATCCACATCCGAGTCAGGGATCGATCCAAAATCCCTAGGAACCGGAGGTTACTACGTTGACCATTCAGCGAAGGAGACGGGCTGTCTCTTATTAAGAACCTAGAATCGGAAAAAAGAGGAAACAAGTAGAAATTTCAAAATATAAGTTTACATTTTGATGTCCAAAATCTATGCTTATTAAGTGCATAGTTTTCGTTCTCGCAGGCTACACTACTATTTTATTTCATGAAAATAGCTATACATTCAGAAGGACCGTGGGAGGAGAAGGGGTAGCCGTGGGAGAGTTTATGCAGCCGTCTCACAGACGTATGACACCAGTTAAGTGATAGGGCTGCGGTTAGGAAGGACATCCGGCCGTAAAACTGATCTTGAACCACATCAATTGTCTACCCCAAGTATCTGGTAAAAGGCCAAGAAGAAGAAGAAGAAGAAGAAGAAGGGGCCGTCACTGTTCTTTCAAATGTGAAGGGCATTAGACACTAATCTGGCACGGCCTAATCACTAATACAGTATTTTAAATATTAACTCCCACAGTAAGTGGCTGCCCCCTTGCTCCCTACTCATCCTATCAAAAGCACACAGCCAGTCGCTGAGTTGTTTCTTTATCCACTTCATTCCCCACATCAATTAAATAAAACATCGATTCCTTGCAACCCTGCTAATTCCCCTTTCTCCTCCCCCGCAACAAAGAAAATCGTAAACCAAATAGGATTATAACCTAAGTGGTAGGGGCCTTCCCCTTCACTAGTAATTGTCTTCAACCGTATGGAAGAATCAACATTCATCAAGTTTTACAGTTTGTTTACTCAGGCATTTTGTTATTGTAAATGCGCTCCGGGTACATTAAATTTCATAAATGGTAATGGTATTTGCTTGGAGCTCATAAAGTAGCTATACTAATGTCAGAGTACATTAGAAGCCATGGGGTATAATTGGCTCGTAAAAATGACCGGTCTGTCATTGTCCACATGCACTCGTCTCTAGCCTACTTTCCAAAAACTGGGAAATAAATTGATGAAATAAAAATGAAATGTCGTATGGCTTTTAGTGCTGGGATATCCCAGGACGGGTTCGGTTCGCCAGGTGCAGGTCTTTCTATTTAACCTCCGCAGGCGACCTGCGCGTCGTGATGAGGATGAAATGATGATGAAGACAACACATACCCCCAGCCTCCGTGCCACTGGAATTAACCAATTAAGATTAAAATCCCCGACCCGGCAAGGAATCGAAACCGGTACCCTCTGAACTGAAGGCCAGTACGCTGACCGTTCAGCCAACGATTCGGACAATTGATTAAATAATCTAGATGTCTGTCTCGCTGTGTGTGTACGTGTGTTGGTGGTGGTGAGGGTCATTGTTGCTAATCAGTTTCGCACGAACATTCTGAATTTGATGAAAGTATTGTCCTCACAAATCTGTCTTTACCACTTATCTGACACATTAATTGTTGCCAGCTGCAAACAAACATCGTCTCCTTCCTCTACCACCCTGAGGGTCGCGGTTGCTAACTGTGTCAAACATGTGGACTTGGAACTATTTTACGGTCGGATGCCCTTCCTGCCACCAGCCCTATATGGAGGAATGTATTCGCCATTTGCCTACGTGTTTCTAAGGCGGTTGATAGTGTGGTGTATACGAAAAGGAGCGTATTTGGAGGAGCACAAACACCTAGTCCCCGAATCAGAGGAATTAACCAGACGCGAATAAAATCCCCGACCCAGTCGTGCATTGAGCCCGAAACCCTCTGAACTGAAGGCCTCAACGCAGACCATCCAGCCAAGGAGTTGGACTCAACTGCACACAATAGTTAACCGACTATTTTCGACTGATAATCTTTATCCTATTTCTTGTATACTTTATTACAGTGTTAGTACTGCTTATGACACAACATTCGTTTATGTCAGAGTAGCTATGCTCCAGTATTATAAGGAAAGCAAGCTTGCACTTATACATGAATATTCATTTTGAGATCAGAGCCACGGACTTTCCAGTTTTATGTCGCTTATCATTACATAAATTAAACATGCATTGACCAGGATTCAAACCACGGCTGCCTTGGTTAGAAGCCACTACAGTGACAATGTCAAGAGGTTGTCTCGCCTGCTTAGGATTCGATTTCCAATTTCCAGCAAGTGTAGTTATTCAATCAAAGTTTCAGATCTTACAAACTTTCTTAAAATTGAAGACTTGCTCATTGATATTTCTAATGACCGCCTCAGTGGTGTAGTGGTTACTGTGATTAGATGCAACCCCCGGAGGCCCGGATTCGATTCCCGGCTCTGCCGCGACATTTAAAAAAAGTGGTACGAGGACTGGAACGGGATCCACTCAGTAGAGCGGGTTCGATTCCCAGCCCAGTCATCCTTGAAGTGGTTTTCCGTACTTTCCCACTTCTCCTCCAGGTAAGTGCCGGGATGGTACCTAACTTAAGGCCACGGCCACTTCCTTCCCTCTTCGCCCCATATCCAGTCTTCCCATTCCCAACAAGGCCCTTGTTCAGCATAGCAGGTGAAGCCACCTGGGCAAGGTACTGGTCCTATCCTGCAGTTGTATTACCGACCATATGTTTCACTCTCCAGGACATTGCCCTTGAGGCGGTAGAGGCGGGAAGCCTCGCTGAGTCTGAGGGAAAAGTCAGCCCCGGACGGTAAGCGGATGAAGTAAATAATAATGTATGTACAGTATGTTGTTGGGTATTCAGCCCGAAGGCTGGTTTGATCCTCTGCAGCTCCACCAACAGCTGTCATAAATAGCCTAGGCGTCACTGAAGAGGCGTACTAGGGAAATGAGGAGTGACGTAGCTTCCCCGTTGCTTTCCTCACCGAGCCAGCCGTTGCTATTACATATCAGTCTGCCAAGCCCACTGAAATGCATGCACCAACCGACCCTATGAGCGATATTTTCACACCATTCATAACAGGGAGTGGCTGCATAAGCAATGGTGTTACTAGCATCACTCATACCTCAGTCACTTTCATATTGTCAAAGCCAAGGATGAGTCTGAGACAGGTCAATGAAAGTAACAAATTTGATATAGCCCATACCAGAAGACATAGTGCACTGTAAACACTACATCTCGCCAGCAAAGGCATGTAAATAATAATAATAATAATAATAATAATAATAATAATAATAATAATAATAATAATAATAATAATAATAATAATAATAATAATGTCCGCCTCTGTGGTGTAGTGGTTAGTGTGATTAGCTGCCACCCCCGGAGGTCCGGGTTCGATTCCCGGCTCTGCCACGAAATTTGAATAGTAGTACGACGGCTGGAACGGGGTCCACTCAGCCTCGGGAGGTCAACTGAGTAGAGGTGGGTTCGATATTCCCACCTCAGCCATCCTGGAAGTGGTTTTCCGTGGTTTGAAACTTCTCCTCCAGGAAAATGCCGGGATGGTACCTAACTTAAGGCCACGGCCGCTTCCTTCCCTCTTCCTGTCTATCCCTTCCAATCTTCCCATCCCCCACCAAGGCCCCTGTTCAGCATAGCACGTGAGGCCGCCTGGGCGAGGTACTGATCATTCTCCCCAGTTGAATCCCCAGATCCGATGTCTGAAGCTCCAGGATACTGCCCTTGAGGCGGTAGAGGCGGGATCCCTTGCTAAGTCCGAGGGAAAAGCCAACCCTGGACAATAAACAGATTAAGAAATAATAATAATAATAATAATAATAATAATAATAATAATAATAATAATAATAATAATAATAGGCCCTTCTACTACTAATAATCATAATAATAATAGGCCCTTCTACTACTACTACTACTACTACTAATAATAATAAGCCCTTCTACTACTACTACTACTACTACTACTAATATGCCCTTCTACTACTACTACTACTACTACTACTACTACTACGACTACTACTACTACTACTAGGCCGTTCTACTACTACAACTAATAATAATAAGCCCTACTACTACTACTACTACTAATCATAACAATAGGTCCTACTACTACTACTAATACTACTACTAATAATAATAATAATAGGCCCTTCTACTACTACTACTACTAATAATAATAAGCCCTTCTACTACTACTACTACTACTACAAATAACAATAATAATAATAATAATAATAATAATAATAATAATAATAATAATAATAATAATAATAATAATAATAATAATAATAATAATAATAATAATAATGCACATCACACTAAGTATGTATTGGTCAAAGTTTGATTGAAGCTCGTAAAGTCCTGTTCAAAAATGTGTTAATTACGGTAGCAATAATCATGATACCAGCGTACAGTAACTGGTTTAATGTAAGAGATGCCCTAATGGCTCTAACTACGCCTATAAAAACATCTATACCGGGCGAGTTGGCCGTGTGGTTAAGAGCGCGCGCCTGTGAGCTTGCATCCGGGAGATAGTGGTTTCGAATCCCACTGTCGGCAGCCCTGAAGATGGTTTTCCGCGGTTTCCTATTTTCACACCAGGCAAATGCTGGGGTTGTACCTTAATTAAGGCAACGGCCGCTTCCTTCCCATTCCTAGGTCTTTCCTCTCCCATCATCGCCATAAGACCTATCTGTGTCCGTGCAACGTAAAGCAAGTAGCAGAAATGATCTATCTATTTTGTGTTTGGTTGGTGTTGCCATCAGCATGCAACAAGTACTCAAACTTTTACATAGGCTTACTCGTTTTTCTCCTACAGAATAGACGATCTTATCTCTTCCAAACACGTTATGATTTAGTGTTAAGGTCATGAATAACTATTCGTCAACTTTAGGTAGAGTACATCAGTATACAGTATATGCCTATACAAGTGACAGGCCTACAAAAAGTGTCCGCCATGCCTTTGAATGCACGTCTGAACACGCCGCCTCGTTGATTGTTGGACACGTTCGAACACTCCAGGCATCGATGGCAACCTTGTTTCACACGCTGAATAATTAGGTTACTGCAAAGTACATTTTTTTAACAATCTGCTTTATGTCGCACCGACACATATAAATCTTATGGCGACGGTCGGGTAGGAGAGGCCTAGGAGTGGGAAGGAAGAGGCCATGGCCTTAATTAAAGTACAGCCCGAGCATTTGCCTGGTGTGAAAATTGGAAACCACGGAAAACCATCTTCAGGGCTGCCGACAGTGGGATACCAACCCACTATCTCCCGGATGCAAGCTCACAGCCGCGCGCCTCTAACCGCACGGCCAACTCGCCCGGTGTTGCCACTATCAACCGCTTGATTTACTCACTCATCCTTCATTATGTTGAAGGAAGGCATAATGCTAGTTAGGTGGAGCAACGCTACCCTGACTAGAACACACCGTCCAGACGTGAATCTTCGTGAAACGGGTAATTTTAACCCACAGCAAAGTAATCGTCGTAGAACTCACACAGATGAAGTTGCCGAGATTGCTGTTCTCGGTGTTGTAGCATCACACGCCAACTTGAAGTCGAAATTCGCATTCCAGAAATTCTTTTTTTTTTTTCTGCTATGGAATGGGAGTGGGCATCTCGGACATATTCTGAGTCGTGGCCCTCCTTGTGCTCAGGCGGCTAGGACTATACAATTCACCGGTGGTCCATAACCCGTTAGAGGAGAGATCCTCACTTGGACTATGTGCAAGTAGGGCAGCATCCTGCTTCATGAATTTACCGAGCTCAGAACACTTTAAGCAAGCCTCGGACCTATGGGAGTAATGGAGTCCCACTCCCATTTGACAGGCGAGGGACTCCTTGGAAACAACTTGACGAACGAAATGGAATTCGATGGGGAGCTATCAATATTAATGGGGCTTATGGAAGAAAGAAGGTAGAACTGGCTGAGTCAGCAAAGAGGATGCACCTGGATGTGCTAGGAGTAAGTGATATTCGGGTAAGGGGAGATAATGAGGAAGAGATAGGAGATTATAAAGTGTACTTGACGGGTGTTAGAAAGGGAAGGGCAGGGTCTGGGGTAGGACTCTTTATCAGGAATATAATTGCACGCAACATAGTTTCTGTTAGGCACGTAAATGAGCGAATGATGTGGGTAGATTTGTCAGTTGGAGGAATTAGGACAAGAATTGTGTCCGTGTATTCACCATGTGAGGGTGCAGATGAGGATGAAGTTGACAAGTTTTATGAAGCATTGAGTGATCATCGTGGTCAGGGTCAACAGCAAGGATAGAATAGTGCTAATGGGCAATTTCAATGCGAGAGTTGGGAATAGAACTGAAGGATACGAAAGGGTGATTGGTAAATGTGGGGAAGATATGGAAGCTAATTGGAATGGGAAGCGTTTGCTGGACTTCCGTGCTAGTATGGGTTTAGCTGTTACGAATACATTCTTCAAGCATAAGGCTATTCACCGCTACACATGGGAGGCTAGGGGTACCAGATCCATAATAGACTATATCTTAACAGACTTTTAATTCAGGAAATCTGTTAGGAATGTACGAGATTTTCGCGGATTTTTCGATGATGCAGACCACTATCTGATCTGTAGTGAACTAAGTATCTCTAGGCCTAGGGTAGAGAAAGTGAAATCTGTCTGCAAACGAATAAGGGTAGAAAATCTCCAGGACGAGGAAATTAGACAGAAGTACATGAATATGATTAGTGAGAAGTTTCGAACAGTAGAGAGTAAGCAGGTTCAGGATATAGAAAGTGAATGGGTGGCATACAGGGATGCTGTAGTAAAAACAGCAAGGGAATGCCTAGGAGCAACTGTGTGTAAAGATGGGAAAAGGCGAACATCTTGGTGGAATGATGAAGTGAGAGCAGCCTGTAAACGTAAAACGAAGGCTTATCAGAAATGGCTCCAAACAAGGGCCAAGGCAGACAGGGATTGGTACGTAGATGAAAGAAACAGAGCGAAACATATAGTTGTTGCATCCAAAAAGAAGTCATGGGAAGATTTTGGTAATAACCTGGAAAGGCTCGGTCAGGCAGCAGGGAAGCCTTTCTGGACAGTAATAAAGAATCTTAGGAAGGGAGGAGAAAAAGGAAATGAACAGTGTTTTGAGTAATTCAGGTGAACTCATAATAGATCCCAGGGAATCACTGGAGAGGTGGAGGGAATATTTTGAACATCTTCTCATTGTAAAAGGAAATCATCATGGTGGTGATGCAAACAGCCAAGCTCATGGGGAGGAGGAAAACGATGTTGGTGAAATTATGCTTGAGGAAGTGGAAAGGATAGTAAATAAACTCCGTTGTCATAAGGCAGCAGGAATAGATGAAATTAGACCTGAAATGGTGAAGTATAGTGGGAAGGCAGGGATAAAATGGCTTCACAGAGTAGTAAAATTAGCGTGGAGTGTTGGTAAGGTACCTTCAGATTGGACAAAAGCAGTAATTGCACCTATCTATAAGCAAGGGAACAGGAAGGATTGCAACAACTATCGATGTATCTCATTGATTAGTATACCAGGCAAAGTATTCACTGGCATCCTGGAAGGGAGGGTGCGATCAGTCGTTGAGAGGAAGTTGGATGAAAACCAGTGTGGTTTCAGACCACAGAGAGGCTGTCAGGATCAGATTTTCAGTATGCGCCAGGTAATTGAAAAATGCTACGAGAGGAATAGGCAGTTGTGTTTATGTTTTGTAGATCTAGAGAAAGCATATGACAGGGTACCGAGGGAAAAGATGTTCGCCATACTGGGGGACTATGGAATTAAAGGTAAATTATTAAAATCAATGAAAGGCATTTATGTTGACAATTGGGCTTCAGTGAGAATTGATGGTAGAATGAGTTCTTGGTTCAGGGTACTTACAGGAGTTAGACAAGGCTGTAATCTTTCATCTTTGCTGTTTGTAGTTTACATGGATCATCTGCTGAAAGGTATAAAATGGCAGGGAGGGATTCAGTTAGGTGGAAATGTAGTAAGCAGTTTGGCCTATGCTGGCGACTTGGTCTTAATGGCAGATTGTGCCGAAAGCCTGCAGTCTAATATCTTGGAACTTGAAAATAGGTGCAATGAGTATGGTATGAAAATTAGCCTCTCGAAGACTAAATTGATGTCAGTAGGTAAGAAATTCAACAGAATTGAATGTCAGATTGGTGATACAAAGCTAGAACAGGTCGATAATTTCAAGTATTTAGGTTGTGTGTTCTCCCAGGATGGAATATATTAAGTGAGATTGAATCAAGGTGTCCTAAAGCGAATGCAGTGAGCTCGCACTTGCGATCAGCAGTATTCTGTAAGAAGGAAGTCAACTCCCAGACGAAACTATCTTTACAGCGGTCTGTTTTCAGACCAACTTAGCTTTACGGGAGCGAAAGCTGGGTGGACTCAGGATATCTTATTCATAAGTTAGAAGTAACAGACATGAAAGTAGCGAGAATGATTGCTGGTACAAACAGGTGGGAACAATGGCAGGAGGGTACTCGGAATGAGGAGATAAAGGCTAATTTAGGAATAAACTCGATGGATGAATCTGTACGCATAAACCGGCTTCGGTGGTGGGGTCATGTGAGGCGAATGGAGGAGGATAGGTTACCTAGGAGAATAATGGACTCTGTTATGGAGGGTAAGAGAAGTAGAGGGAGGCCAAGACGACGATGGTTAGACTCGGTTTCTAACGATTTAAAGGTAAGAGGTACAGAACTAAATGAGGCGACAACACTAGTTGCAAATCGAGGATTGTGGCGACGTTTAGTAAATTCTCAGAGGCTTGCAGACTGAACGTTGAAGGGCATAACAGTCTATAATGATAATGTATGTATGTATGTTTCTGCTAGTTGCTTTACGTCGCGCCGACACAGATAGGTCTTATGGCGACGATGGGACAGGGAAGGGCTGGGAGTAGGAAGGAAGCGGCCGTGGCCTTAATTAAGGTACAGCCCCAGCACTTGCCTGGTGTGAAAATGGGAAACCACCGAAAACCATTTTCAGGGCTGCCGACAGTGGGGTTCGAACCTACTATCTCCCGAATACTGAATACTGGCCGCACTTAAGCGACTGAAGCTATCGAGCTCGGTATTCCAGAAATGAGTGCACATCGCATCCTTGAGTGTTACACTTTCCATCCCTATCGTGTAGGCCTACACTTACCAATAATTATTATTATCAACAAATACATCGGAATTGGTAAATAACCCGGTGACAATGACCACGTACGGAACTGTGATATTAAAATAAAGTTAAAACACAATTACCCAACAACTACTACTACTACTAGACTACTATTACAACTACAAGAGTAGGCCTACAACAAGCAGTTCCATGGAAAGAAATTATTTAAAAATACCACTAGTTTAACCTTCTAATAATAATGTTATTGACTGTACGTCCCACTAACTACTTTTACGGTTTTCGGGGACGCCGAGGTGCCGGAATTTAGTCCCGCATGGGTTATTTTACGTGCCAGTAAATCTACCGACACGAGGCTGTCGTATTTGAGCACCTTCAAATACTACCGGACTGAGCCAGGATCGAACCTTTCAAGTTGGGGGTACGAAGGCCAGCGCCTCAACCGTCTGAGCCACTGAGCCCGGCAGTTTAACATTCTAAATCCAGGATCATCATACACAAATTCACACACAACTTCAGTATTTCCAGTACTTAACAGTACGGTTTACAATAGCATAGGCTGATCTTACTACTAGCTTAACATTACAACACGTACCTTAAGTATTACAAAATTGCACGGGAATGGTATCCAGAATGGTGTAGAGTTCTGTGAATGGGCACAGCATCAAATTAGCGCCAACCTGACCTTTTGTTCGGATGGTTTTTTTTTCTTACCGATGAATATTCGCTCTCAAACTCAGGCCAAGTGAATACGACGAGCTATCTAGAACCCACGATGACTTCGACTATTGCCGTCTGTTATGCCTTTAACGCCTCCCCACTAAAACTAATAGCCCGTACAAGTAGTAATGCTAAACTTCTCCGTTACTCACCTCGCAGCGCTAGCAGGTTGACCCTCTTACAGCACAGCGCACGGCTTAAATACGACGTACCTTCCGACAAATCGGCTTGTTATTGAGGTACTGTATTCATCATGTTCAAAGCGTTCTTTCTCTTTGCCGCCAATTTTATCAAGAAAAACTGGAAATGTAATTCACAAATAAGCTTGCTCAACAAATTTTTTATGACAACCGTCAGATGATGCGCACTTCGGTGAAGTTGATTCGTGTAAAACAGGAAGAACAATTCCAATCAACGTTTCACACGCTCTACTGGACATTAATGCCCCCGCTTCATATACAAACAGAAAAATTGTTGTCATAATCCGCACAAGGTGCTCGGTAGGGTAATAAAGCTTGTCAAAAGTATCCCTCTTGTAAATTATTTGTTAAGAACTTGTCAGAACTTGTAAGAATTTGTTAGAACGAAACATGCCATTCTTTGTTTAACAGTGCGTATTTTTGACTGGCATGTTATATGTGTTTTAATTAGTGCTTTTGACAGACTGAAAAGCCTCACATTTACATTAACTAAGTTACATTAATATTGTAAATAAGATCTGTTAGTGGGGAAGTTATTTTACTTCTACCTACCACACCAGGACAAAACTCACAGTTTATCTATTCCTCTACTTGCAGAACTATAAAAACATCCTATGTATGTCATTGTTGTTTGCTCCATTGTAACGACCCAAAGACCTGCAAATTTACCCAAGCGTTATTGCATGGAAATTATACTTACCTTAAGACAATTCGTTTGCCGAGATGAGTGGTTCAACTTGGCAGGTTCGATCCTGGCTCAGTCTTGTGGTATCTGAAGGTGCTCAAATACGTCAGCCTCGTGTCAGTAGATATACTGGCACGTAAAAGAACTCCTGCAAGACTAAATTCCGGAACTTCGGCGTCTCCGAAAACCGTCAAAGTAGTTAGTGGGACGTAAAGCAAATAACAAGACATTTCATTCAGATAGCAAAAGAATCAAGTGGATATTTGAACTTACTTGGGGATTATTTAACGTTGTTTAAAATATTCTTCCCTGAATCCGGAACTGTAGCCTTCTTCAGTTCCTGTCCCACTTGCTTCTACTTTATCTGTAAGTCTCTCCTTCCTTCTTCGTGAGGGCCGGTGACCTTCGATGTTAGGCCCCTTAAAACAACAAGCATCATCATCATCAGCCTTCTTCGTGAATGGGTTGCCATTGAAAATAAGCCTGTTTTTAATACGTGGTATGTGCTGAATACAACTGTTCTATAATCGAACATGTCATTGCTTCATGAAATGTGCCGTAATTTGCTGAAATTTTTTCACTCGAGTCACTGTTAAATGCTCTTGTAAGGACAAAATGAAGCCGAGAAACTATCAGATACTTAATACACTGAACTCTTGAAGTACCAGTCAGTAGAATGGCTTCATAAGTATCTTTACTAAACACAAATCCATCCCCAGTTTATCGCAGGATTCTTTGATCTGTGCCAGGTACGCCGGAAATTCTTTCTCCAACCATGATAGCCTCTCGTCTTCCCTGTCTACGATGTGCATTTCCCCTTGCTTTTGATGGAAATTAGAACTACTCACATCACGAGTATCAAACCAATAGTATTTTTACTTTCAAGAACGTTAAAGGCACATTACAATTCTGAAAGGCTTGCGCTTTAAAATGCGTGGAATTGTCCTCCAGACACTTTAAAGCAGTTATCAACTCAGTAGAAAATATCTCATTCGCCCTTTTCATATTGATCTTTTCGAAGTTGGATGGTGCGACATTTTTCCCATTTAAAATGGTACAGGCTTAACAATTTCCTTTCACTGCTTTTGATAAATATGGTTGAAATATTCTCCATTTATTTATTTTATTTTATTTCCTAGCAGTGTGTTTCTAACATTCTTCAGGATATGGCATTGGTTGGAAGCCAGAAACCGGGTCTGACTTGGTCTTCTGGATGGCATCTTCGGTGCATTATTTCCTTTCCGATGGATAATCTTCTCATCAAATTTGCGTTTATCTTATGAGTATCAGTAACTACTCTTAAAGTCACAAACCCACAAGTATCCACACGTTTCATTACCACAGTGTTAAAGCTTGACGATCTACACCCGAAAGTCTTTCAGAGAAAACTTACGCCACAGGAATTCTCTAACGAGTAGACAAAAACCGCATATCAAAAAACACAATAAATTGTTCGCAATAACTGCCGTAACTTACTAACTTACTAACTTACTAAGTGGGCACCTCCGGGGAGGCATTATTAATCTTTAGGGCTACGACATGTTCACACCAAAAAAAGTGTGTCTAACTTCTTATCGTACTGTAACTCTTGCCTCAATGACATTTAGTCAACAGTTAAAGAGCACATGTTTTCAACGTCATTCATTAATTCAGATTCTAATGAACAGGATGTGTAATGCCTGTCTCACATAATATTTCTCCAATACAGCGATTAAGCGTATTCCTCGATGGCAATTTAAACCATTTATTCCCGGCCTAAATGTACCCTTTTAGGGAATTTAATTCCCGCACCACACAGTGCTTTACTGCGTTTTCTGACCATCTAGGTGATTTCTTGCCGAAATTTAGACCTTGCTCTAAATAAATTAACATTCTGCGTTTGTAGGATCACGCTCGTTATTATTAAGAATATCAAAGATGCATGATACTAATTATCATTTTGCTGCATTTGTCTTTTCTGGCATTCAGTTCCATTTCTAGTTTCTTTATTTTCATGTTGGCACTCCACAGCTGTAGTCGAAGAGAAGACACGTGCTTTCCTGCTCGAATACACATATTTTCATCGTTGTTTTCCGTCTGAAGCTCGATATACGTGTTAAGATTATCTCTCATCTCAATCAGTTACCCTTCGTTTGATGTTTGAGAAGATTTTTAATTCTCATTCAGTAGTAAAAACATCACTTTCGATTGCAATATCCACTGTTTCATCATTTCTCTTTCTTTTCATTCCAAGGCTCTTGTCATATTTATTAATTTTTCTTCCTACATGACTTTGTTCAGGAACTTTGTAAACGGGATAATCTTCATATATTCTGGGAAAAGCATTTTCAACCTCTTAATTTTCAGGCCAGGATGAAAGTGCAAATCAAGAAAATGCTTTCCGAATACACGAGAAGATCTTGATTCTAAATTAGGCGCAAAAATGTCTATAAATTACATTAAGCCATTTCTGTCTGAGGTCTGGATTACATGCGAATTCGTGGAATGAAATACCTTTAGTTTTTCCACTCTTAATTTTGCAGTATGGAACGCAACACTATACCATTTCGGTTGTTGTCAATTACCTACGACAGTTAAATATTATGGCTAATTGGTAAACATTGCAAGTGCATGCGGAATGATTCAAGTTAAAGAAACTCTCAATTAATACACCCTGCTACGGGTACAATTGAGAATTACGAATTCAAACAACTTACTGAAATACGCCGATTCAGATTTTAATATGTACCAAAAAGGAAAGAAAGAAAACCTACGCAAACACTTCTAGAAACAGCACTATATCTTTTACTGTACATTATCAAAACATCCGTAACATCAAGAGCAGTGAATGCCGACTGACGAGGAAACGCTGCTGCGAGGGTCAACCTACTAGCGTTCCTTGTGGAGAGAATGTCAATCAGGGAGTGATCACTGGGGAGCACGGGGAGGCGAGCTTGTGGGAAAGCGGAGAACATAACAGACAGTGATGCTTCGACAAGTGGGCCATTAGAGTCAATGGCGAGTTAACGGCTGGCGTGGGATGGTTGGCAATAAAGTTATAGGCCCTTGTTTCGTGATAATGTGGTACCAGCATGATGGATGCCCAGCACATAATGTCGTATGTGCAAGTCCAGATCCGGACCGAAAATATCCTGGTAGGTATATTGGTCGTGGTGGATCATTTAAGTGGCCTGCTCGGTCTCAATGGCGCTGCGAATCGAGATTATGTCGTTAACTCCATAGAACATGCAGAAGTTTGTGTGCTTGTAAAACACACCAGCAGGCAACGCTTGATTAGAGTTGTCATCCATCTTGCGACTGAACATGTGTATCGCTGCCAATGGTCACCACTTTGAACATCGAATGTGAATATTCTACGCCTCGCAGTACCCATATGGACTACAAACGGGCAGAATGGACCCTATTTTCTGTTTCGTATTCAATGTTCGTTTTATGAAATGTATACATCGCGGTACATTATTGAATAGGTCTTGAAGCGCTTCATAGAAATTTTGACTAAAACGTATTCAGTACCATTTAAAAAACTGATATTAGTGCTCACATCTCACTAATAAATAATGATCTAAGGCTAATCACCAGAAGTATTAATTCGCCCGTCCAGTTATTGTATGAAACACTTTTTCATTTGGAACTCCAGTACGAAGTTATTATTGGCAGTCAAGATACAAAGGTCACTCTTTATATGTACACAAGGAAATACAATAAGAAATGCGAGTATTACGTACTGTAACTTCAATAGTATTTGTGAGGAATAACCTAATGGTGACTGAATGAGATTTTATTTTCACACATATAGTCTAATGTAGGCTGTTCAATCATACAGAAGTCACGCGGGTTGTTCAAAATACTTTTCAAATCGTCATTAAAACGCCATTCCAAACGTGGAAATACATATGAATACGACAGTGTTTCTAGTTTCGGAACTGAAATAAATCTGTGCGTCAAATTTATGGGGCCGTGGATGATGTACGAATAAAAAAATTAACAAAGGATTGTGACTGAGAGAAAATGCGGTAACTTTAGGTCTGATGCTCTTGAAGTTGTTCGAAATTGAATCAGTCATTTGTAAAATCACATGAGTCACAAAAAGTAAGTTTTGAGAAAAACAGAAAAAGCTCTCTATAGCCAATGAATTTTAAGTTAGCTCTGTGAAATTTTGATGGGAAGTCCACAAATGAATATGTTTCATTACAATAGCAATGTATGTTGGTTATCTCACTTCATGTCACCTTAAAATATATTTTAATTTCATGGACTCTTGTTGTTTTAACAAGCAACCAAAACAACAGCACAATAAATCTAATACAATATTATGCAACATATTATTAGGTTTTGAATCAATTTGTATTGGTCAATACAATATAATGCGCCCTGGTGGAGGTGTGATAAGCGTCATGCAATTGTAATTATTTATTGAGGAATATATATTTCATTTTCAGAATAAAGAATATCTTACTGTACATACAGTAAGAGCAGGCCAGGCCGAGATGGTATGGTGAAACATGGACAGACTATTGTCTCCACTGAGATTAACAAACACAATGAACGGCAGAATTAGAATTCTCAGAAATTGTGACGAAGGGGGAAAGAGAAAGGCACGAGTTGTTGACTAGTTGCGGAAAGTTGTCATAGCCCCGGGCAGAATAGGTAGTAGCAACAGCGCAGAGTGCCGGGTGCAGATTTCTAAGAAATGAGGCAGGGTATCTCCATGTACTAGCGCGAGTTGAACGCGGGGTTGGCACTGGAAGAAAAAATATGAGCCTTCCCGGTCAGGTGGCTTAGGTGGACCAATGGAAAAATTCACTTGACCAAAGCAAGGCGACAACTTCGTATTGTAAGAAGCACTAGCGAGGCTAACTCCCCGGATTAAATTGATAGAAGGAAGTGAGATATCAATTTAGAATAAGGTGGAATTTAGGAGCCTTACTATATTATAAAACTTATAAAAATTTAATAATTGCGGGAGATTGCATGGTGTAATTCTGAGAATTCATGAATGCTATCCGATGATTGGCTGGAGGCAAAGGACGCCACAATAGAGCGCGAAATCCCAGGCCGGGATACGGCAGCTAAATTCGCAAATATATCACTTACCAGCGAACGATAATAGTTGAGAATTGGTATAGAGCCTTTGAGATCATAATTACATCATTGGATATCTTATTTAAGCAAAGGGCCGAACCGCAAATTGTCGTATGAAGATATCTGGACTGCGCGTCCTAAGATGACCTCCTCTGAACTCGGAAGAGAGGGGATACAAGTATAAATAGGAGGTCGAGGACAAGGACTAAAAACTACTTGGACAAAGCGCTCGAGCGGATACCACGCCTGGGGTGCGTGACAACTTCTGATAATTTGTTCGAGCCGTGATTACGCCAGGAGTGCGTGTGTGTACTTATTCGTGGAGTACGGTTCGAAGTATTATATTGTTACATAGTACAGTGATTCATGACGTGATGTAGCTCATATTACAGTCTTGAGCAGTATACTAGTATGAAGTGTTTCAAATAGACAGGACTCAGTAAAGCATAACTTACGGAGTGTGAGATTCTACCAACAGATTAGGAAGTGCGTTACGTGAGAACGGTCACGAGTGTTTATGTCACCTAGTAAACAGTCGATTCTAAACTGATACCTGGTCAGCTACACGAACGTGAGATGGGAAATTCAAGTGCGCGCACGGGCCGTTGTAAAGGGGATCCCGAGGTATCCCATGTTCCTAGTGTCCGGGAAAGGAATGAAGAATGTATATCTACATTAAGTGGGCTAGATACAAGGCCGAGAGTGTAAAATTTGTGAGTAGAATTTAGGGTGGAAATTATTCCAGAGTGCAACAGTTATTTTTTTTTTATTCAAAATGTGTAAAGTTGAAAAGGGTCAAGGATTAATTCTTCAAGCTGGCATGAATACCAGTGGAATGCAGGGCTAAGACTGGACGGGGCCTGTGCTTCTCGTCCGGCTTAGCAGACTACAAAAAAGAGATGAGTAACCTTTTCAAATATTTGTAGATTGCTATCGTTAGGGGGAGGAAATCATATTATTTTATCATGGTAACTTGATTGTGAAACGAGCCGTTTCCGGCTCGTATAAATTCAAAGATAGATAGACAAAGGGACAAATTAATATGTACATGATTAGATCGAGCACTCATCATAATTTTGATTATTAAACAGAGTATAGTAGGGTTGAGTTGTTCATTCAAGTGCTTGAGTTGTTTGATATGATACGGAGCACGTTTCACGTAAAGATAATGTTAATATTCATTTAGAAGTGCTTCCAAAATGTTTTTCCAGTATCGGAACTTTTATAGATATTAAGGCCTGTTGTTAAGATAATCCAGAGGTAGGGTTGCCAAGTGATATAAATTGTTGTGGGACGGAATGAAGTCCATTGATTTGTTTGTAAATATCGCAAAGTTCGCCAGTGGACAAAATAATAATAATAATAATAATAATAATAATAATCTGTACAAGTGTCGAAGTATAACATTAATATTGGGTAATGTGTAAAGGCGTGTTTAATAATAATCTTTGAGAATAAAGGCACGGGCCTAGTTGGATAGAATGATTGCAAATCAAAGTAATTTAAATGTGGAGATATTATGTGGCATGAATATTTAATTTGGGCATTGAATCTGATTTTAACTCTAATTGTTGATTTAACGTTTTTGGACTCCATAATAATCATAAATTATTTTGGTAGAAACGGGATAGGCATTTTGATAATATGGTCACGCTATGTCTGAGGCCCAGAGTGATTTGAGCCAAAAGTTGAGATTTGGAGTTTGTGGGACAGAAATCCGGCCCGAAATGAAAGTGAATTGTACTGATGTTGATGAAGAAATAGATGGATCTTAAGGCCCACATAGAGGTTGTATTTATATACCGGTGTATTGAGTGGCAGAATAGAGTCCACACACCGAGGGTTAATTAGTGAAAATGTTTTGAAGAGTTCCGATGGATAAATGAACTTCAAAATGGAAAAGGAAGGAATAATTTAACACTTGCAGAGATTGGAGGTATTTGCCCAACCGCGAGGTGTTATGGGATTTGAGAATTGTCTTAGGAGCATATAGTCTCCATGAATTAACGACAGTACGAAAATAAGATTGCGGGTTCGAACACTATTATGTCCCGACCGATGTGAATTCGGATCTTGGTGATTTCTGTTTGGGAGAGAACGTATCTGACTAAATTATAAAGATGGGGAATAAAAATAAAGATTCTCGAAAGCATAAGAATATTAATAATAATATTCCAAGTAAATCATGTCTGGATTGATTAGTGCCAAAATAAATCGGAATTGTAAAAGAGGTTATGCGTTAAACATATTAAGAGTGGACTACCGTGTAACAAGCGAAATTAATTTTTTAAAATTAATAATAATAATAATAATAATAAATATTCGAAGAAGAAGAAGATGAATTTTTTGAATTTTATTTATGAACACAATAATGAGGGTGGGAATTGAATAGAAAATATTGAAATTTTCAAACCACTTTAATAATGATAATATTTTTAAAAAAAGAAGCTACTTTTTTTTTGAAGAAGAATTTACTTTTTTATATTTTGACACAATAATGATGTTGGGAGTTGAAATGAGAAATTTGAGATTTTTAACTACTACTAATAATAATAATAATAATAATAATAATAATAATAATAATAATAATAATAATAAGAATATTTGAAGAAGGAGAAGAAGAAGAATAAAAAAGGAAGCTACTTTTTTATTTTTATTTTTTTGATGAGAATAATAAGAGCGAGAAGTTGAAGTATTATAGCGAGGATGATTACGGGTTACGATAATCACGATTTCCACTATTAATAATAATGTTGATAATAATAATAATAATAATAATAATAATAATAATAATAATAATATTTTTATATTTTTTATTTTATTTTATTATTTCGGATGCTGATGATGAATGATACTAGGGAAGTCAGCTGGCGAATTAACGTAATAATGTCAAGTGTTGTGAATAATATGTTAAGTTAATAGTTGTAAAATGAAGGCAAATCCCTACATCTGGGCCATTAGGTTAGAGTCGCTTTGTCGTTTCCTTCAACTAACGATTAGCATATCTTGGTTAGGAACCCGGGGAGAGTTTGTAGTTTCCCGGGTTGGTCTCATCTCAATCAAAGTGGAGGCGATAACATAGTTCATGTGATCGCGCCCACTTAGCCAACAGGTAATTGGTCCACGACCAAATATGGTCATGGTGTTAACGAAGGTAAATCTGATACCTTCAGATATCAACGGTTCCGCCACCCAAATGGAAGGGTGGTCAAAAGTAATAAATATTATGTAATCATTTTTCAGGAATAATTTGCCAAATTACCGGCAAATCAAGGGTCAACAGATTTTGATTGTATGTAAAAATTATTTTGTTTACTTAAATAAAATGCTCCTTTAGCATTTGCAAGGAAACAGTTCCAGGTTCTTGTTCTTGTAGAATAGTAAATTGTCGGAGCAACGTAAAGCCCCTAGCAAAAAAAAAAAAAAAAAAAATAGTAAACCCTTGGTGACCGTTTAAATATCCGTCCCCATCCCTAGGATGGAGCCTTCATAATTTTCCTTTGATCTGAATATATATATATAATTTGTATGTTTGATGATGAGCCCTAAAGTTAAAGATTAGAGTGTCCCGTTCAACCCTGTAGTACTGATTGGATGGCGCCCTTACATTTAGTTTGAGATCTTATATCTCAAAATATATATTTTTTTATTGTTTATTAGTTGCGATAGATTCGGACCGTAACACTCCCTGGGATAAATGCTGGTTGGGACTCAGGCTTTGAGCGGGTACAATAAGATACTTTATTTTACGTTTTCCCGTCAATTCATATCATTCATAACAGCCTCGCAACCTGCATTGTAAAGTTCTTACACAGTATTGAAACCATTCCGCCATATGTTTAGTGGAAACGTGTAAGTGTACACCAACAGTAAGTGAATAATTGCTTCCTTTTCCTACACAAAAAATTACAAATCCATACAAAACACATTCAGTTTACTTAATAATCTACTGCCTCTGTCTCCATGGCTTGTGAGTGTATCGGCTTCTGCAATATGTTGTTATTCAAATCAACATGTTGATGTGGGGTTTACTGAGTGATCTTCCCTATGTCCTGCATCTTGTTTTCGTGAATGGGCACCGGTGAAGAATATGCTTTTTCTGTAGGCAGTGGTGGTATCTTGAGTGACATCCCGTCACTAATCCACTAGTCCGCCTCCGTAGCGTAACGGTTAGTCTTATTAGCTGCCGTCCTCGGAGGCCCGGGTTCGATTCTCGGAATTGCCAGAAATTTAAGAACGGCAGGAGGGCTGGTATGTGGTTGAAATGGTACATGCAGCTCACCTCCATTGGGGGTGTGCCTGAAAAGAGCTGCACGAACTCGGGATGAGGACACGAGTTCAATTACTTACTAATCCATTAATATAGGTTGATCGAAACAGACTTTCAACGTATTAGGTCGTGTTACGTACATGTAGTACGTGTTGAAGAGATGTTAAGTACAGAACAAAAATGGCCAGCCGGACACCAGTGGGATCCGAACCCACAACCTCCCGATTTCGCATCGGTTGCTCTACCAATTGAGCTATGGTGGTCTAGGCCATCTTTGTTCTGTTTGAAAGGATCTGAGCTACAGGTCTGGCACTGCTGCTAGCACACTGTAGAGTGCGTTTAAGTCGCCCGTTGTGGGGCATGTTGATGTTTCCACAACAGCGGGAGCGTGCATGATACAGCAGTGCTTCGTGAAAATATGCACGAAAATATGCTCTAAAAATATAACAGAATACACTTACAAACGCATTATTTAATTTTAACTCAGTGCTAAACTGACAAACAGTTAAATTACTTGCAAAATGATGTATGCCAGTAGGTTATCAACTGTTTTTCAATGTTTTCAGGGGTCAGTGACTTTCTGTTGTCGGACAGAATTAATTTTTACGTTGAAAATGAGCGTTCTACGTCGACGGACGTAACTAGGCAACACTAGTACACTGGCACTGACTGCTCGGCAAAGACTGTCTGATTCCACTTATGTAGTTACTTAACTTCTTCAGTCCTGGGTTTGAGTCCAACACCGCACTGAGTTTCCTTTTAACTTTTTCTCCAGTTTCACCAGGAACATCATTTAAAGAAACAATGGTGTTTTGATTTAATTGAAGGGATTCGTGTAGGGGTGCGCCGCGAGTTTCTACGTCCTTAATCGCCATCTAAAGTGATGAATAATGTACATAGATGAAACTCATATCTTTATATACAGTTTCAGATTCAAATGCGCACTTTGCTTCACAAACACACGCAGTATGACTATCATCAATACTTTTAAGTACATCTTTTACTTGATTAAAGTTCTCCTGGTAGAACGATACTGCAGATAACCAAGTTCCCCATCTTGATAGGTTCCGGTGGAAATAGCTGTTGTGAAAAGGGTCTTTATCCGTCTACCTGCTTGTATTGCGACACTGAAAGCACTTTCCTTGATCGGGAAAGGCTTCTCGTGTTGCCAGTGGATGTACAACATACAGAGTTCATTAGATTTTTCATTTCGTTTAGAAATCTTGGATAATCAATCACAACATAAGAGAAAAATATATCTGTATATGCACTTAAGTTCAAAATCTGCACTAACCTTCAAAATATGCATTTGCATATGCGCATATGCATTTTAAAAATACGGGCCCTAGTAATGACTGAAGTTCTTTATACTGGAAATGATACGTCTACCTCCAGAGACTGTTATAGTACCGATAACTTATTTTCGTGAAAAGGTGGACTCACGTGGTTTTACAAATGACTGATTCAATTGGCATACAGTAGAATCTCCCGA
Source organism: Anabrus simplex (assembly GCF_040414725.1). Taxonomy (NCBI): domain Eukaryota; kingdom Metazoa; phylum Arthropoda; class Insecta; order Orthoptera; family Tettigoniidae; genus Anabrus; species Anabrus simplex. Next base: position 137,251,741 of record NC_090266.1, on the reverse strand, counting down.
TGGAAAGAGTGTTTATTACTTTGGTGAGGCTGAGCTCCCTCAAAATGCGCGTAACTTCGCAACGCGTGTTCTGCTGTAGTGCGCAGAGATTGCAAACTCCTTTCGGTTACGATTCGTGTAGGGTTGCATAAAGTTAATGCTCAAGAATCAAAAACGTAAATACATTCACTTTCATACAATTTACAGGAAAAGTTGTATAAACGCAGTCTGTCGCTTGCTTTAAAGAGGAAACCGTGGTGACATTAATTTTTTTTTTTGAAATTGGTAGATTTTTGACAAAATTGATAAATTTGTTTCCAGAACATGTTAATAAATAACTACATTCTTAAGAGAGTTATTATTGTTTTTTGTGTAGCATTGTATTTACCACAGTAACGAAACACATTTCCTATCATTAATACATTTCGAACATTGATATAGGAATTAGAAATATGTTTTTGAAGACTTTCGTCTGGAGCATGGCATTGTATGGAAGTGAAACGTAGACGATAACTAGCTCAGAAAGAAAGAGTATAAAAGCTTTTGAAATGTAGCGTTGCAGAATAATGCTGAAGGTAGATCAATTCACGAATGAAGAGATAATGAATCGAATTGCTGAGAGGAGATCGATTTGGATATATTTGATCAGAAGAAGAAATAGAATGATAGTTCACATCTTAAGACACCCAGGACTTGTACAGTTGGTTTTTGAGGGAAGTGTAGGCAATAAGAACGGTGGGAGTAAAACCAAGGCATGATTATAACAAGCAAATTACAGCAGATGTAGGATGTAGTAGTAACGTAGACTAGGGTAGGGTGGCAGGGAGGGCTGCATCAAACCACTCTATGTGCTGATGACCCAAACAACAACAACAACAACAACAAAAACAAAATAGTTTGTTCATAGACTAGTATTTCGGCGGAACGTTGACTGACGAAAAAGATACTGCATTCAACATTTAATATTCGAAAACTTTTTTATCAAAGGAAGATGATATTGAAGAAAAATGATTACCTCCAAGAACTTTAATGTTCTGAGACATCAATTTTTGTCGCAAATCTTCAATTTTTGCAGCCCTATTTCACATGGAATACCCCTTCTGTACTAGATGTATAATAAAAACCTTACTATCGGGTAGGCCTATGTGTTTAAAAAGTGGCAATTTGCTTCACCTTCTATTTAATATAAAGTGATAAATTCAATAAAAATCGTTATAAAATATTATTATTATTATTATTATTATTATTATTATTATTATTATTATTATTATTATTATTATTATTATTATTATTATTATTATTATTATTATTATTTCTACCCCTTAGTCACGTTTCTTGATACAGGGTCGGGAATGAGATGAGATTAATTTATATGGCATGTTTTAGGGCTGGATGCCCTTCCTGACACCAACCTCAGTTGGGGAGCTAATGAAACTGAAATAAGTAACGGTGAATGAAACTGAGTAAGATATTAGGAAGAATCGGCTGTGGCCTGTGCATAGGAACTATCTCGGCATTTGCCTGGAAGTGAAAATGGGAAATCAGAAAAAAAAATTCTCAGGACAGCCGACGGTGGAGTTCGAACCCACGTATCTGTGTAATACAGAGTTCGGCCCCTCCACATAAACACAATGTTTATGCAAAATACGCCGGTGGTTAATGAGTTAACACATGAGAGTTATAATTCTCACATTTCTGGCTTGTAGTTTGTGCATGTCTGATGCAACCCAGCTCCTAATATTCCCTATAGTAGGGCCCACGAGAGTTGAAGTCTGACAGGTGAGCGGCGAAATCTGTAACTACGAAGTACGCTGCGTTGTCATAGTTACCTCCATATGCAGCCTACCACCCTTTCAAACAGGCTGAGTGTTAAATAAAACATGTAGGCCTAGGCCTAATACAATTCATTTACCTTGACCGGTTCCTAAGCTCGTGTTAATAATTCCAGCATTTAAGACAGAACACGACATTATCGATATATATTAAAGGTTTCATAATCACTGACAAAATCATCAGTTTCTGACAATAACCTCAACAAATGCACATGTTAATCACAGAATAGAACAACACTACCCACATTGATAGATTTTTATTATTTAACTCAGATTGTTAACGGTACCTGTACAATTAAGAAATAATCTACGCTATAATAAAGACAATAGGAAGACGATACTTCATCGAGAAAAGAAATCAGTCAGAATATGAATGACAAAAGTGACTGAGAGCAAGCCAACCCACGTGGTGATAGCGTCCTAAAATGTTGCAACTCTGTTATCGTTGCCATAGCAACAGGCCATTTTCGAGCAGCGTTAGTTAACTTTTTCTCGCCGGTGGCGCTAAACGTCAGACTTCAACTCTCGTGGGCCCTACTTTACTAAACAACAGTAATAGTTTTGTTTGTTACATGATTGCTTTTACTCGATGGATCTGTGAGTGGAGACGTGTTTGCCTTTAAGCTGATAAGTGAAGACGATGATGTAGTTTAAGCCATCGCGATTGCATGTATCCATAAACATGAGAAGTGGGGTTGTGGGGTGTGTCACTTGGCTTGCTGTTTTCCCCCCGATTAGCAGCTGTGGTATTGTTATTCATGTAGTTTCACACCAAAGATCAGAAGGGCGATTTCCATCTGTATGTGCATATAAGCTTGCCCCCTCCTTCCGTCATGTCACTAACACGCCCTACTTCACCGCTCCCTCATCTAATGCGAAGATAATTTCTGTTTTCGGTTTGTGGTATCCTTAATCAGATCGGTGATTCACCGTGACAGAGTGATTAGTGACTCTAATTATACCTGGAGTATGTGCGTAATGAATACACGCAATGCCCGCCAACAGTCCGGAACTGAATAGCTGATTTGTAAGGTTTCAATGGAGTTCGTTATTGCGAGGAGTTTCTTTAAATTGATGATGTTATGATAGACATTTTGTTGTGTAACATCCACAACCCCCTTATCACCTGAAAATAACAGACACTAATGAAAGCCGACTGCTTCACATGATAGTTCAGTGGTCCCTAAGGGGTTTTCTGGTCGTATTTCTGTCAATGCATGTGAGATTTTCCGAGTGAAATGATACTTTTCTGCACCATGAATTGTAATAATAAAATTTAGCCATACTTTCACGAAACTGCGGACGTACTATTTGGTTTCCTTCTTCCATTAACACCGTCGAGACGATATTTCATGCATTTTCATGCTAATGCTTTGACTATAGTGGCCATGGCTGGTCTTTTGCTGTTCCTAAGTTCTCCTCTTCTTCATTCGTTTTAGTGAAACATTAATTAAAAAAGGAACAGTGATAACATTTTTAAAACGAGAATTAACTGAACAATTTTGGAAATAAAACTTAAAAATTTATATGTTCGTACACACACAGAGAGAGAGAGTACACGCGGCTGATGTCCTCGAAGTTGCATGACACTAACTAAAAGCAAGAACAGCGAAACTAGATCTGATGTCTTCTAAACTTATTAATGTATCATCCATAAGCAACAATTGATTCATAATTGAATATTCGCTTTCACGACCATATTGTTCAATTGGAATGGCAGCCCTGAATATGGTTTTCCGTGGTTTCCTATTTTCACACCAGGCAAATTCTGGGGTGAACCTTAATTAAGGTCACGGCCGCTTCCTTCCCACTCCTAGCCCTTTCCTATCCCATCGTCGCCATAAGACCTATCAGTGTCGATGGGACGTAAAGTAAATAGTAAAAAAAACTGGATTGGCCCACGGCAGAATAGTATGCATTCTATAATATATGTACTGTCCGAAGCTCAGAACAAGAAAGGTCGAGGTCAATATAGCTCAACAGCGATTGAATGACCAGTGTGAGGTTGGTGACTTTTGTTCTGTACCTAACATATCTTCGGCAGGTGCTACTGCACATGCAGTCCACCTTCGTAGCAGAAGGGCTATTGCTATTAGCTTCCGTCATCTGAGGCCCCGGTTCGATTTCCGGTACTGGCTGAGATTTAAGAACGGAAGGAAAACTGGTATGTGTGATTAAAATGGTACATGCAGCTCACCTCCATTGATGGTGTGCCTGAAAATAGCTGCACCACCTCGGGGTGAGGACACGAGTTTACACGGCCTAATGTAATGAAAGTTTATTTGAACTTCTCTTGTTTCTCTTTGTTAATGCCAGGTCCATAAGGTGTAACGTTATTGTGCTGTTTCCAGTTCACTGCCACTTGAAAGGTTATGATCAACTTAATTATTCCAGTTTATATTGTTTCCATTATGCGAATCTGTAATATCAGAATTTCTATTTGTTAAATGTAATATATTGTTCATATTGTGTGTCATTGAATTTTCGCGTCCATTTTTTTCAGACATAAGCCTATTATTCGCATAGAAATAGTGTAGTTGACTGACGTCATTTTGCCTTATTTGATTTTAGTAATGCGTTTAATACCTGAAAAAGAACACAGTGTAAACGCGATGAAGATTTCTGGAAATCAACAGGCATTGTGTGCATTACTTCGAATTTCTCTAAACTACACCGAGCTCAGTGGCGGACACGATTAGCCGGCATTTTCTTCTGTTCCCAAGACAACAAGTTCGGTTCTGGCTGAGATCCCAAGTATTTGAAGGTGTTTAATGAGTGTCACTGATCTGCGGCACTTTCAAGAAATTTGTGAAAATCGGCTTCTTTTAAAATCCATAGCAAAAGAAAGAACATTGAATAAATACATATAATTTAGTGTGGCTATTTCTATCCGGGCGCAGCCCTTGTAAGACCGACCCTCCGATGAGGGTGGGCGGCATCTGCCATGTGTAGGTAACTGCGTGTTATTGTGGTGGAGGATAGGGTTATGTGTGGTGTGTGAGTTGCAGGAATGTTGGGGAGAGCACAAACACAAAACCCCCAGTCACTGGAATTAACCAATGAAGGTTAAAATCCCCGACCCGGCCGAGAATCGAACCCGTGACCCTCTGAACCGAATGCCAGTACACTGACTACTCACCCAACGAGTCGAGCATTAAATAAATAATATGTCTCTTTCTGCAATCTATTTAAAGTCGCACTAGCACGTACAGGCTTTCGGCTAGAAGGGTTTAGAACTGGGCATTGAGGCTGTGGCGATACTTGGGGAACAGCCGCCTTTGCCTGGTGTTAAAATGGAAAATCACAGAAAGACTATTTTCAGGGTTTCCGACGGTGGGGTTCGAAACCACGATCTCTCGAATACAGGCATACTAATACATGAACCGTCCATGAACCTAATTCACAAGTTATTATTATTATTATTATTATTATTATTATTATTATTATTATTATTATTATTATTATTATTATTATTATTATTATTATTATTATTATTATTATCATCATCATCATCTGTTTACCCTCCAAGGTCGGCTTTCCCCTCGGACACAGCGAGGGATCCCACCTCTACCGCCCCAAGGGCAGTGTCCTGGAGCTTCAGACTCTTGGTCGGGGATACAACTGGGGAGAATGACCAGTACCTCGCCCAGGCGGCCTCACCTGCTATGCTGAACAGGTGCCTTGTGGAGGGATGGGAAGATTGGAAGGGATAGGCAAGGAAGAGGGAAGGAAGCGGCCGTGGCCTTATGTTAGGTACCATCCCGGCATTCGCCTGGAAGAGAAGTGGGAAACCACGGAAAACCACTTCCAGGATGGCTGAGGTGGGAATCGAACCCACCTGTACTCAGTTGACCTCCCGAGGCTGAGTGGACCCCGTTGCAGCCCTCATACCACTTTTCAAATTTCGTGGCAGAGCCAGGAATCGAACCCGGGCCTCCGGGGGTGGCAGCTAATCACGCTAACCACTACACCACAGAGGCATTATTATTATTATTATTATTATTATTATTATTATTATTATTATTATTATTATTATTATTATTATTATCTTAATCCGTTTACCCTCCAGGGTTGGTTGTTCCCTCCAGTGTCCTGGAGCGTGAGAGTTTGGGTCGTGGGGATATAACTGGGGAGGAAGACCAGTACCTCGCCCAGGCGGCCTCACCTGGTATGCTGAACAGGGGCTTTGGTGGGAGATGGGAAGATTGGATGGGATAGCCAAGGAAGAGGGAAGGAAGCGGCTGTGTCCTTAAGTTAGGTACCATTCCGGCATTTGCCTGGAGAAGTGGAAAACCACGGAAAACCACTTGGAGGATGGCTGAGGTGGGAGTCGAACCAACCTCTACTTAGTTGACCTCCCGAGGCTGAGTGGACCCCGTTCCAGCCCTCGTACCACTTTTCAAATTTCGTGTCAGAGCTGGGAATCGAACCCGGGCCTCCGGGGGTGGCAGCTAATCACACTGAGGTGGACATTATTATTATTATTATTATGATTATTATTATTATTATTATTATTATTATTTCGATGGATGTAACTTTCAACAGAGCGATTAATGATAACGCTGCTGGTGGTTAGTTGTGATAATAATAATAATAATAATAATAATAATAATAATAATAATAATAATAATAATACATTATTTCCAAGCAAAAGTGAGCCTGAGAGGTGATAAATAATGTTATTTGTTTTTGTGTTTCATTAACTACTTTTAATGGTTTTCGAAGACGCCGAGGTGCCGGACTGTAGTCCCGCAGGATTTATTTTACGTGCCTGTAAATCTACCGTCACGAAGCTGGTATTTGATTACCCTCAAATACCACCGGACTGAGCCAGAATCGAACCTGCCAAGTTGAGGTCAGAAGGCCAGCGCTCTACCGTCTGAGCCACTCAGCAAGACTAGTTAATCTATACGTCCAGCTCGTTGGCTGAATGGTCGGCGTACTGGCTCTCGGTTCAAAGGGCCTTGCGTTCGCTTTCGGGCCAGGCCGGGAATTTTTTTTACTGCTTATGGCTAATTTCTCTGACTCGGGTACTGAGTGTTTGTAGACCTATTTGTCTTAATACACTTCTCTTCATCTACTCTGAACATTTCACACTAGCGACCATTACAGAAACATGCAACAGTGAATACATCCCCAACATAGGTTTGGAGCCAGGACGAGCATCCGGCCGTAAAACTGGGCCTAAACAAAAACACGTGTCGAACCCAAAATGTTGGGAAAGTCAAGAAGGAAACTGTGCCTGGTCGAGTTTGTCCGTGGTCCCTGAAATTGCTGGAGGACCTTCGCCCGTCCTTTAGCAGAAATACTTTTAGATTATTTTTTACCATTGGCTTTGCGTGGCACCGACACAGATAGGTCTTAAGGAGACGATGGGATATGAAAGGCCTAGGAGTAGGAAGGAAGCGACCCCGGCCTTAATCAAAGTACAGCCCCAGCATTTGCCTGGTGTGAAAGTAGGAACCCACGGAAAACAATCTTCAGGGCTGCAGACAGTGGGGTTCGAACCCACTAGGGGAAGGTCGGGAGGTATCGGACGGCGGCTGGTATCGGACAATTCACAGATGTCTTTGTTAGCAGCATGTGGCAGAACCTGTTTAGCTACTCACAGGTCCGCCTGCATGTTTGACGGGTGGGTACATCCTATTCAGTCGAAAGGCAGGGTCGTTTATGAGTGGTGGTGTATTTTTGTCCTTTGTGTGATTTTCGGCCGGCACGGATTTATTTTTACCAAGAAGTAGCAGCAACGCGAATAAGTTGCATTGAACTTTAAGTACATTAGCAGAAGCAGTATTCCTTACTCTGTAATATCGTGGGTTAGAATCAGTTTCTTTTCGAACGTTCTCGTTCAGTTCCAGTTGCTTCTTAAGGGAGTCAATCGGGCGGTATCGGACACAAAACTGGCGTGCGGTATCGGACACATAGGTTGCAGTTCCGTCCGGGTTACTGATAGTACTATCCTTTGTTTTAGGTAATCATGGGGAAGATACGAGGATAATGGGAAGAAAGCAATATAATATTAGCCGTGAATAGTGTCAGGGACAATAGAATGAGTATTAGAAAGGCCAGTCAATGTTCCTCTGTTCCACAAAAGCACGTTATATGATAGAATTAAAGCTCTTGAAGCTGGTAAAGAGATTCCAATAAAAGCGTGTACGGCGAACAGTGAGAATTTTCAGAGAACATTCTCAGATGAAGAAGAGAATGACCTGTACATGCATATCAAGGCCCCGATAGCCAGCTCATGCCACTCATCAAAACATAATTTTTAAAACTTGTGCATCAATTTGCTGAGGAATCGAGAGCTGAACATAGGTTTAATAAAACTAAAATGATGGCAGGAAAGACCCTTTTTATGATTTTATGAAGAGGCATTAAGACCTCCGTTTGAGGACGGCTGAGTCTATCAGCTTGCAGCGAGCAGTAGGCTTCAACAAGGAGCAAGTGGACTTATTTTTGATAAATTAAATGATCTTGTGACTAAATATTTGTTTAACCATCACGAATCTTCAACGCTAATTAGTGTGATTTTTTCAGAATGGCTAAACGTTAATTTGTTTTATTCTGAATGTGAAAAAATAAATTTTTGTTAAAAAAGATTGACCGTCCGATACCACCCTCCATTTTTCAAACCTACGAAAGTGTAATGACCTCCTTAATTTGTTAATATTATCCGTGTTTTTAATTGTGATTAAATATATTCTAGTGAGTACGTTGATACAAGAATATAGATGCTTATAAAATGCATTACATGAATTTTTTCCTATTCCATAAACAAATTATGGCAGAAAAGTTAAACTGTCCGATACCTCCCGACTTTCCCCTATCTCCCGGATACAAGCTAACTGCTGCGCGGCCCTAACCGTACGGCTAACTCGCCCGACACTTTTAGAATAGTTTCTTTTAGGGATGTATTCAAGAACAAGACTTTGAGCGGATACTTTACCAAGTCTACTTTGATAGGAAAGTCTAACTTTGCTCTAATCTGTTTCATAGACGCTACTACCTCCAAAGTCGACTTTGGCTCAAGTAGACTTTGCAAAGTCGAGATTTTATGAACTGTATTTGAGGTTGGCAATGATAATGTCCGTAATAATAATAATAATAATAATAATAATAATAATAATAATAATAATAATAATAATAATAATAATAATAATAATAATAGAAAACAAGAGAAGAGCAACTTCCGTCAAGCACTTTTAGTTATATCCGATCAGGCCTAGCGTATCGTAATTTCTCGTGTTTTTATTTTCTCAATCATAAAAGAAAATAAGAAAGTTTTCAGTTTGTGAAAACATAAAAGTCCGCCTCGGTGTTATAGTGGTTAGCGTGATTAACTGCCATCCCCGGAGGCCCGGGTTCGATTCCCAGCTCTCCCACGAAATTTGAAAATTGGTACGAGGGCTGGAACGGGGTTCATTCAGCCTCCAAAGGTCAAATGAGTAGAGGTGGGTTCGATTCCCACCTCAGCCATCCTCGAAGTGGTTTTCTGTGGTTTCCCACTTCTCCACCAGACGAATTCCGGGATGGTACCTAACTTAAGGCCACGGCCGCTTCCTTCCCTCTTCCTTGTCTATCCCTTCCAGTCTTCCAGTCCCCCACAAGGCCGCTGTTCAGCATAGCAGGTGAGGCCACCTGGGCGAGGTACTGATAATCTTCCCCAGTTGTATCCCCCAACCCACAGTCTCACGCTCCAGGACACTGCCCTTGAGGCGGTAGAGGTGGCATCCCTCGCAGAGTCCGAGGGAAAAACAAGCCCTGGAGGGTAACCAGATTAAGAAGAAGAAGAAGACTTAAAAAACCTGAGGTCTTTCCCTGGCAGTAGGTAGATATACTCTTCTAGTTATTTTGCTGGTAGTTTAGCTGACTTCGCAGATAACCAGAAACTAGTGGAAAATTGCCTATAACAAAATAATAAATTAGTTCTATAACTAGAACATTGCGCTTATTCATTTAACATGACCTCAATAAGTTTTGTGTACTAGCATTAAAATAAATAATAAATTAACTATTCTAGTAATTCACATTCACTGACGGCATAATAACTTAAAGCACTTGTATTGGAGGAATAGGTGATCCTCGTCGAATTTCCGTCATTAGCCGAACATCGTAAGTTCGTTTATAGAATGTGTACCTAATGTTGAATTGGTTGTCCCTGCAAAATTCAAGCCGGGTTTGCACATCTCTTATAACTCGACGAGGAATATGCGGAGCTTGGATAATCTCCTGGAAGTATTCGAAATATTTTAGAAACTGGATTATGTTTAGAATGCCCGCCATTGTATTACCCCCTACAATCGACTTAGTGAAGTCAAAGTACGGGGCATGGGCGACTTTGGCGCAAAGTCTACTTTCCGCAAAGTCTCGACTATGAATGGGAAACTGGTGACTCTGGTGGCCAAAAAAAAGTCGAGTTTGCCTCGAAGACTTGTTCTTGAAATCGATCCTTAAGCAACAATGTCATCACAACCGTCAACAGAAGTTCAAGTTTTGAGGCACAGGCAGGCGCGTTGACTTCGGGCAATTATTGTGGCTGGTGGGGGGCATGATTAACATGAACACAGGCATGTGAAATAAGGAACAACTATTAATGCACTCTTTCCTATATAATAACAATATTCACAAACACAAAAACAGAACAAAGTAGAGTTTGTTTCTCAAATACATTTTTGAACTAGTTTTATGCACGGGGTTTTCAATAATACACCCACAGCTATACAGAAAAATAGAACTTCACTCATAAATAAAAATATTGTATAGGAATGTTTTATGTACGAAGCCATGAAAAATAATCACAAGGAAAATAATGGAAGTTGCTTCATAAATGCTGTGCTTTTTCTAATAAATATCCTATTACTTTATATTGTTCATTTCATGATATGAAATGTGAAAAGCTCTACCACCAGCTGTACCGTCTGAACTGTCTGCACTGGGAAATGTAGTTCTCTGAAGAAATTCTTCTTTCTTTTTGCTAGTTGCTTTACGTCGCACCGACACAGATAGGTCTTATGGCGACGATGGGACAGGAGAGGGCTAGGAGTGGGAAGGAAGCGTCCGTGGCCTTAAGTAAGGTACAGCCCCAGCATTTGCCTGGTGTGAAAATGGGAAACCACGGAAAACCATCTTCAGGGCTGCCGACAGTGGGGTTCGAACCCACTATCTCCCGATTACTGGATACTGGTCGCACTTAAGCGACTGCAGCTATCGAGCTCGGTCTCTGAAGAAATGCCCGCTTTCTAATCTTATTTCTTGGTATAAAACCATCAATCACGTTCTCCAGAATTAACGCCTTAGCAGCCTCCGTAGACTACCAAGCTCTACTTTTTTGGGGAGGGGGAGGCAAAATGGCACTCTACCCCCTAAGATCATTGCTGGAGGGGGGGGGGGAGGCAGAAAACGCCTTGCCCCCCAAAGTCAGTGCCATTGGACACAGGTCCAATTCTAGACCCAAATAGAGTTACACATACAACTACAGCTCTCAACAAACTACAACTAGGACACACATTTCCCCAGCCCGCAAGAAGATAAACCTGAGAAATTTTAGCAGCAGTCTGGTCTTTTTCTCCAGCCCGACGAATGAAGGCAAGAAGCAGAGAAGTGACACCGGGCCAGTAATGTACAAAGAGCAGGAAGACGGGCTGTGCTATGGCGCACGTGTCCTTCAGACTGGGGTCTCGCTTCCGCTCCAGCCCGCTTCTTCGGGATCGGCGTCACAATGCAGAGGAAGTAGGTTGGATTAGACGTTGAAACTTAAGACGCGGTACGACGCGTGCCATTGCTCTTTCTATAGTCCTAACGGTTTTGCCGCCAAGTTCCATTCAGCGGGGGGCGTAAGTTACCGTTGGTCAAATGAACGGGGCAGATGTGGGGAGAAAAGTTGCGCGCTCCCAACTTGGCACGCGTGCCTGTATAGACATCTTGGTCAAGGCCATTCATCCCAAAGGAATGTAAATAAAGCGAAAGTCTGTTAGGTTTTTTATTCCAGCGTGTTTTATTCGTTCTATTCTTTTTATTCTTTACAATACGCATTGATATCTGAAGTTGAGAGGAGAATGGTGGTTAAGATACTATATAGGTTAGTGGAACCAGATACAACACACGCAATGTCAGTGAAGATTGTATCTCGGCCATTTTTTTGCAGCGTGACCTAGAGAAAGTTCTAAATAACTTGCACTTTTCAATCCTTTATGTATGACGTCTAGGATGGATCGTCTACAGAAAACTCAGAACACTACCAACCACTACAGAAACACGTAAAAGTGAATACGTCCGGAAGGGCACCCAACCGTAAAAATGGCCCAAATCCACGTCAATTGCCGACCCAAATATATTAGGGAAAGGCTAGGAATAATAATAATAATAATAATAATAGTAATAATACTTTAAATGTCCATTCAATTGCTGTAAGACACCAGAATATCGGATAATTTGCCTCCTGGGAGTTTTCAACACGCTAAAAGCCAACGACACGGGGCTGTTGCATTTAAACGCCCTCAAATGTCCTGTCTTGACACAGAACAACGTGTCACTCAGGTCGTTACTCCGATTATGTTTCTTGTACACTTCCTGACACAAAAAGTGATCGGCTGAAATACTAAGTACGTGCGGTTAGGGGCGCGCGGCTGTAAGCTGCATCTGGGAGATAGTGGGTTCGAATCCCACTGTCGGTAGCCCTGAAGATGGTTTTCCGTGGTTTCCCATTTTCACACCAGGCAAATGCTGGAGTTGTACCTTAATTAAGGCCACGGCTGCTTCCTTCCAACTCTTACGCCTTTCCTATCTCATCGTCGCCATAAGACGTAAAGCCAATAGCAAAACAAAATACTAAGTCTCTGAGTATATGCACGCCTGAAAGAAAGGGGCACATTATCATAGACATTTCTTGGATACCTAATATACAGAGGTTCATCTACACCCTGTCAATCAAAGGATACACTTACACAGTTTACGAGTTTAAATGGTAGATCTAATATTAGTTACAAGTTACTCTAAACGCTGCCTGTCATATTAATTAAGTTGCTGAAGATGAAATAAAATTTGCCTACAGACGAATGTGTCATGGAAATCTGAAGCACTTTACATTTTTGTCTGTCAGATTCAGGAGTGTACCGGGAGGTACACCTCAACTCCGCTCATTCAAAATAAGCGCCTTAATGAACTCCTCTATCGACCAAAACGTGAAACTGATACTACATGAACTTGGAACTTTAATCAGAAGATGTCACTACTGAAATATTAAGTAATTGCGTTAATTTGAAGTTTCCTAAACTGATTGAATTTATCCTTGGTTTGTTTTAGTATACATCCAGAAGTTTGGACATTTTTCCACAGATTTTACTACCAAAAAACTATGATAATGCACTCTGGTGCAAGGTAAAGGAAGCTGTTATTGAAATAAATTTTGTTTTTATAGGTTTTCCCAACTTTTATTTGTTTTTTATGTCATTCTAGGGTTGCAACACTACTGCCTCGTTCCGCCAGTTTTGAATCTGGTCAATGAAAAATTTCGGTTATTCATTTTCAGCCCATCACAGGCTTCCTGTTCAATTTTGAGTGTAACCTTTGAGTTCAACCAATAAAATTCAGAGGGTGTATCCGGATTAGTCCAAAATCCTCTCGAACCTTCCCTGAAGGTATATCAACTGCGGCTTTCTGGCTACCTTGTCAATTGATCATCGTCTTTCTGAGTGTGTGTGTTAAGGCAGGATGCGGGGAGCCTCTTTCCTCGGCAGGCAGAACATCAGCCAGGTATGGCCACCTAAATCCTATTTTCTATAGCTACATCCGCAGACTTATTCGAGGGGAAGGTTCGAATTTTTAATGATGTAACCAACTTTTCTAAAATGTAAATCTTCTTTCGGCTAATGTAATATTTCATAAAGTCTTTAACTGTAAATCGGGGATAGAGAGTGAGTTACCCTCTCGAGCTCCCCTTCATCTTGGTTTGAGGTGACTACGTTTTCATAACTGTTTTCTTCCTGTAATGTATTAAAGTTATTTCCATGCGAGCCACCTCAGTAGTTTGGGACTAGCCCCTGTTTCATCGGCCGAGAGCCCTGTAGGTTTTAATTTTTCATTATCTGGGAGCGCAGTGTACGCCTCCATTCAGTTTGTGTTTGGGCCGTTCATTTAACCTGTTCTTTTTTTCGCAAAGGTCCTGTAGGTTGGGTACTAGATACCCCTGTGTAAAACTATTTCAATTTGTTAGTCGTGCCTTGTGAGGCAAGAGATTGTAAGATTTTGATGTAATGTTGCTTTGAGTAGGCTGGAGGAAACTGAGAGCCTGTTAGCTCTTTTCAAAGTTTTGTAATAGTAAAGATTGCCTCTGGAAGGCTAGATATTGTAATTTAGGGAGCAAGTGCTCTTGAAATAGGGGATTTCTGCCCTTGACTAAATTGTTCCTCATTTTTAATTGAAATTTTGTAAAGTTGAGCTCGTAGCTCAGAAACTGTAAATCGAGGGCTTGAAGCCCAAAGTTGTTAAATTCCCTATTCTTGGGATGTTCCACCCTTATTTGCTTTTGTACCTGGCATGTTGTTATGTTCACCAAGTGAAAATGTTTTAAGTTGTTGCTTTTGAAGAAATACAACGTTCAGTTCAAGTTTTAAGTTAATTTTGATATTGTAGATAGACCCATTCACCCCGGCACCTTCTTTCACCTCTCTGTGTTCCACAGATGCCCCGGAACAAGGAGTATACAGAACCTCTAATTTATGAATCTTCTTGATGACAAATGTTTTTCACAATTCTCCCACGCTGGTGGGGTTGCGGGAGCGAACTATGTCATACATGTGTATATGACCAAGTTTTACTTTCCTGACACCAACCCTATTGGGTGTTTCTTTGGTGGTTGGTAGTGTGATGTGTTGTGTGAACGTGTTGGGAGAAACACAAACACCTAGTTCCCGAGCACTAACAATTAACCACACTGCACCCTTTTAATACTTACAGCATGACTCGGGTCTTGTAGATGTTAGCTCGGCGCTTTTCTCTACTTACAAAAAATGGGTCCTTCCTCTTCACCTCAGGGCGCAGTATGCCTACACGTCAGTTAATGGGTGCAAGAAGGCTAATAACCACGGTTAAACTACAGAAATGAAATAGGCTCGTCTCTTTTAACTATTCATTCATTGAAAAGTAAGAAATTAAGAAGATCAAACTCGATAAATGAAAAATAATAAATTAAAAAAGGATGTTCACAATGATATTATTTTCGACAATTTAAGCGCGAATCTTCCTAAAAACTCTTAAATTATGTAATTTGAATATAATAGACTAATTCAAAATAAAATAATAACATTGTTTGAAATTAACATTCAACTGTTTTGATAATTTTAAAAAAATCGCTTTTGACTTTATATTTATCATAATTATTTGAATTATTTCACATTCTGTTAATTTATACGTGAATATTGATTGAACATTGTTATTATAACGAGACAAACAATTACTCATGAAATAAAAATAAATCAAAATTGAACAATAATTCAAATATTAATTATTTGTAATCACTGATAAACTCAATTCACACACTTGATTATAAGGTAACCATTTGATATCACCAACTGAGTATGATAATATTACCTCGCAGTATCAGCCACTAACATCACATTCGTGCCCCGGTTATGAATGGAAAATATCTTCTCAGGAACTTCGATAATAAAATAAGAGAGACGGCAGTGTAGTAGACTTAATTATTGGATGGTAATCCTAAGTCAGGTTGAATCACGTTCTCCGTTCAGCTTACGAAGAAATGTTGATATTGAGCACACAAATAAGCCCTCTCGCGTCTGCGCAATAAAACTATTTCCTTTAAAAATCAGTCCTGTCATAACCTTTATAAATTCTTAGCTCGTAGTCATCGTGACCAACCCTTAAATATCTGATTAATTAAATAACTGAAAGAAAAAAGTATTTATTCGACATAATTAGATAAATGAAATGAAACTTGACTCAGTATGTAATTTCAATAGTATGGATGCAACTTTATATCACAGACTTGTTGATGGCTAAAACTAACCTTAACTGGGTAAAATTTGAATTTAAGAAACCAGAAACAAAATCAACCTTAATTTACATAATTTTCTGAAAATGTTATGATAGTGACCAATACAATAATCAGTTCAAAGAACACAATATTTACTTAATCACCGAATAATACCAACAATGTGACAAAAATGTAATAGGCCTACAAATTAATTAAAATTAGTTAATTAGTTAATTGACAAACACCAGTAAGTCCAGTTTTACTCAACAGGTTCAGTTTCGAATACGTGTGTCAGTTTACATCAAAATATTAAACTGTGAAATGCATAGGCCTACACTCTTTCGGTTTCCATTTTACCAACTATAGAAATCACATGACTACATTTAACTATTTCTCAGTTAATTATGCATACAAATCACAATTCAAGAATAACCAACTTTGGATCCATAAGTATGACCTGGTTGTAAACTAGTGTCCCTAGATTTCGTGTTATACACCAACTGACCTAAGCTGTTCACACACTATACACAAAATAGTGAATAACAAACAAAAATCATCCACCACCTGAAGGTGGGTTGGATCCTCAAATGTAATTTAAATTACAACTCGGTGCCAATTGCTCATAATATTGTTGGAAGCTAAATACGCCTCATATAAAATTTTAATTACACTGGAAACTGGCTAGCCGAAAATATTTTCCCTCACCTAATTTTTATACAAATACTTGAAAAACAATTGGATAATCTGTCATCATCATCATCAATACCTTAGGTATACACTGTTATTTTCGAATGCCTTGAATGAATATTGTGTATTGTATGTTAAGGAATGTTAACAATTTGTAGATCATTTAGGATTTATTCTTCCTCTTATTCTACAATTTATCCCACAGCCTGGTGGGGTCAAGAGTGCTAATTGTGTCGCGCATGTAGATTTGTCCCAGTTTACGGCTGGATGTCCTTCCTGTCACCTACTTTATGTGGTGGGATTCATTTACTATTATGAGTTTTTGTGGTAGTTTATAGTGTGGTGTATTGTGTGCATATGAACAGGGTTCTCCTGGGATAAACAAAAATACCCAGTCCCCAAGTCAGGGGAATTAACCAAACGGGATTAAAAACCCCAAGCCGGCCGAGAATCGAACCCGAAATCCTTTGAATCCAAGGCCCAAACGCTGACCACTCATGTAATGATAGGGTAGTTGTATTGCACAGATGTGAATTGTTCGTAAGCTGAACGGAGAACACGATTCAACCTGACTTCGCCCATCCAGTAATGAAGTCCGCAGCACTCCCGTCTCTCTCACTTTATTATCGAAATTCCTGAGAGGATATTTTCCTTTCATAACCGGGGCACGAATGTGATGTTAGTGGCTGATACTGTGAGGTAATATATCATTCTCAGTTGGTCATATCAAGTGGAAGCTTAACTGAAGCATTATTAAAACCTTTCCCTGATGTATGAACAGATAAGGTAAGAGGCATATCCCGGTTATTAAATATGAACAAATAGGAGCGCTTAGTCACAGTTAGGTATCAGATTCTTGTTGCTGGTGAGAGGTGGGTTGGGGCGGGGGGACACGCGAGGGAAGGGTTCGGGAGGGTCAGCCAATGCAGGCTGCTCATGTGAAGTCCCAGAACGTGCAGGCTGTGTCGAGTGGTAGGGGTTCATCAAGGACGGAAATATTTACTTCAATCAACATCCACACTCGTCACCCAACATTCTCTTGTTAATCTACTGGGGTATGACTGCTAGCTTTCTTGTGAACAGACCCACTCAGGCTGTTGTTGATCTACATACTGTTTATTTTGAAAACAAGCAAGGCCTAGTTTGTAATGACAAAATGAGGAACAAAAACCTGCTTCATTGCAGTTCTTGTAGTATTATGCATGACCAGGGTTGCCACCTTTTAACAACACAAATTGGGACGTGAAATCCTAAAACATTGTAACTTACGTGTGTGTGTTCTCATATGCAATTTGTAATGATGATGATAGACAGGGCCCGGATTTTGATAACCTAATAAATGCCTAAAAATGGCCTAAAATCTTAAAAAAAAGACTTTAAACGAGATAATGAATCAGAAATATGTAGGAGAATATATATTTACCCGAAGTAGTAAATATGTGCACTATCCCCATTACCTTTAACTCATAATGAAACGAATACTACTAGTAAACGTCACCAAATAATAATAATAATAATAATAATAATAATAATAACTTCATGTGGCTACTTCTAGCCTGATACAGCCCTTGTAAAGGGTAGTGTTGTGTGTGTGGTAACCTATGCGAGTTGCAAGCATGTTGGGGAGAGCAAAAACACCCAGTTCCCGAGACAAGGGAGACTTGGGAGAAAGGAGACGAGCTGCTCGACTAAGCGGTATGTTCCGAGCTGTCAGTGGAGAGATGGCGTGGCATGACATTAGTAGACGAATAAGTCTGAGCGCTGTCTTTACAAGTAAGAAAGATCACAATATGAAGATAAAAGTGGAATTCAAGAGGACAAATTGGGGCAAATATTAGTTTATAGGTAGGGGAGTTGGGGATTGGAATAACCAAAAGGGCGATGTTCAATAAAATCCATTTTTTTTTTACAACCGTTTAAGAAAAAGGCTAGGAAAACAACACATAGAGAATCTGGCACCTGGACGAGTGCCCTAAATGCAGATCAGTAGTGATTGATTGATTGATTGATTGATTGATTGATTGATTGATTGATTGATGGAAGGGAATGAACCATTTAAGGTTAAAATAACCGACCCTGACGGGAATCGAACTCGGGACTTCAGAACCGAAGGCAACTACTCTGATCATTCAGTTAAGGAGCTGGACATAATAATAATAATAATAATAATAATAATAATAATAATGTCCGCCTCTGTGGTGTAGTGGTTAGTGTGGTTAGCTGTCACCTGGGAGGTTTGAGTTCGATTCCCGGCTCTGCCACGAAATTTGAAAAGTGGTACGAGGGGTGGAACTTGGTCCACTCAGCCTCGGGAAGTCAACTGAGTAGAGGAGGTTCGATTCCCACCTCACCCATCCTTGAAATGGTTTTCCCTTGGTTTCCCATTTCTCCTCCAGGGGATAAATGTCGGGATGGTACCTAACTTAAGGCCACGGCCGCTTCCTTCCCTCTTCCTTGTCTATCCTTTCCGATCTCATCCCCACCAGAAGGTCGTTCAGCGTAGCAGATGAGTCCGCCTCGGTGAGGTACTTGTTCTCCTCCCAGTTGTATGCCCGAACCAAAGTCTCACGCTCGAGGGCACTGTCCTTGGTGCGGTAGAGGTGGGATCCCTCGCCGAGTCCGGCAAAAACTAACTATGGAAATTAAGCGGATAAAGCAAGAAAGAAAGAAAGAAAGAAAGAAAGGAAAAAAGGAAGAAGGAAGGGAAGAAATAATAATAATAATAATAGTAATAATAAATAATAATAATAATAATAATTTCGTGTGGCTATTTCTAGCCGAGTGCAGCCCTTATAAGGCAGACCCTCCGATGAGGGTGGGCGGCATCTGCCATGTGTAGGTAACTGTGATGGAGTATAGTGTTATGTGTGGTGTGTGAGTTGCAGGGATGTTGGAAACAGCACAAACACCCAGCCCCCGGGCCATTGGAATTAACCAATGAAGATTAAAATCCCCGACCCGGCCGGGAATCGAACCCAGGACCCTCTGAACCGAAGGTCAGTATGCTGACCATTCAGCCAACGAGTCGGACAGTAATAATAATAATAATAATAATAATAATAATAATAATAATAATAATAATAATAATAATAATAATAATAATAATAATAATAATAGATACAGAACGGAAGCACCTGAGAGAATGATATTTCAGTCCTTATTTTAAAATACGGTCTTACAAGCTGATATTTTGTATGCAACGTGTTTGTCGCGAAACAAATATTCCTGCATGATAAATCTTATCTGGCTGCCCCATTCACTTCATATATTTCTCAGAAAAGATGTCTGACGTTCTGTAGAACTCGCCGAGTTGTGAAATATTTTCCATCAATGGTCAGCCAAAACTTAATCTTTGACGTTCTAACACTTGAAATGAATCACTATCGGCAGTCCTGAAGATGGTTTTCGGTGGTTTCCGATTTTCACACTAGGCATAAGACCTCTGAATGTCCTGCATTCCAATAATGAACCTGTGTTGCATCTCGCTGATCCACAAGTGCGCCGCTCTGCACGTCTCTGAGAAAGAGGCAGGGATGTTAGCTCTGTCTCACGGGGCTGGCCGTAATGAACCTAAGGAAATGCAGATGAAATATAAAATGTGGGGAAATGTTAAATAACATAAAGCACTGAAATGTCCAACTATTCCATCTCTGTTCCGTATATACACTGTGAGGCAAAAGTTACACAACCCATGGAGGTACTAAAATAACTTGTGCTTCCTTCTGATCATGTTCATGAACACGTCCCGTAGCGTTCCACGTGAAATGTTGTCCACAGCGCATTTAACATTGGTCTTTAGGTCTTCCAAATTCTGACTATGGGTGATGTACAGTACGCTGGTGACTTGACGTACACCCATAAGAAAAAGTCTGAGGGAGAAAGATCGGGAGATCAAGCTGGCGACAGTGCATTAGAAATGATGCGCCTTGGTATCACCGATTCCAAGTTCTCCATGGTAACGCGAGCAGTAGGTGAGGTTGTATTGTCCTGCTGAAACCATGTCCTTTCCTTTTTCTCCTCCGTCAGATTAACGAAAAATTGCCTGATCAGCGCAATATAACGTAGACTGTTGGTCGCTGCGTTGAAAGAGAATGAAAAGTCTCTTTCGCGACATGGCATTCCATGCGCCGATATTTTGGACATGAAGGGGAGACTCATGCAGCACATGAGGATTTTCAGTCAACCACTCAAGCGTATTCTGTGCATTTACGTGGTGAAACCAAGCCTCGTTCGACCAACAACAGGCGTCCAATTCCTCTCCATCCCGTGTCACATGTTCCATGACATGGCGTATGGCTTTTATTGCCGGGAGTGTCCGAGGACAACATGTTCCATGAACTGATGACAATATTCAGAACGACGGCTGGCATCACCTGGCAATAATTCATGAGAAGCTTTCACTTGGTACGGAAACATGTGTAACGATCTCCTCACAACGATACGCGCTGTGCCGTAAGACTAGATCAGACAACCTACAGAGTGATTCCTCTGGACACTTCACCATTGTGCCTCGGATATCCGTCAATTTGTCCTCGGTCTGCCACTTCGAGTGGCACGTTCCTAGATTCTTTAATTTATCGTAATGACGTTTAATGCTTGATTTATTCGGAGGTGCCTTTCGGGGTGAGCATTTGCAAAGAGCTCACGGGTGGTTGCGTAATTTAAACTGCGTATGTAGTCTTCCAAAATTAAAATTATTTTCTCCAGTGCGTATACCATGTTTCTGTTGTACCCAGTTATCAACGATAGCCACCTGCAACAAAACAAATAACATAAGCGTGAATTTGCCAAGCGTCACGTAACTTGTCGATCACCATGTATTTCTTTACTTTGAGGAAATAATTTTCTCAGCAGAAACGGAACTTCCACATCTGAAAAGTCACTGCAGTTGCTCCCTGTCCTTATCAATGCGCTGACCGTTAGTACCCCCGGTTCATGTGAGATCATATAATGTCTACTGATGAGAATTCTTGAAAGTATTCATGAGGAACGGGCAGGGGGAGACAATGCATTTCGTGAGTCACAGGAGTACATTTACGTGTAATTTATCTTGTTTCATGAGTAGAAGCTGACTTGTAATGAAACACTTAGTTCCCTAGGTAGGGGCCAAGCAATCTGTGGTTAATCCACGAGCCTCTCTCCCCTTCCTAATGTTATAAGTTACTACTTCAGCATGGGAAGTGCGGGACCGTTAGACCTCTTGTGAGGACTGAATCTCAGCCTTTCCAGTTGGAGAGCTAACACTACACCTGTTGACTCTGGTATAAAACGAGTCCTTTTATTGAAATATTGAAAAAATGCAGTTTATATTACGTATACATTTATTAAGTAATCGTGCAAGAATTGTTGCTCAATAACCTCTGAAGTTTCTGAAAACTCCATCGTGTTGGAATGGTTAATTTCGAAACATGTTATTTAGTTGGTAATACTGATCACACGAGCGAGTGAACCGATTGTGTTTTCCCATGGGTCTGAGGAGTTAAGAATTCGTAATCATCCAATAACAATAATGGAAACAACTATTTGGCAATAATATGTCAAAGATCAATGTAAAAATAGAATGGCAGAATAATTCACTTGTTTCCGTGGTAGAGAACTCAATTACCACAGCATTACGATCTTCATACTTACTACAAAAAATACTATTTTTATTGCACTGCAGTAACTTGGGCATAAAATTCTGTTCAAACTCATCTTCGCTGTCTTCAGATTCAAAATCAGATACATGTGGGTCTCTCTGATTCGCTATAGCGGCCACTTCGTCATCTCTGAGTCCTACACGTGAGAAGTAAAATTGTCAAAGTAATGTCAACATTTTAACTTGGCTATGCCATAACCCAGAAATACCATAAACTAATTTCCAAACTGTATACCGTTCGTATATTATGCATGTTTCAGTCATCCAGTATAATTAATAAGGTTAACATGCTTAATTGATACATATGAGATCAAAACACCCAGAAAAGAAAGAAATTAAGATATGTTTGCCTTTATTTATACTGTATATATCCAGGGAATGAATAGTCATCAGCATTCATCTTGTGTACCTCTAACATCCATCAGCGAGATGATAAAACTTTAAACCATGTAAAAATAGCATTCCACATGAAATATCGTATATGATGCCATGAATTCCGGATTCTAAAACACGGTCAGTGGCAAAATGAATTTCTAAACCAAGGTATCATATACCATATCTGGGAGCCTAAGAGGACAAGATAAGTATACCTTGTGTGTATGGGACCATAACCAGGAGTACTTGATAAGAGAACTGAAAAAGAATTTAGAGGAAAGCAGCACGATTTCTTCTGGGTGATTTCCGACAAAAGAGTAGAGTTACGAAAATGTTGCAAACTTCGGGCTGGGAAGACTTGGGAGTAAGGAGACGAGATGCTCGACTATGTGGTATGTTTCGAGCTGCCAGTGGTGAGTTGGCGTGGAATGATATAAGTGGACGAAAAATCTTGAGCGGGGCTTTAAAGAGTAAGATAGATTATAATATGAAGATAAAGTTGGAATTCAAGAGTGCAAATTGGGGCATAACTTATATTCATTTATAGGACGAGGAATAAGGGACTGGAATAAATTATCGAGGGAGATGTTCGATACATTTTAGAGTTCTTTGAAAATGTGTGAGAAAATGTTTGGTAAATAACCGATAGGGAATCTGCCACCTGGGCGACAGCCCTAACTGCAGATCATTGGTTTTGAATACAATCGTTAGTAGTTAATACTAGAAGATTGATGATGATGATGCTTGTTGTTTAAAGGGGCCTAACATCTAGGTCATCGGCCACTAATGGTATGAAATATAATGACAAATTAAAAGTTCAAAATCATCCACTGACTAAAATAAAAAATGTCATGAAGAATGAATGGTGGGATGTGAAATTAAAACAATTAGTGGATCCGACCCAAAAACTAGCATGAAAATAGTATTACTGACCCAGGGACCACTTCTAATGCACAATGCTGAATCGAGGAGGCTTGTTGGCTAAAGGGGTCCAAAATCCAGGTCAACGGCCCCTCATAATAGTACTCACCGCTAGTAAAGTAGAACCATGGTATTTGTCATGTTGGGGGTACTAATCAAAAGTGGCGTAGACTCACGGTATTCCACACATGATGGTACAACTCACAAGTATAGTACGTCGCACAGGCAACGCAGAGACCTATGGTGTTTCTCACATAATGGCGCCACTCATAGGCAACACAAACCGATGGTGTTCCTCACCTACGTGTACTAATCACGGACGCCGGTATTCCCGTGGTGTTCCTCATATAGTGGGTACTAATCACAGGCAACGCAGACCAACGGTGTCGTTCATATAGTGGTACTAATCACAGGCAACGCCCAGACCCGTGGTGTTTTTCACAATGATACTAATCACGGGTACTGGAAACCCCCCAGTGAACCACTTTCTGCTACTACTAACCACAAACCTCTGATGTACCTAATTGGTACTACCCGCAAGTAAAGGCGACCCTTGGTGTTCCCCGCATGATGGCACCGCAGTAATCAAAATTAGTTTCATGGTTCTAATACAATCATCCCTTGGTCACCCCATTTAGTCGCCTCTCACGACAGGCAGGGGATACCATGGGTGTATTATTCGTTTGCATCCCCTACCCACAGGGGGTAGACAGAGAGAAAAAGAAAAAGAAGGGATCCATCACTTCGAAAAATGAAGTAGGCCTATCTTATGAAGAAAGGTAAGGGCCACGAAGGGCGTGAAAATAAAATACTCCCTAGGCCTCGAAGGCTCTAATACCGTCGCGGTCGGAACAGAACAAGACTTGACCAAGTGAAGTCGGACAGGATAGACGAAAGTGAGGAGCCTCGCACAAGTAAGTAGAAGCAATGCCAGGCCTCAGCTAAGAGCCCCGTGTTCGCCAACCCACACTCCCAAGTTGAGAGCCCCTTGGGCCCGTTTTAGTCGCCTCTTACGACAGGCAGGAGATACCGCGGGTGTATTCTTCATGTGCGTCCCCCACCCACAGGGGGTAATAGGCTACTTGAAGATTAAAATACTGCTGAACAATCTACGAATATCTATAGCAGAGCTCGTAGAAGGCTTGTAGTATTAAATATAGCACTTCCGTACCTTATTGAGTGTCAGTTATAGAGAGACGTGAGGCAAGTTGCAAGTTGGTCTAATACACAGTTTTAACAAAAGGGCGTGGAAGGCGGGTTGCTTAAACGTCTTCAGGAAATTATTTTGATGCGAAAGTACATGAGCAATTTCCAATAATTTGATGATTTCAGTGTGATAATATTTTATTTTTTGTTTATATGTAACTACAACGGAGCTTACATTCTGATTACACTAACAATACATAACATTTTAACAAAACAGTTCAAATAGAACAAATACTTGAAGGTACTTGAATTAATTGGAGCTTCCGTGGCTCAGGCGCGCTGCCGCTGGGTTCCGTGGTTCAAATCCCGGTCGCTCCATGTGAGATTTGTGCTGGACAAAGCGGAGGAGGGACAGAGTTTTCTCCGGGTACTCCGGTTTTCCCTGTCATCATTAATTCCAGCAACAGTTTTTAATATCATTTCATTTCATCTGTCATTCATTAATCATTGCCCCAGACGAGTGCGACAGGCCTCGGCAGCCGGCACAATTCCTATCCTCGCCGCTAGATGGGAGCTTCATTCATTCCACTCCTGACGCGTTCGAATGACTGGAAACAGGCTGTGAATTTTCATTACTTGAATTCATTCTCGCTGTTGCCCAATAGTGAATAGCAATTTTGCGATGTTAACTGGACCGAAAGATACTGTGCATGTACGTAGAAGCAGCGTGTGGCAGGCGGTCGGATTGCAAAGAACACAAGATTTATCGCATTGGAGATGTCAGCTTTCCTACCAAAAGGGAGTATTTGCGGAAAGCATTTCTGTGCTGCTTTCATCTCAAGAAATCCTATGTTGAAAGTCATCGTTTACCAGTGGAAGGCTATTGGGAGCACGCTCTACCAGGAAAACTTGCAGAGATGGGTTTCGAAACTTCAAGGACAACGATTTTGACGTGAAGAACAAAGAGCACCCTGGTCAAGCATTACTGGAAGATGATTCACGTCATATTCTCAAAGACTTTTCAGAAACAATGTATGTCGATGAATCAACCGTTAACACTCCTCTGAATGAGAATGATCCAGAAGCTCGGAACCGGATCCCACGTGAATTGTGGGAAAGAGACGTTGTTTTCTTTGCTAGGGGCTTTACGTCGCACCGACACAGATAGGTCTTATGGCGACGATGGGATAGGAAAGGCCTAGGAGTTGGAAGGAAGCGGCCGTGGCCTTAATTAAGGTACAGCCCCAGCATTTGCCTGGTGTGAAAATGGGAAACCACGGAAAACCATTTTCAGGGCTGCCGATAGTGGGATTCGAACCTACTATCTCCCGGATGCAAGCTCACAGCCACGCGCCTCTACGCGCACGAGAGACGTTGTTAAACATTCAATTATTTATGAATTGCTGCTGCAATGACTAAACGGATTCACATACTGTATAGTAATGACTAGTAATGAAAACTGGATTTATTACGCCAATCCTAGGCGCAAGAAATCATGGGTGCCGCCCGGAGAACAGCCAACCTCACCGCCAAGTAAGTGTCATGCATTGTGAGCAGCTGTAATGGAGCGAAACCATCAATACCGAACGACACTGACGAAAATTACTCGATTTAAAACGTGCACTCGCCGACAAATGCCCGCAATATTCCACAATACTTAACAAGGTTATTCTTTTCCCTTATAACGTCAGACCGCATATCGTCAAATCTTGTAGGCACTTAAATGGGATGTCTTACCCCACATGCGCTATTTTCCGGACATTGCTTCGTCATATCATCAATTTCTTCGGTCGCTACAACATGGTATTCTGAGCAGCATTTCCGTTCTTTCACAAATATCCAAGAATGGCTCGATCACCTCAAAGCAACATGTAATCTTCTACTGTGGAATCTATTTTACCCGAACATTGGGAAAATGTTCTAGCTTCTTAAGGACACTACTTTGATTAATGTATCATGAACCACTTTCTTGAAACAAAAATGGGTTTGTGTGCCAAAAATCAGCAAGGATTGATTATAAATAAAGCACTTAAAACAATAATTATCTAAAAATTATTGCTAATCACAAAGTCTGCCTGCTGTCATTTCTTGATGGATACAGTACTTTTGCATCCATCTCTTGGCACATGCCGGAGTAAAGTGTATTTTCCACCGAAGTCCCAGTAAACATCCATGGCTGTGACAATATGGAAGTTGCTGGGGTATGGGTAGTGCTGAGTAATGACATTCAGAGCATGACTAGTGCTTCTGAGTGTTATGAAAGGTGCTGCTCATAGGGTCAGTCGTGCTGCAATAGTACTTTCTGACCCAGTGAGGAAAGGAATGGCAAACTACCTCACTCCTCATCCTGCCTAGTACGCCTCATTTTGGTGCTACCATTGGTTTTTGGGGTTTCCGTATAACCGCATAACCTTTGGTGGTGCAATTTGAGGATCCAACCAGCCTCTGGGCTGATGACCTAACAGACAGACAATCACAAAGTAAGAATAAAGAAAAATTAATGATTTTAAACCTTAAAATTAAGAAGAACAGAAGTTCAAAATGGTATTCTATGAAAATAGGGACGGGGGTTTGAATGTAGGAACAATATCGATCACATGCACATGTGTTTGAAATACTATCAAATTATTAATAATTTGGACAGAATAAACTTTTATTCTATTTGAAGGTTAAAAACTAAGAAGAAAAAGTTAAATATATACAAGGTCTTTTATACAAATGAAGGGAGAGGTTAAAATGGGAAACAGCACATCACATTTACTGTATATAATTTAATATTCAAAAGATTATCAAATTAAACCACAATTGGATCATTGTTTCAGAGGCAGACTGAAGTCCAGCTGTAAACATTGATTAAATACGTTTGAAATTACTGATAAGTGGGCTATGGTTGTATTCAACGGTATTTGTAGTGTACTAGTTTGTTTGTTGATCCCCCTGTAACTATCAATCTTCATCTTTATCTCACATCTCGTGTTGCGGGTGAGATAGGCCTACATTATCGTTTCATTTTGTTAGCTACACAGCGAGCTGGTGGCCGCGCGGTCAGGGTCACGTAGCTATCAGCTTGCATTCGGAAGATAGTGGGTTCGAATCCCACTGTCAATAGCCCTGAAGATGGTTTTCCATGGTTTCCCATTTTCACAAAAGGCAAATGCTGGGGCTGTACCATAATTAAGGCCGCGGTGGCTTCCTTCCCACTTCTAGCACTTTCCTATCCCATCGTCGTCATAAGTCATATCTATGTCGATGCACGTAAAAAAACCACAAAAAAAAGTTAATTACCCTGAAAACATTAGGCCTATACGAATAAATCGCAAGGTCTCAGTCAGTGGCATAATAAAGATATAGGTGGCTTCCAACCTTGTCATAATCCACTGACAATATACACTGACTGAGTAAATGTCATGGGATAGCGGAGCACTGATGCGCAGGTGTGTTGTCTGCGCAACACACGCCCCCTGTCCCAGCGGCAGTTGTATAGGAGACCTTGTGAGCAATGGCTGTGCATATGACAGGTGTAACGTGGAACGTCGTCGTGAGCTGATACCGTTCGGGGGTATAGTGGTCGGTGCCCGACGGATGGGAAGTGCGATTTCGGAAGTGGTGCGGGAATTCGGCTTCACACGATCAACCGTGTCCAGGTTGTATCGTGAATGGTTGAATGCGGGTGTCACCGTCCACAGCAGACGAACGACCGGCCGTCCAGCCACCCTCGATGATCGTGACCGGCGACATCTGAGACGGATTGTCAATAGTGACAGACGGGTAACCGTGCAACAAATCATGGCTCCATTCAACACTGGCCGTGCTAAACACGTCTCCCAGTGGAGAATCCATAGGAACATGGGTTCTATGGGGTATGGGAACCGGCACCCCACACGGGTGCCACTGTTAACCCAACGTCATCGGGCACAACGACGCGCATTTGTCGCCAGTCACCAGGGGTTGACATTGGAACAATGGCGTAACGTGATATGGTCGGACGAATCACGATTTCAACTGCACTGTGCCGATGGGCAAGCAAAGGGCGCCAATCTTTAAGTTGAGGACTTAAAGATAAAATTTATAATCAAGCTTGGACAGACTCTTATCACAGGGGTGAGGTGATAGTGCACTAATCATTAAGCAGGAGAATTAGAAATTAAAAGGCTAATTAAGGCAAATTGATTAAAGTAAACTAGAAAAATACTATTTATTATATTTAATATAAATGACGACGGTTTAACGAGAACTGAATTTAAAATAGAAAATGAATTTAATAAAAAATTGAATGACTCTACTTCGCGAAAACTTGCAATATCTTTAACTCGCTTGCTCACCATGTCGTCTTGTTCTGCTGGTCCTTGGAAAGCTTCCCTCCTTGTAGCGGGAACATCATCGGTCGTCTTTGATATCTCTTCATCTGCAGCGAAGTACCATTCCTGCCTTGCAAATTGCACCCACCACTAATTGGAAGATGACTTCAAAACTAACACTCCCTATTATGCTTTATCCCGTATATTGGAGATAAGCCCTAAGTCATAGTTAGTAGAACCACCTTGGGTTATTTGGAGAGGATACTCAATTAAGAATCCTTCCAACTTTACTGAAAATATTCTCTGTAGTTTCATTTCTATCTAGATTAATACTACCTATTGACTTAGACTGGTTCATACCGGTCTTGTAGCCGTGCTGTACGTAATTACTGATGAGAGTGGCTCTACATCCCTCATTCAGAATTTCTAAGTATCGAGACGAAGAATCAAGTAGAAAATCAAGTAGAAGCTGTAGAATAACTCGTAGAATAATGTAGAGAGCGAATAAGAATGAATAAGTGATGCCACGAGCTCCAACACGTCCTTTTATAACCTTCTCTCGCGCTAATTACAGGTCGCTTACACGTGGTCCAATCAGATGACACGTCTCTCCCCACTCCAGATATTAGAGTTGACGGGTCTTAACTCTGATATTAACTGTTCTTCTATTGGTCCATTCACTCATTATCCATGGCAACATGACGCTCCTTTGAAAATATAGGCGTTGATCAGTTCGAATAATTCTGGTCGAAATACGGTAGCTTACGTTAGGACGCGTGAACACGTGCTCGCATTTCTCAGAACTTGGTGTCTAAATTTGTCCTTCCAACTTCCTCGGTGATGTGGCAAGATAAAGGAAATCTACTGCAAGTTAATTTTAACCGACTGTCGCAAGAATCTAAGTGAATATGAGGATATTCAGCCCTCGTTTACAGGTCGTAGTTACAAAGTAATGAAATGATAGTGAGCAAATGATTAAACATGAATTATAATACAATTACATACCAAAATAAATATCATGACGTTAAATTCCTGAATTAATTACACATAATAAAATTAACATAATTACACTGTAACGTCTGGAACGTTACATACGCCCCCATGAGTTCTTAACAAATATCACATGAGTTGAGAACTCACACACTTACTCCCACATTGACTTGAAATACCTCTATTACCTGCCCATAACGAGCGACATTATTTTCATACAATTAATTATATCTCACTCTTTCCATATCTCTCTTAGACTGCTTCCCATTGCGACTGTCTGTTATTTCAGTTCATCTTGAGGTTTAGATGCTAAATTATGCCCATCATAAGCAACTTTTCACTTTTGTAAAAAAAAAACAAGATTATCCTAGAGAATATAACATAATATATACAATTCAGATTACAAACTCTGCCGAGTGTCTTTTTGTCCTTTTTCCCCATCTTTCCGACATTCTTTGCTAGATAGCAGTAACACGTTCTCTTCCAATCTTTTACATAAAAAAAATGGAAAACATATGATACAAACAATTTACACTTTTATCACTCTTTCGAATGTTTCAACCTTATCTTGAAGCAGGATGTAATACACTTCACACAAATACACACGTGATTTAAGCTCACGGTAAAATTATTGCAAGTTAGAAATGCACATACGGGAAAATTAATTATTTGCCGTCGTCAGCTTTAATTAGCCTTCTGTAACATCTCAGAAAACAAATATATATAAAATTTCATGGCCTCACATACGGAAAACAGATGATCTATCGTCAATGAACGAGCGTAAATCTACCGCCACACAAAACATCTCCCTTGTTTACAAACACAACTAGGAAATACCACCACGATTGAGACGTAAACACATACCGCTCGTAGTCTGACATAACAAGTAGCAACTTCCCCGAGTTACTGACCTATATCTCACAATCCGGTTCAGCCACCTCACACGACAGGTATCTCCTTAAACTACTAATGTTATATGAACCATTCATTACGCTCTCGCCATCCGCTAACTTGTAAGCACAGGGTCCAAGTTTTCTATGTACTTTATACGGGCCTTGATATAAAAGAAAAAATTTCTTCGTTACCTTATCCTCACTGTTTGACAACATGGGAACTCTCACCAAAACCATATCACCTACCTCAAAGTTATCCCGTACCTTACGTTTCTGTTGCCTTTTACGTTTATCTCCAGATTTAATCAGGTTCTCCCGTGCCAGTCGGACGTAAAATTCAGCATTACGAGGTGGTTCCTCAGGCAAACCTAACACTCTCACTACGCTCTCGCATTCAATACACAAACGTATTGATCCATCAGACTTAGGCACGACAATTAAGGGATTAACATATTGACTGTTTGATAATTCAATCACATCGTCTGCTAACATAGCTTGAATTTGATCCTCTACAGCTTTTGCATATTTGTGTGGTATCGGATACCGCGGTCCGCTGAATGGAGTCTTATCCAGCACAGAAAAAGAATGTTCATACAGATGGGTAACACCAGGTTTCTCGGAAAAAAATCTCTACGTGTTCACACAACACTTCATATAACTTGTCCTTCTGGATTTCATTTAACTCATTACTACTTACGGCTTCTTTCAAGCCACATATCTTATCCTCATGAATCCACAACTGACACAACTTCAGGCCCTCACTAGCCTCTTCATTTACTTTAGAAACCTCTTTCATTCTCCACACTGTACTAACTTCCGTTTTCCTCTGAATTTCCTCCTCAAACTTGACCTTAATATCCTCATTATTCCACCTCAAATTTAGCACTAGATCATTGTAATTTAACTGAGCCAATTTTAACGTTAACCAGTCAGATCCCAAGATAAGATCAAATATTAAATGCGGAATTACCAAACATATCTGAACGCTAATAAAATTATTAATACAGATCGGGACAGCTACTTGTTTACAAATTTGCTTAGACCTCTTTCCAACAGCCGTAATGATGAAAGTAGACTTAACAGGCATTTCCTCCAACTGAATACCCTGTTTCACTAATGACTCATACCACTGAGAACTAATACATGATATTTGGCTACCAGAATCAATCAAAACTTTAACCCACGCCCCCCAAACTTTCAATTTAACCACGAGATTGACTACTTTATTACTTGAATCTCCATTATTCTGCTCGGGTTCATACAACAAATCGTCTCTAACATCGAGGTCATATGGTAACACTTTCATGGCAAGACACTTCGCTACCTTCGCACTAGGCTGGAATTCTGACCTAACATTACAGCCTCTAGTTAGTTTAAAGGTTCCCTTTGTGTATTGACGTTGGACTCATTAGTACATTGCTCTGGCCTCCGTTGGGAATTTCCTGTCCTATATTCAGATGCTCCTCTCCTGCTGTTCTGCTGAGGTCTGAACTGATTGCGAGTTTCGTGATTCTGTGTACTACCGTTATGTCTCATTCCGTTGTGATGACTAAAGTTCTGAATATTCTCCGTTCTACTCCTAAGGTTACCTAAAGCATCAAAACTGCCTAGTAGGTTCTCCATCTCCTGAATAGTTCCAACTTTTTGCATACAGGCCGCTTCTCTCACCCTGTCCGGAAAATGTCTCAAAAGTAGTCTTACTACATCAGACCCCTCGGTTATACCATCTAAGTTCTGACAAATCATGACATGTGCCAGGAAGTACTCGGTCATAGTAACTCCCTCATGCTGTTTGTACCTCCCAAATACCACCCTTTCTCTCTCCCTAGCTCGTATCGCTTCATTCCAGAATTTCTCTCTAAATTTATTTCTGAATTCTTTCAGGTTCGTCATCGTCTGCCTATATACCATGAACCAAGACCGAGTTTCTCCTACAAAAGCATGGTCAATATTTTCCATAACGTCTTCCCAGTCCATAGACCCTTCCTCTAGACGCTTTTCAAACCGTTTCTCTATCATCTTAAGGAAATCTAGCGGGTTCGTTTGTTTCCCATTAAATTTAGGTAGTTCAATTTCCCTAATGTAGCTATTTCCTAGACATTGCCTTCCCGTGAAAACCTGTTTATCCTTTGCCACCTGTTTTAACTGATTTTCTGCTTTCTCCATCCGGCATTCTACCTCTTTGTCTCTCTTATCAATTTCGCTCTCCAAGTTAACCTGCTTCTCTTTCAATGTCCTAATTTCAATCTTATTCTCTTCAGCTATCGCAAACCTTTCTTCCCTTGCCCGGGTCTCATCTTCTATTCTAAGCTTTACCGTGTCAATCTCTTGTTGGACGTGGTCTTTAAATACCCGTATTTCCCCTCTTTGAGTCTCAACTCTCTTATCAATACTAGTGACGTGCCTCATTACTTCCTCCCTAGTAGAGTTGTTTTCCTTCCCCATTAATTCCAGGAATTCACTTCTCTGTTCCGCAAACTTTTCTTCTACCTTTTTCCCTTGCCGTACATATTCACTTTCCTGGTCCTCTAATCGCTTACTAAAATGTTCATTTTTTACCACCAGATCGCGTAACTGCTTACTGTGTTCGTCCATTCTCCGATTCGCTTCCTCCTTATTTTCCCTCATATCCCTGCTTAATTCAGCTTTAGTTTGTTCTAACTGTTCTTTAAGTTCAGATTTAGTTTGTTCTAATTCACTTTTAAGCTCAGATTTAGTTTGTTCTACATCTGTTTTAATTTGTTCCAATTCATTTTTTATTTCAGATTTACTGTCCTCTATCTTACTTAACATTAACTGCATCATTCCCATTAACTGATCATTATTATTACTTTCATTGTTAGTGTTTACTTCCGCTTCGCCCCCCATCCTACTATCATCTGACTCCATACTGACTTCTTTCTGCTTGCCTTCACTCTCCATACTACTTACACTTCTATCTTCAATTTCCTCTACAAGACTACACAGCTCTTCCTCTGAACTCAATACATTATTGCCTTTTATCGCCCGTCCACTGCGCAACATCCTCTCCTCTTTCGTCTGATCAGCCATGACCCTTCCCACAATCAAACACTCTTAATGAAACGTGGATATCCAAATTTTGCCCATAATACGAATTCTGATATCGTTACTGTCATTAACTGCTCCGTACTTAATGATTTTCTCGCCACACGTTGGAGCGGCATTTATGTGACTTCCCCTCTCGGAGAACAATCATCAAATGAGAAATGCAACCAAGCAAGCAAAGGGCGCCAATCTTTAAGTTGAGGACTTAAAGATAAAATTTATAATCAAGCTTGGACAGACTCTTATCACAGGGGTGAGGTGATAGTGCACTAATCATTAAGCAGGAGAATTAGAAATTAAAAGGCTAATTAAGGCAAATTGATTAAAGTAAACTAGAAAAATACTATTTATTATATTTAATATAAATGACGACGGTTTAACGAGAACTGAATTTAAAATAGAAAATGAATTTAATAAAAAATTGAATGACTCTACTTCGCGAAAACTTGCAATATCTTTAACTCGCTTGCTCACCATGTCGTCTTGTTCTGCTGGTCCTTGGAAAGCTTCCCTCCTTGTAGCGGGAACATCATCGGTCGTCTTTGATATCTCTTCATCTGCAGCGAAGTACCATTCCTGCCTTGCAAATTGCACCCACCACTAATTGGAAGATGACTTCAAAACTAACACTCCCTATTATGCTTTATCCCGTATATTGGAGATAAGCCCTAAGTCATAGTTAGTAGAACCACCTTGGGTTATTTGGAGAGGATACTCAATTAAGAATCCTTCCAACTTTACTGAAAATATTCTCTGTAGTTTCATTTCTATCTAGATTAATACTACCTATTGACTTAGACTGGTTCATACCGGTCTTGTAGCCGTGCTGTACGTAATTACTGATGAGAGTGGCTCTACATCCCTCATTCAGAATTTCTAAGTATCGAGACGAAGAATCAAGTAGAAAATCAAGTAGAAGCTGTAGAATAACTCGTAGAATAATGTAGAGAGCGAATAAGAATGAATAAGTGATGCCACGAGCTCCAACACGTCCTTTTATAACCTTCTCTCGCGCTAATTACAGGTCGCTTACACGTGGTCCAATCAGATGACACGTCTCTCCCCACTCCAGATATTAGAGTTGACGGGTCTTAACTCTGATATTAACTGTTCTTCTATTGGTCCATTCACTCATTATCCATGGCAACATGACGCTCCTTTGAAAATATAGGCGTTGATCAGTTCGAATAATTCTGGTCGAAATACGGTAGCTTACGTTAGGACGCGTGAACACGTGCTCGCATTTCTCAGAACTTGGTGTCTAAATTTGTCCTTCCAACTTCCTCGGTGATGTGGCAAGATAAAGGAAATCTACTGCAAGTTAATTTTAACCGACTGTCGCAAGAATCTAAGTGAATATGAGGATATTCAGCCCTCGTTTACAGGTCGTAGTTACAAAGTAATGAAATGATAGTGAGCAAATGATTAAACATGAATTATAATACAATTACATACCAAAATAAATATCATGACGTTAAATTCCTGAATTAATTACACATAATAAAATTAACATAATTACACTGTAACGTCTGGAACGTTACAAGAGGAGGCCCCACACGCTATTAAGTGACTATCCCGTGACATTTGCTAAGTCAGTGTGCTTCTACGTTTCAAGGTTCGTACGTCTATTTTCGTTGGCGCAGATTATGTGGGACGCGTGTTTCGACGTAGTCTGCTCAGTGCATTACGCAGGAATTAGAACTTTGTGGCATTACTTCGAACTCCTTCTTTTCATCCTTTCCAGATCAACTTATTGGTAACTGTCTTGCATGAAAGTTTATTCCCTACATTGAACATATCGGGTTGTGTAAAGGAGTGCTCGCTTCACGGGGGAGGTTGTGGGTTCTGTTCTCCACAAGGATTTCGACAAATTTATAAACGAGACGTCAAATTCTGGAGAAGTATACGGCCATAGGTTTCAACAGAAGTGAGTACCAAGTGTCTGGACACAGAAGTAACAATTCTATCCCACTTAATGGCATGTTTATGGGA
Source organism: Anabrus simplex (assembly GCF_040414725.1). Lineage (NCBI taxonomy): Eukaryota > Metazoa > Arthropoda > Insecta > Orthoptera > Tettigoniidae > Anabrus > Anabrus simplex. Next base: position 137,215,934 of record NC_090266.1, on the reverse strand, counting down.
AGTGGAAAACATTGCTTTTCACTTCTCCAGGACCCTTCATGGTCTTTGAGAAGCATCTTGAAACTACATTTTCCTGTGATTATTTCCCCTATCTTTACTATACAGTAAGGTTCACTCGTGTGAATTATTTCTGAAAATCGACTGCCGTATTGTAATTTGGAGCGGGGTTAAGATTACTACTTGGGTAGTATAATAAATACCGAGCTCGATAGCTGCAGTCGCTTAAGTGCGGCCAGTATCCAATATTCGGGAGATAGTACGTTCGAACCCCACTGTCGGCAGCCCTGAAAATGGTTTTCCGTGGTTTCCCATTTTCACACCAGGCAAATGCTGGGGCTGTACCTTAATTAAGGCCACGGCCGCTTCCTTCCAACTCCTAGCCCTTCCCTTTCCCATCGTCGCCATAAGACCTATCTGTGTCGGTGCGACGTAAAGCAAATAGCAAAAAAATGTATAATAAATAACGATGATAGAAGGACCGGGCGAGTTGGCCGTGCGGTTAGGGGCGCGCAGCTGTGAGCTCGTAGTTGGGAGTTGGTGGTTTCGAATCCCACCGTCGGCAGCCTTGAATATGGTTTTCCATGTTTTCGTATTGTCACACCAGGTAAACGCCGGGGCTGTAACGTAATTAAGGTCACGGCCGCTACATTTCCAATCCTAGCCCTTTCCCATGCTTGCGTCGCAGAAGACCTTCGATGTGTTTATGCGCAGTTGAAACCACCAGCAAAGAAATAGCCTTTAAATGCGCAATTTATTAGTTCGTTCAAGTATATTTTTTCATTCCAGAAATAACGCATAATTAAAAAATATTTAAAAAATTGTCGATTGAAAGTCAAAATATTGTGAGTTTTAATATTTTGCATACATTCATAGCTGTACAATTAGCTGCCGTGTCTACTACCACAATTCAATCTTAGGGCATGACCCCATGTTAAGGAATTCTCTGAGATAAACATCGTTTTACTAATCATTTTTACGTTCACTGTCTAGGTATATAAATATACGGTTACATCAACACAGAGTTTGTAAATGCCGAAAAAGAAAAAGAAAAACAAAAGAGGAACACTTAGGGCCTGTTACTTAGAAATGAAAATGAAATGAAAAGACGCATGGCTTTTAGTGCCGGGAGTGTCCAAGGACATGTTCGGCTCGCCAGGTGCAGGTCTTTTGATTTCACGCCCGTAGGTGACCTGCGCGTCTTGATGAGGATGAAATGATTATGAAGACAACACATACACCCAGCCCTCGTGCCAGCGAAATTAACCAATGATCGATAAAATTCCCGACCCTACCAGGAATTGAACCCGGGACCCATGTGCCCAAAGTCCAGCACGCTAACCATTTAACCATGGAGCCGGATACTACTTAGAGAATAATATTGAAACATATTAAAAATAATTCTTAAAAACAAATTATTATTAAAGTTCCACCTATTCAGTATTAAATTCGTAAGTTATAATAGGCTACTTAAAGAATAATAACATATTTGATAATACGCTATTTTACAGCACTCCAGATTTCTTCCAATCGACCTGATTCAACACTTAAAAACAGTTATCTTGACAGCGAAGGTTATCAATCCAGAGACGCATTAACATCATTATACTATATTGCTATGCTAGCGACATCTAGTCGAGTTCATCTGCAAGCTACACTTTCGCTGACTTGTGAAGCACAGCAGACTAAGAGAATATATAGCAAGCAGGTAAATTTTCCTTTGCATCTATGCAATGCTGCTCTTTTAAAGATTAAGGAGATCCGAGGTGCCGGAATTTCGTCCAGCAAGAGTTTCTTAACATGCCAGTAAATCTACCGACACGAGGCTGACATATTTGAGCACCTTCAAATAACACCGGACTAGCCCGGGATCGAATCCACCAACTTGACTTCAGAAGGCCGACGCTCTACCATCTGGGCAACCCAGGCCGGCCGACTATTTGTGTAATTTACGTGACATCAGGGAGAAACGAACCGACTTTCTTGTGAACAGGACAACGATTGGCTGACTGCACCGCTGAACTCGGCTCACGAAATACCATGCAAGACTTTGCTATAGACAGGAAACGATGGTCAAGCGGGAAATACGCGATTTCTATGTTACTTTTGAATAGGACGCTTCCTGCTGAGTAGGTCGGCTTTTGAATAGCGAAGTGACTTGCCGTGCAGCTCCAAGCCATTGTCAGTAATGAGAACAAGGGGAATGTAGTTTGGCAATGATTACCATAACATAGAAGTATGCGTATGTGTTTTCAGCTCTGACGTTGACATGTTTTCTCAGCGTGCTAAATACTAAGCAGTTCCTTTTAGTTTTGGGAGTAAATCATACAAAAGGAGGGAGAAGTAATAATATACGTTATACTTCTCACGTACGGTTTTCTTTCTTCTTGCTCAGTAGTTCCCTGCTCTTTTATTTTCAACACTCCCCCTGGAAAACAGATGCACATTTTGTTTAGTTTTGATGTGCGGAGAACTCTTCTTAAGCCGAGTAAACATCAGCCTAGAATCTGATGATGATGATGATGATGCTTGTTGTTTTAAGGGGCCTAACATCGAAGGTCATCGGCCCCAGGCTAGAATCTAGGGTAGTGTCTACCTTTATAGTGACAGAGCTACAACCATTACGTAAATCCTGGGACAGTACTAGACCTAGTGTTTGAAGCACGATAGTGGATTTGAAGGCGAGCTATTTGCTATCCCTCCTCGCCGCCACCACTACTACCACCCTTTCATTTTCTTTGGCACTCTCTCCCGTACCAGTTCATTGTAAAAGGGAAGTGGAGAGCATTAAGGACTAGTAGTAGGGAAGCTGAATTGCTTTATATTTCCTCATTTGGAACCTTTTAACTGTTATAATTGACTTGTTTATAGATGGCCTATTCCATTGCTTCCCTTTAAGAAAATAAGTCAAATACTGATGTTACTAATGAAATAGAATGTAATAACTATTAGAACAATATTAATAGAAACTCGTGGTCTTGAAGACTTTCATAAATTACATGAATTACTTCAGGCAAGTTTGCGTATACAGTAGTTGGTTTAGGTACTGAGAAAAAAGTGACGGAGTCCTGTGGCCCTTTCTAGTTGCAAAAAAATTGATCATTAACTCAAGCTTTATAGAGGCAGGTAATGCATCTCGATAAACTGTGTCCTGACACTGTATGGCAGAAGAAACCAGCTGCAGCAAATTTTCAAAGTGATTCGATGTCAGTCTCAAAAAGTGTCTATGTCTTACCGAGCTCGATAGTTGCAGTCCGAGAGAAAGACGTAGATATACTTAACAGACACTTTAAACATTTGGTGTCTTGTTAAATGAATGATGATGAATGGGGGATAGGTTAACAGGTTTAGAAATGGAGAGAGATTAACTCGTGTTGTTGTGAAGAAGTCAATTTGATGAATTCTGAACAAAACTTATAGGTTTATAAAGCTTGTAGGCTAATGGAGGGAAGAGTCTAAAGAAAGTCTTGAACGAGAGGATATAGACATGAATATGCCATAAAAGTAGAGTGCATGTGGGCTGCAATAGTTACGCAAACATGGAAATGTTATAGACTAGATGCAGACGTTTTAAGCTATTTTCCAAAATGTATTTCACTCTGGGGGTGCCAAGCACAATGCCGTTTTCGTATTTGCATTTTCATCTTTTACTTTTCTGTGAATTAGTGACAAGTTGAGAACAAGTCCGATTCATTGGTTGAATGGTCAGCGTTGAGGCCTTCGGTCCAGAGGGTCCCGAGTTCGATTCCCGGCCGGGTCGAGGATTTTAATCGCCTTTGATTAATTCTTCTGGCCCGGGGACTGGGTGTTTGTGTTTGTCCCAACACTTTACTCGTCATATTCAGACAACACAGTACACTACCAACCAGCACATAAATACGCAATAGTGATTATATCCCTCCATATAAGGTTGGCGTCAGGAAGGGCACCCGGCCGTAAAACAAGGCCAAATTCACATGTGCAACACAGTTCGCACCCACGAATCCACAAGTGTGGGAAAAACGGTAGAAAAAGAAGAAAAGAAAGAAGAACTGATAAGTTGATAACAAATTTATTTTAAATATAATAAACAAAATCGGCACTGCCGGTGGCTCCAAGTAGCCTACGCACTGGCCTCCACGGTATGCACTAGCCGTGCGTCTTGGTAGGTGTGCTATTTACCAATTGATTAGTTCAAATTAGCACACTGGGGCGAAACGATGGGAACCAGGAATGAGTTAGCTGGAAAATTTATAACGTCCAATAACGGACCAACTATACTGGTATTAAGTGTAATTTAATGTTTCTACAGTCTTAAATTGTTGAGCCTCAAATATTGAGGCATGTAACAAAGTTGGCCTATGTTAACACTAATTTATGAAGATATTAAGATAATTATTTAATGAAAATCCTCAGCCTGTTTCCAGTCATTCGACCGGGTCAGGAATGAAATGAACGAAGCCCCATCTAGCGGCGAGGATAGGAATTATGTCAGCTGCCGAAGCATGTCGCATTCCTCTGGTGCAATGATTAATGAGTGACAGATGAAAAAAATGAAATTAGAAAGTGTCGCTGAAATGAAAGATGGCAGGAAAACCCGGAGTACCCGGAGAAAAATCTGTCCCGCCTCCGCTTTGTCCAGCACAAATCTCACATTGAGTGACCAGGATTTAAACCACGGAACCCAGCGGTGAGAGGTGGACGCGCTGCATTCTGAGCCACGGAGGCTTTAATGGAATTATTTAATACAATTTCGAATTAGCATGAATATAACTGTGGACTTTATTTAAGTACCGATATCGTTAATTGACACTATCTAGCGTCAGCCAACCTGATGTCAGAAATAGGCTATAACTAGAGATCACTATAAGGAACTCCATAGCTAAATGGTCAGCGTAATAGCCTCTGGTCCAAGGAGTCCTGGATTCGATTCCCAGTCGTCTTCAATATTACAGTTCATCATAGGTAGGGCACCATCCTCACCCACGCACAGGTCGCTTCGAGGCGTCAATTCAAAAGACCTGCACCGGACTTCTTCGGAGGCCATACGCCGTTATTACTGTACAGAAGTAGGTGTCGAGATAAAAATCTGTTAACCTTGGTCTGTATTTTGACAGTGAAGCTAGTTTCAATTCGTGAGACTATTCCTGGCCTAGTGCAGCCCTTGTAAGGCAAACCCTCTAGTAAGGGTGAGAATAAACAGCCGTGTATGGGAACTGCTTGTTTTTGCAGCAGAGGATAGTATTGTGTGTGGTGTGTGGGTTGCAGTCATATCAGAAGCAGTACAAACCCCAGTCCCCGAGCCAATGGAACTAAACATTTAAGGTTACAATCTCAAAACGGCAGGGAATCGATCCCGGAGCCCTCTGAACCAAAGATTACTACTCTGACCATTCAGCCAACGAGCCGGACACTGAAGCTAGTACAATGGAATTGAGTTTCTAATTGCTCAGCTAATGAGCACTATACTTTGTAAATCACCCGCCCCTATTTCTTCGGATTTAAGCAATCCTGCAGTTCAAAACCCAACGTGAGAACATCTGTGTCGTCCAATAATAACTTCTAGTGTAGGAACATATATTGAAATACGTATTCGTTACTGACAGACGAGCGATAAGGAGGTAAAAATGAACGAATAGTCTACATAAAACCACAAAAAAAACCGCTCCGCTTTAATAAAAAAAACTGCGTTGACACTGAATATTACTGTATTAGAACACCAGCAATCAGCATCTCCGTAACTGAGGGCGTTAATGGCCCAATGCTGTATCTTTTGTTCGGAGGTATAATATTTTAAATATTTTTTCAATCGCACGTGAGGCGCAATAATTAAAACTAACAGTAATTATTATCAAATAGCACAATTATTGCCCAGTTATTGCGATGCAATATGCGCGGTTCAGACGCCTGGCTGATTTTCAGAGCGGGCCGATGACCTTCGATGTTAGGCCCCTTAAAACAACAAGCATCATCGATTTTCAGAGCACGTGCTATGGCTTATGAGCTGGTGTGTGGGTTTTTCTTCGCTTCTTCGCTATCATCAGACATCACTGTTGGTCCCAAATACACTAGTTCCTTTCCGACGGACATCATTCCAAGCAGCGTCTTTTAAACCTTGGAAAAGTGTAGAAAACCAGTAGTCTTCATCCAGGAAATCGATCTTGGTATAAGCATTTTGGCTCTCAAACATTACATCTTATTTCTCTGTAGAGCAGTACATATCCACGTAGTCATCACCCTACACGTAGAGGTAGCCTGCACAAGAACTATGGCTCGAACCTGCAGGCACTATTCTAGCCCCTTCGTATCCATGTGTTGCCAAAAATCTTCGATGTGAAAGTACGACGTTAAAACAATAGCTAAAATACACGTAAAATTAATAGAATTTATAGACAGATTTGTATTTCTGCAACGACTTCAGTGTATTGAATCATACCACTTTTCCCGATTGTGGTAACCATTCCCAACGAGTAGAGTATGTACCTATTACTTGATAGAATGGGTCCAGCAAAATGCCGACAGTAGGATACACAATGCATTTATTCGTATTTGGTGTTTGCTGTAGGTTGTGATATTTATTATGTCTACTTCATTTATTATAATTTCATTATAAGGGTAACTGAGATATCAGAAATGTCAATTCTTCATAAATTATGCCTATCCCAGTACAAAATGAAAATATAAAGTTTAGAAAAAACGATGATTTGAACCCTCACTGCTCTAAGAAGCCAGGTGTATCTACCATTCATAATTCCACATAGATAATTAAAGAGTGCACATTTTGCGAATCATTCTATCTATCAAAAAAAATAAAAATAAAAATTAAATATGCAAAATGATGTATTCGCAAGGAGACCGAAAGTTTTCAATCCGAAAAACTCCTTAAGGTACTTGTTACGGGATTATGGCCCAGTTCAAATATTTATTGAACGCTATAATAGTAGTAATTACATGATGTGAGCTATCGCCATAATTTGAATAAACTAGGCTATTTTATATAAATTGCGATGAGACGAGAATATCCATTATGGTAGTGAATAGGCATGTCTGCAATTGGTCGCAGCTTATCTCATTTTCTATGATACCACTCCGTCATTTTATTTTAAAAAGAATGACTACTTGGCCAATCAGATATGAAGTTCTCCAATGACAGCTATAGGGTGGAGGTATAGTTCGTAAATATGATTTAATAATAATAATAATGGGGTTGATGACCTAGAGGTTAGGCCTCTTTAAACAACAAGCAGCATCATAAATAATAATAATAATAATAATAATAATAATAATAATAATAATAATAATAATAATAATAATAATAATAGTAATAATTTTTTTACCGGGAGAGTTGGCCGTGCGGTTAGGGGCGCGCAGCTGTGATTTTGCATCCGGGAGATAGTGGGTTCGCATCCCAATGTCGGCAGCCCTGAAGATGGCTTTCCGTGGTTTCCCATTTTCACACCAGGCAAATGCTGGGGTTGTACCTTAATTAAGGCCACGACCGCTTCCTTCCAGCTCCTAGCCCTTTCCTATCCCATCATCGTCGCCATAAGACCTATCTGTGTCGGTGCGACAGAAAGGAAATTGTGTAAATAAATAATAATAATAATAATAATAATAATAATAATAATAATAATAATAATAATAATAATAATAATAATAATAATAAGTAATTTACGTCCCACCAACTACTTTTATGGTTTTGGGAGACGTCAAGTTGCCGGAATGTTGCTCCACAGAAAAACTAGGACAGTAAAATCATGAACACCGCCGTGCCCCGTCAAGGGTAGACGACTGTAGTTGTGAAACCAGAATGCTAATATGCCAGACAATGCTTAGTACTCAATCATAAACTTGAAAGATTGGAAGTACAAAAAAGAAAAATATTAGGCCCTCTAAAAGCTACAGAATTTTGTATATTAAGAAGTAATAACGAAATTTATCAGGACATAGAAAACAAATCTATAATAATACGGAAGAGGAGACTGCTATTTTTGGACATATTTACACAATGGACGAAGCAAAAAGATCTTCACGTATCTCTGGAAGAAAAAGTCAACAACCACCTGGATTCAAGAGATCAAAAAAGAAAGACTTGGAAAGAAACAACATCAGAGAAGAAGAAGTATTGGAAAGATACATTTTCAAGAAGAAAGTTTTAAAGATGGAAGGATTCAAAGGGAGGGAGGCAAAGAAAACCGGCACAAAGTGGTCTGAAGAAAGAAAAGAGAAACATAGTGAAACAATGAAGGAATATTGGAAGAAAAGGAAGGAACAACAAAAAAGGATGAAGGTTTGAAATTGGAATGTGGTCCCTAGTAGGCCCTAACGCAAGAAGAAGAAGAAGAAGTTTTAATTTGAAATAATACTCGACAATCATCTTGTTATTTATCAAACGAAAATATATAAAATAAAATGTAAAACATTGTAAAATATACAGTACGTTGGGTGCCTACAATACGCTAAGAGGTCACTATGGTGCCGACGAGCATCGCACTGCCAACCCCTGGGGGAGGGTGACGTGGACTTTATGGACAGATGAGTCAAGAAAGAAAGCTTTTAGTCTAATGAGACTGTTGGCATCGTCTTCATAGCCATGGGATCGCTAGTTTTACGTAGAAACTTAACCTCAAGAACATGACTTATCATTTTCAAAATCTCAAATGCCTTGACTGTCAAACGAACCGCGGATGCCTTAGTGTGAAGCCAGTGATGATTCACTCTGCTATCACATCTATAATATAGCAATAATTTAGACACAAACTACTCAAACCAAAGTGTTCCATACATGAACTTTGGAAAAAAGAATTATTTTCGACATCATTTTTGGTGTGATACGTTTTCAGCTTGGAGTTCACATCCAGCACACCAGACGCCAAGAATACCCCAAGTTGCGTAAAAGAAAATAAAAGAAAAGTCAAAGCACTAAGTCCATCAAGATCTAGCTGATGGCTTCATGTGGAGTTGGTGGCAATCTTTCACTGACAATGCCGCTATTCAGAGCCTGAATGGGGCTTGCGAGTTGGCTAACCACTCCAATCGCGAGAATTAATTACGGAGACAGCGACTCAATCAAACATACAAACAAAAGTGAACTTGGGGAAAACTTAGCAAGAACAGCGTCTATTAACGCATATTTTTTATTATCTTCTAGACTTAAGGGATCCTGTCGTTCTGTGGTTGGGATTTAGCGCTGGAAATGAGCGAGAATAATAAATCCCAGGGGAAAATGAGAAGCTGGAGGTTTTTTAAGTATTCAGAATTTAATTTAATAGTATTATAAAGCCGTCCTCGTGGTGTAGGAGTAGTATGTCTGCATCTTATCCGGATTCGATTCCCGGTCAGGTTGGGATTTTTATCTGAATATGAGGACTGGTGTGAGGTCAATTCAGCCTACGTGATTACAATTGAGGAATTATCTGACGTTGAGGTAGAGGCTCCGGTCTAGAAAGCCAAGAATAACCACGCGTCACCTCGTAATATGCAGTCCTTAGGACTGAGGAGTGGTTACTTGGTAGGCAAAGGCCCATCAGGGCTGTTAGTCATTGGGGTTTGGTTTTTCGGTTTTTTTACTAATTATAAAATATCCTGCTGGCGTTTCCTCCTAAGGGCGTAGCTAGCTCGTATGAATGCATGGGTGCAAGGCTGAATGTGAAAATGAATGCAAAGTACTTAAGTATTTCCATTAGACCATTAAAATATTAAGTTTGCATTACTGTTCGTATTTGCATCTGTTCTAAATATATTTCAGTCGCAATCTTTCATGCTAAAGTCAATATTGTTGCGTAGTACAGATGTGACATTGTGTAGTATGATATTGAGAGGGTCTGCATCATAAGAGCCCCGCTCCTTCAGCTAACGGCAGGAGCGTGGGAAGAGCCGAGAGCAGCTGACTTCTAATAGTTTGTGCTGTAAAGAGTAGATGGCGATATGCGGAGTCAAAGCTCAAGCAAAGCCACAGCAGTGAACCTGGCTGACTATATTATGTTTTCGCAATACTATCGTGCAGTTCCTTTGTCGTTCCCTGTTTATACTGTATTCCTAAACAAGCTTTTATATTGTCCTACAGTAGTCCTATGAGTGCAGGTAGTAGTCAAAGAAACATTTAGTTATCAAACAAACAAAACCCCATGGTACAACAGCCCCGAAGGCCTGTATATCAGGTGGTGTCGTGTGGTCAGCACGACGAATCTTCTCCGCCGTTATTCTTGCCTTTCTCGGCCAGAACCGCCATCTCACCGTCAGATAGCTCCTCAATTGTAATCACGTAGGCTGAGTGGACCTGGAACCAGCCTTCAGATCCAGGTAAAAATCCATGACCTAACCGAGAACCGAACTCGGGGCCTCCAGGTAACAGACGGGAACGCTAATTTAATTATGACATGTCAAAATAATGAATTTTGTGTCCTACGCGTAACGTAATGAAATGAATATAATTAAATGCATTTACTTACTGTTAGCACATGGTGTTGGTACACAAAATAACTTATTTTCTTTTTCTCTGCACTGAATAGAACGAGACAATAAAACTGTACGAAGTTTAAATATTTTTTTGGGTACCCACCCCTTCATTCGTTGTCTCTGAGAGCCGTGCTAGCAGCTGTTATACTCTGCTTCTTTACCTGCCTGAACTCGCTGCTGTGCCTGCCTATGGCCTACATACATAGCCTCAGAGGTGCTCACGCTGGGTTTTTCTTCCCGCGGGCAGACAGCATGCAAGTGGGCGGGCGAGCGATCAGCGCATGCGCTTCAGCGATAGCAACGTTATGGTTACGTCACAGGTCGTGAAGGTCAGTGAACGGTGAACGTTCACTTGAGTATTAACAGAATAGCGTTATATTTTTTATTTCCAGTGGACGGAAGTCCAGGTAATTTTCAATACAACTTACGATGTAAGACATTAGTTATTTCTGTTCTGCTTAGTGTACATATATTGACCAGATACAATAAAGAGTTTACCGATACCTCGAAATATTTTGGTACCCTGCGTAATGAATTACAATGTTTACTATTATATTTCAAGAGGAGTATCATTTAGAAACATTCCTTATATAACAAGTAACGCAGATAAGCTTCGGCTTGTTCTTACTTGAGTTTAAATAAATCTGATAAACTAATCAACAATCCTATCATGTTACCGAGAATAAAATTAGTTAGATTATTTATTTGAAGACGTACTGTACATCTACTTTTTATTGTAATTACATGGTTGTACTTGGATAGTAGACAACTGTCTTCACTAGTGATGAAACTCACTGGCTATTTAGAGGCTAGCTATTATCGATGGACATCCTAAGTACTATATTCAGAAACTCAATGAACAGGGTAAGTCACATAGCATTACAGCATTGTGCAAAATCAAGCATTAAACTTGTTGAGGTACGTAAATAGATTATGTTTTACAGATTGAATAACAGTATGTTACTTTCCTTAGTGGAAATTCTGTCATCCCAGTCAAGAATGTGTACATCGTAGCTTGCACGCTTCAACACCGTATATTTATACATCGTAACGAAACTTGTTACGAGTCAGTCTTCTTTGTAAATATCAGAAAATTAAACCATATCTGTTAACATCGAGCGCAGTATAAACCAAACCAAAATATTTTTAAAAGGCCAGTTTTTTTACGATTGTGTATTTTTTTAAACACTGTACTTCTACATTTCGTTGAATGGTGCGGGAAAGCTTCGTAGTCAGCATCAAACGTCACAGTTCACTCGCTTGACTGTGGCATACGCTTGGTACGTAAACTACCCGCGTTTCAGACATGCGAACCCGGTCACACTGGGTTCAGCTGAACAACTCTGTTTCTTATGGTATAATACGTAGGATTTGTTGTTAAATTTAATTCCTGTTTTAATATCTCACCAACATTTCTTTTGGGAAGTTCACTTTATGTTTTAAAAGTTAGTGTAATGCCGTTGTCTGGCATCTCTTATAATGCTGTGGCCACTGAGATTGCCATCAGTTTTCAGCATCCTTCCACAGCCGTAGAAGTTTTGTTACTTCACAAGAAAAACTGTTCGAAATAACAAATGATTCTGAGCAATAATGGATTCATACTTGTACTACGATGCACTAAATCACGAAGATCATCAGTCACCTACGTAACTCTAGAAGCAATGCAATGGTACATGCTATGTTTCAAGTTACCGGGCTGAGTGGTTCAGACGGTTAAGGCGCTAGTTTCTTGAATCCAAGTTGGCAGGTTCGATCGTGACTCAGTCCGGTGGTATTTGAAGGTGCTCAAGTACATTAGCCCCATTTCGGTAGATTTATCGGCACGTAAAATAACTCCTGCGGGACAAACTTCCGGCACCTCGGCTTCTCCGAAAACCGTAAAAGTAGTTAGTTGGAATGACGAATAACATTAATATTATGTTTCAAGATACACGCTTTTTCTTATTCCGGTCAGTATCGCCATTATTACGCACAGTTATTTAGTTGAACATATGGAATGGTTCAATGTACAGTATTATGATATTCGCTTTTTACATTCTCCTCCTCCTCCTCTTCCTCCTCCTCTCCCTCCTCCTCATCATCATCACATTATTAATTTGAAATAATGAGGCAATCTAACCTATAAACAAAATATGATTAAGTTTAAGAGAGCTCCAAGAGCCTCAACTTCGCCGCATGTAAAGATATAATGATCGCCGGTACACAAACAGTTAGGAATAATTGCAGGATGTATTTGGAATGAGGATGTGAGCGATCATACATACATCTTCAGTGTAGAATGATATGACATCCAGCGTTCAGTCAGCAAACCTCTGTGAATTTACTAACCGAATCCACAATCCTCTAAGTTATTTGTAACTACTGTAGCTCTGAGATCTCGTTTAGTTCCACACCTCTTTCATTTAAATAATTGGAAACTGAACTTAACTGTCGTCACCTTGGTCCTCCTCTACTTCTCTTACCCTCTACGACCAAGTCCATTATTCTCCTACGTAACCTATCCTCCTCCATTCGCCTCACATGATCACACCACCGAAGCCGGTTTATGAAATTAATAACAGGAATATTACTTTTCTTCCATCTTCTTCGCCCATCAAGTTCATTCCTAACTTAGCCTTTATATTCTTATTCCAAGTACCCTCCTGCCATTGTTCCCAACTGTTTGCACCAACGATAATTCTCGCTATTTTCATGCCTGTTACTTCTAGCCTATGAATAAGATATTCTGACTCCACCTAGATTTCACTCCCGAACAGCAAAATTGGTCTGAAAACAGGCCGGAGTAAAGATAGTTTCGCCCGGGAGCTGATTTCTTTCTTACAGAATACTGTTGATCGCAACTGCGAGCTTACTGCATTAGCTTTGTTGCACCTTGATTCAATCTCACTTATTCTATTATCATCCAGGGAGAATATACATCCTAAACACATGAAATGATCTACCTATTCCAGTTTTGTATTCCCAGCATACCAATCAATTCTTTTAGGTTTTTCCCCACTGATATCACTTTAGCCTTGGTAAAGCTAATTTTCATTTCATACTTACTGCACCTATATTAAAGCTCCAAGATATTGAACTGCAGGCTTTCAGCGCAGTCTGCCATTAAGACCAAATCGTGTGCACAGGCCAAACTGCTTAATAAATTTCCACCTAACCGAATCCCTGCCCACCGATTAAGTTGGCCACCTGGTTAGGGTTGCGTTGGTGAGAGCTTACATTCGGGACATGGTGCGTTCGAATCCCAGCGTTGGCAGCCCTGAATATTGTTTTCCATGGTTTCCCATTTTCTCACCAGAAAAATGCTGAGGCTGTATCTTACTTATGGCCACGACCGCTTCCTTACTAATCCTATCCCTTTCCCATCCTTACGTCACCGAAAACCATTCGATGTGTTAGTGCGACATTAAACCACTAGAAAAAAAAAATCCCCCCTGCCACTTTATACCTTTCAGTAGATGATCCATGTAAACTATGAACCAAAAAATGAAAGATTACAGCATTGTCTAACTCCTAAATGATCTTTTTATTTGCTATGGGCTTTACGTCGCACCCACACAGAAAGGTCTTATGGCGACGATGGGATAGGAAAGGCCTAGGAGTTGGAAGGAAACGGCCGTGGCCTTAATTAAGGTACAGCCCCAGCATTTGCCTGGTGTGAAAATGGGAAACCACAGAAAACCATTTTCAGCGCTGCCGATAGTGGGATTCGAACCTACTATCTCCCGGATGCAAGCTCACAGCCGCGCGCCTCTACGCGCACGGCCAACTCGCCCGGTCCTAAATGATCTTGAACAGAGTCAAAACTAATAAATAAAAATGTAAATACAAATAATGTTTAAAGAAAACAGGACAAACCCCACAGTGCTAAAGTATTCATGAGAACTCCGGCTGAAAACCTATTGCTGTCTTCTCTTGTGATGATGATGATGAGGGTTGTTGATTTTGGAGGTTTGTTGTCGAAGTCAACGACTCCAGTTCCCTCTCCCTGGGGCAGGGCCAATAAGACAGGTCACAATTCTCTCAATGTGGTTATACTTAAGAATTAGATAGCTTCGCAGTTATCCTCACAAGGGTGACTGGACCCTGATCAGGCCTTTCAAATCAGTCTTAAATTTGTGGTACACCTTTGAAAGGAGCAAGGGGCTTTCCGGACAGTGACCAGTGACGATTAAGATGACATTTGAATGTGCGTTATATTTGTTACATACAGCGTGATTCAGCCACCCCTTCCAGTGTAGTTTTATGCAACCCACAATATTCACTCCGTCCTGAAAACATCTGCCCTGCCGGTATACTCAGACAACGCAACCGGATATCTTGGTATGTGCCACCTCACCATGATAGGACGCCTTAATGTTATACTCGTATTAAACACTGGAAGACATGCGTGTGCCTTCTAGTTCATATGAACCTGACACGCCGGCGAAACACTAAATTGATACTGTGACCGCAGTGAACCTAATACTTGCTATAAGCTGCCGAGTGTGGCGTACAGACCCATAGAGTAGGTGGTAAAAACGCGGCGAAGAGGAACTGCATGTCAGGTGCGAGGTTCAAGAGCGGGGTCGAAAAATGCGAAATTTTGAAATATTTGTTTAATACGTACCGCAAGCATCGTAAGTTCAACAGCCGCTTTCATGCAAATTGTGTGTGAATGAATCTGTTTGTGGCCCTAAGAAGGACCGATTAGTTAGCAGGCCGGAAATATACAGACTAGAATAATAGGAACACAACTGCCCTGACAATGTTTTATCGCAGCAAATGCTCGATGTGATGGCCGTTTTGGTTTATCCATATTCGGGCCCGGTGTCCAATAGATCATCTTGCGCACTGAAGCATTCCAGGCATAATTGATCGGCAGGCGTCCGTGATGAGTTGCCGGAGCTGGTCGGGGTTTTCCGGCACTTGAGTGTAAACGACGTTCTTCAAATGTCCGCACAAGGAGAAGCCTCACGTCGTTAAACCCGGTGATCTGGCAGGCAAAGAAACAGGGCCTTCTCGTCCTGTCCATTTCCCTGGAGGTTCCTCGTTCAAATGGTTACGAACGGGCAAAGTCGAATGTGGTGGAGCTCCATCCTCTTGCAACCACATCGTCAAACGATCTTGAAAGGGCGCATTCTCCAGGAGCAGTGGGAGTTCCTGACGCAGAAAGTGCAGGTTTCGTGGGCCCGTCCAATGGCTCTCAAAGAAATAAGGTCTAATCAAGCGATCCCCCAAGATAGCACGCCAAGTATTCACTCCCCATCGTACTTGATGGGCCGCCTGTGGCACCCAGTGAGGATTGTCCGGACTCCAATAGTGCACATAGTGGCTATTGACGTTCCAATTATTGTGGAAGCGCGATTCGTCCGAGAACAAGATATACCTGCCCAATAGCCACGGAAAGAACTCCATTCGAGCTTCTAAATCCCGCCCATGGAGCTCTTGGTGTAGCTCAAGATGGTATGGGTGAAATTTATGTTCATGCAGTATTCGCTAGACGCACAGCTGGCTGGTGTTTACCTATCGTGCAATCGCCCTTGTACTGAGGTGCGGATTAATACGAGCTGCCTCCAGAATGGCCTCTTCTGTTTCACCCGATGTAAAGGGCCTATCGCGGACTGGTGACTGTTTGGAAGTAACGCCTGTTGTCCTTAGGGGTCTTTCAGCACGGCGGAATGTCGTAGCAGCCGGGTGTCGCCAGTCGAGACAACTTTCCTCATACAGACGTAGTGCCTCGCATGCGTTTTGTCTTACTTCCCCATAAATGAGGAGCATGTCAACGTATTCCTCTGTGGAAAACATGCCGAATGACAACAGAGATTACAGTACATTCAGGCCCTAACCAGTGGAGTATGCGCAGGGCACAAGATGAATAACAGCGTCATTTTACTGTTTGAATGTGGCAAACGTGGGCCTGTGCTTACGTAATTAAACATCATACCAATGCAAAAATACGAGAACGATACAGGATTCGAATCGCCGCTGATACATTCCGTCGATCGCGAGGCGAACGCCTAACCACATGCGCTACGCTACACTGCTGCAAGCATGCTGGTAGTATGACGAGAGCAGAGTACATACGCCATGTATGTAGATACTGTTACCTAGTTTTATGCATTGATTCCCCTCTTCGTTACACCCGGTCACGAGGCACGACACATTAACTTAGTTACATGGTAAAATGCGTTACTACATGATTTCAAGGTGACATATTTTGCGAACGGATGATATAACAGTCCGCCTCTGTGGTGTAGTGGTTAGCGTGATTAGCTGCCACCCCCGGAGGCCCGGGTTCGATTCCCGGCTCTGCCACGAAATTTGAAAAGTGGTACGAGGGCTGGAACGGGGTTCACTCAGCCTCGGGAGGTCAACTGAGTAGAGGTGGGTTCGATTCCCACCTCAGCCATCCTGGAAGTGGTTTTCCGTGGTTTCCCACTTCTCCTCCAGGCGAATGCCGGGATGGTACCTAACTTCAGGCCACGGCCGCTTCCTTCCCTCTTCTTTGCCTGTCCCTTCCAATCTTCCCCTCCCTCCACAAGGCCCCTGTTCAGCATATAGCAGGTGAGGCCGCCTGGGCGAGGTCCTGGTCATACTCCCCAGTTGTATCCCCCGACCAAGAGTCTGAAGCTCCAGGACACTGCCCTTGAGGCGGTAGAGGTGGCATCCCTCGCTGAGTCCGAGGGAAAAGCCGAACCTGGAGGGTAAACAGATGATGATGATGATGATGATGATGATGATATAACATTTCACAGGGGTTCAGAATCGTGTGCAAAATGTGCTCACTGAACATTAGTACCATACATTTCGCCTGCAGCAGAATAGCACACCTATAACCATGTGCACCTTAGTTGGGCTGCAACAAACGATATTGAATCACACTGTATATGTAAAATAAACACCTCTGTGGTGTAGTGGTTAGTGTGATTAGCTGCCACCCCCGGAAGCCCGTGTTCGACTCCCGGCTCTGCCAAGAAATTTTAAAAGTGGTACGAGGGCTGGAACTGGGTCCACTCAGCCTCGGGAGGTCAACTGAGCATAGGTGGGTTCGATTCCCACCTCATCCATCCTTGAAGTGGATTTCCGTGATTTCCCACTTCTCCAGGCAAATGCCGGGATGGTACCAAACTTACGGCCACAGACGCTTCCATCCCTCTTCCTTGTCTGTCCCTTCCAATCTTCCCATCCCCCGGCGAGACCCCTGTTCATATAGCAGGTGAGGCCGCCTGGGCAAGTTACTGTTCATCTTCCCCAGTTTTTTTCCCCGACCCAAAGTCTGAAGCTCCAGGGCACTGCCCTAGAGGCGGAAGAGGTTGGATCCCTCGCTGAGTTCGAGGGAAAAACCGACCCTGGAAGGTAAACATATAAAGGAGAGGAAGAAGAAGTATATGTAAAATGGCATATCCTGACTGACAGATTCATCATCGCCAAGCCAAAACTACTGAACATAAAGAAATTAAATTTTGGGGATACATTTATATTAGAGAGTAGGTGCTCACTAAAGGGAGGATTTTTGGATATTCCTTCGCTAAGAGGGTGAAAAGGAGGCTGAATTTAAAAAAGAGTATATCTACATCTCAAAAACTTACGAGTTTAAAGTCGTGAATATATGTATTTGGGATTTCCTTTAAAAATGAAGATACACGTATTTTTGTTTTGTTTTCAAAAATCCACCTTTCCTTCTTCTGCTCCTTCTTTATCTGTTTACCCTCCAGGGTCGGTTTTTCCCTCGGACTCGGCGAGGAATCCCACCTCTACCGCCTCAAGGACAGTGCCCCGGAACTTCAGACTCTGGGTCGGGGGATACAACTGGGCAGGATGACCAGTACCTCGCCCAGGCGGCCTCATCTACTATGCTGAACAGGGCCTTTGCGGGAGGATGGGAATATTGGAAGGGATAGGCAAGGAAGCGGCCGTGGCCTTAAGTTTGGTACCATCCCGGCATTTGCCTGGTGGAGAAGTGGGAAACCAGGGAAATCCACATCCAGGAAATCGAACCCACCTCTACGCAGTTGACCTCCCGAGGCTGAGTGGACCCCGTTCCAGCGCTCGTAACACTTTTAAAATTTCGTGGCATAGCCGGAAATCGAACCCGGGCCTCCAGGTAGTTGCAGCTAATCACACTAACCACTACACCACAGAGGCGGACCAAAAATCCACTTAAGGTGGTGAAATTTTGAAAAAGAGGTTGAATTCTTTTTATGAAAAACTGAAGATTTTACAGACGTGAAAATTGGTACATGAAAGCTCCTTTAAAAATAAAGAAACAAGTTTTCCCCCGGAAAATCCACTTACGGGGAGGGGGTAAAAGTAAAGTAAACTATTGTCCTCATCCCGAGGTAGTGCAGTTCTCTTCAGGCACGCCCCCAAAGGAGGTGAACTGCATGTACCATTTCAACCGCATACCAGCTCTCCTGCTATTCTTAAATTTCTAGCAGTACTGGGAATCGAACCCGGCCCTCCGAGGACGGCAGCTAATAACACTAATCGTTACGCTACGGAGGCAAGGGGAGGGAATGTAAAGGACTGAAAAAGTAGTTGAATCCTTTAATGGTGATTACTTATGTCTCAAAAACTGAAGATGTTACAGATGTGAAAATTGGTATTTGTAATCTCCTTTAAAAATGAAGAAACACGTATTTTTGTTTTCGGGAAGTCCACTTAAGAGGAGGGGGTGGGGTGCTTTGGAAAGAAGTGAAGATTGTGTTACATTCTTTTTATGAGGATACATACGTAGTATATCTAAAAAATTGAAGATGTTACAGACGTAAAAATTGGTATTTGAAATCTTATTTAAAAATAATGAAAGACGTGTTTTGTTGTTTTCGGAAAACTCACTTGAGGGGGTGAAAATAATTGAAAAACTGGGTGAATTTGAGAAATGAGTATATCTACGTCCGTCTCTGTGGTGTAGTGGTCACTGTGATTAGCTGTCACCCCCCCGGAGGTCCGGGTTCGATTCCCGGCTCTGCCACGAAATTTGAAAACTGGTATGAGGGCTGGAACGGGGTCCACTCAGCCTCGGGAGGTCAACTGAGTAGAGGAGGGTTCGATTCCTTCCTCAGCCGTCCTCGAAGTGGTTTTCCGCGGTTTCCTACTTCTCCAGGCAAATGCCGGGATGGTACTTAACTTCAGGCCACGGCCGCTTCCTTCCCTCTTCCTTGTCTATCCCTTCCAATCTTCCCATCCCCCGACAAGGCCCCTGTTCAAGGATAGCAGGTGAGGCCGTCTGGGCGAGGTACTGGTCATTCTCCCCAGTTGTATCCCCGACCAAAAGTCTCATGCTCCAGGACACTGTCTTTAAGGCGGCAGAGGTGGGATCCCTCGCTGAGTCCGAGGGAAAAACCAACCCTGGAGGGTAAAAAGATTAAGAAGAAGAGAAGATTATATCTACAGTATATATAACAAACTTTACACCTTACGGACGTGAAAATTGGTATTTGGAATGCCCCTTAAAAATACAGGAACATGTAGATATTTTTTTTTGGAAAATCCACTTAACGGGCATGAAAAGAATTGAGAAAGGTGTTGATTTATTTTTATGAGGATACTTATATCTCAAACGCTGAATCTCCTTTAAAAAAAGAGACACGTATTTTTTTGTTTTCGGAAAATCCACTTAGGTGGCCGGGAAGTGGGGTGAGGGGAAATACCGATAAAGGGGTTGAATTCTTTTTATGTGGATACTTATATCTCAAAAACTGAATACGTTAGAGATGTGGAAATAGGTATTTGGAATCTTCCTTAAATGTAAAGAAACACGTATTTTTTTTTGTTTTCGCCTTGAGGAAGGACTACTCACATGAACAGTTCTATGTCCCATGTTCAAGAGTTAGCTACGGCAGTAGCCTGGTCATCCTAACCTCAAAAAACAATGCCACAAACGTGGTTTACAAAAAGGTTGTGGAGTAAAATCAAACTCAATTTTTCGGTGAGTTTTTATACTTTAGGAATTTTCAGATAATGTTTTAGTGCAGCACCGAGGGACAATTACTTTTATCAATTTACAAAATCCAGACGAGCGAAGCCGCGGGTAACTGCTAGTTGATTTATATAAGGGAACTGGGGAACGTAGTTTGGTTGAGTTCTTAGCTTCTATGTTCAAAGTCAGTGAATACGGTCCTGAAGAAACTGGGTGGCATTTATGGGTGTTTAAATGTGAGAAACTCGTATCAGTAGAGGCTGTGTAAAGGCGCGTTGTACAACCTCATTTCAAGGTAAATTCACGGCACTGCGAGGACTCTTAAAGTCTTTTGCATGACATTAAAATGGAGTCCATATAATTATTAAATAAATAAATAAATATATAAATAAATAAATAAAGAAAGATGATGATGATGCTTGCTTGTTATTTTAAGGTGCCTAACATCGGTCATCGGCCCCGGAAAGATAGAAAGAAAGAACGAAAGAAAGAAAGAAAGAAAGAAAGAAAGAAAGAAAGAAAGAAAGGAAATTATTATTATTATTATTATTATTATTATTATTATTATTATTATTATTATTATTATTATTATTATTATTATTATTATTATTACTATCCCTATCCTTTGCTAAAGGGTCACCGTTGAGGATTGCGTTTCAGATGGTCTCAGATTCCATTTCCGGCCGGTTGGTTTGGGTCGCGTACCTGTGAGTTTGCATTCTGGAGATGGTGGGTTCGAATTCAACCGTCGGCAGCACTACAGATGGTTTTTTTGTGCTTTCCCATTTTCACACCTAGCAAATATTTGGGCTGTAACCTTAACTAAGACCACGGTCGCCTCCCTCCCAGTCCAAGCCCATTTTCTACCCCATTGTCGCCCGTAAGACCTGTCTATATCGGAGCGATGTAAAGACAAATTGAAAAAGAAATATGTACGATTAATTATCCAAAATTAGCTGCTTACATTGGAAAGTGAAGTACCTCATAGGAGTGCTTTCAATCGCTTTTCCAGCGGCCGTACTCACAATCAGAATCTGGCTTTCGGATAAGGAACACTGGATTATTTATGTCTGTTAAGAACACAGCAATCATAAAGGCATATTTTATAATATGGCCGTGTAATGTATGTGATATGAATAGTGTGTGTTCATTGAGTAGGTTGGTAGTTTTAGATACGGTGTGTGTAAGAATTTTAAATTGTTCCAAGATGTTAGTGGTGTGTGACCCTTTGGGCTGATGTGGAAAAATTTCCATGTTTATTTTCATGTCTGCATATACGTGTCCTGTGTTTAGTAAGTGTTGACAAATACCGATTCTATGTTAACTGAGTGCTTTGTTGTGTGTTTTGTGTAGCTCGCATTGAAGTTTCAATTATTTTTCTAAATGTAGAATTTGTTATATTCACTGTTTTGAGTTTGTATACACCAGGTAGGTTGTACATATATGTGTGTTCGATGTTGTTTCTGGGTTGAATGCTGTTAAAAATTCCACCTTATTATTTTGATTCCCATCTTCAAAGGTGTATGTTCTGGTATGTTCTGGATGTCGCAGTATCAGTTGGAGATGATGTCCACTCAAAAAATGATTTAAAAAAGTCTGCGAAGATAACGACAATGAATTATAATTATTATCACATTGTAGTGAAGGTCAGCCATGAACAGCTAAATTTTCCTTGCTCAACATGTTCCTGAGTTTCATGTACTACGTCATTGTCTAGTATTAGCCGATCCTAAAAGGCTATGAGTTACTTTTATCGTTTCAACAATGCATAACATCAATATACTGTTATATAAAAGGCTCGTTAACGCTTCTACAGAGCTTAGGTAAACAATTTTTAAGTTATTTCTCTCTTACCTTTGCTTAACGTTGCAATAACACAACGAAGACTTTCGGTGACGGAGGGATGGGAATGGGCTGGGAATGGGATTATAGCGGCCGTGGCCTTACTTATTTTCTTGGTGTGAAAATGGAAACCCACGGAAAATCATCTTTAGGGCTACCAGCGATGGAATTCGAATCAGCTAACTCCCGAATGCAAGCTTACAGATGCGCGACCTTAACCGCATGGCCAACTCGCTCGGTAATGTTTAAGTCACTGGAAGGCTTTGGCTGAGTTAATTTTTAAAAATCTCAAAATGCCGACTTTTTGGAAAAACACATCGGAAAGCCCTCTAACACCCTGGCCGTTGAACATATCTAATTGGGAAATTTTTATTCCATTCCTCCAACCAGGAAACAGCAGACGTTTTAGGTAAACCTATATCCACTTCAACGTTTTCGGTTTTAGGTTAAATAATTTACCTAGAAGATATTTTCCTACTGCCCCTTATATTTTTCCATGCATGGCTTTTTACTAGTCTAGTTATTGTAGATATAAATTTAGTTGTAAATGTAACAATGAACCAAAGCTAGGAGTTGATTCCCGTCTACTTTCCTAGCTGGAAACTTATTTACGGATGGTTCCTTGAGAAGTGAAAAAATGAAATGAAATGGCGTATGACTTTTAGTGCCGGGAGTGTCCGAGGACAAGTTCGGCTCACCAGATGCAGGTCTTTCGATTTGACTCCCGTAGGCGACCTGCGCGTCATGATGAGGATGAAATGATGATGAAGACGACACATACACCCAGACCCCGTGTCAGCGAAATCTACCAATTATGGTTAAAATTCCCGACCCTGCCGGGAATCGAACCCGGGACCCTTCTAACCAAAGGCCAGCACGCTAACTATTTTTTAAATGAAATATGATTTTAAATATTGAAAATTATATTATAAATAATAATGTTATTTATTTTTCGTCCCACTAACTACTTTTACGGTTTTCTGAGACGCCGAAGTGCTGAAATGTTGTACCGCAGTTCTTTTACGTGCCAGTAAATCGACCCACACGAGGCTGACGTATTTGAGCATCTTCAAATACCGCCCAACTGAGCCAGGATCGAACCTACCAAGTTTGGGTCAGAAGACCAGCGCCTCAACCGTCTGAGCCACTCAGCCCGGCTATTATTATTATTATTATTATTATTATTATTATTATTATTATTATTATTATTATTATTATTATTATTATTATTGTTATTACCGTTTTTTTGTGAATCACAGAGGTGAAAGAAGGTGCGGGCTGGAATGGGTCTATCTACGAGAGTCAAAGATTAATTTAAATAATAATAATGTTATTTGTTTTACGTCCCACCAACTACTTTTTAAGGTCTTCGGAGACGCCGAGGTGCCGGAATTTAGTCCCGCAGGAGTTCTTTTACGTGCCAGTAAATCTACCGACACGGGGCTGTCGTATTTGAGCACCTTCAAATACCACCGGACTGAGCCAGGATCGAACCTGCCAAGTTGGGGTTAGAAGGCCAGCGCCTTAACCGTCTGAGCCACTCAGCCCGGCAAGATTAATTTAAGACTTTAAAATAAAGGTCATATTTATTTTTAGATATCAAATTCTAACAAACAACAAGATTTCAGGTACAAGTAGTTAAGTACAAAATAGGAAAAAACAGGAAAAACCTAGAAAAGACTAGTTATCATTTGAGCTTCAAGCCCATCATTTACCAAGATCCCAATATCGCAACTGTTGCGTTAGACAGATAGACAAGGAGACGAATTTCCCAATTGTTTTACAGGAAATTTTTTATTACAATTATCAAGAGCACTATTGCCCCAGAGGTTACAAGATATAGCCTTCCAAAAGCACCATTCAATATCACACAAATATATTTACATTTGAAGGAAAGAGCCTCAATGCTCTACAATTTATGCCAAGGAGACCGCTCTCAAAAACTCTTACAGCGTACTCAAGGCAACCATGCTTTTACTAGACCGTCATTGCTCAATAAACTTACACCTTCAGGCCTCTCTAGGCACAACCTACAATTTACAACACCATATAGATTAGTTTACACCGGGGTATCTCGTACCTATTCTACTGCGCCCTTACGGAAATGAACAGGTATAATTACTGGCCCCAAAATCAAAATGTACGGAGGCGGACACTTGCACTCCTTGAAATTAAGAGGTTAAAACCCTTCTCGGGCTTGTGGCCCGATGATACAGAGGCTAATCCCACACTACTGAGGTGACTAGATGGACAAGTTAACTTACAAGTTACAAGCGGAAACGGTTACAAAATCATCGTCACCTCAAAATTAATTGAAAGTGGAAATCGAGAGGGTAACGCACTCACTATCCCTGGATTACAGTTTAAGTACTCGACTTACGTGAACTTTTACATTAGAAGGAAGAATTTTCCATTTTAGGAAATTGACAGTTACATCGTTAAAGACTGGAACCTTCTCCTCGGGTCAGCTTGCGGAGATAACTACTTAGATGGAAAAACTGTTGACCATTACCTTAGCTGATGTTTTGCCTGCCGAAGAATGAGGCCCCCTCCTCCTGTCTTAACACACACACTCAGTAAGACGACGATCAGGAAGACAATTAACTCGAAAACGCGTCAGCTTCTATACCCGAGAGGAGGGTTCGAGAAGGCTCTGGACTAAAACCGGACACACCCTCTCATTTTTATTGGCGGATAAAATAGGTACAAGAAGCGAATGATTGGCTGAAAAAAATACATGAAATTTGTGATTGTTTAGAATCCCACGTTGGCGGGATGAATAAGAAGGGTTGCAAACTTTGAAATATCTAAAACTAAGAAAGTCCTTTCAGATCAGAAAACCCATGAACACAAAATTTCTTTCAATTACGAGTTGATCCACTTTTCACCAGAGTGCATGACATCAGTTTTTTAATAGAGATATCTATGGAGAAAAGTCCAAAACTTCTTGAAATAGTTGTGGCAAACAACCAAAAACAAAAGAAATTTAGTCACTTTAGGCAACCTTAAAATGTCACATTAATCTATCTCTTTAGTAGTGACATCTGTTGATCAATGTCCCAACTTCCTGCACTAGCTGTTTCAAGTTTTGTATGATAGATAACATTATTTAAGGCGCTTCTTTTAAATACTCGGGGTTGAGGTGTACTTCCCGGTACAATTATTATTATTAATATTATTATTATTATTATTAGTAGTAGTAGTAGTAGTAGTAGTAGTAGTAGAAGTAGAAGAGGAAGAAGAACTTGTAGTATTTATAGTAAACAAACAAACAAACAAACAAACAAACCGGCGGCGCAACAGCCCTTTGTGGGATTTTGCCTACCAATTCAGCTGCTACCCAGCCAGATGGCCATCAGATTTTGGAATTCCACGTGGTTTGCATGATGACATCCACAGCTGTATTACTTGGCTTTCGTGACAGAACCGCAGTCTCTCGTATCAGATAGCTCCTTCATTGGTCTCAACGGGTGAGTGAATCCTATTCCAAATCCCAGTCCTTGGCCGATGACCTTCGATGTTAGGCCCCTTAAATTAAGAAGCAGCAAGAAGAAGAAGAAACCCCAGTCCAGAAATTAAATCCCAAGACTTGCTCGAAGCGAACCCGGACCTCTGGATAGGCACACTACATACACAGAGGGCTGGCGTATTAATTATTAAAACACAAGATAAATTATACATGCTCGTGTGAAAGATGTTGTTTTATAATAATAATAATAATAATAATAATAATAATAATAATAATAATAATAATAATAATTTCCGACCAGTCTAGGGACCTTCATTCTGGAATTGTGGCAAGAACGGTGCTCGATCCCCCCAGTGAGGGCAGCTGAGCAGCTGTCTGACACGAGAGACAGTGGACCTGATCAAGAAAGAACAGCAGTACAGCTGAGATTGTCATCACGCTGATCAGGGGGAACTTCAGTAATTGCAGGCCGAGCAGGCCAAGGTCCTATATGTTGTGGTGCAACGGATTTAATATAGGCGAAGGGGTGCCTAGCGAAGACGGTAATGGTGGGCTCGGTTCACTAGGGAGGACGTGGGAATTATCTGTCTGGAGGTCAAAAAATTCAGAAATGAAACTTCCTCTTCTAGAGAGGCACATGGCCTTAGGGTTTCCTCAGCCAACTCTACAAATGAGTATAAGGTAAACTCCTCAAGGCAAAGGCAGCCCTGGGCATAAAGCTAACCACTCTATCCCACTGAAGGGAAGTGGAGTCATTGTCTTCTAATTCTCCACTGTTTCCCCTCTCCCCTAACCCTTGCTGAAGGGAGGTAAGGAATGGGGAGGTTGGTTTCCGGACTCGATATTTGAATATAATTGGAAATGTATTTACAGTGGTCCAATATTTGGTGTTTAAAGCACAGTACCGGAGTGCTTGTGAATTGAACAAGTCTTGCTTCTGTTCTAGACAGTCATCTGCAGTGAGAGTAAGTGGTCACCCATCCAGGGGGTGGCCACAGTTAAGGTTGCTTAACAATGAGTTAGTGTATTTCTTATTTTTTGTTAGGTTATTATCTCGGTGTTTGAAGTCGCATTTGCCGAACGTGTGTTGTGTATGTTTGTGTGGTATTAATTTCTAATACCAGTGTAATTTTTAAGTGGTCACTCACTATGAATAGTGTATTCGAAGTGTTGAGGTATATACTAGATGTACATCAATTTGTGTTATGGAAACACCCACGGGCCTGTGTTGAGAGACGATTAGCTACATAGGATGACAAAGTTTAAGTGCGATGTTTTCGTTTAGACCATCTTAGTGGAACTGGTTGACCATACGGCTTGAAGATAGAGTTACGGTTTCGAGTTCCCAACTTTTTGCGTTTGTATATGAACATCCGAAAGAAGTTCGAAAACCGTACCTCATAACTCACCAAATTCATGATTTTCATCTCAAGTAACGTCTCTACTATGGGAAAATTTCTTATTACCAACTAGGATCTTAGAATGTAGAATTTTCTAGTATGTAGTGTTTTAGCGTACAGCTTTGTATTCCTGTCCAATCAGATATTAGCTTCAGCAGAATGGCCAGACTAGCTCTGATATCACTGCTCACTTGGCAATGTTGCGTGTTCACTTCAACAGTCAATGAGAATCAATTCCTTCTTGTTGATACCAATTTATATCCAATTTAATGTCATGATGTTAACAATAACAACTAACTGAACAGTCTAACGGAGTTAATGGGGCTAATTTAATGTAATACTGTGTTATCAGGGCCGCCGCCTTAAGGGCCAATGTTCTGTTTGAAGCAGATTGGTCCATTAGTTTATAACGAAGGTCTTTATGATAATTAGAAGATTTGTAATAACGAATTCAAGAGATTATTGATAGCACGGAGAAAATGTAAAACTACCGATCAGAAGAATTCGAGGTGATAAAGGAAACAGGTAGTGTTTGGGCGTAGATTTTGGCCAACTCTGAGGATAGAGAAATGACAAGCGGAACATCACATGCGTTCGTCTTCCACTCACTGATCACTCCTACTGGACTGGCATTTTCTCGGGAAATGAGTGTATGTTTATATAACTAAACAATCTGACTACACCGGCTCTTCCTAATCAAGGAACCAATTAACTGTGATTTCATTATGAAGAAATCTCATTGTTTCCATAGTTACAGGTAGTCAAAGAATAATCCTTGAATAAATATGAGTAGTCATTTCAAAGAATACAGTATATAAAACAGAAATATGTATCGATCGAGTTGGCCGTGCGGTTAGGGGAGCGCAGCTGTGAGCTTATATTCGGGAGAAAGTGGGTTCGAATCCCACTGTCGGCAGCCTTGAAGGTGGTTTTCCGTGGTTTCCCATTTCCAAACCAGGAAAATGCTGGGGCTGTACCTTAATTTTTTTTTGCTAGTTGCTTTACATCGCACCGACACAGATAGGTCTTATGGCGACGATGGGACAGGAAATGGCTAGGAGTGGGAAGGAAGCGGCCGTGGCCTTAATTAAGGTACAGCCCCAGCATTTGCCTGGTGTGAAAATGGGAAACCACGGAAAACCATTTTCAGGGCTGCTGTACCCTAATTAAGGCCATGGCAGCTTCCTTCCAACTCCTAGACTTTTCCTATCCCGTCGTCGCCATAAGAACTATCTATCAAGGAGCGACGTAAAGCAACTTGTAATAAAAGGAAAAAAAAGGAAAGAAATATACAAAAGGTAGGCCCTATAGCTTTCATTTCTATGTCTTCAATGAAGAGGACATTTTTATTTTCGTTTGTAGGAAGCATTCATTTTATTTATTTGCTGTTTTCTTAAATATGCACTTTGTTCCTTTAAAACAGTTTATTATGATTTTATGAGAATATTTTATTTTTATATATTACAGGTACATTATTCTTTTCTCTTTTCCTTTTTCGATTTTTAAGAGTATTTTAGTCCGCCTCTGTGATGGAGTGGTTAGTTGCCATCGCCGGAGACCCGGGTTCGATTGAAAAGTGGTCCACTCAGCCTCGGGAGTTCAACTGAGTAGAGAGGGATTCGATTCCCACCTCAGCCATCCTCGAAGTGGTTTTCCGTGGTTTCCCACTTCACCTCCAGGAGGCAAATGCCGGGATGATACCCACCTTAAGGCCGCGGCAGCATCATTCCCTTTTCCTTGCCTATCCCTTCCAATCTTCCCATCCCCCACAAGGGCCCTGTTCAGCATAGCAAGTGAGGTCGCCTGGGCGAGGTACTGGTCCTCCTTACCAACTGAATCACCGATCATATGTCTCACGCACCATGACACTGCCCTTGAGGTGGTAGAGGAGGGATCATTCACTGAGTCCGAGGGAAAAACCAACCTTGGAGGATAAACGGATTAAGCAAGAAAGTAAGAAAGGCAGAAAGAAAGGAAAAAAGAAAGAAATAATATTCATAACTTACTAGTCTTTGTAAGCGTAAACATTGTTTCCGTCTCTTATTTTCATTCATCATTTTATGCCATTGAATTTCTCTCCCATATCCCATAATTATATGAAGAGAAATCATAGTATGATATTTCGGTAAAAGGGTATGCCTTTAAATGAAGCATGAAGAGACTTACTGTGTTTTTAGTGAAGGTCACCTTGTGTTGTCATAAATTCTTTCGTTCAAGTTTGATATCCGTGCGTATTTTAATGCAAAACATATCAATTCTTCTTTTCACAGTGCTCGCGAATGTATTCAAGTGTTTTAATTTAATTGGGCATATATTGACGAAAATAAAGGCAATTCTTTCTTACAGTGGTTGAGTGCCATAGTATTTTGATACTAAAGTCATGGCCGAGAACGCTAACATTTTCTTACAATATGCTTTACGTCGCACCGACACAGATAGGTCTTATGGCGAAGATAGGTTTTTGGCGACGATGGGATAGGAAAGGGCTAGGAGTGAGAAGGAAGTGATCACGTGACCTTAATTAAGGTACAGCACCAGCATTTGCTTGGTGTAGAAATGGAAAACCACGGAAAACCACCTTCAGGGCTGCCGACAGTGGTGTTCGCACCCACTATCACCCGAATGCAAGCTCACAACAGGGCGCCCCTAACCGAACAGCCAACTCGCCAGGTAGCACACAGGAATTACAAAGGAAAAAGACAATTTGACACTCATTGAGTTGACATGTTTATCTTAGCTCATTCGCTCCTCAAAGGCAGTGTTATTGGGCCTTTACGCCTTCTTGTATAGTAAACCAGCAATTCTTTCTGTCTTTCCGGGGCCGATGAAAAAGGAAATACATGTTTCTATATATTTTTTTTGCTAGGGGCTTTACGTCGCACCGACACAGATAGGTCTTATGGCGACGATGGGATGGGAAAGGCCTAGGAGTTGGAAGGAAGCGGCCGTGGCCTTAATTAAGGTACAGCCCCAGCATTTGCCTGGTGTGAAAATGGGAAACCACGGAAAACCATTTTCAGGGCTGCCGATAGTGGGATTCGAACCTACTATCTCCCGGATGCAAGCTCACAGCCGCGCGCCTCTACGCGCACGGCCAACTCGCCCGGTTCTATATTTTTAAAGGAGATTCCAAATATCTATTCCCACATCTGTAACATCTTCAGTTTTTATGATATAAGTATCCTTATAAAAATAATTAAACTATTTTTCACTTCTTTTCATGTCCTGTTAATTACCTTCTCCGAAAACAAAAAGGTACAGGTTCATGTATTTTTAAATGACATTCCAAATACCAAGTTTCTTGTCTCTAACATGTTCAGTGTTTTTACATATAATGTAGATATACCGGTACTCATTTTAAAAATTCATCCGCTTTTCCATTTCTTTTCAGCCCCTTAACTGGATTTTCCGAAAACAAAAAATACGTATTCCTTTATTTTTAAAGGAGATTCCAAATACCAGTTTTCATGCCTGTACGTCTGTAACACCTTCAGTTTTTGAGATAAATGTATACTCGTAATTCAACTCCTTCTTCTTCACTTCTTTCCACCCCTCTCCCGCCTTAAGTGGACTTTCCGAAAACAAAAAAAAAAAATACCTGTTCCTTTACTTTGAATGGAAATTCAAAATACCAACTTTCATGTCTGTAACAGCTTCAGTTTTTAAGATAAAGTATCCTCATAAACGTACTTCAACTCCTTGCATATTTCTTTTCAACCCCACCCCGCTTACGTCCATTTTCCGAAAGCAATAAATGCGTGTTTCTTCATTTTTAAAGGAGATTCCAAATACTAATTTTCACGTCTGTAACATCTTCAGTTTTTGAGATATAAGGATTTTCTTTGCTCGCGGCGTCGACCTAGGAATAACTTTTGCCACTACTTACACCATATGTGAGGAACCTGTGTTTATTATGTACATGGCGGAGGTATAACGTGTTGAATGTGAGGAAAGGAACATTAAGGACGACAAAAACACCCAACCAGGCCAGGGATATCAATCATTTACAATTAAAAACCCCTACCCGGCCGGGAATCCAACCCGGGGCCGCTGGTTGACAGGCGGACACGTTTCCCCCTACACCGCGGGGCCGGACTCATAAAAATAATTCAACTCCTTTTTCACTCCCCTTCCTACCCGTTAAGTTGATTCCCCCTCCCCAAAAATGCGTGTTCATTTTCAAAGAAGATTCCAAATACCAATTTTCACGTCTTAAACATTTTTAGTTTTTGAGATATAAGTATCCTCACACAAAGAATTCAACTAATTTTTCAATTCAATCACCCCCCTTAAGTGGACTTTCCGAAGACAAAAGAATACGTGTTTCTTTACTCTGAAAGAAGATTCCAAATACAAATGTTCATGCATCTAACATCTTCAGCTTTTGAGATATAAGTATCCTCATAAAAAGAATTCAACTCATTTTACAACCCAGCTCGTTAAGTTGATTCTCCCTCCAAAAAATGCGTGTTTCTTTATTTTTTAAGGTGATTCTCAATACAAATTTTCACTTGGGTAACTTTAAATTTTTGAGATATAAGTTTCTCCATAAAAAGAATTAAATTTTTCACTTCCTTTCACCCTTCCCCCTTCAGTGAATTTTCCGAAAACCAAAAAAACTTGTTTATTTTTAAAGGAGCTCCCGAATTCCAATTATCACGACTGTAACATCTTCAGTTTTGAGATATATGTATCCTCATATAAAAGAATAAATCCTTTTCTTCACCGCCCTCGCCCCAAAGTAGATTTCCCCCCACCCCCCACAAAAATGCGTGTTTCTTTATTTTTAAAGGTGATTCCAAATACTAATTTTTATGCCTGTAACATATTTAGTTTATGAGATATAAGTATCCTCATACAAATAATTCATCTAATTTTTCAATTAATTCAGCCCCTTAAGTGGATTTTCCAAAGACAAAAGATTATGTGTTTCTTTACCTAGAAAGAAAATTCCAAATACAAATCTTCATGTCTGTAAAATCTTCAGTTTTTGACATATAAGTATCCTCATAAAAGTAATTCAACGCCTACGTTAGTACGTTACTAGGTTAATAGACGAATAAGTTTGAGTGTTTTTTAAAGTAGGGAAGATCACAACATGAAGATAAAGTTGGAATTCAAGAGGACAAATTAGGGCAAATATTCGATTATGGGAAGGGGAGTTAGGGATTGGAATAATTTACCAAGGGAAATGTTCAATAATTTTCCATTTTCTTTACAGTCATTTAAGGAAAGGCTAGAAAAACAACAGATAGGGAATCCGCCACCTGGGCTACTGCCTTAAATGCAGATCAGTGGTGACTAATTTTGTGTATATGCACGTGTAAGCCGGTACTGTGTAGTTCTGAGGGCTGCATAGATTACCTTGCCTGAAGTGGATATTTCTGACCTCTAGTATCAATGAACGTTACCGGGCGAGTTGGCCGTGCGGTTAGGGGTGCGCAGCTGTGAGCTTGCATCTGGAAGATAGTGGGTTCGAACCTCACTGTCGGCAGCCCTGAAGATAGTTTTCCGTGGTTTCCCATTATCACACCAAGTAAATGCTGGGGCTGTGCCTTAATTAAGGCCAAGGCCGCTTCCTTCCCATTCCCAAGCCTTTCCTATCCCATCGTCGGCATAAGACCTATCTGTGTCGGTGCGACGTAAAGCAAATAGCAAAAAATGAACGTCAGATTACACTCCTATAGCTTTAGGGAGATGATCGGTTCGACCCCCACCGTTGACAGCTCTCAAGATGGCTTTCCTTGGTTTCTAGTTCCACACCATGCAAATGTTGGGGCAGGAACTTAGGGCCAGGCCTCTTTCTTTAAGGAGAACATAACCCGAAAGAGATTACAACCTCCAACGGTGCTCAATACGATATCAGACTATCAGAGGAATGTAAGATGCTGGCTCGTAACTTCGGTACTTAGTGAGGTAGAGTGGTCAGCCCTATGCACGCAGTAATTAGTCTGGAATTTACTTTTGCTGAAGCCTGAGTGAATACCTGAAGTAGAGGTGTCTAGAAGTAGAAATCTCAAGTATAAATTTCTTAACTTCCTCCCAGGGAATCGAACTTTTGTCCTTCCGTATGAAACGAGCATGCTTTTATTGTCTCGAATAGGTAGCCTCTTAGATGCCGCATAATAAAATCAGCAATATCACTAATGCAGACTAGACCTAGCTAGTGGCTGGGCGGTTTGGGTCACGTAGCTGTCAGCTTGCATTCAGGAGATAGTGGGTTCGAACTCCACTGCCGGCTGCCCTGAAGATGGTTTTCCGTGGTTTCCAATATTCGCATTGGACTTACGACCGTCAGCATTGGTATGGTTAAAACCATTTTAGGTACATTTTATAAACCATCTTATTCTTATTATTTTTAATCTTATTCTTCTTATTATTATTCATCTATTTCTGCTTCCTGGCCTTTCCTCAACTACGTAGGGCCAGCATAATGTATGAATTTAACCTAGTTTTACGACCGCTTGCCTTCTCTGACGTCAATCCTATGTGGAGGGATGTATTCATTATTGTATGTTTCTGTGATGATTTGCAATGAAGTGTGCTGTATGTAAATGAGGATGTGTATCAAAACGAACACAAGCACCCAGTCCCCGTGCTAGAGGAATTAACCAGACGTGGTTAAAATCCCCGTCCCGGCCGGGAATTGAATCCGGGGCCATCCGAGCCCGACACCATTACGCTGACTATTCATCCAAGGAGCCAGGCTGCATTTTTTAATTTGTTGTAAAAATGTAGTTACAATGTAAAGTGAAAATGTATTGAATGACTAATTTTAAGTGACCCCTAGCAAGTGGCAGCGCGGCTTGGGTTACGTAGCTCTCAGCTTGCGTTCAGTGGGTTCGAACCTCACTGTCGACAACCCTGAAAATGGTTTTCCGTGGTTTCCCATTTTCACACCAGGCAAATGCTGGGGCTGTACCTTAATTAAGGCCACGGCCGCTTCCTTCCAACTCCTAGGCCTTTCCTATCGTCGCCATAAGACCTATCTGTGTCGGCGCGACGTAAAGCCTTTAGCAAAAAAGCCTCGTTATGTATTTTTTTTTTCACAGTTTCATATTTATCTTACACTGAACAATTTTCAAATATTTCTAAGTGGTTGTTTGTGGTGCTCATGGTGTTTGCAGTGAAATCTGCCCGCATTATTGGAGGAAAGGGACTTCTTCCGTTTATATCAGAGGTGCTCACGCTGGGCATTCCGTCCCGCGGGTGCCTGGCACAGTACTTGGGCGGGCTAACAGTGACGTTGCGGCTACGTCACAGGCCGTGAGGGTTGGGCGAAGTTCTCCCAGTCACTCTCGATCATTGCGACGATACCCGAGTATGAAATAGAGGCAGAAATCCACGCCATTTTCAATTTACGTTGTCAGGAATAAGTTATTTATGTTCATGACAGTTTATGTATTTTGACCGGATACAATAAAGAGTTAGGCCTACAACCTCAAATATTTTTATAATGTACGTAATGAATTACAATTTTCACTATTACATTTCAAGAGTTGCTTTAGAAATATTTCTTATATAATATGGAGTTAAGGTGGATAAGCTGTGGGTTGTGGTTGTTTGGGTTTGAATTATTTGATAAACTCACCAACATTCCAATCAGGCTTACTGGTAATAAAATCAGTGAGGTTATTTATTTGCAGGTATACTGCACATCTATCTGGTAGGTACAATTACATTGTTGTTGAACTTTAATCCTGCTATGCCTCCACTCGTGATGAAACTCCTCTCGCCATTTACAGGCTACCTATTATCATCGGACGCCCGTTAAATTTTAAATATTATTTTCAGAAATTCAGTGAACAGGGAAAGTCACACAACACTACAGCACTGTACAAAGTCAAGCAGTAAACTTGTTGAATTATGTAATTATATCATTTTTTGCTTAATGAATAACGCGGAATTTTACATTTTTAAATGGAAATACTGTCATTCCCATCCAACTAATTGTAAATCGTAGCTTGTACGCTTAAACCCTGTACCTTTGTAGATTGTAACATAAAAATTATAAAATTTGAATGAATTAATGTAAGAAAATAAAACTGACTGTTTATATCGAGCGGAGTATAAATCCAACCGGAATATCTTGAAAAAGTCAGGATTATTTTTGTTGCGATTATAGCGTTTTATTTTAAATACTGCACCCCAATCACAATCGAACGTCAATGCTCCCTCATTTGCCTGAAGAGTTTGTTCGCTCTCTCGCATCACTGTGACATATGCTTGCTACGTAAGCTGCCTGCATTTACGTCACGCCAGCCCGGCCGCACTGGGCTAGCCTCAACGGGCGCCCAGCTGAGCACCTCTGGTCTATATGCAGTAGGTTTCCAGTGTGTACTTATAAATTGGTTCCACTTGCGTGTTGTTTAGCATCCGTGAAACAAAATCCTCGGCAAAACTGTCAACCACTTCTCCGGGTTTTAGCAGTGGTAGCCCAAAACACTTTTGCGAATTTTACTTATCAATCGATCAATCAATCAATCAATCAATCAATCAATCAATCAATCAATCAATCAATCAATCAATCAATCAATCAATCACCACTGATCTGCATTTAGGGCAGTCGCTCAAGTGGCAGATTCCCTATCTGTTGTTTTCCTCGCCTTTTCTTAAATGATTGTAAATAATTTGGAAATTTATTGAACATCTCCCTTGCTAAATTATTCCAATCCCTAACTCCCCTTCCTGTAACCGAACATTGGCCCCAATTTGTCCTCTTGAATTCCAACACCACTCAAACTTATTCGTCTACTGATGCCATTCTACGCCATTCTACGCCATCTTTCCACTGACAGCTCGGAACATACCATTTAGTCGAGCAACTCGTCTCCTTTCTCCCAAGTCTCCAGGCCCAAACTTTGGAACATTTTTGTAACGCTAATCTTTTGTCGTATATTAGCCAGAACAACTCGAGCTGCTTTTCTTTGGATTTTTTCCAGTTCTCGAATCAAGTAATCCTAGTTAGGGTCCCATACACTGGAACTAGCCTGTCCGACTCATTAGCTGAATGGTCAGTGTTGAGGCCTTCGGTTCAGAGGATCCAGGGCTCGATTTCCGGCCGGGTTGGGGATTTTAATCGCCTCTGATTAATTCTTCTGGCCCGGGGACTGGGTGTTTGTGTTTGTCCTAACAATTTCCTCTTCATATTCAGACGACACATTACGCTACAAACCACCACAAAAACACGCAATAGTGATTACATCCCTCCACATAGGATTGGCGTCAGGAAGGACATCCTGTCGTAAAACAGGGCCAAAAAACACATGCGCTATACAGTTCGAACCCGCAACCCCACAGGTTTGGGAAAAGCGGTAGAGAAAGAAGAAGACACTGGAACTATGCCATACACTGTTTTTTTTTTTTGCTATGGGCTTTACGTCGCACCGACACAGATAGGTCTTATGGCGACGATGGGATAGGAAAGGCCTAGGAGTTGGAAGGAAGCGGCCGTGGCCTTAATTAAGGTACAGCCCCAGCATTTGCCTGGTGTGAAAATGGGAAACCACGGAAAACCATTTTCAGGGCTGCCGATAGTGGGATTCGAACCTACTATCTCCCGGATGCAAGCTCACAGCCGCGCGCCTCTACGCGCACGGCCAACTCGCCCGGTATACACTGGTTTCGGAGTCTATCCCTTTATATTCATTTTTAAAATGTAGTTGTTCAATTAGTTGTTTGTGTACGTATAAGGGCATCCGAGACGTTATGTGAGCATAGTCAGGGCTGAGATAGTAAAGGTATTGGGGCAGAATTAGGATAACCATTCTCGCTGGGGCCAAGTTCGTATGTAGCCACGTGGAGCTGCCTACTGAAGGTTACGATATGACACGTTGTTACCATTGTGACGTGTTATCTTTCTATGAATCAGCATAAGCACTAACTATAGGCTGAAACAAAATGTGGTAAAACGCCCTAGAACATATGTCGTCATCTGGCATGTACACGGCCGACTAGGGGAAAGAGACTTAATTGAATGGTGCTGATGGTCGAGGGAGTGATGCGCCGCTATTGTGGCGTGCAATGCTAGCGCTTAGCGCTGCGGAAGTTATCCCATTCATTGGGCCGTCACAATTGAAGATCAACAGGGCTGGGGTTGTCGGGACTGCAGGGACAGGGGTGGGGGACAATCTTCAACGTGATTCGAGCTGTGTGGTGTAGCAAACACAAAAGGTTATATTCTGGCGTTTTGTCTTATGAACAATATCCCGACACTTCACGTTTACGTTCATTACGAAATGGAATTGAACAAAAAAATGTTTAAAAAGGAGACGCTCTCGGTATTCACGGATAATGGCTGCGGGGAAACAGAGTGGATGTGTCACAAGGTTCGACGTTACGTCCTGGAGAGAGTAAATATTTGTCTTTTCCTCCCCTATCGTCTACTGTATCCTTCGGCATACAGAACATACACACAGAATTGGTCATTCAACCGTATCGCTTCCTTTATGGCATCATCAGTAACAGGCTGGAGGAGATTAAAAAAGGAGTCCATGAATATTTTCGTGCGATTTAAACTGTCGGACCTTGACAGTCCACTCTGCAATCTTCCCGACTTGCGGTCTGTAATCCGTATTTCACACGGATATGCATTCCATTCAATAAATACTAAGACATTTCTCCAATTTGTTATTCCTACATACAAGTATATGGACCAGAAGTACTTCCTCTTCAGCTAGTTTGAGTGGCTCAGGCGGTAGAGTGCTGGCCTTCTGAGCCCAAAGAGATGGGTTCGGTCCCAGCTCAGTCCGGTAGCATTTCAAAGCACTGAAATACGGTAGTTTCACGTCGGTGGGTTTTGCGGGACAGATTCTGCCTCCTTGGTGTCTCCGAAAACCGTAAAATTAGTTAGTGGAACGTAAGACGAATAAGTAAAAATTACTTTTATAGTTCCCATATCTTAAGTGCGTGATTCATAACGTGCATTCTTCTCCTCCTTCCTGGTCTTTTCCCAATTGAAGACCTCCCCGGAATAAAGATGTAACCAAACATTTTTTGAAAAGTGAGATTTCAATGCAAATAGGGTGTACCATCACGCCTCTATGCTGTGGTGTCATCTTATGTCTTACATTTGAACTTACCGGGTGAGTTGGCCGTGCGGTTTGGGGCGCGCGGCTGTGAGCTTGCATCCGGGAGATAGTGGGTTCGAATCCCACTGTCGGCAGCACTGAAGATGGTTTTCCGTGGTTTTCCATTTTCACACCAGACAAATCCTGGGGCTGTACCTTAATTAAGGCCACGGCCGCTTCCAGACCTTTCCTATCCCATCGTCGCCATAAGAACTATCTGTGTCGGTGCGACGTAAAGCCACTAGCCACATTTGATCTGCAAGCTGGTTTAAAGCCAGCAGAACTTCGTCCTCCATGGTGTAAGGATGGAACATCAGACAAGATGGTGGACAGTGCTTATGTTGGTTCATCACCAGGTGTAATAGATCATTTAAATAAAGGCCATAGACGAAATCACGTCTATATGTTGAAATATTTTTTTTAAATATTTTAAATGTAATTTACATTACTACACTAACATTATTTCCTATCATTTTTGTTCCAAGGATTTCCCTTCCCTTATATACAAACGTAAGACATACTTACAGATTATTTTCCATTGTATTATTTTTTAATTCATACATCATTTTTAAAACCTTAAGTTAGGCTATAACAATAAAATACGTATTGTGTTTGATAGATGAACACATTTGTACACCACAAAAATAATTTTCCTCTCTCCTGAAAAAGTACTGATTTCTTGCTTGCTTCCCTACTCCGCGGAGATTTTCATTTGCTTGGGTTCGGCATTGTATGTGGATTAAATTTAGTTTGGCGGCCGGATGACTTTCCTGACACCAAGCCTATCCAGAGGAATGTGTTCATTATTGCAAGTTGCTGTGGTGGTCGGTGGCTAATAAACTAACAAACTATTTTGCCAAGGAACCAGATGAACTTTTATCTCCCTGAACGGAGAGTTGCTATAATAGCCCCTGTGTATAAAGGAAAGGGTCATAGACATAAAGCTGAAAATTACAGGCCAGTCAGTTCGACATGCATTGCATATAAGCTTTGGGAAAGCATTATTTTTGATTACATGAGACAAGTTTGCGAAATTAATTAATTCCACTGAAGTTCAACTTGTAGTGTTCCAGCAAGATATAGCAGATATCTTGGATTCAGGAGGTCAAATGGACGGTATGGCGATTGACCTGTCTAAGGCATTTTGATAGGGTGGATCGTGGGAGACTACTGGCAAAAATGAGTGCAATTGGACTAGACAAAAGAGTGACTGAATGGATGGCTATATTTCTAGAAAATAGAACTGAGAGAATTGGAGTAGGCGAAGCTTTATCTGACCCTGTAATAATTAAGAGGGGACTTCCTCGAGGCAGTATTATTGGAACTTTGTGTTTTTTTTGTTTTTTTTTTTTTTGCTAGAGGCTTTACGTCGCACCGACACAGATAGGTCTTATGGCGACGATGGGATAGGAAAGGCTTAGGAGTTGGAAGGAAGCGGCCTTGGCCTTAATTAAGGTACAGCCCCAGCATTTGCCTGGTGTGAAAGAGGGAAACCACGGAAAACCATTTTCAGGGCTGCCGATAGTGGGATTCGAACCTACTATCTCCCAGATGCATGCTCACAGCCGCGCGCCTCTACGCGCACGGCCAACTCGCCCGGTACTTCGTGCTTTCTTATGTATATCAGTGATGAGTTAAGAAGTGGAAGCAGAGATAAGGCTTTTTACGGATGATGTTATTCTGTATAGAGTAATAAATAAGTTACAAGATTGTCAGCAACTGCAAAATGACCTCGATAATATTGTGAGATGGACAGCAGGCAATGGTATGGTGATAAACAGGATTAAAAGTCAGGTTGTGAGTTTCACAAATAGGAAAAGTCCTCTTAGTTTTAATTACTGCGTTGATGGGGTGAAAGTTCCTTATGGGGATCACTGTAAGTACCTAGGTATTAATATAAGGAAAGATCTTCATTGGGGTAATCACATAAATGAGATTGTAAATTAAGGGTACAGATCTCCGCACATGGTTATGGGCGTGTTTAGGGGTTGTAGTAAGGATGTAAAGCAGAGGCCATATAAGTCTCTGGTAAGACCCCAACTAGAGTATGGTTCCAGTGTATGGGACCCTCACCAGGATTACCTGATTCGAGAACTGGAAAAAATCCAAAGAAAAGCAGCTCCATTTGTTCTGGGTGATTTCCGACAAAAGAGTAGCGTTACAAAAATGTTGCAAAGTTTGGGCTGCGAAGACTTGGGGAAAAAGGAGACGAGCTGTTCGACTACGTGGTATGTTCAGAGCTGTCAGTGGAGAGATGACGTGGAATGAAAAAAATGAAATGGCGTAGGCTTTTAGTGCCGGGAGTGCCCAAGGACAAGTTCGGCTCGCCAGATGCAGGTCTTTTGATTTGACTCCCGTAGGTGACCTGCGCGTCGTGATGAGGATGAAATGATGATGAAGACAACACACACACCCAGCCCCAGTGCCAGTGGAATTAACCAATTATGGTTAAAATTCCCGATCCTGCCGGGACTCGAACCCGCGACCCCTGTGGCCAAAGGCCAGCACGCTAACCATTTAGCCATCGAGCCGGACATGACGTGGAATGACGTTAGTAGACGAATAAGTTTGAGTGGTGTCTTTAAAAATAGGAAAGATCACAATATGAAGATAAAGTTGGAATTCAAGAATACAAATTGGGGCAACTATTCGTTTATAGGAAGGGGAGTTAGGGATTGGAATAACTTACCAAGGGAGATGTTCAATGAATTTCCAATTTCTTTGAAATCATTTAAGAAGAGGCTAGGAAAAAACAACCGATAGGGTATCCACCACCTGGGCGACTGCAGATCAGTAGCGACTGATTGATTGATAAGTACAGTAGGCCTACTACCGCGGTAACCACCTCATACTTGCCTAAGTATTTTATTAACTGAGCGAGTTGGCTGTGCGGTTAGGGGCGCGCAGCTATGAGCTTGCTTTCAGGAGATAGTGGGTTCGTACCTGACTGTCGGCAGTGCTGAATATGGTTCTCCGTGGCTTCCCAATTTCACATGAGGCAAATGCTCTGGCTATACCTTAATTAAGGCCACGGCCGCTTCCTTCCCACCTTTAGCCCTTTCATGTATCATCGTCGCAATAAGACCTTTTTTGTGTCGAAACTACTTAAAGCGGAATTGTAAATATATATATATCAGATAGTACCAACCGGCGATTGTAAATTGCACTGGAGGTCTATAATCCAGAATGTAAACTCCACTACATCAGTAATACGTGAGGAGGTAAATTGTACAGTTTGTTATCTTCATGCATTTAGTGAACACTTTTGGGCATAAATCCTCAATGTCGGTCGAGAAGAAATGACTCTCTCGTATACTTTCAGAACCAAATCGTTTGCTATGAACAGCGCCAAATTAATTGATTTGAATTCGTTACAAGCACGTGGTCATATTTTTCAAATTTAAGTAATAGAAAAGAAAGGGAGAAAGAAAAAAAGCGAATATGACTACTATTGAAAAAGTAGCTGTATGTATGATATAGGGGCGGTTTTAAATGGCCTTATGATACTGAAGTGAAATAAGATGTTTCGAAGGTTGAATGCAAATCGAAAAATTATCATGTTTCCTCATTGCAATTTACGTCTTCGCTTCCCCGTGCAGTTTGCATGCTAAGTAATTCTTCGTTTATTTTTTCCAGTGCAAATTACTACTGCCCATTTCAACTGGGAGTGATGCAACTGAAATGGTTGTTGATGCTGAATAATGATGAACATCTTGTTTACTTAGGCCTATTACAATTTGAACATACACATTTTGCTTTTTTTTTTTTTCATCGCACCGACACAGATATGTCTTATGGCGACGATGGGATAGGGAAGGCCTAGGAAGTGGAAGGAAGCGGCCGTGGCCTTAATTAAGGTACAGCCCCGGCATTTGCCTGGTGTGAAAATGGGAAACTACGGAAAACCATCTTCAGGGCTGCCGACAGTGGGGATCGAACCCACTATCTCCCGATTACTGGATACTGGCCGCACTTAAGCGACTGCAGCTATCGAGCTCGGTTTGCTTCATTTTAACAATGTTTAATCTCACATTAATTCTTCTATACAGGGTGTTTCGATACATGCTGTAAGTACTCGGGGGAGGGTAGCACACGAAGTCCCTTGTGGCCTACGGTCGAT
Source organism: Anabrus simplex (assembly GCF_040414725.1). Taxonomy (NCBI): domain Eukaryota; kingdom Metazoa; phylum Arthropoda; class Insecta; order Orthoptera; family Tettigoniidae; genus Anabrus; species Anabrus simplex. Next base: position 137,173,699 of record NC_090266.1, on the reverse strand, counting down.
GGTTTAGCAGTTATTGCCAGAGTTGGGAAGTAATTGAGCAAAAGTAATCGAATTACTAGAAACGATTACTTTTCAGTATTTTTTTAAAACTTGTAATCGTTAATTTTCACGAAATGTATTTTTTACTCGTTATTTACTCCTTGAAATTACATTTTAATTCTTACACTTTAGTACCTGTTACATTCTGGATGCATCGCATGTAGACTTTGCCAACTTTGGAGCCCCAGAACTCGCAAGGCGTCGTGTCAAACGTAGGTCCATAAAGCCATGGATACGGCGCACACTTGCAACACGTTGTGATTAGGATTACTGGTAATCACGTACTAGATCAGAACCAGGACAAACATGTGATGTGATATGTTTTTCGGTGCGCTACCCACCGCCCGAGTACTTAATACATGTTTCGGAACATTCTGTATAGAAGACATACTGCGAAAATAATGATTGTTAAAATGAAGCAAAATTTTTATGTTCAAAGTGTAATAAGTCGACAAGTTTTGGATAAACATTTTGAACTAGTTTGCCCTGAGAATATTTAAAACAAGAATGTGATATGTAATCTTCTCTTGGAGCAGACATTTTGAAAGTCTCTTTAGTCTTGCTTAGTGATGATAGCCCGTTAATGCTTCTATGCTATAAAGAAGTGGATTAGTGTCTTTTTCCTTCCAAACTTTGTATCCCTCCCCACGTGAAAAACTGTCAGTGATTTCCTCACGACTGGCGTTCTGTGAAGTAACTGTAATTTACTGATTACTCTTTGAAAAAGTAATTTGTAATTTTAACTGGGTAAAATGTTTCTCAGGTAATTGTAATTTATCTCGGTTACTTTCATTTTGTAATTTCCCACATTGGTTACTAACCGGAGTGCGAGGAGAAAGGTTAGGAATAGAAACAAAGCTCATGGCACTCAATCTAGTGATTAGAAGCTGTATACTGCAGTCGCTTAAGTGCGGCCGGTATCCAGTATTCGGGAGATAGTAGGTTCGAACCCCACTGTCGGCAGCCCTGAAAATGGTTTTTCGTGGTTTCCCATTTTCACACCAGGCAAATGCTGGGGCTGTGCCTTAATTAAGGCCACGGCCGCTTCCTTCCCACTCCCAGCCCTTCCCTGTCCCATCGTCGCCGTAAGACCTATCTGTGTCGGTGCGACGTAAAACAACTAGCAAAAAAAAAAAAAAAAAAGAAGCTGTTTACCACCGCCTCTCCTACCCTACATTCTAATGACCGGGCGAGTTGGCCGTGCGGATAGGGCCACGAAGCTGTGAGCTTGCATCTGGGAGATAGTGGGTTTGAACCCCACTGACGGCAGCCCTGAAGATGGTTTTCCGTGGTTTTTCATTTTCACGCCAGGCAAATGCGGGGGCTCTACCTTAATTAAGGCCACGGCCGCTTCCTCCCCATTCCTAGGCTTTTCCTATCCCACCGACGCCATAAAACCTATCTGTGCCGGTGCGACATAAAGCGAATAGCAAAAACATTCTAATGGTGATTTCTTTGAAAAATTGGACTCGAACCGGCTAACCACGGTGTCAGAGCACGATCATGGCCACAAGGTGGGCTGCACTGTTTCTTACTTTTACTTGAATTTAAAATATTTTACATTGCCAGGACTCAAACCAGAACTTCCTTGGTTTACAGACACGTGCGATTTTCATTTCGCCAGAATGTTCAGTGGACAAGAAACTGATATTTCAACTCACAAATGGAACAACTGCAGATGCAGCACTACCTTGAAATTGTAGTTAATGTTCCGTCACTTATGCCAGTACATTCAACACGCCGGGCTCAGTGGTTCAGGCAGTAGAGCACTGGCTTTCTGAACCCAGGTTGGCGGGTTCGATCCCGACTCAGTCCTGTGGTATGAGGAGATGCACAAGCATCGTCCCAGTAGATTTTACCTGCAAGCAAGAGGATTTCTGTGGGACAAATTTCAGACACCTTAGCATCTCTGAAAACCGTAAAAGTAGTTAGTGGGACTGTACGAGATCGTTCAATCAACTCTGTTGACCACAAATGAAATACAAACTCCAGGAGGATTTATAGAGAAGGAACAGGTCAATAGTTCAAATAGTTTTAATTACAAAAACAAAAGAAACTAATGTAAAGTAGGCTATACTAAATTAAGGCCAATTATGGTATCCTAAAAAAGTTGTAGCTCAGCAGTATAGCAAATATTTCATTTAATGGAGTGTCCATAAACAAAATCAAACGCTGTTTAGAATTATATATAATGAATTTCCTAGCATTGTGCTATATTATGGCGGTTTTTCGTTCCAGCGTGGGGTGCTGTGATGCAGCCGTTCCAGACCGGCGTGATGCCCAGTGAGTCCTCAGTGAGCGCCGCGACCGTGGCGTCGGAGCGCGGCCGACCGAGCTCTTCCAGCTCCAATGCACGGTCGCTGACATTCTCCATCGCCAAAATCATGGAGCCGGACAATAAGCGTGTAGCAGAGCCAGTCATCTCCTTCCCGCAGCTGCCGTACCCAGTGCAGCTGGACTCGGCCTTCAAGAAATATGTTCCGACCTTTCGGCCTCAAGACTTTCTACAGCAGTACCCTCTCCTGTATTATCACCCCAACCAACTGCTGCGGGTCTCCTATCCGACCAGCAATTCTGGAGTTGAGCCCACCCCAGTGCCTCTGGCCGTTCCTGAAGTTCGTGGGGCTCCTAACGTATCTTCTAACTCCGGTCCAGGAACGGTGGGTTGTGTTGTACCACGAGAGTCGCGTTCTCCCAAACCTCAAGATACCCAAGATACAGTGTCAACTAAAAGGTCCAGTCAGGGTGTTCCAGCATCCGGCAAACAGAAGAGTTTCACGTGCCCCGAATGTGGTAAAATCTTCAACGCACATTACAACCTTACACGGCATATGCCAGTTCATACAGGAGCCAGACCGTTCGTTTGTAAGATATGTGGAAAGGGGTTTAGACAGGCGTCGACGCTGTGTCGCCACAAGATCATCCATACATCAGAAAAACCGCACAAATGTCACACCTGTGGCAAGGCCTTCAACCGCAGTTCGACACTCAACACGCATGCGAGAATACATGCGGGTTATAAACCGTTCGTTTGTGAGTACTGTGGTAAGGGTTTCCACCAAAAAGGCAATTACAAGAACCACAAACTGACACACAGCGGCGAGAAAGCTTACAAGTGTACGATTTGCAATAAGGCTTTCCATCAGATTTACAACTTGACATTTCACATGCATACGCACAACGACAAGAAACCCTTCACCTGCAAAATTTGTGGGAAAGGCTTTTGCAGAAACTTTGATCTGAAAAAGCACATGCGAAAACTGCATGAAGCGAGCGGTCCGGGCAGCAGTCTGGGCCCAGCTCCACCGTCCTCGTTCCCAGCCGTCCCCGCTGGCAGTAGCCACGCCTTCCTGGCGCCCTTCTTGTTACCACCTCCGGGCCCGGCTTACATCTCCAAGATCTTGTGACCCAGCCACCTGTGCTGTAACGCCAAGACTAATACGACAACCACCCCACCACTCTTACTGGGGAGAAATAACACGACGATTCATCGAGGCTGCCACATTGATGTAAAACGCCTAGAGGCTCGAAATTCTTTCACTATAGAAAATAACCCAAGGAGAGCTTTTCAGGAAAAATGATCGACTTTTTCCAGCCGTCATACGGTCCTTGCTATGAATACTTGGCAGGCGGGCAAGTAGCACAATCGAGCAAGCCCCACTAGCTTCGTGTATTGATTGTCCCCCGTTAACAGCGGGAGCCAAGGCTCCATTGTGGCGTAGGATTAAATCTTCTACTTCTCCAGTCTGGCAGAAAAGCCGCTCCAGCTTCAGCCTTCATCTATACAATAGCGTACCCGACCGGTACCGGGTAATATTGTGCAATATACAAGACGAAGTACATTATATGGTGCTTTAATAAAGAACAATGTGAGAACGAGACTTGTAAATAGATGCCTACTTGTACGGTGTTCATAGATTATTATAAAGACAGACAGAAAAATGTTTTATTATGTCGAACAATTATTTGATATAAAGTGACGGAAACTACTATTTGTTTTAAAATGCGTGATCGTATCATTACGCCATAATACCAAAGTCTATATAGAAATAAGGGACACGGACGCTTGTCTCTAGTCTATCGAACATTTGAGGACTAGGTATCTATAGTTTTGTAGAAGAAAATTAATCACTGTGAAACAAGAGGAAATAGTCCGCTGTAATTCTTCCAGTGAGAAGATGAATGAACTCCAAGTCCCGTACAACACATATCATTCGTGTTCTGCATGGAGCACTCTTTGTCTCCACACTCCACAAATATATGTAAAGATCAAGCAAGTGTGTATTTAACTGACCCGTCATTCTTTCTCAGCCCAGTCCTTTGGTGTATTTAAAATTATGTGACCGTGTTTTCTAAAAGGAGGAATGCAGTACCTTGATCAAGTGTAGGTTGCGATTACCTACAAGGAGTAGAATATCTGGTTTGCAAAAGACAATTAAAAAAAAAACAATCCTTGCAATACTCTTTCGTCATTGATGAGTAAAGAATTCCCAAATTTTTAACCTTGTTCGTTCATTCTTTCTGGCCCTTCAGAATGAAAGTTTTATGTTAAATGCCACATCATCTATGGAATAAAAGTTATGCGAAATCAATTCAGTTTTTTGAATGTTGATCAAAATGACTTATTGGAAGAATATGTGTATGTATATATATATAGTTTTTGGAAGTATGTGCAGTACTTCAAAGTTAAGTGCAATAGGGAAAGAAATGGTTTCAACCAGGGATATGTTGTTTCTGTAACTGATGAATATTAGGAAATGCACCTCAACTGATCTCTGTAAAGTGTAATATTTATTTAATATTAGAGAAAGGGAACGTTTGATAACAATGATGAAAACAATATGAATTTATTTAAGGAAGCATCAAGTACAGCATACTTGTGCATTCAGCAGGTAAATTAACTGACTTTTAGAGTTAACTTTCAGGCATCAAATTGGCCACTATTTTCCACTTGCTTAAAAATCAATGTTCCGATACTGTATTTAGATGTTTCTTGCGCGAACGTTGTGTAAGTTAGCTGTATTTGATGTAAAGTTTCCTTTTCTCAATACACTGCATCTCAGGGAAAATATTTTCCATGTTATCAGTTTAAATTTAAGAATGATTCCATAATAATTGACCGTGATGACCATCGCTGAGGATTTCTTAACAAGTAGGGTGACTATGGAACTAACATGGAATATCTGCAGTGAAGAACCAGAAGAGGATTCCTTTTAGATTCTGTAACATATGTAACTTCTTCCTGGAATGGTATGCCTCACTTTTTGTATGTGGAATACTAATTACAAACAATGTTCAGCTGACTATAAAATGGAAGCGAAGCAGTTGGAAATTCTTCTATATTAACTGAGGACAGCAATGAAACTAGATTAAGACGGCAACGGCGCAACTATATATCTCCGGACACTAACGGTAGAAAATGCCTCAGACACAGTCGTGCAATAAATTTCGCATCCAAAAGAAAAGAATTTCAGAAAGTCATCTTGCACTCTCTTTGCTTGCATTCTTATCATAAGTGAGCTTTGCAATTGTATCAAACAGAAACAGCTTTCAAAGGAAATTCTATGTGAAAATGACATATCTACAGTAAACCATCTATATCGGATACCTGTCTCAACAAATAAGAAGTATAACGTACCTTTATTTTACAGAAGGCAGTTCTGTTCCAGAAATAAATATATAAGCTAGCCTCGTTCACAACCCCTGTGATAACTTAATGTGAAGAACAGGTTGTTAATTTCGCTTATAGTGCTTCATTATGACGCCAGTTTTCTTGAGAATGCGTTGGTAAGAGAACTGAGAATATATGTGAAGAATCCAAGTGGGTTTGAGTGCTTCTAAATGCTGAATCCCTCATCATGTAAACTCTTTGTTATTGTTCGGTGTCAATATAACTCTAAGTTTCCTCTTTGTGAGTCAGCCTTGAATGCTGTGAAAGACCACCCACCACATCTAAAAGTTATTAATTTCCAAAGGAGACCTCTGTTTTTTATTTTTACTCCTGTTACAACGAAAAGTGCAGTTCTATTGCTTTAACAATGAAGAGAATTCTAAACCATATGAAAAGACGTCAACAAAAAAATGCTTCCTTAATGTAATGTTAGTCAAACTATGTAACGTTTTCTCCTTGTACAGAACAGAATCATATTTCTCCCATCTATTATGAAGTGGACATTGTTATTATTTCAAATCAAGGGAGATCGACCTTTAATTAATTTATATTGATTTAATGAAATGAAATGATGTAATGAAGCCAAAATTGAACGTACATTACAGTACTTTCGTCATATACTTGGTGCATGAAATGTATTATGTTCATCTGACTAACGCTAACGAAGAAACCGACGTAACTGTTGAGGGGAAAACTGGTCGAAATAATTTTCCCAGGGTATAGAACAAGTTATGAAATCAGTTTCATTAGCAGGAGAGGTGGTTGTTAATTGAAACGATGCCCTCATAGGAAGAATAACTATTATCTAAAGTCAACAACAGAATGTATGGAATGGTCGATATTTTGAGGCAGGATCACTGATCTGTACGTCAAAGCAAAGACAGAGCTCCAAAACATTTAATTTAATACAAATTACATACTCAACTGCAGCCAAAAAATAAAGGAAGATTACTTCCGTCTTATAAGGCCAAAACCAATGAACTCCAATATAAATGTATTCCTCCGATTAAGTTACCTTTCTTGGTCTGAAAAAGAAAGGACATGTTACAAAGTCACCCAGCAGCAAGAAGATTTAAAGAAGTTTACAATACGGATTATAACATAAATACTTCTCATTAAAAAATGGGAATAGCTGGGTATGTCATCATTTAAATGCCAAATATTTGAATTCTGTGATAAATTGTAACATGCAATGTTTCAATTACTATAAAGAACATATATTTAAGTGAAAGTACAAGAGAGTATATTGTTGATTGTACTTCACCAGAGAACTTCATAAACCTTGTCTTTACTGTCCTAACACTTTCAAATGTTGTATCATTTTGTTATTGGTATCATATAGTCTATATGACACCGTAAGACGAGCCTTGTTCCTTTCCCCACTCCTTTAAGTTTACGGATAAAACGAGATATCCTGCCTATTGAGATATCATAACAGCCTCAATAATCTTGTTTAAAAATGAGCTAGCAAAAATAATGACTTTTCTTTATCTTCTCCCGTCAGTAGTGCTCCAATAACTTTCCTCACGATGCACGTTTCATGTTACTGGATTCCAAAGACCAATAATTAAGCAGGTAGTTCACTACCTCCAAGAACTAATAATGCTCTGAAATAATAATAATAATAATAATAATAATAATAATAATAATAATAATAATAATAATAATAATAATAATAATACGTGTCGTTTAGAAAACATTTCTTAGCGTTACCTAGCCAAAACTCGTAATCAATTAGCTTTTTATCTGTTACCTCGTTTATCATTGTCAATTTTCTGTATGGATTTCACAGTTTGCACTGTGATTAATTTATTAAATTTGGAAGTAAATAACAAAAATAACAAATGGTCAAAAATACGTTGTACATATGTTCCTAATAAGTGATAGATTGTACCCTTACATTAGTCCAGTATTTGATTGTATTTCTCCTATTATGAGTCTTCCTTCACTTTAATCGTACATCTAAGCCCTGTAAGTACTCCTCCTATAGCAGTAATATTTTTGTGTGACAGCCTTATTCCACCCAGTTTCGCAATGACCCCCCCGTCTGCTGATAGAATCAAAGGCATTTCGTAAATCGATAGCTGCAATGTATAACTTACCACCTTTTCCCTTTACATATTTGCCCATTATTATTTTCATAACAAATATATTATTTAAAGTTCTCGTTCCTTTCCTGAATGCGGAATGGCAGACCTTCACTTCTCTCAAAAACCAACTGAACAAGTCCTGGGTGTCTTAAGATGTGACCGGGTGAGTTGGCCGTGCGGTTAGGGGCGCGCAGCTGTGAGCCTGCATCCGGGAGACAGTGGGTTCGAGCCCCACTGTCTGCAGCTCTGAAGGTAGTTTTCCGTGGTTTCCCATTTTCACACCAGGCAAATGCCGGGACCGTTCCCATTCGTACCATAATTAAGGCCACGGCCGATTCCTTTCCACTCTTGCCACTCCTAGACCTTTCCTACCCCATCGTCGCCATAAGAAGTATCTGTGTCGGTGTGACGTAAAGCAAGTTGTAAAAAGAGAACAATTGTCTTAAGATGTGTCCTACCATTTAATTTCTTCTTCTGGTCAAATTTCGCCAAATCGTTCTCCTCTCACCAATTCAATTCGGTATCATTTCATTCGTGATTCGATCTACCCATCTCACTTTCATCGTTCTTCTGTACCACCACATTTCAAAAGCTTCTTTCTGAGCTAGGTATCACCCGTGTTTCACTTCCATGCAATATCCTCAAAAATGTCTTTTTAATTTACGACAGTATATCAACGTATGAATTGAGCACATTTATTTCCTTAAGAAAGGCCTTGTCTGTGCTAGTCTGTATTTCGTGTTCTCCTTAATTCTTATCATCATTAGTTATTCTGCTGCCCAAGTATCAATATTCATGTACTTCCTTTAAGACTTTATTAGGTAATATAATATTTCCTGCGTTAGCTGACTACGTTCGACTGCACTCCATTACATTTGTTTTGGACTTATTTATTTTCATCTTGTACTCCCTCCTCAAGACTCTGTTCATACCATTCAGCAATTTCACCAGATCTTCTGTAGTCTCAGATAAAATAATGATATCATCGACAAATCTCAGAGTTTTGATTTCCTCCCCTTGGATTGTGATTCCTTTTCCGAATTCCTTTCTGATCTCCTTTACATTTCTTCTGAAGTCAAACTGATCGTCTCTCAACTCAGCTTCAATTTGTCTTTCCATTCTTCTCTAAATAATATGTATTAACATCTTGCAAGCGTGAGATATTATACTAATGGTGCGGTATTTTTCACACTTGTCAGCATCTGACTTCTTGGGAATAGGTATAACAACACTCATTCTCAAATCGGACAGCACTTCTCCTTTATCATACATATTACACACTAAATGGAATAACTTTGCCCTGCTGGTTTCTCCTAAGGCAGGCAGTAATTCTAAAGATATGTCATCCATGCCAGGTGCCTTGTTCCCATTTGTGTATCTCAAAGCTCTGTCGAATTCTGACCTCAAAATTGGTTCTCCCATTTCACCAGCATCAAACAGCCTCACCTTGTTCCAGAATCTTATCATGCCATTGTTGAATATGTTCCTGCCACCTTTCCGTCTTGTCTTATTTTCCCAGAAGTGGTTTTCCATCTGAGCTCTTATTATTCATACACCTAGTTTTCCTTTCTCCAAAGGATTCCTTGAATTTCCTTCATGCAGCAACACCTTTCCTACAATCATACAACCTTCAACATCCTTGCACTTCTCTTTCAGCCATTCTTCCTTAGCTGTCCTGCACTTTATATCTATGATATTCTTGAATCGCCTGTATTCTTTTCTTCCTTCCTCATATTTTTCATTCTTGTCCTTTTGTCGTTCATCGATCAGGTCTAATATCTCCAGAGTTATCCATTGATTCCCACTTGATCTTAACTTTCACCGTAACTTTTTTTTCAAAATCCTACTGACATCATTCTTCGTGACTGTCCACTCTTCATCATCTTCTTTCATCCTTTTCATTTAGTCCTTGTTCTACATATCGCTAAAAAAAATCCCTCACACTCTTTCAAATTATATAAATTCCATCTTCTTACATTCCGTCCTTTCTTCAATTTCTTCAACTTCAGATAACATTTAATGACCATTAAGTTATGGCCAGTATGCACGTCAGCTCCTGCGAAGGTCTTGCAATCCAACACCTGGTTTCTGAATCTCTAATTAAGTCTATCTGATACCTTCCTGTGTCTCCAGGTCTCATCCACGTATAAAGCCGTCGTTTTTGGTGTTTGGACCAAGTATTATCAAGGACTAAATTATGATCAGTGCAGAATTCAACCAGCCGACTTCCTCTTTCGTTCCAATGTTCCCGTCCGAATTGTCCTACGGCGTTCCCTTCCCTTCCTTGGCATACCACTGCATTCCAGTCTCCAGTCACACTGTCCGGCTCCATGGCTAAATGGTTAGCGTGCTGGCTTTTGGTCACAAGGACCCCGGGTTCGATTCCCAGCAGGGTCGGGAATTTGAAATATCATTGGCTAATTTCGCTGGCACGGGAGCTGGGTGTATGTGTCACCTTCATCAGCATTTAATCCTCATCACGACGCGCAGGTCGCCTACGGAATTCAAATCAAAAGACCTGCACCTGGCGAGCCGAACATGTCCTAGGACACACCCGGCACTAAAAGCCATACGCCATTTCATTTTCTGTCACAATAACTAAATATTCTCGTCTCCTTTCACATATTGTGTTAAATCGTCTATCTCTTATTAAACCAACTCCAGCACTTTTCCTGTTTGATTGTGTTGATAATTCTGTAGTCTCCTGACCAAAAATCCTACTCTTCCTGTCAACATCACTTATAACAACTACACCTCACTTTAGTCTATCCATTTCCGTTCTCAGATTATCTAACCTACCACAACTATTCAAAATTCTTACATTGTACGCTCCCACTCGGTGAGTCTCAGCATTCATCTTCCTGATGATTGCTCCCTCACGGGCTCTCCCCATCTAGAGATCCAAATGGGGGACTAATTTACCTCCGGAATATTTTACCTGGGAATAAGCCATAATCTGCACATCATTCATTCATACAGAGAGAGCTGCATGTCATGAGCAATCAGTTACGACTGTAGTTTCACGTTGCTTTCAGCCGTATACCATTATCAACACAGCTAAGGCAAGTTAAATACTATCACAAGACCATATCGGTCAATCATCCAGACCACCGCCCTTGTTACTTCCGAAAGGCTGCTACTCCCCCACCTTTCGATTAACCGTTTGTTAGTGTGCTCTCTCGACAGACAGCTATCCGATATGGTTGCACCTACGGCTCGCAAGTCTCCCCACCAAGGCAAGGTAACATGGTCTTATATTATATACATATACACGATAAAATAGACTACTATCCATCACAAAGCGGAAAAAACAAATTTATTATTTTCCTTGAAATGTTATTATAAACATTTCCTCCCAAACATTTACTCACAATGTCATAGCTGTGCTTTATTTTTGACTGTTTAGCGTCACACGAACACAAGTCAGTTTTCAGCTAGGCTGAACGAACTGACAAGGTAGTGGTTGTGGTCTTAACCAAGGTACAGTCCTAACATTTACCTATAGTGAAAAATAGGAAACCATGGAAAACCGTTTTCAAGGCTCCTGACAATGGGGTTCAAACACACCATCTCCAGAATACATGATAATTACCGAGTAACTAACACACCTGTCATTAATAGTCTGAATACAGCTCATTCAGACTCACACCAGGGCTTATTCCACATCAGAATTGGCCCTTGTTGTCCCAAGCTCAGTGAACATCTGAATTATACAGAAGTTCATAAAAAGGTTCCAGAAACAACCCAACGCCACGTGACTGGGACGTCGCAGAGAAGCTGCTCCTTGGAGTGAATCGGAGGTAAGTAGTTTTGAGTTAGAATTGTAAGGTAAGTACGTTGTATTACTTCCGCTGTACTACAATTCACATTTTCTTTTTTTTTTTCTATTACCGCTTTTCCCACTCTGTGAGGCCGCAGGTGCGAATTGTGTAGCCGGAAATCGAACCCGGGACCCTATGAACCGAAGGTTTCATCGCTGACCGTTCAGCTAATAAGTCGGACTGCCTAACAATTCACATTAGCCTTCCTTAATAGGTAACTATGGGGTCTAACTCTTTGGCTGACTGGTAAATATTCGGTTCAGAGGGCTGGATCTGTATTTAGCCGCGTATGGTTAATTGCTGTGGCTCTAGGACAGGGTGTTTGTCTTGAACACCTCTTCATATATACACAACACACCAAGTACGAACCACCATAAACAAACAATACTGAACAAAATAGAGTTGGCGTCGGGAAGGGCGTCTGGCTATAAAGCAGGGTCAAGTCCATGCGTGCGACGACAAGGTGAGGGAAAAGTGGAAGAAAATAAGAAGAAAAATTGTAGATAGTAATTTACGAACGCTGGAATGTAATTTCAGAGAGTGTATATTTCCTATAATTTTCTTTATCAAGTTTTGTCCGCTATAATATACGGTAGAGGTAGCGCAGCAGCTTGATTCGATTCGGCGATCAGTAATCGAAGTAAGTTGTGGTTTACGTTTGCATTTCAGACATGCACACATTACGTTGTAAGTCAGATGCCTAACACCATAACTGCAGTCCGCTTGTGCACTGACCCAGGATATAAATATATCTGTTATGGTCGACGAAGTTAGTGGAGTGATATCTAAGAGGCTGTCGTGACTCACCTTGTCCCGAGATGTTCTGGACGATTTGTTCTCCCGAGCGGCTTGGAGAATCTGTGGGTTGGGTGCCCTGAACCATTAAATGAAGTACTGAGTCCCATTTAATATGATATATATTTGAATTCAACTCTGACTTCCCAACTACCGTACATATTTACAATGTCTATTTACAGCATACTTCAGTGATGTGCCTGCTCCGGAAGCTTTTAGAATACTGACTTCCGACCTGGGTAGAGTCTATGTTGAAAACCTGAGAGTTGCCCTCTAGCTTGTCTCTAAGCCTAAGTCCGCATCTCCCACTACTGTCTGAGAGACTAAGTCTTTCCAATATCACTTCTAACGCGGCTATGTCCTACTCCTCTCTCTCATTCTGAATGTAAGCACCTCCAGTCTTATTACCGACGTTCTTGACCTACGTAGAGCGTTCTCCTGTCCAAGACTAAAGATATCCCTTAAGCCTCGGCAGCTTGTATATATATCCTGGTCTGGCCCTTGCTAACTAGTGAGAGGGGGAACTCCCACCCTAGTACTAGTCTACCCCCAACTGGGATCCCTCTCCAGTAGGTGGTGCTATGGTGGTCAATCTCAGAACCACTTATTCTCTGTCTCACTCAGCCTAACTCATATCTCTCACTGAGTGGAATGTTTTGCCATGAAGTGGAGATTTTCCGATGCTCCATCCTTCCATGAGTCATGTATTCTTTCCTTGTCTCTCCCAATGCTAATTATTCTGAATGATGGATTTGTGCTTGTAGCTAGCCACTGTTCATTTACTCAACCCTTGGTCAGTTTACATAGATAAGATTACAACTCAATAACAAGTTACTCATAAGCCTTCCGTAGCAGGACTTGAAGAACAAGTAATTTCACATATCCAATTCTAAATGTTTCAAATATAAAGTAGCACATTTTACACAATTAATAACCATAATTCTTCTTGTAAGAAAACTCTTTATCCTTTCGTTTATACATTCCTAGTGGTCTCCTGTACTGGGGATCCACTAGTTCAATTCTAATCTCCTTAACTTAATATATGCTATGGGACTTAATATATCTTGGTTCGATTCCCGGCATCGGTGCCATCACGACAAGGCAGCAGTGCTGTATAAAATCCCCAGACGTTCCACATGCTAAATTTACAACATTTTGTTCAGGGGATCTGGAAGTCCAACGTAATCACGAAATAGCGCATGTCGCAACATCTTATCATACGCAGTTTCTCGACCGGAACATATTGTGATAGAATCCATATATGTATAGCGATCTGTGGTCGGGATCATCCCTCCTCGACTCCACCTTACCTTCAGCCACTCGATGTGCTTTATTTTCAGCGGCTCAAGGCTGTGAAGAAGCGGACTGAAAATCGTTGCGTCCTTAATACTGTTCAAGGGATTCAACTTCATTGCCGATGTATATAATTCATAAACATTTTGTTTCCCTGTCTTCGTATAATTCGTTAGATATCCCTGGATTATTATCGAATGCTATGATGACTTCAGCGTCAGACCACAGAGGTTCCAGATACTACCCTACAGAGTGTTTGAAGCTGAAAAGCAGTGTGATTCGGACGATGGCTGTCAGCAAACGTTCATGAAGTGCGCCAACGGTGACAAGGAACATTGCTTCCGGCGTTATGTATTTCTTGGACATGTCGTCACCACCATGTTAAACTAATGAACATTAAATTCCCAACAGTTCAGGAGAGCAAAAAACCTTTCTGTGCGATATTATAAATCGTCTCTTCTCAACAGAATAGTCCATTAAATTTACTTCGACTTACCTTGGGTTACATCTGAAGTGGACGACGTCAATAGCGTAGCAAGGATTTCGGTTGGGCGGGGGGGGGGAGGCATGAAGGTATTTCTTCATCCAGAATATTATTTTGATACGTGTCCAAATTACCAGAGAGTTTAGGTGGTATAGAATACCTAATAAGGAAATGAGTATCCTTGGCTCCAAGTAAGAGTGTATATAATATGCTTAATACAAGTACATTCCTTAAAACTCCTGGGGTGTCTGGACACCTTGGGGTCCCCCTCCCCGTGGTTATTCCAAACTTAGGCCGTCATAGTGCAGAGCTTCTTTCGTCAATAGGAGTATGGTAGTTATTTCTGAAAGAAACCAACGACATGGAGCTGTTGCCATTAAAACACCCTTTCAAGAACCATCGACCCTAGCCGGGATTTGAACCCGCGAACTCAGACTCAGAAGAACAGTGACTCAACCAACTGAGCCACATAAAAAAGAGGCATTTGTTATAAATAGATGCAGTTAATATTTTTACAAGGCTTTATGAGGAGAATTTCGTACATTTTCCAATTGTCCTAAATGCACCACACCGAACGGAAGAATCAGCTGGAAGCTAAAGTACCTTGCAGGGCTGTCGCTTCCTTGTTTACTTTTCCAAACCAGGAACAGCCCCGAAGGGCCATAGCCTACCGAGCGACCGCTGCTCTGCCCGAAAGCCTGCAGATTACGAGGTGTCGTATGGTCAGAACGACGAATCCTCTCGGCCTCTATTCCTGGCTCTCTAGACCGGGGCCACCATCTCACCGTCAGATAGCCCCTCAATTATAATCACGCAGGCTGAGTGTACCTCGAACCAGTCCTCAGATCCAGGTAAAAATCCTTGACCTGGCCAGCAATCGAATCCGGGGCCTCCGGTAAGAGACGGGCACGCTACCTCTACACCACAGGACCGGCTGTTTACTTCTAGGTCTTCTTATTTGACTTAAGGCATCCTGCATGCGATTCCTGCAACTGATAGAGTCAAGAAATACATGGGATGGGGAAGATTCAGCCTTATTTGTGGGTGAAATAGAGTTGGCCTTGAGTCTCCCGTAATCGAAATATCTACGACCTGGAAGTCGTTCCAAAGTGGTTCCTTTTTTTAAGAAGACAAATCAAATGAAGATTCTACTTTCTCACAAACGAAGAATGATATTAATTTTACGAACAGTTTCAATATTGCAGCCGGTTTATGTTAAGAGTACAGGAACTATGGTTTCGATTGTCGGATATAGTTTATGGTAACATCCAAACCATAAATATCTGCTAAAGATCCGTCACCGTACTCGGACGACCGGCTTTTTTTTCATATCCCCTCCCAAGGGAAAGTCGTATCCACGCTACTGGCCTGGACTAATACTCCCCCCCCCCCTGCCCTCAACGGAAATTATTTTCTGGGTACGTCACTGCATCCACACACCATTTAAGGTACAAGATAAACCCGAAAAATGGTTGGATTTTCAAAATACACCACCATAAATGATGCAGTGAGGGCTCAAAAGTACTAAGCTAAGAGACGGGATCTACGTTCAACAGGACGTGACTTCCCATTTTAAAAAATCTGCATGCACCGACTGCGATTCAAGCCTCGGCCGTCTTGATGAGAAGGTAGAATGGCCGGAACTGAGCTATCACGCCTGCCAATTACAAACCTGTTACCCGCACTTTTTGATGGTGCTATTTCAGGTTCCAGTCTGTCCCCGGGCATTTGACAAAACAGACAGGCCTACCTGTAGAACTTAGGCACGCATCCACTTGTCTTGCTTCTACATGCTAGTGCTGCTGTTAGAAGTTAAAAAAAAAAAATTTTTCATATCTTACCGAGGATGTACATAGTTCTGGCTTCTTTATGGAAAACACGGTCCATCTTCAAACAATGTCACTATCATGGCACAAAATGAGGAACTAACGTGTAGCTCACAATCCTGTCACAGTCTTCGCAACACTGCATCTTAAATACAGCCCATTTCTCGACCACGGTACAACCCGACAATCGCCACCATGCCGTGCCAGGGTCCCTGGGATATTGTTGTTTCCTGGAACCGATGTACAAAAGCTAACACGATGTTGTAAGCTTGCAACTATTTCTGGCCGTGACCACCGTTATCTCCGTGGTCACGTTCCGGCCCCCTACAGAGTAATCCCTTGCTAATTGCCCTTTTCCTCGTCTCTTGATATTTGTCAACACACAGTTATATTCCCAATACTGAGGCGTCTACAGGGAAATATTCCCGCGCATCACAATCCTAAGTGCTTTAATTTCATTCAAGCTCCTTCAAGCAGTACAGACATCGAGAATTAAATATGGCCCTACTGAGCCATGCTAGTAGATTCTTTGTCGCTACGTTAATTTAAAATTTCGTCGAAAGTTCTTAATTTGTTCGTAAAACAACGGCTGAATCTCGCTCTTGTTTCAGGAAACCTTATTTTTTGTGGTGGGAGCCCTGCTGTCCGCTCCCCGCTTCTTGGCTACGACAGCGGTCGACGTTACAACTGTCAGAGTAGCTTCAGTTTGACTAGGCCCTTATTAGAATAAAGTTCGGCATATTCCTTCCTTTAAACTGCGTATAACGTATGTTTTCAATTACGTACCAAAGACGAAGTGGCAAACTTGTGAATATGCTATTTTCGTTTCCTAAATTTCAAATCATTCACAATATTCGCCATGTTATTCTCCCTTTCACTCTACACGTGAGTAGCAGTTGAATCATTATTATAGCCACAGACAGTTAAAACAAGCATTGCACTTCACTTACGATAGTCACTGCCTTTCAAAAATATCAGCGAAAGAGGTTGGAAAGGAAAGAATGAATCCACCTATCCCCATAGACATGCTTTACTTATCTACTTTTATTTATTTATTTATTTATTTATTTATTTATTTATTTATTTATTTATTTATTTATTTATTTATTTTAATGAATTAATTTTTCATACACTTCCACACCTTTTATCTCCCAGCAAAGCCGAAAAATGTCTGTGTTGGTGCGACATGAAGCAGGTAGTATAAAAGGAAAGATTTTCTTGCGTAGGAAAGTATAGGGATGCACAGTATACAATTCTTCGTTTTCTTTAGAGTCATTGCTAATCCTGTAGTTTTGACCTTGGAGGCAACAATCCTACTACACATTATATGAAAAAAAATAAATTCCGATATATCGTAATGCAATTATCATCCAGTCATATTCCTTTTTCCTTTCAAGAATGTTTGCTGTTGGTAGTGTGGAATAGTTGAAAGTTTAGCTACATACATAATTTTCTTTTGGATGCTTTAACTTTCTATTCACATTTTGGAAAATTTTTCAGAATGTTGTCCACTCTTTAAACTTTGCTGTACTGTTCAATTACAGCACCATAAAGTATAGTATAACGGAACACGTAGGAAATCTGAGACTATACTACTTTGTTCTATACTGTTCTAAGGACTAACACAGTGGATTGGATATTTTAAGAAATTTCTATATATGGTCACCCTTTTCTCTCTGTAATTGTGAATCATAACCTACCTGATGTGGGAAGATTCAAATAGTCAAAACTCCAATTTTAACATACACAAAAAGCATTGTTTATCAATATTTCAAGAGTATTTTCAATAAACAATTCACTGAACATTCAACAAAGGGATTTTGTTTTTGCTATTGGCTTTAGGTCGCACCGACACAGATGGGTCTTATGGCGACGATGGGTCAGGAAACAAAGAGATTTCAAAAACTCAACAACAGATATATCAGAAATTCAATGACACATTCACTAGGTTCCATTGATTAGTTTTCATCAAGACCTTAGTAATCAGAAGAAAAAGCAACTACAGAAAATACGTAAATGTAGCGTATTCGTTACTTCGTCGTTCGTCAAAAATAAATAGTAAAATGAAAATAGCAACACAAAGTTACGAATATGGCATTCTCGCTACTTTACTATGGTCAGTTTAAAAAAATCTCATATTCTTCAAATTACAAGTGCTCATTGTAACCTTGCATTGACAGCTACCAAAAATGAAGTGGCAATCAAGTGAATATGCTGTTTTCTCTTCCTAAATTTCAAATCATCTAACATTCGCCATGTTAAAAACATTTAAGCTTTTTTAAGCGTGAAATTACCAGCGTTTCGCCCCAGTGTAGCAGTGGGCTCATCAGTTGGATTGCTACACCTTTCCAAGACGCTGGCAGCTAGTGCGCCGTTGAGACACGACTGCAAGCCTCTTATGTAGGACAATGCAGTGACGGTGCACTAGGGGATGCATGTGCCTCCACTTGTATAAATGCCCCGCACTAGCACACTAGCCACCAGCGTCTTGGAAAGGTGTAGCAATCCAACTGATGAACCCAGTGCTACACTGGGGCGAAACGCTGGTAATTTCACGATTCAAAAAGGATAAAAAGCTTAATTTTTTTAACACTAGCGAATGTACCCGTGCTTCGCTACGGTATTCTACATTGTATTCGAATATCGAAGTAAATACTGTACATGCAGTAAATAAGATTGTTTTAAAATTGCATGTCTCTTAGCGTTATCCGAAAAAGAGCATAGGGAGGTCCCCGTACGTTGTTTCCAATGTAAAGTGTTTGTTACGGATTTGTGATATAACGGCAGGCTCACTTGCGTACTGCCATTCACAATCGAGTTTTAAACAAAACTGCATGCTCACTTGCCTTCTGCAAGTCAAATCGAGAGGGGAACTATTCATTACAATTGTAGGCCTTCCTTACTAATGACAGTTACACAGGAGTTGGAGAAGGAACCCTTTCCTACTGCCAGTCAAAGTCGGTGTTGGGAGTACTGATTACAATAGCAGACCCACCCTTTCTTGATCGTTAAAAATCGACATCAGTGAATATATATATATATATCGACATACGAAAGTATATGCGTGTTTACAATATTGAAGACCTTCATTTACAGATTAACTACTACTAAACGTACGTCATATCGACAAAGGTTTATACCATAAGACACGCCGGATTTAGTGGCCTAAATGGCTGGTCCTATGATATGTCGTCTATTCTTGGGTCAGATTGAGTTAGAAGCGTGGACCAGGGTAAAGTTTTTGTAAGATTATCTCACACTAGCGAATGTACCCGTGCTTCGCTACGGTATTCTACATTGTATTTGAATATCGACGTAAATAGTGTACATGCAGTTAATAAGATTGTTTTAAAATTGCATGTCTCTTAGCGTTATCCGAGAAAGAGCACGGGGAGGTCCCCGTACGTTGTTTCCAATGTAAAAAGTTTGTTATGTATTTGTGATATAACGGCAGGCTCACTTGTCTACTGCCATTCACAATCGAGTTAGGAAGTTTACATTATAATTGCAGACCCCATTGCCTACTACGCGGACAGAATCGATTTGGGGAGTATCGTTAAAATGGCAGCCCCCTTTCCTACTTCCAGACAGATTACAGTTGAGGAGTTTTTATTATAATGGCAGGTAATTACCCTACTATCACTCGAAGTTGAGTTGTGCAGTTATCATTATAATGCCAGGTCCATTTTCCTACTTCCAGCTACCTTACTGCCAGTCACACCAAGTTGGTGAGTTTCCATCAAAATAGCGGGCCACTATGCCTAATGAAAGTCACATTTTAGATGAGGACATTTCTTTATAATGGCGGGCACCCTTGCCTACTGCCAAACACAATCGGGTAGGGGAGTTATAAACAAAAGTGCATGCTCACTTGCCTTCTGCAAGTCAAATCGAGAAGGGAACTATTCATTACAATTGTAGGCCTTCCTTACACAGGAGTTGGAGAAGGAACCCTTTCCTACTGCCAGTCAAAGTCGGTGTGGGGAGTACTGATTACAATATCAGACCCACCCTTTCTCGATAGCTAAAAATCGACATCAGTTAATATATATAGATCGACATACGAAAGTATATGCGTGTTTACAATATTGAAGACCTTCATTTACAGATTAACTGCTACTAAACGTACGTCATATCGACAAAGGATTATACCATAAGACACGCCGGATTTAGTGGCCTAAATGGCTGGTCATATGATATGTCATCTATTCTTGGGTCAGATTGAGTTAGAAACGTGGAACAGGGTAAAGGTTTGGTAAGATTATCTCACATTACATAACCTTTCGGATAATTATGTGACAGCTACATACATAGCATTTGGCTCACATATGCCTACTGGGTGGGCCGATTTTCGTGAAGAGTATGATGATTCTGTATTTCATATATGTAACTGAAAGTATGAATTATGCATGTGAAAATTCCAAATTGACTTAACATCGATTAATAGAGAAAAATCAAACGTAAATGGGATACAGATACGGCAAAAGTCAAAAGACCAAGGTTGTAGATCATTCCAAATTGAACGGAGATTGTGCAATCCGTTATGTGATAGGAATTTCCGAAGGTCTGCACCATCATTAAAATTGCCTGCATATTTCGATATTCTTCGGGGATAAAAAGTGAAAAATGTAATGATCTGGGATGTATTCCGTTCGTTACAGGCGAAAAGGTATAATTTTGTCAAATTTCAATTATCTTCTTTTTCTTCTGGCAGATTATGCCGCAATCTGGATTTTGGGCGAGGCGGATAAAAATTAGGACTTTCAGGAAACTAAACCAAAAATTATGGAGATGATCATTATTACCCCTTATAACGGAATGCTGTACGAAAATTTCGCCAAAATAGTCAGTGTAGAGGCACACAGTCGTTACGATTTGATTTATATAGATAAGGAATCTGCTCCATGTAAAACACCTTTTGGGCTATGTCCGCTGGACTTAACCTGCAAAAGTGACCATTTATGAAAAATGCACATGAAGAAAAGGGTTTAGAGGTGGAATTCCATCACGTTTGGTCGATTTCCAGTTAGGTTGGTCTTGTTCTGTATATATTGTGGAAGAGTAAAATCACCATTTCGGTTCCCTATAAACCGCCAGTCCATTCCGGAACATGAAATGTTATTTACGTTTAAAACCTACCTTTGGACAGGTGGATGCTAAATATAAATTTTGGTTCGAATGTCTTCAGTAGTTTTCAAGTTGTAAGGAATACGCTTTACACGCACCCGCTCGTGAGTTAAGTCCGATGGGACTTGTACAGAAAAACGGTCCGTTAATGATATCTCCCTTATTAATCCTCGTATCGAAATGATGCACATGAGAAAAAAAGTTTATAAATTAATTTCTACCAAGACAGGTAGATTTAAATTAACGTTGGTTGTGTATATTTTGTGGAAGTGCAAAATTACTGTTTCGGTTTCGTATAAACCCCCAGTCAGTTCAGGGATTTAGAAACAATATTTTCCCTAAAACCTATCAAGGACAGGTGTATTCTAAATATGAGTCTTGGTGGAAATACATCCAGTAGTTTGTAGCATTCGCGTACATACGGCGTAATTAAGGAAGAAAATAATACAGTTAAGAAAGTTGAAAGTAATAGAAAATGGATTATAACTGAGGACAGCCGGATAACGACAAATATGTAAATGCCAAGTTAACGTATTGGAAAATCAAATCCCCTCAATAAATTATGCTAGTGTGTGTTATGGATATAATAAAGCGGTAACAGAGGAGAAATTTAGATCCAGTGATTCCTAGGTAAACAAATAATAAGAAGATGACTAATGGTGTTATTACCTAATCTATTCGAGGGCGGTTATAACATCCAACGATATTCCGCCAATATCCCGCAGATAGGCCGATTGACGCCTCTCTTGCCTTCTACCCGAGGAACAACCACGAATTTAAAAGCATGATGAGGAAAATGGCAATACGTTACTTCCCTGCTGGCATGCAGTCAGAGACGTTGCCATGGTAACCTGTAGGTTCGTTGTCGTTCTGTCGGTCACTCAATGCAGAGCATGATACCAGCGGAAAATTGTAAATTTCTCCGTCATGTGAAGAGTAAGGTAAATTATGAACATAACGAAAGTTGTTTATAATGAAGAGACGTTTCACGTACGGTAAACTAAGTTTACAGAAAATCAATAGTATAAGAGAAAATGGAGGAAAACCATTCTGTTTTCCTGTAAAACCCCGTCTATTCAAATATTTTAAAATAATATGCATACAGAAACCTTCCCCGGGAGGAGTATACTCTAAATATGAAGTTTCGTTGAGATCTATCCAGCCGTTTCGAAGTGATGGTGGAAAAACCATTCAGGTTTTCCTATAAACCCCCCGTCTATTCAAAGATTTTAAAATAAAATGCATATCGAAACCTTCCCCGGGATGAGTGTACTCCAAATATGAAGTTTGGTTGTGATCTATCCAGCCGTTTCGACGTGATGGTGGAAAAACCATTCTGGTTTTCGTATAATCCCCCGTGTATTCAAAGATTTTAAAATGATATGCATATCGAAACCTTTTCCGGGATGAGTATACTCTAAATATGAAGTTTGGTTGAGATCTATCCAGCCGCTTCGACGTGATGGTGGAAAAACCATTCTGGTTTTCCTATAAACCCCCCGTGTATTCAAAGATTTTAAAACAATATGCATATCGAAACCTTCCCCGGGATGAGTATACTCTAAATATGAAGTTTGGTTGAGATCTATCCAGCCGTTTCGACGTGATGGTGGAACAGACAAACAAACAGACAGACAAACAGACAAACAGACAAACAGACAAACAAACAGACACGAAACGTAAAAACCACCGATTCGGTCTTGAGTTGACCTAAAACGGATAAATATCTGAAAAATTGGCAATACAAAAGAAATTACAGACAGCGGACCCCCTACAATTTTATTTATATAGATTAGCAATCGATGAAATTAAATTATGGTTTCTTTCTAGGAATCTTATTTTTGATTCACCATGTTATTCTCCATTTAACTCAATATGTACCATGTGTTATGGTGCTGTAAGTAAAAGAGTTAACAATGCTTATATAATGAACAACATTCTTAAGTATTTTACAAAATGCCATTAGAAATTTAAAGCCTACAAAAGTAAAATATATAGGTACACCTACAAATGTCCCACACAACCGAACAGGAAACATATGGAAACGAGAAAATGACTGGCTGAGAATTGTACTAAAATGTATTGGAATTTATATTCATTTATCCTCAAACGATTGATTGTCTTTTCAACGGAAAAAACTACAGGGCAATCAGAGATTCTAAAGAACCTCAACAGACTTATACAATCCTATGTGAGAAAATGATTATTTTATGCTTCCGGTTCCACATCGCACCACTACGGAATGGTTTTCAGCAATGGTTTGAGAATAAAGGGCTATAAATAAATAAATAAATAAATAAATAAATAAATAAATAAATAAATAAATAAATAAATAAATAAATAAATAAATAAATAGTCCGCCTCTGTAGTGTAGTGGTTAGTGTGATTTGAATTTGAAAAGTGGTACGAGGGATTGAACGGGGTCCACTCAGTCTCGGAAGGTCAACTGAGTAGAGGGGGGTTTGATTCCCACCTCAACTATCCTCGAAGTGGTTTTCCGTGGTTTCCAACTTCTCTTTCATGCAAATGCCAGGATGGCACCTAACTTACGGCCACGACCGCTTCCTTCCCTCTTCTTTGCCTATCCCTTCCAATCTTCCCATCCTTCTACAAGGCCCCTGTTCAGCATAGCAGGTGAGGCAGCCTGGGCGAGGTACTGGTTCTCCTCCTCACTCGTGTGTCCGAACCCAAAAGTCTCACGCTTCAGGACACTGCCCTTGAGTCGGTAGAGGTGGGATCCCTCGCTGAGTCCGAGGGATAAACCAACCCTGGAGGGTAAACGGATAAATAAATAAATAAATAAATAAATAAATAAATAAATAAATAAATAAATAAATAAATAAGTCCTGTTTATGGGGATAGATCGATAGAGCTTGTATTCTCATTCTCCCTTTCTGCGCACTTACACTCCTATTTATGAGATGCGATAACTATAGTGAGTGGGGAAATACAGAGTTCAAGTCTCGTGACTTACCAATATTTACCTTAAGAACACAGTGAACGTGACGTAATTTGAAATTTAGAAAGCGAAAATAGCATATTCGCGAATTTGCTGCTTCGTCAGTAGAAGTTAACTGGAAATGTATATGCAGTATATCCTTAAATATTTCAGCATTTATTCTACTATAGTTAAACTAAAGCTACTATGACACTTAAAAGGTAACCCAAGGGGAGCCGAAGTAAATGTAACGAAGACACTGCTGAGAAATATAGATTTATCACACTGAAAGGGTTCTTTGCTCTCCTGAAATGTAGAGAATTTCATGGTCGTTAGATAAACATGTTGCCGACATTAGAGATTCGAAATGATAAACTTCGGTAGAGTCTGACAGGCTAGGCCTTTACAAGCCCGGTCTCGCGTGTCCTTCAAAGTCAGGTGTACACAAGCCTCGCACCTTAGATGAGGGTCGTTCAAAACGTGCAGTGACGGTAAACTGAATTGCATTTTAGGTGGAGGAATCCACTGCATTGATATATCATTAGATGTTACGATATCAGCAATTTTAAAGATTACAGATTTGCCAATGGGGAGACTTTGAAAATATTCAACGGCAAGTCAATTTTTGCTGATGGTAGATAATTATTATTTAAAAAATAACATACATTGTCCCTTCGGTTACCTAAACGTGTAATAAAATTTAATAATTGACTGCATCCTAGCAGCTGATTGACCATGTGCTACATAACCCACATCCAGGACCCAAGAACATGTGAGAAAGGCTGCAGAAGAAGAACAACAACAAGGAGAAGAAGACGACATTATGTACTATGTACAACAGACTATGAATCCAACAGGTCAATCATCTTCTTAGACTACCGTGCGAGCTGGCCGTGCAGTTAGGAGCGCACAGCTGTGAGCTCGCATCCGAGAGATAGTGGGTTCGAACCCCACTGTCGGCAGCCCTGAAGATGGTTTTTCCGTGGTTTCCCATTTTCACACCAGGTAAATGCTGGGGCTGTACCTTAATTAAGGCCACGGCCGCTTCCTTCCCATTACTAGGCCTTTCCTATCCCATCGTCGCCATAAGACCTATCTGTGTCGGTGCGACGTAAAGTCACTAGCGATCTACAAATCTCATTCCCAGTTTCCCACATACCCACTCTATAGTCTCATTTAAATCCCCGATCACTTTCCAGCAGTATCCCTCTTACACAATATCCCTATCTGTTCGGAAGATTAAGTGAAGATTTGCTAAAGGCTGGTTTGAGTTCTTTCTTTCTTCCGGGATTTAACACTATATATAGTCCTGCCATTGTGTGCCTGATCAAAAAGACACGTCTCACTGTTATCTTAGTGTGATCAATCAATCAATCAATCAATACTGATCTGCATTTAGGGCAGTCGCCCAGGTGGCAGATTCCCTATCTGTTGCTTTCCTAGCCTTTTCCGAAATGATTTCAAAGAAATTGGAAATTTATTGAACATCTCCCTTGGTAAGTTATTCCAATCCCTAACTCCCCTTCCTATAAATGAATATTTGTCCCAGTTTGTCCTCCTGAATTCCAACTTTATCTTCATATTGTGATCTTTCCTACTTTTATAAACGCCATTCAAACATATTCGTCTACTAATGCCATTCCACGCCATCTCTCCGCTGACAGCTCGGAACATACCACTTAGTCGAGCAGCTCTTCTTCTTTCTCTCAATTCTGCCCAACCCAAACATTGCAACATTTTTGTAACGCTACTCTTTTGTCGGAAATCACCCAGAACAAATCGAGCTGCTTTTTTTTGGATTTTTTCCAGTTCTTGAATCAGGTAATCCTGGTAAGGGTCCCATACACTGGAACCATATTCTAGTTGGGGTCTTACCAGAGACTTATATGCACTCTCCTTTACATCCTTACTACAACCCCTAAACACCCTCATAACCATGTGCAGAGATCTGTACCCTTTATTTACAATCTCATTTATGTGATTACCCCAATGAAGATGTTTCCTTATATTAACACCTAGATACTTACAATGATCCCCAAAAGGAACTTTCACCCCATCAACGCAGTAATTAAAACTGAGAGAACTTTTCCTATTTGTAAAAAGCCTTACCTCCGATTCCACTCCTTTACTCATATCATTTATATATATAAGAAAACATAAAGGTCCAATAATACTGCCTTGAGGAATTCCCCTCTTAATTATTACAGGGTCAGATAAAGCTTTGCCTACTCTAATTCTCTGAGATCTATTTTCTAGAAATATAGCAACCCATTCAGTCACTCTTTTGACTAGTCCAATTTCACTCATTTTTGCCAGTAGTCTCCCATGATCCACCCTATCAAATGCTTTAGACAGGTCAATCGCGATACAGTCCATTTGACCTCCAGAATCCAAGATATCTGCTATATCTTGCTGGAATCCTACAAGTTGAGCTTCAGTGGAATAACCCTTCCTAAAACCGAATTGCCTTCTATCGAACCAGTTATTAATTTCACAAACATGTCTAATATAATCAGAAAGAATGCCTTCCCAAAGCTTACATACAATGCATGTCAAACTTACTGGCCTGTAATTTTCAGCTTTATGTCTTTCACCCTTTCCTTTATACACCGGGGCTACTATAGCAACTCTCCATTCATCTGGTATAGCTCCTCCGACCAAACAATAATCAAATAAGTACTTCAGATATGGTACTATATCCCAACCCATTGTCTTTAGTATATCCCCAGAAATCTGATCAATTCCAGCCGCTTTTCTAGTTTTCAACTTTTGTATCTTATTGTAAATGTCATTGTTATCATACGTAAATTTTATTACTTCTTTGGCCTTAGTCTCCTCCTCTATCTCGACATCATCCTTGTAACCAACAATCTTTACATACTGCTGACTGAATACGTCTGCCTTTTGAAGATCATCACATACACACTCCCCTTGTTCATTAATTATTCCTGGAATGTCCTTCTTGGAACCTGTTTCTGCCTTAAAATACCTATACATATCCTTCCATTTTTCACTAAAATTCGTATGACTGCCAATTATGCTTGCCATCATGTTATCCTTAGCTGCCTTCTTTGCTAGATTCAATTTTCTAGTAAGTTCCTTCAATTTCTCCTTACTTCCACAGCCATTTCTAACTCTATTTCTTCTAAAGGAGCCTAACTCGCCCGGTGATTTCTAGATCCTAATAGGTGGGCAGGAGATAGGGATCTGCGCTCCGATGAACTTCACTCGAACGGCTATGTTACACGTAAGTTAGGAAGTTTGTTTAGAGTAGTTATAGGGAGGTACATTCACGGAAACGGGGTGGAGTAGGGAACGGTGATAAGGATGCAAGGTCTGGAAGTAAAGTAAGGATGACATAAAAATACTCTATTAGTGCTGAGCTGATAAGTCTTGCAAAGAAAGGAATAGAATGAAGTAATTTAATAGATATATACTTACCAGATATTGTAATAGGAGTTGACTTCTCACTTTCAGTTGATGACCGTTCTTGTCAGAGGCTTCAAAAACACGCCTTGAGGACGACCATGTTTTTGTTTTCCTGAATGCTCAATAAGAACGACAAAACACTATCATAATTAAACAAACAAGGCAGAAATGAGCATAACCAGTCTGACTTCGAATGAGTCTATCGATTCTGTGACGAACAACAGCCAATAAATAAAATTAAAACATAGCTTACTCACCAGGGTGATTCTTACGTACCGGGTGAGTTGGCAGTCCGGTTAGAGGAGCGCGGCTGTGAGCTTGCATCCGCGAGACAGTGGGTTCGAATCCCACTGTCGGCAGCACTGAAGATGGTTTTCCGTGGTTTCCCATTTTCACACCAGGCAAATGCTGGGGGTGTACCTTAATTAAGGCCACGGCCGCTTCCTTCCAGCTCCTAGGCCTTTCCTATCCTATCGTCGCCATAACACCCATCTGTGTCGGTGCGACGTAAAGCCACTAGCAAAAAGAAGATTCTTACGTGTCTGCTGTGTGATAAGTGAGACTGCTACTCTAACTACCGGCATCAACCGGCACAAGCAACTCCCTAACTTGTGACGTCACAACATCTTCGCGGTTCGAGTGAAGTAATTCAACAGCTGAGGTTATGGCTGGAAAGGGAGTATCTACCTGCAGTGGACTGGAAACAGAGTCTGAATCAATGAATACACTCAGACACCGCGTTAACACGTTCGGCCACTCAGCTCAGTAAAAACGTAATCATATAATATATAAAAATAATCGTACGTCAACAAGGTTTCAATATCAAGCTGCTCACTTCCTTCTCCAAGGATAATTCTGGTTGTCTTAAGAACGGAAGATTTCATTAGGTTTTCACCAATATGGATTTCTTGTCTTATGCTATTATGAGAGAAGATACGATGTTCCATTAATCTTCTCCTGCTGGAAATCCTCCCGTAGAGTCCAGTTTCATACGATATACTGTAATTAGTGTCTTTTCGCAATAAAAATAACTCTAGTTCGTACTTCAGCACTGAAACTACTGTTGTTAGCCCTTTGAGTCCGAAGAAATCAGCATTTATTGGAATATGTGCTTTATTTACTAATTATAACTACAATATATTATAAAAGCGTAAGATGAACAAAGTTTGCTCTTAAGAGTTATAACGTCCCTGTACTAGGTATGGTTACATTCTGAAACCACTAGAAACATGCAGTCAGTGTCACTTCTCACTCTTGTAATATTCGCCAAAGCTTTTCCTTTCTTTTTTGAGGCATAAACCCTCATCACATACGAGGGTTGTAAATAAAGTAGTAGCAACGTAATCCAGACACCCGCAGGAGATCAGGCATGGGGATGGTCAGGTGGCGTTGTTGTCGATGTGTAGTGTGCATTTAATGGGAATCCAGTTGGGAGTGTTGTTAGCGTGCGGCGTTGAAGTGAAGAGTGTCGATTTGACCGCTCTGAAGCATGTTTCCAAAAAGTGATCAGTGTTCGTGGATTAAAATCGAGATTGCCCGGGCAAAATTGCATCAAAATGTCATCAAGTATTACGTGAAGCCTGTGACAAGAATATATTACAGTATAGGTCGGTTGCAAGATGTGTCAAGGCGTTTCGTGCGGGTCGGAATGAGACCGTGGATTTGCACCGCAGAGGTCCATTCCGCAAAATCAGATTGACATCGTGAGTGGTCTCGTATTCGTAGACCATCGATGGACTGTCCGGGAATTATCTGTAGAGGTTGGTCTCAGACATCAAACGGCGTGACTTATACTGACGACAAGTTTTAGCATGAGGAAAATTTCGTCCCGTTACTGTTTCACATCATCTCACCGACGTACATAAACGGCATCGGTATGCACTGGATGGCATCAACCTGAACTGATACCGCAACGAAGAAGACGCATCTCTGCAGCGTACTGTCACCATTGATGAGACGTGGACATGAGCCTACGAGCCTTAATTAAAGCGTCAATCGAATAATTGGTGTCACCCAGATTCGCCACGTCCACGGAAATGTCGACAGGAATCCAGACGGGTTGTGGCATACGACTACGAGGGTGTTATTCTTACGGCTGCTGTGTCTGAGGGACAAACAGTCAACAATGACTACTATTGCCGATTTCTGGAGCGACATCTGCGTCCGGCTATACGACGCAAATGTCCACGTGTATTGCGAGATGATCGTCCTATCATGTTGCATGATAGCGAACGTTGTCATGTTATGTAGTGAGCAGTGTCATGCTCTTATTGCAACGGTGGAATTGGGAGGTCTTGGAACACCCTCCGTACTCACCAGACATGAGTCCTTGCTACTTCGACGTGTTTCCGATGTTGAAGGAACACCTCTGAGGTTCCCGATTTCCTGATCAGGCATCTGTACTCCGCGCAGTAGTGTGCTACGTCGCTGTTATCAACAGAGACCACCTTGCCAGCAGTTCCCAATGGCTTCCCGAAATTTGACAAAATGTAATAGACTTTGCGTTTGACTACGTTTAAGGAATGTAATGCACTTGTACTTGTTATTTCATTAAATATTGCGTTCTTTCAATATTGCCACGACTTTATTTAGAGCGCTCGTATAATACATGCCCGTTTTGTTCAGATTTGTCGAAACGCATTTCCGGTGACATAAATGTCTTCAAATTCTTGTCTGTTCGTGGACTTTCCTTTCCTCTTGTTGGGGTTATAACCGCTGGTGTAAAATATTTGTTCCAAATTACGTCCGTTCTAACCCGTTTCGCTAGTGGTGAGTCGTCTTCGTTATCTGAAGAATCGGTGTGAACAGGGCTGTTGGCAGAGGTGTAGTGGTAGATGTCCGTAACAATGACGTAGCTGTAGCAATAATATCAATATAATATCAATCACTACTGATCTGCATTTAGGGCAGTCGCCCAGGTGGCAGATTCCCCATCTGTTGTTTTCCTACCCTTTTCCTTAATGATTTC
Source organism: Anabrus simplex (assembly GCF_040414725.1). Classification (NCBI taxonomy): domain Eukaryota; kingdom Metazoa; phylum Arthropoda; class Insecta; order Orthoptera; family Tettigoniidae; genus Anabrus; species Anabrus simplex. Next base: position 137,143,218 of record NC_090266.1, on the reverse strand, counting down.
AAAGAAACTGGAAATTTATTGAACATCTCCCTTGGAATGTTATTCCAATCCCTAACTCCCCTTCCTATAAATGAATATTTGCCCCAGTTTGTCCTCTTGAATTCCAACTTTATCTTCATATTGTGATCTTTCCTACTTTTATAAACGCCACTCAAACTTATTCGTCTACTAATGTCATTCCACGCCATCTCTCTGCTGACAGCTCGGAACATACCACTTATCGAGCAGCTCTCCTTCTTTCTCTCAATTCTACCCAGCCCAAACTTTGCAACATTTTTGTAACGCTACTCTTTTGTCGGAAATCATCCAGAACAAATGGAGCTGCTTTTCTTTGGATTTTTTCCAGTTCTTGAATCAGGTAATCCTGGTGAGGGTCCCATACACTGAAACCATACTCTAGTTGGGGTCTTACCAGAGACTTATAAGCCCTCTCCTTTACATCCTTACTACAACTCCTAAAACCGAGCTCGATAGCTGCAGTCGCTTAAGTGCGGTCAGTATCCAGTATTCGGGAGATAGTAGGTTCGAACCCCACTGTCGGCAGCTCTGAAAACGGTTTTCCGTGGTTTCCCATTTTCACACCAGACAAATGCTGGGGCTGTACCTTAATTAAGGCCACGGCCGCTTCCTTACCACTCCTAGCCCTTTCCTGTCCCTTCGTCGCCATAAGACCTATCTGTGTCGGTGCGACGTAAAGCAACTAGCAAAAAAAAGAAAGATTACAAATCCAAAATATTATTTTAGAAATTTAAAAAAACACCAGCAAAATTATGTCCAAGGGTTCTCAGATATTGTGGAAGTCTGCCATCGGCCTTGTATTCCTGGTACCTTCCAACAACTCTTTCAAATCGTCGATCGAATTTTATGTAAACTTTCTTCTTCTTCCTGGGCGAATGGGCGGTTTCCAGTCTTTCAATATCCGAGATATCTCTGCTTTCTCAATCCGTAAGTGAAGAAAGAGTTTATAAATTGATGGATGATCCTGACCGATAATTTTATTTATGCGATTGTGCCACGCCTCACATGTATTAGTTGTTCGTGGTAAATTGGATAGTACTCTCTGGTAGCAATTCCATGTTGCGGGAGGGTACAGAGTTGCTCTTCGTCCTCTGCCATCGCGTCTTCCAAAACATAATTTATTCTTAGATAATCACAAATCACCTGTAGATCTTCATGAAATTCAGCTCACCGAGCTCGATAGCTGCAGTCGCTTAAGTGCGGCCAGTATCCAGTAATCGGGAGATAGTGGGTTCGAGCCCTACTGTCGGCAGCCCTGAAGATGGTTTTCCCTGGTTTCCCATTTTCACACCAGGCAAATGCCGGGGCTGTACCTTAATTAAGGCCACGGCCGCTTCCTTCCAATTCCTAGGCCTTTCCTATCCCATCGTCGCCATAAGACATATCTGTGTCGGTGTGACGTAAAGCAAATAGCTAGATAGATAGAACTTCAGCTCTCAGGATTTCAAATGCTTCAGGTACCCGCTTGACAGGAACGAAGGGCAAGTGACTGGAACTGCGCACGTAATTCCAAATTTTCCTCATCCTGACACTGTTCCTCTAATCCTCCCTTTTGTATCATTCTCCAGAGGCTTTGTGCGAAATGAAAGAAACACCCAGCAATATTACAATTTGGAAATGCTTCTCCAACAGCTGACATGAATGTAACTTCGTAACCAGGAGAGACATAATCCGGTTGAAGGTCTTCATTACATTTTTCAGAAACGTTATATTTCAGGACACGAATAATTTCATCGTACGTTACTTTATTGCGTCTCTTTATGAGAGCAAATACATCGTGCACTCTGCAATGGATACTATATAGCTGTGCTGTAATTTTGGGAGCAACTTTGAACGTAACGTCACATATCGGATATTTCTCTTCCTTGTTTATTCGTAAGTTACGGTCTGAGCTGAATACAACTAGCCCTACCCGTACCTTCAGGTGAAGGAGCCATCATTCTCCATCTGTAGTTTCTTTATAAATTTCAGGCATATATTCTAAACCTTCTACTGATGTTGGTACAGGAGATCATTTTTTGGTTCTTATGGGTCTAACAGCCCTCCGTAGTGTTTCATTTTTTGGAAGTTTCACGTTGGTATCACTCGACGTAGAAGCCAATGCGTTATGTAGTATGGCAGAAGGTGGTTCCCTAGATCTCTTAGCTGAATTTTTAATTTCTTCATTAACTTCCGAGGCTTTACAACAGCCCCAGTCAGGAGCATGTGTATGTTCTTTTTCAGACAACAGTTGTGTTCCATTCCTACATCACTTGCAGTAACAATGACACCACAGATTGCTCTAAATACGACCCTGTACCTTATTCCCTTTTTCATTGGTCTGAGTTTCAAATACATATAAACTTTATAAATCAGTTTCTTCCCTCCCCTGCCAATTGTAATAAATGTAGTTTGCTGGTCCATTTCTGCGTTTAATTATACTTGTAAATTTCACATGCCCGAAAATGTTACTGATTGCCATGGATTCATCAATAATCAGCATATTATAACTAGGAAAATCATATTTTTATTGCGTTCATATGAGATTCATCAAGACGTCTGTGTTACGTTCTAGTATGACATAGAGTTCGCTGACAGTTTGGATTTCGTGACATTACGTCCGTGTGACATTAATGTAATGTGTGTCAAAATGTCCGCGGTACGTTTTTGCTATGACAGAAACGCTGGGAATCGGCTGTGGTTATGTTACCTTCATATAATGCCGTCGATGAAGAAACAACAACACGTATTTCAAAATGTTCCTATCCATTATATTCCTTAAGACTTGTCACTTATAGGTTCAACACCTCCCAGCCACGTACGGATATGCAGTCCATCAGAACAACGTTCGTTGTGTTCATTTTCCTTGCATAGATGTAAAGGAAAATTAACCTTAAATACAGTATACTGTAGGAGTGTGTAAATATGTCACGCAAACATACATTCCTACAGTACGGTAAGGTAAGGTTCATTTTCCTTTACATGGTTTTATGGTTTCCTGGTTTGATGCAACTCACCACGCCACCCTATCATGTGCTAAACTTTACGTTTCTACGCAACTACTGCTTCCTACATCTTTTTGTCATATTCATACCTTGGTCTACCCCTACTATTCTTACCGCCTGCACTTCCTTCAAAAACCAACTGAACAAGATGAGATGAGTCCTATCATTCTATCTCTTCTTCTCGTCAAATTTAGCCAAATCTATCTCTTCTCACCAATTCGATTCAGTATCTCTTAATTCGTGATTCGATCTATCCATCTCACCTTCAGTCCATATGTAGCATATGCTCTACATGTGGTTTTGCTTACTTACAATAATGCTAAGTACTGCGACGCTTTCCACGTACGTTTCGGATATTATTTTCCGTGTTAATGCATTGAACACTGTTTTGGTGATTTTTGTTATATTTGAATTCGTGACTTGGCGGTCTTCAGTAATGAAGAAGCACTAGAAATTATTTTAATTTATGGCGAATGACACAGAAATGCAACCACAGTTGTGACGCTGAATACTTTCCAAATCGACGATATCCTTCACCTCGTGCCATTGCCAACATCTGCACAAGTCTCGTAGAAACAGTCTGCATATTTCAGAACGTATGAAGTTTGTAAAAATGAAAACAAGTCCGTTACTACTAATTGCACCTCTAGTTTCAGTTCGCTGGACAGAACATACATGTTACATTTTTAAAAAATGTTATTTTTTGCTCAAAGTGGTGTTTGTTTAATTTTCTGGATCGTGCATACTTTCAAATTGTGTGAGCCCGTGATAGGGATAATTTCCTGCGCAAATACATTTTCTACATTTTGTTTCATTTCGAAAATGTTTGAGGTCACAGAGTTACGCAGACAATCTGAATATTCGAGTCATAGTTATTTTACTAATGACGACTGTGCGTAAGGTGGTAAGTGCGTGAGGATGACATTACTCTGCGGAGAAGCAAGATGTAATGCACGAGAAATACGATACTTAAAACAAGAATGATTTCCTGGACGAAGACTACCGGCTTTCGATACGTTTTGAGGAGATTATAAGACGGCTGTGAAACGATGTCCTTTGGAAGGGACCTGTTTGGAATGTCTGATGATAACGAAGAAGGTGTGCATAGTGCAATCGAGAAAATCCGCACATCAGCTCATGAACCATAGTACATAATCTGAACATCAGCCATACATCTCTATTATATACTGTATATATAATTCGCTGGGGCCATCAAGGACCACGTTAAGTCTTGTTGCATTTGACACTGAACTTGGCCTTCTTTAGAGCCCAAATTTCCCTCATTCTTTGTGAGTGGGCCTGCTTACGCTCCTCTGTCCAAGGGGCACCGTGTCTTCTCTTGGGTTGCTCGTCTCGGTTTAGCCCGTTCGTCAATATTTTCTTGCGGAAGAGATCTCTATTAAGGGCGTCTTCAGCTGAGATATGTAGCATTTGCAGATCTTCTTTGGTATTTCTAAACCAGGGAATTGTGGTTTTGGGGTTTGAATCAAAAAAGTGAAAGATTTCTTTAGTTAACTTTCTTCCGTCCATTCTTTTCAGATGACCGTAAAATCGTGCCCGTCTTTTTCTGATTGTGTCTGTAATTTTCCCTATTTTGGTGTAGACTTCCTTGTTGGATCTCTTTTGATGGATTCCATTTCTGTACTTTGATCCCAAGATTCCTCTCACAATTTTGAGTTCTCTTTTCTCCAGTTCTTCAAGGAGTCCTTTGTTGGCATTTAGAGACAGGGTTTCGGCTGCATATAGAACTACTGGCTTCAGAACTGTTTCATAGTGACGTAGCTTGGTGTTTTGGGAAAGGCATTTTTTGTTGTAGATTGTGCGGGATGTTTGGTAGGCTATTTCCAGTTTGCGTACTCGCTCCTGAAGTGCTTCTTTGTCCAGTCCATTTTTCATGATGATCTCGCCCAGGTATTTGAATTTGTCTACTCGGGTGATGTCCCCGTATTTTGTATGGAGTTTTGGTGGAGCCTCTTTGATGTTAGTCATTACTTCTGTTTTCTCAAACGATATCTGCAAACCAGTTTGTTCGGCAATTTCCTTTAAAATTTCAACTTGAGCTCTAGCGGTTTCTATGTCGTTTGAGAGAACAGCAATATCATCGGCAAATGCTAAGCAGTTTGTTGCAATCCCCTTGGATTTGGTTCCTATTCTCAATGGACTGTAGTTGGTTTCCTGTAATCTCACCCGCCAGGTTCTGATGATCTTTTCAAGAACACAGTTGAAGAGTATAGGGGATAGCCCATCACCTTATCGGACTCCTGTTTTGATGTCAAATGAATGCGAGAGACATCCGTGGAACTTCACCTTGGATTTTGTATCGGTCAGGGTGGCTCTAATTAATGCCAGCAGTTTCAAATCAATTCCAAATTCATTTAAGATGTTTAGCAGGACTTCCCGGTCAATGGAGTCGTACGCCTTCTTAAAGTCCACAAAGACAGACACATACTGCTTGGACCTTAGCGTACAATATCTGATGATCGTTTTGAGATTTTGGATCTGTTCAGCTGTTGAGCGACCTTTTCTGAACCCTCCTTGGTATTCACCTATTTGATGTTCGACTTGTGCTTCCAAACGCTCCAGGATGGCAAGTGATAGAATTTTGTGTCACGGGTAGCAAAGATATTCCTCTGTAGTTGTTGATGTTCTTCATGCTGCCTTTTTTGTGTAATGGATGGATCAAAGCTATTTTCCAGTCTTCGGGTAGGGTCTCCTTGTTCCAAATTTCTTCTATTTGCTTTTGCAAGATATCAAGTGATTCCTCTGGGGCATATTTCCATAGTTCTGCTACTATTGAGTTTTCCCCCGACGCTTTGTTATTTTTGAGACGGGCAATGTGGCGCTTGATTTCATCTCTGTCGGGTGGTCTGGAATCTGGGTACCTGAGTAAGGGTTCCTTGGTCTCAATGGCGCTTTGCGGTTTAGAGCAATTAAGTAAATTCTTGAAGTAATCTGCCAGAATGCTGCAATTTTCTTCATTTGACGTCGCCAGTGTGCCGTCCTTTCGCTCAAAGCATAGAGATGTTGGTTTATAGCCAGTGAGTTTGCGTTTGAAGGCTCTGTAGTACTCTCTGCTTTCATTCTTCCTAAAGTTTTGTTCTATCTTTTCAATGAGAGATTTTTCGTATTTACGTTTCTCAGTTCTGAACACCCTAGCTGCTTGGTCACGTTGGGTTTTGTAGGTTTCCCAATCATTTTCTGATTTTGTAGAGTAGTACTTTTTCCACGCATTGAGTCTTTCTTGGAGGACTGATTCGCAGGTACCATTCCACCAGGCATGCTTTTTGCTTCTCTTGATTTCTGCAACGTCTTTGGCGGCCTCAGCAAGGAGACGTTTGGCGTTGTTAAAGTCACAGTCATTTGGTCTAGCCTTCTCCTGGATCTCCTCGACCCTTTGCCGAAGTTTATCATTGTCGAAGCGTGTGATCTGTTTGGTTGTCTTCCTTGTGTTTGCGGGAATTGGTTTGAATTTCATAAGAGACATATAATGATCTGAGGCCACATTGATGCCTTTCTTTACCTTGACATTCATAATCTCAGGGTTGTTTCTCCTGGAGATTGCAACATGATCAATTTGGAACTCTCCGAGAGCTTGGACGGGAGAACGCCAAGTCATTTGCTTTCTGGGTAGATGGCGAAAGTGGGTCGACATGACCTGCAGGTTGTGATTTTCGCAAATGGACGCCAGTCTTTTGCCGTTGGAATTGGTTCTTTTGTGAGCAGGGTAATTTCCTATAACTTTCTTGTACTTCTGTTCACGACCTAGTTGGGCACTGAAGTCACCCAAAAGAAGCTTGACATGGTGTTTGGGGATTTTGTTTAATTTTTCATCCAGTAGGTCCCAGAAATTATCAACTTCGTCTGGATCAGACTTGTTCTTATCGTTTGTAGGAGCATGTGCGTTAACTAGGGCGTAGGTTTGGTTCGCGCATTTTATTGTGAGTATAGACAATCTGTCATTCACAGGTTCGAAATTTGCAACCGATTTAAGGATCTTTGTTCTAACAGAAAACGCGGTTCCAAGCATCACAGCTCCATTGAGGATTCCTCTTTGCGCTTTGCTCTTGAAAAATCGGTAGCCTTCGGATTCAAAAATCTCTTAATCTGGGTACCTTGTTTCCTGTAGGGCCATTATGGATATCTGATTTTTCGTGAAGAGCTTTGGTGAGGGTTTTCAGCTTGTCAGTTTGTGTAAGTGAATTTACGTTGAAAGTTGCTAGAAAGGTTTTAGATTTTGGCCTGAGTTTTTGACTCTTCGGGGTACACCGAGACGCTCCGATTCGTCTCATGCATGATGTCGAGTCTCCCCCAGAATCCGAACGAGACTCGTGCGCCGTGGCGTTCACGACGAGGGATTTATCCGTAGATTTACCCCCTGGGGTATGTTTCTTGAAATGTTGTGCCATCATGCTTTTTGACTTGACTTTGCTTTGGACGGGTACCCATCCTTTTACAACTAGGGTTGTTAGCCCTAGAGGTTGCCTCAAGATGTTTTCTGGCTTCTGGTCATTTACCAGTCTTCGCCGTAATCCTGGCAAGGGACCAGTTTTTTTTTCACGGTGGTATTTTATTTCCCTACTACCCTCTGACTCTACTGGCGGCAGAGCCAGCGAGCTTCCCCAATTCCAATGGGACGCGCCCGATGGAGGTAACCGGTAAATCCCCACACGGGCTCTATTGTTATTATTATTATGATTATTATTATTATTATTATTATTATTATTATTATTATTATTATTATTATTATTATTATTATTATTATTATTATTATTATTATTATTATTATTATTTGAAGCGTTAGATATTGGTACTATTAGGTCAGTAAGTACAAAGTCACAGTAGTTAAGTAAAGGATATATGAGTGCCTGGACAAGCTTTCTTTTCAATTTAAAAGGAAGGAAATCGTTTAGCCACTTCAAGGAATGCAGAGTTGCATACACCTTTTTAAACGTACTTGTTGTATATTTGGTCGTATTTATAATGTCTGTTAGGTCAATACCGAGATACTTTACAGTTGATGTAATGGGTTTAATGACATTGCATAGCCTTATATTTGGAAGGCTAATACAACGAATGTTTTTGAGGAGTTTGGGATATCCAATTACAGTGTAATAGACTGGGATTTATGAGGATTAACACCGAGAGATTTACACTGGCTCCATTTCAGAATTAACTTCGGATCTTCATTCATATTCTGAATAGCAGTGGTGCAGCTCTTTTCAGGCACACCCCCAATGGAAATGAGCTGCCATTTCAACCACATACCAGCCCTCCTACCATTCTTAAAATCTAGCAATACCGGAAATCGAACCCGGGCCTCCGAGGACGGCAGCTAATAACACTAACCATTAGCTACGGAGGCGAACTGCGTAAAGGTGATAACATCGGAAATCGTCAGCTTAAATATGATATTTACTAAATTTAACAACCGAAGGTAGGTCATTGATATATACAGAAAATAAAAGGGGACCTAGGACGGATGCCTGGGGTACTCCATCTTCAAGAGTGGCCCAATCTGAGACCTCATTTACAGTGACTATACGGTGACTACGACCATTTACACAAGATGTTACCCATCCTATGCCCCTTGGAAAGAAATTAAGTTTGTGCAATTTAGCAAGAAGAATTTCAAAGTTGACAAAGTTAAAAGAACTACTGAAGCCAAGAATAGAAGCTGTCTTGTGTCCATGGATTGCCTCATGTCATCTAAAATTTTTGTTAAAGTTGTGTCCGTGCTGCATGCTTTCCGAAATCATGATTGTAGCGGATAAATAAGAGCATTATCGTTGAAGTATGCGCTATCACTTCATTTAATTTTGAGAGAACTGCTAGGATGAAGATAAGGCGATAGTCACTCTCTTCTACAGGTGATTGTATTTTGGGAATAGGCCAAACCAAGGCTTTCTTCCAAATCAATTGAAACTGAGCACTTAAAAGACAATAAAGACAATGTGCCAGAACCTGTACCAGGTCGCACAACAATTTTTTTGTATAAAAATTATTGAGATGCCACCAGCTTCTATAGTTCTGGACCTAATTAATTTAATTTCAGCTTTTGTCTCTTGAATGGATATTGGCTTGAACATATAATTAATAATAATAATAATAATAATAATAATAATAATAATAATAATAATAATAATAATAATAATAATAATAATAATAATGTTTTTTGTTATACGTCCCACTAACTAGACTAACCTTTACGGTTTTCAGAGACAGCGAAGTGTAGTAGTTCTATCACGTGCCGGTAAATGCACTGCACCCCACAGCAGTACCGACACGAGGCAAGCGTAATTGAGCATATTAAAATACCATTGGTCTGAGCCGGGATCGAATCTGCATTAACGGTAACTTGCAGTAACAATTTTGGGTCTGAGGAAAGTAACAATATGCTGTGAAAAATTCGGAAAAAAGGCAAAGAAGCTAATTGGGAAGGTAAACTACCTTCTGCTCCTGTGAAAGTGTAAAACTTGATCAAGTGTTGGGCAGACACGGGTTTATATCTCTAATGTTACCACAATGTCATCCACATTTCTTATCGAGTTGATGTGGAATCTGGTAAAGCAAAACGTCACCGACAAAAAAGTGCAGACCGAGCTCGATAGCTGCAGTCGCTTAAGTGCGGCCAGTATCCAGTAATCGGGAGATAGTAGGTTCGAACCCCACTGTCGGCAGCCCTGAAAATGGTTTTCCGTGGTTTCCCATTTTCACACCAGGCAAATGCTGGGGCTGTACCTTAATTAAGGCCACGGCCGCTTCCTTCCCACTCCTAGCCCTTCCCTGTCCCATCGTCGCCGTAAGATCTATCTGTGTCGGTGCGACGTAAAGCAACTAGCAAAAAAAAAAAGTGCAGCGTTCGCCATGTCAGCTTTAAAAATCTTGCTGCGCACGCCTTTGATAGTATTACACGCAGTGATTGGTAGGAGGTTATTTCCTGTGTGAAGAAGATACCTAGCGATTACTGGAAACGAGATGTGCTAATGATGCTAGCATTGAAAACAATGAAAAAGCTAACATTGACAACGCAGATGACGGTTTTGAACATTCGGGTACATTTTCTCAACAGAAAATGTTGAAAGTGAAAAACAAAATGAAAAATAAAAATGTATTAGATACATAGATTCTGAATATGATCGGGAACAGATACCGAGAACAAAGAATGATCTACAGTCTGTATAAAAATCAGTCTGCAGTGATACTAATCGAGGGCTTTGAAAAAGAAGCAGAAATCCAGAAATGAGTGAAGCAAGGCTGCAGTTTTCACCCCCCCCCCCTTCCTTTTCATTGTTAGGCTATACAGAACAAGCGCTGAAGAAAATTAAAGAAGAATTTGGAAAAGAAATCACAATTCAAGGAGAAGAAATCAAAACTCTGAGATTGTTATTTTATCTGATACTGCAGACGATCTGGAGAAATTGCTGAATGGTATGGACAGAATTTGGGGAAGGGGTACAAGATGAAAATAAATAAGTCCAAAACAAGAGAAATGGAATGCAGTCGAACGAATTCTTAAAGGAAGTAGATGAATATTGTTATTTGAATATTAAAGTAACTAATGATGGCAGAAGTAAGGTCATAAAATGCAGGCTAGTACAAGCAAGGAAGGTCTTTCTTGTGAAAATAAATTTGATCACTTCAAACATTGATATAGGAATTAGAAAGATATTTTGAAGACATTTGTGTGGAGCGTGGCGTTGTATGGAAGTGAAACACGGACGATAACTAGCTCAGACAGAAAGAGAATAGAAGCTTTTGAAATGTGGTGTTACAGAAGAATACTATAGGTGAGATGGGTAGATGGAATCAAGAATGACGAGATATCGAATCGAATTGGTGGGAGTAGATCGATTTGGCTTCTTACATCAATTAACAAATATCAGACGTTCTTATACCAAAGGTATCCCAATTTTGTTGTGTACCTAACATTGAAGTGTAAAGGGGATAATGATATAAATGTGTACATTTTATTGCTTTGATTTGGTTTGTCAATACAATTTTAAATTTTTTTAAGATCTAATCTTCATTGTGTTGTGATGAGATGGCTCTAATAAAGAGCAACAAAACAGAAAGAAATAACGGCATAATATTTTATTTAAAATTAGATGTTGGGTGGATTGTAGACTCGTCCAAATGTGGAGAATAAGTTGTCAATGCTACCTGAGTGTACAGTGGTATCTTTTTTTCTTTAGGGAGCCCGTGGCCGTGCTGCTTACCACTCATCAGTAAACGCTACCCTTGGCCAGGCAATGCATGGATGATGAAAATTTCACACTAGGATACATCAAAACACCGGAATGTTGTGAATCCTCCACATGCCGGAATGAGAGCTACGTCGTGGCAATGAATCAAAGAGGTCCTGGATGTCTTCCTGCGGAGTTGCCTGCCAGGCGACTTGTACGTGACTCCACCTCAGTTCATTGATGCTGGCCTACAGACAAAGTGTCGACCGACCATATCCTATGCGTATTCAATGGGTAAAATGTCTGGCGAACGGGCAGGCCATGGAAAATGCCACATCTGCTGTGCTTCACGCAGCTTCTTGATTCATGGGAACCGATCATTCATTCCCGTTCAAACTCTATTGTGTGTTTATACTGCGCCCTCTGTTAAAACGTCGAGGTATAATGACTCTTGAAGAAAGGTTGACTCTGATTCATCAACAGCTTGGCTCCTCAACAACCTTCTATAAGGTTGATGCATAAGTTCGTGCGGTATTCTTTTGGGTTGGCAACAATGCGACGTGAAGGGATTCCTTATCGTTATTCCGTTGTTTTAACTGAGTTTGGAGTTTGTGTGTTGTGAAACACAGGTTTTTTTCATTGTGAACGTATTATTTGTGTATATTTCAGACAAACGGTTATGGAATGTCAAGTTGAGAAAAGTGAGCATTTCCGACACATTTTAGTCTTTGAGTTTAACTGAAGATCCAGTTCCCTGAGAACAATTCGTGAAGTGTGCGGCAATGAAACAATTGCTGAAAGAACAGCACAAAAATGGTTTTCCCGCTTTCGATCAGGACGGTTTGACTTGTGTGGTGATCCACGTTCTGGAAGACCTTCAGATTTTGACGAAAATCGCTTGAATGTGTTGATTCATGAGAATCCTCGTCAAACAACGCGGGAAATGGCGCAAGTGTTTGAATGTGATCAGTGAAGTATTGTACGCCATTTGCATTCGATGGGTAAGGTACAGAAATTGGGTATATGGGTACCACATGTGACAGTAACAAAAATCAACGAGTAAACATTTGTTCGTCATTGCTTGCCCGGCACCGGTTGGCTTGTGATAGGCACGAAGCATTCCTTTCGAGCATTGTCACCGGTGACGAGAAATGGTGCCTGTATGTCAGCAGCCCATCAAAAAAAGCAACTCCCCGTGCCAAGGATAGTGTCCATCGAGAGAAAATCATGTTGTGTGTTTGGTGGAACAAAGATGGCATTCTTTACCATGACTTCTTCCGAAAAACGTAACGATTACCGCTGCTGTGTAGAGTGACCAGCTAAGACGGCTTGCTGTTGCTATTGACAACAAAAGACAAAGACAACAACCAGTCTTATTGCTCCATGATAACGCTCGTCCGCATACAGTGCAATTGACCAAAGGTGTGATTGCTGAACTTGACTGGGAACCTCTTCCTCATCCTCCGTAATCCCTGACCTTGCCCCCTCAGATTTCCATCTTTTCCGCTCTCTTTCTAACCACATTCAGGGGCAAGTGTTTCCTGACGAAGCTTCTCTTGACCAATGGCTAATAGATTTCTTCCAGTCAAAACCAAAACAATTCTACAGGCGAGGCATTCAACTGCTGCCTGAACGTTAGCAGAAGGTCATACAAAGTGGAGGTGAATAGATCACTGAGTGATTGTGATTGTGATTGTGATTGTGATTGTGAGTTACAGTGCGTGACAGTGACAGTAAAATTAAATAATATAAAATATAAGAACCGCAGAAACTTTTGCATCGACCGAATACTTAACATGACAGCCAAAAGGGTATTAGTGGGCTCAGGAATGGAAAATCATGCGGCAATTCTAATCACTTACTTTCTATACCCTGCACTGCATTTTTCGTATTGTATGTTTCACATACGTTTCAATCCTTATTGTGATGCTGCCATGTTCATAAACGTGAAGTGTTCTTCATATCAGTGGTCGTCAAAACTTTTATATTACATTCTGTGCATTGGCACCGGCGTCCGGCTCCGTGGCCAAATAGTTAGCTTGCGGGCCTTTGGTCATAGGAGCACGGGTTCGATTCCCGGCAGGGTCGAGAATTTTAACTATCATTGGTTAAATTCGCTGGCACAGGGGCTGGGTGCTTGTGTCGTCTTCATCATTTCATCCTCATCACGACGCGCAGGTCGCCTACGGAGTCAAATCAAAAGACCTGCATCTCGCGAGCCGAACATGTCCTCGGACACTCCCGGCACTTAAAGCCATACGCCATTTCATTTCATTGGCCCCGGTGAAAATTTTGTTACTGTGAATTTGTTTCCATAGTTAGTAGTAAATGTCTGTTATGGGTAGTTTCTGATTATATTATATTATATTATATTATATTATATTATATTATATTATATTATATTATATTATATTATATTATATTATATTATATTATATTATATTATATTATATTATATTATATTATACGCGTATTATTAGAGACCAATCTCTGTGGGTTCTCCCTGGCTGTTGATTTATCTTTTCCGCACGGTACTGCGTAATGCGATACTCTTTGTACACAAATATTTACTGTGATGACTGACAGCATATAAATTTCCTCCGAGAGTTGTAACAACATCTACGAAATTATCTGACTTCTCGTGTTTCCTGTACCTTCTATGAGCACTGTTTGCGTGAGTGATGAGTTCCAATAAACCGTTGTATTCCGAATGATCCAGTATGTATTAATGAACTGGACCATACTCGGTTGTTTGTTTGATCCGTATTGACTCGTAACATTCATAAAAAAACTTGTAAAAAAGGGCTGTAGTAAGGTTCGCCTTGTCAATACAATTACTTATAAATGTGTATATTTAATTAATACATACTGATGTCTACCTCTATGAACTGATGACTCAAACAACAACATGCTATCATTTAAATGCTCTTAAAAACTCCGGAAAGACCGTATTGTTATAATGTCGCCCATATTACCAAGCAAGGCAAAGACAGTATTAATGTGAAGAAGTTAAAATGGAAATAGTAAAAATAGTAATCGGAGTTCACTCAGATTCAGAATTGCCAATTTTAATCGGAATGAAATAAATCGATGCAGAAACAATACGAGTATGAAAAACATACGGTATTATAACCGTGCGTTGTTCTTGCGGCGGAAAAGCATCGCAAAATCATCATTGACTCGAGAATTCTCAACGAAGTAGTTGGTGCCTTGCATTATAAACATGTGCAGAGCTTTGAAGCTCTCAGCCAGAAGAGAGGTAAAAATATCGTAACAAAACGCGTTAGATATACGAACACCATAAGGTACGATATTTCCATTACTTTTTTTTTATTTTTCAATTTGCTTTAATTCGCAACAACCAGATAGGCCTTGTGGTGACGATGTGATAGGAAAGGGCTAGAAGTTGGAAGGAAGCGGCCGTGGCCTCAATTAAGGTACAGACCCAGGATTCGCCTGGTGTGAAAATGGGAAACTCTAGAAAACCATCTTCACGGCTGCCGACAGTGGGGATCGAAACCACTATCTCCTGAATGCAAGCTGATACCTACGTGACCCAAACCACACAACCACTTGCTCGGTCCGATATCTTTTATACACCAGGCGAGTTTTATGCTGACATTGAGGGCGAGAATGCATTTGAAGTATTACAATTATTATTGTGGGATGACCGAGAGAAGACATTAATCACTACCTTATTCAGTTAGGTTTTCAAGGAAATGGAAAACTAGTATTTAATTTGTGAAAGAATCAAAAATCGAACACAGACTAACCAGACGAGAAGCTATTACGGAAAGCAGTAGATCACGGTGATGGTTACATTAAGTTTTAACAAGATGAGTGGAGGTATGCGTACAACCCAGCCCCATGTCAGACGAACTGCGAGGGACAGGTGGTGTAGCACAGACCTTTGCATGTGGGCAGCCTCCGAGCTTGGATCGGGGCAGCCTCTGGCTCTCAGAGCTAAGAGCGAGCCCCAAAAGAGTGGGAGAGATAGAGGGTGAGATTGTGAAATAAATGGAGGGGCTTGAGTTGTATGGACGACACATTTTATGAGATAAAGAAAAAATTCAAGAATTAAACATATCAGCCTTTAAGAAATATAGTAATATAAAACTATCATTGTTTTACGTTTAGTACGCCACCTGAGATTTCTTTGTTTTCACCAAGTTAGTGATGCCAAGGAAAATTATTTGAACAGAATGAATGTGTAACACTGCTTCTAACGCAACAACTCGTTTACTCTTATTCAGGTTGGTGACAGATAACAAGTGTTCGCAAAGGTATGTAAAGCCAAATATGCCAATGCGTGGATATACGGAAACCCCTTTTTTTAAAGTCCCTATAAATGCAAAGCGTTCGCCTGGATTATTGTAATACCCATATCCATGCTGGGTATTCAGCCCGAAGGCTGGTTTGATCCTCCACAGCTCCGCCAACAGCTGTCATAAATAGCCTAGGAGCCACTGAAGAGGCATACTAGGGAAATGAGGAGCGAGGTAGTTTCCCGTAGCTTTCCTCACCGAGCCAGAAGTTGCTATCTTCCAGAATTGTGTTATATTGAAGGCTTATCAGTTCTCTTATACATTTGATTGGAGACTGCTCCAAATGTACAGAAAAGAGCGTGATAAAAATGTTTAATTCAGGCGACATTTCTTCGATATATCTAAACCTTTCTCGAATTGTTTAAGGTCTTCACGGTAACTACCATGTTACAATCGGACAAGTCTCGTAGTTTTAAAGAGGGGAATTCTTTAAAATCTTTCTCCTGCAATTCGAACAATGAAAGTTACTTCTTAAAAGTACGACATCTACCCCACATAGCACCAGTCAACCCATTTTTGTCACTCAAAGGTTTTTAATACCGGCAAATAGGGCAAGGTCAACAATCCGGCGCGTGCGTTCTTACATTACTGCAGTCGGAATAGTGGGGGGGGGGGGGGGTCAGCCCTGAGCAGATAAAGGGCGGCGCCAGGTCTCGCTACTTGAAATGTCCTGACGTAGGAAAACAATGTTCTTTTGCTCCTTGTTTTAGGTCGCACCGGTACAGACACGTCTAATGGAGGTGGTGGAGTAGGGAAAAGGCTAGTGGAAATGGGAAACCACGGAAAACCATCTTCAGAGCTGCCGACTATCGGCTAACAGGAGCGTGAAGAGAATGATGGACGGGGAGTGAGATCTAGAGCAGGGGAATTCGGTGATATCGAGATACGCAGTGCGGAAGCAAAGGAGATCTTAGTACTAGTGGTGGATTCATTCACAGAGGTTTGCGTAGCGACTACTGAAACGTGTGACTGTAACAGGCAAGAGCGCTGTTCATAAGAACGCAGCTTATGGGCTAGTATTCGCGACGTCACGCATTTGCCTGCAGCGGAGTTCAGTACGCCAGACAGGAGCAAGTATGATAGAAACATGTTCATTAACATTGTAGGCAACTAAATAACATGAAATTGGTTATTCCTGAAAGACATGTATCTGGGCTCAGTGACTCAGACAGGACAGCGAAAATATTGCTTCCTGAGTTCAACTTAGCGAGTTCGATCCCGATTCAGGCCGGTAGTATTTGAAACAGCCTCGTGTTGGCATGTAAATGATCTCTTGTGGAACGAAATATACCTAGGTACTTCGGTGTCTCTGTAAACATAGTAATTGGAGCGTAAAACCAGAAATATTAATATTAAAGGCCATAAATATTTTTATTATTATCCCCAAGTTCTTTCTTTCTTTTTCTTTCTTTCTTTCTTTCTTTCTTTCTTTCTTTCTTTCTTTCTTTCTTAATCGTTTTACCGTCCAGGGTTGGTTCTTCCCCCGGACTTAGCGGAGCATTCCACCTCTACTGTCCCAAGGGCAGTTTCCTGGAGAGTGAAACTTTGGGTCGGGGATAGAACTGGGGAGGAGGACCAGTACCTCGCCCAGGCGGTCTCACTTGCTATGCTGAACAGGGGCTTGTGGGGGGGGGGGATAGAAATACCGGAAGGGCTAGACAAGGAAGAAGGAAGGAAGCGGCCGTGGCCGTAAGCTAGGTACCATCCCAGCATTTGCCTTGAGGAGAAGTGGGAAACCACGGAAAACCACTTCGAAGATGGCTGAGGGTGAGAGGACCCCGTTCATGCCTTCGTACCACGGCCTGGGGGAATGGCAGCTAATCAAACTAACCACTACACCAAAGAGGCGGACTGTTATCCCCAAGTAATTGTAAAAATTATCCGCCTCTGTGGTGTAGTGGTTAGTGTGATTAGCTGCCACCCCCAGAGGCCTGGGTTCGATTCCCGGCTCTGCCACGAAATTTGAAAAGTGGTTCGAGGGCTGGAACGGGGTCCACTCAGCCTCAGGAGGTCAACTGAGTAGAAGGGGGTTCGATTCCCTCCTCAGCTATCCTGGAAGTGGTTTTCCGTGGTTCCCCACTTCTCCTCCAGACAAATGCCGGGATGGTACCTAACTTAAGGACAAGGCCGCTTCCTTCCCTCTTCCTTGTCTATCCCTTCCAAACGTCCCATCCCCCCACAAGGCCCCTGTTCAGCATAGCAGGTGAGGCCGCCTGGGCGAGGTACTGGTTATCCTCCCCAGTTGTATTCCCCGACCCAGAGTCTGGAGCTCCAGGACACTGCCCTTGAGGTGGTAGAGGTGGGGTCCCTCGCTGAGTCCGAGGGAAAAACCGACCCTGGAAGGTAAACAGATTACGAACGAACGAATTGTAAAAATTAGTTTCACGGTTCTAATGTGCACTGCCTATTACTATATTATTATTAACGAATACTTTGCAATTGGGGACAATGTATGCTTGCAATTGCACAGTAACGAAATGTCCACCTCGGTAGCGGAACGGTTAGCACTCTTTAGCTGCCGTCCTCGGTCGCCCGAGTTCGATTCCCGGTACTGCTAAAGAAACCAAACCCCATGGCACTACAGCCCTTGAAGGGCCTTGGCCTACCAAGCGACCGCTGCTCAGCCCTAAGGCCTGCAGATTACGAGGGGTCGTGTGGTCAACACGACGGATCCTCTCGGCCGTTATTCTTGGCTTTCTAGACCGGGTCCCGGTACTGCTAGAAATTTAAAAATGGCAGGAGGGCTGGTATGTAGTTAAAATGATACATGAAGCTCACCTCCATTAGGGGTGTGCCTGAATAGAGCTGAACCACCTCAGGATGAGGACACGAATTGACTTTAATTAGGAAATTAATTCAAAACATACAATGTATGACAACAACAACAAAATAATTACCTGAAAAGAAAAAATTTTAGGAAACTACAAAAAAAGTTAGATGATAAGGAAAGAAGAGGA
This sequence comes from Anabrus simplex, assembly GCF_040414725.1. Taxonomy (NCBI): domain Eukaryota; kingdom Metazoa; phylum Arthropoda; class Insecta; order Orthoptera; family Tettigoniidae; genus Anabrus; species Anabrus simplex. The sequence goes on along the minus strand of NC_090266.1, from coordinate 137,124,751 downwards.
CTAAAAGAACAAATATGATGATAGGAAACATAAGGAATACATGAAAGTTAAAGATCACGTATGTGTAGTGAAACTCATATATTACAATTATTCGCATAGGAACTGACACACAACATAAACAATTCCAAACTTTAACACTACGATTTACTGTAGATCGAAGGGCACTGCTATTTATTACTAAATCGAACATTATAATTCCAACACCGTTAGATTGGAATTTATATAAAATTATCAGGATACTGAAGTCTTTTGTACAGAGCAAGTGGCAGCGCGGTTTGTATCACGTAGCTATCACATTGCATTCGGAGACAGTGGGTTCGAACCCCACTGTCGGCAGGCCTGCAGATGTTTTCCGTGCTGTTGTTTCCCATTTACACACCAGTCAAATGCCGGGACTTTATTAAGGGCACGGTTGCTTCCTCCCTACTCCTAGCCCTTTCCTATCTGTATGTGTCGGTGCGACGTAAAGCAAATTGTAAAAAAAAATAAGTCTTGTTGAAGCATCTAACGATTTTGGGAGAAAGCTCCTGGATTGCTGCACATTCAATAACCAATTCTCTGCATTACAAACAAATATTTACCCTAGTTCGTTTTCTGTTGTCTTCCTTTGCGTGAATGATCGGCCCTGCCTATGAAACTAGTCGACTGTTCTAGCTTTTCTCAAGCTGGCTTATTCTTTTAGGACCGAGCTCGATAGCTGCAGTCGCTTAAGTGCGGCCAGTATCCAGTATTCGGGAGATAGTAGGTTCGAACCCCACTGTCGGCAGCCCTGAAAATGGTTTTCCGTGGTTTCCCCATTTTCACACCAGGCAAATGCTGGGACTGTACCTTCATCAAGGCCACGGCCGCCTCCTTCCCACTCCCACCCCTTTCCTGTCCCATCGTCGCCATAAGACCTATCTGTGTCGGTGCGACGTAAAGCAACTAGCAAAAAAAAAAAAAAAAATATTTTAGGCATTGTACATGGCAAATAATCGTGCTTTCTTCCTTCTAGCCTCCTGTGTCTGCCATCCAAGTTTCTCTATCATTCCAGACGCAATACTTCTAGGTTAGAAATCAATAAGCACAAACGTTGGAGCCTTCCGCTGTACCATCTCAAGTCCATCGATGATCCCTGTTGGCTGCTCCATATTCTAGGAATGGTCTCACGAGCGATGGATAGCCCAGCGCTTTCACTTGGAAACTGTAGCACCTTAGCACGCTCATCACGAAATATAAAGCCTAGTACTTTAATTCCTATGTGAGTGTCCCGGAGACGCCGAAGTGCCGGAATTTTGTTCCGCATGAGCTCCTTTATATGCCAATAAATCAACCGACACGGGGCTGACGTATTTGCGCGCATTCGAATACCACTGGACTGAGCCAGGATCGAACCTGCCAAGATGAGTTCAGATTGCCAGCGCTCTATTGTCCGAGCTACTCAGCTTGACTCCAGAATGAGACACAGCATCTGGCTCTCACAGCAGAAACCTTTTCTAATAAAACGTGTTTCTGGTCATTAAACCACAATATTTTCTCTCACTGTTCCCCTAAATATTCTGAAATAAGCAGTTCCTTTTGTATAAACACAATGGACGTTAGACTAATGGCCCCATAGCTGTCTATTAGCAGTTTTTTCACTTCATAAAAATTGGTACTATAAATAGTTTTAACATTACTAACAACGTATATGAAATATTTTATGTATTATTGCATTTCGTTCCCGTAGCAGTAATGAAAAACCTACAACCTGTTTTTCCAGTCATTGACCGGGTCAGGGATGGATTGAATGAAGCCACCATCTTGCGGCGAGGATAGGAATTCTGCCGACTGCCGAGGCCTGTCGCACTCCTCTGGGGCAATGATTAATGACTAACAAATGAAATGAAATGATAATGGAGAGTGTTGCTGGAATGAAGGATAACAGGGACAACCGGAGTACCCGGAGAAAAACTTGTCCCGCCTCCGCTTTTTCCAACACAAATCTCACATGGAATGACCGGGATTTGAACCACGTAACCCAGCGGTGAGAGACCGAGCCTGAGCCATGGAGGCTTTCCCGTAGCAGTAATATATATTTCATAATTCATTATACTGACACAGCATTTCACGGACACTCTATAGGTACAGCGAGCGCCTGTCGTACGCCTCGCATGGAAAGCGTAAGGGCCAAGCAAGCTCGACCTACTGTATATCGTGTTGAACTTGAATAAAGTTTAGAATACAGGCTATACGTGATAATAGTATGGAAGTAGCAAAGACGGGCAAAGTAAGAGACAGAGAGATGGTAAACAAGGAACGTCTATAGGACAGATAAGAGGTATAAAGGTTAGAACGGTCATGTAAAGCAAATGGGGGAGAAGAAAATAACAGAGGAGATGTAGGATGTGGAATTGAAAGGGATTGTCGCCTAGAGGAAGTTCGAGATACGATGGATTAAAGAAATAAAAGAGAGCATCGAGGGATATGAGGAGTGTGTTTGACAATAGCGGCAGAAGGCGCTGTAAGGTTGGAGAGGCTTATGTTCCAAACAGGCCTAGTCAGTCGTGTGAATCTGTACGAAATGTTCATGATAAACAACACGATGTGTTAAGAAAACGAAAAGTAAAGCTATCAAGTAATTTTGGTAATACAATGACCGTCCCTTGCTCAGAATATGCATAAATTGATTAGTAGGCCTAAGTAAATTCGGGTCCTCGCTTTCTCCGAGTTCTTTTCAGGTGCACCTCCAAAGAGACATGCAGGCTACCGTTTCAACCACGTATCAGGCCTCCAGCCGAAATGAAATCACTGAGAGCCTGGAAGCAAATTCGGATACCATCAGAGATATTAAATCCATTTCTTTTAACGTAGACTTGCTTTCGTCCGCCTCTGTGGTGTAGTGGTTAGCGTGATTAGCTGCCACCCCCGGAGGCCCGGGTTCGATTCCCGGCTCTGCCACGAAATTTGAAAAGTGGTACGTGGGCTGGAACGGGGTCCACTCAGGCTCTGGAGGTCAACTTAGTAGAGGTGGGTTCGATTCCCACCTCAGCCATCCTCGAAGAGGTTTTCTGTGGTTTCCCACTTCTCCTCCAGGCAAATGCCGGGTTGGTACCTAACTTAAGGCCACGGCCGCTTCCTTCCCTCTTCCTCGTCCATCCCTTCCAATGTCCCCATCCCCCTACAAGGCCCCTGCTGAGCATAGCAGATGAGGCCGACTGGACGAGGTACATGTCCTCCTCTCCAGTTGTATCGCCCGATCCAAAGTCTCCCACTCCAGGACACTGCCCTTGAGGCTGATTCCGAGGTAAAAACCAAAACTGGACGGTAAGCGGATTAAGAAAGGCACACACTGTATAGACTAAGAAATAAGTTGCAGGACCGAGCAAATGGACGCGTGGCTTGGGTAACGTAGCTAACAGTTTGCATTCGGGAGACAGTGGGTTCGAATCCCACTGTCAGAAGGCCTGAAAATGCTTTTCCGTAGTTTCCTATTTTCGCACCTGGCAAATTCCGAGGCTTTGCCTTAATTCCACTCCTGGCCCTTTCCATATCGTCGCCGTAATACCTATCTGTATCGGTGCGACGTAAAGCAGATTAAGAAAAGCCCTCAACAATGTCGCCTTAAGTTAGGTACCATCCCGGCATTTGCCTTGGAGGAGAAGTGGGAAACTATAAAAAACACTTCGAGGTTGGGAATCGAACCCACATCTACTCAGTTGACCTCCCGAGACTCAGTGGACCCCCTTACAGCTCTCGTACCACTTTTCAAATTTTGTGGCAGAGCCGGGAATCGAGCTCGGACCCCCGGGGATGTCAGCTAATCACACTAACCACTACACTACAGAGGCGGATTAATATTATTTATATATAAAAAGTGCGGGACCCCTCCTCTTAATCATTACTGGCTCTGCTAATTCTTCACCCTTGTTACAAGTGAAACAGAGAAATACACCGGACTACTCACACTTTTCTTTGGTGTATGAAATGTATATAATGACATTGAAAGTTTCGAATTCATTGATAATTTTCAAATACGAAATGTATCGACCGCTGAATGTTAACACTCTTAAGTAAAGTGTGTTACGTTCCCTGAGTATATATACAGTACATAGAAGGTATGCATGGCTTGGAGGGAGTCCGGAGCCTTGAGCTTTTTCGAGACATTTGTTTTAGTAGAGTCGTGCGCAGAGTTAGAGATGGAAGGAGGATTATTTACAAGGCAGGTATCGACTTCCTTTTCTTTCTAATAGTTCAGTTGTTACTAATAGTAAAAAGCTGATAACATCAGTAGCCCGTTAGATATGTAAACATCAGTGCGCGTTCATTCGAAAACAGGGTCTCAAATATAGGATTATAGATCCAGAGCTGAAAGCCTCTGTGGCTCAGGCGTCAGCGCGCTGGCCTCTCAGAGCTGCATACCGTGGTTCAAATCCCGATCACTCCATGTGAGATTTGTGCTGCACAAAGCGGAAGCGGGACAGGTTTTTCTGCGGATACTCCGGTTTTCCTTGTTATCTTTCATTCCAGCAACACTCTCCATTAACATTTCATCTGTCAGTCATTTATCATTGCCCCAGAGGAGTGCGACAGGTTTCGGCAGCCGGCACATTTTCTATCCTCACCGCTAAGAGGGAGCTTCAATCATTCCATTCCTGACCCGGTCAAATGACGGAAAACAAGCTGTGGACTTTCATTTCAGATCCAGAACTGAAGATCCGATGTGAATGGCTGATAGGAATTGTGGGTTATTAGAGCAAATATGGGATAAAGAACCTACCACATTATCGATAAAGGAAGTTATGATACTTTTTAACGGTGAAATTCTACCAGTTTAGAACTGATTTGGGAAAAGTTAACAGTAGGTGACTTAAACACAATAGAAAATGGGAAAGCCAGATACTTAAAAGGAGTTTTAGGAATCTCAAAAATGAAAGCTTCAAGATTAGCATATGAGCTAGCCAGCGAGTCTTTCCTCGTAGAAGAGCTCAGAAATATTACGAAACACAGTTCTCTGAAGGAATTCCCGCTTTCTAATCTCATTCCTTGAAATAAAATCATCTGCCATTAACGCCATAGCAGCCTCCTTGTTTAGGCCTATATGCAAAAGGTTCAATGAATTTAATTTCTTGTGTCAATTGTAGGCAAATAAGTCTTAAGTCTTTAAGGCCCGATAAAGTTCTCTCAGCTCTTGAGGCTCTCACGGGAATTGCCATCACTATTTTCAAAAACTTGAACAGTTCTGAGAGCATATCCTTAAGATGAACTACTTTCTTGCAGTGGTTGATAATGTCCTGTAAGTTGTCATTTTTTCCCCTTCATTCATCAGTGACTCATGGAACATCCCTCTGTGTTGCAATAGACCATCAGTCTACATCATCTTCATAACATTGCAAAATATTGTCTTTGTTTGCATCACTCACAACTAGAAACTGCTCGACTACAAGCAATAATTGTTAAGATAATGTGTCGGAGCGGGAAGCCAAACAATTAACAATGTTATCTATGATTGCAAAGAATAGACACCTGTACTTTTGTTCAACTCAACCCAACAGTTCTATTGAATTATCTTCAGAATCGCCACACCGTTTGGGAATCTTTTTCTTTCCAGACAGACTGGGTACATGATCTTTGGAAGGTCTGTTTTCTCTTGCTTTCGACGAGAATGGCATGCTTCTTCAAGGCTGGATGAAGATTTAGAGCAGGGATGGTGAACTTATGACACGCGTGTCACATGCGAACACGACTTCTGGGGCATGCCAGACAACATACTAACATATTTGAATGTTTTTAACATGTAACAAACAGGTCGGATATCTAACAACACAGCATAATTTAATATTACGCTTTAATAAAGAAGTATGTCTCAATTAATTCTATGGCCGTAACTTTTAAAATTTTTATTAGGTTAAAGCAAAAAATATATATATATCTTATTCTTAAAATTTACCTGTTTTTAAAAACGTTATTTCCAGCGATGTATGCAAAATAAAATCATGAAACATTCTATCGAATGGATTTTGTTTGTAACGCAATATAATACCTAAATTAAGTCAGTTTATGGGTTTCATGATGATATGAAAGGAAAGTAACTGATGACACACAGGACAGCAAAAGGTAATCAACAAGACCTTAATTGACACCCTGACAGATAAAGGTTTGCCATCCCTGATCTAGAGGATCCACAGCTGGAAAAATCCCGTAACGTGGACTTTCACCCTTAGTCTTTATTCTAACCGCACATTCCTCCAATGTTTCTGGATTTTTCAAAATGACGAGTAGGTTATGTATTGCCATCCTATTCCTGCATTTGACACCGAATGTAATGATTCTGTATGAATGAACAGCACCTTACTCACAAGGGAACTGTTTGGCTAGGATCCGACAGATTTCAATGAAAATTTCTACGATGATCAGTTAAGACATCATAAACATTTTTTTACTTCTTTCTTTCTTTCTTTCCTTCCTTCCTTCCTTCCTCCTTTCTTTCATTCTTAATCCGTTTAACATCCAGGGTTGGTTTATCCCTCGGACTCAGTGAGGGATCCCACCTCTACCGCCTCAAGGGCAGTGTCCCGGAGCGTGAGACTTTGAGTGGGGGGATACAACTGAAGAGGAGACCAGGACATCACCCAGGCGGTCTCACCTGCTATGCTGAACAGGGGCCTTGTGGGGGATGGGAAGATTGTAAGGGATAGACAAGGAAAGGGAAGGAAGTGGCCGTTGCCGTACGTTAGGTACATCCCACCATTTACGTGTAGGAGAAGTGGGAAACCACGGAAAACCACTCCGCGAATGGTTAAGGAGGGAATCGAATCTCCCTCTCCTCAGTTAACCTCCCAAGGCTGAGTGGACCCCGTTTCAGTCCTCATACCACTTTTCAAATTTCGTGGCATTGCCGGGAATCGAACCCGGGCCTCCGGGGGTGGCAGCTAATCACACTAACCACTACATTACCGAGGAGGACCTTTTTGTTATACAATTTGCTGTTTTACAACACATCGACACAGATAGGTCTTATGGCAACGATGGGACAGGAAAGTGCTGGGAGAGGGAAGGAAGCGAACCCTGACCTTCACCAACGTACTGCCCCAGCATTTGGCTGGTACCGAAATGGGAAAACACGGAAAACGAACTTCAGGACTGCCGACAGTAGGGTTCAAACCCACTAACATCTGAATGGAAGCTCATATCTACACTGACTGACAGAGCAAATGCAACACCAAGAAGGAGTGGTCAGAACTTTATGAAAATTGCAGGGTAGACTGACGTCACTGAGGTATGCTCATGATGTGAAATGCGCCGCTGTGCTGCGCACGTAGCGAACGATAAATGGGACACGGCGTTGGCGAATGGCCCACTTCGTACCGTGATTTCTCAGCCGACAGTCATTGTAGAACGTGTTGTCGTGTCCCACAGGACACGTGTATAGCTAAGAATGCCAGGCCGCCGTCAACGGAGGCATTTCCAGCAGACAGACGACTTTACGAGGGGTATGGTGATCGGGCTGAGAAGGGCAGGTTGGTCGCTTCGTCAAATCGCAGCCAATACCCATAGGGATGTGTCCACGGTGCAGCGCCTGTGGCGAAGATGGTTGGCGCAGGGACATGTGGCACGTGCGAGGGGTCCAGGCGCAGCCCGAGTGACGTCAGCACGCGAGGATCGGCGCATCCGCCGCCAAGCGGTGGCAGCCCCGCACGCCACGTCAACCGCCATTCTTCAGCATGTGCAAGACACCCTGGCTGTTCCAATATCGACCAGAACAATTTCCCGTCGATTGGTTGAAGGAGGCCTGCACTCCCGGCGTCCGCTCAGAAGACTACCATTGACTCCACAGCATAGACGTGCACGCCTGGCATGGTGCCGGGCTAGAGCGACTTGGATGAGCGAATGGCGGAACGTCGTGTTCTCCGATGAGTCACGCTTCTGTTCTGTCAGTGATAGTCACCGCAGACGAGTGTGGCGTCGGCGTGGAGAAAGGTCAAATCCGGCAGTAACTGTGGAGCGCCCTACCGCTAGACAACGCGGCATCATGGTTTGGGGCGCTATTGCGCTATTGCGTATTATTCCACGTCACCTCTAGTGCGTATTCAAGGCACGTTAAATGCCCACCGCTACGTGCAGCATGTGCTGCGGCCGGTGGCACTCCCGTACCTTCAGGGGCTGCCCAATGCTCTGTTTCAGCAGGATAATGCCCGCCCACACACTGCTCGCATCTCCCAACAGGCTCTACGAGGTGTACAGATGCTTCCGTGGCCAGCGGACTCTCCGGATCTCTTACCAATCGAACACGTGTGGGATCTCATTGGACGCCGTTTGCAAACTCTGCCCCAGCCTCGTACGGACGACCAACTGTGGCAAATGGTTGACAGAGAATGGTGAACCATCCCTCAGGACACCATCCGCACTCTTATTGACTCTGTACCTCGACGTGTTTCTGCGTGCATCGCCGCTCGCGGTGGTCCTACATCCTACTGAGTCGATGCCGTGCGCATTGTGTAACCTGCATATCGGTTTGAAATAAACATCAATTATTCATCCGTGCCGTCTCTGTTTTTTCCCCAACTTTCATCCCTTTCGAACCACTCCTCCTTGGTGTTGCATTGTCACTGTCAGTCAGTGTATGTGAACACTCAACCACGCCGTCGATATACCAGGTTCAATTTTAAAACTGCAGCCATGAATTGCTATTTCTATGTATGCAAATATTACTTTACGGCGGAATAACTTCTCATTTATTTTATGATGTCTGAATTGTCTTCCTAGCACGTTTTATTGTACTCAGTCTGGTGCAACCAGAACAGTTTCCTTGTTAGTCTTGTCCCAGACAGACATACCTTAAGCGCAAAATTGATTTCCAGACTAATTACACTGCAAACTTAACTGTCCTCAAGCCTCTTGTTTTAGCTTATTACTGTTCCCTCCCTCTTAGCAATCAGAACCAATCAATGGTCGGATTGACGACGCAACAAGGTGATCTGGCAAAGAGCACCGCGTGGGAGTCCTCTGGTTAAAGCTCACCTGGTCTGCATGTCAGTTCCACTCCAGTGGAAACGTCCGCAAAGCCGATTACATAGGGCCATGCTCGCTTTGACCATTGTTAGCGTCCAAGGATTTCTGCCAAAGATTTAGGCTCACTATATAACACCGCGAACTCTGATTCACGTCCTGCTTTACAAGATCGAATACAACGGAAACTTGAAAGAGGCATTCCCACTAACTACAAGTACTTTACAAATAAATCTAAGATTACAAGGATCTAACGTTTTTCAAGCCGTTCCGATATAAGTCTATTATAGGCTTTATTCATCGTTATACTGCAGAATTCCTGTAACCCCAATCCTCGAGAACGAACGCCTTATTAGGAAGGAGACTTGACAGGGTTAAATGGCTCGACATCAGCACTGACCGGGCTCAAATTATGCTCGACTTCTCTGCTGAAGTTTACGGCATCTTATCCCAGCAAAATCACATGGTATTTAAGCACTTTCAAGAACCTCCATACGGTGCAAGATATCGCCATCGCCACTCCAGCATCCCTCACAACCGGTATAAAATTAATAACAAGAAGAAGAAGAAGAAGATTTTTTTTTGCTAGTTGCTTTACGTCGCACCGACACAGCTAGGTCTTATGGGGACGATGGGACAGGAAAGGCCTAGGAATGGGAAGGAAGCGGCCGTGGCCTTAATTAAGGTACAGCCCCAGCATTTGCCTGGTGTGAAAATGGGAAACCACGGAAAACCACCTTCAGGGCTACCGACAGTGGGGTTCGAACCCGCTATCTCCCAGATGCGAGCTCACAGCTGTGCGCTCCTAACCGCACGGCCAACTCGCCCGGTAAATAATAATAATAATAATAATAATAATAATAATAATAATAATAATAATAATAATAATAATAATAATAATAATACAGTAAAACATGATCAATGCGGAACTTGAATAAAGCGGAAATTTGTTCAATACGGAATATTTTCTCTGTCCCGGAGAACCTTATGGCGTTATAATGTTCTCACTTTTGTATAATACGAAATCTCCTCAACGCGGAAACAGAAATAAAAACTGTAAGAATTATTTAAATTGTACATGTACAATACGGAAAATATTAGGAACTGCTGGAATTTTACAGCCAATATTTCTGCATTTCTGGCGCTGGTATGATCAATGTCATTGTTTGGACAAAATGACGGGTTATAATACGGATAGTGGAACGCATCGGCAATATCTGTCTTGTGTCTGGCAAAAAACGTTTCCTGAAAGGCAGAGAACTTCATTCGAAGCGATGAACAACTTACGACATACCAGCTACAGCCCTTCTAGCAGTGAGAAAGGCCGAGAAAGAGGAGGAGCCGGGAGAAGAAGGAGCCGAGCAAGAAGATGAATATCAAACCAAGATTCGAACCTACGAACAGGCCCTCAGGGCTTTTGTGACTAAAGGAATTTACTCTTACATTTAACTCTTCCACTCTTCTTGAACTAATGTACTCACTTCAGGACTGCATTCAGAAAGACCTGATTAGAAAGAAGAGGAAACAAATTTCTTTGTTTGATCTGTGGAAGAAAACTTGGTGTTGTGAAGTACTGTATAGAGATTTATGACGGAAATAAGTTTGAGGAGCGTATATCTTGGGTTCTGAAATAGTTTAATGTGGTGTTGTAATAGTACCAAAATATTTATCACGCTGTATATAATAATAATTAACAAATCAGTGTACTAGAGTACTACGTACATCAATCTGGATAACCAAGCGTCATGCGTAAGCAGACACGTGTAAGCTCTAAACAATATTTAAAACTACTGTGTTCTGTATCAGGTTTTGTGTAACGGTGATGGTGATTGGTGTTTTAAGGCAAAAAACTCGATGTTTTGTACAATATGGAAACTTGTCTAATTCGGAAAACGCTTGGTTTCTTGCGATCCCGCTTTGAGTATGTTTTACTGTAATATTATTATTATTAATAAACGACAATCACAATGTGGAAAATTTGTACTAGTCAATGGAAGCTTGACAGTTTTCCTTCACCCTCATATTTTCTACTTTAGAACTTTCATCATTAAATATCTTTTCACAAATGTTTGTTATGCGAAATAGCTGATAATTGACGTTTTCTGATATAATATAGTATCGTTTCAGCCTATAGTTTTGAATGTTAACCTCATACTTAGTTTTCGTGTCGGACAAGGCAAGTAATGGGCAACGTTTGATTACGTTCATTCTCTCCTGGTTGTCTGTTACATCACGAGGACAATTCTTGGGAGGAATTTAATGAAAGTTGGCGATTAAGTTGAGGGCAATGTGATTAGTATCTTAGGTATTCATTTTTCGATTCTTATTGAAAAGACAAGGACTGAAAACAAAGAGAACAAGAAAGTAGGTATATACAGAGTGGCTCACCAGCCACTTAAAATTTCCTTTTACGCAAACCGTAGTTAACAGACGACGTCAAAGCATCGGCACCTGTTCCTATACGTGACTGCTATAACGAAATGCAGTTTTTTTGCTAGTGGCTTTACGTCGCACTGACACAGATAGGTCTTATGGCGACGAAGGGATAGGAAAGGCCTAGGAGTGGGAAGGAAGCGGCCGTGGCCTTAATTAAGGTACAGCCCCAGCATTTGCCTAGTGTGAAAATGGGGAAACGACGGAAAACCATATGCAAAATTTGTATACAGAGTGTATTTGTGGCGATGTTACAAACTTACAGGGCTGATGGAGGACGGCAATTTGAGATAAGGAACCGTAGTCTCGAAACGATCGAGTCACAAGCTAAGCAAAATTCTACTCACGTAAGTCCGTTTACCTGCACAAGTTGCACAATCTGCTCCATTTACAACAAATGTTCGAAATGGCTTACCCCTGTGTCAATGCAGGCACAAAGTTCTGTCGTACCGCTTCGAATATCCGCTGCGTTGTGTGAACAGCGAGAGTTCTTGCCAAGAGATCCTCTTCAGTCTCGACAAGTGTCTCGTACACAAGGCTTTTCACGTGGTCCAACAAGAGGGAATCAGACGAAATCAGACTGACTTTGCTTTAACTTTCGACTGTCGGCCGCACTGGTGTATTGGATACGGCGTTGGTCTAATAATCCCAAGTTAACAGGTTCAAACCCAACTGAGGTCGGTGGCTTTTAAGGGTGTTTAAAGATAACAACCCCATGTCGTTGGCTTCCGGCATGTTAAGGAATTACTGCGGGACGAAATTCCGACACCCCGGCTTCTGTTCAGAACGGTCGTTAAACAACTTGGATTATCAATAACTTTTGACTCGATCGTTTCCGGAATACGGTTCCTTATCTCAAATTGATCCATTTCCTATCCTCCATGATTCCTGAAAGTTGGTACCTTCATCACGGATACACCCCGCATATGCTCGATACTACGGACAGAACTGTTAACACCAATGGTAATTCAGTGACAGGAACTGCATTGAATACGACGAATGACATCTACGTTAGAACAGGAAGCTTATGAACAGGCACCATTATTGACAGTAAACTCAGGGCTACCGTCACCAAGCGCACACACCTCCATCGTTAAGAAGCCAGGCCGTGGAGAGGCAGGTTCAAGTTCTTTCTCTGTCTGTTACGGGTACATACATTCTTATTTTCAAAGAGTGTTGAACAAGGGGAAAAAGAGAGAACCTGCATTAAGAGTTTCTGCTACAGAGTCACAACCGTGGTTCACGTCACCTAGCTGTGAGCTTGTATTCGGGAGATGGTGGGTTCCATTCCCACCATCGCCAGCCTTCAATATGGTTTTCAGTGGTTTCCTAATTTCACACCAGACAGATGGGGCTCCCATGGTCATTTATTTCCCATGCCCAGCCCTGTTCTATCCCATCGTCACCATAAGACCTGTCTGAATCGGTGCGACGTGCAACCAACAGAAGAACAACAGAACAAAAGCGTCAGAACAATACAACACTCTCGAAGATTTCTCCTTTATGCCTGGTTTACACGTTGCCAGTTGATGAGACATTTGTCAGAAGACAATTGACTGGCTTACAGTTATTGGCTCCGTGTAAGCACTTCGGTCCAGTTGTTAGGCGATTCCCCTCACAGTTGCCCAGGCAGACTGTCTCCAGGAGTAGACTGAGGACAACCTCCACCACCCGGAGCTCAGTACTGCCGGACACTTGGCGCCGTGTGAACGTGACAGTCCAGTAGCTGTATATGTCATTTGTGGCAGTTCACTTGTGTCAATCGAGAGGTGCAGCCGCCTGCGTGGTCTTCATAATTTAAATACTTTCATTTTTAAATTATTTGTAAGCTGTTCACGTAATTATGGATCCAAAGTGCGGTGACGATACTGACGTAGAATTCGTTGAGCTGTGTGGGGAATGATGATGTTTGTGGGACCAGCACGAAGAATCTGTACAAGGACAAAAATGCTCGTCAAGGGGCACTTTCTGAGATTACCGATAAAATTAACATTCAAGGATTCGGTGTGATTGAGGTCAAAACATTGCATGTCTCAACAATGAATTTCCTGCACATACAATTACACAATCATTTTAATTCATCACGGGGTACTACAGACGTTGCTCTCTCAGCCATTTCTCGTCATCTACTGGCGTGGCAATACCTTCGTCTTGTGAACGGGTTCTCGTTCAACTGGACTGGCCAGTGATTGTCCCGCAATAGTTAGCGGACAACTGTCACCAACAATTGTCTCATCAACTGGCATCGTGTAAACTAGGCATTACTGTTCTGATAAAACAGCCCCGCTCTGTGACTAATGCCCGTCACAAAACTCAGAATTTTTGTCGTGCTATCAAAAGCTAGCTGGTGTAATGGATCGTTGTTTGTGTGAAGCAAAACACGCAGTACATTTAATACGCCACAATGTATTCTAATGTTGAACCAAAGGACATGGTGCACGCTCGAATATGCTTCCAAATTGAGTTACAAGAAGTCAAACACCTGCCACAAAGCGAATTGGTCGTGCAGTTAAGGTCACTCAGCTATCAGCGTGCATTCGGCAAATAGTGGGCTCGAACCCCATCGTCGGCGGCCCTGAAGATGATTTTCCATGCTTTCCCATTTTCACGCCAGGCAAATTCCGGGGCTTTACCTTAATTAAGGCCAATACCGCTTCCTTCCTACTCCTAGCCCTTTCCTATCCCATGGTCACCATAAGACCTATATGTGTCGATGCGACGTAAAACAAATTGCTTCACCATGCCTAAACACGACTTCATTGTCAACGCGAAACATGACGCACGGATGGCACGTTGTACATGCGAGGAAACAACAGGCAGACGAAGCTGGTTTTTGTTTCAAGTTGCTTTATGTCGCACCGACACAGATAGGTCAAATGGCAACAACGGGATAGGAAAGGTCTAGGGGTGCGAAGGAAGCGGCCCCGGCCTTAATTAAGGTACAGCCTGGTGTGAAAATGGGAAACCACAAAAAAACATCTTCAGGGCTGTCGACAGTGGGGTTCGAACCCACTGTTTCACCAACATCGGATACTGGCCGCACTTAAGCGACTGCAACCATCGAACTTGGGAGACCTAGCTGTGCAAGACTCATCACGGTGTGCTATTCACCTGCATACATTGGCTTTCTCTAATTAAATTTTAAACTTAACGATAGGCGAAATGCTTAGAACGACTGCCTCCGTCATGTAGGCCTACTTGATGAGCAAAACGTATTTCAATTATATTTTTTATATAAAACGGACCTGTAAGCGAAATAAAGTGAAGTTCAAATTATTTCAGTTTTTGTGGGAAATGAGCATAGCTTGCCGTTAATACGGTAAAACAGTGGTGTCCAAGACTTGGGACATTGCACACTAGCACGCCCCAGGAGTGCGACCACGTCTGGCTATCTCCCACCACTGCGATGTTTGGTGAAAGTGTGTGAGAGAGGCGGATGTATGCTGACAGTCGTGGTGTAAGTAGAAAGTGTATTTGTGGCGATGTACGTCTGATCAAACAAAATCCGCGTACACAGCTTTCGTAATCAGACACAATATGATTACAAGGTATTCATTCCTTTTAGCAACAAGGAACACTGTGACATGAGACAAGACGTATGTTAGTTTATATTCGGACCGAGCTCTATGATTGGTTTAAGGGTTCATGTTACAGTTAATCGCATGAAGTTTTGTGCTCGTTGCCGGAACTAAGTCAATTTCATAACAAACAACAACTCTCACACGCACACACTGTACATGGAATCGAACGCCAAAATAACTTTAGCAACTTGCATTAGGTGACTCGATGCGACTAGATAAAAAGGACGTCAAAACTATTTTTAAAATACGGCAATGCCGAAAAAAAGAGGATACAAAAATCCTCCAATAAGAGTCTGAATTTAGACATATATTCTAATTTTCACATACATAAACAAAATTATAAAGTAATATCTTACAAAAGTTAAACGATGAAACTAATTTATACGCCTTGCTGGTACTTTTCGTAAGATTCAGTTGCCTTTAGGAGTCTTGGCGTGCCTAACATATACAGGTGTGAATTCCTTTAGATTATGTTGAACCATTAAGAGAATGTTCACATGTTATACATTGAAACTCTTCCCATCATCAGTCCATTGTGCTGATATGATTGAAAATACTGTTTCTGCATTTTCATTGTGCCCTGGTATAGAAAATCTGCAGTTTTTAATACCTCTTGAACTACAATCAACTTTGCCCATTTTTGACTACAAGTTAACTTGTATTCAGAGTCATCACTGCTCTCATTCAGGAATAGTTTGAAATTGCACAACTGATCAAAAGATTTCACAACATCAATTTAAAATCCAAATACAGAATATATTTTGCAACATCACAATAATCAATGTTACTTTCAGTGCCATCTATTTAAAACAGGCTTCCTTCAAATCCAGATGATCTCCTGTCAGCTGCCACACATCAACATAGCAGTGTTCTGACGGGGTGTTGTTGAGAGAGAAGCTTGCAGTATACAGTAAATGGCGTCTATAATACAAGGCATGCATATAATAATCGTATGTACTGTATATTCCTAATCACATTTATATATATATATATATATATATATATATATATATATATCGATACGATATCGATGACGCCGTCTCATAATAAAGAATACTTGTAAAAGCGAAGTAGTCAAACAGATTACCCCAAAATAAGCAGATTCGCTAAAAAAGGAGGACATTTTGGTTTTTTTTAATAACCCACCCGGACCCCGGACAATGGTGTAAAAAGGAGGACATTTCCAGATAAAAGAGGACGCCTGGTCGCCCTGTGCAGTCGAGAATATTGCTGTTGAGGAAGAATTTTATAAAAACTATGCATATTTGTGGATTGCAGAAATATGTCCTAGGGTCGGATATTGTACAGAAGATCGGTCAGTTCCAGTTGGAAGTAATTAATGAGCATACGGGAGATATCCGGAGTGTTGGCCAAAAGTGAGAAAGGTCTGGTGAGTAAATCGGAGTTGGTCATTCGCCCTTCGAAGACTTGAAACGTTTGGAAACAGACCGACTGACAGGCAGGCAAGGTGATTCTGCCACCTGTACTCATAGAAATACAGTGAGCCAACATAACAACTTGTTTAGGGAAACAGCATAAACAGTGAACGACAAACGATCCGAACGATTGTACTGCGAAAACATAATATACTGGTACATTGCTGTGGCCATCTAGTCTTTACAGCACGAACTGTTAGAAGTCAGCTGCTCCCAAATCTTCTCGCGCTCATGCCGTTAGCTGTACGTCGAACAGTAATGTAGGAATGAATACTTTTTTAAGGGTTGAAATGTTTTGAAATATTTATTAACATCTAGGATATAGAAGGGCACCCTTCAGAAAAAAATTATGTTCGTGCCTGGAACGGTTTCGGAAGAATGGATATTGTGTTTTTGAGAGTTATCTACCAACTAAACCTCTTACGGGAGAAATGTTTTGAAGTATACGGTATTTTACACCTAGGACATAAAAGAAGACCCTTTTTGTAAAATTTCAACTTTGTACCTCAAGGGATGAGTAATTTAGTTTACGGAGCTTAACTCGTTTGACGCTTTAGCGGTGGAACGTTTAAAAATATTTCCTATTTCACCCTTAGCATTTAAAATATATACCTCTATTTGAATGTTGTCTTCGTACGTTAAACCGTTTCGGAGGAAGGAATTAATATATCTCTTTTCGGATCTTAACCCCGTTTAACTCTCTGAGTGGTTAACTTTGTTTCAAACCTTCTGTTATTTAACATCTAGGATATAACTTGACATTTTAACTTTGTAATTCAAACGGATTCATATAAACGTATGCTTTTGTCACCAATTTTCATCCCAGAGTCAAAACCCCTTACGGGTGTATTGTTTTAAGTCCACTTCCTATTTGTATCCTCATAAAAAGAGTTCAACTCAACTTACACCCCGCTTAAGTTGATTCCTCCCCAACAAAAAATACGTAATTTTTACTTTCAAAAGAGATTCCAAATACCAGTTTTCACGTCCGTAACATCTTCATTTTTGCGATATAAGTATCCACATACAAAGAATTAGACTCATTTTTCAATTCATTTACCCACCCTTAATTGGATTTACCGAAAACAAAAGAATGCGTGTCTTTATTTTAAAGAAAATTCCAAGTACAAATTTTCACTTCTGTAACATCTTCAGTTTTTGAGATATAAGTACCCTCATAAAAATAATTCACCTCTTTTCAGTTCTCCTTAACCCCCTTTTAAGTGGATTTTTCGAAAAAATGCGTGTTTTTTATTTTTAAAGGAGATTCCAAATACCAATTTCCATGACTGTAACATCTTCAATTTTTGAGATATAAATATCCAAATAAAGAGGTATGCAACCAATTTTTCACCTTTCTTCACCACCCTTAACAAGTGTTTCCGAAAACAAAAAATACGTGTTTCTTTATTCTAAAAGAGATTGCAAATACAAATTTTCACATCTGTGATATCTTCGTATTTTTAGATACCAGTATCCTAATATAAACAATTTAAACCCTCCTTCAGTCCTGATTTTTCCGAAAACAAAACAGTGTTACTTTATTTTTAAAACAGATTAAAAATACCCATTTTTACTTCTGTAATATGTTCCGTTTTTGAGATATACTCATTTAAAAAATTCACCCTATCTGTCGGCCCTGTTCACTGCTCCCCTTGTAGTTTTTCCATAAAAAATACGTGTTTCTTAATTTTTGAAGAGATTCCAAATAAATCTTTTCATGACTTTAACATCTTCAGTTTTTGTGATATAAGTATCCTCGAAAAGGTATTCAACCAATTTCTCACCTTTTTTCACCCCCTTTAGAGGAATTTTCCGAAAACAAAAGAACGTATTTTCTTATTTTTAGAGGAGATTCCAAACACCAATTTTCATGTCTGTAACATCTTCAGTTTTTGAGATATAAGTATCCACATAAAAGTAATTTAACCCTTTTTTCAGTCCTTTTTACAATCCGCACTGAAGTGGTTTTTTTTCGAAAACAAACAAATACGTGTTACTTTTATTTTTAAAAGAGATTAAAAATACCAATGTTCACGTCTGTAACGTGTTATGTTTTTGATGTATACTGTATATGTGCTCATTTTAAACATTTTCCCCCTTAAACAGTTTCCCTTAAGTGGATTTTCAGAAAACAAATTATGCGTGTTCGTTTACTTTTATAGGTGATTCCAATTACCACTTTTCACTTCTGTAACATATACTGACTGACAGAGCAAATGCAACACCAAGAAGGAGTGGTCAGAACTTTATGCCAATTGCAGGGTAGACTGACGTCACTGAGGTATGCTCATGATGTGAAATGCGCCGCTGTGCTGCGCACGTAGCGAACGATAAATGGGACACGGCGTTGGCGAATGGCCCACTTCGTACCGTGATTTCTCAGCCGACAGTCATTGTAGAACGTGTTGTCGTGTGCCACAGGACACGTGTATAGCTAAGAATGCCAGGCCGCCGTCAACGGAGGCATTTCCAGCAGACAGACGACTTTACGAGGGGTATGGTGATCGGGCTGAGAAGGGCAGGTTGGTCGCTTCGTCAAATCGCAGCCGATACCCATAGGGATGTGTCCACGGTGCAGCGCCTGTGGCGAAGATGGTTGGCGCAGGGACATGTGGCACGTGCGAGGGGTCCAGGCGCAGCCCGAGTGACGTCAGCACGCGAGGATCGGCGCATCCGCCACCAAGCGGTGGCAGCCCCGCACGCCACGTCAACCGCCATTCTTCAGCATGTGCAAGACACCCTGGCTGTTCCAATATCGACCAGAACAATTTCCCGTCGATTGGTTGAAGGAGGCCTGCACTCCCGTACCGGCGTCCGCTCAGAAGACTACCATTGACTCCACAGCATAGACGTGTGCGCCTGGCATGGTGCCGGGCTAGAGCGACTTGGATGAGGGAATGGCGGAACGTCGTGTTCTCCGATGAGTCACGCTTCTGTTCTGTCAGTGATAGTCACCGCAGACGAGTGTGGCGTCGGCGTGGAGAAAGGTCAAATCCGGCAGTAACTGTGGAGCGCCCTACCGCTAGACAACGCGGCATCATGGTTTGGGGGCTATTGCGTATGATTCCACGTCACCTCTAGTGCGTATTCAAGGCACGTTAAATGCCCACCGCTACGTGCAGCATGTGCGGCGGCCGGTGGCACTCCCGTACCTTCAGGGGCTGCCCAATGCTCTGTTTCAGCAGGATAATGCCCGCCCACACACTGCTCGCATCTCCCAACAGGCTCTACGAGGTGTACAGATGCTTCCGTGGCCAGCGTACTCTCCGGATCTCTCACCAATCGAACACGTGTGGGATCTCATTGGACGCCGTTTGCAAACTCTGCCCCAGCCTCGTACGGACGCCCAACTGTGGCAAATGGTTGACAGAGAATGGAGAACCATCCCTCAGGACACCATCCGCACTCTTATTGACTCTGTACCTCGACGTGTTTGTGCGTGCATCGCCGCTCGCGGTGGTCCTACATCCTACTGAGTCGATGCCGTGCGCATTGTGTAACCTGCATATCGGTTTGAAATAAACATCAATTATTCGTCCGTGCCGTCTCTGTTTTTTCCCCAACTTTCATCCCTTTCGAGCCACTCCTCCTTGGTGTTGCATTGTCACTGTCAGTCAGTGTATCATGTTTTTGAGATATACTCATTTTAATATTTCACCCCCCCCCCTGTCACTCCTGTTCACCAGCCCGTAACTAGGCCTAGCTATTCCAAAAACAAAAAAAATACATGTTTCTTTATATTTAAAGAATATTCCATATACCAATTGTCTTGATTGTAACATATTCAGTTTTTGTGATATAAGTATCCACATAAAAGGTATTCAACCCTTTTTCTGCACCCCCCACCCCCTTAACACGATTTTCTGAAAAAATACGAGTTCTTTTATTTTTAAAAGAGATTACAAATACTAATTTTCATGTCTTTAAACTGTTCAGTTCTCGAGATATAGATACACTCATTTTAAAAATTAACCACCCTTTTTACCCCCTTAGCAGCGGAATGTCCAAAATTCCTCTCTTAGTGAGCACCTACAGTACATTATAATACGAATGTATCCCCAAACTTTCATTCATGTATATCCAGTAGTTTTGGCCCGGCGATGATGAGTCAGTCAGTCAGTCAGTCAGTCAGTCAGTCAGTCAGTCAGTCAGTCAGTCAGGACAAGTTATTTTATATATATAGGTTGGATTGCAACGAGAATTGATGGTAGAATGAGTGCTTGGTTCAAGGTACTAACAGGGGTTAGACAAGGCTGTAATCTGTCACCTTTGTTATTCATAGCTTACATTGATCATCTACTGAAAGATATTAAGTGGCAGGGAGAGATTCAGTTGGGTGAAAATGTATGGAGAAGCCTGGCGCAAGCTGACGACTAGGTCTTAATAGCAGATTGTGCCGAAAGCCTGCAGTCTAATATCTTGAAACTTGAAAATAGGTGCAATGAGTATGGTATGAAAATTAGCCTGTCTAAGACTAAACTGATGTCAGTAGGTAAGAAATCCAAGAGAACTGAATGTCAGAATGGGAATACAAAGCTGGAAGAGGTCGATAATTTCAAGTATTTAGGATGTTTGTTCTCCCAGGATGGTAATATAGTGAGAGAGATTGAAAAAAGTTGTAGTAAAGCTAATGCAGTGAGCTCGCAGTTGGAATCAACAGTATTCTGTAAGAAGGAAGTCAGCTCCCGAACGAAACTATATATCGGTGTGTTTTCAAACAAACTTCGCTTTACGGGAGTGAACGCTGGATGGACTCGGGGTATCTTATTCACAAGTTAAAGGTAACAGATATGAAAGTGGCGAGAATGATTGCTGGTAAAAACAGGGCGGTACAGTGGCAGGAGGGTACTCGGAATGAGGACATAAAATAATGAACTCGATTTATGAAGCTGTACGCGTATACCGGCTTCGGTTGTTGGTTCATGTGAGGTGAATGTAGGAGGGTAGGTTACCTAGGAGAATAATAGACTCTGCTATGGAGGGTAAGAGAAGTAGAGGGAGACCAAGACGATGATGGTTAGACTCAGTTTCTAACGATTTAAATATAAGAGGTATAGAACTAAACTAGGCCACAGGACTAGTTACAAATAGAGGATTGTGGCGGCGATTAGTAAATTCATAGAGACTTGCAGAATGAACGCTGAAAGACATAAAAGTCTAATAATGAAGATGTGTGTATATATAAATATTATACATACGCACGTTAATGGTTGCTATGACTTAATGCAACTTAGAAAATACAACGTGTGATTCAAAATGTTGCGTAGAATTTGAAGCAGTTCATAGAGGGATCGGAGTAGAACTACAAGAACCTATTCGAACTGCCACCTACGACATTCAGTGCCCACACACACAGCTTTTGTAAACAATATTCAATAGTAATAATAATGTTGTTGGTTTTACGTCCCACTAATTGTTTTTGAAGGTTTTCGGAATAACCTTATGCGGGAATGTTGTCCCGCAGGAGATCTTTGAGGTGCCAATAAATCTACCGACACGAGGCTAATGTATTTGAGCACCTTCAAATACCACCGGACTGAGCCAGGATCGAACCTGTCAAGCTGAAATCAGAAGACCAGCGCTCTACAGCCTGAGCTACTCAGAACGGCAACAACTTTCAGTGTCCAGCGTCTAACTTTACTTATCATCAGTTATGAAATGTTTAGCAATCTGGGGATTTTGGAAGAATATATTGTCCACGATGTCGTCCTTACATTTCCAGGCTTGCCATGATGCTGGGTTTCATCCAAGACAATTCGCTCCCATCCGAAATTGTATTTCGATCCCTCTATGGACCACTTTAATTTCAACAAAATATTAGAATCTCTCTGTATAGATATGATCCGTGTAGATTTTATACCAGGCGGCTTGCGAGCGCCGTACTTTCTACTTACAATTGTCCCACATGCACTAGTGATGCATGGGATGCCTAATCGCTTGTTTTCGTAGGAGCGCTACAATGTGTTGTATTGTAGATGTGAAACAAATAGCAGTCATTTTACTGCACACCATCCATAACAGGGTGCATTCGTAAATTCGCCAAAGGTACAGAAAAGAAAATTTAATAACTTCTTAATTTATACACGTGTAGACATTCCACTCTCTAAAACAGTTGTTTGTATGAAACATGAACTAATACTGTTCGGCGAAAGAAGTCAGACGTCTGTTTGGAGCTTCGGCTGCACTCTCACCAGATTCTCCACAGATTAAAATGATGTATATGCATTCGTCGTTGTTGAACACACTAGCCATTGCCGATATGCAGACAGCAAATACAGTGCTGATGTACACTAGTGCAAACACCAGCCTAGTACTATGCGGTCGTAAACGAGTTTTACTAATCCAAGGAGTTGCATTAGACGGGTAGCGCTGAGGAATATGCTGTGATTATCTCTTCATATCCTGACGTAACCTGCCTGCTCCTGTGAAAACCATTTAGTAGACATCCCATTCATCATTTGTGCATGCGGGACATTTATAAGTAGAAAGTACGGCTCTCGCAAGTCGCCTGGTATATGTGTCATCGTGACATACACCCCTCACAGGACATTTGTGTCTATGAAAGCCCGAAAAACCAAACCCGACGGCACTTAACGTCCTTGAAAGGGCCTTGGCCTGCCCAGCGACTGCTGCTCAGCCCGAAGGCCTGCAGATCATGAGGGGTCGTATGGTCAACACGACGCATCCTCTCAGTCGTTGTTCTGGGCTTTCGAGAACGGGGCCGCCATCTCACCGTCAGATAGCTCCACAATTCTAATCAATTAGGCTGAGTGGACCTCTAACCAGCCGTCAGGTCGAGAGAAAAATCCCTGACCTGGCCGGGAATCGAACCCGGGGCCTCCGGGCGAGACGCAGGCATGCTACCCCTACACCATGGGTCCGGCCTATGTAAGCCCACCGAACAAAAATCAGTCATCTCTGGAGAAATCATTACAAGCATCATTTAATAGCGTTTAACTCCACCTCTGCCTGGATACGGTTGAACAGGTACGTCGCATCCAGGTTAAGCCAACCGCTGAGGATTTGTTAGCGCAATTCCACCAAATTGCGGGGATGCTGATGTCGGCGTTTTACCCGCTGCTCCAACATGTCCCACATATTTTCAATGGGGGTTCTAGTCATGTAATTTTGCAGGCCAATCGAGATGTAATAGGGTGGGGAGTGTTCATAAAACCAGTCACATATGCGTCCAGCCCGATGAACTTCGCTGTTGTCATCTTGAAAAATCGGGGTATCAATAACTTACTCATCATGCAGATGTTGACTGAAAGGCAACACGCTATCATCCAGAATGTTTAAATAAACATGCTGGCTCATGTTAGTGGTCACCTCAGTGAGCGGGCTCACACCCAACACATCACAGACCCACCTCCGGCTTGAACCTGGCCTTGCACACATCCAGGATGAAATGCTTGCTTCATTCGGCCTTCGGTGCACTCGACGACGTGCGTCATTGGAATAAACCCAAAAGCTGTTTCGTCAGACCACATTACGTCAGCTACTGTCCACGTTCGATGATTGCCGCAGCTTTACGTGCCTGTGTGAGCAATGGCCTCTTGCGAGGTGACCGTCTCCGAAGTTTCATTGCATGCAGTTCTCGTCGCAATGTTCTCTCGCTAACAGGTTGGGATGGATCTTCATTCACTGACTGCAGCAATTCCTGTCGGGTTTGGAAGCGATTTTGATTGACAAGCCGTGAATCGCCTCTCCGGTCCCTCTCAGTCAGAATATTTTTCCAACCACAATTCTGACGTCGTGTTTCATGGCCACGTGTAGTATACCATTGCTTGTAGAACGTTGCACAGTTCGCTGCGAAACACCAACAAATCCAGCAACTTCACGTACCGTATGGTCATTGCCCCTTTTTGCCACTCACTATCCATGTTAACGTACACTGTCCGCTTGAAACATCAATGTTTCACTGATCGCTATTGCCTTATTCTCACGAAGAGGCTGTACGCGTGCTCTTGAGCACGGGATTCGTTCGCTGCGCCATCTGTACAGGCTTAACGATCCATCTGTGCTTGCGCACTAGGGAGAATAATTTCTTTGTCCAGTGAGCTTATTTCATGTTACTGAATTTGATTTCTGTACAGGTTGTCAGTAAATCTTACTTTTTGTCCGCTTATTTGAATTTGTCGTCAAGGTAGACACCAAACCAATGCCCACCACAATAGTGCACGTCTATATGCCTACTAGCTCAGCGGATGATGAGTAAATCGAAAGAACATGTGAAGAGATAGAAGACCTAATACAATATGTAAAAGGTGACGAGAATCTAATTGTGATGCGAGACTGGAATGCAGTGGTAGGCCAAGGAAGAGAAGGTAATACAGTAGGAGAATTCAGATTGGGACAAAAAAAGAAAGAGAAAGTCGGCTGGCTGAATTCTGCACTGATCATAATTTAGTCCTTGCCAATACTTGGTTCAAACACCACAAACGACGACTTTATACGGGGACGAGACCTGGAGACACTAGAAGGTACCAAATAGACTTCATTATGATTTGGTAGAGATTCAGAAACCAGGTGTCGGACTGCAAAACTTTCCCAGGAGCAGACGTGGACTCTGACCACAACTTGTTGGTCATGAAATGCCATCTGAAGCTGAAAAAATTGAAGAAAGGAAAGAATGCAAAAAGATGGGATCTAAACAAGTTGAAAGAAAAGAGTGTGAGGGATTGTTTCAAGGAACATGTTGCAAAAGGACTAAATGAAAAGGCTGAAGGAAACACCATAGAGGAAGGGTGGGTAGTCATGAAAAATGAAGTTAGCGGGGCTGCTGAAGAAATGTTAGGAAGGAAGAAAAGATCAACTAAGAATCAGTGGATCACTCAGGAGATACTAGACCTGATTGATGAACGACGAAAATACAAGAATGCTAGAAATGAAGAGGGCAGAAAAGAATACAGGCGATTAAAGTATGAAGTGGATAGAAAGTGCATGGTAGCTAAGGAAGACTGGCTGAAGGAGAAGTGCAAGGATGTCGAAGGTTGTATGGTCCTAGGAAAGGTAGATGCTGCATACAGGAAAATCAAGTAAACCTTTAGAGAAAGGATATCTAGGTGTATGAATATTAAGAGCTCAGATGGGAAGCCACTTCTAGGGAAAGAAGACAAAGCAGAAAGATGGCAGGAACATATCCAACAGTTGTATCAAGGTGAAGACGTAGATAAATTGGTTCTGGAACAAGAAGAGGCTGTTGATGCTGATGAAATGGGAGACCCAATTTTGAGGTCACAGTTTGACAGAGCTGTGAGCGACCTAAATAGGAACAAGGCACCTGGAATTGATGGCATTCCCTCTGAATTACTGACTGCCTTAGAAGAAACCAGCAAGGCAAGGTTATTGCATTTTGTGTGTAAGATGTATGAGACAGGAGAAGTCCCATCCGATTTTCGGCAGAATGTTGTTATACCTATTCTCAAGAAAGCCGGTGCTGACAGGTGTGAAAACTATCGCACCATTAGTTTAGTATCTCATGCTCGCAAAATTTTAACACGTATTGTTTACAGAAGAGTGGAAAAACAAGTTGAAGCTGAGTTCGGAGAAGATCAGAAGAAATGTAGGAACACATGAAGCAATCCTGACTTTACGTCTGATCATAGAGGATCGAATCAAGAAGGACAAGCCCACGTACATGGCATTCGTAGATCTAGAAAAGGCATTCGATAATGTTGACTGGACCAAGCTATTTAAGATTCTGAAGGTGATTGGGAATAGATACCGAGAACGAAGAATTATCTACAATTAGTATTAGAAACAGTCTGCAGTGATAAGAATCGAGGGCTTCGAAAAAGAAGCAGCAATCCAGAAAGGAGTGAGGCAAGGCTGCAGTTTTTATCCCCTTAATTTCAATGTTAACGTAGAACAGGCAGTAAAGGAAATTAAAGGGGAATTTGGAAAGGGAATCACAGTGCAAGGAGAGGAAATCAAAACCTTGAGATTTGCCGATGATATTGTTATTTTATCTGAGACTGCAGAAGATCTAGAGAAGCTGCTGAATAGTATGGACGAAGTCTTGGGTAAGGAGTACAATATGAAAATAAATAAGTCCAAAACAAAAGTAATGGAGTGCAGACGAACGAAGGCAGGTGATGCAGAAAATATTAAATTAGGAAATGAAGTGTTAAAGGAAGTAGATGAAGATTGTTACTTGGCTAGTAAAATAACTAACGATGGCAGAAATAAGGAGGACATAAACTGCAGATTAGCACAAGCAAGGAAGAGCTTTCTTAAGAAAAGAAATTTGCTCACTTCAAACATTGATATAGGAATTAGAAATATGTTTTTGAAGACTTTCGTGTGGAGCGTGGCATTGTATGGAAGTGAAACATGGACGATAACTAGCTCAGAAAGAAAGAGAATAGAAGCTTTTGAAATGTGGTGTTACAGAAGAATGTTGAAGGTGAGATGGATAGATCGAATCACAAATGAAGAGATACTGAATCGAATTGGCGAGAGGAGATCGATTTGGCTAAATTTGACGAGAAGAAGGGATAGAATGATATGACACATCTTAGGACACCCAGGACTTGTTCAGTTGGTTTTTGAAGAAAGTGTAGGTGGTAAGAACGGTAGGGGTAGACCAAGGTATGAATATGACAAGCAGATTAGAGCAGATGTAGGATGCAGTAGTTACGTAGAAATGAAAAGGTTAGCACAGGATAGGATGACATGGAAGGCTGCATCAAACCAGTCTATAGACTGATGACTCCAACAACAACAACATTTGAATTATATTACCTTCTCAATCAATCAATCAATCAATCAATCAATCAATCAATCAATCAATCAATAAATAAATCAATCAATCAATCAATCAATCAATCAATAACAAGTGATGTGCATTTAAGGTTGTCATCCAAGTGGCAGATTCCCTATCAGTTGTTTACCAAGTCCTTTCTTAAATGATTTCAAAAAACTTGAAAATTTATCGAACATTTACCTTTCCTGAGGAACTTGGACTAATCACCTTTCCCAGATCTATACATACTGGAAATAGTGGACATACTCTTCTTTATTCACTCTTTTAAGGTCAGACGTAGTAAATATCGCTTCACGTGCTCCTACACATCTTCGGAAGCCAACCTGATCTTCTCCCAAATCTCTTTAGCTTAACTTATCTCTCCATTCTTCGGTAAGTAATCCACGATGAAGTATTACTCGTATGGAGCGCTAGTTTACACACTTGGCAACACTTGCTGCCTTCGAAACAGGGAGAAAAACATTATTTCTAAAATCAGATGATACTATGTAGTCACTATCACGCGAAGTACTGCGAAGTGTATTAGAACGTCAGTGGCCCCCGGAGAGGCATGGTGCGGGTCTTTCGACAGACGTCCTATAGGCGACCTGCGAGTCTGTGAGGTTGGGGCCCAACCAAAGATGAATCCTAATGTTGAAGACGGTACAAATACACAGCTCCCGAGTCAAACAAATTAACCAATTAAGGTTAAAATTCCCGACAATATCGCTAATCGAATCCGGGACCTATTGAACCAAAGGCCAGCATGCTAATTATTTGACCATAGAGCCGGACATGTACTGTACCTCGTCACTTGTTATTATTATTATTATTATTATTATTAAATACTCATTGACTGAATGGTCAGCGTTGAGGCCTTCGGATACGAGGATCCCGGGTTCATTTCCCGGCCGGGTCGGGGATTTTAATCACCTATGCTTGATTCTTCTGGCCCGGGGACTGGGTATTTGTGTTTGTCCCAACACTTGCGTCTTCATATTCAGACAACACACAACACTACCAACGACCACAGAAATACGCAGTAGGATTACATCCTCCCATATGGCGAAATCCACATGTGTGCGCAGTTCGCACCCGCGACCCCACAGATGTGGGGAAAGTGCTAGGAAAAGAAGAAAGATTATTATTATTATTATTATTATTATTATTATTATTATTATTATTATTATTATTATTATTATTATTATTATTCTTTCCTCTTAATCTGTTTACCCTCCAGGGTCGGTTTTTCCCTCGGAATCAGTGAAGGATCCCACCTCTACCGACTCAAGGGCAGTGTCCTGGAGCGTGAGACATTGGGTCGGGATACAATTGGGGAGAATGACCAGTACCTCAGTAGTATAATTGGATGGTTCTGCGGCCACCACCACCACTGGCTCCCAGAGGCCTCCTCCACCACCACCACAGCCAGAGGCCTCCCAGAGGCCTCCTCCACCACCACGAGAGCCAGAGGCTTCCCAGAGACCTCCTCCACCTCCCGCGGGAAATTTGAATTGGTAAACAAAGCCACGTGCTTTTTGACAGCTATCATCGACAACAACGCATCGCTAACCTCAGTACTGCCATCTTGACGGGCCTAAACCTCAGTGGTACCAACTTAACCTAACTAGCGCGAGATTTGAATCGGTAAACAAATCCACGTGTTTTTTGACAGCCACGTGCTTTTTGACAGACAAAAACGTATCGCAAACCTCAGTACTGCCATCTTGACGGGCCTAAACCTTAGTGCTACCAACTTAACCTGACTAGCGCGAGATTTGAATCGGTAAACAAAGCCACGTGCAGCTGTCATCCGCCATCTTTAATCCAGAGAGCACCGTGCTGCCCTCTTTATCGTAGTAGATGCAAATTCGTCACCTGTCATCCGCAGTGCTGCTATCTTAACGGGCCTAAACCTTAGTGCTACCAACTTAACCTCACTAGCGCGAGGTTTGAATCGGTAAACAAATCCACGCGCTTTTTTGACAGCTGTCATCCGCCATCTTTAATCTATAGAACACAGTGCTGCCCTCTTTACCTACTTACCTTTGAAATGTGGTGGCGGATAATTTGAAAAATGCTTTTTGACAGCAGCCATCTTTAAACCAGAGAGCACCGTGCTGCCCTCTTCAGCTAGATACCTGTGGTGGCAGGCAATTCCACGTGACAGCAGCCATCTTTAATCAAGAGAGCACCGTGCTGCCCTCTTTGTGGCGGTGGCAAATTCCACGTGCTTTACAAACTCTCGTGCTTTTTTCTCACAGCTGTCATCCGCCATCTTGCATCACAAACCTCAGTGCTGCACTCTTTAGCTAGATACCTTTGAAATGTGGTGGTGGCAATTTGAAAAATTATATGTGCTCTTGTTTGGAAACAAAGCCACGTGCTATTTTGACAGCTGTCATCCGCCATCTTTAATCAATAGAGCACTGTGCTGCTATCATGCGGGCAATTTCGTCAGCTGTCATCCGCCATCTTTAATCCACAGAGCACGGTGCTGCCCTCTTTATGACATGTAGTAGCGGGCAATTTGAAAAGTTCTGTTACCTGTCATCCGCCATCTTTAATCAAGAGAGTACCGTGCTGCCATCTTTAGCTAGATACCTTTGAAATGTGGTGGCGGCAAATTGAAAAATTCCACGTGCTCTTGTTTAGCAAACAAACTCACGCGCTTTTTGTCAGCTGTCATCCGCCATCTTACATCGCAAACCTCAGTGCTACACTCTTTAGGTACATACCTTTGAAATATGGTGGCGGATAATTTAAAAAGAAAAATTCTACAGCAGCAATTAGCGAATTGCACAAGATGGTGGCTATACATGACTCCTTAAAGGTGCTTATGCAAGATGGCCACTATACATAGGTTCTTATGAGACGCCCTTGGGATGCTTGCGCAAGATGGTGGTTATACAAGGCTCCTTATGAGACTCCGAAGAGATGCTTGCGCAAGATGGTGGTTGCTCTTATGAGGCTGCTTAAGGGTCCTTGCACAAGATGGCTAGAGACGCCCTAAGGATGCTTGCGCAAGATGGCGGACGCAAGATGGCGGCTATACACGACTCCTTATGAGACGCCTGAAGGGTGCTTGCGCAAGATGGCTGCTGCTCTTATGAAGAAAGCTAGCTTAGAGGCTAACGTGTCGTGCTGGTTCGATTCATTAAATTTTGGGCTTAAATGCAAAATGTTAAATATCTCGAAAACGGTGCATCGTAGAGCAAAACGGACAAAAATTTTCCGCCCAATACCTCGGTTCGCAGTATGGGGAACATGATATCATAAGAAAAACATAGTCTATTGATGAGATCAACGGTTCGGTTCCTACTTTGGCCCTTTGGCATTCGCTCTGTTTTAGCTTGTATTGAAGCAAGTCTTCGTAACATGATCAGGTCTAGCTATGGTAGAGAGTATAACGTGCCGTGCAGGTTCGATTCATTAAATTTGGGGCTTAAATGCAAAATGTTAAATATCTCGAAAACGGACAAAAAATTTTCCGCCGAATACCTAGGTTTGCAGTATCAGGAACATGATAGCATAAGAAAAACATAGTCTAATGATGAGATCGACGGTTCGATTCCTACTTAGGCCCTTTGGCATTGGCAGCTATCTAATTCTACAAGATGGCGGCTATACATACCTTCTTATGAGACAGCTTAAGAGCGCTTGCACAAGATGGCTGCTGCTCTTATGAGACTCCCTAGGGGTGCTTGCGCAAGGTAGCAGCGACAAGACGGTGACTATACACAGCTCCTTATGATACGGCCTAGAGGTGCTCACACAAGATGGTGGCTGCTCTGATGAAGAAAGCTAGCTTTGCATCGTGCAGGTATCTTTACAGCACTAAACCTCATACCTTTGAAATGTGGTGGCGGGTAATTTGAAACATTCTACGTGCTTTTTCTTAACAGCAGCTATCTTTAAACAATAGCGGCTATACACAAGCTGTTATGGCCTCCTCTTATGTCAAGGCATAGCTCTATCGAACGAGTTTAAACCTGCATCGGGATAGCTAGAGGAAGCACGTGCTGCAGTGATGACGTCATTATGCATGTTTAGACTTGCAAATCACAAAATAAACATAACAAGACTAGAATCGAACACTGCACTCTATGCCGTGAACTTTATCATGTGATCGGAACATTGATTGAAGTGTTTAGAACACTAAATAAGTGATCAAGACTAAAATAGAACACTGTACTCGATACAACATGTGTTTAGAACATGTCAGGGGATACCTTTGTTCTAAGAATATTAGATTACCGCACATTCCTAATAGGGCTAATAGGATAAAGGGCTAATGGGCAAAAGGGCAAAAGGGCTAAAGGGTAATGGGTTAAAGGGCTAGGGTGCCCCTCCTCTCTTTATCCGGGCTTGAGACCAGCTCTACAACTAGAGGCGGAGTTAACACCCTAAGGAAGGGAGAATGTTGGGAAATAATCTATACGAATATAGCTACTCGATCGACAATACTACAGATGGATGACTTAGGTGAGGGTAAGCGCTTACTTAATAATACCTACACGACGTAATTCATGCTCTATTTCAAAAATATCTTCTTTGTACTGTGTGTAACCAGCATCATGATAGGCTCTTAGCAGTTGTAAACGTTTTACGAGTACGTTGGGGTCTTTACAGTATCTTATATCTACATAGGGTAACAGAGGCTTGTTGTGAACTTTGAGTCTATATGCAGACAGTTGATGTGTAGGGACTTGTTTTGATGTAATACGTGCTTCAGCAGTAGCGTTTCTAGGAACAAACTTAACTTGTTTCGATACCGATGAAGCGTTGAAATTTCCTTCTTCTTTACCTTGCATCTCTTCTTGAGATGTTTGCACTGGGACAGAACGTGTAGTAGGCTTAGGAAATGAAGTAAAATCATCAAGCTGTAATGGCAATGAAACATTAAGATTTTCTTCTTCTTCTACTTTCCCTTTACTACTGTTTCCATCAACATCATTATCCTTATTATCATAATCATGATCTTGCCTCTCTTTATCTTGTAGTTTGTGCTTAGTAACAGAACTTGTAGCAGGCCTAGACAACAAGGGAGAATTAAAAATCTCTCGCAGAGGTGTACTTTTTAAACAAAAATCAGTGTTCGTTTGAATATGGTTGAGCTCTTTGCATTTTGTTCCCGATGTAGCTACATTACACGCGGCTTCATGATGTTGAGCGTTGTATGCGTTCTTGAACTCTCTTCTACAATGTTTGCATTGAAAAATTGTCCTACATGATATCTCATGACGTCTCTTGTGATAGCTTCGGGAAAATGCGTTTCCACACTCTTCGCAAATATACCTAGAAATAGGTTTTTCCATGACGGACTTTTATCTTCTGCTGTCGGACTCGTTGGCTGAATGGTCAGCGTACTGGCCTTCGGTTCAGAGGGTCCCGGGTTCGATCCCCGGCAGGGTCGGGAATTTTAACCATCATTGGTTAAATTCTCTGGCACGGTGGCTGGGTGTATGTGCTGTCTTCATCATCATTTCATCCTCACCACGACGCGCAGGTCGCCTACAGGAGTCAAATCAAAAGACCTGCACCTGGCGAGACGAACTTGTCCTCGGACACTCCCTGCACTAAAAGCCATACGCCATTTCCTTTTCATCTTCTGCTAACAGATTCTTCTTTAAATCTACTTGGCATTTGTTACTCTCTACTTCGATGATGCGAACAGCTTAGCGATTAACAGTAAACTAACACAAAAGCGTATAACCAAGGTAGCAACAGTAAGGTTTAAGCCCATCAAGATGGCAAGAGTGAGGTTAGCAATGTTCTGTTGTTGGATTTTAAATTCCGCAGTATCACATGCATAAGGTGGCAGCCTTGAGGTTTACCGCCGTCAAGATGGCA
Source organism: Anabrus simplex (assembly GCF_040414725.1). Lineage (NCBI taxonomy): Eukaryota > Metazoa > Arthropoda > Insecta > Orthoptera > Tettigoniidae > Anabrus > Anabrus simplex. The sequence goes on along the minus strand of NC_090266.1, from coordinate 137,091,731 downwards.
GCAGTGAGGTTAGCGACGCTCTATTGTCCTTCAATGTGAGGTTAGGGTCCGTCAAGACGACAGCTGTCAAAAAAGGACGTGGCTTCGTTTACTAAACAAGAGCACGTGGCTGTGACGTCACGGTCACGTGGTATGCTGCGTCAGCATGCTAAGTTCAATGTCTACACCTACGTAGTTAACATTCTGCTATGTTCACAAGATTTTTTACACCTAACTATTCTTTATGCTTTAAGTTCATGTACATAGGTTATGTTAAGATAGCAGCAGATACAAGCGATGGTCACATGCTCTAGTAGAAAATGCATGCATTATAAAAAGGTGGTGTTTACACGCTTTTTAACCTTGCTATTCTTACCGCTGCCATGTTCACAAGATTTTTAAACATCGCTATTCTTTGTACTTTAAGTTCATGCACATAAGCTATGCTAAGATAGCAGCACAAACACATGCGAACTTTGTACACTCTAGTGGAATAAGTTTAGTACTGCGTGCATCATGGATACATGATGTGTACACGCATTTAAACATGGCTATACTTAATGCTTCTCCTTTGTTTACAAGATTTTTATACATTGCTCTTCTTTATGCTGTAAGTTCGTGCACACACAAGCGATAGTCGTACGCTCTAGCAGAAGAAATTTATTACGATAGTCGATACTTACATTAGCGATAGGTGATGTGTACACGCTTTGGAACATAGCTCTTCTTTGTGCTTTAAGTTCGTGCACATGGGTTAGGGCGATTGCACTAGCGGAAGAAGCCTAGTACGATAGTCGATTCATGTAAAATCGATAGGTTATGCTAAGATAGCAGCGCACTTACACGATTTTAGCACAATCTACTGGAAAAAGTTTAGTATGATAGTCGTTTCATGCAAAATCATTAGGTAATGTGTACACGCTTTGAAACAAGGCTATTCTTTGTACTTTAAGTTCATGCGTACAGGTTATGCTAAGATAACAGCACAATCTAGCGCAAGAAGTTTAGTACGATATTTGATGCATGCAAAATCGATAGGTGATGTGTACACGCTTTAAAACATAGCCATTCTTCGTACTTTATGTTCTTGCGTATAAGTTAGGCGAAGATAGCAGCACAGTCTAGCGTAAGAAGTTTAGTACGAGAGTCGATGAATGCAAAATCGATAGGTGATGTGTACACGCTTTGAAACATAGCTATTCTTTGTACTTTAAGTTCATGCGCATAGGTTAAGCTAAGATAGCAACATAATCTAGCGGAATAAGATTTAGTACAAGAGTCGATGCATGCAAAATCGATAGGTGATGTGTACACGCTTTGAAACATGGCTATTCTTTGTACTTTAAGTTTATGGGTATGGGTTATGCTAAGATAGCAGCACAATCTAGCGGAAGATGTTCAGTACGAGATTCGATGAATGCAAAATCAATAAGTAATGTTACACGCTTTTAAACATGGCTATTCTTTGTACTTTAAGTTCATGTGTACAAGTTATGCTAGGATAACATAACCTAGCGGAAGAAGTTTAGTACGATAATTCTTGCATGCAAAGTCGATAGGTAATGTGTACACGCTTTGAAACATGGCTATTCTTTGTACTTTAAGGTCATGCGTATAGGTTATGCTAAGATAGCAGCACAATCTAGCGGAAGAAGTTTAGTACGAGAGTCGATGCATGCAAAATCGATAGGTAATGTGTACACGCTTTGAGACAAGGCTATTCTTTGTACAGTAAGTTCATACGTATAGGGTATGCTAAGATAACAGCACGATCTAGCGGAAGAAGTTTAGTACGAGGGTCGATGCATGTAAAATAGATAGGTGATGTGTACACGCTTTGGAACATGGCTGTTCATATTGCTGCTCTGTTCCCAAGACTTTTAAGCATAGCTAATCCTAATGTTGCTCTTAACGACGTCGAGCTAAGGATTGATTACGAGACCGTAACGTCACAGCCACGTGCTCTTGTTTAGTAAACAAAGCCACGTGCTTTTTTGACAGCTGTCGTCTTGACGGACCCTAACCTCACATTGAAGGACAATAGAGCGTCGCTAACCTCACTGCTGCCATCTTGACGGCGGTAAACCTCAAGGCTGCCACCTTATGCATGTGATACTGCGGAATTTAAAATCCAACAACAGAACAATGCTAACCTCACTCTTGCCATCTTGATGGGCTTAAACATTACTGTTGCTACCTTGGTTATACGCTTTTGTATTAGTTTACTGTTAATCGCTAAGCTGTTCGCATCATCGAAGTAGAGAGTAACAAATGTCAAGTAGATTTAAAGAAGAATCTGTAAGCAGAAGATAAAAGTCCGTCATGGAAAAACCTATTTCTAGGTATATTTGCGAAGAGTGTGGAAAAGCATTTTCCCGAAGCTATCACGAGAGACGTCATGAGATATCATGTAGGACAATTTTTCAATGCAAACATTGTAGAAGAGAGTTCAAGAACGCATAAAACGCTCAACGTCATGAAGCCGCGTGTAATGTAGCTTTATCGGGAACAAAATGCAAAGAGCTCAACCATATTCAAACGAACACTGATTTATGTTTAAAAAGTACACCTCTGCGAGAGATTTTTAATTCTCCCTTGTTGTCTAGGCCTGCTACAAGTTCTGTTACTAAGCACAAACTTCAAGATAAAGAGAGGCAAGATCATGATTATGATAATAAGGATAATGATGTTGATGGAAACAGTAGTAAAGGGAAAGTAGAAGAAGAAGAAAATCTTAATGTTTCATTGCCATTACAGCTTGATGATTTTACTTCATTTCCTAAGCCTACTACACGTTCTGTCGCAGTGCAAACATCTCAAGAAGAGATGCAAGGTAAAGAAGAAGGAAATTTCAACGCTTCATCGGTATCGAAACAAGTTAAGTTTGTTCCTAGAAACGCTACTGCTGAAGCACGTATTACATCAAAACAAGTCCCTACACATCAACTGTCTGCATATAGACTCAAAGTTCACAACAAGCCTCTGTTACCCTATGTAGATATAAGATACTGTAAAGACCCCAACGTACTCGTAAAACGTTTACAACTGCTAAGAGCCTATCATGATGCTGGTTACACACAGTACAAAGAAGATATTTTTGAAATAGAGCATGAATTACGTCGTGTAGGTATTATTAAGTAAGCGCTTACCCTCACCTAAGTCATCCATCTGTAGTATATTGTCGATCGAGTAGCTATATTCGTATAGATTATTTCCCAACATTCTCCCTTCCTTAGGGTGTTAACTCCGCCTCTAGTTGTAGAGCCGGTCTCAAGCCCGGATAAAGAGAGGAGAGGCACCCTAGCCATTTAGCCCATTACCCTTTAGCCTTTTAGCCCTTTTGCCCATTAGCCCTTTAGCCTGTTAGCCCTACAAGGAATGTGCGGTAATCTAATATTCTTAGAACAAAGGTATCCCCTGACATGTTCTAAACACATGTTGTATCGAGTACAGTGTTCTATTTTAGTCTTGATCACTTATTTAGTGTTCTAAACACTTCAATCAATGTTCCGATCACATGATAAAGTTCACGGCATAGAGTGCAGTGTTCGATTCTAGTCTTGTTATGTTTATTTTGTGATTTGCAAGTCTAAACATGCATAATGACGTCATCACTGCAGCACGTGCTTCCTCTAGCTATCCCGATGCAGGTTTAAACTCGTTCGATAGAGCTATGCCTTGACATAAGAGGAGGCCTTAACAGCTTATGTATAGCCGCTATTGTTTAAAGATAGCTGCTGTTAAGAAAAAGCACGTAGAATGTTTCAAATTACCCGCCACCACATTTCAAAGGTATGAGGTTTAGTGCTGTAAAGATACCTGCACGATGCAAAGCTAGCTTTCTTCATCAGAGTAGCCACCATCTTGTGTGAGCACCTCTAGGCCGTATCATAAGGAGCTGTGTATAGTCACCGTCTTGTCGCTGCTACCTTGCGCAAGCACCCCTAGGGCGTCTCATAAGAGCAGCAGCCATCTTGTGCAAGCGCTCTTAAGCTGTCTCATAAGAAGGTATGTATAGCCGCCATCTTGTAGAATTAGATAGCTGCCAATGCCAAAGGGCCTAAGTAGGAATCGAACCGTCGATCTCATCATTAGACTATGTTTTTCTTATGCTATCATGTTCCTGATACTGCAAACCTAGGTATTCGGCGGAAAATTTTTTGTCCGTTTTCGAGATATTTAACATTTTGCATTTAAGCCCCAAATTTAATGAATCGAACCTGCACGGCACGTTATACTCTCTACCATAGCTAGACCTGATCATGTTACGAAGACTTGCTTCAATACAAGCTAAAACAGAGCGAATGCCAAAGGGCCAAAGTAGGAACCGAACCGTTGATCTCATCAATAGACTATGTTTTTCTTATGATATCATGTTCCCCATACTGCGAACCGAGGTATTGGGCGGAAAATTTTTGTCCGTTTTGCTCTACGATGCACCGTTTTCGAGATATTTAACATTTTGCATTTAAGCCCAAAATTTAATGAATCGAACCAGCACGACACGTTAGCCTCTAAGCTAGCTTTCTTCATAAGAGCAGCAGCCATCTTGCGCAAGCACCCTTCAGGCGTCTCATAAGGAGTCGTGTATAGCCGCCATCTTGCGTCCGCCATCTTGCGCAAGCATCCTTAGGGCGTCTCTAGCCATCTTGTGCAAGGACCCTTAAGCAGCCTCATAAGAGCAACCACCATCTTGCGCAAGCATCTCTTCGGAGTCTCATAAGGAGCCTTGTATAACCACCATCTTGCGCAAGCATCCCAAGGGCGTCTCATAAGAACCTATGTATAGTGGCCATCTTGCATAAGCACCTTTAAGGAGTCATGTATAGCCACCATCTTGTGCAATTCGCTAATTGCTGCTGTAGAATTTTTCTTTTTAAATTATCCGCCACCATATTTCAAAGGTATGTACCTAAAGAGTGTAGCACTGAGGTTTGCGATGTAAGATGGCGGATGACAGCTGACAAAAAGCGCGTGAGTTTGTTTGCTAAACAAGAGCACGTGGAATTTTTCAATTTGCCGCCACCACATTTCAAAGGTATCTAGCTAAAGATGGCAGCACGGTGCTCTCTTGATTAAAGATGGCGGATGACAGGTAACAGAACTTTTCAAATTGCCCGCTACTACATGTCATAAAGAGGGCAGCACCGTGCTCTGTGGATTAAAGATGGCGGATGACAGCTGACGAAATTGCCCGCATGATAGCAGCACAGTGCTCTATTGATTAAAGATGGCGGATGACAGCTGTCAAAAAAGCACGTGGCTAGGTTTCCAAACAAGAGCACATATAATTTTTCAAATTGCCACCACCACATTTCAAAGGTATCTAGCTAAAGAGTGCAGCACTGAGGTTTGTGATGCAAGATGGCGGATGACAGCTGTGAGAAAAAACCAAGAGAGTTTGTAAAGCACGTGGAATTTGCCACCGCCACAAAGAGGGCAGCACGGTGCTCTCTTGATTAAAGATGGCTGCTGTCACGTGGAATTGCCTGCCACCACAGGTATCTAGCTGAAAAGGGCAGCACGGTGCTCTCTGGATTAAAGATGGCTGCTGTCAAAAAGCATTTTTCAAATTATCCGCCACCACATTTCAAAGGTAAGTAGGTAAAGAGGGCAGCACTGTGTTCTATAGATTAAAGATGGCGGATGACAGCTGTCAAAACCGGGCGAGTTGGCCGTGCCTGTAGAGGCGCGCGGCTGTGAGCTTGCATCCGGGATATAGTAGGTTCGAATCCCACTATCGGCAGCCCTGAAAATGGTTTTCCGTGGTTTCCCATTTTCACACCAGGCAAATGCTGGGGCTGTACCTTAATTAAGGCCACGGCCGCTTCCTTCCAACTCCTAGGCCTTTCCTATCCCATCGTCGCCATAAGACCTATCTGTGTCGGTGCGACGTAAAGCCCCTAGCAAAAAAAAAAACAGCTGTCAAAAAAGCGCGTGGATTTGTTTACCGATTCAAAGCTCGCGCTAGTGAGGTTAAGTTGGTAGCACTAAGGTTTAGGCCCGTTAAGATAGCAGCACTGCGGATGACAGGTGACGAATTTGCATCTACTACGATAAAGAGGGCAGCACGGTGCTCTCTGGATTAAAGATGGCGGATGACAGCTGCACGTGGCTTTGTTTACCGATTCAAATCTCGCGCTAGTCAGGTTAAGTTGGTAGCACTAAGGTTTAGGCCCGTCAAGATGGCAGTACTGAGGTTTGCGATACGTTGTTGTCTGTCAAAGAGCACGTGGCTGTCAAAAAACACGTGGATTTGTTTACCGATTCAAATCTCGCGCTAGTTAGGTTAAGTTGGTACCACTGAGGTTTAGGCCCGTCAAGATGGCAGTACTGAGGTTAGCGATGCGTTGTTGTCGATGATAGCTGTCAAAAAGCACGTGGCTTTGTTTACCAATTCAAATTTCCCGCGGGAGGTGGAGGAGGTCTCTGGGCGGCCTCTGGCTATGGTGGTGGTGGAGGAGGCCTCTGGGAGCCTGTGGTGGTGGTGGCCGCAGAACCATCCAATTATACTACTTACCCTGCCCAGGCTGCCTCACCTGCTATGCTGAACAGGGGCGTTGCTGATGGATGGGAAGATTGGAAGGGATAGACAAGGAAGGGGGAAGGAAGCGGCCGTGGCCTTAATTTAGGTACCATCCCGGCATTTGCCAGGAGGAGAAGTGGGAAACCACGAAAAACCACTTCCAGGATGGCTGAGGTGGGAATCGAACCAACCTCTACTCAGTTGACCTCCCGAGGCTGAGCGTACCCCGTTCCAGCCCTCGTACTACTTTCAAAATTTCGCGGCAGAGCCGGAAATCGACCCCGGGCCTCCGGGGGTGGCAGGTAATCACACTAACCACTACACCACAGAGGCGGACTATTATTATTATTATTATTATTATTATTATTATTATTATTATTATTATTATTATTATTATTATTATTATTATTATTATGTCTCCGTTAAGGTCTTGGGACGACGTAACAATTTAAGGTTTCATCCTTTGTTGTTCCTTCTTCCTTCTCCAATTCTCCTTCATCTGCTCACTATGTTGCCCTTTCCTCTCCTCCGACCATTTTGAGCCTGTTTTCTTTCCCTCCCGACTTTGGAATCCTTCCATTTTAAATACTTTCCTCCTGAAAATCTCTCTCTCTCTCTCTCTCTCTCTCTCTCTCTCTCTCTCTCTCTCTCTCTCCTCTCTCTCTCTGCCGCTTCTTCTTCTCTTATATTGTTTCTTTTTGAATCCAGTTTGCTGTTGACTACTTGTACCAAAGACATTTGAAGATCTGTTTGGTGAACCTGCTGTCACCCATTCTGTACAAATGTCCAAAAAATATCAATCACCTCTTCCACACTGTTTCTGTTCTTTCTATGTTCCGCTTTATTTCATTATTACTTCTTGATTTACAGTGTTCTGTAGTTCTTAGCGGATCGAGTATTCCGTATAATTTTTCTTTCCATTATTATTATTATTATTATTATTATTATTATTATTATTATTATTATTATTATTATTATTATTATTATTATTATCAGCGAGTACATTGCAATTGGAAGATATCCCGGTGGCAATGACTGCTTACAGCTGCACAGCAACAAAATGAAGTTAAGACGTACGTTACATAACGACAACAACAATAAAATACAACATAAAAATTACATGAAAACAAAATATTACAAAAAAAATATAAAAACAAGTAGTTATATCACTTTACAATGGCGAAAAATGAGAGTATCCTTCTATTCAATACATCATATATTCCGTCATTAGACGAAGCAAACAAATTCAAACATGTTTCGGCTCGCTTGAGCCATCTTCAGTGAAAAAAATTAGGGGGGTTGGAATAATTTACCTAATATAAGTTGAAAAAATGCTTAAAAAACATAATGAAAGAGCAAATGAAAAAACAAACAAAAGAGAGCCTAGACGGAAACAAAATTAGCTCAAATATACAATATTTACATCAATATGCAGAGCAAAAAAAAAAAAAACTTATTGCGACAAAATTCAGTGAAACAGGTGTTAATTTAAAATAATAATTGAAACTAAAACTGCGTTAACCTAAGAAACAAGGGAATGATAAAACAAATGATGCAGATGGAAATGAATAATAGTAGCACATGGTGAGTTTGTGGACCTCATAGTTTACAAATTATTGGTTTAGTAAAAATGACAAAATAGTTTGAAATTGCTGTCAAAATCATCCTAGTAGAAACCCATCATATTTTTTCAACTTATATTATGTAAATTATTCCAACCCCCCTAATTTTTTTCACTGAAGATGGCTCAAGCGAGCCGAAACATGTTTGAATTTGTTTGCTCCGTCTAATGACGGAATATATGATGTATTGAATAGGAGGATACTCTCATTTTTCGCCATTGTAAAGTGAAAACCGTCGATACGGAATGATTCTAATATCTTGTAAAAGAAGTTATATGACAACGAAAGAATAGAACTAAAGAAAATATACACAAAGCCAAGAAACAAAGGAATACATGAGAATTAAAGATCATCTATGTGTAAACACAACAATTACAACTCAATCACATTCAGTAGAAATGCCAGTTCCAATACTTTAACACTACGATTTACAGCAGACTGAGTGGTAAAATGACTTACAAGTAGCGTAACATTGTATTACAACTCCATTACAAGGAAATTTGTACAAAACTATAATAATAATGAAGTCTTTCCTTGAAACATCTGACGTTTTTAGGAAAATACACCTAGACGGTCATCTGAATGTAGTAACTTTCTTGTGGTCAAGCTAATAGATCAGTTCATAAAGATAATCTTGTTCATCGTGTTCCAAATTGAACACTCGATTGCCGCATGTATTAGCTAATTGGAAGGAATACCGAGTGTGTGTTGTTTCCTTAGTAAGCAGTAAGATCTCCAGATTCCAGTGAATGAATGAAAGATAAGAAAGATCTGCTCAGAGTGCAGTCTGTAATGCTGATGGTGCGGAACGTGTCGCTTGGTCTTGACGAGATAACGCTGCTCGAGTGGATCATCAGCTCGTATATGAAAATGTCGATCGTTTGATATCACACATACCCAGCCATATCACATCCCCGTATCAGACTCGCGAGACCACTTATTGCTAGCGTAAGAGGTACTAGATTGAATGCCTTTATTACCCTCGTACACGCACAGCTCGTCTCGAAGCAATCGAGTGCTCAGCAACTTCCAAAGGGCAACCTATATTTGCAAAGACTTCGGGTTCATTGCATCTGCTCTTATAAACTATTATTATGACGAGAAGAAAAAACAACGCAAATATATGATGATTTTTTGGTGAATTATTGTTTATCAGACCACTCAAAATAACTTACTATAAGAGTACCTAACATACATTTAATTAAATATCAGTAATTTTTCGACCAACTCCAACCATTCTGTCAATTTCCCAAATATCCCTGCTGAAATTAACGAGAACCATCAAACTTACACACGAAATAATAATAATAATAATAATAATAATAATAATAATAATAATAATAATAATAATAATAATAATAATAATAATAATAATAATAATAATAATGTCCGCTCTGTAGTATAGTGCTTAGCGTGATTTCCTGCCACCCCCGAAGGCCCAGGTTCGATTCCCGGCTCTGCTACGAAATTTGATAAGTGGTACGAGGACTGGGACGGGATCCACTCAGCCTCGGGAGGTCAAATGAGTAGAGGGGGGTTCGATTCCAACCTCAGCCATCCTCGAAGTGGTTTTCTGTGGTTTCCCACTTATCCTCCAGGCAAATGCCGAGATAGTACCTAAGTTAAGGCCACGGCCGCTTCCTTCCCTCTTCCTTGCCTATCGCTTCCAATTTTCCCATCCCCCATAAGGCTCCTGTTCAGCATAGCAGGTGAGGCCGCCTCGGCGAGATACTGGTCCTCTTCCTCAGTTATATCCAAAACAAATGTCGCACGCTCCAGGACACTGCCCTTGAGGCGTAGAGGTGGGATCCCCTCGCTGAGTCCGGGGTGAAACCAAACCAGGACGGTATGCTGACTAAATACAATAATAATAATAATAATAATAATAATAATAATAATAATAATAATAATAATAATAATAATAATAATAATAATGTAGTTTTATATGACTGTTGGTATGACAAGAGCCACAGGAACTTTAGGCAGAATCCGAACAAGGTCGTGAAATGTTGTTTCAAAAATTGAAAGGTGCATTGGACGGCATGCAAGTCGCAGCCCTTTTAGTGAATTTTGTTAATGGTCTAACGTTCCACTGATACGTACCTGCACAGGTTTTCAGCGATACTGGGTTGGTTGCAAAGTAGTGGTCGTAGTCTTAATTAAGATACAGACCCTGCATTCGCATAATTAGCGTCAGAAAAGGCATCCTGCTATTAAACTGGGCTAAATTCACACAAGGTGTGATCCTAGACAAATGGGAGGAAGTCATGAAGATGAAGAATTTAAAGAGGTTCATCTTATGTGAAAATGGGAAATTATGGAACATCATTTTCAGTAGTATGATCTCAAGTAACTTATGCAAATCATGTTATATTGACGCAATTTAGGCTGACTGTGCGTAAATTTCGACTTCCTGTTTTCCTCTACCAGATGGCAGAGCAAAGCGAATCTTTGTTGGACGATGTATGGCTAAATTTTAATTCATTTCTTCGGATAAACACCGAGCTGATCATTAACATATCAACATTGTACGACAGGGAGTATCCATTGGACTTCTTCCACCCTTTAAAAATCCAGCTGCTTCTGCCGGGTTTGAACCCGCATTCTTTGGATGCGGATGCCAACACTCTACCGCTGTTCCACAGAGGGAGCTTTAATAATAATAATAATAATAATAATAATAATAATAATAATAAAGGGGTACAACTTCCCCAGCCACTTGAACTGCGCGCCTTCTGTAAGGCCATCTATGTAAACAATCTTGAACTGGTGTACTAGAAGGTGCATTGGTATCGAACTCTTAGATGTTTCTATCATCGATTTAATTGCTCCATTTAGCGGGATGAACTCTAATTATTAAAAAAATATTTTCAGTTGGCAAACCTTAGGTCTGAGATTGTTTTATTTATGTATCAAAGTTGTCAAAACTTCAGCTTCTTCCTTCTTCAATAGCAATCAACCTATCAGAAACTTGTAAATATTATCTTTAGCCAACTAAAATTGGGAGTGTGTACTGGAATCCATCCTATCAGTAAAGACTTCTGAAAGCTTCCCCTTAAAAGTACTATAAAAGATGGGCGTTTTAAGGCCGTATGGTCTGGACCTAAAGTGCGCAATGAGAAACTGATGTCTCTGCAAGGTTGGACTATGATGTGGTTGGAGCGAAGACTCCTACAAGTGTACTTTCCGGGAGTAAAATATGCTGTTTGTAGAATATTGTACCTGTCAAGAGCTGTTACGATCTTTTCTATGTAAATCAACCAAACCATTAACGATTGTAAATTTTGTACCTGATTTTTGGACTTTTAAATCCTTGTTTTTGCTAGATGTAATGAGCTTATTCATATTGTTGTTATTCATTCAGATTTATATTTATCAAATTTTAAACTGTAAAAAAGAATCGAAATACAAACTCAAAATCTTGTTGTCTTAAGTTCTGCTCTAGTTAATTCCTTGTCCACCCATTCAACCCAGGCGCTTCGTATCTGTCTTCGATCCACGAAAACCCCGGAACAAGTGGTAGCAGAGCGTGGTTGAATGAGCATGGACAAAGACCCTCTTTACTGTTTTCTCTAAAATTTGGATTTGAACACTAGAACTGTTTCAGTTTTTCAAAAAGTTGTCAAAAATTTCTTTCATTATGTTTCGGCCCAGAGAGATTCTCGCTCCTTGATATTTGCGCAAGGAAGAGATCATTTATGAATTCTCTATTAGAAAGGTTCAGTCTGCTGGCAGGTTTGCGACATATACGTCTAAACTCAAAGATTCTGTAGAGTTACCCATTTGTATTCCTGTTTATGGAGAGAAGGAAGTTGGTAAGGCTTTATCCACGACCACCACCAATATTGCTGATCTTGCATCTGTTGTGAGCTTTTTAAAGGAGGTGAGCCCTCCGGTAACCAACTCAAACGTGTTCAGGCTAGAGTCTTTCATTTTTATAGTAGAGTGGGGGGATCTGTTGTCTCTTAACTTAGCGAAGAACATTCTAGTATGGCTAACTATTTCTGTCATATTTCTGAGCTGTCCAGTAAGGTAAACCAGTTCCTATCTCGATTTCTTAATGTCAATAGTGATTATGTTTCCCCATTAACAATGAATACGGAAGAGGACCGGAATAAGTCTTCTGATAGTAGAGAATTGGTCGAACAACAATAAACTTCTGCCCCATCCGAACAAATTGATAACCCCGTTGGCAATCCACAATACCTGCCACCATTTTTCATAAGTAATGCCGCTTTCGAACTTTTTTAACCTCCAGCTGCCTCTCCGGTAATATCACGAGGCTTTAGCAGCTTACCCCTTCCTTTAGCCATCTTGCTTAAAGGGATTTCTAGATTTTCTGTTAACTCCACTAATGACGTCATCGCTTTCTTAAGATTTCTTTTAGAATTCCAGGAACATGCTTTGGTGTTGCACTCACAAATTTTACAAATAATCTATCACTACCGGGCGAGTTGGCCGTGCGGTTAGGGGCGCGCAGCTATGAGCTTGCATGTGTGAGATAGTGGGTTCGAACCCCACTGTCGGCAGCCCTGAATATGGTTTTGTGTGGTTTACCATTTTCACACCAGGCTAATGCTGGGTCTGTATCGTAATTAAGGCCACGGCCGCTTCTTTCCCACTCCTAGGCCTTTCCTATCCCATCGCCGCCATAAGATCTTTCTGTATCGGTGCGAAGTAAAGCAACTAGCAAAAAAATCTATCTCTATACAGTTAGTGTTCTATCAGACAAGATTGTTAAGGCTATATCGGAAAGGAGTTCCATTGAAACGTTGTATGCTCACTTGTTGGCAAACTTTATTACTGCGAGATCTCTCTGTCATCTCTAATTCAGAAACATTATTTCCGAGCAAAAAGACTAGATGAAAATCTAGCTGATTTTATCCAGGATATTAAGTTCTACAGTAGAGTATACTTCTTTGCACCATTCCGAAGGTCAAATTGTACAAACTATCACTGAAGGGATTCGCCCTCTTATAGATCATATTTGTCTTTTCCTTCCCGACCTCAAGCGATGTAAATGATTGTGAATAAAGACTACAGATCTGTGCACATAGTTATGAGAGTATTTAGGAGTTGTAGTAAGGATGTAATGCGCCCTGGTGGGGGTGTGATAAGCGTCATGCAATTGTAATTATGATGAATTATTGAGGAATATATATTTCATTTCCAGAATAAATAGTATCTTACTGTACATACAGTAAGAACAGGCCAGGCCGAGATGGCAGGTTTCACCATACCACAGACTGTTGTCTCCATTGAGATTAACAAACACAATGAGTGACAGAATTAGAATTCTCAGAAATTGTGACAACGAGGAAAGAGAGAGGATAATTTGTTGCCAAAGTTTTCATAGCCCCGGGCAGTCTTAGTAGTAGCAACAGCGCAGGGAGCCGGGTGCAAATTTCTGAGAAATGATGGCGAGGTATCTCCATGTAACTAGCGGGAGTTGAACGCGGGGTTGGCACTGGAAGAAAAAAATATGAGCCTTCCCGATCACGTGGTTTAGGTGGACCAATGGAAAAATTCACTTGACCAAAGCAAGGCGACAACTTCGTATTGTAAGAAGCACTAGCGAGGCTAACTCCGTGGATTAAACTGATAAAAGGAAGTGAAGTATCGATTCAGAATAAAGTGGAATTTAGGAGCCTAACTATACCATAAAACTTATAAAAAGTTAATAATTGCGGGAGATTGCATGGTGTAATTCTGAGAATTCATGGACGCTATTCGTTGATTGGCTGAAGGCAAAGGAAGCCACAAAAGAGCGCGAAATCCCGAGCCGGGATACGGCAGCTAAATTCGCGAATATATCCATTACCAGCGAACGATAATAGTTGAGAATTGGTATAGAGCATTTGAGAACATAATTACATCATTGGATCATATATTAAAGCCACAGGCCAAACCGCAAAGTGTCGTATGAAGATATCGGGACTGCGCGTCCTAAGATGAACTCCGTTGAACTCGGAAGGGAGGGGATACAAGTATAAATATGAGGTCGTGCACAAGGACTGACAACTACTTTTGACAAAGTGCTCGGGCGGTCACCACGCCAGTGGTGCGTAACTACTTTTGACAAAGCGTTCGAGCGGTCACCACGCCAGGGGTGCGTGACAACTTCTGATATTTTGTTCGAGCCGTGATTACGCCAGAGGTGCGAGTGTGTACTTACTCGTGGAGTAGGGTTCGAAGTATTATATTGTTACATAGTACAGTGATTCATGACGTGATGTAGCTCATATTACAGTCTTGAGCAGTATACTAGTATGAAGTGTTTCAAATAAACAGGACTCAGTAAAGCATAACTTACGGAGTGTGAGATTCTACCAACAGATTAGGAAGTGCGTTACATGAGAACGGTCACGAGTGTTTATGTCACCTATTAAACAGTCGATTCTAAACTGATACCTGGTCAGTTACACGAACGTGAGACGGGAAATTCAAGTGCGCGCACGGGCCGTTGTAAAGGGAATCCCGAGGTATCCCATGTTCCTAGTGTCCGGGAAAGGAATGAAGAATGTATATCTACATTAAGTAGGCTAGATACAAGGCCGAGAGTGTAAAATTTGTGAATAAAATTTAGGGTGGAAATTATTCCAAAGTGCAACAGTTAATTTATTTGTTTTTATTCAAAATGTGTAAAGTTGAAAAGGGTCAAGGATTAATTCTTCAAGCTGGCATGAATACCAGTGGAATGCATTGCTAAAAACCGGAGGGGCTATGGCTTCTCGTCCGGTTTTAGCAGACTACAATGGCAGAGATGAGTAGCCTTTTAACATATTTGTAGATTGCTATCGTTAGGGGGAGGAAATCATATTATTCTATCATGGTAACTTGATTGTGAAACGAGCCGTTTACGGCTCGTATAAATTCAAAGATAGATAGACAAAGGGACAAATTAATATGTACATGATTAGATCAAGCACTCATCATAAATTTGATTATTAAATAGAGCATAGTAGGGTTGAGTTGTTCATTCCAGTGCTTGAGTTGTTTGATATGATACGGAGCACGTTCACATAAAGATAATGTTAATATTCATTTAGAAGTGCTTCCAAAGTGTTTTTCCGTTATCGGAACTTTTACAGATATTAAGGCATGTTGTTAAGATAATCCAGAGGTAGGATTGCCAAGTGATTTAAATTGTTGTGGGACGGAATGAAGTCCATTGATTTGTTTGTAAATATCGCGAAGTTCGCCAGTGGACAAAATAATAATAATCTGTACAAGTGTCAAAGTAGTACATTAAAATTTGGTAATGTGTAAAGGCGTGTTTAATAATAATCTTTGAGAATAAAGGCACGGGCCTAGTTGGATAGAATGATTGCAAATTAAAGTAATTTAAATGTGGAGATCACATGTGCCGTTAATAATTTTAATTTGTGCAGTGAATCCGTTTTTAACACTAATTGTTGATTTAACGTTTTGGACTCCATAATAATCATAAATAAATTGTGGTAGAAACGAGATAGGCACTTTTATAATATGGTCACGCTATGTTTGAGATCCAGAGGGATTTGAGCCAAAAGTTGAGATTTGGAGTTTTGTGGGACAGAAATCCGGCCCGAAATGAAAGTGAATTGTACTGATGTTGATGAAGAAATAGATGGATCTTAAGGCCCACATAGAGGTTGTATTTATATACCGGTGTACTGAGTGGCAGAATAGAGTCCACACACCGAGGGTTAATTTGTGAAAATGTTTTGCAGAGTTCCAATGGATAAATGGACTTCAAAATTAAAAAGGAAGGAATAATTTAACATTTGCAGAGATTGGAGGTATTTGCCCAAATGCGAGGTGTTATGGGATTTGAGAATTGTCTTAGGAGCATATGGTCTCCATGAATTGACGACAGTACGAAAATAAGGTAGCGGGTTCGAACACTATTATGTCCCGACCGATGTGAATTCGGATCTTGGTGATTTCTGTTTGGGAGAGAACGTATGTGACTAAATTATAAAGATGGGGAATAAAAATAAAGATTCTCGAAAGAATAATAATACTATTAATAATAATAATAATATTCCAAGTAAATCATATCTGGATTGATTAGTGCCAAAAGTAATCGGAATTGTAAAAGGGGTTATGTGTTAAACATATTAAGAGTGGACTACCGTGTAACAGGCGAAATTAATTTTTTTAAAATTAATAATAATAATAATAATAAATATATAAAAAACTACTTTTTTTGAAGAAGAATAAGAATTTACTTTTTTTATATTTTGGACATAATAATGATGTTGGGAGTTGAAATGAAAAATTTGAGATTTTTAACTAATAATAATAATAATAATAATAATAATAATAATGAGAATATTTGAAGAAGGAGAAGAAGAATAATCAAAGAAGCTACTTTTATTTATTTCAGATGAAAATAAAAATTGCGAAAAGTTGAAATATTATTCCGAGGATGATTACGGGTTACGATAATCATGATCTCCACAAATAATAATAATAATAATAATAATAATAATAATAATAATAATAATAATAATAATAATAATAATAATAATAATAATAATAAATAAATAAAATATTTTTTATTTTATTTATTTTTCTTATTATTCGGATGATGATGATGGATGATACTAGGGAAGTCAGCTGGCGAATTAATGTAATAATGTCAATTGGTTGTAAATAATAAGTTAAGTTAATATGTGTAAAATGAAGGCAAATCCCTACATCTGGACCATTAGGTTAGAGTCCCTTTGTCGTATTCCTTCAACTAACGATTAGCATATCTTGGTTAGGAACCCGGGGAGAGTCTGTAGTTTCCCGGGTTGGTCTCATCTGAATCAAAGTGGAGGCGATAACATGGTCCATGTGATCGCGCCTACTTAGCCAAGAGGTAATTGGTCCATGAAGGTGTTAACGAAGGTAAATCTGATACCTTCAGATATCAACGGTTCTACCACCCAAATGGTAGGGTGGTCAAAAGTGATAAATATTATGTAATCATTTTTCAGGAATAATTTGCCAAATTACCGGCAAATCAAGGGTCAACAGATTTTGATTGTGTGTAAAATTTAATTTGTTTACTTAAATAAAATGCTCCTTTAGCATTTGCAAGGAAACAGTTCCAGGTTCTTGTTCTTGTAGAATAGTAAACCCTTGGTGACCGTTTAAATATCCGTCCCCATTCCTAGGACGGAGCCTTCATAATTTCCCTTTGATCTGAATATATAGAATTTGTGTGTTTTATGATGAGCCTTAAAGATAAAGATTAGAGTGTCCCGTTCAACCCTGTAGTACTGATTGGATGGTGCCCTTACATTTAGTTTGAGATCTTATATCTCAAAATATTTTTTTAATTGTTTATGAGTTGCGATGGATTCGGACCGTAACACTCCCTGAGATAAATGCTGGTTAAGACTCAGGCTTTGAGCGGGTACAGTAAAGGAGAGGTCATAAAAGTCTCTGGCAAGACCCCAACTAGAATATGGTTACAGTGTATGGGACCTTCACGAGGATTACCTGATTCAGGAACTGGACAAAATCCAAAGAAAACCAGCTCGATTTGTTCTGGGTGATTTCCGACAAAAGAGTAGCGTTACAAAAATGTTGCAAAATTTGGTCTGAGAAGACATGGGAGATAGGAGACGATCTGCTCGACTAAGTGGTATGTTCCGAGCTGTCAATGTAGAGATGGAGTGGAATGGCATCAGTAGACGAATAAGTTTGAGTGGTATCTTTAAAAGTGGGAAAGATCACAATATGAAGATAAAGTTGGAATTCAAGAGGACAAATTGGGACAAATATTCGTTTATAGGAAGGGGAGTTAGGGAGTGGAATAACTTACCAAGGGAGATGTTCAATGAATTTCTAATTTCTTTGCAATCATTTAAGAAAAGGCTAGGAAAACAACAGATAGGGAATCTGCCACCTGGGCGACTGCCCTAAATGCAGATCAGTAGTGACTGATTTAGGGAACTTGAGGCCATGTCCGTGTCTGTGGAAGGAGTAAAATATGTCGGTACTCTGTGAGTCGCTCGAGACCCACCACCTTCTTCTAATATTTCTCGGCCACCACCTCGCCGAACTTTCACTCATCGCAATTGTTATTCATGTGGGTCTGCGGACCATTTACGAAATAAGTGTCCTCTATTAAATAACAAAGGACCTAGGAATGGGTCGTCGTCTTCTGCAGGCTTCTGGAGGATGTGGGATGTACCACCTCAACTGAGGTTGGCGTCAGGAAGGGCATCCTGGCGTAAAACATGCCATATACATTCATCTTACCTCATCCCCAACCCCGTATGAAGACACGGGACTAAGGAATAGACATACAGTAATAATTCGGCTGCGGTGATAACACATTAACTTCCCTTCATTATCTGATGGGAAAATTATTAGTTTCCTTTAATATAGCCGATGTAATATTGAAATGCGTGATTTTTTCAATTTATTTTCAAGTCCATTATATTTTGTCTCCTTTGGTACTGTACCACAACAATGTTCTCGTGCATCCTTATAGCCAGTTAGAAGTCATGATTACTTCGCAGGATAAAGCCATGGTTTTGTAATACTCAGAAGAACCGTGACATTACTTCTGGTTGTGATTTTTTTTTTTTTTTTTTTTTTTGCTAGGGGTTTTACGTCGCACCGACACAGATAGGTCTTATGGCGACGATGGGATAGGAAAGGCCTAGGAGTTGGAAGAAAGCGGACGTGGCCTTAATTAAGGTACAGCCCCAGCATTTGCCTGGTGTGAAAATGGGAAACCACGGAAAACCATCTTCAGGGCTGCCGATAGTGGGATTCGAACCTACTATCTCCCGGATGCAAGCTCACAGCCGCGCGCCTCTACGCGCACGACCAACTCGCCCGGTAGGTTGTGATTGTGTGATGCTTGTGGCATTCTACATGGCGTCTTCCTTTGTACGAAAGCAGTTGAGTAAAAATGATGAACTCTTCCATTTTAACACTGTATTCAACCTGCACATTATATATATATCAGCCATAGTATGGCCGTGGTGCAGATTACTTTCCACATAGTCACCGTTCATGTGTAAACAATTGTTCTACCGGTACGGTACACCAAGGAATCCTAACCACCATACAAGAACTCCATGTCAGCACCCTGAAGTAGGGTTACCATATTTAAAAATTAAAGAAACGGGGCATTAGTATACTGGGAAGTTTAAAAACGGTGGATTTTATATCGAGTGTTTTATTTCACATGTTTTTCATTGGCTTGGAATTTATTTTTAGAAAATCCGTTTTAGAGAAAATGCTGTCATAGTACTGTACACATGTTAAATTATTTATATTGTACAGCAGAAATGACAACCATTTTGCATTTTCAACTGTGACTTATTTAGCTTGTCCGTCCACTGAACATTTAGAAGAGAAAATACTCTCTCTACAGCTGATTTATGAGCAGGTATGGCAAAGTACACTAGTACTGTACCTCTCTGAACAATTCAACATAATCAATATTGTTGGACATGTACTGGTGCCACTTCTCTGCAACACTTCTCCTTATTAAAGTTCACATTTCATTGTCTAGTAAGTTCTTAAAGCACTTTATTTCATAACAATCTGTAGAGTCACTCCTTAAAAATATCACAATTTTTTCGACTTACGAGTCTGGATCTATTGAATCATGATAGATCTGGATTTAGGGCTGTCAAACAGCTGGCAGATTCCCTATCAGTTGTTTGCCTAGCCCTTTCTTAAACGTTTTCAAAGAACTTGGACATTTTTCGAGCATTTCCCTCGATAACTTACTCCGATCCCTTACTCCTCGCCCTAAAATAAATACCTGCCCCAGTTTGTCCTCTTGAATCCCAACTTTATCTTCAGATCATGATATTTCGTACTTTTGAAAGTTCCATTTACACGTATTCGTCTACTAATGTCATTCCACGCCAAGTCTCCACTGATAGCTCGGAACATACCACATAGTCGAGCATCTCGTTTCCTTAATTCCAAGTCATCCCAGCCAAAAGTTTGCAAAATCTTGATAGAACTACGCCTTTGTCGGAAATCACCCAAAACAAATCGTGCTCATTTCCTCGGGATATTTCCGAGTTCTCGTATCAAGTAGTCCTGGTGTGGGTCCCGTTCACTGGAACTACACTCTAATTGGGGTCTTACCAGAGACTTATAGCCCTCTCCTTTACGTCCTTAATTCAACCCTTAAGTACCTTCATAACAATGTGAATAGATCTGTAGACTGATTTAAAGGTGGTCAGGATCGGAGTGAGCGCGATGTAACGCCTATTATGATTTCAAGTCTAGAATTTTCCCATGATAAACTGTTTCTGTAGAAGATTGTAGCTCTTGGCAGTTAAGTCCAAATGACGATTCTATGTAAAACCAGCATAGTGCATTTTATGATAAGCGACCTCACGAACAAAGGGCATTCTGAAACACGGTTGGTGTTACTTAATTATTGTAACACATTTCCATTCAGTATATTTTTAATTACGAGACGAAGGTATCATTTTATTGGAAACATTGTGGGATGAGATATTGGACGTTATTAAAGTGATAGTTTGGCTGTGTAGATCAAGGAAAATTTCACTTCACTGGATAGTTCGTGGATAGAAATATTTGAAACAGTGAGATGGTAGGCGATTTTGGGCCTCACACTAGAATTACATTGTGGGTTTCTTGTGATGGTGGTGATTACTGTTTTGGCAATATTCACGTAATGTTAGACTAGTGTTGAATTTGTACTTCGTTTTCCGAACGTCACTGCGTGTGTTGAGATTGTGTTTGAGTCATGGATTTAAAGTAGCCGCATGCTGTTAATTTCAATTTCACGTTTTATTGGAAGGATTGGACGTAGTTGTATTTCCAGACTTGCGATCATTCTGTGGCACGCTTCGTTCACTGTGTTCGAGTTTCCACACGGTTTAAAGATAAATACCAGCGATTGTGTTTGAAGTTTTGATTTCGCCTGACATTGTAGAGGACGTGTAAATATCCCATTTTCCGCTCAACGGTAGGTTTAGGATGTTGTGCGTATCATAGGAGTATACGGATGAGTAGACATCCCAGTTTCCGCTCAACAATAGATTTAGGGTGCTGCGTGTGTTAGAAATTTATTTTTGTTTAGGATATGTAGACACTACGTAGGCTCGACGATAGGATTGGGGTGTCGTCTGTATATAGTCCAGTCTTAGGTTAGGTGTTTTGCGAAGTGACTTGAACGATGGTAGTGTCTGCAGTAGTAGATTCAAATGCGAAGAGTGTTAGATAAGTATTACTGAGGCCATATTTCGGCATAATCCTTACTAGCCAGAAGGTGTTTCCAAAATAGCATGGAGTCAGTGGTGCCATGAATGTAAGGGTTGTCCAGCGTGGATACTTAGCTGATGGAGATTGATTATTGCTGCAAGTCACACATGTTCAGGTTCGATGAACTTTAGCTTGTTATTTTATTTTCTCGACTTAATAATTTATCGTTCAGATGTCCGATATCCATTGATAGCGCTGTGTGGACACTTAGCTTATTTATGTGAGACTTGAGTTACGAATGCGGTTTCGATTCGTCAGCTGCTGATGCATTTTATTTTCAATTTTCGTTCTTTCACTTTACCTTAGGTAAAACATTCGTCTGCCAATAACTTGTAGCTTAGTTTAATTTGACAAGCATAGGTAGGCAGATTTGTAATGATAGTCGTAGATTTGAAAATGGAAAGATTTCCTTTGACATTCCTTTATTTTATCTTATTGTGTGTACTTGTAAATTTACTAAACTCAACAAAACCATTTTATAACCTGAAAGTGCGTTTTATAAGAATATTTTCAAGTGACTTACCACTTCAGTGTTTAGCATTTCTTCTAAATGCATGATAAATAAGTGTTGCCTGCATTTCGCAGTTTTGTTCCTTCAGAACGACTTAACGTAAGATCTTCTCGGATCGAGTTGTTGTTGGTTCCTTCTGAACAGCTGTTTGGGTGATGCATGTTTCAGCATCGGGAGTATTCCATAACTTAAGTGTGTCACGAGATGACAATACATGGTGGAAATTTATGTTTAATTATGACTGTTGCTGTTAACTTGTAGTGAACACCATGCTCTCCGGTAATATTTCGCAACCTATCCAAAGCAACTGATAGTCAATTTGGTTCGATTAAGGGTCCATTCGGCGCGTGTTCCCATATCCGACAGGGTACCAGACTGGTGGATAACCTTTATTAAATGTAAATCTGGAATTCTACGTGTTGAAGGTCAGATTTTCCACGGATTGTGTGGATTAATTCTCCGTTATCGTTTGGATCAAATGGTGCTCGATATTCAGGTTTTATTTTTGTTTTCTTAGTTTTCGCTGTCCACTAATTTGTGGTATTTTCTACTTTCCTCTGAAGAAAGTTCTTCGATAAATACAAAAGACAACATTCACGCATTGCAATGTGACTGCGTTTAAATGTTAAATAATTTTTTTTTAAAATCTGTAGAATGATTTTATAAACATCATTTTTGCCTTTGAAAATTTAATAAAGTTTAGTAAGCACATTTTGGCTTCTCATTTAAAGTAGTAAGGCTCTCTTCTGAACCCCATCGTTTGGTCAATATCGTGACCGAAATACACCCGCTACGACCCGAAGACATGAGAGTTCGATATTGCTCTATTGCAGCAGCTGTGGCCGACCAACGATGGAACGGTAAGTTCAAGGGTTCAATATAGGTCCAAAAATACTGCTATGTGGTACTCTCCTCCTTAATCATTACAGGATCAGATAATACTTCACCTACTCTAATAATATTTCCTATTTTCTAGAAATTCAGCCACACATTCAACCAATTTTTGGTCTCATCCAATAACTCTCATTGTCGACAGTAATCTCATACGATCTCATCTCTAAAAAGCTTTGGATGGGTTAATAGCGATACAGTCCATTTGACCTCCTGAATCTTTTTTTTTTTTTTTTTTTTTTTTGCTAGTTGCTTAACGTCGCACCGATACAGTTAGGTCTTATGGCGACGATGGGACGGGAAAAGGCTAGGAGTGGGAAGGAAGCGGCCGTGGCCTTAATTAAGGTACAGCCCCAGCATTTGCCTGGTGTGAAATGGGGAAACCATGGAAAACCATTTTCAGGGCTGCCGATAGTGGGGTTGGAACCTACTATCTCCCGAATACTGGATACTGGTCGCACTTAAGCGACTGCAGCTATCGAGCTCGGTCCTCCTGAATCTAAAATGGTAACAAGAACTTAGTGGCGACTTCAGTGTTGTACACTTTAAACCGAGTTGGGGAAAGACTCGCTAAAAGGGGGCAGACATGATAACAAATATGTATACTTGAATATATAAAAATAAAATATAAAAAATACGAAGTGCGATGGATTAGCTAGAAGACTAGATGACCGTAGGTAGCTGTATTCTTCTTCTTCTTCTTCTTCTTCTTCTTCTTCTTCTGCTCCTTCTTCTTGTGCTACTGCTTTTTCCCACACCTGTGGGGTCACGGTTGGGAACTGCGTAGCACAAGTTGATTTGGCCCTGTTTTACAGCGGGATGCCCTTCCTGACGCCAACTCTATATGGCGGGATGTAATTACTGTTGCATGCTTCTGTGGTAGCAGGTAGTGTGGTGTGTTGTATGAATATGATGAGGAGAATGTTAGGATGGACACATACACTCAGCCCCCGAATCAGAAGAATTCATCAGAAGTGATTCGAACCCGGGATCCTCTGAACCGAAGGCCAGTACGCTGACCATTCAGCCAACGAGTCGGACTTTGTATTGACTATCAGGGATCAAAATAAATTAAAGTGATAAATGTATCAAATATTTGATGGTAGACGAAAAAAAACGGGGATCTAGCAAAACTGAACGAGGGTTTCAAAAAAGGACGGATCCCAGTAAAAATGGGCAATGGCTTGCTGCATGGCGGCCACCCAGTTGTACCCTCCAGTGCGGTGAGCAGTTGAAAATCACTGGACGCCAGGTCGCGGCTGTAGAGCGGGGTAGCGCCGGAACAGGTCACACGTGCTGGTGGCTGCGTGTGGTCTAGCATGTACCAGTTCAGGGATCTCACAGCCAGTGCAGTGTGTCCCTGGGCGGTGACACAACCCTGTAGTTCCAAACCGTCTTCACCAGTTCCGTTGTTTTGAATTTCTTGGGATCACACGACGCATCCATGTTCCATCACCTGTAAGAATATGGTGCACAGAGTGAGTTGGCTGTGCGGTTCGGGTTTAGTAGCTGACAGCTTGCAATCGGGAGATGGAGTGTTCCAATCCCAACATCGGCAGCCCTGAAGATGGTTTTCCGTGTTTTCCCATTTTCCATACCAGGCAAATTCTGGGGATATACCGGTACCTAAATTAAGGCCACGGCCCCTACCTTCCCGCATTTGCGTTGCTAAAATCCTACGATGTGTTTATGCGACGATGAACCACAAGGGAAAAACACACGATATCAATCAATCAGTCAATCAATACTGATCTGCATTTAGGGCAGTCGCCCAAGTGGCAGATTCCCTATCTGTTGTTTCCCTAGCATTTTCAGAAATGATTTCAAAGAAATTGGAAATTTATTGAACATTTCCCTTGGTAAGTTATTCCAATCCCCAACTCCCTTTCCTATAAATGAATATTTGACCCAGTTTGTCCACTTGAATTCCAACTTTATCTTCATATTGTGATCTTTCCTACTTTTAAAGACGCCACTCAAACTTATTCGTCTACTAATGTCGTTCCATGCCATCTTTCCACTGACAGCTCGGAACAGACCACTTAGACGAACAGCTCGTTTCCTTTCTACCAAGTCTTCCCAGCACAAACTTAGCAACATTTTTGTAACGCTACTTTTTTTTGCTATTTGCTTTACGTCGCACCGACACAGATAGGTCTTATGGCGACGATGGGATAGGAGAGGCCTTGGAAGTGGAAGGAAGCGACCGTGGCCTTAATTAAGGTACAGCCCCGGCATTTGTCTGGTGTGAAAATGGGAAAACACGGAAAACCATCTTCAGGGCTGCCGACAGTGGGGCTCGAACCCACTATCTCCCGATTACTGGATACTGGTCGCACTTAAGCGACTGCAGCTATCGAGCTCGGTACGCTACTTTTTTGTCGGAAATCACCCAGAACAAATCGAGCTGCTTTTATTTGGATTTTTTCCAGTTCTTGAATCAGGTAATCCTGGTGAGGGTCCCATACACTGGAACCATACTCTAGTTGGGGTCTTGCCAGAGGTTTATATACCCTCTCCTTTACATCCTTACTATAACCCCTAAACACCCGCATAACCATGTGCAAAGATCTGCACCCTTCATTTACAATCCCATTCATGTGATTAACCAATGAAGATCATTCCTTATATTAACACCTAGATACTTACAATGATCCCCAAAAGGAACTTTCACCCCATCAACGCAGTAATTAAAAATGAGAGGACTTTTCCTATTTGTGAAACTCACAACCTGACTTTTAACGCCGTTTATCAACATACGGAGACGGAACGGCACTCCGCATCATGCGCACAAAAGAATAAATTTATGTTGGTGTTATGGCCTTTAGTCGCAAAAAGCGGATCACCATGACCATGTCTCTCTCAATCATTCACAATTGATCTGAATTTAGGGCAGTCGCCCAGGACACAGATTCCCTAACTGTTGTTTTCCTAGCCTTTTCTTAAATGACTGCAAAGAAATTGGAAATTTATTGAAAATCTCCCTTGGTAAATTATTCCAATTCCTAACTCCCCTTCCTAAAAAGAAATATTTGCCCCAATTTGTACTCTTAAATTCCAGCTTAACTTTCATATCTTTCCTACTTTTGAAGGCACCATTGAAACTTATTCGTCCACTGATGTCATTCCACGTCATCTCTCCACTGACAGCTCGGAACATGCCACTTAGTTGAGCAGCTCGTCTCCTTCCTCCCAAGTCTTCCCACCCAAACTTGGCAATATTTTTGTATCGCTACTCTTTTGTCGGAAATCACTCAGAACAAATAGAGCTGCATTTCTTTAGATTTTTTCCAGTTCTTGAATCAAGTAATCCTGGTGAGGTTCCCAAACACTGGAACCATACTCTAATTGGGGTCTTACCAGAGACTTATATGCCCTCTCCATTACATCCTTACTACAACCCCTAAATACCCTCATAACCATGTGCAGAGATCTGTACCCTTTATTTACAATCATATTTATGTGATTACCGCAATGATGGTCTTTCCTTATCTTAACACCTAGGTACTCACAATGATTCCCAAAGGGAACTTTCACGCCATCAACGCAGTAATTAAAACTGAGAGGACTTTTCCTTTTTGTGAAACTCCCAATCTGACTTTTAAATCCGTTTATCATCAAACCATTTCCCACATACCCACTCCATAGTCTCATTTAAATCCCCAATAACCTTCCAGTCAGTATCCCTCCTACACAGTATTCCACTGATAACAATCTCCGCTTCCTTAAACTTCACCCGTGCTGTTTTTACCACGTCCCACACATCCCCAACTATGTTGGTACTTATACCCGCTTGTCTTACGTTGTTAGTACCAACGTGAAACACTACCACCTTCTCATTTCCCTCCTCCTTCTCTTCTACTTTCCTCAACATCTGCCTTAAGCTAATTTCTGGGTAACACTCTACCCTGGTACCCTTTCCTCCACACACTTTCCCGACATGTCTAACAATGGAATCCCCCATGGCCAGAACCTGAACCCTACCCACCTCATTTAAACTCCCCCCCTCCTGGTCAGTCCTACCTTTCCTGACAGCTTCAGAAGCTACTTCCCCCTCCCTTTTCTCCTTCCCATGACCCTGTTCCAGCCGTCTTTTCCTATCCACTGCTCTATTTCCCTTTCCTACCTTTTCACTTTCTCCTACGTCCACACTTCTCACCAACAGTTCCCTGTTCCTCATCTTCCCTCGGTTGTTCTACCTGCAGAGACTCGTACCGGTTTCTCACAGACACCTGTCCTAAATTCTGATACTGCATAGAGCCCTTAGCCTGCAATCTCCTTCCCCCTTAAAACAGTTAGTCGACCGAGCTCGATAGCTACAGTCGCTTAAGTGCGGTCAGTATCCAGTATTCGGGAGATAGTGGGTTCGAACCGCAATGTCAGCAGCACTGAAGATGGTTTACCGTGGTTTCCCATTTTCACACCATGCAAATGCTGGGGATGTACCTTAATTAAGGCCGCGGCCGCTTCCTTCCCACTCCTAGCCTCTTCCTGTCCCATCGTCGCCATAAGACTTATCTGTGTCGGTGCGACGTAAAGAGAGTTGTAAAAAAACTGTCGAGCAGCTCGTCTCCTTTCTTCCAAGTCTTCGTAGCCCAAACTTTGCAACATTTTTGTAACGCTACTCTTTTGTTAGAAATCACCCAAAACAAATCGAGCTACTTTCTTTTCTTTTTCTTTCAGTTCTTAAATCAAGTAATCCTGGCGAGGCTCCCATACATTGGAACCATATTCTAGTTGGGGTCATACCAGAGACTTGTATACTCTCTCCTTTACATCCTTACTACAACCCCTAAACACTCTCATAACCATGTGCAGAGATTTGTACCCTTTCTTTACAATCATATTTATGTGATTATCCCAATGAAGATCTTTCCTTATATTAACACCTAGGTACTTACAGTGATCCCCATAAGGAACTTTCACCCCATCAACGCAGTAATTAAAACTCAGAGGACTTTTCCTATTTGTGAAACTCTCAACCTGACTTTTAAACCCGTTTATCAACATACCTTTGCCTACTGTTCACCTCACAACATTATCGAAGTCAGTTTGCAGTTTCTCACAATCTTTTAACTTACAGAATAACATAATCTGCAAAAAGCCTTATTTCTGAGTCCACTTCTATACTCATATCATTGAGATTTAAGAAAATATAAAGGTCCAATAATACTGCCTTGAGGAATTCCCCTTTTAATTATTACAGTGTCAGAAAAAGATTCGTCTACTCTAATTCTCTAAGTTCTATTTTCTAGAAAATTGCCACCGATTCAGTCACTTAGATAGGTCAATCACGATACAGACCAATTGACCTCCTGAATCCAGGATATCTGCTATATCTTGCTGGAATCCTACAAGTTGAGCTGCCTTCTGTCGAACCAGTTATTTACACGCGGCCGTAGTACAACTGATGTAGCGATGGATGTCTATGTTGCGCCAGCGAAAAACCATGCGATACAGCTGTCTCTGATTCTCTCTGGGGGGACAGTTGTAAAATCTTTAACTGTAAACCAGGGATAGAGAGTGAAGTACCCACTCGAGCTCCCCTTCATCTTGGTTTGAGGCGACTGCGTTTTGTATCTGTAATGTGTTAAAGTAATTTCTATACGAGTCAC
Organism: Anabrus simplex; assembly: GCF_040414725.1. Classification (NCBI taxonomy): domain Eukaryota; kingdom Metazoa; phylum Arthropoda; class Insecta; order Orthoptera; family Tettigoniidae; genus Anabrus; species Anabrus simplex. The sequence continues at coordinate 137,063,336 of NC_090266.1, read as the reverse complement.
CTGAGTAGTTTGGGAATAGCCCCTGTTTCATCGGCCTAGAGCCCCGTAGGTTTTAATTTCTCATTATCTTGGATCGCTGTATACGCCCCCATTCCTTTTGTGTTTTGGGCCAATTTTTTAACCTGTTCTGTTTTCATGAAGGCCCCCGTAGTTTGGGTATTAAATACCTCTGTATAAATTATTTTCAAATTGTAAGTTGTGCCTTGAGAGGCCAGTGATTGTAAGTTGATGTTGCCTTGAGTAGGCTTGGAGACCTGAGAGCCTGTTAGTTCTTTTTTAAGTTTTGTAATTGTAAAGTGCGCCGCTGGGAGGCTAGATATTATGATTTAGGGAGCAACCGCTCTTGAATTAGGGGATTTCTGCCCTTAACTAAATAATTCTTCCATTTGTAAAATTGTAAAACTAGGGGCTTAAAGCCCAAAGTGTTAAGATTCTGAATCTTGGATTTTTCCTAATTGGTATTGTACCTGATTGTTATTTTTCCCTTGTGGAAATTTGTTAAATTTGTTTTTTTTATAATGAAAGAAAATAACCTTTGTTAAAGTTTTAATTCCATTATTGACATTGTAGTTAGACCCATTCAAGCCCGCACCTTCTTTCACCTCTGTGCTCCACAGATACCCCGGAACAATCATTACTATTATTATTATTATGATTATTATTATTATTATTATTACACTGGCGGAAAATGAAATCCCAACACCAAGAAGGAGTTGTATCAGGCAAGCGAAATTCGGGAGGCGTGTTTGTTAATCTGTTTATCTGTTAATCTGTTTGTTAATCTATTCATATTTGCGCGCTAGTCGACGAAGAACTATGTTGGTAGCGTCACTATGACCATACAATGCAAGTTTGCTTTAAATACGCACTGTACTCTTCGTGAGCGTTGGTCATCGTCCGGTGTTTACGTTGTAAGGTAGGTGTGAGTGAAGCATGCCTTTAAGGAGACGAAGAAGGCAGAATCAGCAGCTTAATGAGTTTCAACGAGGCCGTGCCATAGGGCTATGAGAAGGTGGATGTTCTTCCCGCGATATTTCAGAAAGACTTGGTAGATATGTATCCACAGTGCATCGATTTGGCAACAATGGTCGCGGGAAGGCATTGTTTCAAGGAGGCTGGGGTCTGGCTACACATGGGTCACCACGGAAAGGGAAGAAAGCCGTATTCGCCGCATGGCTCTGGTGGATCGTACTTCATCTGCAGCAGCCATTAAAGCTTCAGGTGGTATCAGTGTGACACGGCAAACTGTAAGAAATTCCATTAACTGAGCAACAGATCCGAGCTCGACGCCCTGTGGCGTTCATGCCACTAACTCCGAATCACTGCCATCTCTGACTTCAGTGGTGTCAAGCTAGAGCTCATTGGAGGGTGTAGCGGAGATCTGTTGTGTTATCAGATGAGAGCATTTTCTGTCTTGGTGCCAGTGATGACCGTAGGTTGGGAAAAATGAGGCCATTTTACCTACACCAAGAGTTATGATCTGAGGAGCGATTTACTTTGACAGCAATAGCACTCTCGTCCCATCCCAAGAACCTTGACAGTGAATTTGTACGTCAGACTAGTGACTGAACCGGTTGTGCTGCCTTTCATTCGCAGTATTTATGGGGGTGTTTTCCAACAGGATAAGTCTCGTCCTCGTACCGCTGCTATCACCCAACGTGTTGTACAGAGTGTCTACCAGTTGCCTTGGACTACGAGATCACAAGACCTTTCACCCATTTAGCACATCTGAGGTATTATGGGATGATAAATCCAGCGTCATTCAATATCAGCCTTATCCGTTGCTGTTGTGACTGACCAAGTGCAACAAGCGCGGAGTACCATCCCACAAAATTACATACGGCATCTGTACGACATAACGCATGCAATATTGCATGCTTGCATTTAAAGTCGTGGTGGATAAAGTGGTTATTGATGTACCAACATGTCACATGTCTTCTCGCGCATACTTGAAGCTGTGACCTGGAAACTTTAATCAAATAAATGTGTTACCCGAACAACTGCTTAGCTTAAATTGCATTCCTCTAAGCCAATGTCTCCTTGGTGTTTGGATTTCATTTTCCGCCAGTGTTTTATTATTGCAACATTATTAGGTTGTCATTAATTCTGTTCGCAGGCGTACTTTGAATGTGAGAAACGGACTAAGAGCTTCTATTAATCATACTTTATAATTATATAGCCTAATTGAATGGCTCAGATATTAGTTGCGACTTGACCTCTAGACTTATATACGATCTGATCTACAAGAATGTGAATTTATAGAATCCCACGTGCACTGGCCGAAATTCGAGTCACGTTCAGTTTTTATCTTGTTATTACTGTATATAACGAGCTTCGAGAATCCAGTGCGTTCGTCTACACATGCCGCACCACACTACCAACCACGACAAAAACACGTGATAGTGAATACATCCTTCCACATAGGATTGGTCTCACGAAAGCCATCCGACCGTAAAACTGGTCTTACTCCGCACATAGTGCCGACTCCAGGTAATTGGAAGAATGCCAAGAAAAATGAAGACTTCGATTTAAAAGGTACTTCGATTCAACAGAAGAAATGTATGTTGTGGTGCACAACTGCAGGAATTCATTTTAACATTTGCAGCAAGAAATGTATGGACTCCATTCGCAAACGTTTCTTGGATCACCTCCGGAAAGAAAGATGGAAGACCATGAAGAAACTATCTTTAAAAACAGTGTTTGTTAAATATTTGTTTAAGTTCTGATAGTGGATTTCGTACCCATCAAGACAGACTCAGTAGAATTGTAATTCATGTTTGTGTGACAATATTTTCATGCTTTTTGTTTCCATAAATTTTATGAGCTTGAGTCGGAAATTAGTGCCTACAGCACAGGGCACACATCCCTGTTCCATATTTTGATGGAACAACGTAAAGGTCGGCGAAAGCTCACTATCAGTCTTAAAAATGATGAGGATGAACCGCAGTCAAGTCCAAAAGGCTTTCTTCAACTAGGTACTTAATATTTCACCGAATGCCTCGATGATTCTACGAATATTGTCCAGTCAAGGATCATCCTACACCAAGGACTACCCATGTTAGATAGAAAGGACTCACTTGGAATGTCTACTTCCATTAGACCTGGAGATATATTACAAGTATTCACTACCACCCAGCCTCACTGCTCTCCTGGTGGGGATGGCTTACCGTATGAATTTTATAAATGAATATGGGATGTAATTTGAAGAGATTCTTGACTCTCCACAACTTTTAAACCAAGATTTCTCGTCTGGGATAATAATGTTAATCCCGAAGGTGCCTAACCCGAAAGGAATAGATGATTTCAGACCAATCACTCTCTTAAATACAGACTATAACGTCTTTAGAAAAATATTAGCAGCAAAAATTAAGCGACGCCTACTTCAAATAATAGAACGCAGGCAACCCTGTACAAAAACAAGGTGGAATTTCATCTCCAACTTGCTGGTGCTGCGAAAAGTCATCCTTTTACACGACAAAAATTCTACATTCCTTCCACCTGCTTCACTCCTGAGCCTCGATTTCCAGAAAGCCTTTGTCAGAATAAAAAATTATTAACTGTGGTAAACAATGAATACCTTTGGGTTTTCTACACAATTAACTGAATATGTAAAAGCGATATACACTACAGCTACATCAAATATCCTGATTAATGGTTACCTTACAGCTAAAATCTCAATAAGTAGATCACTACGGCAAGGTTACCCACTATCCATGACATTCCTGGTCATCGCATTGGAAACATTTCTCCGTCGGATACATACAAATATCATAGGACTAACTATCAATGATCAGAAAAAAGCGTTCAGGGCACACGCCGAAGTTGTACGCGTGATTCTTACAACCCCTTCAGGTGAACTCTCTATGATGAATACAATATACAAATACCAGGATATATCAGGATCCCGACTTAATGTGTATAAGTCGGCAATGCTTCTACTCATCTTAACCTGCATGTGACAGATAGCTGCCAATTGTAAATAAAGTGAAGTTTCTCGATATCATGTTTCATAGAAACTTTCAGATATGGTTAATGATGATTGGGCGATAGTACAGAGTAGCTCGGCATCAAGTATATTTGCCATCAATCAAGATGTCTCAGTCTCATATGCGCTGACTTGAAATGTCATACCCTGCCGAGGATTACCATTCTTAGGGCCGAAACAGTACCGTCTAATCAGTGTATTTTTACATCTCTACAGCCACCGGTCACTGGTCCAACCGTTAGGAGATTCAGCTATATTCAGCCTGCCTTCCTAACAATAATGGGCATCATTGACAGTTTGACACAAGAAAGGAAAGAGCAACAAGAATTCAATGTAGCGAATAAACTTCTACATGCTACAACGACAAAAGAAACTTCTCACGATAGAAAGTAAATTCCCACAAAGACTGTGGAAATTAATCTGGCAAAATATCAGCCACTCCAGCTTACCAACACAGTGGAAGGCGACCTTATACTCCGTTGTCAACGACATCCTTCCAACAGCTTGTAAGAGATTCCGTCACCGCATGTCTGAGGACGAAATTTGTCCGCACTGCGGAGGAGCAGATAAACTTTTGCATCGTGTCACGGCATGCCAAAATGCTGGGACTAATTGGACTTGGAGGGTGAATACAGTGCGCTAACTACATGGTAGTACAGAAGTATTAGACCTTTGTGGTGTGAATTGCTTTCGCCCGATGTTACTACACCTTGGAAAATACTGTGATTGATCGCGGCGACAATCGACTGGAATCTGACTGACGATGACAGAGGTAGAAGTGCCTTAACGGACTTCATTAATTTTCTCCGTACAGCCAGTAGACACCAGAACTACACTCCGAGTGACAAGTTCATATTTGTTTAGTACTGCTCTCCAACTTATCAGATGATATGAATATGACATGCTATTTTGATTTGCTTTATCTTTCTCATATTAATGTGCCTTCATTTTGTGATGGCGTTTGATTAAAGACGTTCAAGTGAAAATTTAAGGAAAAGTCCGTGTTACGTGGAGCTGAAGTAGTACATAAAAAATATAAAAACACCATACTCACGAATATAGACTAATTGATAAAGATTCGATGCTGACGAGGTTGAAGGTTGATGCAAAGAACTAATGTGTTATATCTTATCTTACCAACATAACACACGCGTTGTGCTGAGTCATCCGGTATGAGTAGCAACGCTTGGAAGTACATCCATTCTTCGATAGTTCATGTGGCATGTAAAAAAGGTAAAAACCAAGACAGGATACTGATAAAAGACAGTTTCAGTGAGATATTTTGAAAAAGAACTGAAGGAAAGGAGATACTGATGGGCAAATGTGGGAAAAATATGGAAGCTAATGAGAACGGGAAGCGTTTACTGGACCTCTGAAATGGAATGAGATTATCAGCTGCGAATTCATTCTTCAAGTGTAAGGGCATTCACCGTTACACATGGGAGGATAGGGGAACTGGATCTGTAACAGACTCGATCATAACTGACACTGAATTTAGAAAATCTATTAGGAATGTATCTATTAGGTATTCCTGTTTTCTTCTGATAATACAGACCACTGTCGTATTTACAGTGAACTAACGAGGAAACACATGCATGTGTTTCACTCGGATTCGGTTGAAATTTGGTAGGAATATTCATGGGAGGCAGTAGAATGCTAAGGTGAAAACTGCATGTCCCAAGCGCAAGTTTAAACGTCAAAATAGAACAAATAAATAGTCGTAAAATTAGAAGTGCCGCGGGAGTATCGAGGTTTGGCGGAGAGGTAGGGAGGAGCGAAGCAGCGGACGTGAGCCAACCGGGCTGTGTCGAGCTGCGCCAGCAGCCAGGCAGCGTATAGTTAGCGCGTTCCCCTTAACTTCCCGATTAGATGTTCAAAACGTAAATATGAAAACAGCACATGAAACAAGTGTACAAAGGACGATGTTTGAACAATGATGCCAATAAGGTTTGAAGAATTCACGCCCGAGTTCTTGTTACTCGTTGTAATTAGTGCAATAGTGATTGTTTACAAAAAAGTGTACAAGGCACAGATACTGTGTGCACCATGCACATTTTATAGCGCTGTCGCTTTCGCAAGTATTACATTGATTATAGGAAGGCTCTTCTATGAAACAATAATCGACTGGATTAACAAATTGTGAAGGTTTCTTGTTAACATAGCCACATTTGTACCAACTGTACTGCCACATGCTACGAAAACGCGGAGAGGAGAACTGGTTGTGCGTCAAAGATTGCATTTTTAAAATGTTGATCCTTAAATGTACCTTGATGTCTAACGAGTTTAACAAAATTAAATCATACAAAATACGTATAAATTGCTTCCAAATGCGGAAGCCCAAAACATCTAAAGGCTGGATAAGTCCAGTGGCTCCATTCGGAATTGTTTGAACATTAATGATTTTCTTACTTCCAATTTTAGCATTTAAAATATTTTCTTCTTTCTGTCCGGTCCAGGAATCGATAACTAAAACACTGTACTTTGGTACTAGCTCACAATAAACATCCCGTAACCATTTCTGTACAAGTTCTTTGGTCAGTTTTCCAGACTTTGAAGGCAAAGTGTACACATTTGGTGCGGTAAATAGGTTTTTTAAAACATATATTAGGACCAAATTTGCCATTTTTTTCTTTCAACACCACTAGCAACTTCGGCAGGAGTTGTCCATCTGCCGAAATTATTGGCTGTATTGTGTAGCTATGAGTTAGTGAATTCATAGATTGTGCTTCCGCTAATACGACTTTTTCTCCTCGTTCATTGTGGGTCCTGCCAGAATGGAACCCTTCATGAAAACCAGACTGATCAGTATTAAACACGCACTCTGGGCCGTGACTTTCTATTAATTGCGACACTTCTTCAACAAACAGTGTCACGTTACGATTAGTATCTTCTTGTTCAAATTGGTACTTTTTAGATACGAATTTGCAAATTTTTCTTGATCCAATTTTGAATTTCTTTTAAAAACTCATTACACAGGAATGAGACGCTCGAAACGTGTCGTAGTTAACTAGACGAGCGTACTTTAAGGCCCATTTTTTAATATTTATATCGTGAACAATTTTGTTTCGTTGTTGAACTTTTGATAAGTCTTCTTCGTAACAAATTTATTTTTTTCTCCCATTGTGCCACCGTTTTCCAGTTGTTGCTCCCACCTGTAAAACTCTTGCCGGAACTTTAATTTACAAAACCTGTGTTTCACTGATGCGAAGCTCCTCTGTTTCCCACCTTTGTTTCGCCAATATTCGACGACCTTCTTCTTATAGGTTATTGGGATTAGGCATCGTTCAGCCGTTGTTGTGGATGCAGGGTTAGGAGCAACATTTTTGGAGACGAGGTCAAATAACGGTTTTTCAATATTGTCTTCCTCGAAATCAAAGTCATAATCTGACATATCCAATGTGCCATCCAGTTCCACTGTCATATCGGTATCCAAAACCCTGTCGGCAATTAGACCTGTAAAACGGAGACAAGAACACAATTCCTGTGAACGCTTGTTTTTCTCGTAAAAGTAAACATATATAAATACATTGATCTACTTACGATATAATGACAATCCCAAATTCCTTTCATCTTCAGAAAATGGGGTGTCCTTTTTGTCACACTCTGCAAAACAATTCTGAAAGCACACTACTACATTCCAGGGATTGAATGACTTCTGTAGTGGGCGTTTTTTTGTATCTAGGTCTAACAAATCAATTATTGCTATAAATGGTTAAAGTAAATATACAGTCACCATTCATAAAAATGACTATAAGAACGTCAGATTTTACCTGTCATTGTAAGAACGTTGTCTCTACGGACGACTAATCAATGTGCACCTCTTGATCTGCTTTGACGTTTCTAATCGGGAGGATACGAGGTATGTGCGAAGTGCGGTCTAGTAAAGAAGAGTGACCGGCAGGAGGGGGGTGGGAGGTGGTCATTCATTCGACTCGATCGAGCAGCCCGACTACACGCTGCTCACGTCCGCTGCTTCGCTCCTCCCTCCCTCTCCGCCACACCCAGATACTCCTGCGGCACTTCTAATTTTACGACTATTTATTTGTTCTATTTTGGCGTTTAAACTTGCGCTGGGGACATGCAGTTTTCACCTTAGCATTCTGCTGCCTCCCACGAATATTCCTACTAAATTTCAACTGAATCCGAGTGAAACACATGTATGTGTTCCCTCGTAAGTATCACTAGGACACAGAATGTGAAGCCTGTCTGTAGAAAAATAAGGGAGGAAAAACTCCAAGATGAAGAAATTAGACAGAAGTACATGGGTATCATTAGTGAAAGGGTCCGACTCGTTGGCTGAACGGTCAGCATACTGGCCTTCGGTTCAGAGGGTCCCGGGTTCGATTCCCGGCCGGGAATTAACCTTAATTGGTTAATTCCAATGGCACGGGGGCTGGGTGTATATGTTGTCTACATCATCATTTCATCCTCATCACGACGCGCAGGTCACCTACGGGTGTCAAATAGAAAGACCTGCACCTGGCAAGCCGAACCCGTCCTGGGATATCCCGGCACCAAAAGCTATACGACATTTCACATTTCATTAGTGAAAGGTTCCAAAGAATAGACAGTCAGTAGGTTCAAGATATAGAAAGAGAATGGATGGCATACGAGAGTGCTGTAGTATAACCTGCACAGAAAAGCCTAGTAACAACTGAGTGTACAGATGGGAAGATGTTAACATCTCGGTGGAATAATGAGGTCAGGACAGCTTGTGCAGGAAAAGAAGGTGGATCAAAAATGGCTCCAAACAAGGTATAGGCTTAGATAGGGAACTGAACGCAAATGAAAGAAACAGAACGAAACAAATCATGGTATAGTCCGAAGAGTTCGTGGGGAGGAGAATAATGATGGCAGTGAAATTCACTCGAGGAAGTGGAAATAATGGTAAATAATCTATACTGTCAAAAGAAGCAGAAATAGATTAATCAAGACCTGAAATGGTGAGATAGAGTGGGAATGGAGGGGTGACATCGCTTCATAGAGTAATAGCATTCGTATGGGATAGCATTGGAATGTGAGCAAGGTACTTTCTGATCAGCCGAAAAGAGTAATTGCGCCATCTACCTATAGGCAGGAAAACAGGAAGAACTGTAAGAACTCTCAAGGTTTTTTACTGATCGGTCTACAAGGCACGGTGTTCGCCGAGTTAGTAAAAGAGATTGCGATCGTTGGTGGGGAGTTAGTTGGATGAAAATAGTGTGGTTTCAGACCTCAGAGGGCTGCCAGGTCCAGATTTTCAGTATGCGTCGAGAAATTGATAAATGCTACGAGAGTAATAGACAGTTATATTCCGTATATCTAGAGAAAGTCATAAACCTGTGTACCAAGGGAAGGTATATTATCCGTCGTGGGGAATTATACAATTAGGGGTAGGTTATTACTAGAGCCCGGAAGTTAGGCAAAATGCTTATTTTATCTAGGTGGATATATGAAGTGTAACATAGAGACAAACATGTTTCCGTACGTTTGGAAACTGGTCCTACCGTTGCCTTTTTTTTTCTTTTTTTTTTTTTTGTCTATTTTAGCTTCCGTAGCCTATTTGACAGCTTAACGCCTTTTTTGGCCTTTTTAAAGTTGTTGTAGATATTTTCTGCTGTTATTTATGTATTAAAATAAATCATTGGAAAATGTATAATTTCAATGTACTGTATTAATAATAAAGAAAATGCATTTTAGGTTAATAGATAAAAAAGACCATTTACATACATGACGTCCTTGCTACGTAAAATTAAGTTCTGGTGATGATTATTGTTTTGAGAGGAGGAACAACTTGGTAACCATCCTCTGACAATACCAATCAGAAGGAAAATGGAGGACCACTTCGAAAAAATGAAGGTATCGGCAAAAGAAGGGGAAGAACCACGAAAAGAGCTAAAATGAAAGACTCCCTCGCAAAACTAATACAGTCGATATCGGAAAAGAACAAGAATTGAACAAGGGAGGTCAGATAGGAAAGGAAAGAGCCAGAAACTTGACACAGGTAACTGGAAGCAACGCCACACTCAGCTAAGGAACCGTGGTAGCCAACCCACACTCCCAAGTTGAGGGGCCCTGGACCCCATTTTAGTCGTCTCCTCTTACGACAGACAGGGGATACCGTTGACGTTTTTCTATCATCACCACCCGCAGGGGGATGTAAGATTAAGTACAAAAATGTGATGCAGATGGTAGTTACATAGCTTACATTAAAGCATCTTTGCCTTTGCTGGCGAGATGTAATGTTTACAGTGCACTATGTCTTCTGGTATGGCCTAAAATACATTTGTTACTTTCATTGATCTGTCTCAGTCTTATCCTTGGCTTTAACAATATGAAAGTGGCCGAGGTATGAGCGATTCTAATAATATCGTTCGTTATGCAGCCAGTCACTGTTATGAATGGTGTGAAAATATCGCTCTTAGGGTCGGTTGGTGCATGCATTTCAGTAGGCTTGGCAGACAGATATGTAATAGCAACTTCTGGCTCAGTGTGGAAAGCAACGGGAAACTACATCCCTCGTCTTTCCCTGGTATGCCTCTTCAGTAACATTTAGGCTATCTATGACAGATGTTGGTGGAGCTGCAGAGGATCAAACTAGCCTTCGTGCTGAATACCCAATATACATATATTATTTTAATACCCATTTTTGTCATAATAAATGCCAATTTTAATTATTTTACTGCCTATTTAGTAAGTGTTAAGTGCTTATTTGCCTGCCTATTGTAGCAAAATTAAATGCCTGAACTTCCGGGCTCTAGTTATCACAGTTAAAGAGATTTATTTTGGCAGTCGGAATGGCAGAATGAGTTCTTGGTTCAAAGTAGTATCTCAGAGTTTAGGTATCACCTCTGTTACTCATTGCATAAATGGATCGTTTATTGAACGGTATAAATTGGCAGGGAGGGCCGAGTTGGGAGTAAATGTTGCGAGCAGTTTATCCTATGTCTACGACTTGGTCTTAACGGTAGACTGCAGAAAGCCTGCAATCTAGTAACGTGAAGCTTGATGTGAGTAGAAAATATGCATTTCCAAGACCAAAGTGATGCCAGCAGGGAACGAAACTGGAACAAGCGGAACTTTTCGAGCACTGAGGATGTGAGGATGAAATAATGATGAAGACGACATATACACCCAGCCCCCGTGCCAGCGAAATTAACCAACGATGGTTAAAATTCCCAACCCTGCCGGGAATCGAACCCGGGACCCCTGTGACCAAAGGCCAGCACTACTACTCGTAAGTGAAACTGGATCAAGATACAGCAAAACTGATGCAGTGAACTCCCAGTTGCGATCAACGGTATTCTGTAAGAATGAAGTGAGTTGTCGATTGAAACTATCTTCACATCGGACTGTTTTCAGACTTTACGGTACGGGAGTGAAAGGCGGGTGGACTCACGATGCATTCCTCCTAAGTTCGGAGTAACAGATATGAAAGTAGCAAACATTATTGATCGTACAATGTGGTGAAAACAATGGCAGGGGGTATTTGAAATGAGGAGATAAAGGTTATGTTCGGAATAAACTCGATAGATGATGGTGTACGAATAAACCTAGTTCAGTTGTGGAGTCTTGTGAGATGAGTGGAAGAGGAGAGGGTACCTAGGAGAATAATAGACTCGGGCGTAGAGGGTAAGAGAAGTAGATGGAAACCGAGGTGACAATCGTCAGAATGAGATTTTAATGATTTAATTCTAAGATGAGTGGAACTAAATGTGGCTCCAGAGCTACTTGCAAGTAGAGTGATGTGGGGGTTCTTAGTTAATGCAAAGAGGCTTTCAGACTGAACGCGGGAAGGCCTAACAGTTTATAACAATGTATTTATTTATTTATTTTAGGTTGTGGAAATGAAATGAAATGAAATGGCGTATGGCTTTTAGTGCCGAGAGTGTCCGAGGATATGTTCGGCTCGCCAGGTGCAGGTCTTTCGATTTAACGCCCGTAGGTGACCTGCGCGTCGAGATGAGGATGAAATGATGATGAAGACGACATATACACCCAGCCCCCGTGCCAGCGAAATTAACCAACGATGGTTAAAATTCCCGACCCTGCCCGGAATCGAACCCGGGACCCCTGTGACCAAAGGCCAGCACGCTAACCATTTAGCTATGGAGCCGGACTTTAAGTTGTGGAAAGAGAAGACGAATAATACAGAAATGCAGATCAGGGAGGAATTAGCCCCTGGAGGGGACCTCCCTTACACAATCTGGATATCTATAAACACGCTCAGAACTGATGTTTCAAGATGTAAGGCAAACCTTCCCGGCAGGGCGACTGTGGAGTCATCCAGTACCAAGCGAATCTTTCCGTCTGTGGGAGACATAGAGAACACTGCACAGCCCAAAACAATCAATCAATCAATCAATCAATCAATCAATCAATCAATCAATCAATCAATCACCACTGATCTACATTTAAGGCGGTCATCCAAGTGACAGCTACCCTATCTGCTGTTTAGGTAGACCTTTCTAAAGTAATTGCAAAGAATTTGGACATTTTTTCAACATCTCCCTTGGTAAACTATTCCAATCCCTAACTCATCTTCCTACAACGAATATTTGCCCCAAATGCGTCCTCTTGGATTCCAACTTTATCTTCTTTCCTACTTTTAAAAACACCATTCAGGTTTATTCGTATACTAATATCATTCTACAGGACATCATGGAAGTAAATGACAAGGCCATCTCGGCCGCTAAATTTTGGAAACATAGTATTTGACTTGGGCGCGGGAAGTAAATAAATAGTACTAGGACTAGCGCGTGGCGTCAGTAAGGGCATCCAGTCTTAAACGACTGTCCAAATCCTGAACTCACCGGGCTAGTTGGCCGTGCGGTTAGGGGCGCGTGGCTGTGAGCTTGCATCCGGCAGACAGTGGGTTCGAATCCCACTGTCGGCAGCCCTGAATATGATTTTCGGTGCTTTCCCATTTTCACACCAGGCAAATGCTAGGGCTGTACCTTAATTAAGGCCACGACAACTTCCTTCCTACTCCTAGGCCATTTCTATCCCATCGTCGCCATTAAACCTATCTGTGTTGGTGCGACGTTAAGCCACAAGCAAAAACAAAAAAAAAAAAAATCCTGAACTCAGACTAGATGGTCCTTAACGAGGAAAGGTGTCATTAAGATATCTTTATAAAAAATGTTTATTTCTTCTTCTTTTCGTTTAGGGCTATTAGAGACCACTTGAAGCATTTTTACAGCCCGAAAACGTTGCATTCTTTCTCTGGCCGTCTGTCTCCTCTCTTCTGTCCAGTCGCAGTTCTGGTTTTGCTCATCGTGGAAGCCCTTAAAGTTGTTGATCACTGATCTGTTAGATCGGTTAGAAATGTCCTGCTGATTTAGTCCCATGTTCTTGAGTTCCTTCCTTAATTCATTGAAACATTTACCCGAGATTTTAGGTCTGTTGTCCAGGACATTAAAAATCTACTTCGTTAGTCGAGTTGCTATCATCCTGAACAGATGTCCACAGAAATTCAGTCGTCGAATCCTTATTTATTTATTTATTTATTTTAAAAAGAGCTTAAATATTTATTTATTTATTTATTTATTTATTTATTTATTTATTTATTTATTTATTTATTTATTTATTTATTTATTCTTCTCCTTAATCTGTTTACTCTCCAGGGTCTGTTTTTCCCTCGGACTCAGCGAGGGATCCCACCTCTACCGGCAGGGCAGTGTCCTGGAGCTTCAGACTCTTGGTCGGGGGATACAACTGGGGAGAATGACCAGTAACTGGCCCAGGCGACCTCACCTGCTATGCTGAACAGGGGCCTTGTGGGGGATGGGAAGTATAGAAGGGATAGACAAGGAAGAGGGAAGGAAGCGGCCGTGGCCTTATGTTACGTACCATCCCGGCATTTGCCTGGAGGAGAAGTGGGAAAACCACGGAAAACCACTTCCAGGATGGCTGAGGTGGGAATCAAACTTTCCTCTACTCATTCGACCTCGCGTGGCTGAGTGGACCCCGTTCCAGCCCTCGTAACACTTTTCAAATTTCGTGGCAGAGCCGGGAATCGAACCCGGGCCTCCAGGGGTATCAGCTAACCACACCAACCACTACACCACAGGGGCGAGCGTTATTTATTTATTTATTTATTTATTTATTTATTTATTTATTTATTTATTTATTTATTTATTTATTTATTTATTTATTTATTTTCGTAATACAATATAGTGGCAGAGAGTACTGAAATCCTAGGTGTACGAGGTGGAAATGTAGTTTTTTGATCACTTTTATCCTCTATTTGTTTTACTATATCACTCACTGTGTTGATAGTCACTGTTTAACGTAATGAATAGTTTGCACGTGATATTACCACCAGAGAGCTCTTTTATTGACTGATGTCCAGAACAAATTTTGAAACTGAATTCGTACAGATTAACTTGCAATGTGTATTTACACTTAATGATATCAAACTAACCAGTCAGTCAAAATATAACTTCTGTATGAGAATGAACGCTGTGCGCGGCAAGCTAGGCTGCTGGTAGGTCACCACTATACATTTAAACGTTATTAAAGTCTCAATTTTGCAAAACCTGTCTTAGTCTGGCTCCTTTGTTGAATGGTTAGCGTAGTGGCCTTCGATTCAGGGGTTCGATTCCCGACCGGGGATTTTAACCATGCTCGTTAAATTCCCGTGGATTGGGGACTGGGTGATTGTGTTCGACTTAATGAACACATTCATTACCGCGCTCGATAGCTGCAGTCGCTTAAGTGCGGCCAGGGTCCAGTAATCGGGAGATAGTGGGTTCGAACCCCACTGTTGGCAGTCCTGAATATGGTTTTTCCGTGGTTTGCCATTTTTACACCAGGCAAATGCTGTGGATGTACCTTAATTAAGGCCAAGGCCGCTTCCTTCCAACTTCTAGGCCTTTCCTATCCCATCGTCGCCATAAGACTTATCTGTGTCGGTGCGACGTAAAGCAACAAGAAAAAAAAAACACATTCATTTACTACACATACAACGCATGTCACCATAATCCACCACGGACACACGCAGTAGTGAATGAATCCCTCCACATTGGACTGGCGTGACAAAAGTCATCCAACCGTAAAATTGGGCTTAATCCACGTAAGATGCCGATTCCAAGTAATTTGAAAAGTCTAAGAAGAAGAAGTATGAAAAAAACCTGTCTTGAAACGTTAAAATCGTTTTTTTTTCTAGTGGCTTTACGTCGCACCGACACAGATAAGTCTCATGGCGACGATGGGATAGGAAAGGCCTAGGAGTTGGAAGGAACGACTGAGGCCTTAATTAAGGTACAGCCCCAGCATCTCCCGGTGTAAAAGTGGGAAACCGCGGAAAACAGTCTTCAAGGCTGCCGACAGTGGGATTCAAGCCCACTATCTCCCGGATGCAAGCTCACAGCTAACCGCGCGGCCAACTCGTCCGGTAGATTTTTTTAAATGCTATTGCATATTCAGAGACTCTATGAGTTTTGTTCTCTACCTTCTGAGAAGAAATAGTCTAAACAAAACTCAGACCATTAAAGGCAAGGCGACCGCTGCTGAATTCCACGTGTTCAGCGTGACTACATCGTCAGTCGTGTCCGCTCCCTCTCATATTGCATCACGATGTATTTCCCGAAAAATAAGTACCTAAAATGCCTTCGTAATCTGAAATTTATGAGAAGTCCGTCAACAGTTTGTTGAAGTAGCAAATGTAGGTCAGTGATCTTTGACTCAAAGGTGTGCCAAATTTCGAGAAATTCAAGCGATAAAGTCGATTTCAAATCAATTAACATTTGGTTAAGTTGGCATGTCCTGGTCCCCTTAAACAAATATCCTGTGAACGTACTGCCTTAAAACCGATTAATATCAGACATCTGAAATGATTGGCTTAATCTTAACTTGAAGCTCCTAGAAATCATTGAGAGACCTCATGATGTGTTTGTACTAAATTCCGTTCGTCAGATAGGCCAAATTTTGGCATGGGTGCAGTCATCTATACTGCATTCGGGATATAGTGAATTCGAACCCCCACTTTTGGCAGCCCTGAAGATGGTTTTCCGTGGTTTCCAATTTTCACACGAGACAAATGCTGGGACTGGACCTCAATTAAGGCCACGGTCGCTTTCTTCCCAGCCAGTATCCAGTAATCGGGTGATAATGGGTTCGAGCCCTACTGTCGGCAGCCTTGAAGATGGTTTTCCGTGGTTTCCCATTTTCACACCAGGCAAATGCCGGGGCTGTACCTTAATTAAGGCCACGGCCGCTTCCTTCCAATTCCTAGGCCTTTCCTCTCCCATCGTCGCCATAACACCTATCTGTGTCGGTGCGACGTAAAGCATATGTTTAAAAAAACAAAAACCCACACCAGTTACGTAAAAGCCCATGACGGCCTGCCAAGACGACTGCTGCTCATCCAGATACGTGAGTGCCAATTTCCAGTGCCATTTTGTTTACTTTATGAAACGTGTAGTTTGGAGTGATCGCTACAGATCGTGTAGTAAAACTCTGTGGTAAGGTACTCGCTGTGTAAAATTGTATTATATGATATCAAAATTCATTCGATTAAAATGAAAACTATGCCTTTCTAACTTTTGAATTTTCTACGTCACTTTTTCTCTAAACAATTATTGTATAGCATTCTGTAGAATATTATGATATTGAAATTGAATATTTTCTTATACAACATACAACTGCATGGCGCTATCCCGACACCCCGGTGTCAGTTACCACCGTTAACAGTTAAGCAAATAATTATATTCTGGCTTTCATCTCCACAATGAATGTGCCCATCCATGCCTGTCCAAGCTGCAACAGAGGATACTTACTCTATGTTCGAGGAATAACCCTGCTTTAAGATGGTCTATGACTTCGCACAGTAGCTTCTCGCCCAGCTTCCCCGTTGCACAATTTTCAGTTTTCTAATGAATGTGAGACCGATTCGATGGATTCAGTTTAGAATAGGGTTGAGATCTGTTCCACCGAGCGAGTTGGCAGTGTGGTTAGGAGCGTTGAGCTGTGAGCTTGCATGCAGGAGATAGTGGGTTCAAACCCCACTGTCGGCAGCCCTGAAGATGGTTTTCCTTGGTGTCCCAGTTTCACGCGAGGCAAATGCTGGAGATGTACATTAGTTAACGCCACGGCCGCTTCCTTCCCACTCCTAGGCCTTTCCTATCCCATCGTCGCCATTAGACCCACCTGTGTCGGTGCGACGGAAAACAAATTGTAAAAAAGGAAAGTTCTCTTCGAGATCATCGGGCCATTCTCTAACGTACAGAAAGCGAAGGACAAGGAGATAACGTATTTAAACACGCCGAGCCACCTAACAACTAACCGACTGGTCCACTGAATGGTGCCCCACGGTTGAAATTCAGCATCATGACGTGAATATTTCAATCCTTCTTCCAGTGAAGTGTGTGGCAATAAAATTCAAAATACAATTGCACTTGGATAAGGCAGCGCTAGGACAGCGGGGCGAGCAGCCTGCCCGTCATTGGATAGAGTACAGTATCACATGAGTCTTTCATTAACGACAGCACATCATGAATTTGTGAGTGCTGCAATCGGAAAGAAACAATAGGGCAATTGCAGAATGGAATGTGTGTTGATACTTCAGGAGTTAGCGACGCTAGGGAATAAGGAACCACTATATCATAAAGAAAT
This sequence comes from Anabrus simplex, assembly GCF_040414725.1. NCBI lineage: Eukaryota > Metazoa > Arthropoda > Insecta > Orthoptera > Tettigoniidae > Anabrus > Anabrus simplex. The sequence goes on along the minus strand of NC_090266.1, from coordinate 137,045,755 downwards.
GGCCGACTGACTAACCGAACAGTCATAGGGTAATTCCGGGAGAGTTGCCGCACTTTTTATGTCTTTTGTTATATCTCGGTATATTTACTTTAAAAATTGTTGCAAATTCATCGAGCATAATTCGAAAACATGTACGGAACCTTTAGCTACAGTGTATGCGGCATCTCTACCGGGGCGGCATCTGTCCCGGATTTACCTTAAATTTAGCGCTCTGCTATAAGTTACCTGGCGACAGAGCACCTGCCGTAGGTAAACAAGAAATAGTTCCCCCTATGGCGAGTGCATTCGTATTTTGAACACGTAATCTCGTGTTTCCAAGTCTCTGGATGCTTATCGATATTATTATTATTAATAATAATAATAATACCGAGCTCGATAGCTGCAGTCGTTTAAGTGCGGTCAGTATCTAGTATTCGGGAGATAGTAGATTCGAACCCCACTGTCGGCAGCTCTGAAAATGGTTTTCCGTGGTTTCCCATTTTCACACCAGGCAAATGCTGGGGCTGTACCTTAATTAAGGCCACGGCCGCTTCCTTCCCACTCCTAGCCCTTCCCTCTCCCATCGTCACTATAAGACCTATCTGTGTCGGTGCGACATGAAGCAACTAGCAAAATAATAATAATAATAATAATAATAATAATAATAATAATAATAATAATAATAATAATAATAATAATAATAATAATAATAACGAACTAAATGCCCGTGCGTTTTGCGTCGCGGATTTGTGAGTTTGCATTCGGCAGATTATGAGTTCGAATCCCACCGTTGGCAGCCCTGAGGTTAGTTTTCCGTACTTTCCCATTTTCACATAAGGCAAATGTTGGGGCTGTACCTTAATTAAGGCCACGGATGCTATGATCCCAACTTTCTATTTCCCATCCTTGCGACACCGAAACCTTCGATGTGTCAGTGCAACGATAAAACAACAACAACAACAACAATAATAATAATAATAATAATAGTAGTCCGCCTCTGTGGTGTAGTGGTTAGTGTGATTAGCTGCCACCCCCGGAGGCCCGGGTTCGATTCCTGGCTCTGCCACGAAATTTGAAATGTGGTACGAGTGGTGAAACAGGGTCCACTTAACCTCGGGGGGTCAACCGAGTAGAGAGGGGTTCGATTCCCACCTCAGCCATCCTCGAAGTGGTTTCCCACTTCTCTTCCAGGCAAATGCCGGGATGGTACTTAACATAAGGTCACGGCAGCTTCCTTCCCTCTTCCTTGTCTATCCCTCCCAATCTTCCCATCCCTCCACAAAGCCCCTGTCAAGCATAGCAGGTGAGGCCGCCTGGGCGAGGTACTAGTCATCCTTCCCAGATGTATCCCCCAGACCCTAAGTCTTCCAAGTCTCACGCTCCAGGACACTGCCCTTGAGGCGGTAGAGGTGGGATCCCTCACTGAATCCGTGGGAAAAAACGACCCTGGAGGGTAAACAGATTAAGAAAGAAAGAAAGAAAGAAAGAAAGAAAGAAAGAAAGAAAGAAATAATAATAATAATAATAATAATAATAATAATAATAATAATAATAGTAATCATCATCATCATCATCATCATCATCTTCCTGGCCTTCTGACCCCAGCTTGGCAGGTTCGATCCTGCCTCAGTCCGGTGGTACCGATTTGAAGGTGCTCAAATACGTCAGCCTCGTGTCAGTAGATTTACTGGCATGTAAAACAACTTCTGCGGGACGATATTCTGGCATCTCGGCGTCTCGGAAAACCATAAATAGTAGTTAGTGGGATGTAAAATCTAACGTAAGAATTATTAATAAGATACATGGATTCGGTCGAGTTTTACGACCGGATGCGCTTCCTGACGCCAGCTCTATATGGAGGGTTTCTTTCGCTTGTTTCTGTGCTGGATATTGGTGTGGTGTGTTGTATGTAGACGAAAAGAAAGGTGTAAAGACAAGGGAATTAACCCAGTCAGTTAGAATATTCGACCTGGTTAGGAATCGAACCCGGGGCTCCTTGAACCGAAGGCCGGTACGCTGACTATTCATGCAATGTGTGATATCGTCTATGACTTTACAGCAAGGGGATCCGAGCCAATGCATGTCAGATATTTTGTTTTACATCACGCCGCTTGTAATATGAATTTCGCATAAACCTCTAGGTGCCAGGCTGAGTGGCTCAGACGGCACAACACTGGTTTTCTGAATCAAATTGGTGGATTGATCCCCAGCTGGTACTTGAAGGTACTCAAATGTACCAACGTTTTGTCAGTAGATTAACGGCCCGTAAAATATATTCTCCGGTACAAAATTCCGGCACTTCGGTGTACACGGAAGCCGTAAAAATAATTAATGGGACGTAAAGACAATAACATTAATAACAAAATCTGGATGTCCCATTGATATGACGGGTATGACGTAATCAGTCACACTGGAGTACAAGCTTACTTAGGGCCTTCTGGTAAGAGGCGTTACAACACCACCACAGAACTGGCATCTCATATGGTTTTAGGAGGTACGATACAGCTGTATGGGTAAAGAAAACGCAGTTTTCTCTGTATCTTTTTAATACAGCATGGTTTCCTATTCAAACGGGTGACAAATTTATTAATTCTCTCACTACTTCAACCTCCACTTAGCAATGTCATTAACAAGTTCATCGAAAATATAGCTGCTCCTCTACCTTCTAGAAACAATTCATTGTTGATGTGTTAAGACATCAGTGATGTCCAAAAGCCAGATACTATGTATGCCTCAGTTTCATGGCCAGCACTGTACAGGTTTGCCCTGGCTAGTAGGTCTCTAATATGGCGGATTCTTCGACTTCCGCTACCGGAGTGTATATATCTCCCCTAGTACACCGTCACTGCATTGTCCTACAAGGGAGGAAGAGGAATTAGGGATTGGAATAATCAGCCAAAGGAGATGTTCGATTAATTTCCAGCGTTTTTGAAATCATTTAAGAAGAGGGTGATAAATAATAATAATGTTATTGTTTTTCATCCCACTAACTACTTTTACGGTTTTCGGAGACGCCGAGGTGTCGGAATGTTGTCTCGCAGGAGTTCTTTTACGTGTCAGTAAATCTACCGACACGAGGCTGACGTATTTGAGCACCTTCAAATACCACCGGACTGAGCCAGGATCGAATCTGCCAAGTTCGGGTCAGAAGGCCAGCGCCTTAACCTCTGAGCCACTCAGCCCGGCAAGAGTCTGATAGGGAATGTGCCACCTGGCTGACAGCACTAAAATCAGATCAGTGGTAAAACGAATATTATTATTATTATTATTATTATTATTATTATTATTATTATTATTATTATTATTATTAGCTGTGTCCGGAATTAAGGCTTTGGAGTAACAAATGAAGGCAATAAATAATAATAATAATAATAATAATAATAATAATAATAATAATAATAATAATAATAATAATGAAATGAAATGAAATGGCGTATGGCTTTTAGTGCCGGGAGTGTCCGAGGACATGTTCGGCTCGCCAGGTGCAGGTCTTTTGATTTGACACCCGTAGGTGACCTGCGCGTCGTGATGAGGATGAAATGATGATGAAGACGACACATACACCCAGCCCTCGAGCCGGCGAAATTAACCAATGATGGTTAAAATTCCCGACCCTACCGGGAATCGAACCCGGGACCCCTCTGACCAAAGGCCAGCACGCTAACCATATAGCCATGGAGCCGGACATAATAATAATAATAATAATAATAATAATAATAATAATAATAATAATAATAATAATAATAATAATAATAATAATAATCCATCCCTTGGCACAGGCCAGAGTAAAGTGTAGCTTTCACCGAAGTCCCAGTCTCATCCATGGTTGTGACAATATGGAAGCTTCTGGGGTATGGGTGGTGCTGAGTATTGAAATTCAGAGCACGACTAGTGCATCTGAGTGTTATGAAAGGTGTTGCTCATAGGGTCAGTCGTGCTGCAATGGCACTTTCTGCCCCAGTGAAGAAAGCAATCACAAACTACCTCACTCCTCGTCTTGCCTAGTACGCCTCATTTTGGTGCTGCCATTGGTTTTTGCGGTTTCCTTATAACCGCATAACCTTTGGTGGTGCTATTTGAGGATCCAACCAGCCTCTGGGCTGATGACCTAACAGACAGACAGACAGGCAATAATAATAATAATAATAATAATAATAATAATAATAATAATAATAATAATAATGACCACCTCTGTGCTGTAATGGTTAGTGTGATTAGCTACAACACCCAAAAGCCCGGGTTCGAATCCCAGCTCCGCTACGAAATTTGAAAAGTGGTAGGAGGGCTGGGACGGGGTCCACGCAGCTTTGGGAGGTCGGCTGAGTAGACAGGGGTTCGATTCCCACCTCATCCATTCTTGAAGTGGTTTTTCGTGGTTTCCCACTTCTCCTCCAGGTAAATGCCGGAATGGTACCTAACTTAAGGCATGGCCGCGTCCTTCCCTCGTCCTTGTCTATCCTTTCCAATCTTCCGTTCCCACTACAAGGCCTCTGTTCAGCATAGCAGGTGAGGCTCCCCGGGCGAGGTACTGGTCCTCCTCCCCAGCTTTATCCCCCGAACTAAAGTCTCACGCTCCAGGACACTGCCCTTGAGGCGGCATAAGTGTGATCCCTCGCTGAGTCCGAGGGAAAAACCAACTCTGGAGGGTAAACGGATTAAGAAAGAATGAAAGAACGAAAGAAATAATAATCCAGGAATCGAATCATCGAACTGCTGTGGGAGGAAGAGGTGAATGTGTGATATCGTCATTGACTTCTCACCAGGTTGACTCCCGTGTAAATCCTGGTATTGTTGAAATGATATTTCACTTGCTTGTAGTTCGGATTCCTCAATAAACTTTAGGTCCCGTTGCTTTGGTTACAACATCAACAGTCGCATAAAATAAAATAAAATAAAATAAAATAAAATAAAATAAAATAAAATCTTATTTGGCTTTAGAACTGGGGGTCTCCTGGTATGAAACGTTTTTACGCCATATAAATGGCCTCTCATATGTTACTGCTGTCTGAAATGCCCCAATATCATTATTGGCATCTTTAGATGAGGCAGTCACTTGCTGATCTTGTTTACTGCTCCAGGTAGGGCAGTGAGCTGTCAGTTTGTGTGTTGACCGTGGCAGTTTAAACATCATTCAACTCTGAATGATGTACTGTACATACTGTAGAGCGATGTGATTTGTGTCCTGGTGATATGATACCAAGGGAGACTTGTAAGGGTCGCCTGAAAAGACCTCTTGACCTGGTACTGCACTGCCTACACCCTTTCACTGTTCGCCTCCAGAAATCTCGTCGTAAGCAGCACTTTGGCCCGAGGAAGTTTCATTATCGTGAAATACAGATGCGAACAAAGGCCCATGGAGAGGCTTGCCGACAATGGCGGCTGTACTTGGCTGAAATGGCTCGACCGCTCGTTAGGTGACATATGGCGTGCTCCTAATATTTCAACTGGTGGTAAATAAAGGATGAAGGAGAGGCTTGCTCAGCCAACTGGAACATTTAATGAACGACAATCCAGCGTACATTAAGTGAAATCTACATCAACAGGAGAATTCAAAATGATTGTTTGTAAATTGGACGCAGCTCATCACGCGATCAATAATACGCAGCATGTTTCTAAAAACAATGAAGTACGTTTGAACATTTATTAATGCCCCAGTTTCATCCCGATGAGAAAGAATCCACGATGTAATAAGCTCGCATTCTTTGTGCATAGCTAATGCTGCTGTCATATTTAGAAAGGATTTTCAACCATTTTCTGTGGAGTATAGACGTAAAGGTCGGCTACATTCGTTTTGTGCGGCCGCAGTAATTAATTCTCATTCATAAATACTAGCATTCCAACCGTCGCTCATTTCATCCCGACCGACTGCGAGGCGTATTTCTGTTATATTCCAGATTGAGGGAGCGAAACCTAATGTTGTCTGTCAGCATTTAACAGTGTTTCAAGATGGTGGACTGGAGGAAGATAGGAAAAAAACGAATGCCAGATACAATCAGCATGGTGGAGTCCACCTCTATAGTTAAATTTTGTAATAGTGTGGGGCCTCTAAAGAGGTCTCATTAGGTCTTTCGAGTTGACGCTGTATAGGAGACCTGTACATCTATGAGGATAAATTCTAATGATGAAGACGGCACGCGCACACACACACACACACACACACACACACACACGCATACACACACACCGAGCCCCGAGCCTTCGGAATTAACCAATGAAGGTTAAATCCCCGACCCGGCCGGGAATCGAACCCAGGACACTTGCACCAAAATGCAGCACGCTAACCATTTAGCCATGGAACATCTGTAGTGTATCGGCTAACGCTATCAGCTGCCGTCCTCGGGGGTGGATCTGAAGTAAGGTTTCCGTGTGTCGTTTGACAGAAAGATGCCAGAAAATTTGGAAGACAGAATTTTCAAGTTATTATTCAGAAAAACCGGAAAGTGACCAAAAAAATGTAGATAAATTGGATGGTGCAGGGATCCCAATGCTGAGGTTTGCAAGTGGACATACAATGTTCGATAACGTAAAAAACGAGTTAGAGAGAGGAAAGCTGTAAGTGACGAAAGTGTCTCGAATGTCAGCGATGATGATATGGGAACGTCAAAAGAAGAAACTAGGAATGTGTAGAAAGGATGATGCAGGAGATGCTGCCAACAGAAAAAAAGGAATATATATACGTACAACATGAAACTTGTAGAGGAGATGGTACACAACAGACCCTTATGGAAGAAGAAAATCCTCATCAGGTGGGGAAAATTGCGCCGAAGAAGAAGAGAAGAAGAAGAAATGGAAGGGACGCGTGTCATTGGATTTATTGAAGTCTTCTAACGACAAAATTCCAATATATCAGCATCTCTCGTGGAATGGATAGCTATTCTTCTTCTTTTTTTACAAGTTGTTTAACGTCGCACCGACACAGGTAGGTCATGTGGCGACGATGGGATAGGAAAGCCCTAGGAGTGGGAAGGAAGCGGCCGTGGCCTTAATTAAGGTACAGCCCAGCATTTGTCTGGTGTGAAAATGGGAAACGTCGGAAAACCATCTTCAGCGCTGCCGACAGTGGTGTTCGAACCCACTATCTCCCGAATACTGGATACTGGCTGCACTTAAGCGACTGCAGCTATCGAGCTCGGTTATTTTTCTTTTTTATTATTTTTATTATTATTGAATGGCAAGTTTCCTCTTACCGCACAACTCATTATTGTCTTGTTTTTATTTTTGGAAAGGAAAAGCAAACATTATCCTTAAAAGAAAAGAATAGAAGTACCTTCTGTTTTTCATTTCCAACAGCTATGTGGCTTTCGGAAAATCATGTCATGGATACCTGTGTGCCACTCCAAACCAAAAGAGGAAATGGTACTCATGTGTCTTTGAATACAGTGGGATCGCATACGATGTACTGCATGTGATTGTAAATGACCCACACAGCCAAAATCAAAAGATGGTTTGACGTGATTTCCCATTTTCACACCAGGAAAATGCTGGGGCTGTACCTTCATTAAGGCCACGGTAGCTTCCGTCCCACTCCTACCCCTTTCCTATCCTATATTCACCACAAGACCTATCTGTGTCGCTGCGACCTAAAGCAAATCGTTAAAAAAAATAATCACTCATTAAACACAAGCAGATGATTGTTCCAGTTCAGTTCTAGTTGCATATAGTCACACGCATTTGGTTTCGTGTGCTCATTGTATAGGCCTACTTCACTTTAAAAATAGCCCCGTAGTGTTGCGGTGGTATCTCTATATTTTCACTCGAAGATTCTGAGTTCGATAGCTGTCGCATTCAAGATTTAAATCCTGATTTGAAGATAGAAATATGATTCACAAAGCCTCATGAGCTCTGCTAGGGAGCGTCTGATATGAGAGGTTACTAATCCGGCCATGAAAGCCAAGCAGTATGGAGCTGCATACTGAATAGGTTCGTTTGCTGTTTACGATCCAATTGCAGCAACCTTTGAAAGCCCGCACCACAAGTTGCCCAGGAAGATACTGTGTTAATTACAATTACAATTATTTTTCCTCCTCTGCTTGTTTCCACATTTCCGTGGGGTTGCAGGTGCGAACCGTATCACACATGCAGATTTGGCCCTATTTTACAGTCGGATGCCCTTCTTGACGCCAACACCACGATGGGAATTAATTTCAGCATTAAAATCAATAATACCATTACAACAAAGAAATTCGTAGCACCTTTCCGTGTGCTGCTCAGCCAGATGGCATGCAGATATTGGAGTACCGCGTCATCAAGTGGTGACATCCTGAACCGAATTCCTTTGCCTGCATGGCCAGGTCCGCTCCCTTCCACATCAGACAGCTCTTCAATTGGTCTCACCAACCCTCTGTCCTCTGGCTTAACACAATTACTCGGCATCACATTGGATATTTCTAAGAGGTTGTTTTGTGTTTAATACGCCAATTTTTAAAATGATAATAAAGAAGTGTTGAGCAGTTTTCTGTGCCTTGAACATTGCTCTATATGCTGTCAAAATACTGTGCACCGCTGTGGTACTCCAAACTGGGCTCAGCAAATCTGCACAATGTGAGAGATAGGAAATTATACAGCTTTGATTCAAGGCATCGACAATGTAGCCTATCTGTGGAATTGGAAGAGCATTATGAAATCATCCAAAGCTATTGCCTATTCTTAATAATGATTTGTAACAAAAGTAAAAAAAAAATCCATACTATGCTGCACTTCGTCGTACTAACCTACCAAGGTGAATTTCATAAATTAATATCTAGCAAACACTAAAACAATACTGTGTTACACCAATTTATTACAGTAATCACAATATATATATATAAAATAAATAAAATAGGGCGGAGCACTGAACTATCCTCTCTATTGATCAGCTACATGAAAGCTGAAACATTGCTGCTGTGAGGTGCATATTCCCAAATGCATGGTGAACTGTATTACAGAATATAACTAATCGCACATATCGCTGCAATCAAAAAGTCCAGTCAATTGTGTATGTAGCTCACTGGAGAACTGTTTGTAAACCTGTGTCAAACTCGACCTTGGATCATCCACTCATACTGCAGCTATACTTGCCAGTGAAGGTACAACATGCCACCGTCTGATGATGCCAGAAGGCCATTGCTGAGTTTTGCATGGTTTTGTGATGAGCGATCTATATTTTAAGCATGTTCCCCTGCGGTTAACAGCGTTTCAGGTGAGGGGTACCCCTCATAAGAGGGTTATAGCGGTTAACTCTGTGCCCGAACATCTTTACCCCCAGAAATCAACCTGGTACTCATTTCTGGTGTGATTTGAGTGAATCCCAGAACCACGTACCTTTCCAGAAGTGGATATCACGTTTCTAATTTTTTCGACTTTCTGCTGGTGAATCGCACCCAAGTCTTTTCGTGTGAATCGAGCACTCCTCAGCCGTCTCGGCTAGGCGCAACCTGTTAAACTCCTGTGAAAGTGAGCTGTTGTTCTCCTTTTCTACCACGTTGGCCTCCGGAATGACAGCCAACTGTTTCTCCCTTCCTCTCTTCATCTCCTCCCTACTCCTCAATCTCTCCGTAACAGCCATTTCAATATATTCCGCTGGACTGACTACAACACAATTCAGTTGCTGTTCTGCTTTTAGTAATGAACAAACAAACAAACAAACAAAGCAACAACGCATTATATTAATTAAACCTTCTGCCAATCAATCAGAAAGTCACGTAGTCATGAAGTGTGTCAACCCTCTTTCAGTCTTCCTTTGACTATCAAGAGACTCACAATATCCTGTTAAGATTCCGCATTAATATCGATGAAATGCGAGGGGGTGGCAGAGAGTAGCTCGCGTTCTGAAGTTATTGAGTGAAAATCGTAAAACATGATTCAATAACTTACTATGATTTCAGAGGGCGGGGCTTTCATGTTAATATAAGTTACAGTTACGTTCACGGTTTCTTTCAAATATGGAAAAAAAGTGATTTATATCTTATATCAATGAGATCCTGTAGAAGAATAGCAGTAATAAATTTCTTGAATAAGACTGGCTTTAAAATATTAGGAATCATAAACAAATCTTTACTCCTCCATCTCCTCCTAGCGGACAGCCTATTTGAATGTTTATGATTTGTAGCAGTGAGGATGAGGCCAAATAAAAGTCCTATCTGCGCCATTGAGGGCAGTTGTTGTGTCGTAGCCCTACCGCATTCTCATTCGCAGCTCAGATGGCAAAGCGCTGGCCTTCTGAGCTCAAGTTGGGCGTTTAAGTCTCTGGTCACACAGCAGTTAGAGTATGGCTCCAGTGTATGGGACCCTCACCAGGACTACTTGATGCGAGAAATGGAAAAAAAATCAAAGGGAAGCAGCACGATTTGTTCTAGGTGATTTCCGAAACAAAGGAGTAATGTTACTAAAATGTTCCAAGCTTTGGGCTGGGAAGACTTGGGAGAAAGAAGACGAGATGTTCGACAATGTGGTATGTTTCGAGCTGTCAGTGGTGAGCTGGCGTGCAATGACATTCGGATCAGCCCAGAAGCTCAAAGAGCACAACCAAGGAAAGCGATGGCGGCGCCAAAATGTGGTGCACTAGGCAAGATGAGGAGTGAGGCAGTTTGCCATTGCTTTCCTCGCTGGTCCAGAAAGTGCTACTGCAGCACGACTGACCCTTTGAGTATAACACTCAGACACACTGGTCGTGGTCCGCATAGGCCTACCCAGCAGCTTCCACATTGTCACAACCACGGATGAGACTGGGATTTCAGTGGAAGCTACTTTTGACCTGGGCTGTGCCAACATACAGATACAAAAGTACTGTATCCATTAGGAAATGGCAGTAGACAAATATGGTGTATACATGTTCATTATTATCTTCATTATAGATCGCTATGTGTTTCAGTGTTCAGCGTGCAGGCATCTGTGAATTAACTAAGCGCATTCAGAATCCTCTATTACCAATTAGGTCTGTGGCCTCATTAGACTGTACACCTCTGAGTCTCCCTCTTCTTCTCTTACCGTACATGACCGCGTCCATTAGTCTCCTAGGTAATCTGTCTTCTTCCAGTTGCTTCACACGACCCCGCCACCGTCATACACACAGCTGAAACCACCGAGTTCATTTCTAACAGCCTTTATCTCTCATCCCAAGGGCACTCTTATGTTTGTATTAGCAATCTTTCTCACTCCCTTCATGTAACGTATCTTGAATTGGGTTCGAATCCCACTGTCGGCAGGCCTGAAGATGGTTTTCCGTGGTTTCCCATGTTCCCACCAGGCAAATATTGAGGCTATAGGCCTACCTTAATTTTAACGCCACGGTTGCTTCTTCCCCACTCCTAGCCCTTTTCCTATCCCATCGTCGCCATAAGACCTATCAGTGTCGGTGCGACGTATAGCCCTATAGTAGGCCAATTAATAATAATAATAATAATAATAATAATAATAATAATAATAATAATAATAATAATAATAATAGATAAATGTTATTGTTTCACGACCCACCAAATACTTTTGGATGGTTTTCGGAGACGCCGAGGTGCCGGAATGTTGTTTCGCAGGAGTTCTTTTACGTGCCAATAAATCTACCGACACGAAGCTGACATGATTGAGCACCTTCAAATACCACCGGTCTGAGCCAGGATCGAACCTGCCAAGCTGGAGTCAGAAGGCCAGCGCCTAAACCATCTGAACTACTCAGCTCGGTGCAACGTAAATCAAATAATCAATTCCTGAGTCTATTCGTCTTTCACTCCCAAACAGCTAAGTCGTTCTAAGACAAACCTAGACCCCTTTGTAAAGATAGTTTCGATTGAGAACTCACTTAACGGGCGAGTTGGGCGTGCGGTTAGGGGCGCGCAGTTGTGAGCCTGCATCCGGGAGATATTGAGTTCGACTCCCACTGTCGGCAGCCGTGAAGATGGTCTTCCGTGGTTTCCCATTTTCACACCAGGCAAATGCTTGGACTGAACATTAATTAAGGCCATGGCCGCTTCCTTCCAATTCCTAGGCCTTTCCTATCCCATCGTCACCATAAGACCTATCTGTGTTGGTGCGATGTAAAACTTTAAAAAAAGAGCTCACTTCTTTCATAGACTACAGAATACCGTTGATCGCAACTGACAGCTTTTTTCCTTAACTTCGCTACACCTTAATGCAAATGTATGTTATTATTATTATTATTATTATTATTATTATTAGAACAACGTAAAATTGGCTAGGGGCGATACCATCGATAACATTTGAGATAGATTGGAAATATACTTTACGTGTAGCAACTGGTCAAAGTTGTCTAAGGCAGTGGAAGAAATGAACGGGACATTGCTTACGAACATTTGAACCTCGTATGACCTAATTTTACGTATGATAGAACCACAATCCTCTATCAGGCACTATTATGAGCTCGTACCTGAAGGAAATAAGAAGAATTTTAGATACATATGACTGTCAGGAGGACAGTATCACGTCAAAATGTGTACAGATCTATCTATGAAAGGGGATACTTTAAAATTCACAGCATCCTATTGAAAGAATATTTCATAATAAGGATCTCTATTTCCCTTCCTACCACGTTGTTCAAACACTACGACGCTGCTAAGTTATTAATCGTTTGGGACATCAATAATCAGCTCAATGAGGGGGGGGGGGGGGGAGGAGGGATGATCAAAAGGCATAAGCTGCGAATTGTTGAAATCTATTATTGAAAGACTCATACTTCAGTCCAGTAATATAATGTCAGGTCGAGCGGGCGTGGATACGAATAAATCCCTTCATGCTCGCAGAAATTTCTTTTCACTTGACTGCGGCTATTGAAAATCCCGGCGGTGCAAAATAGCTTATGGCGTCTATTTGGCTCGGTGGATGATTGTAATGTTTGCGAGGGACTGGCGGGGGTTGGATTTGATCCAGCCTCAATCCTCACCATTTCTCTCCTCAGTTTTCCCTTGTGATTTCCAGTTGCTGCTTGCTACGCGATGCCAACCAGGCAATTGGCAGTGTGCTCGAGTGGAAGGGAGGGCGTGTTGCTATAGCGACGTGCTGCTTGCCTGCTAATCATGCCATTGATGTGCAGGGATCAGGTGCCTGGCCGGGTCGAGCCTTGCGCACCTGACACCACGGTTCAACGCCTTCGCAGAATGGTTGGCTTGCATGGTCGACACTTCTCTCGACACCTAATAGGCTTAGCAAAGTAGAGCCGTAGCTCGCTAGAGAGGAAAGTGGGGGGAGGGGAGATGCCCACGCCAAGTCGACCCAAGAGTAAAACTTTCACAAATAAAGGTGTAATTAACAGAGAAAGGCTCTCTCATTCTGTATGGCTGGCACGTCACAATGAAAATTCCCCAAGCCCCTGATCAATCAGACATGTGGAAATAGGGGTCCGGAGTGATACAGAGAATGTGATCACAGCTCGCCTACTGGCTGTGGGAATCTAAAACACTAACCCCAGAGTTTGATTTTTTAACAGCTATGTTTGTAGTTTTGTGTGATCTTGCTTCTAACCGGGAGGCTGCGTACTCGATACCAGGCCATGCCGGTTTTCTTTACCTTGATCTGAGGGCTGGCATGACGTCCAATCAGCCTATGTGAGAACAATTGAGAAGCTATTTTACGGGGCAACACTGGTCGCAGTCTAGAAAGCCAAGAATAACGGCCGAGATATGTTGCCCTGACCACGCTTCACCTCTTAAACCGCAGGCCATCGAACTGAGCAGCGGTCATTTATTTATTTATTTATTTATTTATTTATTTATTTATTTATTTATTTATTTATTTATTTATTTATTTATTTATTTATTTATTTGGGAAACCAAAACAGCGAGATGCCGAATTACAGAGTTCCGCAGTGAAATATATATTTACAGTAAAGTAGTAGGCCAAGACCCATCAGGGCGTGCCATGCGATTTATTTAAGCTCTTACTTTCACGTGATTGCTGTACTTTCTTTTTTATCTTTTTTTTCCTATTCGTTTAACGTCGCACTAAAACATCTAAGGTTTTCGGCGACGGAAGGATGGAAAAGGGCTAGAATTGGCAAGGTAGCATTCGTGGCCTTAATTCAAGTGCTGCCCCAGCATTTGCCCGGTGTGAAAATGGGAAGCCATGGAAAACCACCTTCAGGCCTGCCGATGGTGGGGTTCGAACCCATTATCTCCCGAATGCAAGCTACTACTGCACTGTTATCGAGCTTATAACCAACGAGCTCCAGTTTTACGTGGAATACAAGCCACAGGACGTGTTAATTAAAGAAATACCACATGCATTCGCCGGAATTTGAACCATGGCCACCTAGGAAAAGCCAGTGCCTATGCCACTCAACTACAACGCCCTCTAGTTTGATTGTTCGACCACCTCTATTTAAAGGAAAATGTGATCGATTAGGAGCTGTGGATTTCAATATTGATTTCTTAGCAATAAAGAATGTGAAAACCCAGCTTCTTCGCTGATTGATCGCGTCTGGTTAATTCCTCTGGTTAGGCGCTGGGTGCTTGTGGTCGTCTTAAAGAACATCTTGACTAACATACAGCACACCACACTGTAAACCACGGCAGAAATATTCAGTAGTTAGTACATCCATCTACAAAGGCTTGGCGTAAGGAAGGGCCTCCGATCGTACAACTGGGCAAAATCAATGCAAAATATCGATCCAAGGTAATTGGGAAAAGGCCAGGAAGAAGAATAGTGATCATCTGAAAAGGAAGTCAGTCGACTGCAAACGAAACCTTGAAATAAAAAGCGCCGGCCTGAGTGGCTGGCTATCCGACCCCAACTTGGCAGATTCGATCCTGGCTCAGTCCGGTGGTATTTTAAGGTGCTCATATACGTCAGCGTCGTGTCGGTAGATTAATTGGCACGTAAAAGAACCCCTACGGGACTAAATTCCGGCACCTCGACGTCTCCGAAAACCGTAAAACGAGTAAGTGGGACGTAAAGCCAAAACCATTATTATTAAAGAAAAAGCCGAAACAAAAACATTGCTGAACAGAGTATGACTTTACATGTTTCGTTCAAACATAGATCGAGGAGACATGTTCAAATAGTTGAGATAGTGCTAATCACATCAAATTATCATAAAATATCCTTGTTTTGTACAGATTGTAAACTTTTCATGGATGTACAAAATAACAGCGAGTTAAGGTTACGTTGTCACAGGACTATAAATTCAGAATTGGCAACTCCGAAAACCGTAGGACTTAAACTTTATTGAACCTTTTATAGGATAGTGGCCCATAGAGAGTGTGCCAAAATACACGATTTAATTGACGTGAGATGACCCTTCTGGATGTATTAGGGTGTTCTGGGACGGAATGTGGTAATATACAAGGCGTATCATAACCTGCATATCATAACTATACCGACAAAAAGATCAGAGATGCTCTCCGTGTTTATCGGGCGAGTTGGCCGTGCTGTTAGGAGCGCGCAGCTGTGGGCTCGCATCGGGGAGATAATGGGTTCGAACCCCACTGTCGGCAGCCCTGAAGATGGTTTTCCGTGGTTTCCCATTTTCACACCAGGCAAATGCTGGTGCTGTTCCTTAATTAAGGCCATGGCCGCTTCCTTCCCATTCCTAGGACTTTCCTGTACCATCGTCGCCATAAGACCTATCTGTGTCGGTGCGACGTAAACTAAATAGCAAGAAGAAGAAGAAGAAGAAAAAGAAGCTCTTCGTGTTATATCAAGAACGATGGTGCAATCGGATTGCCGAGAAAATGTTTATTTTCGAGGAAATGATGTTACTTTGTTACTTACGGGAACGCGATTCAAATTGACGAACTCGTCGTATTCGCTATGCCAGAGCACAAGCTGCTGCCGTGCTTCAGGGAAGAGAAGGGTTGGGTAGGGAAGTGGGATGCATGATGGAGACAGAGATAATGCTCCATGCGTTTGCGCAAGTTTCCTCGTTCGACTGACACAGGATTGTACTTGTCTCTTATGGGTAATATCCATAGTTCGTTTAATAAACAGACGTAACTGCACACACAGTACAAGAACATACTCAAAACACACTTGTCAGTCGAGGAATGCTCCGGATCGTTTCCTCTCGTCTGCTGGTCGCAGTAATGTTATTTATTATTTAACCTGCTCGAAAATGACACAAAATTATGTATTCCTTCTCGCACAACATTGTACATGAAATGAAATACTAAATGAAGGAAGCAATACGCCCAGTGGTTTGATTACAGTAGATGTTCAATATGCCTCCCTCCTACTTCGATGCAAAGTTCACAACGGTGTAGTGCGGCTTCTCTCCTGTTCCCATTTGCTGCGCCATGGGCGAGGTGCATATCAGCCATTTCTCCGTTTGTGTACAGAAACTGAGCCATTCTCCCCAATTTCTGTCGCAACTTAGTGGTCAGTTTGTGCAGAACAAACCGTACACTGCCTACTGGGGCTGGGAAGCGACTTTGCGAAACGAACGAGAAATCACCTCGAGCATTAACACTGTCTCCCATTTCCAACTTCTCCTCCCTTCATTTTCATCGTCTGACGCACAGCAACAGGCAGCGGCTGACGCTCTGGCATAGTAACTACCGGACGTTCATCAATTGGAATCGCGTCCTCGGAAGTAACAAAGGTAACCTCATTTTCTCCGCCAATCAGATTGCACCATCGTTCTTAAGGTAACACGAAGAGTATCCCTAATTTTTTGGCTGTATAGTAATGATGCACTATGTATACAGGCACCTCTATATGATCAGCTGGTAGCACTGTTTTAGTATGGAGGTTGTTCTCACGAGCAACACCATCCACTACAGAGTTATCTTACCTCTCTTATGTTCTTGTTGAAGTTTTAGATAATGATTAAGTTAGTAGTATTTCTATGTGAATACAGTGGAATTAAAGGGAAGAGACATGTCATCATGCTTACGAGCACAACTTTTGCATACGTGATAGTATTTTCTTTTCTAACTGAATGGCGTTATTGGCAAACGTATAAAAATATACGTGTTTCATTTGAAACTTTGGTACTGCAGTCCATTGCCATTCCTCATGTTACATACATAGGGACATGTCGTCCCACGCTTAGACCCTTGCCCAATAAGAGTGGCGCATTGTCAGAAGAGAGTGCATGTTCCGGACTTCCTGCAGACATAGCCGTTTTACGTCGCACCGACACAGATAAGTATTATGGCGACGATGGGACAGGAAAGGGCTAGGAGTGCGAAGGAAGCGGCCGTGGCCTTAATTAAGGTACAGCCCCATCATTTTCCTGGTGTGCAAATGGGGAAAACACGGTAACCCATCTTAAGGACTGCCGACAATGGTATTTGAACACACTACTTCCCGAATACTGGATAGTGGCCGCACTTAAGTGACTGCAGCTATCGAGCTCGGGAGAATAGTTCTGCTGCGGTACTGATAACAGGTGAATCACAGTGTGGGAGTGAAATACCGTGTCTACTCCAAAGCTGAAGTAGGCGGGAGTACGCAAAGCTAGTAAGCACGAGAGGCATGGGGAATTAAGGAAAGGCATTGTTCTTCTAAACAACAACCCACACAGCGCGCACAACACAAGCTTTGCTTGAGTGTTTTCGATGGAAGGTATGGAAGCATCAGCCATATTGTGCAGATCTGGCACCATTCGATCTCCATCTTTTCTGCAAACTGAAAGAATATCTGGGGGGGAGAGATTTTCCAGCGATGAGGAAGTTCACACAGCGGTTCTCGAACGCCTCCGTGACCAAGGACCGGTTTTCCATAGTCGAGGAACTGAACGATTAGTAGAACGTTCAGACCGCTGTTTACAGAGACTTGGTGAATATGTTGAAAAATAGTGCCATATATCTGTGCCACTTTGTAGTTTAATGCAGCATTCAATAAAAGTTACTTGGCCTGCCATGATAATGTGTAAATTACTTTTTATCCGGCTCCATGGCTAAATGGTTAGCGTGCTGGCCTTTTGTCACAGGGGTCCCGGGTTCGATCTCCAGCCGGGTCGGAGATTTTAACCTTAAATGGTTAATTCCCTTGGCTCGGGGACTGGGTGTTTGTGCTGTCCCCAACATCCCCGCAACTGACACACCACACATAACACTCCACCACAATAACATGCAGTTATCTACAGATGGCAGATGCCGCCCACCCTCATCGGAAGGTCTGCCTTACAAGGGCTGCACCCGGCTAGAAATAGCCATACCTTACTATAACCTACTTTTTGAAGTCCCTCTTACAAACTATTTTCTTATGACACATCATGTGAAATATCAAGAATTACAAGGGTTTCTTATAGACTACAATTCCACCGTAACTTCTATTTAACGTTTAGACTTCGAATTATATGCAAATGATCTTGATATCACATGGTATTCCTGGAAGTAGTAGACACTCAACATTCTTGCTTTTCCTTTAAAGTACGGCAAGCAGAAGTTAGGGTGAGTAGTTACAATCAATAAATCAGGATGAGCTCATATCATTCTTTGACACAATTAGGGATAATAATAATAATAATAATAATAATAATAATAATAATAATAATAATAATTAATTTACGTCCCACTGACTACTTTTACGATTTTTGGAGACGCCGAGGTGCCGCAACTTGTCCCGCAGGAGTTCTTTAACGTGCCAGTAAATCTACCGACACGACGCTAACGTACTTGAGCACCTTCAAATAACGCCGGACTGAGCCAGGACCCAACCTGCCAAGTTGGGGTCAGAAGGCCAGCGCCTCAACCGTCTGAGCTACTCAGCCCGGCAAATCAGAAATCGAAAGCAAGTTGATTGATACTGACTCTGATCAATTCAATGTTGTCATAAATGGGTGGGGGTCACAGTGCTGACACCTATTTTCAACACACAGTTTTGAAACCTGACATTGTAAGTATTTCCTGTCAGTCCTTATTTTACTTCAAACTAGATCCATTTGTAGATACTGTCCAAAAAAGTTAGAAAAGAAAAATAATGTTGTGTCTGCCTCTGTGGTGTAGTGGTTAGTGTGATTAGCTCTCACCCTCGGAGGCCCAGGTTCGATTCCGTGCTCTGCTAAGAAATTTGAAAAGTGGTACGAGGGCTGGAACTGGGTCCACCCAGCCTCGGGAGGTCAACTGAGTTAGAGGTGGGTTCGATTCCCACCTCAGCCGTGCTCGAAGTGGTTTTCTGTGATTTCCCACATTTCCTCCAGGTAAATGCCGTGATGGTAGCCTACCTAACTTAAGGCCAAGGCCGCTTCCTTCCCTCTTCCTTGTCTATCCCTCCACAAGGCCCCTGTTCAGCATAGCAGGTGAGGCCGCCTGGGCGAGGTACTGGTTCTCCTTCCCATTTTTATCCCCTGACCCAAAGTCACACACACCAGGACACTGCCCTGGCGGTAGAGGTGGGATCTCTCGCTGAGTCCGAGGGAAAAATCAATCCTGGGCGATAAACGGTTAAGAAAGAAAGTATGGTTGTCCTATAAAGTGTTAAAACAGTGGTGCAACAGCCCCATGGCCTACCAGGCGACCGCCGTTCAGCCCGAAAGCCTGCCGATTACGCTGTATCGTATGGTCAGCACAACGAATCCTCTCGGCCGTATTTCTTGGCTTCCTTAATCGGGGCCGCTACCTCACCGTCAGATAGCTCCTCAGTTGTAATCACGTAGGCTGAGTGGACCTCGAACCGACCCTCAGATACAGATAAAAATCCCTGACCTGA
Source organism: Anabrus simplex (assembly GCF_040414725.1). Classification (NCBI taxonomy): domain Eukaryota; kingdom Metazoa; phylum Arthropoda; class Insecta; order Orthoptera; family Tettigoniidae; genus Anabrus; species Anabrus simplex. Next base: position 137,026,201 of record NC_090266.1, on the reverse strand, counting down.
CTAGGAATCGAACCCAGGTCCTCCAGGTAAGAGACAGGCACGATACCTATGCACCGTGGGATTGGCCTAAACTTGGTTAGATGGTCGTAAACATTATTATTATTATTATTATTATTATTATTATTATTATTATTATTATTATTATTATTATTATTATTATTATTATTATTATTATTATTATTATTATTATTATTGTACCGGGTGGTACACCTCCATGCCGCTAATTCAAACCTTGCGCCAGTTGAAACTCCTCTACTGGAGGAAGTCTGAACTTTATCTACTGCGTAAATTTTGAAGTTTCTCAGAAGATGTCACTACCTGTAAATTTTGAAGTTTCTGAACTGAGTCGTTTTCGATGTATTTTTGTTTTGCCTGTAGTAAGAAGTGTGGACATTCTCTTCCAGATGGCACTACTGAAGAAATACAATTATGCACCCTAGTGCGAAGTGAAAGAACTATGTTTTTGAAGAAATTTTGTGTTTATAAGTTTGTTCTTTGTTAAATTTCTTTCAGTTATTGTTTAAGTTGGCAATATTAACCCTTTCTTTCTGCCAGTTTTGAAACCGTCCAATCATAATTTTCTGTAATTAATTTTCCACCAATAAGGTGTTTCTTCTTCATCTTGTGTAGGGGTTTTCGTCGTTAACCAATAAAATTCTTGTGGGAGGGTGTTCTCATTCCTGAAACGCCTCGAACTTTCCACGAGAGTATATAAACTGCTGATTTTCGGGTCTCCGCGCCACTTCAGTAACATCTTTCAGTGTGTAAAGTACGTAGCAGGGGGCGGGAAGCGCCTCTTTCTTCGGGCAGCAGTTCAACCACAAGGTAATGGCCGTTTAATAACTTCTTTTCTTGCTAGCTCAGCAGTTTAACTCTCGGGGCAGGTCCGAAGCTTTTCCACCATGTAACTTTTCCCCTAAAATGTAAAGACACTCGGTATCAATTCTATCTGTTTAAACTATAAATTGGGATAGAGAGTGCTTAACCCTCTCGAGCTCCCACTCATATTGCATTGAGGTGAACTTATTTTCACAACCGTTTCTTCCTTAACGTAATGTAAATTGTCTTCTCATATAAGTCACCCCTTTAGTATGGGATTAGCCCTTGCATTAACGGCCTAGTGCCAAGTAGGTTTTAAACAAAATGTATTAGGAGTGCAGCTTCGCCTCCTCTCAAATTGGTATTTTAGAGGCCAGGTAATTAACCTGTTTCTTTACTTAATAGGCCTCAGTAGGTTGGGTATTTTACCCCTGTTTTCATGTCCTGGGAGGACAACTTGAAAGTGGAGTTTGGTGTGGCCTTTGATAGGCTGGAACTTAAGAACGGGTGCTCTTTTGAAATTGATTTCGGATGCCTCGAGGAGGCTTTATTTTGTAATTGGGAGCAAGTGTTCCTGAACATGATTGGGGTCTTCTGCCCCTTTGTCGAATCTTGTTTTTGGGTAAAGTTGGGCTAATTGCTCAAGAATTGTGAATCCGGGGCTCGAAGCCCAAATTCTGTGAATACTGTAATTGTACATTTGTTGCCTTGCTACTCTGTACCTGCCATTCTTGTTATTTCTTAATCTTTAAAAGAAAATATAACCTTGTTAAATTTTATCTTAACTTTAATTTCGTATTTTGGGACCTGTTCACCCCCGCACCGTCTTTCACCTCTGCCGTTCCACAGATACCTCGGAACAATTATTATTATTATTAAATAAAAACAATAATCTAACAATCTACATTCCACACTAAGTACAGAGTTCACCTCTGTAGTGTAACGGTTAGCGCTGTTAGCAGTCAAACTTGAGGGTGCCGATTCGATTCCCAGTTCAACCAAAAAATTAAGATTGGCAAGAAGGCTGTTGTGTGGTAAAATATCTACAGGTAGTTCACCTACACTGGGGGTGTGACTCAAAAATAGGTACACCTCCAGATGGGGAGAAGAATTTTCTTCTTGTCAAGTACACATTACAGCGATCTGCCTTTGAATTATACAGTTTTTTGTCAATATTTCTTGATTGCTAAAATATTTTTGCTTGCTAATATATTTTGAAGCTCCATTTCACAGTAAGATGTCATGTCGTTATGATGCCTTCAGCAGCATTCTTTAAATCATTGATCAAAAGCAGAATTTGTGAAATTAAGTCCTGAATACCTCTGTTTGTAACACTGCATTCAATTTTATAGTGAAATTCTCTCGAAATTTAATTTTTATTAAGTCGAAAAGAAAGAACCAATGTTCCTAAATCAATGGCAGACAACTGTATCTTGTATTTATGTTTTTTATGTATATGACAACAGTAAGGTACTTTATCTAGCTTATTTCTTTATTTTTTACCAATCTGTCCGCATCTGTGGTGTAGTGGTTAGTGTGATTAGCTGCCACCCCTACATGCCCGGGTTCGATTCCCGGCTCTGCCGCGAAATTTGAAAAGTGGCACGAGGACTGGAACGGGGTCCACTCAGGCTTGGGAGATTAAGTGAGTAGAGGGGTGTTAGATTCCCACTCAGCCATCCTCGAAGTGGTCTTCCGTGGTTTCCTTACTTCTCCTCCAGGCAAATGCCGGGATGGTACCTAACTTAACGCCACCGCCGATTCCTTCCCTCTTCCTTGTCTATCCCTTCTAATCTTCACGTCCCTCACAAGGTCCCTGTTCGGCAAAGCAGGTGAGGCCCCCCCTGGACGAGATACTGGTCCTCCTTCCCAGTTGTATCCCTGACCCAAAGTCTCACGCTTCAGGGCACTGCCCTTGAGGCGGTAGAGGTGGAATCCTTCCCTGAGTCTGAGGGAGAAAGTCAACTCTGGACGATAAACGGATTGAGGAAGAAAGAAAGAAAGAAAGAACCTCTCTTGAAGTTTACCTAATGTGTTACTATAGTGATCACACCCACCCGCTTTGATGATAGGGTAATTACCATGCCAATCAGCTATCACGTCACCTATTTATTTATCTATTGATTCTGAATTTAAAGGTTATTAAAAATTATCAGTAACACATAGAGACCCTATTATTGCCGATTGCTGGTGACATCGGTTAGTCGTTGTTATTCTGTTCCCACGATAGCGGGTTCGATTCCCGTTGAAGTCAGTGGTACAGTATTTGTAAGTGTCTAAATATCTTTAAAATATACTTTGTGTCACTGATTTTCCACACATTTAGAGAATTCCTACGGGACAAATTCCGACATTCAGGGTTTCTCAAATCTTGCAGCAATTTAAAATTGTACTATTCATATTATTATTATTATTATTATTATTATTATTATTATTATTATTATTATTATTATTATTATTATTATTATTATTATTGTACCCGATGCATTTACTGGACATATTCCAAAAGTGCGCCTACGGAAGGTAGAGACCAGCTAAGGTAAAGGAATGTGTAGCAGAGTATCGATATTTAAGTATGTTAGAAGGCCATGACTGATTTAAACCTACCACACTATGAAGGCGATGTGCAACAGAGTAGAATCGACTGAATTGTTAAAAAAAATAAGAAGGATCGAACGGATTATTAGAAAAACTTACTTAAAAAATTGACTTCACAACGACAAGACGTGCTGAACAGTGCTCTGAAGAATTAAGCAAGATTGATAGTTTCTAACGAAAATATTAAGTTGAGACGACGTTAATATTGAAGGAAACAACGTGCTAATCCCTGAAATACTGTAAGGAGGATATAAACCCCGGAAATTCTGGAAATTTTGTCCGGATACTTATACGCTAATCGTCTTGAAGCATAAGGTTGACCGAGAAGCGAGAGCTGAAGATTGAACTACAACAGGAGAAAATAATAGCAACGATATCGTAAATAGAGAGGCGATCATTGGAAAATTATACTTCCCAAAGGAAAATAAGCTAACTTTGAATATACGATTAAGACGAGGCAAATAATCTTCTACTGGCCTCAAGGAATAAGAAAATATTTCTGCAGAGGAAGGCTAGCAAAGATACATATAGTTATCAACGATAAATACTAAGATTTCAGAGAACCATGAAGAATACATATGTTTCAGAATTGATGTATATTATCAACAGTATTCCTGAGGAAATGATGGCGTGCTAAATCGGCATAGACCGACCTGGAGAGAGATGTCGTCCTGGCAATTAAAACCACCCGACCCGAGAGGAGGAGGTCACTCAACCTGAGCTACCAGAGATGAGGATCCGTCCAGTTGTCGATCCATGGCCTGTGACCAAACCGTGGAGCAGTTGAAGAAGAGCAACTAAGGCCCGAGATATTGAATGGCGAGCTAAGTAATAGTAATAAGTAGTATAATTTCTTATGTAAAGTATTACCAGTATGTGCAATAGAGCTGAATAGCCTAAGCGTGAAATAATTAAGTGTGCAATTAATATAAGGAAGTGCAGTGTGAAATATCTAAGATGATATTAACATATATTAAGTCGTGTGAACTTAAGATGATATCTCGTGGCATAATGGTTACGTATTTATTATTATTATAATTTTTTTTTTTTTTGCTAGGGGTTTTACGTCGCACCGACACAGATAGGTCTTATGGCGACGAATTTATTATATTATCTTAACCAGAGGAGTGAGAATACGATTTCTAAAGTGTCATAGTGTAACAGATGTTTGCAAAAATTCCCCGTTAGCTAAAAAGATCTATGAATGATATAGTACCATGCGAACCCAGATTACGTCATAGAGGGACGCATGTTTTGAATTGTTTAATTTAGGTTACCATACTCTTTGCTGAATGATTATATTGGAAGAGTAGATACCGTATTTGGGGTTATGTGTGGAATTATACGATAAATCGTGTTGTAAGAAATGAATTCTGAGCTAAAAGAATGTCATTTCTCGTTATATTTAATGATTATTGGAGGTTAAACGCGTTAATTGCAGATGGTGAATAAGTTAAATATAAGTTGAAATGAAGGTTATAGATGAAATAATGGAAGTGTATGTGATGTTTTAAGTGAAATATTGCGCAGAGTAGTAGGAAATGAACCGGGCGAGTTGGCCGTGCGCGTAGAGGCGCGCGGCTGTGAGCTTGCATCCGGGAGATAGTAGGTTCGAATCCAACTATCGGCAGCCCTGAAGATGGTTTTCCGTGGTTTCCCATTTTCACACCAGGAAAATGCTGGGGCTGTACCTTAATTAAGGCCACGGCCGCTTCCTTCCAACTCCTAGGCCTTTCCTATCCCATCGTCGCCATAAGACCTAACTGTGTCGGTGCGACGTAAGCCCCTAGCAAGAAAAGTAGGAAATGAGACGTATATGATATAAATAATATGCGGTATATGGGCAAGAGTAAGGCAACTTTCCAGGAAATATGCCCCAGGAGAGAACTATAGCAAGGTATGATTAGTAAAATTATATCTATATATATAAAGTAGCTTGTCCTGACTGACTGACTGACTGATTCATCATCGCCGAGCCAAAACTACTGGACATAAAGAAATGAAATTTTGGGGATATATTCATATTATAATGTAGGTGCTCGCTAAGAGAGGATTTTTGGATATTTCGTCGCTAAGGGGGTGAAAAGGAGGGTGAAATTTTAAAATGAGTGTGTCTATATCTCAAAACTTTAAAAGTTTACAGATGTGAAAATTGGTATTTAGAATCATCTTTAAAAATAAGGAAACACGTATTTTTTTGTTTTCAGACAATCCCAATAGGAGGGGTGAAAAAGGGTGAAAAAGGGGTTGAATGCCTTTAATCAGGATACCGCTACTTATATCTCAGAAACTGAAGATATTACAGACCTCAAAATTGGTACTTTCGTTCGCTGTCAAAAATAAAGAAACACATATTTTTTTGTTTTTGGAAAATCCAATTAATCCGAGGGTGAATGGGGGATGAATTTTTAAAATGAGTGCATCTATATCTCAAAAGTTTTAAAGTTTAGAGATGTAAAAATTGGTATTTAGAATCTTCATTAAAAATAAAGGAACACGTATTTTTTTGTTTTCGGAAAATCCCAATAGGAGGGGCAAAAAGGGGTGAAAAATGGGTTGAATGCCTTTAAAGAGAATACTTATATCTCAGAAACTGAAGATATTACAGACCTCAAAATTGGTACTTTTGATCACTTTCAAAAATAAAGTAACACATATTTTTTTGTTTTTGGAAAATCCAATTAATGCGAGGTTAAAAAGGGGGGTGAATTTTTAGAATGAGTGCATCTATATCTCAAAAGTTTTAAAGTTTAGAGATGTAAAAATTGATATTTAGAATCTTCATTATAAATCAAGGAACGCGTAGTTTTTGTTTTCGGAAAATCCCAATAGGAGGGGTGAAAAGGGGGTGAAATTTGGGTTGAATGCCTTTAAAGAGAATACTTATATCTTAGAAACGGAATATATTACAGACCTGAAAATTGGTGTTTGGGATCTACCTTAAAAATTAAGAAACAGGTATTTTTTCGTTTTGGGAAAATCCAAATAATGGGGGGTGAAAAGGGGGATGAAATTTTTAAAATGAGTGTATCTATATCTCAAAACTTTTAAAGTTTATAGATGTAAAATTTGGTATTTAGAATCTCCTTTAAAAATAAAGAAACGCCTATTTTTTGTTTTCGGAAAATTCTAATAGGAAGGGTGGAAAAGGGTGAAAAAGGGGTTGAATGCCTTTAATGAGGCTACTTATATTTCAGAACCAGAAGATATTACAGACCTGAAAATTGGTATTTGGGATGTACTTTAAAAATAAAGAAACAGGTATTTTTTCGTTTTTGGAAAATCCAAATAATGGGGGGGTGAAAAGGGGGGTGAATTTTTAAAATTAGTGTGTGTACATCCTAAAACTTTAAACGTTTACGGATGTAAAAATTGGTGTTTAGAATCTCCCTTAAAAATAAAGGAACACGTATTTCTTTGTTTTCTCTAAATCCCAATAGGAGGGGTGTAAAAGGGTGAATAATGGGTTGAATGCCTTTAATGAGGATACATATATCTCAGAAACTGAAGATATTACAGAACTGAAAATTAGTAAATGGGATCTCCTTTAAAAATAAAGAAACAGGTATATTTTTGCTTTTGGAAAATTCAATTAATGGCGGTTAAACAGGAGTGGCAAATTGGGGTGAATTTTTTGAAAGACTATATCTACAGAATATCTGAGAAGCGTAAAATGTTACAGACGTAAATAGTGGGTATTTGGAATCTCCTGTAAGTGTAAAGAAACATAGGTTATTTGTCTCTGGAAACTCCACTTAAGGGGAACTAAAAAGGGGTGAAATTTTAAAATGAGAATTTCTACAGTATATCTCAAAAAACTTAACATGTTACAGAAGTGAAAAATGGTAATTTTTTAATTCTATTAAAAATAAAGAAACGTGTATTTTTAGTTTTCGGAAATACCACTTGGGAAGTGGGGGGGGGGGTAAATGTGACTGAAAATGGTGTTGAATTATTTTATTTAGGCTACTGATATCTCAAAAATGAAGATGTTACACACGTGAAATTTGATTTTTGGAATCTGCTTTAAACGTAAACAAACACGTATTCTCGGAAAATCCAATGAAGCGGGTTTGGGGGGTTAAAGGATTGAAAAAATTAATTGACTTAATTGTATGAGAATACATACATCTAATGAAAACTAAAGTTGTTACAGACGTGAAAATTGGTATTTCTATCCCTTTTAAAAACAAAGAAAAGCGCGTTTTTGGGGGGGAAACAATCTTGGGGGGGGGCGGGAGTGAAAAGGAGCTAAATTCCTTTCATGAGGACACATAAATCAAAAACTAAAGAGGTTAGAGTGGTGATAATTGGTATTTAGAAGATCCTTTACTATTAAAGGAACAAGTATTTTTTGCCTTAATATCACTTTGTGAGGGGGAGGAGTGTGAAAGGAAGTTAAAGAAAGTGAATTATTTTTAAGAGCATACTTATATCTCAAAACTGAAGGTAATAAACGTGAACATTGGTATTTGGAATCTCCTTTAAACATAAAGAAACACACCTTCTTTTAATTTTTTGGGGGGTGGGGTAAATAAACTTAACGGCGGTGGGGTGTAAAAGGCGGTGAGACCAATTGATTTTACTGTTCTTAATGTACTTATAAGGATCCTCCGTTGCTCAGGCGGCAGCGCGCCGGCCTCTCACAGCTGGGTTCCGTGGTTCAAATCCCGGTCACTACATGTGTCATTCGTGCTGGACAAAACGGAGGCGGGACAGGTTTTTCTCCGGATACTCCGGTTTTCCCTGTCATCAGCCATTACAGCAACACATAATAGTAACAATAATAATAATATTAATAATAATAATAATGTTCCGGACTGTCGTCAGTTGTGCGGACTGCGCTGGAAACGGCTCCTGGACTGGTAATGACTAAGAATGCAGTCCGGCCGCGGGTTTAGTGCCGCCAAGGCACCCAGTATGACACCACGCCGGTTCTCCTGAAGGATTTTATCCATATTAAAAATGATTATAGGAAAATATGGCAAAGATTTAGGGACCCAACTGACCGGGAGGAATACCTGAGCCTAGCCCGGGAAGTACGAAATCGATTGCTGGAAAGGAAGATTGAAAAATGGGCGGAAACATGCCGTAATCTAATAGAAAACGAGTCAGATCGGGAATTTTGGTGGATTCTCGCCGAAAACGAGTCAGATCGCGAATTTCGGCGGATTATATATCTAAAACAATAAGCATTCAATTATAAATATCAGTATAATACCGTAGCGAAGCACGGGTATCTTGCTAGTATATATATATATTTAGATGAAGTTTGAGAGTGATTTGACAGTAGTGACAACTGGTGATGGGTAGATTTATGCATGATTATGTCGTATTCTGAATGAATGTTGATTGCATGGAAGATGAAACTATTATGTAACCAGTATCATAATATAATATTGAGATATCGTAATGCAGGCACTTGCACACAAGTATATGATAAATGCTTATTGGCTGTGTGCACATTGAGCTGAGATACGTTACATAAGAAATTATCTTGCTAGAGTAGGGAAATAATATGAGATTTACATAGGATACCATCGATGTTTTTAGTTTGAAATACTATAAAAGCGAATATTAAGCTAGGAGCCGTATTTTAAATGGCAATAGGACCAAGAAACTTAGTACGTCATTCGATTTCTCATTTTCTTCACTTTATTCAGCACCAACGAATTCAGATAATTTTTAATATAATTCAGACCACTGATATTAGAATTCAGGACACTTTTATTGAAATTCAGATCATTCTTACAATAATATGAATACTGTAATGGTAGCATTTTTGATGATGATGATGATGATGATGATGATTATTTAACACCGCAAGTGATAGAATTATTTATTGAAATACTGAATTTTGACTGTGGTCAGAAGATTATGATATATTTGTGTACATAAATGACCAGACTTAAGTTTTGATAGGAAGATGAAACAGAATTTGAATTCATTTCAGGAATACTCAACCCAGAGTGTGGTGATATGCAAATTTAGATTAGAAATAAGCCAGCGCTGACTTAAAATAACTTATTCAGGAGTTAAAATACTTGTTTTATTAGGTTAATGACTCAAAGTTCATGAACTTGTTTTGAGACTTAACCATTTCTTTCGCGATTCTCAGTAATTTAATAAATATGTTTCTAGATTGTTTTATATAATTGAATGAGATCTCATTTGTAGTGATAGATTGTAGTTATATTTAGTGAATAAGGTACTCGATAAGCGGACATGTCTCAGAAAATGTTAATTGAATTATGCGTATGCGGAGTTCACGATTGAGCGTTGAATTACGGAATTTTGAACCGAGTAGGGTGTCACTATCTCTTTTTGGACGCACGTTAAATAGAATTATAGAAAAATTAACCATTTTTCTGAAAACATGGATACCCTGAGACGTTTAACTGACTAGCTGGGAAATAACTATGGTCACCCTGACCCTAAGGGTGCATTATTATTTCGCTGTATTTTTCCCACACCCTAGTGGGATCGCGGTAGTAAACTCTGGCACACACGTACAGTAGAATTGCCGCTTTCCTTCAAACGGGGATGTATTCACTCTTGCGTGTTTCTTTGGTGTGCTGTTTGTATATAAAGAGGAGTGTGCCGAAGCAAACATCGAATTGCTGAGTCAGAGGAATTAAGCAGCCAATAATCGAACCCAGGAACTTTCGGACCAAAGGCCATCATTCTAACCAGAGGGACGAAATTCGTGTCCCCGTCCCGAGGTGGTTCAGTTCTGAGGCATACCTCAATGGAGGTAAGCTGCATGTACATTTTTAATCACTGTATAGTGTATACCAACCCTCCTGCCTATCGTACATTTCTAACACGATCGGGAATCGAATCCTAGCCACCGAGGATGGCAGGAAATAGCGCTAAACTTTACCATACTTATAGTTTACAGTAGCCTGTTTAAAACTGGCCCAGCAGTTTTCCAGCGCTATTTACAGAAATGAACTTGGAATTTCACCATGTTGTTGTCAAAGCACACAGACCACGCAGTCAGTTCATCCATACAGATTACAGCTTGTGGCTGTACGAAATATAAAATACATATTGGGTGCCAGAGAGATGAACTTCAAATATAGACACACATTCAAAAAGTAAAATAAAATACACCACCCGGCAAAAAATGTTAAGCATCCAGAAGGAGTGCTCCAATATTATTCCATTTCGGTAGACAGTACATGCATACCATTGATATGTGAGTAAATGATTAGATTTACAAGGATCTGTAATATGTAGAGCTCCCACCAAAGTGCATTCGTGATGGCACCATCCTGTTGTTGACAAGTTGTTACCAGTCAACAGCTGTGAGTCAGACAGTTAAGCAAGACGTGCAGAGAGGACTACGTACAGTACGAAGCACCCGCGATGCCTCACAGATGCGTTAGGCAGCCTATCCAACAATTGAGAGCATTTGACGGAGGCCGCACTCTGGGACTGCATGAGGCTGGTTGGTCGTATCGTGCAATTGCCAGGCATGTGGGCCATTCACATGTCACATTGGCCCGATGTTGGACTCAATGGGTCGCGCAGGTTCGGGTCGACCAAGACACACCACCCCGAGGGAGGACCGTCATATGGTGCGCCAAGCATTGCGGTATCCGATAACTTCGGCACTCACCATCCACGTGCATGTACTGGAGACTCCACAACATCCTGTGAGTTCTCGCATAGTGTCTCGACGACTCGCATCCGCCGGATTGGGGTCCTACTGCGACAGGCGTCGGTTGCAGTTGACACCAGAACACCAACGCCTGCGTTTGGAGTGGTGCCTTGCCCGGGAGACGTGGACAGAGGACGACTGGCGTCGCGTCATGTTCATTGATGAGTCCTGCTTCTCCATAACCTCCGATAACCATCGTGTGCGGGTTTTGGCGGCATCCAGGGCAGAGGGTAGATCCTACCCATGTTGTGGAAAGACACACAAGCGTATTCCCTGGCATGAAGGTGTGGGGAGCCTTAGGAAATGCGTTCAGGTCACCTCTAATAGTGCTTCGGCAGACTTTGACGGTACAGCGATAGGTCACAGACATTCTGCGTCCGCACGTCCTACCTTTTATGGCACAGCATCGTGGGACAGTGTTCCAACAAGATAATGCACGTCTACACACAGCACGTGTGTCTATGGACTGCTTAGAGCCTGCTGAGGTCCTCCTGTGACCAGCAAAGTCCCTGGACCTCTCCATCATTGAACACGTGTGGGATGACATTGCAAGGGGACTCCGTCACAGTACCAACCTGCGGGATCAGGAGGGACAGCTGCAACAACTGTGCACAAACTTGCCTCAGGAGAGGTTCCAAAGGCTGTCTGACACCATTCCGAACCACATATGGGTATGCATTGCGGCCAGGAATGGTGCGACACCCTACTGACCTGGCGCCAACACTCCATCTGTAACTGCCAACGGCCTTGTCTCTTTCATCCCATATTGCAATGAGTTCAATAAAGGCTCATGGTTTTTCGGCATATGTAATTTCATTCACTTTCAACCACTCCTTCCGGGTGCTTAACTTTTTAGTCAGGCAGTGTATTTCACAATTGCAGTTAATTTATATCAGGTCATGTCTGATGGTTCGGAAATCCCATTCTGATGTTAGGCCTTGCTTCACCCACAATTGAAAGTGTGTCTTTGAAGATAAGTAAACTGGTTATCAAGCAAGTGATACCGCCCCCAACCTTTTCTACCAAACGAAAATGGTATCTTGGACCAATCAGATGGTTAATTCTCTACCGACAACTATAGGGGTGGATATGGCCTTTACAGTGCAGTAAAATTTAGTAAAAACTATTAGAGGATTGGACTCCGCTCTACATAAGAGGGTACAGTGTTCTTGAGATGGGCCTCACTTACTTACACTTGTAAGCCTTTAGCATTGTGGGTGGAGCCTGTATCGGGGTACGCGTACATAAAATTGCTGTACGATGTTTCTAAGATAAGACTAGGAGATTTTTTTTAGAATTTGCTTTACGTCGCACCGAAACAGATAGGTTTTATGGCGACGACGGTGGGATAGGAAAGAGCTAAGAGTGGGAAGGAAGTTCCGTGGCCTCAATTAAGATACATCCCCTGTGTGAAAATGGAAAACCAAGGAAAACCATCTTCAGGCCTGCCGACGGTGGGGTTCGAACCTACTATCTCCCGAATGCATGTTCACAGGTACGTGACCCAAAACGCGCGGCCACTTGTTCGGTCATTTAATTTGCAGTAGGTTCCATATGTTAGAGAAAGGTAGACACAGCTGTACCACCTGGTATATTTTCAGATCGAACATTTTAATAGTTTTTCATTATATTTCTGCAAAATATTAAGTGCCGGAAAAATATACTATTTTCACATTTTATTATAATGAACAGAGGAACCGAGAAAGCTGATACTGCACAGAAACTAATATCTTCAACCACTTTGTTTTTCGGAGATACTACTGTACTTCAGAATTAAAAATACTCCATTTTTCTCTCCGATTTCACGTGGAATGTCGCATTCCATAACCCATGTATGGCCGTTTAACTGGGCTCATATACACTGGCCGAAAATGAAATCCCAACACCAAGAATACATTAGTTTAGAAGAATTCAATTCAGAATAAGCAATTGTCTAGTCAGCATATATATTTGATTAAAGTTTTCAGGTCGCAGGTGCCCGCCTCTGTGGTGTAGTGGTTAGTGTGATTAGCTGCCACCCCCGGAGGCCCGGGTTCGATTCCCGGCTCTGATACGAAATTTGAAAAGTGGTACGAGGGCTGGAACGGAGTCCACTCAGCCTCGGTAGGTCAACTGAGTAGAGGTGGGTTCGATTCCCACCTCAGCCATCCTGGAAGTGGTTTTCCGTGGTTTCCCACTTCTCCTCCAGGTAAATGCCGGGATGGTGTCTAACTTAAGGCCACGGCCGCTTCCTTTCCTCTTCCTTGTCTATCCCTTCCAAGGCCCCTGTTCAGCATAGCAGGTGAGGCCGCCTGGGCGAGGTACTGGTCATTCTCCCCAGTCGTATCCCTAACCCAATGTCTCACGCTCCAGGACACTGCCCTTGAGGCGCTATAGGTCGGACCCCTCGCTGATTCCGAGGGAAAAACCAACCCTGGAGGGTAAACAGATTAAGAAAGAAAGAAGAAAGGTTCAAGTATGCGCAAGAAGGCGCGTGACATGTTGGTACAATAATAACCACTGTAGTCAACATGATGTTGAATGCAAGCATGCAAACGTGCATGCATTATGTCGTACAGATGCCGTATATCATTTTGTGGGATGGAGTTCCACGCCTGTTGCACTTGGTCAGTCAAATCAACAACAGATAATGCTGGTATATGATGATGCAGGGCTTGAGATCCCATAATATCCCATACGCTCTCAATGGGCGAAAAGTATGGTGATCTCGCAGGCCAAGGAAACTTTATCGACACTCTGTAGAACAGCAGCGGTATAAGGACGAGCGTCGTCCTGTAGGAAACACCCCCTTGATTACTGCGGATGAATGGCAGCACAACCGGTTCTGACGTACACATTCTCTGTCAAGGTACTTGGAATGATGGTGAGAGTGCTCCTGCTGTCAAAGAAAATCGCTCCTGCTCTACGTCCAATGCGTCGATGCCGCAAACAGGTTGGTTCCAAGGGCTCACCTGGCCTCGTTCTTACCATTCTACGGCACTTTGGCACCAAGACAGAAACGGTTCTTATTTGAGAACACAACAGATCTCCATTCCACCTCCAATGAGCTCTAGCTTGACACCAGTGAAGTCACAGATGGCAGTGATTCTGAGTTAGAACATGAACTCGACAGGACGTCTGGTTCGGAGCTGTAATGGACTTGTTACAGTTTGCTGTGTCACTGTGGTGCCAATTGAAACTCTAATGGCTCTTGCAGATGCAGTACAATCCACCACAGCCAAGCGGCGAATACGGCGGTCTTCCCTCTCCGTACTGGCCCGTGTGCGGCCGGACCCCGATCTCCTTGTGACAGTGCCTACCCGTGACAATTGTTGCCAACACCGATGCACTGTGGATACATGCCTGCTAAGTCCTTCTGCAATATCGCAGAAAGAACATCCATCTTCTCGTTGCCCTCCTCGTTCAAACTCAGTAATATGCTGATAATGACTTCTTCGTCTCCTTAAAGGCATGTTTGATTCACACCTATCTCACAACGTCAACACCGTACGATGACTAACGCTCACGAAATGCACAGTGCGTATTTAAAGCAAACTTGCTTTGTAAGGTCGTAGTGGCACTACTAGCACCACTCTTCGTCTGCTAGCGCGTAAATCTGAATAGGCGCCATCCTTCCGATGTTCATCACGCTTCCAGAATTTCGTTTATCTAGCACAGCTCCTTCTTGGTGTTCGGATTTCATTTTCCGCCAGTGTATATGGTTCTTACGTTAGTGACATTTCTGTCCTAATATCAACTTTTGTGTACAACATAATAGTCATATTAACAATTATTAAAAATAGTGTAATGTATCGTACAGGAGGCTAGTTTTATATCAATTTCCTTACACTTTCAGAAGTATATATTACTAGTAAGCACAAAATGTATGCACAACCCTTGTCCATTTGCGCTACGGGATTAGGTGTTAAGATGAACCTCCGTAGAGAGTTTTTGCGACAGGATGCCCTTCCTGACGTCAACCTCATCACAGGAGTTAATGAGCTGAAATGAATTATACATGATAGTAGGAAGGGATGGGACGAAACCCGGTGCCGACGCATACCATACACCTGTCGAACAGCACGAAGTGCGCTGCTCAAGGCTTAACGTCGCCATTCGACGGACGAATCACCATCAACAGCGTCATATGACCTCACTCCATATGAACACTGCGGATAGGTTTGGAAATATATGCGCGCTTTTGGCACACAATCTGGTGATTAGAAACACGTAGGTCGAGTCATAAGTCATGGCAATACAGAACATCTAAGATACGCATTTGGAAACGTATGGTATGTACTTGCGTATGATGCCACTAGATGGTGTATGTAAACAACAGTGTGGGTCTAAGCATGCCCCCAAGTTCAGTGTGTGAGTGAGAGCGTCACAAAATGGAAGTCAACAAACAGGAGCAACGAACGTGTATTAAATTAGCAGTTCTCCGCGGCAGAAGTGCAAGCTAATGCCATGCAGAGCTGCGGGAAGCATTAGGTGTGCATGCCATGTCCTACAGAACAGTGGCGAGGTGGGTGGAGACGTTCAAACGGGGTAGAGTATCAACAGCCGATTTGCCTCACCCAGGCCGCCCAGTGTCCATGGACAAAAATGTGTGGATAATGGTGATCGATCTGTGTTTACATGAGGACAGGCGCTGGACTCTAGCGGAATTGCAAGAACGTACAACAATACCAGCGTCAACAATACGGCGCATTTTACACAAGGACCTACAGATGCGTAAACTTTGTGCAAAGTAGTTGCCACGTCACTTAACTGAGGTACAGAAGTGGACTCGTTAAGAAACATGTCGCATCAATCTGGAGAGGTTTCAGCAAGAAGGACAAGCCATGTTAAATCGCATTATTGCAGTCGAAGAAACATGGGCACGTGCTTATGAACCTGAACTAGCATACGATGTTGAAGGTGTTCTTGTGTGTCATCCAGTGCGTGAGGGGCACATTGCAATGCAGTTTATTACAATTCCTTTTTGTTGTACCAATTGCGCCGTGCAGTGCGAACCAAACATCCAGATCTTTTGGACAACGGCATAATCCTACACGATAACGCGACAGCTCACAGAGCAGCCAAAGTTCAGCGTCGCTAACAACGGCGGGGATGGGAGGTTCTTCCACACCCACCTTATTCGCCTGTTCTGAGCCCATGTGATTATCATCTAATCCCCGAAGTCAAGAAGCCATTACGTGGACAACGGTTTGCTGACAAAGAGGACATCGTAACAGCATTTCGTAGAGAGGTGTCACACGTTAGCGATACACATGCAGCGAATGGTATTCAGCGCCTGCCGCACCGCTGGAAACGCACAGTGGAAACCTTGGGTGATTATTTCGAAGGTCTGTAACCAGTGGAGACCTGTCCTTTGTACGTAGTCTGGTGTATTTGATGTCTATACCACAATAAAACAATGTTTACCCATGGCCTGTGTTCTGTCAGTTTCCTACGAGAATCTCCTGAAGTCAGAATTTGTCTTCAGGCACTACGCTTAAGTACATGCCCTATATTTCCAAGTGCATATCTTAGATTTTCCGTGTTGTCTCCTGTTCGCGAGTAAAAAATATTTCCCATGACTTATGACTCGACCCTCGTATATACCACCACCTCTCCTACCCCGCAGATCAACATCCTGACGGTGAACATTTTTACGACCAACGGGACTCGTACCGGATAACCACGGTGTTAGACCATGGGGACTTGACGCCTTAAGCATCATGCCCACCAGGTACGCTACTAACAAGCACTTAATACTTTCAAAGATAACTTCATCTTTTAAAATAGGCCAAGCAAGCAAGCTAGCAGTCTTACGTCAATGATGACGTCATGATCATAGACAGAATTAGAAACAGAGACGTGAAATTTTATTTCAAAAATTCTACACACAATGACCAGAATTCGAACCACGGCCAACTTATTTTGAGTGTGATGATGATGCAACTCAGTCATCTTGAGCATTTTTACGAGTATCATTAGTCTATCAATTTTCTAGCCAAACATCGCCAAGTTCGATTCCTCAAGTTGTATACTTACTGAAAGAAAGCGTGCCATACCGTGAATTAATGTACTTGGTATCTTCCCGGCCCCATGGCTGAGAGTCGTAGTCTTTTCTTTCGGGCCTCTCATCTCTGGGTTGGATTCTCAGCTGGGTTGTAGGATTATAATCGTAGACGACTAAGTCTCTCGGCTCGGGAGTCGAGTGTTTGTGCTGTCCCCATCTTTCCTACAACTCGCACATCATACATACCCTACCTCCCTCTACAATAACTCGCATCGAGCGAGTTGGCCGTGCGGTTAGGGTTGCGTAGCTGTGAGCTTGCATTCGGGAGACGGTGAGTTCGAATCCGTTTCCTTCCCTTTTCTATCCGTGCGTCTCCGAAAACCATCAGTGTGTTAGTGCGACGTTAAACCACTAGCAAAATAAGAAAACAATAACTCGCAAGTTCTTGTAGACGACAGATGCCACCCACCTTCATAGGAGGGTCTGCCTAACAAGGGCTGAATCCAGCTGGAAGAGCCACACGGCACTAAATGAAATGTAGTATCTCAGCGGTATTCCAGAAATACTTTTGGACGATATGTGTACACTCTAAAACGAAAAAGGAAGAACCCTGAAATACATCACACTTTAGAGCAAACCTCTTCGGGCCTAAGTCATTGTGATGAATTTCCATTAACAACGCAACACTTTTGTAATTAATTCTGGAGACCCTTGTGCCATGAAATCATTTGTAATTGAGTACCAAGGAGACTCTTGTACCATGAACTGCTTTGTAATTGAGTACCAAGGAGACTCTTGTACCATGAGCTACTTTGTAATTGAGTACCAAGGAGACTCTTGTACCATGAGCTACTTTGTAATTGAGTACCAAGGAGACTCTTGTACCATGAGCTACTTTGTAATTGAGTACCAAGGAGACTCTTGTACCATGAGCTACTTTGTAATTGAGTACCAAGGAGATCTTGTACCATGAACTGCTTTGTAATTGAGTACCAAGGAGACTCTTGTACCATGAACTGCTTTGTAATTGAGTACCAAGTAGATCTTGTACCATGAACTGCTTTGTAATTGAGTACCAAGGAGACTCTTGTACCATGAACTGCTTTGTAATTGAGTACCAAGGAGATCTTGTACCATGAACTGCTTTGTAATTGAGTACCAAGGAGACTCATGTACCATGAACTGCTTTGTAATTGAGTACCAAGGAGACTGCTGTACCAAATAAACACCCACAGCCTGTTTTCAGTCATTTGGCCGCGTCAGGAAAGGAATGAATGAAGCTCCCATCTAGCGGCGAATATTGGAATTTTGTCGGCTGCCGAATCCTGCCGCACTCCTCTAAGGCAATGATTAATGACTGCCAGGTGAAATGAGGTGATTTTGGAGAGTGTTACTGGAATGAAAGGTAACAGGAAAAATCGGAGTACCTGGAGAAAAACCTTACCCGCCTCCACTTTGTCCAGCACAAATCTCACATGGAGTGAACAGGAATTGAACCACGGAACCCAGCGGTGGGAGGCCGGCACGCTGCCACCTGAGCCACAAGGCTCCTGCTGTACTGTGAGCTAGAGTAAAAATACTTTGAAACCATGTTCCTTCTAACATGAGCTACTTCGTCATTGAATTAGGTGTCTCTAGTTAAACGAATAATTTTGTTAATTTGCAAGGAATTTCGTGTAATTGGAAATCACATACGGTACTGCCACTGTAATTTCATCAATTCATGCCTCACACTGCTTCATCGATCATAATGGACTAAAGTCTGGAATTCTCTCTATTGAAACGTGCCCTTTGCCATATAAAAGCCTGCACAGTGTTTTAATTTAATGAAGAACATCGAGGGAGCGACAATGTTTCGCGCCGTAAATTACCATTTCTCATATCCAGGACCCGTCGAGCAGCTATGGGGTAAAGACAAGAGAACCACGGCAGAACTCCAGCTCAGTGAATATTACTGCATTAATTTGTGTACGTAATTTTCCCCATTCTCCTTCGATGTTCTTTGCGCCTGGTTTTGTTGCGAGTAGATCGTGCTGGCTCGGATATTTTGCCATTTTGTCCCTTATGTCCTTATTATATTCTGTAATAATCATCATCATCATCTGTTTACCCTCCAGGTTCGGCTTTTCCCTCGGACCCAGCGAGGGATCCCACCTCTACCGCCTCAAGGGCAGTGTCCTGGAGCTTCAGACTCTTGGTCGGGGGATACAACTGGGGAGTATGACCAGTACCTCGCCCAGGCGGCTTCACCTGCTATGGTGAACAGGGGCCTTGTAGGGGGATGGGAAGATTGGAAGGGATAGGCAAGGATGAGGGAAGGAAGCGGCCGTGGCCTTAAGTTAGGTACCATCCCGGCATTCGCCTGGAGGTGAAGTGGGAAACCACGGAAAACCACTTCGAGGATGGCTGAGGTGGGAATCGAACCCACCTCTACTCAGTTGACCCCCCGAGGCTGAGTAGACCCCGTTCCAGCCCTCGTACCACTTTTCAAATTTCGTGGCAGAGCCGGGAATCGAACCCGGACCTCCGGGGGTGGCAGCTAATCACGCTAACCACTACACCACAGAGGCGGCTTCTGTAATAATCACTATTAATTTGCTTTTAAAGTATTCACGACTATTGAATACTAATGGTAAAGTAAAAGTAAACTCGTGTACTCATCCCGAGGTGGTGCAGCTCTTTTCAGGCACACCCCCCTTGGAGGTGAGCTGCATGTACCATTTCAACCACATACCAGCCCTCCTGCCATTCTTAAGTTTCTGGCAGTATCGGGAATCGAACCCGGGCCCCCAAGGACGGCAGCTAATAACACTAACCGTTACGCTACGGAGGCGGACAATACTAATGGTAAAAGGAGGCGATTATATGTCTAGCAAGAGAAACTATGGGATATCTCTATGACAGTCATCAGAAAACATTCAGGGGTGAGCAAACATATGAACATAGTTACAGGTGTGGAGTGTGGCACTGCACAATTGCCCGCAACTCCTAGAACATAGTTTATAAAATTATCCGCGCACCCGCGATGCATGTAGCCATAAAGTGCCATATACCATATTCCTGTGTGATACGACGCACGTGTTGTGTTTGGCAGTGAGTAGTGTGACACAAAGCACGGGCTTGTTCGATCGCTGGGATTGAGAATGCTTATGGGGATACTAGCTATAGTACCCGTAGTTGACAGGACGATCTTATAGCATGTGCAGAGTTATCTAACTCCCCAGCTACTTTCCGCCAATATTCAGGTAGGATGGTTTACTCTGGATGGAGCAGTAATCCCATCTATCGGAACTGAGTGGCAGTAGAAGAGAAAAATCACATCACAACAATGGTCAATGTAATGTTCTTGTTGATCAGTTTTACGAGCTTTCGATACTGTAGGCCTTCACATTGAAATCTTTCTATTAAATATAAATATAAATAATAATGACTAATGGAATTTGGGAGCCATAAATATACAAATAAATAATTCTTAAACTTTGCCGGCTGTTGAAACTCATCTTCAGGGTCGTTGCCTTGTGACAAGGAGATCTGAATCACTTGATACCTAAAAATTTAATATTGGAAAAGGAGTCCATCTGGTAATTTCCCCCCACCCATAGAAATTAAACAGAATATATATTAATCTCATACAATTTACTTAGTCAATTAAACCTGTACTTACCTAGAAATCCGAGCAGAGCTCGTCGTGATACACCCTTGAACATATATAACAAAATAAAGAGAATATTGATATAAATAATAAATGTCTTAATTTATGAAATAACTCTCTCTCAATAACTGGTACTCAGTTTATTCCGCAACGCAAAATATTCACACGCAGTCATGACTCATTTTTCAAGAATGGACTCCACTTTGCTGATGGCGTTGGTATAGTTTGAAAAGGCCCAACACGTTACCTTACGTAGACTCTCCGTAGAATTATATATGGCTAACATTCATAACCATAGAATGTTGTTACACTCCAGCATCTTTCTCCCTGGTTCCTTCAACAGCAGATCTCGAACTCCCAACATGGAATGGGACATCTTCCCACAACTCGTACAAAACACCTCTCCGATTAACACCAGTATCACATCTGCACACTGCAAGCTGCAACTTCCAACTCTCGACGCGTGCTTGCACCACACTAGCCCAAGCCAACACAACAGCATCTTAAAATAGCCCAGTTCCTGGAATTTTCCACCTCAGCTCCGTCAACACGTAAACCCCCGCTCGGAGACTCGTCACGTACACAACCGGGAGATAAACTGAGTGATCGAAACACACTAGTCCCAAATAAAATATAGAGAGTATCCATAATAACGAGAGTTCCAAAAAGAGTTACTAAGCCGCGACGGCTAAATACACACATAAATGAAATATACACATGAATAAATAATAATAATAATAATAATAATAATGACAATAATAATAATAATAATAATAATAATAATAATAATAATAATAATAATAATAATAATAATAATAATATCTGACCGGGGTTTGTCAGGTTACAACATGTAGTTTTCTTCCGATATTAGGGATATTAGGGTATCTAATGTAAAGTGAGTCTTTCCCCCTTTCATGTCTCCCTCTTGTCTTATTCTTCAAGTGATCCTTCCTTTGCGGCTTCTTCTCATTTTTATGAGCTTCATCACAATTTTCCTTGTCGACATGAATCGAGACCACACAGTTTTACAATCACGACAAAAACCATCGTCGTTTAACACAACTGAACAATATTTCCACGTTAGCAATGCTCAGTTTTGATATGGACCAAGAAACAAATACCGGTATTTAACTTCATGAATTCTATTATCATCATCTTTACGGTAAAACTGTATAACACACAAATGATCCAAAATTGTATTCTCTATAACTTTTGTTATGTAGTACTTTTCGAAAGGACAAATAACATAGGTATTTAAAAATTAAATTTTAGGCGCCTTCCCCATAACTCCCATTTCATTCAGCATGAATAAAATTATCTATAGCCTATACTTTAGTGCCTTACTCCCTGAATTTACATATCGATTTTCATTATTATATTCCGTTCACCCATCTTCTCGTGGTTCGGCGTTGGCATGGACTTAGCAATAAAATCAAAATTCAGGAATATCTCTGTCGTCATAGCCGGTACGTTAAAAATATATGACATAATTGATAAGAAACTTAATTCTATATAACTTCACGTATATAGTCTTTATCGATAAGACCATTAATAACATAGATATTTGGGAATTAAATTTTGGGCCTTCCCTTAAACTACCATTTCACTCAGCGTGAATAAAATTATTTATACCCTAGATTGTAGTGCCTCATTTCCCGACTTTAGATACCCATTTTCATTAAATTCCCTTCTGCCATTTTCTCGTGATGCGCGTAAATACAGACAGACAGACAGACAGACAGACAGACAGACAGACATGACGGAAAATTAAAAAGTGGATTTTCTTGCTACTGTGGACACGATCGGCACAGATACACCATTATTTTTAAATTCTAAGCAATGTGCATAAAAACTCTTATTTTCTACATATAGGTATTAAAGGAATAGGTTGGGATATAGTGCCAGATCTGAAATACTTATTCGATTACTGTTTGCATGAAGGAGCGATACTAAATGAATGGAGAGTTGTAATAGTAGCCCCAGTATACAAGGGAGAGGGTGGTGAACATTAAGCGGATAATTGCGGGCCAGTCAGCTTGGAATGAATTGTTTGTATGCTCTAGAAAAGCATTATTTCTGAATTTGTCAGACACGTTTGCGAAATTACTCAACTTGTAGGATTCCAGCAAGATATAGCAGATATTTTAGATTCAGGAGGTCAAATGGACTGTATCGCTACTGACTTATCCAAGGCTTTTGATGGGGTACCATGGGAGATTACGAACAAAATTGAGGGCAACTGGACTAGACAAAAGAGTGCTTGAATCGGGGCTACATTTCTAGAAAACAGAACTCAGGAAATTAGAGTAGGTGAAGTGTTATCCGATCCTGTATGATTAAGATGGGGGTCCCATACGGCATTATTATCGGGCTTTTAAATTTTCTTTATATATATATAAATGATATCGGTGACGATAAGACTATTGTGGATGATGTTATACTGCATAGAATATAAAATAAGTTACAGGATTGTGAGTGACTACAATAAGACCCAGACAATGTTGTGAGATGGAGCAGATGATAGTAAACAGGATGAAAAATCATGTTGTACGCTTCACCAATGAGGAGCGGTCTCTCAGTTTTAATTACTGTGTTGATGGGGTGATAGTACCTCTTGGGGATCACTGTAAGTACCTAGGTGTTAATATTATAGTGATCTTTGAGTAATCGAATTAACGAGGTAGTTAAGAAAGGATATAGGTCTCTTCACGTGGTTATGATTTTTATGAGGGTATTTAGGGGTTATAGTAAGCATGCATAGGAAAGAGCATATAGGTTTGTACTAAGACCCCAATTAGGATACCGTTCTAGCGTATAGCAGATATTTTAGATTCAGGAGGTCAAATGGACTGTATCGCTACTGACTTATCCAAGGCTTTTGATGGGGTACCATGGGAGATTACGAACAAAATTGAGGGCAACTGGACTAGACAAAAGAGTGCTTGAATCGGGGCTACATTTCTAGAAAACAGAACTCAGGAAATTAGAGTAGGTGAAGTGTTATCCGATCCTGTATGATTAAGATGGGGGTCCTCACCAGGACTACTTAATAGAGAACTGGAAAGGATCCACTCCATCCGTCTATTCGTAAAACGCCACTGTGAAGCTCTTACGGCAATCTTCACTTTCGAAATAGGAGGCTAAATATCTGACTCCAGTGGACGCAGTGCCGCCTAGATTATATGGACTTCCTACAATCCATAAAGAAGACGTTCCCCTCAGACCGATTGTTAGTGTGATAGGTTCTCCTACATATGCTTTGCTTAAATACCTAAGCAAATTGCTTCTGCCACATTTACAGTAGGATGTACTGAATCATACGTTAAGGACTCTCTGTATTTCGTTGATAAGTTGTCAACCACAACCCTTCAACCCGATGCACTTCTGGTGAGTTTCGATGTGGAGTCCTTGTTCACTAAAGTGCCGATTGACTCGGTCATGTCTTTCATTGAGCATCTGTTTCCTGAGGACATTACTAAGCTATTTCACCATTGCATGACTTCGAGTTATTTCTTGTGGGGTGGGCAATTTTACGAACGGACGGATGGGGTGGCTATGGGAAGTCCACTCTCACTGGTAGTGGCTAATTTCTTTCTGGAGCATTTTGAGAAGGAGGCTATTGCTTCGGCGCCCGTCAAACCTATGATTTTCTGGAGGTATGGGATGACACATTTGTGGTATGGAGAGAAGGTCCTGAGAAACTTCTTGTATTTTTAAACCACTTAAATCAGCAAAACCCTTCAATTAGATTCACTATGGAGATGGAGTCGGATAATTGCCTTCCTTTCTTGGATGTTCTAGTAAGAAAGAAATCGGAGAGCTCCTTAGGACATACCGTCTATCGTAAGCCACTTACAAAATCGCTACCTCCTTGCAGATTCTCACCACCATCCAGCAAAAAACAGGGCATTCTCAGGGCACTCGCCACGAGAGCGACACTAGTCTGTGAGCCATCAAATATACAGGAGGAGATGGACACACTCTAAGTCACGTTCAAGGGGAATGGTTACAACGATGTACAAATTCATAGAGCCCTGCATCCCAGAGGGAACTCTAAGCAAATCCCACAGAAAGAAGGAGTGAAGGGAACCGCCTACCTCCCTTACATTCACAATAAAACAGACCGAATTGCCAAGGTCCTCCGCAAGCACAATATGAAAAGCGTGTGTGGCACCGTTACTAAAACTGCTCACGGTTTAGGCAAAAACAAGGACAAATTGTCCCCACTATTACACCCTGGGGTGTACAAAATTCCAGTTCGTACTGATATGGTGATACGTGCATGACTCTCAAGTGTGTCACTATTGCATTGATGCAGTCAAAACGGCCGTATAGAGAGAAGCAAGGATTCATCGAGAAAAGAGACGACATCGTGTCATTCGTCCCACCATAGGTGGCGTTCTACGCAGGATTGCAGCCCCAGACGTTTGAGGTAAAGCTTTGTGCGCCAGGATGGAACGCCCTGCTGCTGCAAATTTCTCCGAAGCATGTGATCGGAGACTTGGTTACTGTGCTGCAGAACACACCTAAAATTTTAGCGAGTCCTTTTGCGATCTGTCGGTAAGAACCATTATAGCCATGCGCACAAGATGTCTGCCCTCTTGCTGTGGTCCTTCACATTAGTCCCTCCTCGGCCCACAGAGACCATGTCTGCATCACTCTGGATGTATTCTGTTCAAACGAGCACAGATGACTTTTAACGATAATCCACAGAACCGATATGTCATAATTCTGCTACGACCAAAGCTTCTTTTTACAAGTTGTTTCACGTCACACCGACACAGATAGGTCTTATGGTGTTTAGGAGTTGGAAGGAAGCGGCCGTGGCCTTAATTAGGGTACGGCCCCGGCATTTATCTGGTGTGAAAATGGAAAATCACGGAAAACCATCTTCAGGGCTGCCGACAGTGGGGTTCGAACCCACTATCTCCGGAATACTGGATACTGGCCGCACTTAAGCGAATGCAGCTATCGAGCTCGGTGCAACCAAAGTTGACTACCTGCTGCCATAGCTGCTATATTCCTTGACAAGGGGTACTTAAGCCATTTGTGCACACGAACGGCCAATATACACATGTCCGCGATGTTGCATTGCTTCTCTGTTCTCCCCTCTCATGTTTTTTCACTGTGCGCAGCATTGCTCCACTTCTAAAAATGTCAGTGTCCTTTCATGATCGGGTCGATCGGGTGTTTCCTTCTTGGTATTACAATTGAAATGATCAGCAGGATGTAGGCTATCCAAGGCAAATCAACCACTCCTACAAATTCAGACTTTTTATCATGTTTATAAGAAGGAGGATGGTGATTAGAGATGGGAATTATAGGCCAAAATAAGTTAGCATGCAAAGGCGCAAGTGTCACACACCCGCAAGACGGTTCTGCAGTGAATATTAGCGATCCGGACTATCAGAACCCCTAAAATTTATGCAGCTCACCGACATAAGTGTAGAGAGGCTAGATTACACGTGCGCCTTATTCAAATACGTTTGAATTGTAAGCTATTTGTGCCTATAACTCCCAACTCTAGTGATGATTGTTATTCTAAGAGGTTTAAGGACCTCAATTCCTATTCAGACAAGGCCAGATTACACTTCAGATGGAAACACCTACGGTATCCTTTTTCCAAATAAACATTTCTTGTAAGTCATATTTCTTGACCGGGCGAGTTGACCGTGTGTCCTATGTGTCTGTGCGACGTAAAACCACTAGCAAAAAATAATTCTTGAAATCAATGTGCTCGTTTCAGTCAAGTGAGAGCTAATGATTGTGTGTTAAGTGAAAACAGAAAATCTGAAAGCCGTATAATATAAATGTTCCGACTAGACCTGACAGACAGATGTAGCTATGGGGTTCTACTTAGACAAGTCGATTAGTGGGTAGTATAGTGAGGAATGTAGGATATATTTGAATCACTTTTCTGTGTTTCCATTTTACAAGTCTACCTTTATAATGTCCACATAGAACAGGCAGGGAAGGAAATGAAGGAAAAATTTAGAAAGGGCGTCGTAGTTCATGGAGAGAAAATTGAATAACTAAGATTTGGGTATGCCATTGTTATTTCATCTGAGTATGTCGATTATCTGAAAAAGTTGGGTAATAGTGTGGACGCAGATTTGGGGAATGAGTACGAGATAAAAGTAAATCTAGATCAAAAATAATTGAATGCAGTCCAATGACGTTAGATAATACAGAAATGTTAGAATTGCGTATGAAGTTTCAAAGGAAATAAATACTTGTTGATATCTGGGTACTGGAATAACCAGTGGTGATAGAAGTATGGACCGAGCTTGATAGCTGCAGTCGCTTAAGTGCGGCCAGTATCCAGCAATCGGGAGATAGTGGGTTCGAACCCCACTGTCGGCAGCTCTGAAGATGGTTTCCCGTGGTTTCCCATTTTCATACCAGGCAAATGCTGGGGCTGTACCTTAATTAAGGCCACGGCCGCTTCCTTCGCACTCCTAGCCCTTCCCTGTCCCATCGTCGCCGTAAGACGTATCTATGTCGATGCGACGTAAAGCAACTAGCAAAAAAAAAGAAAAAAAGTATGGAGGGTATAAAATGCAGACTCACCAAAAGAAGGCAAACTAAATGTTCTCACTTCAGTTGTTTCAGAAGAACTTTGTGTAGAGCGTGGAACCTTAGGGAAGAAAAACATGAACAATAACTAGTGCTAAAAGAAACAGAATGTTGTGTTACAGAGGAACATTGAAGGTAAGATGGGCAAATAGAATCACAAATGAGAAATCCTGAGAAGAGGTGAGGTGGAGAGAAAAACTGATAGGGCGTATCTTGAGACACCAAGGATATATTAAGTTGGTTTTGGGGAGAAGTGAAGAAGAGAAGAAAACTAGAAGGCGAAGGTATGAAAATGACAAAGTATAGTACAGAAGATGTAGGATCGAATAGTTACGAATAAAAACTTTAAAAGGATACATACCTTTTGTAATTGTTCCTAAACTCCTTTACTAACTTTAAAAATATAAAACTTGAATTTAGATTGAATAATATGAAAATTAATCTTCATTGAATAAAATACTCAATCGTTGGACCTTATACTCACGCTTGGTTCTTACCTGCTTACTTACACGTACGTTATTTGAAGGGCGCCAGCTACAACTCAGTGAAGCAATAAGAGAATGAGATTCTTTATTATCTCTAGGGTGTGGGGTTATAAGCTTACTTTTGACAACATACCATATAAGTTCTGGGAAAAGGAGATTGGCGTTCGGTTTTCCCATTAAATTTGAGGTTATATGACTCTACTCTAAATATGAAACGAAACATTAATTTGGTAGAACAAAATATATTCTTGAAATAATTTCAGTAAAAATAGTAAGAACTGTTGCAATAAAACAGATGTGAATATGAAATTATGACATTACAACTGAAAGAAACTAGGCATGAATTAGAATTCTTCTTGACCGGATATTTAACAATTATACACGAAATTTATCCCTCACTGGTTCTCTTGACTGTACCTTCAACACTTTAAGTGTAATTACGACGTATTCCTTTGAGTTGGTGTTTTGCTGTAGGTGTTTCAAGCCTAATTTGGTGATGTATTCTTTTTGTTTCACTGACGACTAAGTATCCCTATGACTGCTTCTTTTCCATCCACATGACTTCTTGGTAAGTCTGTCCTATATGACTTCAGGGCAAGTCTATCCCTCTAACTGAACTGACCGACTGAAGTCTCACCTTCCACTTGACTCCATCACTGTTCACCATCCACTTGGCTAATAACTAATGACCGACTGAGGCCACTCCATCTCGTTCCCTCAATGACTGTTCACTTATCCATGACTTCTTCACTGTTCACCTTCCGTTTAACTAATGACTGACTGAGGCCTCTCCTTCCTCTTGACTCAATGACTGACTGAGTCCTCTCCATCTCGTTCACTTAATGACTCTCCGATCAACTGTGGCCTTTCCTTCCAATTGAATAATGACTCTCGCTACAATATACAGCCGCCTTATATAGACTTTGGTTGACACACCTACGCAGTCTCCAGGAATAACTATGATCTACTCCCACCTCGCGACAAATATTACATACAACGGTGAAACCGCCGGCGGCACCCTAGGTATCTTCAAGAAAATGAGCTCACCGCTAAATGCTCAAGATGACGTAGCGATGACTCGACAGTTACTCCAGCAGTATTTCTCAATGTTACAATGTCACAAGTTATTGCACACACTACATCCACATCTGATATACAGCAATTCTTATTGTACATGTTTTTGTGTTAATCTACACACACGTGCATACGTAACAATTTGACTACAATCACGCAAGCGACAAGCATTGCAGAATTGAATTGAACGATAATAATAGTTACAATAATAGTAATAATATGACAGAAGAAATAATAATAATAATAATAATAATAATAATAATAATAATAATAATAATAATAATAATAATAATATAATAATAATAATAATAATAATACAAATACAGATATCATCTTGTAACGGGATTAGAACCGTTACACTGTCCCTATTTGCAGGGGTTGTTAACATCGCAATAGCAATGGTTTTCGATGACGCAATGACGGAGGAGTGCTAGAAGTGGGAAGGAAGTGGTGGTGGCCTTAATGAAGATCAACACATTAACACAGGATAAGGTGACACGGATATCTGCGTCAAAATAGTCTATGGACTGATGACCCAAACATCACCAAGTCAAACTTGTAGTTTTACACGTCTATTGATGAAGTGGTCAGAGACTTAGGTTTCACGAGGAATCTGAATAACAACGACGTGACTTTTAATTTCCAAAATTCCAGATACATGACTGGTATTAGAACCACGGACACCTTGTTGACAAAGTCACTCAGCTATCATTCCTATTCCAATAATTTTTAATGTTGATTTGCTAGTTACGTGTGAAGAATGAAACTCTCAAATTAAATCTGAGTTCTCTTTTAATTTCCAGTAAGTCAATAGGATTTGTTATAAGTGATACGCATAAGCACATGCAATAGTTTTGGTGATATGTTCAGGACTGAATCCAGTGATCATTCTTCATTAGTTGGAGGACTCTTCCACTGTAAGGAAACAATTTCGTGGCATGAACAATAGTAAAAATTGCCTGGCTCAAATTACTCTCAAATATCCCCACTGTAATTCTCTATTGAAACTTCTTCTTCTTGGTTTTTTTATAAAGAGAGGTTAATGATAGATAATCACATCTTCGTGCTCAATGGAGTAGTACTTGTTGAAGACGATTAGCGTATTAGAAAGATCGATTGCTCAACAAGTTTAAGTAGTCTCTTAAGGAGCCTTTTCTATTGTATGACGAATATCTTGCATAAGCTCGCTCGACTAACACCAATTGCAACAGACCTTTTAGTCACCCGCTCACTCAGACAACATCTGTAAAACTGCCAAATCGAAAAAATTGCCATAAGACACATTTTGAGAAAGGAAAGCATGTAATTCTCTTTCCCAATATTTTGTGCGACATTTTACACAGTTATGCGTTTCTATCTATACTTTCGAAAAACATGCAACACATTTCACTTTAAAATTACTGTATGTCTAATTTTTCTGTTTTTAAGGGATATGGCTGATTTTGGCATAAGAAATACATTTGGTTCATTGGAGCAACGTTTATATTGAGGTACCTGCAATCCGCACTGGTGGGTAACAAAGTTTTCTTCTCTGAGACAGGGTGCCACTCCATCACGGATTCCTTCATCTTGCGGTATAGGAGCAGCGCTCTTCCCTCACTGGGATTGCCATCCATTCTTCCACAATACACGAAGGAATATTCATCCGTCGTTCTTGTATCTCCAAATCCAAGTCAACCTTGTTTCACTTAATCGCAGGCATTACTTCATTTATTTCGTCACCTACGGTAATCTTCCTGCTTGTCACATTGTCCGCACATTAAAAAGACGTGTTTCCTTTCTTAGAGCAAATGTCCTTAACATTAAAGCCATCTTGCTTTCCTTTGTTGCACTTTCCATGAAATCTTTATTTCGGGTGCATGAGTTATCAGTCCAAGTACCCTAGCTTGATGAGAGGGACACTCCGTTTCCGCAGACGAGCCCACGATTTTCCCGTCCAGGTTCGATCCCTTAGCCACTGACAACAAGGCAGCAGTTTAATTCAGAGGCGTTTCCGTATATGGTTTGCCCCGTCCGGCATCTCCGCCCCATCAAGAGTCTCCTTTTCCATCGAATTTGTCGTTTAGAACTTCACCAAAGCTCCGCTTCCTGTCATTTTTCAGGATTCCTATAGGGCTTTCACAACTACCGTATCGGTCACGGGGCGCACATGATACCCAGCATGATTTAGTGCGACGTTGAATCACTAGCGAAATCGAATCTTGTGGATCAGTTCCTTTAATCATTAATTATAAATGATGCTTTTAAAAGGTGTGAAGGTGCCTAGAAGAAGAGACTATCAATATAACTAATTATTAAAACAGCATAATTCTTGGGTGCAAGTATGAGTACTTCAGTGTCGGTTAAAATTGGTTCGGTATGAAAGCTTATTATTGCAAATGTTATTAACATATCCGCAAGAAAACAAATTAGAGAACAATTACTTACATGAACCACGCACGCTTAGGACTAAACCTTTCGCCTCTTTCGCTCACTTCCTTAAATACGAAATACATATACCGATATGTGGACACCCGTTGTGGATATACGCTAGCTTAAGCTTGCCGAATAGCTACAAACAGCGCATGGGTATTTAAACCTTTTGAACATCGTACTAACGTCTCAAGGTTTACGAACACGGTGGGATGGGGTGAGTGGCAGGACTGGGAAGGTGTAGAGCTACCGGAAAGGAAACGATCGGGGAAACTTACGCGCCGCGTACGCTTCTTCCTCACCAATCGTCAGAAGAGGAACCACAGCCTAGCAAAGCACGTGTCACCACCGCTGCTCGAAGGTTGGAGAGGCTGATTCTTCTAGGCCTATTTCCTCTGCGTCATCGGTTTCCCAGCCATTTCTGAAATCACAGTCTTCACTTTTCTTACACAGCCTGATTATTAATTCCTTTTCTAATTCTTCAAAACGATCATCCATTATAGTCATTTTAAAAATATTCGTGTTCGATGTTCTCTACATGGTCACAACATACTATCCATTTATCACCGAATAACCATTAAACAAATTTTCCAACAATAATTTCTTCGCATCCAGTGAGTCAGATATGTCTTGTCGCACTCTTCCTTTGATGTCTATCCACACAAATTCTACATGGTATGAGAGCAAAAGCGCTTTCACACCGTCAGATAGCGCTTCAATTGTTCTTACGTAGACTGAGTGGACATCGAACTAGCCCTCAGATCCAGGCAAATATCGCTGGTCTTGCCGGGAATCGATCCAGGGTCCTCCAGAAGTAGCAGGTTCACTGACGCTAGACATCTTTAGACTTGGGTTACTTCGTCGCAATCATTTGTGTCGGGTTGTACAGCTGCCCATATTTTTCTTGAACATATGCAACCTGCTAAGAATTAAATGTATCTTAGTATCTTACGCAATATCTTACAACAATTGCATGTACACTTAGCCCGATATAGCCTTCACAGCACCCATTTATGTAGAGTGGAGTCCAATTCTCTACTTACTTTACGAAATGTTACTGTGCTGTACAAACCCATTCACCCCTATAGCTGTCTTGGAGAATTGCCAAGACCAAGAAAGAAGATATAGTTATGGTGTTAACTGTTGTGAGTACAATCGTTACCTATCACGTCGACATTACAACCATATACGGTGCACCGTTTTGTCACACTTCTAACCTGAAGAGGTTTGCTATTGTTACGTGACTGCAGTAAATGGAATGGCGATGGCTTTTAGTGCCGGGAGTGTCCAAGGACATGTTCGGCTCGCCAGGTGCAGGTCTTTTGACTTGACGCCGGTAGGCGATCTGCGCGTCGTGATGAGGATGAAATGATGATGAAGACGACACATACACCCAGCCCCTGTGCCAGCAAAATTAACCAATGATGGTTAAAATTCCCGACCCTGCCGGGAATCGAAACCGGGACCCCTGTGGCCAAAGGCCAGCATGCTAACCATTTAGCCATGGAGCCGGACACGTGACTGCAGTGTAGTCTTGTAACTACGATTCCCAGACACTTTTCTCAATTTTTTCCCTACCAGTACCAGTTTACCCAAAATATTTTCCATCGTCAATTATTTCCAAGGCATTTTTTCCCAATTGTTGTTTTCTCAGCGCACATTTCCCAATGAAACATTGGTCTAAAAATCATTTCAGGATACGAATATATTTCATTCCACGTTTATGGAAGAACAGTAAGTAATCAATCAACATCCATCATGGGGAGAAAATGTCCCAGTGTTCTTAGGTAATCGGCTATCGCGTTCTCTCTTTTTTTGTTTGTTTGCAGAGTAGGTGGAAGTTATCGATCTTATCCTTTCCTGCGTTCTTATTCATTTAAGCTTAGGCTTTGCCTTTATTGCTTGGCCAAGGTACAGTTGCAAAATGGCCGTTTTCGTGTATTGCTTCGTTCCTTCTACAATAATTTTAATGGAGCTGAATATAGTGAGCAGAGGTATTTCCCTACGACTGTGTGGAAACTGTTAAGCCACTCCTCACTGGCGTTGTTGGTATGGTGTTCACAGATCTGTAGGTACTCCACCTTTATAGGGGACACCGTAGTGGCACTGCCCGTCTTCTTTCCCGTCCTGCTTGTCCCGTCATGTACGTTTTGCTGCTATTTCGGTTAAATGCTGTGGAAAATGTTGCAATAGACTGAAGAAAGCCCTGTTGTTTATCTTCAAATGGAACGAAGGCGAGAGACAGAAGCATACGTACTAACTCAGACTTGTCATTTGAATCATTGTATTGTCTTTGTAAAGCACAACTTCAGACTTTGCGCAAAACTGACAGGCACAGGTGGAAAAATCAACACGAAGTATTTGATTCGGAAAAGGTCCACAACACAGCGTAAGTTATAGCCACTTCAAAGTCGGACATTAGTCGTTAGTGGTGGTGAAAATTGTATCTGTTGCTGCTCTGTTTTGCCCTTGATTGACTGCAGTCCTTGAACATAGAGATTTTCAATCCTTGCAGACAGGAGGGCGAAAATTAAACGGAATGCCACTGTCTGATCAATACTGCAGTTACAAGAAGCATTGGGAGTATCCCCGCCGTTCTGAAGAAAGGACAGCATTCACACGCACAAAATCAGAACAAATTCAGGCTGAGATGGTGGTTAACAGAATGAAACGAATTGCATCCGATCATCCGGAAATTACCCTTTTCCAGCTATTGCGCAATGATCTCCCTGCAGTTTCCTTTGATGTTTTAAGCCACATCCCACGGGGAGAATATTAAAAAAAAAAGTGAAACACCTACAGCAGTTCAGAAATCATGTTGTCGCTATAGTTATTATCATATAAATTCTGAGTACAATGTTAAGATACATGGGAAAGCTAAACATTGGGAATACATGCGTCGGGAGAATTATACGTAGGGAGAAGTGTCTTTGGTAGAAAAATTCATTGGGAAAAATGGTTTTGGAGGACATTTCTTTTGGAAGAAATGAATTGGGAAAAATATCCTATTACAGTAAATTTAATCTGATAGGCCCTATCGATAAAAATCTAAATATGTTGGTCACCACTCCTTTTGCGGAGAGAACGACCAATTCTGTGCCTATTTGGTCCGGCTCCATGGCTAAATGGTTAGCGTGTTGGCCTTTGGTCACAGGGGTCCTGCGTTCGATTCCCGGCAGGGTCGGGAATTTAAACCATAATTGGTTAATTTCCCTGGCACGGGGGCTGGGTGTATGTGTTGTCTTCATCATCATTTCATCCTCATCACGGCGCGCAGGTCGCCTACGGGTGTCAAATCAAAAGACCTGCACCTGGTGAGCGGAACCCGTCCTGGAATCTCCCGGCACTAAAAGCCATGCGCCATTTCATTTTGTGCCTGTTTGAAATACGCGAAAGTACTTAAAGTTAAATTTTAGATCATTCAAATATCTCGCGTACTGGTATATCCGTGAAGGGCACAAGTTCGTTCATTTGCGAGTTGTACGAGTTCAATAATTGTGTGTGTTGAAGGTGTCAATCATTACCTTCAAAATAACGTGATCGTCAAGAGGAAGAATGGCAACCAGCCAGTAAGGAAAGCTACGGTTTTGTTGTAACTCTCAATATCATCATCAAGAATTCCCATTTATTCGAGAATATCCAGACTAGCTTAATAGAAACACAGTTCATTTAAAATAGTTTGAAAACGTTCTTATCAAGCCACGAGTACTGTAGACCTAGTGGCACCCTAGTTCATTTCATCCACTGAACGGAGTTATTTTATTTAATGCTATTTTTTGTATACACTACAAAGTAGACTTTTCCGATGTTTTTACATGATCAGTAACTAGTTTATCTAACTTGGAAAGTACGTTCTCGGGAGTGAGTGACGTTATGTCTATCATAAAAATTGGATCCCCTAATAACCGGACACGATCTGAGAGAATCAATCTCACTTTTGATATATTGAAGTTAGTTTTTGATTATAAATAATATTTAATTGGAAGTAAATTAGATTTATATTATTCACCGTGTGGCTTTCGGTGCCAGGAGTGTTCGAGGACATGTTCGGCTCTCCTGGTGCACGTCATTCTACTTGACTCCCAGGGGCGACCTCCACATCTAGGTGTAACATAATGATGATGATGATGATGATGATGATGATGATTAGGATGATGATGATGATGATGATGAGTTTGGAAGAGGGCGAAACTCGGTGTCGGCACGTAGCCTACTCCTGTCGAATAACATCAAGGGGTCTAATCAAGGCTTAACGTCTCCATCCGACAGACGAATCACCATCAACAGCGTCGTACGCCATCACTCCATATGAACACTGCGGAGATGTTTTGCAAATGAACTCATTGTTTTGGCACGAAATCTAGTTATTAGGAATTGTATACCACAACCTCCTCTACCTTGTCACCTAACACTCTGATGGTGAATTTTTGTCAGGAACGGGACTCAAACCGGCCAACCACGGTGTCAGACGCCACGGCCACAAAGCGGGTTCAAACAAAACAACAAATAACAACATTTATTTTCGATTTTGGTCCGTTAAATCTCCTAGCGGTAGAATACATCAAAGGCGGATGTTTCCTGAAATTCATGCCACGTCATTCTGAAACATGAAAGTAAGAATTAAGTTTGTTCCGTCCTCTTTACGGTTTGTTAACGCTGGTTATTTGAAGATCATTGTGTTTCATACAATCCATCAAGTGCCTTGGTTTTCCAAGATCACCGCTGACTAGCCACAAGGCCTGGTCTGATCCGCTGTCTCTCATGTCGTACAACTCCTCTGCTAGTCTTACGAGCCTGGGCGAATCTTATTCCAGGATTAATGGACTAAACGGGAACCGAACCAGCACGTTTTAATTTTTTATCTCTAGCAGGGGAGGAGATTATACACTCGTCGATCAATTTCAATTAAAGAAGTAAGCAAGTTAAAAATTTTCCGCGACTGGTCGTTACCTCGAATTTTGCGTGGAATTCGAAGTATAGGGACGAGACCTACACATATCATGGCCGGGATACAAATCACGGCCCGCTAGGCGAGGTTTTACCTCAGGCATCATACATCGTTTTCTTTCGTTAAATAATGTCATTTGGGAAAGAAGGGTGTAACATTCACAACTTCGTCCTTTCACCCCGTTCTATAACCTGACTATATCAAAGACCTGCTTGCCGACCGGTGGTAGAAACAGACCACTTCGGGGTAGCCAGGTTCGACTGACAATACCCACCAGGATGTAAAAGCCTACAATTATTTAATTACTACAAGAAGCTTCGATCAGATTGAGCATTGAGAGATTTCTTTCTGTGTGTTAAGCCATCTGCACCACACGAGATTACATAATAGATCCATTTCCTTCTTATTACACCACTTATCTATCTGTCACGCCAGATTTTTTTTTTGCTAGTTGCTTTACGTCGCACCGACACAGATAGGTCTTACAGCGACGATTTGACAGGGAAGGGCTAGGAGTGGGAAGGAAGCGGCCGTGGCCTTAATTAAGGTACAGCCCCAGCATTTGCCTGGTGTGAAAATGGGAAACCACGGAAAACCATTTTTAGGGCTGCCGACAGTGGGGTTCGAACCTACTATCTCCCGAATACGCCAGATTTATTCGTAACTGTGCCAATTAGGGGGGGGGGGGCAATCCCCATTTGACTGCAACCAATAATATTGGAATAGGATAAACTTTCCTATTTCAATGAGGCTCTTTTGATACATGATTTCGCATTCCGGTGACTTTATTCGGCCAGATTTGTCCACCCTGTACACCTCTATACGTTCTCCCTCCGTTAACTGAAGTTCAAATACTGTATGTGAACATACAAGTGTAAAGTGCAGTGAAGGAATGGCATGTAACCAGCGCCATCGCATCATGGTGTGATGTGAAGCAGCCATGGAAAGCCATTCCGTCTTTATTGATAACATTTCAGTACTCCCCAGCGACGAGGTGCGCATGTGCTAGGGAATGTGATCAATCAGACTCCTTGGGACCACTTGGTTCCCTTAATACAATGCGTGACCTCCTCACCAACAGGTAAGTCTACTTGCGAAGTAGTCAAGTAAAATACAAAGCATATGCGAGTACTTCGTGGTGTAGGGGTAGCGTGCCTGCCTCTTACCTCGAGGCCGCGGGTTCGATTCTCGGCCAGGTCAGGGATTTTTACCTGGATCTGAGGGCTGGCTCGAGGTCTACTCAGCTTACGTGATTAGAATTGAGATGCTATCTGACGGTGAAATAGGGGCCCCGGTCTAGAAAGCCGAGAATAACGGCCGAGAGGATTCGTCGTGCTGACCACACGACACCTCGTAATCTGCAGGCCTTTGGGCTGAGCAGCGGTCGCTTAGTAGGCCAAGGCCCTTCAGGGTTGTAGTGCCACGGGGTTAGGTACGTACGTGTCAGTAGGTTGAAGGTTGAAGGTCATCTTACTCAACAGTAGATCATTCTGACTGTGGTTTTCTCTCTCCCCCTGTTCGGAGTGGAGGAAAATGACTATGCAATAATCACTAGCACTGAAAACGGGGATCAACGCAATTGAACTTATTATAGAAACCAAAACTTGCAATTTTCACTTGAAGTCAAGGGGAGGAAAGTAAGCTAAGCAGTTTCCTAATAACAATTTATCAGTTGGGAGTCCCCGCGGTCCTTTCTGCTTGGTCTCGGTTCGATTTTTTTTTACCTCCGAAGGACAATATGAGTGAAGGAAGTAAGTTACTGTCGCAGACTCCGTCTAAAACGATATTACGTTACGGAGCAGGGCTATTGTTTACGTCTTACTAACTGCGTATAAGGGTATTCGGAGACGCCTAGGTGTCGGAATTTTGTCCTGCACGAGTTCTCTTACGTACCAGTAAATTTACCGACACGAGGTTGACGTATTTCCGCACCTTTACATAGTGTAATTTATTTCATGGATATCTTACTCGTCACTGTATATCAGGTTGGATAAACAGCCGCCATTCTGATTGTCGTTTCACCTCTCCACCTCTTCAGGGTGGAGAAACATGACTATGCAATAATCACTGGCGCTGAGAAAGGGGATCAGTGCAATCGAAATTGTTATAGAAACTCAAACTTGCGATTTTTACTCAGTGTCAAGAGACGAAAGGTAAGTAATTTTGAAATACTAATGTATCAGGTGGGAGTACTCGCAGACTTTCTTCTTCGTCGAACTGAGCCGGATTCGAACGCACAAATTAGAGATAGGAAGGCCAGCAATTCAGCCGGGTGACAGGTTATTTACACAATTTGAATCTGGATGAAAATTGCAAGTTGAATGTCGTGATCGCCGGTTATTAGGACCTATTTTTGGGCAGTATTTTCGAGCGCACTGCACAAGCTACTCGATATGTATCAATGCAGGCTTGACTAACTGCATAGCGAAGACTGACTGAAGCATTGGTCATCTGCGCGGAAGGTTGTGGGATCGAATCCCACGCAGTAGGTTTGTAGACTATTAAAAGAGGAAGTAATTCAAGAGATTCGTGTCAGTACATTTGGTGACACTTTAAAGAACTGATTTCTGGCGCTATGCCATGTCATAAAATCTATGGGACACACATGTCATTTTATAAATGGTACATATTTCAATTCCTAAAGGATCCATCAACATTCAGGGCAATAATAATAATAATAATAATAATAATAATAATAATAATAATAATAATAATAATAATAATACGATCGAGTGGCTGCGCGGTTTGACTCACGTAGCCGACAGCTTCCATTCGGGAGATAGCGAGTTCCAGTCCTGAAGATAGTTTTTAGTTTTTTCCCCATTTTCACACCAGGCAAATATTGGGTCTGTACCGTAATTAAGGCCACGGTTGCTCCCTATCCTATCCTAGCCTATCCTAGCCTATCCTATCCTATCCTCGCTATAATACCTGTCTGTGTCGATGCGACGTAAAACAAATAGCAAGTAGCAACATTTTCTAGAAAGAGCTTATATTCTGCTGCAAACACACGTTAATCTCACAATAAACAGATGTCACAAGAGTTCCGAACAGGAGATCATAATGTCGGAACATAATTTATTTAATTCATTGTCAGATCTAAATGCCAAGTGGGCATTTTGGCAAGGCTAGATTTTTGGGTATGAAAATATTAAATAGCTCCAAGCTGCATCCTTCTAACCTCAATATCTGAAAGAGGAAAATCATTTTAAGAATAATTTAATTCCATATTCAGGGAAAAGTGATTCATTCACATCCACAAATTATCTGTTTATTTTCTGAAAATCGAAGATTAATTCGAAAAAATCTTTTTGTTTTTGTGGGATTACGGGAAAAGCACGTTAATGATACTTAACTTTAAAATTATACCATAGATGTGTTAGTGTGTGTAGCCGAAAATGTACTTTGCATAGCTAACCAAGTTTAACTAAGACTTCCGACAGAACGCATCACTGACTTAATGTGTTTTACCTGCCATAATTAGTTAAAAACGACCGAATTTGATTTAACGTACATTCTACCAGTTTATTTTTCACTAGATGCGGCACTCAGATCACAATTAAATCTGAATAACCGAGCGAGTTTGTCGTGCGGTTAGGGGCGTGTAGCTGTGAGCTTGCATTCGGGAGATAGTGGGTTCGAACCCCACTGTCGGCAGCCCTGAAGATGGTTTTCCGTGTTTTCCCACTTTCACACCAGGCAAATGCTGGAGCTGTACCTTAATTAAGGCCACGGCCGCTTCCCTACCACTCCCAGCCCTTTCCTATCCCATCGTCGCCGTAAGACCTATCAGTGTCGGTGCGACGTAAAGCCAATTGTAAAAAGAATTGATTAAACACATTGTCACTTAATATGCTTTACCTGATTGAAATATGCTGTATGTTTACACTTAGTAAGAAAATGAAAGAAAATTCTGTAACCAAATGACCGCATAAGACCTAATTGACATCACTAGTGAATAGAAAAAAAACCGTAGGGTAGAGTTGAAATGTCAACAACTCAAAATAAACTATCTAATGACAATATAATAACTTTTATTTTTCAGTCAGTGAACATTGGTTAACTTCCAAATTAATTTACAGGTGATCATGTAAACATCGTAAATAATGTTCTGTATCTATGTGACGTGTGGCTTTTAACTTGGCCACCTGGAAAGCTCAAGTTATTATACTAATTTTAACCAGGCAACGTTCAAAAATTTGACTTCAAAAATAACCTATTGTACTTTATGATCTTGATTACTATCCAGAGGTTATTCATACTTATGTAAAGGAGCCATACATTGTCATCTTTATGTAGGTAGGTAATTTTACCTTCAGAATAA
This sequence comes from Anabrus simplex, assembly GCF_040414725.1. NCBI lineage: Eukaryota > Metazoa > Arthropoda > Insecta > Orthoptera > Tettigoniidae > Anabrus > Anabrus simplex. The sequence goes on along the minus strand of NC_090266.1, from coordinate 136,985,661 downwards.
ACAAGTGAAATTAACCTTCGTATCGAACAATCTTTTAGTGGCAGAAGTTATTTGTTAATCCCACTAAAATTTAATATTTTAATTTGTATTTAAATGCAAAATTAATACACTCCGTCACAAAGTGTTAAGAACAAGTGTTATTTTTTCAATTTTCAGGAGTCATGTACTCCATTCGTATAGCTGATGGAGATTACCTCGGGAGTCCGACTCGTTGGGTGAATGGTCAGCGTACTGGCCTTCGGTTCAGAGGGTCCCAGGTTCAATTCCCAGCCGGGTCGGGGATTTTAACCTTCATCGGTTAATTCCAACGGCTTGGGGTCTCGGTGTTGTACTGTCCCCAACATCCCTGCAACTCCCACACTACACATATCACTATCCTCCACCACAATAACGCAGTTGGCAGATGTCACCCACCCCCATCGGAGGGTCTGCCTTACAAGGGCTGCACTCTGCTAGAAATAGCCACAGCCGGGCTGAGTGGCTCAGACGGTTGAGGCGCTGGCCTTCTGACCCCAACTTGGCAGGTTCGATCCTGGCTCAGTCCGGTGGTATTTGAAGGTGCTCAAATACGTCAGCCTCGTGTCGGTAGATTTACTGGCACGTAAAAGAACTCCTGCGGGACTAAATTCCGGCACCTCGGCGTCTCCGAAAACCGTAAAAGAGTAGTTAGTGGGACGTAAAACAAATGACATTATTATTATTATTATTAGAAATAGCCACACGAAATTATTGTTACCTCGGATTTGTTTAAATCTCCAACACGCAATAGAATTACGGTATCTTCAAGTGACATATCCTCAATTATTTTTGAGTGAATTTAATTATTACAATTCGAAGTTGGTGTTATCGACAAAAAAATTGAGGATGGTGACTTAAAACTTCTACAAAGTACACTAGATTGTTATATTTATTATTGTCTGTTGTTTGACCTTGGGCAAATTTTCACGACACTAAACGCCAACCAAGAGATTTCACCATGGTCTGCTGCCAACGAGTGATGTCTTTCTCTTCGAACCCTCTGCAAGGTCACAGCTGTGCGCCCTACCAGCACGGCCAACTCGCTCGGTTATATTATGTCTATAAAGTATTAGTTTCCCTATCAAGACTAGAAAAAAGGAAAGCCACACTTCAACTAGCTGGACACTCAGCTAGTGAGCAACAGAGAAGAAACGAAGAGAAAATTCCTTCTTCCCTGAGCCTTCATCGAGCTGTCTGCTTTGAGACACGCAATACAGTGAGTAAAAATGAAACCTGCTAATTCTGCTTTCTAGCATTTATGTAACCATGAAAGCATGTTATTTTGTTTTAAGTTTGGTATAAAGAAAAATAAATGTGTAGCCTGGTTACAAACATGGCCATTTCCTTTTTTTCTGCAGAATGAAACGGCAATATATGTCGTAACCCTCAATTTAAGTTAAATTTATATTTTGCCATTTTCAGGCTTATGGACTATGTTAACACCTTCAATAATAATACCGTAACCCTTCAAAAACATCTATTTTCATGGAAAATAAAATGTTGTAAGTTATCTCCGGTGATGTTTTTATCCAGCGGCAAAATCTCATAACCCAACTGAGTGTTACAACATACTGCTGTTTCATTGACTATACGGGTTCTAATAGCATTTATCGGGAATACTACGATTTCGTGGTCGATGAGTTACAGAAACAGCCCGGAGTGTGTTAAAATTGAGCTGAAATATGTACGCCTACCTAAAACTACACAAATGGCCAACTCCACGATCGCTTTTTGAAAAACATGGCCAGCTCCAGATCAGCAAATCAACGTGTTGGATCCAGTCTCGTGATTACTGCGTACTTCTGAACACTTCATCAATGGGTGAGTTTCAATCGGTTTCGATAGTTAGTGAAAACCGCATTTAAATTTATGAAGCGCTTTGAAAATATATAGTATGATAAAACTTTTTTTCAGTTGCTTTACGTCTCACCGACACAGATAGGCTTTATGGCGACGATGGGACAGGAAAGGACTAGGAGTGGGAAGGGAGCGGCGGTGGCCTTAATTAAGGTACAGCTCCAGCATTTACCTGATTGGAAACCACGGAAAATCATCTTCAGGGCTGCCGACAGTGGAGTTCGAATCCACTATGTCCCGAATGCAAGCTCACAGCTGCTCGCGCTTAACCGCACGGCCAACTAGCTCGGTGATAAAACTTTTAGCTAAGGCAGAAGACTGTAGGCAAAACACAGCATGTTCCTGCACGAGTTTATGTTTTTATATTTTAAATATAAAGTTGTGGTCATTTTTAAATAACTTATTTGCTTATAGGTTAGTAAAATACAGCAGCATTGTTCAATAGTCTTGAAGGAAATACCATAAAACCTCATGCGAAGAATACAGGGAAAGGTAGGCCTATATAATGTTACAAAACCGATCGACTCCTTACGTCTTCACGCCAATACCGGCCAAGTACCGTTTTCGTTGCACATTAACTAATAATTAGGAAAACGTTTCGGCGCGGTTAAACATGAATCGAGTATTAATTTTGTCTCTAAATAGGTCTAGACACTAAAAATAAAACTTTTTAATACGTAAACAGATTTTTGCTCTACTCTGAAGAAAACATGTTTGTAATGTTAAGGGTTAACGAACAGTGCTACACAACTGATAAAATATTTTGCATCTCATCCGTTATTGATTTCAGATGAGCCGAGGCAAGAGAAAAGCGGGGTCCAGTCTGGTAAGGTGTGTGGTAATTGGCTAGCTTGCTCACCAACCCGCCATTGTTACTTGGTGCGGGGGCGACGTTCTTAGCGTCCGCCCTCCTGCCAGGACAAAGAGCGCTCCCCGTTGCCCGGCTGTGGGTCGCGGCTGCTGTTGATGGCGCCTTTCAGAGGTGTCAGGCCGGGTAATCGGCTCCAACAAGATAATTAAAGGCCGCCCGTCAGGAATGGGGTGACATGACGCCATGCTAACGAGGATTAAACCTTACTAGTGGCCTACTGGGTCAAGTAGATCACCTCTGCACCTCACACTTCGTACACTGCAAAGACGACTTCGATCATAAGTTTCATAGGCTAGGACTTGGCTCGTGACAGTTGATTATCAAAGCTTCGTAGTTATCATCATTTAAAGTGATGCTTTCACGGCCCGCAATTGCAGACAGGATATTAAACTTTTGGACTTTTGGCGTGCCAGGAAACAAGGTGAAATTCTTTACGTTTCGCAGTCTTCAGAAGAAAATCTTGCATTTTCACGAACAAGTCTTATCTGTCTGTCTGTCAGGTCAACAGCCCAGAGGCTGGTTGGATCCTCAAATAGCACCACCAAAAGTTATGCGGTTATAAGGAAACCCCAAAAACCAATGCCAGCACCAAAATGAGGTGTACTAGGCAAGATGAGGAGTGAGGTAGTTTGCCATTGGTTTCCTCACTGGGTCAGAAAGTACTATTGCAGCACGACTGACCCTGTGAGCAGCACCTTTCATAACACTCAGATGCACTACTTGTGCTCTGAATGTCATTACTCAGCACTACCCATACCCCAGAAGCTTCCATATTGTCACAGCCATGGATGAGACCGGGACTTCGGTGGAAGCTACACTTTACTATGGCCTGTGCCAAGAGATGGATACAAAAGTGCTGTATCCATCAAGAAATGACAGCAGGCAGTAAGTCTTCTCCAATAACGAATATTCGAATTTAAATTAAATGTAAAATGAATTTATCTTAAATTCAAAACTTCAAAATTTAACTTGAATTTAACTTAGATTCAAAACTTCAACATTTAAATTAAATTCAAAATTTCATTATTAGATAAGTCTTGCTCGTGAACAGACGAGATTTTCTTCTGAAGTCCCGGAGCAAAGTTCTCTGCGAAACATAAAGAAAGTCACCTTGTTTCCTGTCCAGCGTTGTCAACCCTCGAAAACTGAAAAACCATACAGAAATTCAAAACAAACCGTATCTTTATCGTAAAACCGTACAGTACTAATATTCAGCCAAATACACTAAAATTCAATAGAATGCGTGCAATAATAGCAAGTAGCAATAATATCAAATAGTAATACTTAATTGAAATGTATTACTAGAAGTGAGAAATGCAACATAACATACACTTTGCCCTTCCTCGGACGCAGCCACTTCCTACAGGCCTACAGTCTATTATCTCCCACGACTGCCTGTAGGCTACTTTTGTTTCCTTCTGATGTCTTAACAGAAAGTTGTTTTTTTTGGGGGGGAGGGGGTGTCGAAGGACTTGCTTCACTTTTTGTAATCAAACGTTAACTGCATTTTTAAATAACATTCAAAATAAACGCCATATAATATAATATATACTTAATTAATAGGCTACATAGTAAGCTGACCAACAGGAACTGTAACGCAAAAGAATTTGTAAGTACATCACAATATTATTCATAAGTTTGACGAAATCACGTTATCCATAAGATAACGCTGCACCGTTACCTGTTACTTCACACTGGTTAACAAACGATTGGCGAAGTTCGGTGTGGGCAGATTCAAGATTGTGACTGATGACAGCTGATAAAGTTTGAAGTAGAGTAATCCCGGCCGCAGAGTGAAACAGAAAAATCCCACGTGTCAGACTATTCAGACGCTTCATTGGTTGATCTATAATAATTATAATTTCGTGTGGCTATTTCTAGCCGAGTGCAGCCCTTGTAAGGCAGCCCCTCCGACGAGGGTGGGCGGCATCTACCATGTGTAGGTAGCTGCTTGTTATTGTAGTGGAGGATAGTGTTATGTGTGGTGTGTGAGTTGCAGGGATGTTGGGGACAACACGAACACCCAGCCGCGAGCCAATGAAATTAACCAATGAAGGTTAAAATCCCCGACCCGGCCGGGAATCTAATCCGGGACCCTCTGAACCGAAGGCCAGTACGCTGACCATTCAGCATTGGTTGATCTGAAACCAGCCCAAAGGTGAATCACAACATTCAAAGCTTGGGAGTTCCCTGGACAAACAGAGGCCAAGTCATACATGTCCAGGGAGTGGGGAATGTTCAAACAGGAGAAAAAATAATTGTGCATACAAAGTCTGAACATTTCCAATAATAAAAAAATGTTCATTTAAAAATTTCGCACAACCGTACATAGAAGGTTGAATACCGTCAATGTACAGTTCAAACCACACGGTTGGCAACAATAACGCTGTTCCTGACACGGCAGAAGCCCGAAAGCTTATTACCATACCTAGCCTCATATATTTTTATTAACTAGTAGTGTGACATTGCATCAATTCTTCTTTTTCTTCATCTGTTTACCCTCCAGGGTCGCTTTTTCACTCGGACTCAGCAAGGGATCCCACCTCTACCGCCTCAAGGGCAGTGTTCTGGAGCTTCAGACTCTGGGTCCGTGATACTAATGGGGAGGATGACCAGTACATCGCCCAGGCGGCCTCACCTGCTATGCTGAACAGCGGCCTTGCGAAGGGATGGGAAGGTTGGAAGGGATAGACAAAGAAGAAGGAAGGAACCGACCGCTGCCTTAAGTTAAGTACCATCCCAGCATTTGCCTGGAGGAGAAGTAGGAAACCACGGAAAACCACTTCCAGGATGGCTGAGGTGGGAATCGAACCCATCTCTACTCATTTGACCTTCCGAGGCTGAGTGGATCCCGTTCCAGCCCTCGTACCACTTTTCAAATTTCGTGGCAGAGCCGGGAATTGAACCCCGGCCTCCGGGGATGGCAACTAATCACACTAACCACTACACCACAGAGGTGGACCATTGCACCAATTCAGACAGAATTTATGGCAACGTTGGGAAGGAAGGAGCTGGAACTGGGGTGAAAAAGACTGAGATCTTAGTTAAGGTATAGCCCCATCATTTACCAGGTGTAAAAATTGTAACCACGGAAAACTATCCTCAGGGCTGTCGATAGTGGGGTTCAAACTCACCATTTCCCGAATGCAAGTCAACATTTGCATTTTTTTAATCGGATGGCACGTCTTTTGCATAATGCACCTTACGCAATAAATGGAATAGCTTCACAAAGTGTCTCTCAAGGCAGTCAGTAAATAATAATAATAGTAATAATAGATCAGGCACTAAAATACTGTGATCAAACCTGAAGTTCTATACGCGGGCGAAACGATGCTACTCAATAGAAAAGGGGATCTAGAGAACATTCTGAAGGCAGAACGAAAGATGATGGGGAAAATTCTTGGTCCAGAAAAAAATTGGAGACGGATAGAGACTGAAATCCCTTAAAAAAGAAAAAAACAGAGAAACTGTCCAACCTGGCAGCAAACATTGGAAAACGGAGATAGAAATTTTATGGACACGTTCAAAGACTCCCAATAGTAAAGCTTACACGCAAGATCATGACATGCAGCAGAAAACTGAAGAGTCCACCATGGATCAAGAAGTCAAAAATGACCTGGAGAAAGCCCAGATAGATATATCAGAAATAGATAGGGAATCTGCCACCTGGGCGACTGACCTAAATGCAGATCTGGAGTGATTGATAGAAATCTGTTCCCGGAAAACAGTAAACGAATGGGTGGTAGAGCCAGAAAATGCAGTTCCAAGGAGACCAGGAACGATGTGAACTGAAGAAAGGAAGATAGCCCACGGAGAAAACGTGAAAGCCATATGAAAGACCAGACAAGCGAACCATAAAATCACTGCGAAATCCAAGAGCATGCATGAGCTAATAATAATAATAATTTAACTACCTTTCAAGTATTATTACTGTAATTATGGTCTGTATTCACTTCCTTTAAGGCGTCAATAAATTCGCGGACACTAGAGTCCTGCATAAAATGGTTTAGACTGAGTTGACTTCGACCGATCAGTGAAACAAAGCGACTGTTGTAGCCTGCTCGGTCAAACATTTCATAGCGTACCCTCTTGCCCCCTGAGTATGTCACCCCTTAGCTAACAGAATGCAGCCAGATGCAGCGGTCCAACATCATGTAACTAACTTCGACAGATTTTTATACCGGTCGAGTTGGCCGTGCGGTTAGTGGCGCGCAGCTGTCAGCTTGCATCCGGCAGATAGTGGGTTCGAACCCCATTGTCGGCAGCCCTCAAGATGGCTTTCCGTGGTTTCCCATTTTCACACCAGGCATATGCTGGGGCAGTACCTTAATTAAGGCCACGGCCACTCCCTTCCCACTCCTAGCCCTCTCCTATCCCATCGACGCCATAAGACCTATCTGTGTCCGTGCGACGTAAAAGAAATCGTCAACAAATAATGTAATATTGAAAATATGTTCATGACAAAACCCTAGACCTTTCAAACGATCTTCCAGGTCGCTGCGGATATTCGCACCACTTTCTGAGCAGTGGTGAACGCCAAACAAAGCAATACAGTACTGTATATACTTATTCCAATATCACTCTAAATGTGTGTACTGCATTCCCCGGACGTTTTTGTCCACAGATCAGTAATACATACACAGATACCAGACCGAATTGCACTCACAATATCGGAAAAAATTTTACTGCCCACTTTGTCTGCGAGTGTTTGTACTTTCCTGGCTATTGTGACTCGAGTCGGTATAACATTTTAAATATACAACGATCCATATTTTCTGTCCATTTAAATCAAAGTTTTACTTGAATTAAAATAGCACTCGCTCTCAGTAATGGTAAAAGTTATACAGTCCTTGGCACACATTTTTCAGCCATTAAGTTTTAGCTCTTTACAAAATTATTTTTCAATTCTGGCAAGTTTTGGTCACATTTTCAAACATGCGTAACATACCTGAGGTTACTGAGTGTGTTCTTAGTTAGGTTTCTTGTTTTCTTTTTACAAAAATTACATTACAAAAATCGACTGCTCATACTGCCCTCTTTCTAGTACAAAGTGCCACTTCTTAATCGTTTCCGTTGCAGGTGGTTTGTTTATTTGCCTGCTGCTTGCACCGCTCTGACCTGCACTGAACGAAACACGCAGCTACACTAAAGGTGCGTCCACACTTGTATCTGTATCACGATCGGCCTTGTGAAAACAGAGTTCTGTATCAAGATCGTGTACCAAATATGAAACTATGATCGGATCGGGGATGTTACCACCGAGAGTCGGTCGTTTGCCGCCGCATCGAAGGGAAGATACCTGATACAGATACGGACAGTGTGGACGGAGAGTTTCCCCGTATCATCGCCTTGTGTGCTGCGCATGTTCAGAGCCCTCGTCACTCTTCCCTTCACCCCTTCCCTATTCACCGTCCTTCTTACTTCGTTCAGTTTTGCATGAACCTTTGTTTGGGATCTTCCGATTTGAAGAAAAATGGATTCGGAGTTGTCCGGGGAAAAGTTTAACAATTGATAAGTTAATATCAACAAAATACCTTTTTGTGGGATCCGCACATTGTAATCGGAGGGAATCGCGATTGACGTAATATTAAAGTCTTAGGGTGGGAACCCTATCGAATCGTGCAAAAAGAAATGTGTATCTGTTCGCGGCTCTTAGAAGAGCTGGCAGCAGCCAACTGTAGCTGGATACACATTGCCACTATATTGGAGCCAATACTCAACTGATGATACAAGACCGATGGGTGGGAAACAGACAGATGCGCATAGATGATAGAGATGCGTGGTACAGATCGGGTAACCTTGTCAAAAGACGGCTGTATCATGATCGTGTATCAATTCTTGATACAGATACTCTGATCTGATACAAGTGTGGACGCACCTTAACACACAGCAGCACACTGTTACACACTCTTGTTAAGTCCGGTAGGCCGAACGGGTCCCACGAAACTTTGCAGGCTTAAGGGAACTCAGATTTGGTGTCTATAGCCTGTACGTTCAATATGCGGTGCACTCTTGCTTTGGTGTCGTGCAACCTAAGGTGCTCTGCTTGTTGCAGAGTTGCTTGGGGCAAGCAAGCCTGAAGTAGAATATGTACACCTTTGACATAAACAGGCTCGGCAGGATCTTTCATACTCGTCTGTAGTATACAATACTGCTCCACAGAAAAGTTTAATGGTTTGCCGATATAGTCGGGCGTTTGATTATTTTCCGTGACCTATGGTCTTCCTTCTCGATCATCCAGGCCCTTAAAGGGCACGGATCTCCCGTCTCTAAGCAATCTTAAATGTCAACCACCTGCAGCAGTATTCGAACCTATAACACTTAGCACAGAAGGCGAGCACCTAACCAACTACGGGACTTAACCCCTCCCCCTAAAATGAAAAAATGAAAATCTTCTGCCTGTTTCCAGTTATTCCACCGGGTCAGGAATGGAGTAAATGAAGCCCCATTTAGCGGCGAGGATTATCCCTAAAATAAAATAAATCAACAAAAGACAAATTTGGCCAACGACGTAACCATTTTAAAACATTGGATACCACGAGGTCTACTAAGCTAAGCAGCACTTTGTTTGTTTTACGTCTATGTCAATTAACTTGTTTAATGGCGCACTGTGGAACCAAGTGGAGTGGGCGCGTTACGACTATGGAGCGAAGCTTCGCATTCGGAGGACGCGTGGGTTCGAACCCTACCGTCGACTGTCCTGAAAATGGTTTCCTGTGGCTCCCCATTTTCACGTCCAGACAAACGCCGCGACAGTTCCAGCTTATAGGCCACAGCCCATTCCTTCCACATCTTCACCCAATTTCATTCATTTCATCTTCATTAGCTCCTCATCTGAGGTTGTGTCAGGAAGGGCATCTGGTTGTAAAAGCACGCCGCATAAGTTTATTTCACCTCATCTCCGACCCCGTATGAAGAAACATGACTAAAGGGTGGACGAACTACATTGGAACACTATGGAAACGGTAATTATTACAATGTGAAGTTGGGATGTGTGTCCATGGTACACTCTTAGCGGGGGTGGGGGTGTGAGTAAGGGAGTGTTGTGGACTTTCGGACATATCTTCGACTGCAAGAGCTTTCAAGGTTTGGATTGGAAAGAAATGTAAGCTTATCTGTGAATTAGTTGGTAGGTTTGATCGATACGTTTTCCTAGTCTTATGATGGAAGAAGTTTTAGCACACTCAGTGAAGAGGTAACTGTCAGTCTTATGTTGTTTTTTTGTATTACGAGACATTCTAATCTTTTAAACGGCCGTAGCCGTGTTGAAACACCGGATCCCGTGAGATCTCCGAAGTTAAGCAACATTGGGCGTGGTCAGGAATTGGATGGGTTACCACGCGCTGTTGGTGGGGGGTAAGGGAATGGAGGAGCGGAAAGGAACTCGCCACCCTACCGCACGTAAACTCCGGCTCAGGAACACCTCTGCGGAGGTTCGGACCTGCCTTCGGGCAGAATAACATTTACCTTACCTTATTTTTAAATAGCCCTTTCAGATGAAACGGTAACATTTTAACACACAAAAAAGGAAACTTTTCCAGTTAATATGTCTTTCAATAAATGAAACTCAAATATTGAATTAAAACTCTGCGTCAAAGGAACTTAACTTGTAGCCGCAGCATCTCTGGCGAATGTGACGTCACTTCCGTCACACATTTTGTCCGGTTACACTAATTTTCGGATGACCCCCAGCTATTAGACATATCCACATCAAAATATGAGTTCCATATTTGTTCATGCTGGGAAAGAATGACAAATTACAGAAAATATTTTGATGTTGCCATTGATTGTCCATTCATTATTGTTATTTCGTCTCGGTGTTTTCCAAATTCGTACGTTCCTCATCGCCAGATGTTTCAGTCCAGGCTTGTGTCTATGTCAAACACCTGTCAATGTCATATGTTACGTACACATGTTATGTGAACCACTTAGACTGATTCTGATGTTTCGGTCAGATTCCGCTTCCAACGCTAGCGCTGGCCACGTCCTGGGAGCCATCTGGTGGCGAATGAACGTACCATTTCCACTTCTATTAGAACGTCTAAATTTAAAGAGTCATTGTTTAAGAAGCCTTCCTCGTTGACATTCGAGATTTCTTCTGATGACGCAGAGCACAGTTCTCTGCGAAACGTAAAGAATTTCACCCTATTTTCTTGTTACGGTATAAGCCCAAAAGCCTATACAGTATCATGTCTAGAAAATATTTTTTTAAATACAATTACGCGAAGGCTGTAGCCGGGTTAGACAATGAAATATGCCCTTCAGACAAATCAGACAAGTCATATGCCAGTCGTTAGCCCTCCATTAGAGAAAAATCCGTGCAAATTTGAAAGGTGCTATCGGTACCCTAAGAGGAGGTATCAGCTTGAACGTGCGGACAGGGCCTCAGTTGATCTCTGCAAAACCCGAGGTCAAAAAATTCCACAGAATATCAAGGACATGATGTCTAAAAATTTAAAATTAAATACGAAAATGTTCATGGCATTTTTAATGTTTTTAATGTAAAAATGTTGATAAGAACGCATAGAAATAATCGAGTGACTAACGTCCTTTGCATATTATAGGTATCCCTTAAATCTTAGTATTATATCAAACACAACCCTCTCCTACGCATGCGTCATAGTTAAAACAACTAAAATCCGACCGGGAGAGTTGGCCGTGCGGTCAGGCGCTCGCGGCTGTGAGCTTGCATCCGGGAGATAGTGGGTTCGAATCCCCCTGTCGGCAGCCCTGAAGATGGTTTTCCGTGGTTTCCCATTTTCACGCCAGGCAAATGCTGGGGATGTACCTTAATTAAGGCCACGGCTGCTTCCTTCCAACTCCTAGGCCTTTCCTATCCCATCGTCCCCATAAGACCTATCTGTGTCGGTGCGACGTAAAGCAACTAGCAAAAAAGTAATTAAAATCCGTCCCTGGAGCACGGGTTGCCTGCGCTACTGCAAACACGTTGCTGTGTGTCCTGTATTCGTATAGGGAGTGTCGTGTAAACAATGGACTCATTCTAAGCTGTATCAAATCCTTTGTCTTGCATATAGACGTAGGCCTATATACAGCAGATCGCTGAACAGTATATGCAGTAACCGACTATCATCCACAGACACAACAATGATTTTAATCCTCATCACCGTCCTCGTTGAAAACTGGGCATATGGTCCTTCATTGAAAATCCTGCAGCAGCAAACGGAAATCGCTGCTGCTGTGCGTCTCTGCTGTAGGGTAGCGTGACGCACCCGACAGAGGGTTATGATTTACAGTATGCCATATCGTCGCTGTTCGAGCTAAAACGTCATATCTCCCAATGCTCTTCCTATCCATTATTTTCCTTAGGATTGGTCACACCCCTCAGCCGCATATGCATATTCAGTCCACCAGAACAATATTCGTTGTGTTCATTTTCCTATGCTTATGCGTAGGAGAAGGATGCGTTTTCGTACGCAGTGCGTAATGGTACGCACCTACATTTCAGAAGTTGGCTGTGCTATATGGCTCCATTCACTGTCTTAGCCTAGCGGCGATATCGGTATCCTAAATTCTGTCGAGCCTTGTAGTGGTGGTGACGCGCTCGTTTCAACTGTGCTTTATATTTAATCTCGAGTTTCCGTACTATCGTGAGGCTTCATTGATTTCGAGGTAAGTACGAAGTAGCTGATTTATTCAGGAGTAATGCGGTATGGCCTTAAAGTACAACTAATTGAGTGCTAATCTCAGTTTAGAGAACTTTTGTTTCCTGCTTGCAAAACCTTCCACATCTTAACATCTCTAATGGCGACAGTGAGATTAAATGCACGCGGCTGTGCGTGCCTATACCTCTCCTGCATCCCAATACTCCATATACAGATTTTCTTCGTTAACACTATGGGCAGTCTTAATAGGGAACAATGTAAATAATAATTTAAGTATGTATTACCTATAAGCACTGCCTGAGCATACCTATGCTCATTACAGATGCCGAGGACTCACATTAGAACTACTGCTAAGGCTTCCTGGACCGATGAACAACTACAGATGCAATTAAGGGAGGCGAGAAAGTGCGAGCTTTAGGACGCCGATTTAATATTCACAAAGCTATATTACGTAAAAGACTTAAAATTGGTTTAGTAGGAGAACCACAGATGGGGAGGAAAGCTATCTTCCATAAATCGCAAGAAGAAGATATTTGTCATCATTTATTACATTTGGATAAGTTATTTTATGGTGTAACGTTAATCGAACCTTGGCGAATGGCGTTCAAATATGCTAAAAGGAACAAAAGTCAACATAATTTTAATAAAACAACGACGCTAGCTGGGAAAGACTGGGCACAAGGCTTCCTTAGGAGAAATTCCAAACTCAGTTTATGGAAACCCGAGGCTACATCTTTCAACAGAATACTTGCATTTAATAAACAAGCTGTCAAGAAGTTTTTCATTAACTTGGAGACTGCCATGGACTATCATAAATTCCCCGCATCACGCATATTCAACGTTGACGAAACAGGGATATCAAAAGTTCAAAAACTGCCTTTAATTATTGGACCAATAGGTCAGAAACCCTCCTCTGCGAACCATGTGACCTTGCCGCGGTGGGGAGGCTTGCGTGTTCCAATGATGCAGATAGCCGAGCCGCAGGTGCAACCATATCGGATGGGTATCTGTTGAGAGACCAGACTAAATCGAAAGGGGGGTAGCAGCCTTTCGGTAGTTGCAAGGGCGGCAGTCTAGATGTTTGACTGATACGGCCTTGTAATAATACTCAGCATGGCTTAGCTGTGTTGATACTGCTACACGGCTGAAAGCAACGGGAAACTACAGCCGTAACCACCTCCCGAGGACATGCAGCTCTCTCTGTATGAATGATGTACTGATGATGGCTTCCTCCCGGGTAAAATATTCCGGAGGTAAACTAGTCCCCCATTCGGATCTCCGGGTGGGGACTACACGAGAGGGGGCGATCATCAGGAAGATGGATACTGACATCCTGCGAGTCGGAGCGTGGAATGTTAGAAGTTTGAATCGTTGTGGTAGGTTAGAGAATCTGAAAAGGGAGATGGATACGTCAAAGTTAGATGTAGTTGGTATAAGTGAAGTGCGTTGGCAGGAAGAACAGGATTTTTGGTCAGGCGACTACCGAATTATCAACACGAAATCAAACAGGGGTAATGCAGGAGTTGGTTTAATAATGAATAAGAAAATAGGGCAGCGGATAAGCTACTACGACCAGCATAGTGAAAGAATTATTGTCGCCAAGATAGACACCAAACCAATGCCCACCACAATAGTGCAGGTCTATATGCCTACTAGTTCAGCGGATGATGAAGAAATTGAAAGAATATATGAGGAGATAGAAGATTTAATACAATATGCAAAAGGTGACGAGAATCTAATTGTGATGGGAGACTGGAACGCAGTGGTAGGCCAAGGAAGAGAAGGTAGCACAGTAGGAGAATTTGGATTGGGACAAAGGAACGAAAGAGGAAGTCGGCTGGCTGAATTCTGCACTGACCATAATTTACTCCTCGCCAATACTTGGTTCAAACACCACAAACGACGGCTGTATACGTGGACGAGACCTGGAGACACTGGAAGGTATCAAATAGACTTCATTATGATTAGGCAGAGATTCAGAAACCAGGTGTTGGATTGCAAAACTTTCCCAGGAGCAGACGTGGACTCTGACCACAACTTGTTGATCATGAAATGCCATCTGAAATTGAAGAAATTGAAGAAAGGAAAGAATGCAAAAAGATGGGATCTAGACAAGTTGAAAGAAAAGAGTGTGATGGATTGTTTCAAGGAACATGTTGCACAAGGACTAAATGAAAAGGCCGAAAGAAACACAGTAGAGGAAGAGTGGAGAGTCATGAAAAATGAAGTCAGTAGGGCTGCTGAAGAAATGTTAGGAAGGAAGAAAAGATCAACTAAGAATCAGTGGATAACTCAAGAGATACTAGACCTGATTGATGAACGACGAAAATACAAGAATGCTAGAAATGAAGAGGGTAGGAAAGAATACAGGCGATTAAAGAATGAAGTGGATAGAAAGTGCAAGGTAGCTAAGGAAGAATGGCTGAAGGAGAAGTGCAAGGATGTCGAAGGCTGTATGGTCCTGGGAAAGGTAGATGCTGCATACAGGAAAATCAAGGAAACCTTTGGAGAAGGGAAATCTAGGTGCATGAATATTAAGAGCTCAGATGGAAAGCCAGTTCTAGGGAAAGAAGACAAAGCAGAAAGATGGCAGGAGCATATCCAACAGTTGTATCAAGGTAACGATGTAGATAATTTCGTTTTGGAACATGAAGAGGCTGTTGATGCTGATGAAATGGGAGACCGAATTTTGAGGTCAGAGTTTGACAAAGCTGTGAGTGACCTAAATAGGAACAAGGCACCTGGAATTGATGACATTCCCGCTGAATTACTGACTGCCTTAGGAGAAACCAGCATGGTAAGGTTATTTCATTTAGTGTGCAAGATGTATGAGACAGGAGAAGTCCCATCCGATTTTCGGCAGAATGTTGTTATACCTATTCCCAAGAAAGCCGGTGCTGACAGGTGTGAAAACTACCGCACTATTAGTTTAGTATCTCATGCCTGCAAAATTTTAACACGTATTATTTACAGAAGAATGGAGAAACAAGTTGAAGCTGAGTTGGGGGAAGATCAATTTGGCTTCAGAAGAAATGTAGGAACACGTGAAGCAATCCTGACTTTACGTCTGATCTTAGAGGATCGAATCAAGAAGGACAAGCCCACGTACATGGCATTCGTAGATCTAGAAAAGGCATTCGATAATGTTGATTGGACCAGGCTATTTATGATTCTGAAGATGATAGGGATCGGATACCGAGAACGAAGAATTATCTACAACCTGTATAAAAATCAGTCTGCAGTGATAAGTATCGAGGGCTTTGAAAAAGAAGCAGCAATCCAGAAAGGAGTGAGGCAAGGCTGCAGTTTGTCCCCTCTCCTTTTCAATGTTTACATAGAACAGGCAGTAAAGGAAATCAAAGAGAAATTTGGAAAGGGAATCACAGTCCAAGGAGAGGAAATCAAAACCTTGAGATTTGCCGATGATATTGTTATTTTATCTGAGACTGCAGAAGATCTCGAGAAGTTGCTGAATGGTATGGATGAAGTCTTAGGTAAGGAGTACAAGATGAAAATAAATAAGTCCAAAACAAAAGTAATGGAGTGCAGTCGAACGAAGGCAGGTGATGTAGGAAATATTAGATTAGGAAACGAAGTCTTAAAGGAAGTAGATGAATATTGTTACTTGGGTAGTAAAATAACCAACGATGGCAGAAGTAAGGAGGACATAAAATGCAGACTAGCACAAGCAAGGAAGAGCTTTCTTAAGAAAAGAAATTTGCTCACTTCAAACATTGATATCGGAATTAGAAAGATGTTTTTGAAGACTTTTGTGTGGAGCGTGGCATTGTATGGAAGTGAAACATGGACGATAACTAGCTCAGAAAGAAAGAGAATAGAAGCTTTTGAAATGTGGTGTTACAGAAGAATGCTGAAGGTGAGATGGATAGATCGAATCACGAATGAAGAGATACTGAATCGAATTGGTGAGAGGAGATCGATTTGGCTAAATTTGACGAGAAGAAGAGATAGAATGATAGGACACATCTTAAGACACCCAGGACTTGTTCAGTTGGTTTTTGAAGGAAGTGTAGGTGGCAAGAACGGTAGGGGTAGACCAAGGTATGAATATGACAAACAGATTAGAGCAGATGTAGGATGCAATAGTTACGTAGAAATGAAAAGGTTAGCACAGGATAGGGTGGCATGGAGAGCTGCATCAAACCAGTCTATGGACTGATGACTCAAACAACAACAGGTCAGAAACAAGTAGGAAGTGCTACAAGCTTGAAGGATGGAAGAAATATTACTCTGTGTTGTGCTATGAGCGCTACAGGAATGTTCTTACCACCCATCTTTATATTTCACAGTGTAAGAGCTCCAGCTGGGATGACACGTGGTGATCCACCAGGAAGCATTTACGAGATGTCAAAATCGGGTTGGATGACTGAGGATTTGTTTCTGACTTGGTTACAGAATTATGATTCGCAAATTAAATCTTTAAAAGAAGACCCCACCTTGCTACTTGTGGACACTCATGCCAACCACACCTCTTTGGCAGCATAAGAGTTTTGCAGGGAGAGTGGCATTGTGGTAGTTTCTTTCCCTCCCCACACCAGTCATTGAATGCAACCACTTGATCTGACCTTCTTTGGTCCATTGAAGGCAGCTTACAATAGAGAGTGTGCATTATTTTTGAAAAATAATGGATTTAAAGAATTGTCGGGAAGATGTTCCACTGTTGTTTAAAATATCATTTGAAAAGACTGCAAGTGTTTCAAAAGCTGTTTTCTGATTTGGTAAACCAGGAATTTATCCACTGAATGCAGATGTTTTCACCGATGATGACTTCCTTCCAGCATCTGTATACTTGAGGTTACCGAAAAAGAACCTGATCATGAAACTCAAGCTACCTCCAATTCAATTAATGTTTCTATCACTCAAATATCTCCCGTACCACAGCTAAGTAAGTCGAAGGGCACACATATCCAGAACACAAAAGGGAGAAATGAACAGCAATCAGAAATCCTCACAGCAACGCCCAGAAAAGCAATCCTTGAAGATGTGGACAAGAAAAGGAAACAACAGGTGGAATCAGTTGTCATCAGGATGAAGAAAATAAAAGAAGAAGAAGAGAGCTAATAAAGTGTTACATTTTTCGGACGATATTTCGTCTAATGAAAGAGAAAAATAAATACTTAAAGATTTGGTTGATGATCATGATGATGAAATTTCCTATACGAACCAGGATAACACTTAGGAGGAGGCAAGTAACAGTAACAATAAAAGCTTATTTTGTCTTGAATTTGGTAAGGACAATGAGCTCTGGTATCGTTGTGTTGTGTGTTCGGGATGGGTTCGGACACTGATCATTGCAGACTGAACTGACCATCTAACTGATTTAATGAAAGTTTGAAATAAACTGGACACTGACCATTTCAGCCTGAACTAACTAAGGTATCTAATTGAATTCATGATTGTTGAAAATAAACTTGTCACTGGTCATTGCAGACTTTATAACTAGTGATCTCTCTCTCTCTCTCTCTCTCTCTCTCTCTCTCTTAGTGGATGTCTTTATACGTTGTTACAAGAAAGACATGGAATATAATGACATGACAATCATTCTGCATCTTTACGTTCATGTAACCCTAAAATTATAATTAAATTACATTACACATAGCTATCCGTGTGGTCCACTAACCAACTAATAAAAATTACCTAAATATGAGTCTAGCCGCAATCATTACGTCTTTAACAGATCACTGCTGTTAAACCAACCCCCTGATGGTCACTCAGAAAACCAGAACTGAGGCCATCTAAAACTTATACCAAAAATCCCAATTGTGGGTGCGTGACAGGCGAGTGCCATCATTTACTCGTACCATTAGATAAATTGTCAACAACACACTTTAACAATTTACTGCCACAACAACTAACTTGTGTCAAGATTTCGCCGTAATGAACTATTCCATCTCTCAAAAACCATTAATCCAGTATAGAAAAGTTCATCTTCTATACGTTACGAGGTTTACGTAATATTATTACTTCTTCGACCGTCTCAGATCTCCCGGAGAGTCGTCGCATTACGGTCTCCCAGTATCCTAAAAACATATCACCCTTCCGCCTAGCGGTTTGTCTATCATCCCGTACCACCTGTCGTTTTTACCTGCGGTGAAATACACTTGCAACAATCCAGATACTCATTACAATTAAATTTATCTCTCATAAGATCTAGCCTTCTGAGATCGCATGATTCCTAAAACCAACAATTCTCGAACAACCCTGGACGCTGCACTTGCCTCCCACGGCATTCTAACACACATTATTTCCTCGGGACATTTCCATCCCGAAATTTAACAAATTATTCCGTCGGGGCATTACCATCTTCCCGGCATCAACACATCCTGAGTTCGATTCTCTCTCGGGGCATTTCCATCCCGGAATCCAACTAAACTCATTTATTTTGACATTGTCTCTGCTGGTTCGTACTTTCTCATCATAGCTATAAGGATGTCTATATGATCTTAGATTAGTTTCTTATACAATATTGTATGGCGTATCTTAATCTCATTTTTATATTTAATTTTAATATCATGCCTTATTTCAGGGATCCATCACCGTACTGAAATTACGTAACTATTGAAACAAACTTCTAGCAAATATTAAACTTTAAACAAAAGGAATATCACGTCGATCTTGACTTAACTGAGACATTATAATATCTTTACCCGATACTCACAAACTAAAATTTTCCAATACTCAACTATATTTTACGTTATACTTTGACACGGAATCTTGACACACAAATTCTTTAACGATAGAATGCCATAAAATTTATCCTTGCCCGATACCTTCTTTAATCCGATTTAACATAATCGTCTGAAATTTTGGGATTTCAACATAAAATGTACGTTAACTTCTCGAAACATCTCTGTGCCACACAGCACTTAATATTTGAACAAACGCAAAGAAAAACGTCCAACTATCGGCCTGAAACTTTGGCCCGTATTTACACAGAACATGACGATGCAGAAATACACTTTAAAGAACAAAAATCATGTTACCCACCTGGATTTCTGCTGATCAATGGCATGTTCTCAGACATTACCATTCGCCGACTGCCCAAGTAAGGCTTGACACACCATGTTGATACAAACTATACACATTTTACACCTTTCTTCTCGGAGATTGTTAATTAACAATTCACACCTTTCTTCTCGGAGATTGTTAATTAACAACATTATTTAATTTTGTTTTCTTACATTGTACGCACTTAATATATATGTGAACCTTCAAGTTTATCACACACGTTTCTTCTTAAACACCCTTACCATTAAATAATATTTTCATGAAGCACTGTACATTTACCACACATAGAAATTATTATCAATTCATTTCTTATTGATAATTAAATATTCACACCATCACCAAACGCGGTCAAATTTAATATTCACATGAACATGAGCGTTTATTTTATTTCACTCCACCAGTTCTTACCATAGGCTGGTTTTTCACTCTTACCAATGACCAATCTTGAGTGTTCAATTTATTAACCGCACATTCATAATTTGCCCAGAGCGACAGTCATGTACTCGCGTACCACCGAAAAAGGAATTATTCTTGCCTCCCTCGTCACTCTTAGTATACCTGCGTTTTGGCGCGCGAAAAGTGGTAAGAAGATTGCACCACATTATGCAATTTCATTATCCCATGGGTCTCATCTCTGGTGTTGGTATCCATAATGTTCAAAAAAATTCGAGGAATATGAATCTCATTATTTTATAATTTTAATTTGCCTTTAAGTAGTCTAATACACTGAAGCGTGGGTTGAATAAATACTTTAACCCCTCCATACACGTGTAGCTTCGAATCTTCCCGCAGTCTAGCACAATCATTCCATTTTTGGCCAGAAGAGATTTGATTACATGACAATTCCTTTCAATTTACTAGGCGTTCCACTGTACCAGTCCAAGTTTTAATTTACCTCTGGATAATTACCGTATTTTATAAATTAGCCACAAGTATGCTCGAATCTGTCCGAAATTCTCCCCTAGGATCTTATAAATCTGGATTCCTTTCCTGCCCAAAGAGATTGCAATTCACCTTCAGCGCTGTTGTCTCGTGGGTACAAAACATGAAGAAGACACAGGGTGCTCATCAAGTAATGATGCAAAGTGAATGCTCCTTTCACAACAACGTATCTCGAGGCTAAGTTGACTAGAAAATTGAGATATCCCTTTTGATTACTGTGAATGATGGGTTCAGTACTATTACTCCAAACTCCTGTGTACCGTTACCCCCATATGGGTGGGTAATGGTACGCATTACCATTTTCTAACTTTATATCAAAAGAAAAATCTATCTGCAATTACAGGAGGTCAACTGCTTTAAGATCTCCAGAAGTGTCGAAGTTATACGACAGTTATCTTCAGAATTACAATGCGATGAAGTTAGGTGCGTGCAATTACCTCTCCTTCCCCTACGAGCAAAGGAAAATGAATCTAGGAAAGTATGTTTGTATGACTTATTTACGCACTCCTACAGTATAATGTACTTAAGGTTCATTTTCCTTTACACGTTAGCATATGAAAATGAACACACCGAAAATTGTTCTGATGGACTGCTGGAAGCTGTGACCAGTCTTTAAGGAAAATTATGGACAGAAAGAGCATTGGGAGATATGAGATATTTCCCGAAAAGCGACGATTTATGAGGTAGGCCTACATACCCTATGCAAAGGACGTTAGTTACTCAAATATTCCCTCTGTTCTTTCCAAAATGATTACATTATAAACAATCAAAATGCCATGAAAATTGTCATACGGTATTTAATGTTAAACTTTGCAAACTTCATAGGATGTTTTTATTGATATCTCACATGTCACTGATGTTTTATGGAATTTATCTACTGTAGGTTTCTCAGAAATGCGCTCAGGCTTAACCCGCACGTTGAAGCTGACACCTCCTCTCAAGGTACCGATAGCGCTTTGCAAATTGGCATGAATGTTTCTCTAATTAAGAACTAACGACTAGTATATGACTTGGCTGATTTGAGTCCAGGACAATTTCGACTGTCTTACGCGCTACAGCCTTTAAGACCTATATGTTTATGCGATTTAGACCATGAACATTAATTTTAACAGTTTCTTTGTCTTTAAAATAGGTTAAATTTAAATTCTAATTAAATAAATTTTTACTGCCCACGTCCTCAAGTTTAAAGGGTGAACACACTTCACTTCATAAGGTTTTCTAAATCGGTTTAGATTTTCTAAAGGCTCAAAAGCACTCTCAGGTTTCTTAACAATTAAATGTCACACATTGTATTCTCTACTTTACTTCTTGAACATTTTAGAAACTGTGTGCATCACTTTCTAGGGAGAGAAAGACATCAACATTTTACAACCAACTGCTGCAGCTCTTTGACGATTATAGGAACATGAGAGCAAAGTCTACACAAACATGTCATACAGGTTTGAACTGTGTAGCGGGAAATACGATGCCAGAAAGAAATATATTCGTGATCTACATACGTGTGTGGACAGCTTCTGACAACTGACATCTGTTCTGATTCTTAAATCCTGGTTGATACAGTTCCTCTAATCATACCCTAGTTTATTGATAAACGGCTGAGCTATCCACTAAATGATCCCGAAATTCGCGATGCCAGTTGCTGTAGAAAAGGAGTGAGTGCCTCGAATATACAGCGGGTGTATAAAAACTTACCTTATAAAAGATGCTGCAAATGTCATCCTTCATAAGGCGGCACTTCAAAAACATAATTAGGATTTTCTGCACACCAATAGCGGGCGTTATAAGTGTTCAATCGACCATTAAGATGAAACTAGGCCTCATCCGAAAAGAACACAAGCTGTTGATCGAATTAACGATCATTAAATTATGCTAGATACCATTCACAATATCTCTCTTGTGGCAGGATCAGCAGATTTTAAACAATAGGCCCGTGTTAACCTGTACGGTTTGGTGCATAACACCTTTGTAGCTCTGTGTGCAGAAGAACCCGACACCCCTATTTGTTGTGCTAAATTTTGTGAGTGATTTATTCGGTGACCGTTCAAGATTCGCACCAAAGTAATCCGGCTTTTCCTCTCATAAAACTGTTCGTATGCGCGCATGCTTTTTATTGAGCACTGAGCCAGTAATTTCAAATTTACTCACAATTACGTGAATCTGTGGTCATGAAGGTGGGCTTCACCAGAAAATTGCTGAACTAATGCATCGTATACCCGTCGAGCCGCCTCGTACTTAAAATTACTTTTACACATGAAAATACGGTGTTGCAATGGTAACTGTCTCACCATGTTAACAGCTGCCTGTTGATGCTAGGTCGAACACTTGCACGCTCCTTGCAAGGTCAAAAACTATGCCCCACCTCCCGTACAACTGCTTAGGTCTCGGAGAATAGAAACGCCGCTGGACGGACTAGGTTTATAAGAAAAACCCTGTATTGGCCTCCTTGTGTCTTCATAACACCTCTGGTCCCTAACATTGGAGCCTAATAGGGATGATCACCGGAACTATGAGAAACTAAGGCCAGCAACATGCTCAACCGAGCACGTTCACTATACCTCTAATATCTAAAGTTAAATTCTGACAGTTCTTAGAGGGAGGTCCGGTTACTGCCTGCCGGGGCAGGATAAAGGGAGTGGGGGGTATGGCTGTCATGGAAACGAGGGTGGGGCGACTGCGATTGCCATGGAGATAAATCTTCTGGCCAGCTCGTCTTGCTTGGAGTTGCCAAACCTCTCACTTCTGAGTTAGATCTTGTCGCAAGCAGTTCAGATAACGGAACATGAGACCAAGTCAGTCACAGTCTGACCAGGTAGTCTACAACAGATCACAGCGGTTCGAATGAACGAGGGAACAAGTGAGCCGGAAGCGTAGGGTAAGAGAAAGGAATGCTGGAATGTGGCAACATCGTGAAATGGCACGTGCAATGCTCCTCCCTCCAGTCCAAGCTGTCAGAAACATCTTTAGTTATTATAGTTATAGGTTTTATTCAGAGCAGCTGCTTAGCGTGCTTGGTTGACACGGAAGGACGTGGATTCGATTTCCCGTTAGGAAGTTGAAAAGTGTATAAATGCAAATTTCACTTCCGGAGAGGCATAAGGGCCTCAGTTTCACTAGGCCTACGCCAAAATGAACACCGGGTTACTTCCTGGGGCCAAAGGTCGTCAGGCATAGAGCTAAACTTTCTATTCAACAGAGCGCCGATCACACATTACATTCATGTGAGGGCCTTGGCTTTGTTTAGCTAGCTACAGTAAACCCGGTAGATCGCAAGCACATGCATTTCTGCTCCAATTACGTCATTGGACGAAGCCTCAAAACCAGGAGTCGTACAGTAGACATTATAATCTAAATAAATAAATAAATAAATAAATAAATAAATAAATAAATAAATAAATAAATAAATAAATAAATAAATAAATAAATAAATAAATAAATAAATAAATCAGTAAATGAATTAATAATATCCGCCTCTGTGATGCAGTGGTTAGTGTGATTAGCTGCCATCCCGGAGGTTCGGGTCCGTTTCCCGGCTCTGCAACGAAAATTGAAATGTGGTACGAGGACTGGAACGGGGTCCACTCAGATCGGAAAGTCAAGTGAGTAGAAGGGGGTTTGATTCCCACCTTATCCATCCTCGAAGTGGTTTCCCGTGGTTTCCCAATTCTCCTGGCAAATTACGGGATGGTACCTAACCTAAGGCCACTTCCGCTTCCTTCCCTCTTCCTTGCCTATCCCTTCCCATCTTCCCTTCCCCCAACAGGTTAGGGGCGCGCAGTTGTGAGCTTGCATTCAGGAGATAGTGGGTTCAAACCCCACTGTTGGCAGCCCTGAAGATGGTTTTCCGTGGTTTCCCATTTTTACACCAGGCAAATGCTGGGCCCGTACCATAATTAAGGTCACGGCCGATTCCTTCCCCACCGGGGGAGTTGGCCGTGCAATTAGGGGCGCGCAGCTGTGAGCTTGCATCCGGGCGATAGTGGGTTCGAATCCCACTGTCGGCAGCCCTGAAGATGGTTTTCCGTGGTTTCCTATTTTCACACCAGGCAAATGTACCTTAATTAAGGCCACGGCCGCTTCCTTGACAAACATAGGGCTTTTCTGTCCCATCGTCGCCATAGCAAATTGTAAAAACAAATTCCTCATAACGCCCCTGTTCAGCTTAGCTAGCGAGGTCGCCGGAGAGAGGTACTGGTCCTCCTGTCCAGTTGTATCCCCGACTCAAAGTCACACGCTCCAGGACACTACCCTTGAGGCGGTAGAAGTAGGATCCCTCGCTGAGTCCGAGGGAAAAACCAACCCTGGAGAGTAAATGGATTAAGAAAAAAGAAAGAAAGAAAGAAAGAAAGAAAGAAAGAAAGAAAGAAAGAAGAACAATTAATAATAATAATAATGTTATTGGTTTTAAGCACATTTAAATATGTTTACGATTTCTGAAGATTCATAGGTTTCAAAATTTTGTCTCCATGAGTTATTTTACGTGCCGGTAAATCTATTGACTCGAGGTTGACATATTTGAGCACCTTGAAATACCACCGGACTGAGACGGGATCGAACCCGCAAACTTGAACTCAAAAAACCAGCACTCTACAATCTGAGCTACTGAGCCCGGTGATCATAAGTACAAGTCTCACCAGGTTACGATATCTTTCTTCATGCTATGCCTTTGATTGATCGATCGTCCTATTCCAACAGTCTTAGGACAGACAAAAGTACTGTAAACGGTCACCAGTCTATCAGATAACCCGGTCTACAAAGCCAAGAATAACTGCCAAGAGGATTCGCCGTGCTGACCACACACCACCTCATAATCTTCAGGCTTCGGGTTGTTGCGCCATGGGGTTTGGTTTGGTAGTGTCTCAAATAGCGCAGGCTTCAGAGATCGTCAGTTAAAGGAAATGGTGATAATAAAGTACATCGTAGTGTATGGAAATCTAGCAGCATCATGACTGGAAATTGAGTAGTTGTACAAAAATACTGTATAAGAGATAAGTACCTGGAACATGCTAGACCACATCCATAGCATTAATATACGAGCAATTGCACGAAAACACTCATTCATAAATTTAAATAATTCCTTATTTATTATAGGATAGTTATTAATTTTTTCGGAGGATTTTCTCATCTTCTTGCACATTTTCTATTCCGAAGGGAATTTTCTTCAGCTTATCCCAGATATATCCGGATTCACTTGAACCACACTCGGTTTGGCTGGATAGCACAAATTTTCACAAACGGAAAAAGTGTAAAATGCCAGAAGCTTTAGGAACATACCAAATCATTATACGAAAAGATAAAATGAATAATAATTTCAGAAACAAACATTTTACGATTCAAAAAGGCCTAAAGAGCTTGAATATGTGAAAAATTATGTTAGTTGCTTCTTGGAATTATATTACTCTCAAAGTTATCTGATAATGATGCCAAGCTGCAGTACTTTTTTTTACATCGCATCTTATGGGATAGGAAATGATGCAAAGCTGCAGTTCTTTCCTTTCGTCGCAACTTACGGGATAGGAAATGATGCCAAGCTCCAGTTCTTTTTCTTTACATCGCACCTTGTGGGATAGCAAATGATGCCAAGCTGCAGTTCTTTACTTACATCGCACCTTAGGGATAGGAAATGATGCCAAGCTGCAGTTCTTTTCTTACATCGCACCTTATGGGATAAGAAATGATGCCAAGCTGCAGTTCTTTACTTACATCGCACCTTATGGGATAGGAAATGATGTCAAGCTGCAGTTCTTTTTCTTTACATCGCACCTTATGGGATAGGAAATGATGCCAAGCTGCAGTTCTTTTTCTTTACATCGCACCTTAGGGATAGGAAATGATGCCAAGCTGCAGTTCTTTTCTTACGTCGCACCTTGTGGGATAGGAAATGATGCCAAGCTGCAGTTCTTTTCTTACGTCGCACATTGTGGGATAGGAAATGATGCCAAGCTGCAGTTCTTTTTTTAAATCGCACCATATGGTATAGGAAATGATGTCAAGCTGCAGTTCTTTTCTTACGTCGCACCTTGTGGGATAGGAAATGATGTCAAGCTGCAGTTCTTTTTTACATCGCACCTAATGGGATAGAAAATGATGCCAAGCTGCAGTTCTTTTCTTACGTCGCACCTTGTGGGATAGCAAATGATGCCAAGCTGCAGTTCTTTTCTTACGTCGCACCTTGTGGGATAGGAAATGATGCCAAGCTGCAGTTCTTTTCTTACGTCGCACCTTGTGGGATAGGAAATGATGCCAAGCTGCAGTTCTTTTCTTACGTCGCACCTTGTGGGATAGGAAATGATGTCAAGCTGCAGTTCTTTTCTTACGTCGCACCTTATGGGATAGGAAATGATGCCTAGCTGCAGTTCTTTTCTTACGTCGCACATTGTGGGATAGGAAATGATGCCAAGCTGCAGTTCTTTTCTTACGTCGCACCTTGTGGGATAGGAAATGATGCCAAGCTGCAGTTCTTTTCTTACGTCGCACCTTGTGGGATAGGAAATGATGCCAAGCTGCAGTTCTTTTCTTACGTCGCACCTTGTGGGATAGCAAATGATGCCAAGCTGCAGTTCTTTTCTTACGTCGCACCTTGTGGGATAGGAAATGATGCCAAGCTGCAGTTCTTTTTTTACGTCGCACCTTGTGGGATAGCAAATGATGCCAAGCTGCAGTTCTTTTCTTACGTCGCACCTTGTGGGATAGGAAATGATGCCAAGCTGCAGTTCTTTTCTTACGTCGCACCTTGTGGGATAGCAAATGATGCCTAGCTGCAGTTCTTTTTTTAAATCGCACCATATGGTATAGGAAATGATGTCAATCTGCAGTTCTTTTTTACATCGCACCTTATAGGATAGGAAATGATGCCAAGCTGCAGTTCTTTTTTTACGTCGCACCTCATGGGATAGGAAAGGGCTAGGAATTGGAAGGAAGCAGTCGTGGCCTTAATTAAGGTACATCCCAGGCGTTTGTCTGGTGTGAAAATGGGAAAACACAGAAAATCATTTTCAGGGCTGTCGACAGTTGGGATTCGAACCCACTATCTTCCGAATGCAAGCTGACAGCTACGTGACCCAAACTGCGCAGTCACTCGCTCGGTAGCTGTTTTTCTTTTTTTGTTCATTCGCACATAACTATTGGAATATCGCTTTCATACTGAACCCCACACAACTTAATTAACGATTTCCACTTGTTTTACTAATTAATTGTATGGATATTCCTGAATTCATTTCACTTCCACTTTACTTCCCTCTTTCATTTTGCCTCTTGGCATTAGATTTTCGTTCCCTTTAATTTCTGATTAATAACATATCCATTACTTGATATAAAATAACGCCATTAGTAACTATTTAATCAGCGCTGGACTGTTATTACTGTAGAGTGATAAATTATTTGAATGGTAGCAACATGCTAATTTTAGGTTACTATTTGTGCATTCACGGAGGGTTATGGATTATTCAAGGGTGGGGCAAGAGCAGAATAAATGCTTCCATAATTCTTCTTCTCAAGTCTACTTTAGATATCGCATTTTTGCACATTAACATTGAAAATTTGTCGTGTGTTTAGAAGTCGAATGAAATGAAATGAAATGGCGTATGGCTTTTAGTGCTGCGAGTGTCCGAGGACAAGTTCGGCTCGCCAGATGCAGGTCTTTTGATTTGACACCCATAGGCGACCTGTGCGTTGTGATGAAGATGAAATGATGATGAAGACGACACATACACGCAGCCCCCGTGCCACCGAAATTAACCAATTAAGGTTAAAATTTCCGACCCTGCCGGGAATCGAACCCGGGACCCCTGTGACCACACACTAACCGTTTAGCCACGAAGCCGGACTAGAATTCGAATAACGAAATGCGATAGATACGTCCGTGGCAGAAACCTGGATCACTGATAAAAGAGAAAATTTAAAACAAATCAGTCGTCAGGGTGAAAGGCAAGAGGTGTCACTGTGTCACGGTGTAAGGCCAGAGTATTAAGTATTTGTATTCTTCTTGAGAGCTTTAAGTCTCACGGAAGTTTGGAAAAGCCTTGCTCGGCACATCTAGCACGTGGACATACTCTCTCCCCGTAGTGCACTGTCACTGCATCGTGTCTCAACAGTATACTAGCCAGGGTCTTCGAAATATGTGGCAAACCAAATGTGCCCGCTGCCAAATGGGGCGAAACGCTGGACTTCTGAACATTGAGAAGCCTCAACACTATCAGTTTTAATCGTTCTACTTCTCGCATAAAATTATTTTACAGCGAATTCGTAGGCTACTTATATTATTTTCCCGCAGTAGAAGTTTTCATGATGTCCAGTTCCTTGGCTGAATGGGCAGCGCAGTGGCCTTCGGTTCAAAGGGCTCCGGGTTCGATTCCAGGCCAGGTAGAGAATTTCAAGAGTGTATCCTTGAATCCTATAGGTCGGAGACTGGCTGTTTTTGTTCGTTTCACTACATGTCTATACACAACACATCACACTACTACCATCTCTAAATAAACCTACACTGGGCTGTACGTTCGATTTTCCGGCTTCTGTTGTGCACGCCGATGCATAACAATACTTTGAACAACAACATTGACACAGAGATTGCTATCGCAACTCTCGCACGCACGCAATACGTCCTGACAAAGACAAAATGCTCCTTAGGGTGCCAAAATTGTGGCCAGCTTTCCTATCCGCAGGCGCATGAACTTCTTAGCCTTTCTACTGTGCGTACGGAGACCGTTCATCCCTCTCTGAGCCGTAAATAATTTCAAATGCTTGGCGGAAAGATTCTCTTAACCCGCCAAACAGATAGTGTTACATGGTTGGTAGCGAGGCGTGTTTTGTGTACATGAGGACACGTGTATTCAAAGAGACAATCAGTCCCTCAGGTAGACGAATACGCCAGAGGCGGGGAAAGTCCCCGTATCCACCGAATGTCGAACCCAGAACCGTCTGCTCCAAAGACAGTTGCGCTGATCATTCAGTGAAAGTCGCTGTATATAGCCCCTGTATATAAAGGAAAGGGTGACAGACATAAAGCTGAAAATTACAGGCCAGTAAGTTTGACATGCGTTGCATGTAAGCTTTGGGAAGGCATTCTTTCTAATTACATTAGACATACTTGCGAAATTAATAACTGGTTCGATAGAAGGCAATTCGGTTTTAGGAAAGGTTATTCCACTGAAGCTCAACTTGTAGGATTCCAGCAAGATATAGCAGATATTTTGGATTCTGGAGGTCAAATGGACTGTATCGCGATTGACCTGTCTAAAGCATTAGATAGGGTGGATCATGGGAGACTACTGGCAAAAATGAGCGCAATTGGACTAGACAAAAGAGTGACTGAATGGGTTGCTATATTTCTAGAAAATAGATCTCAGAAAATTAGAGTAGACGAAGCTCTCTCTGACCCTGTAATAATTAAGAGGGGAATTCCTCAAGGCAGAATTATATTATATTATTTCTTATATATATGAATGATTTGAGTAAAGGAGTGGAATCAGAGGTAAGGCTTTTTGCGGATGATGTTATTCTGTATAGAGTAATGAATAAGTTTCAAGGTTGTGAACAACTGCAACGTGACCTCGATAATGTTGTGAGATGGACAGCGGGCAATGGTATGATGATAAACGGGGTTAAAAGTCAGGTTGTGAGTTTCACAAATAGGAAAAGTCCTCTGAGTTTTAATTACTGCGTTGATGGGGTGAAAGTTCCTTTTGGGGATCATTGTAAGTATCTGGGTGTTATTATAAGGAAAGATCTTCATTGGGGTAATCACATAAATGGGATTGTAAATAAAGGATACAGATCTCTGCACATGGTTATGAGGGTGTTTAGGGGTTGTAGTAAGGATGTAAAGGAGAGGGCTTATAAGACTCTGGTAAGACCCCAACTAGAGTATGGTTCTAATGTATGGGGCCCTCACCAGAATTACTTGATTCAAGAACTGGAAAAAATTCAAAGAAATGCATCTCGATTTGTTCTGCGTGATTTCCGAAAAATGAGTAGCGTTACAAAAATGTTGCAAAGTTTGGGCTGGGAAAAACTGGGAGACTGAGTGGTAGGGCCTATGTTCCGAGCTGTCAGCGGAGAAATGGCGTGAATGACATTAGAAGACGAATAAGTTTGAGTGGCGTCCTTAAAGGTAGGAAAGATCACAATATGAAGATAAAGTTGGAATACAAGAGGACAAATTGGGGCAAATATTCATTTATAGGAAGGGGAGTTAGGGAGATGTTCAATAAATTTCCAATGTCATTGAAATCATTTAAGAAAAGGCCAGGAAAACAACAGACAGGGAATCTGCCACCTGGGCGACTGCCCTAAATGCAGATCAGTATTGATTGATTGATTGATTGATTGATTGATTGATTGATTGATTGATTGATTGATTGATTGATTGATTGATTGATTGATTGATTGATTGATTGATTGATTGATTGATTGATTGATTGATTGATTGATTGATTGATTGATTGATTGATTGATTGATTGATTGATTGATTGATTGATTTACAGCACCACCATCATCATGGAGAAGTATATCACTTTCAATATAGACTAAATTGTCTTTGCTTTGCTTCGCAAAGTAAATCTAGGAGAAAACGTCTGAATTTATTGGGATTGCCTCCTACACAATCGTTAGCATGAAACTTCCCTTTGCCATACTATAGTAACTTAGCGCCACGTAAGCTTTACGGAGACACAGGTTTCAGCGAGCCTCGCCGTCTTTCTCTAGCCACCTTGTTTTTATCAGGCCCCGGTGAGTGACGAAATCCCATTTCTAGTTGATAGAAAGAGACTACAAACGGACATAAATTCGATAGAATGCCAACGGGGCTTATGGAAGGAAGAAATTAGAATTAATTTCAGAGTAAGCAAATAGGTTGTGATTCAATCAATCGATCACTACTGATCTGCATTTAGGGCAGTCGTACAGGTGGCAGATTCCCTATCTGTTGTTTTCCTAGCCTTTTCTTAAATGATTCCAAAGCAATTGGAAATTTATTAAACATCTCCTTTGGTATGTTATTCCAATCCCTAACTCCCCTTCTTATAAACGAATATTCGCCCCGGCTTGATCTTCATATTGTGATCTTTCCTACTTTTAAAGACACCACTCAAACATTCGTCTACTGATGTCATTCCACACCATCTAGCCACTGACAGCTTGGAAAATACCACTTAGTTGAGCTGCTCGTCTCCCTTCTCCCAAGTCTTCCCAGCCAAAACTTGGCGACAATTTCGTAACGCTACTTTTTTGTCGGAAATCACCCAGAGCAAATCGAGCTTTAGATTTTTTCCAGTTCTAGAATCAAGTAATCCTGATGAGGGTCCCATACGCTGGAACCATACTCTAGTTGGGGTATTACCAGAGACTTATATGCCCTCTCCTATACATCCTTTCTACAACCCCTAAATATCCTCATAACCATGTGCAGAGATCTGTACCCTCTATTTACAATCGTATTTATGTGATTACCCCAATGAAGATCTCTTCTGATATTAACACCTAGGTACTTACAATGATCCCCAAAAGAAACTTTCACCCCATCAACGCAGTAATTAAAACTGAGAGGACTTTTCCTATTTGTGAAACTCACAACCTGACTTTTAACCCCGTTTATCATCATACCATTGCCTGCTGTCCATCTCACAACATTATCGAGGTCATTTTGCAGTTGCTCACAACCTCGTAACTTATTTATTACTCTGCACAGAACGACATCATCCGCAAAAAGCCTTACCTCTGATTCCACTCCTTTACTCAAATCATTTATATACTGTACATACTAGCAAGATACCCGTGCTTCGCTACGGTATTATACTGAAA
Source organism: Anabrus simplex (assembly GCF_040414725.1). Lineage (NCBI taxonomy): Eukaryota > Metazoa > Arthropoda > Insecta > Orthoptera > Tettigoniidae > Anabrus > Anabrus simplex. The sequence continues at coordinate 136,953,527 of NC_090266.1, read as the reverse complement.
CTTATAATTGAATGCTTATCGTTTTATATATAACCCGCCGATATTCGCGATCTGACTCATTTTCTGAGAGATTGCGGCAACGTTCCTCCCATTTTTCAATCTTTTTTCCAGCAATCGATTTCGTACTTCCCGGGCTAGGTCCAGGTATTCCACCCAGTCAGTTGGGTCCCTAAATCTTAGCCATGTTTTCCTATAAGCATTTTTAATGTGGACCAAACCCTTGAGGAGATCCGGCGTGGTGTCCTGTTGGGTGCCTTGGCGGTACTGAACCGGCGGCCGGACTGCAATGGTAGTCATTACCCGTCCAGGACCCGTTTACAGCACGGTCCGCACATTTTGACGACGGTTCAGAATATTATTATTATTATTATGATTATTATTATTATTATTATTATTATTAGGGTGGTGAAATTAGTTGAATTTAGGTATTATTATTATTATTATTATTATTATTATTATTATTATTATTATTATTATTATTATTATTATTAAATGTTTATTATTGATGTTCTGGACCCCACAGCAAGATGCAAGACCTCTACTTGTCGGTAAATTACATGACAGTATGACCAGCATCATTGTCTCCCGTAGGCAAGTGCGCAGGACTTCTGGCGATACGAATAAATACCTCCGTGTATTATTGACCTTATTATAGAAGTGAACAATTGCACGGTCAATCTTATACCTATCGTTTATTTCAAATGTGTTTAAATATTTAGTTATACGCCAGAAGAATCTACTGTAATCTAAGAAGGTTCTCCAAAGGAAAAGATGGCTCTTGAAAACGAACCCAGGAAAGGTTAAAAATGATCGGTTTATGATCAAAATAAGTACACTGAAAATCCACAGGCTGTTTCCAGTCATTCAACCGGGTCAGGACTGGAATGAATAAACCCCCAGTTAGCGGTGAGGATAGGAATTCTGCCGGCTGCGAAGCCTGTCGCACTCCTCTGGGGCAATGATTAATGAATGACCAATGAAAAGATATTGGAGAGTGTTGCTGGAATGAATGATGACGGGGAAAACCGGAGTAGGAGAAATACCTGTCCCGCCTCCGCTTTGTCCAGCACAAATCTCACATGGAGTGACCGGGATTTGAACCACGAAACCCAGCGGTGAGAGGCCAGCGCGCTGCCGCCTGAGAGACGGAGGCTCCTTATAAGTTAAGTACCTTAGGAACAGTAAAATCAATTGGTTTCACCTCCGTTTTCTCCCCACCACGGTTAAGGTGATTTAACCCCCGCCCCCCCCCCCCCGCAAGAAAAAGGAAGGCGTGTTTTGCACCCGTCCACCTCCCGAGTCCCGGACTAGCATTTATCTCAGGGGTGTCGGTTCATTATTTAAGTCATCAAATATAAATATAGCGGCATCAATGAACACGGGAATGAACGGAGCAATTTAAAATTAAAATGGGGAAAACTCGATTGTAAACTTGAATTTAAGGACTCCATGATAGGACTAGGAAGTGACTGTTAACTTTAAAAAGGGTCTCATCTAACTACAATAAAAAGATTATGAGAATGGTTTCCTTTGAAGTAATTTGCCAGAAGGAGCAGTTTATTACGCCATCCGACGTACGAAACTTTGATACATTTGGCAACGATATTTAAATTCCCACACATGTTACATAAATAAATCACTTGCTATACCGCAAGTGGTATCAATATGTTGCTGGGTTGCTTCTGAAAGAAATTACAAGTGGAGTATAACTTACGGATCGATTCCATTTGAATCGAACCGTTGTTCAAGGATATAGCTTCCTTCTATCGGGAGCCCGAGCATAACGCATGTTACGGTCGGCTTCTCGATTTAACTAAGATGATGTACTCCGGCTACATACATTTTTCCGAGACCGGTACTCGGACTGGGTAATGTTTCTCGTGAATTACGAAAAATGGATTACACGGACAGTTCCTATCTTACGATGTCCAGCTGATGCCATACCACTGAATTAGCATTTATATTTTATTTACATATGATCTGAAATGTTACAAAGCAGCCTCAGTAGACTACTGCCACAGATGAGATAACGAGAAGCGGTGGGAAATACCGTGCGGCAACCGTACGATAACGAGGTAACAAATGACTGTAATATTTCTCACTCTTATTTTTCAAACATACGAGTAGAGGGATGTTGTCACCAAATAATTAATTAACTATCGTCAGAATATTCATTTATCCACGAAATTATCATCCTTGATTTATTATTATTATTATTATTATTATTATTATTATTATTATTATTATTATTATTACTCAACGGTTCCTGGCACTGTCACGTTTGATTAATATCGTCATTATTATGCGGGATGCAAACACAAATGGTTATTACTGTTATTATTATTATTATATCCCTCTTGTGGTTATTATTATTATTAATGAATAGGTGACTCCAGATATTATTATTATTATTCACGTCACTCAAGAGGTTATTATTATTAATGAACCGGTCACTTCCGCCAAAATATATTAGGATATCGGTCGCAATCACAATTATTTCACTGATCAACCAACGTCATCATTACTGTTATTATTATGACAATTATTATTAATCTGACCGCGATGATTTAACATCGTCCTTATATTATTATTATTATTATTATTATTATTATTATTATTATTATTATTATTATCGGTTGCATATTATCATATAGATCCCCGTTTAACATCTTTATCAACGCTCATTTAATTAAGGCGGTCCAATCCTTTATCTGTAATATTTATTATTATTATTATTATTATCACGACATCATGATTGTCATCACTCGTCATTACAATGATTACAATATACGATCATTTATGTGGAATCTGAACTCTCATTATCCTTAAATCCGTAGTATCTCAACGAATAGCGGTGCAGTCTATTTATTTCGTACATGCTGTCACGGGTTCGAATTCTACCCGCTACGTAACTCAGTATTTCTCTGTGACACTGCCCGTACATTTTACACTCATTTACATCCTAAGTGTCTCTCGTACGGAATTTATATCCCCTTCTATCTCAATATCCCTTGATTCATTTATTTCTCACAGAATTATCAACTGACTTATTTATTTCACTTCTGACATCGTACGACCTTTCATTATCTGACTGCAGATTCTTTAACAATTTTCTATCTCATTTTGATCTACGCCTTAGTTCGTTCTCCACAAATAATCGCAACATCTTGAAATTATATTTACCAAAATTTGACAATCATGGTTTCGTAATATTAGTCCTACGTGTTCCGGCTACTGAATTTATCAAGTTAAATTACCACACACTTTAATTCCGAATTAAAAACGACCTCCCGTCATTAAATGATTCCTGATAAACTCAACACCTGATCACTTAAATTTATTATTACGCACGGCTCACTAAACTTCCGATATCACATGAATTATTATTATATCCAAATTTAAAAAAATTAGTTTTATTATATTTATTATTATTATTAATTTTTTAAAAAATTAATTTCGCCTGTTACACGGTAGTCCACTCTTAATATGTTTAACGCATAACCCCTTTTACAATCTCGATTTATTCTGGCACTAATCAATCCAGATATGATTTACTTGGAAATTTTATTATTATTATCGCTTCTCCCAATTTTTAACAACTTCACTTTGAAAATATGAACATACTAATCAATGACAAAACACAACTGGTATGACGAGGCTGGACTTTCCTTCAATGTCATTACGTAGCTCGTTAAAATGACAAACAAAAAAAACACATATCGGGTCTCTGTGACTAATATAACCAAAATCAAATGTAAAGAAAATTATTCTTGACTACAAAGAAATTATGAATGCATGCATGACTTAACGTACTACCCTATATCTACAAAATTTACATCTACAACAAACTGAATACATAAAAAGAGACCCGATTATTTACATTGTTATTATTTACTACTGTCCGTGCTACAAATTTAGGATGGGGTCGTTAAGCGACTCATCTCGTTACAGAAGGTAACCAAGTCTAATCAAATAATTCCCATTTTTCCCATCACGATAACATTTCCCAAATATTATTTACATTATGTACTCATCTTAGTTTCTCGGTATTCCATTACAGCTTTGCAGATGAGAGGCTCCTTTCGGCCCCTCTCTGCTATTTACTCCTCCATTCTTGATGGCGTAGTTCCACAAAAGATTTCCTGGCACATTACCATTTTACACTAATACCTTAATTATCACGATACTTCACCATTGACAACGTTAACACTGAACACTTTAACTTTTATACAATAAATTAATATCCTAGACCCAAAAGTTTAATATTTTTACACTATTTTAATCTTCGTCCAATTACCGCACAATGGACCTGGACACGTACGACGAGGTGTCAAATTTTACGCCCGTCGCGATTTATGTCGTCCGACGCGATACGCCCGTTTCATACGGCCTTCTTGAAGTGTTCATGATAGCGGTTCGATATTGCAAAGTAAAGGCTATTATTCCCTTAAAGTACTGTTCGTCACACAGTATGTTATTTACGTACTTATTGTGGTACAATTTATATTACTCTCCTACAGTGCAATTACTTTACTTCACTGATATTTATAACTGGCAAACACTGTCCTACGTTAACTATTTCCAGTTCATGTTGCTTGAGCGCGATCACATTTTCTAAACACTGGCGGATGCTCGCGCCATTAAATGTTGAGTTACTGTACGCCCGTAGAATTTGAAGTTAGCTGCGACCGACAGTTCAGCTCCAGAGATTCATTTCAAGTGTGGTGGCTAGGATACCTTGTCCCGTATATATGGATGAAGCTTTCCCTCGCGGATTCATTGACGTCATACCCCTGAGGGAAGGGGTGGATTTTTAATATCGGTACTTGCACTCCGAATTGGACGTTAAAATTTATATCAAATTAATCCACTCCGCTAGCATATTTGCTGGATTAAATATGAACTCGTAACGATCACAGATTTAGGAGATACGGGTGGATTTAGCTCCTCACATTTCGCGCCCTTAGAAGCGTTCCTTACAACGTGGTCTTCGTCCAGCCAATGACATTCAAGCTGTCTGGTTTCCAAGAAATCCAGCCTTCAATTTATTTAATTTGCCAATAATTATTGATTATTTTTCCATGCGTGACATCTAATAAATTCCTTACATCGATCCGTGTACTCACAATAATTTATTACTGATTACTTTTGAAGTTACGAGAATATCTCATCCATCATTCCTTAAGATGGTATCCCTGGGTCTTCCATCAAATTTTAGCGATTGGCCGACAAGCAGTCACGTGATTTAAATCTCCACCTGCCCGAACCTAGGCTAGCGAATGTCCTTGCAACCGCTGTAGCTTTCCATGACGTCACGGGAATCTCCGTCCTGCCAAAAATATCCCAGCGCATTACTCATGTTGCGAGCTTCCTTTGTGTCACCTATCCCCTTTCTCTTTCTGACCAAGACTTATTTGTGGACTTGTATTTCCCTGTTCGCCAACTAATGAGATCCCCTGCCGTGAAGTAGCTAAATGTTGTTGTGTCGAGCTAATCCGTCAGGCTCCAGTCTGTCGTCTTTCCTCGCTCATATTTCGACATTACCCAGATGAAATATTTTCAACTACACTTCTGTATTTCAATAAATGTACCATATATTATTTTATCAATCAAATCATGACTGACTATGGGCCTAAGTCACTCGGGTTCAGTTTCTTTATGTTTAAAGGAGGTTCCAAATACCAATGTTCACGTTTGTTACCTTCAGTTTTGAGATATAAGTATTCCCATAAAAATAATTCACTTTTTTCACTTACTTTCACACTCCCCCTCCCCTAAGTGAATTTTTCGGCAAAAAATATTTGTTTCTTTAATAGTAAAAAATCTGCTAAATACCGATTATCTTCAGTTTTTTATATATGTGTCCTCATGAAACGAATTCAACTCCTTTTCACACCCGCCCCGAAAGATGATTCCCCCCCCCCAAATGCGTCGTTTTATTTTTGAAGAAGATCTAAATACCAATTTTCACATCTGTAAAAACTTTAGTTTTTATTAGATGTAAGTATCCTCATACAATTAATTCAATTAATTTTTCACTTTTTCTCCCCCCCCCCCCGCCCCTTCATTGGATTTTCCGAGAATACTTGTTTCTTTGCTTTAACAGGAGATTCCAAATACCAGTTTATGTCCGTAACATTTTACGTTTCTGAGATATACTGTAGATATAATCTTTCTAAAAATTCACCCCAATTTGTCACTCGTGTTTAACCCCCATTAATTAGATTTTCCAAAAACAACAAAAATATATGTTTCTGTATTTTTAAAGGAGATTCCATATACTAACTATTTGGTCTGTAATATCTTCAGTTTCTGAGATATACGTATCCTCATTAAAGACATTCAACCCCTTATTCACACTTTTCACCCCACCACCCCTATTGGGATTTACAGAAAACAAAAAAATACGTGTTCTTTTATTTTGAAAGGAGATTCTAAATATCAATTTTTTACATCTGCAAACTTTTGAAGTTTTGAGATATAGATACACTAATTTTTAAAATACACCCCCCCCCTTTTCACCCCACACTATTTGTATTTTCTAAAAACCAAAAATACATGTTTCTTTATTTATAAAGGAGATCCCAAATACCGATCTTCAGGTCTGTAATATCAAGTTATCTATATATATAAAATAACTTGTCCTGACTGACTGACTGACTGACTGACTGACTGACTGACTGACTGACTGACTGATTCATCATCGCCGAGCCGAAACTACTGGACATAAAGAAATGGAATTTTGGGGATACATTCATATTAAGATGTAGGTGCTCGCTAAGAGAGGATTTTTGGATATTCCGTCGCTAAGGGTGTGAAAAGGGGGGTGAACTTCTAAAATGAGTGTATCTATATCTCAAAACCTTAAAAGTTTACAGCTGTAAAAATTGGTATTTAGAATCATCTTTAAAAATAAGGAAACACGTATTTTTGTTTTCAGAAAATCCCAATAGGAGGGGTGAAAAAGGATGAAAAATGGGTTGAATGCCTCTAATCAGGATACCGGTACTTATGTCACAGAAACTGAAGATATTACAGACCAGAAAATTGGTACTTTTGACCTCTTTTAAAAATTAAGAAACACGTATTTTTTTGTTTTCGGAGAATCCAATTAATGGGAGGGTGAAAACGGGGGTGAATGTTTAAAATGAGTGTATCTATATCTCAAAAATTTGAAAGTTTACAGATGTAAAAATTGGTATTTAGAATCTTCATTAAAAATAAACAAACATGTATTTTTTGTTTTCGGAAAATCCCAATAGGAGGGGTGAAAAGGGGTGAAGAAATGGTTGAATGCCTTAAATTAGGATTCTTATATCTCAGAAACTGAAGATATTACAGACCTGAAAATCGGTGTTTGGGATCTCCTTTAAAAATAAAGAAACACGTATCTTTTTTTTTTGGAAAATCCAATTAATGGGGGGTGAAAAGGGGGTGAATTTATAAAATGAATGTATCTATATCTCAAAACTTTTAAAGTTTATAGATGTAAAAATTGGTATTTAGAATCTCCTTTAAAAATAAAGAAACACTTATTTTTTTGTTTTCAGAAAATCCCAATAGGACGGGTGGAAAAGGGTGAAAATGTGTTGAATGCCTTTAATGAGGCTACTTATATTTCAGAACCTCAAGATATTACAGACCTGAAAATTGGTATTTTGGATCTACTTTAAAAATAAAGAAACAGGTATTTTTTCGTTTTTGGAAAATTCACATAATGGGGAGGTGAAAAGGGAGGTGAATTTTTAAAATGACTGTATCTAAATCTTAAAACTTTAAAAGTTTACAGATGTAAAAATCTCTTTAAAAAAATAAAGGAACGTGTATTTTTTTCGGAAAATCCCTATAGGAGGGGTGAAACAGGGGTTGAATGCCTTTAATGAGGATACTTAAATCTCAGAAACTGAAGATGTTACAGTCATGAAAATTCAAATTTGGAATCTCCTATAAAAAAGGAACACATAATTTTTTGTTTTTGGAAAATCCAAATAATCGGGTGTGAAAAGGGAGGTGATTTTTTTAAAATGAGTGTATCTATATCTCGAGACTGTAAAGGTTTACAGACGTAGAAATTGGTATTTAGAATCTCCTTTCAAGATAAAGAAACACGTATTTTTTGTTTTCGGAAAATCCCAATAGGAGGGGTGAAAAGGAGTGAAAAGTGGGTTGAATGCCTTTAATGAGGATACTTATATCTCAGAAACTGAAGATATTACAGCCTGAAAAAAGGTACTTGGTATCTCCTTTAAAAATAAAGAAACATTTACTTTTTGTTTTTGGAAAATCCAAATAGTGGAGGGTTGAAAGGGGGGTGAATTATTAAAATGAGTGTATCTATATCTCAAAACTTTCACACTTTACAGATGTAAAAATTGGTACTTAGAATCTACTTTCAAGATGAAGAAACGTATTTTTTTGTTTTGGAAAATCCCAATAGGAGGGGTGAAAAGGGGTGAAAAATGGTTGAATGCCTTTAATAAGGATACTTAAGGATGCTGAAGATGTTACAGACCAGAAGATCGGTATTTGGGATCTCCTTTATAAATAAAGAAACATGTTTTTTTGGGTTTTAGAAAATACAAATAGTGTGGGCTGAAAGGGGGGGGGGGTATTTTAAAAATTAGTGTATCTATATCTCAAAACTTCAAAAGTTTGCAGATGTAAAAAATTGATATTTAGAATCTCCTTTCAAAATAAAAGAATACGTATTTTTTGTTTTTGTTTTCTGTAAATCCCAATAGGGGTGGTGGGGTGAAAAGTGTGAATAAGGGGTTGAATGTCTTTAATGAGGATACGTATATCTCAGAAACTGAAGATATTACAGACCAAATAGTTAGTATATGGAATCTCCTTTAAAAATACAGAAACATATATTTTTGTTGTTTTTGGAAAATCTAATTAATGGGGGTTAAACACGAGTGACAAATTGGGGTGAATTTTTAGAAAGACTATATCTACAGTATATCTCAGAAACGTAAAATGTTACGGACATAAACTGGTATTTGGAATCTCCTGTTAAAGCAAAGAAACAAGTATTCTCGGAAAATCCAATGAAGGGTCGGGGGGGGGGGGGGGTGAAAAATTGAAAAATTAGTTGAATTAATTGTATGAGGATACTTACATCTAATAAAAACTAAAGTTTTTACAGATGTGAAAATTGGTATTTAGATCTTCTTTAAAAATAAAACGACGCATTTTGGGGGGGGGAATCATCTTTGGGGGCGGGTGTGAAAAGGAGTTGAATTCGTTTCATGAGGACACATATATAAAAAACTGAAGATAATCGGTATTTAGCAGATTTTTTACTATTAAAGAAACAAATATTTTTTGCCGAAAAATTTACTTAGGGGAGGGGGAGTGTGAAAGTAAGTGAAAAAAGTGAATTATTTTTATGGGAATACTTATATCTCAAAACTGAAGGTAACAAACGTGAACATTGGTATTTGGAACCTCCTTTAAACATAAAGAAACACGCCTTCCTTTTTCTTGCGGGTGGGGGGGGGGGGGGTTAAATCAACTTAACCGTGGTGGGGAGAAAACGGAGGTGAGACCAATTGATTTTACTGTTCCTAAGGTACTTAACTTATAAGGAGCCTCCGTCTCTCAGGCGGCAGCGCGCTGGCCTCTCACTGCTGGGTTTCGTGGTTCAAATCCCGGTCACTCCATGTGAGATTTGTGCTGGACAAAGCGGAGGCGGGACAGGTATTTCTCCTACTCCGGTTTTCCCCGTCATCATTCATTCCAGCAACACTCTCCAATATAATTTCATCGGTCATTCATTAATCATTGCCCCAGAGGAGTGCGACAGGCTTCGCAGCCGGCAGAATTCCTATCCTCACCGCTAACTAGGGGTTTATCCATTCCATTCCTAACCCGGTTGAATGACTGGAAACAGCCTGTGGATTTTCAGTGTACTTATTTTGATCATAAACCGATCATTTTTAATCTCTCCTGGGTTCGTTTTCAAGAGCCATATTTTCCTTTGGATAACCTTCTTAGATTACAGTAGATTCTTCTGGCGTATAACTAAATATTTAAACACATTTGAAATAAACGATAGGTATAAGATTGACCGTGCAATTGTACACTTCTATAATAAGGTCAATAATACACGGAAGTATTTATTCGTATCGCCAGAAGTCCTGCGCACTTGCCTACGGGAGACAATGATGCTGGTCATACTGTCATGTAATTTACCGACAAGTAGAGGTCTTTTATCTTGCTGTGGGGTCCATAACATCAATAATAAACATAAAAAATAAATAATAATAATACTAATAATAATAATAATAATAATAATAATAACGATAATAATAACAATAATAATAATAATAATAATAATAATAATAATAATAATAATAATAATAATATTCTGAACCGTCGTCAAAATGTGCGGACCGTGCTGTAAACGGGTCCTGGACGGGTAATGACTACGATTGCAGTCCGGCCGCCGGTTCAGTACCGCCAAGTAACCCAAGAGGACACCACGCCGGATCTCCTCAAGGGTTTGATCCACATTAAAAATGCTTATAGGAAAACATGGCTAAGATTTAGGGACCTAACTGACTGGGTGGAATACCTGGACCTAGCCCGGGAAGTACGAAATCGATTGCTGGAAAAAAGATAGAAAAATGGGAGGAACGTTGCCGCAATCTCTCAGAAAATGAGTCAGATCGCGAATATCGGCGGGTTATATATAAAACGATAAGCATTCAATTATAAGTTTCAGTATAATACCGTAGCGAAGCACGGGTATCTTGCTAGTTTTATATATATATATATATATATAGATAAGAAAACATAAAGGTCCAATAATACTGCCTTGAGGAATTCCCCTCTTATTATTACAGGGTCAGATAAATCTTCGCCTACTCAAATTCTCGGAGTTTTATTTTCTAGAAATGTTGCCATCCATTTAGTCACTCTTTTGTCTAGTCCAGTTGCACTCATTTTTGCCAGTAGTCTCCCATGATCTACCTGTTACGGAACCACATTTATTCCATGGACTGCCGTGTCATATCTTACTGGCATATCTATGAACATTACAAGTGACACAACACTGTTTATCTTGTTTGTGTAATCTTTGGTTGTGGTGTAGATCATGGCGTACAATGTATCTCTTGGTCAGTGCAGTGAATTGTAAACTTGTTTTATGTAAATAAATTGGAGCATTTGTGTTAAATTGTGTTAACGTTACATTATAAGCACTTTTCTCAACATCTGGTGACCGTGACAGGACTAGTTTCCGCGTAAATATGGCAGAAATTACGAAACTGAAAAGTGAACGAACACAATTGCGCCGATTGTTTACACGTGCTGGCAATGACTTTGAACAGAAGTTAAATGCAGAACAACCCACAAGAAAAGAGGTCTCCGCAGGATTCAAGATCTTCGAGGACAAAGCTGAACGATTATTCGTGCTCGATGAAAAAATTCGTGATGTTTGGTACGCCGGAGAGCACGAAGAAGAAGAAGAGATCGCTGCCGAATACGAAATCATGGAGGGATACCGCGAAAGGTGGTTAACCTTAAAGACCAGGTATGAGAATTTTTTGCATGATGACACGCTCAGTGACAATGGGGCAAATAGTATTGCTAGTACTAGTTCTAGTAAATCCAGGAGTAAAAGAAATTTAAGATTGCCGAAATTAGAACTTAAACAGTTCGATGGAGATGTGCGCAACTGGATAGCCTTCTGGGGGCAGTTCAGAAAGATACATGAGGATGACGAAATCGAGGAAGAGGATAAATTCCAATACCTTTGCCAGGCTACTGTACCCGGGACGTCAGCTAGAGAACTCGTGGAAAGTTTCCCACCCTCAGCTTCAAATTATCAGAAAGCTATAGAGCAATTAAAATCGAGGTTTGCAAGAGATGAACTTCTGATTGAGATTTACGTTCGTGAACTCTTGCAATTAGTACTTCAAAAGAGTAGCATCCTAAATGATATAAGTCTACGGAGTCTTTTTGATAAACTGGAGACCCAGTTAAGGGCACTAGAGTCACTAGGGGTTACTAGCGATAAATATGCGGCAATGCTCTACCCGCTTGTAGAATCAGCACTACCAGATGACATTTTGAAAGCATGGGAGCGGTCTCGTATGTCGCAGGCATGTAAGAAGGGTGACCAATCTAATTATCTCGAGACACTTTTGAGATTTTTGAGACAAGAGGTAGAAAGTGAAGAATGTCTCCTTCTGGCTCGTTCTAATTTCCTAGGTGGCTGTGGGAGTGCATCGCAAAATAACAAAGAAAAGCTACCGACAGCAGCAGTAATTTTCTCGAGTGAAGAGAAAAGGGGTGATAGGGCTTGTATTTGGAGCGACTCGTCAGTAGTCTTGACTTGGATAAAGCGGGCGGACAACTGGAGTACATTCGTGGGTAACCGTTGTCATGAAATACGACAGTACACCAATACTGAGGATTGGCGCCACCTACCGGGGACTCTGAACGCAGCAGATCTTCCATCAAGGGGATGCAGTCCAAAGGCACTCTTTGAGAGCAAATGGTGGGAAGGACCACGGTGGCTAAAGGATAATCCAGAGCAGTGGCCTTTTTATGAAATTGCCGCACCTGAAGACGAAGTCAATATTGAGAAACGGAAGACAGTTATATCGAGTGTGGCGTGTAGTTCACCTGACTTTTGCTCGCGTCTCTTGTATTTCTCAAGTTATGTCAAGATAGTCAGAATGATTGGTTGGATCATCAGATTTTTCCGCAACCTTACTAAGGCAAAACAAGCAAGAAGAGGTGAACTCACTGGTGAAGAAATGCAACAAGCCGAGAACACCTTGTTGAGAGTTGTGCAGCAGGAATGCTTTCGAGATCACGAGCAGGAACTTGAGAAGAAAGTCAGGGTATTCAAGGACGAAATGGGAGTTCTGAGGGTTGAAACAAAACTTACCTTTGGGGAAGAAAGTGAAGCATTCACGAAACCCGTCTTGTTGCCGTCAAACCATGCCATCGTGACCAGATTGGTTTGGGACGAACATCATCGGTCACAGCATGCAGGGCTACTGACGCTGTTAGCTAGACTCAGGGAAAGATTCTGGATTCTCGGAGTTAGGAAAGTGGCAAAAAGAGTTATTGCAAGATGTGTCAAATGTAAAAGGTACAAGGCCAGTCCTACAGCACCAGCTTTTGCTCCTTTGCCCAAGGATAGAGTGGGCTCAACAGCAGCTTTCGAGGTCTCGGGAGTGGATTATGCTGGACAGCTGTACCTAAAGTCTGGAGAAAAGGCGTGGGTTGTATTATTTACTTGTGCGTTGTATCGTGCGATACATCTGGAGCTGGTGCAGTCTTTGACAACTGATGCTTTCATTCTGGCGTTAAGAAGATTCATTGCCCGGCGTGGAAGAATTTCTGTGCTGTACTCAGACAACGGGACCAATTTCATAGGACTTAATAATGCCCTGAAAGCGTTGGATTGGGATGAGATTGTCACCCACTCGGCTGTGAGAAAGATTACTTGGAAATTTATCCCACCTACAGCAGCCTGGTGGGGAGGATGGTGGGAGAGACTAATCAGAACAGTGAAAGAACTACTGCGTCGAATCTTGGGACGAGCCTCTGTGTACTATGAAGAGTTATATACTGTGTTGTGTGATTGCGAGGCGACGATCAACTCTAGACCACTTACATACATTGCGGACCATTCGTCTGAACTAAAGCCTTTGACACCAGCAACATTTCTGCAGGGTATTGCTACAAATGAGACTCCAGATTTGGATGCAGTTGACAAGGTTGACTATGTTAAACGATGTAGGTACCTCCAGAAACTACGTGAGGACCTACGACAAAGATTCAGGAATGAATACTTGGCGCTCCTAGTTCACCACGGCCAGAGGAAGACCAACAGCATCAAGGTGGGAGATGTGGTATTGATAGGAGCAGATTCCACAAAACGCATCAACAGGCCCCTCGCGGTCGTCGTGGAAGTGTATCCAGGGAAGGATGAAGTAGCAAGAGTAGCCAAACTGAAGACATCTGAGGGAGAGCTGATCAGACCACTCCAGCGTCTCTATCCATTGGAGGTGCACACAACTCCAGAGGACTGGAAGCAGCCTGAAACTGTGACTATCACTTCGCCTGAGACAAAGCCTCCACATGAAGAATTCAAATTGTCAAAAGGGGGGCGGAGAATTAAAGTGCCATCAAGACTTGATTTGTGAATACTCTTGATGTGACCTTGCTTTTGTGTTCATTTATTTATTGTGTTATGTGTTTGTGTTTCAGTTGTGGTACAGAGTATTTTGCAATTGAAAATAACAATTGCAAGGTGGGAGGATGTTACGGAACCACATTTATTCCATGGACTGCCGTGTCATATCTTACTGGCATATCTATGAACATTACAAGTGACACAACACTGTTTATCTTGTTTGTGTAATCTTTGGTTGTGGTGTAGATCATGGCGTACAATGTATCTCTTGGTCAGTGCAGTGAATTGTAAACTTGTTTTATGTAAATAAATTGGAGCATTTGTGTTAAATTGTGTTAACGTTACATTATAAGCACTTTTCTCAACACTACCCTATCAAATGCCTTAGATAGGTCAATCGCGATGCAGTCCATTTGATCTCCTGAATCCAGGATATTTGCTATATCTTGCTGGAATCCTACAAGTTGAGCTTCAGTGGAATAACCTTCCTTAAACCCAAACTGCCTTCTATGAAACTAGTTATTACTTCCGCAAACATGCTTTCTGAAAGCTATTTTGCTTTACGTCGCACCGACACAGATAGGTCTTATGGTGACGATAGGATAGGAAAGGCCTAGGAATGGGAAGGAAGCGGCCGTGGCGTTAATTAAGGCACAGCCCCAGTATTTGCCTGGTGTGAAAATGGGCAACCACGGAAAACCATCTTCAGGGCTGCCGACAGTGGGATTCGAACCCACGATCTCCCGGATGCAAGCTCACAGCTGCGCGCTCCTAACCGTACAGAACATTCGCCCGGTATTTTCCAAAGCTTACATGCAATGTATGTCAAACTGACTGGCCTGTAATTTTCATCTTTATGTTTATCACCCTTTCCTTTATACACAGGGGCTACTATAGCAACTCTCCATTCATTTGGTATAGCTCCTTCATGCAAACAATAATCAAATAAGTACTTCAGATATGGTATTATATCCCAACCCATTGCATTTAGTATATCCCCATAAATCTTATCAATTCCAGCCGCTTTTCTAGTTTTCAACTCTTGTATCTTACTGCAAATGTCATTGTTATCATAGGTAAATTTAATACTTCTTTAGTATTGGTCACCTCCTCTATTTGGACATTATCCCTGTAACCAACTGCTGACTGAATACTTCTGCCTTTTGAAGATCCTCACATACACAGACCCCTTGTTCATTAATGATTCCTTGAATGTCCTTTTTGAACCTGTTTCTGCCTTAAAGTACCTACACATACTCCTCCATTTTTCACTAAAATTTCTATGACTACCAATAATTATTATGCTTGTCATCATGTTATCCTTGGCTAACTTCTTTGCTAGATTCAATTTCCTAGTAATTTCCTTCAGTTTCTCCTTACTTCCACAGCCATTTCTAATTATATTCCTTCCAACCTGCACCTCCTTCTTAGTCTCTTTACTTCTCTGTTATAACATAGTGGATCTTTACCATTCCTTACCACCTTTAAAGGTACAAACCTGTTTTCACATTTTTCAACAATTGCTTTAAACCCATCCCAGAGTCTGTTTACATTTTTATTTACCGTTTTCCACCGATCATAGTTACTTTTTAAAAAGTCCCTCATGCCTGTTTTATCAACCATCTGGTACTGCCTATGTGTTATGAATTAGTGATATTCGGATAAGGGAAGAAAAGTAAGAACATACAGGAGATTGTGTGGTGTTGTTAACTAGTGGAGAAAGTGATAGGGAAGAGTGCGGAATGAGATTGTTCATATAAAGATTGTAGCATGCAATTTTGATTATGTTAGAACCGTAGGGCAACAGATAATCATTTTGAAAGACCAGATCCCATTACACATCCGAGGTTAAGTGAGTTTGGGTGAGGTCACTATATGGATGGGTAGCCCACGTGGCTTGAAATACTGCTGATATCATGCTTATGACCAAAGGCAATAGTCACGGAATGCTATAAACTTACTTGTTTTTCCATACTGATCTACGTTGTGTTCCTTCTTCTTCTTCTTCTTCTTCTTGTTTTTCAATATCATCATTCTCATCATGTTCTTCCTTTCTTCCTTTCCTTCATTCATTTTTTCCCATTTCGTACGGTCACTGAGAGTCTTGAAGCAGTTACGGCCATTTGAGATGATGCATTGTTTATCGACACGATTTTTCCATTACAGATATTCCACCCATAATCGGCATAATTCGCACCCAGGACACTTTGATTAGGACATTACAAGCTAGTTCATGACCCATTTAATATCATATTTCTTAGTTTAAATCTAAAAATATCTTCTGTCATGAAGGTTTTCAAAGTAGGCGGGACAAGCTCCCTGTTGGATCATTCACATTGATCTTATCAGACTGGCACCATACGAAGAAAAGAGTTCTGTTCTGAAGGCCGCACCACAGATGAATCTTATGCTGCGGTTAAGCCGGCAAACTTCACAAAGGATCCCATTACCAGAAGCTTGTTGTTGCGTTTTACTTCGTAATTGCAACCTGCTCCTGTGGTCAGAAAACGTGTTCCCAAATTCTGCTCCATCAGTTCGATTTTGAAGGACGATGTCGGAAAAATTTAATGAAAGGAAAACACTATATTCTGTTGTGTCCCCACCGGCAGTCCCGTAGCGGCTAACATTACTCCTCCCTCAGGCTGTACCTTGAGATCATTTAACTTACACACGCCTGAATAGACAAAGGCCAGCGTAACATCGACAGCTAATTGGGTTAGATGGAAAGACTCATTATTTAACTCCAGTTGACAACGGTACATCTCGGAAAGAACGTATTCCATTGAATCATGCCCCACGAAAGGACAGCTAAACTACACCATTCAGTGTTACAATGTTCGAATCTGTATAATGACGGTGGCTACTTTGAGCTTGATTTAGAAATATTCACGGGAAATGCTCATGTAGAACTTTGTTTCAAACCCTTCGGCAAACTAAGGGTCTACCTAGCCCGATACGATAAAGGTTTATTCGGTTTACCCTGAAGGACATGGGCTCGATTCCCCGGCAGGAAGTCGAAAAATTTAGAAACGAGACTCTCACTTCCTGTGAGGCACATGGTCCTGAAAGGGTCACTCAGCCTCCACTAAAAAGGAGTACCAGCGACAAAGACGGCAGAGCACAGAGCTGGCCAATCTATCCCAACTAGGTTAAAGATAGTGGAAGCCTTTAACTTACCACTCCTCCAAGGTCCTTCATTGCTTGTACGTAGGTGGCTCTCTCACCTCCGGCATATACCTTAAACCGAGTAAAAATTGTTACAATCATATAACAATACAATCTGTCAAGCATGTACATACAAAGTAAGTTCCGGAAATTAATAACCTATACGTTTACACGTTAGCCCGACTGCACAGCAAAAGTTGCCACCTAAAATGTATTTCCCGGGACTTTCCAAGTTCTGAGCAAATTTGATTAAAATCCTGCGGGGCGAGGAGTGTTCCTAATTCTATTTGTTTTCCATGAATTAATTTTATTCCGAATAATGAATGTTAGTAGCCTACATTTAACGAGTTCCGCTGGCGGCAACATTGCTTATGCCCTTCAAGGAATAATTACTTAATGTTTGGTACCGACCGAGCAAGTAGGCCATGCGGTAAGGGTCACGCGGCTGTGAGCTTAAATTCGGGAGATGGTGGGTTCGAGTCATACCGGAGGTAAATGTGAAGATCGTTTTCCATGGTTTTCCATTTTCAAGCCAGGCAAATGCTGAGGCTGTACCTTAATTAAGGCCATGGCCGCTTCCTTCCCAGTCCTATCCCATCGTCAGCATAAGATCTCTCTGTGTCGGTGCGACGTAAAGCAAACTGTTAAAAATCTTGACTCGAGAACTGGAAAAAATCCAAAGAAAAACACCATGATTTGTTCTGGGCGATTTCCGACACATGAGTAGCATTACGAAAATGTGCTAAGTTTGGGCTGGGAAGACTTGGGAGAAAGGAGACGAGCTCTTCCGAGCTGTCAGTGGAGGGATGGCGTGGAATGACTTTAGTAGACGAGTAAGTTTGAGTGGTGTTTTTAAAAGTAAGAAAGGGTCCAGTATGAAGGTAAAGGTGAAATTCAAAAGGACAAATAAGGGAAAATATTTGTTTATAGGAAGGGTAGTTAAGGGTTAGAATAATTTACCAAGGGAAATGTTCCAAAACTTTCCAAATTCTTTAAAATAATTTAAGAAAGTATTAGGTTAACAACTGATAGGGGATCCGCCACCTGGACGACTGCCCTAAATGCAGAAGAGTAGTGACTGACTGATGATGACCAATATATTAATTCACACATAACTTAAATAATTCCAATACAATATAATAAAACTGCGATTTGCAATCGATAGAGCAGTACAATGACTTACTTGCCAACTTAACATTGTATTTATAGCATGATCCCATTGAAATATACAGTACATGTTCCTCACAGCAATACTAGGCAGAGGCCTAAAGCGAGAACTGTGGCTCGGGCTGCTGAGAGCACTAAAATCACTGAATGAGGTCTGTGAATCAGTGGACCGTTTTCACTCACACCCTTCTAAAATTATACCTAAATACATGTATATAAATGTTTCTATATTTACTTTAACCTTTACAAATATTTTAGGATATTCGTTTTTATTTACTTAAGGTGATGTGCATATAAACGTCTGTAGATTTAGTTTAAACTTGGTAATTATATTAGGAAATTTTATTTATTTATTTCAGATCTCTTTGTCGTATGTGATGTTTCATTTAATCATCTATGGACCTTCTTCTTCTTCTTCTTCTTCTTCTTCTTCTTCTTCTTCTCCTTCTTCTTCTCCTTCTTCTTCTCCTTCTTCTTCTTCTTCTTCTTTTTTCCTACCGCTTTTCACACACCTGTGGGGTCGCGGGTGCGAATTGCGTCGAACATGTGGATTTGGCCCTTTTTACGGCCGGATGCCCTTCCTGACGCCAACCTTATGTGGAGGGATGTAATCACTATTGCGTGTTTCTGTGGTGGCTGTAGTGTGGTGTGTTGTCTGAATATGATGAGGAGAGTGTTGAAACGGACATGAACACCCAGTCCCTGAGCCAGAACAATTAATCAGAAGCGATTAAAATCCCCGACCCGGCCGAGAATCGAACCCGGGACCCACTGAACCGAAGGCCAGTACGCTGACCATTCAGACACCGACTCGGAGAATCATCTATAGGCCTAACTGGGTAAATAACCTGTTGGTGATAAATCTATCTATCTGTCTATCTATCTATCTATCTATCTATCTATCTATCTACTGTATATGCAAAGTTACCAAGATATTGAAGTTTTTCCTAAAATTCTCGGGAAAAGGCTCTGGGACTGTTGCAGGTAACGTGTTCCAATTCTGTTCCTCGACTTGCACACGAATAGGCCTATTTGCCATAAATGTTCTCTGTAGTCTTCCTTATACTTGACGTGAATGATCGACCCTGTCTGTGTAACAGGGCCGTTATGTTTGATCAAACCGAGCAAGTTGGCCAAGCATTTTCACACCATAATTAAGGCCATTCCTTATCCCGTCATCGCCGTAAGACATGTGTCTGTGAGACGTAAAACAAATAGCAAAAACTTTTTATGAAGGCCTATTTCATTGAAAAGTATGACGGGCATTGCAAAATTAGTAATTTCCAGTAATTTTATAAAATTGTTTGTTTTAGATGTTAATCATATTAATTTTCAAGTTACACTTCCTAATGGACAAATTTTGAAGGTTTAATATCTTTCAGTTTATAATCTTAATATAAAACTATATTGGAAAAGTATGTGGTTCTCACATTAACATAAGAAATTGCTGTTTATTAGCTCATGCAATCACGATCACACGCACCTGAAATATTCCCAAATCATTATAATAAATTAAATCACATAATTATCAGGAAAGCACAATTCAAACTCCATTAAATCATATAGGCAAATTTATTGATTCATTTATGGTCATTAAACATCCCCTAAATCATCCCAAATTAAAATAGAAAAAAGACAGAAGAATGTTAGGAATGTGGTCAGTTTGCTGCAGGTTTCTAAAGCGAAATTTGGACAATATTTAATAACTTCTGCGTCATAATTCCAACTATTATATCGTATTTCAGTATTTTTAGGGCGTAAGTACAAATATATTTCCGAGTTTTTATGCCGTAGAATTGCGAGTCCCAGTAACCACAGTTGCAGTTCCTCAAGCACCGCGATCGTACAGACATATGTGCTCGGAGTATCGTCTGGTCGTCATAATGAATCGGCAATGAAAGAAGTAAACGGTCGCCGGTTCGCCGGCTCCTGTGATGTTCTCCTAGTTCACCTGACTGTTCATCTGTAGCTGCCATCATTTTCGCCCCTGGGTTCCTTGTACCTGTCAAGAGTTGTATAACACGGAATTACAGTAGACTGGCTGCTGTGGTTTTCAGAGTGTTTAGACGTGAGGCTCTTTTCTCCTCTTCATTGTACGCACAGAGAGAGAAGCAGTTTATTTCAAAGGGCCTGTTGCTGGTCATAAAGCTGGGATATGAATACACGATGTGGGGAAAGAACGATGGATGAAGAGGTTTTGCTTTGTTGATGGCTTAACCAGCGCAGCGGGTGAGCCCTAAGACCTTCTTTCTTCGACAGAGTCTCTTGCCTCGGCAGCAGCTTAAGTACCAAATTGGATGGTCACTTGATTATCAAGGCAAAAAAAGAGATCAAAGAAATTTTGGAGGAAACTTTGTGTGTTTGTTGTGAGTTGTAGCCAGATTTGTGTCACATCTTGTACAGATAACATGGGCTTGTAGTTGCCTCGAGCCCTAACTGAGCTGTCAGATTCAATTCCGAGTGAGATGAAGGCTGCGGGGCGGTTGGTTCAATTGCTTGCAACTCCGCAATCGGTACGCAACTCGGCCTTCTTCGGCTGGGAGCAGGTGAAAAGGGCCTGTCACCACTCATTCATCAGCCACTCGGCTTCATGGGAGCATCTTCCCACTGTAATCTGATCCGCTGTCGGCATTCCAAAACATAAACATGGGCAAGGTAAAGTGTATTACCTCCCTTTAGTCACTTATTTAGTTATTAAATGAAAGTACCTGCGGGACTTGGAAGGGTTCGTTGACCAGTCTCCAGAAGTGTCTAATAGTCCTATTGTGGTCTCATATAAAGGACTTGTGAGAACTGTATTCATCACTACGGCGCGGAAATTGCATGAATTAATTGAGTATTTATGTTTAACACAAAATATGTTTACACTCTTCTTCTTCTTCTTCTTCTTCTTCTTCTTCTTCTTATTATTATTATTATTATTATTATTATTATTATTATTATTATTACTTACTAGTTGCTTTACGTCGCACCAACACAGATAGGTCTTATGGCAACGATGGAATAGGAAAGGCCTAGGAGTTGGAAGGAAGCGGCCGTGGCCTTAATTAAGGTACAGCCCCAGCATTTGCCTGGTGTGAAAATGGGAAACCACGGAAAACCATCTTCAGGGTTGCCGACAGTGGGATTCGAACCCACTATCTCCCGGATGCAAGCTCACAGCCAGGTGCCACTGACCGCACGGCCAACTCGCCCGGTATTATTACTATTATTATTACTATTAGGGCCTATTATTATTTATCCTAGCTTTTAAACATTTTATTGGAGTTGGCACTTGATGTTGATTCGGCCCAGTTTTACGCCTGGATGCTCTTCCTGGCACCAACCATATGTGGAGTGATGTACTCACCATTGCTGAGAACTCATATTTGGAATGTAAATGTTCTATCAAGTGAAAGATACGGTAGCAGTAGAAGAGAGATTTGCAAAACAGGGTTGCAAATTGTTACCAATATTATTTTTTATTGTTTCTTATGACATATTCCAATCGGAGAGCTTTAAGAAAGGAGCTTCTCCATGTCTCGAGAACCAAGATATTCCGGGTCTGATATTCGTGGACGATATCCTTCTACTCACATTAACACCGGTCAAGGTGCAAAATAGTATCAGTGATATGGTACATTATTGTAAAGAGATGAATCTAAAAATTAATTCACAGGAAACAGAGTCGTGGTGTGTAAAAGGCGTGACAAATTCTCAAAAATTGAAGTGATTAAAAAATTGAATACCTAGGGACGATTAAAAGCAGCAATGGCAATTGGAAAGAACAGATAAAGAGAGCAAAAGTGGAGGGAGTAAGTGCTCTGGCTAGTATAAAATTTTTGAGTAGAATGATGCCGAAAAGGGATGATATGGGACTGAGTAAGAAAGTGGTGCAAAGAGTGAAAGGCATAGAAAAACAAACAATAATAGCAAGAGAACACTTACAGAATTTTGTAAAATAAGTAAAAATATGATCCGCCTCTGTGGTGTAGTGGTTAGTGTGATTAGCTGCCAGTCCCGGAGGCGCGGGTTCGATTGCCGGCTAAGCTATGAAATTTGAAAAGTGGCACGAGGACCGGAACGGGGTCTACTCAGCCTCGGGAGGTCAACTGAGTAGAGGGGGTTCGATACCAACCTCAGCCATCCTCGAGGTGGTTTTCCATTATTTCCCACTTCCCCAGGCAAATGCCGGGATGGTACCTAAATTAAGGCCACGGCCGATTCCATCCCACTTCTCCCACTTCCTTCCTTATCCCTTCTAGTCTTCCCATTCCTCACAAGGCCCCTGTTGAGTTTAGCAGGTGAGGCCACCTGAGCGGGGTACTTGTACTCATCCCCAGTTGTATCCCCGACCAAATGTCTCACGCTCCAGTACAATGCCATTGAGGCGGTAGTGGTGGGATCCTTCGCTGAGTCGGGGGGTCGGGGGGGGACCAACCCTGGAGGGTAAACGGATTAAAAAAAATAAAAATAAGACAATAAGGAGTGAAATGTTAACAAACAGGGAAATTGAAGGGTTGATTTGGTGGATGACGAGTGTATATATGAATAAAGCCATAAGACAAATACAGCGAGGAAAATCGATGTATTGTTGCGGTAAATATATGGGAATGGCACACCTACCACAAGACTTTAGAGAAACAGGAAAATCTGAGAGATTTACGTCTATTGGAAGGAGATGGGTAAAACTGAAAATGAACCTGAACTTTACACTCTTGTTAAGTAACTAAAAACTGAATGGAAGACACCAGGTAGAACAGCAAAACTATGTAAGAAGAGGAATGTAGGATAAGAAACCTAAAGAAGGTGAAAACAGAGAAAATTCATGTAGCTAGTGGTAGCACATGTATGTGGAGGTATCGTAGGCCCTATGGGGTACTTCCTAGACTTTAATTAACTTTGTCTAATCATTAGTTAGGCTGAATATACGTCCAAAAGGTATTCATGGGATATACAGTATATTAGTAAATTACACTTAAATAATTTTGCACACATTTTCTTAGTTGCATTATCTTTAATATCGTGAATTATATTTTTTTCATTATAATTTGCTTTACGTCGCACCGAAACAGATAGGTCTTATGGCGACGACGGTGGGATAGGGAAGGCCTAGGAGTGGGAAGGAAGTGGTCGTGGCCTTAATGAAGGGAATTTACTTGGTGTGAAAATGGGAAACCACGGAGAACCATCTTCAAGGCTGCCGACAGTGGAGTTCGAACCCACAATCTTCCGAATTCAAGGTCACAGCAGTGCGCCCTTCACCGCACGTCCAACTCGCTCGGTGCCATTGCTGTCAAATGCTAGGGAGTAACTGGCTTATTATTCAGCAGTCCGGCTCCATGGATAAATGATTAGCGCGCTGGCCTTTGGTTGAAGGGGTCCCGGGTTCGATACCCGACCATATCGGGAATTTTAACCTTGATTAATCAATTCCGATGTCTCGAGCTGGGTGTATCTGTGCCGACTTCAGCATTAGAATTTATCATAGCATATCCTCAAAGACGCGCAGGTTGCCAATAATGTGTCAACTCGAAGGACCTGCACCACCCACCTTCTCCAACCCCCCAGCCACACGCCATTATTATTATTATTATTATTATTATTATTATTATTATTATTATTATTATTATTATTATTATTATTATTATACCGCTCTTTCCACACCTGTGGAGTGGCAGGTACGAACTGTGTCGCACATGTGAATTTGTCCCTGTTTTACGGCCGGATCTCCTTCCTGACGCCAACCCTATATGAAGGGATGTAATCACTATTGCGTCTTCCTGTGGTGCTTGGTAGTGTCGTGTGTTGTTTGAATATAAAGAGGAAAGTGTTGGTACAAACACAAGCATCCAGTCCCCGAGACAGATGATTAATCAGCCGTGATTACAATCCCCGACCCAGCCGGGAATCAAAGAACTTAATGCTGACCATTCAACCAAGGAGCCGGACTATTATTATTATTATTATTATTATTATTATTATTATTATTATTATTATTATTATTATTAATTGCTAGATCATTTCACTTTGAAGGAAGCTAAATGTCTATTTTGTATAGTACGTTGTATATAACATTGTTGATGTATACAGTATTAGAGAGTAGGCTACAGCGTGCCACACCCCCCTCCCCCCCCCAGCTTTGCCAGGTAAAATAAATCATCTACTACAAGCGCAAGTTTTCTTGAGCTCGGTTAACTTTATATGCTGAGCTAGCAACATCGAAATGTGGAACGCGCTTTGACTACCCAAACATCTCGTGGTGTTCCTCAGAAAATTTTAAGTGATAATGACAAGGATTGAGCAGCGCTGGCTCGAGGTGGAGGGGGGAGGGGTATACCGTGCCATCACCCAGTGCAACATATTATATGGACGGCAAAATCCTAAGTCAAGAACAATAAATACATTGTTTAATACGGATGAATTAAACTTGGGTTGTAATTAAAGAGCGGGAGAGGGAGTGCGTAGTCATGTGATAAACACGGAGAATTGACACTGTGGATAAAACATATATTATGTGTGAAAGTGTGAACGGAGATGGGGAAGTCACCTGCAATTATCGCATACGGCGGCAAAAATCCTCAGGCTAGTCTTGCTGATTCTTTTGCTAAATTGAATTTCCTTCTAAGTTCTTTCAATCTGTCCTTACTTCCACAACAATTCCTAACTCTGTTCCTTTCTAACCTGCATCTCCTTCTAAAACTCTATTTCTCTGTTATGTAGTGACAGTCTTACTAATGAAAAATCGTTTAAGCTACACCTACACTTGTTTAACACATTGAATAAACCCAGTATAAGCGTTGCATATTTTTCTTATTAATAAATGTGGTATGCGCATTGTATTAATATACAGAACTCGTTTCAAGCCGTAGGAATCTCTTCTGCAGTTCACTGACGTATTTCTTCACGTTCACCGCCTTTATGATTGCTTTTGCTGGTTATCTAGGAGCAAAAGCTTTCGAGAAGCCGCATGGTAGCAAGAATAGAATAGAATGTTCGAATACACAAGAACAGAACAGTAACACACATATTTCAGTAGTGTATTAATCTCGCTAGTAATAATTATGTCACTATTAATAACTACTAACCTCATTCCGCGCCCATGCCCGCATCTGTAATATCACTCCTCAGCCATGTTTCAACTCCTTTTACAATATGCCCTAACTGATATATATGTATTAATTTACCTAATACTATTCCTTTCTTTACAATACTTCTACAGATTGAAACTAACAACTTTATGTCATCCTTACTTGACTTCCAGCTCTCTATACTCTCATCATAGCTTCCTATTCCATCCCGTTTCCTTGAATGTACCTTCCTACAACTCTTCTAAATAAACCCTAATTTATACGTACGGTTGCCGTTCAAGCGAAGACCAGCTGAGCATAAGATATCTATCTCATATCCACCCAAATCTCACTCGCAGTTTCCCAAATACTAACTTCATAGCCTCGTTTAATTCCCTGAGCACTCTCCATTCAGTATCCCTCCTACACAATATCCCTCTGAAAGCAATCTACGCTTCCTTAAATTTCTCCCGCTGTCATAACCAGATCCCACACATCCTCAACTACGATACCTGTTCCTGTTTGCCTTACGTTGTTGATACTTGTACCGGGAGGTACACCTGAACGCCGCGCATTCAAAACTAGCGCCTAAATGAACTCCTCTATTGGTAAAACAGTGAAACTGAAACTAAAACAACATAGAACTTTACTCAGAAGATGTCACCACAGAAATATGATGTAATTTTGTTATTGTCCTGTTTCCTAACCTGAGTGAATTTCTCCTAGTTTTTCTTGCTATACATCAAGAAGTTTGGACATTTCTCCACAGATGACACTACCAAAAAAACTATGATTACGCACCCTGGTGCAAAGTGTAAGAAGTTATAATTTAAAGAAGTTTTGTATTTCTAGGTTTTTGTAACTGATTGATGTTCATTTATTTTTGGGTTGGCAATATTTCCTTTTTCTTTCCGCCACTTTTTAATCTAGCCAATCAATAATTTCTTTAATTAATTTCCCACCGATCACACGCTTCTTGTTCGATTTTGAGTGTTATTTTTGAATTTAACCAATAAATTTAAGAGGGTGTGGCTGGTTTAGTCTTGAATGATCTCGAACCTTCCCTGAAGGTTTATAAACTGCGGCTTTTCACGTTTCTTGGCCAATTGATCGTCTTACTGAGTGTGTGTGTCAAATCAGGAGGCGGGCGGCCTCTTTCATAGGTGAACTGAACATCTACCAAGTAATGGCCACATAACTTATTTCTTCCTTGCTACCTCCGCAGTTTAACCCGAGGGAAAGGTTCGACTCTCTTGTTATGTAACAAACGTTTCTAAAATGTAAATATTCTTCGGCTAATGTAAAAATTTCATAAAGCTTTGACTTTAAATCGGGGATAGAGAGTGATGTACCCTCTCGAGCTCCTCATCATCTTGGTTTGAGGTGACTACGTGGTAACTGTTTTTCCTTCCGTAATGTGTTAAAGTAAATCCTATACGAGTCACCTCAGTAGTTTGGGAATAGCCCCTGTTTCATCGGCCTACAGCCCCTTAAGTTGTTTTAGTGTTCATATCTAGGAGTGCAAGTATATGCCTCCATTCAGTTTGTGTTTCGGGCCATTTACTTAACCTGTTCTTTTCCGCAAAGGCCCTATAGGTTGGGTACGAGATACCCCTGTTTCATATTGTGAGTTGGGCCATGGAAGGCCAGAGAGTGTAAGATTTTTAGGGTGCCTCGAGGAGGCTGAAAGAAACGGAGAGCCAGTGAGCTCTTTTTCTAGCTTTGTAATTGTAAAAAGTGCCTCTGGAAGGCTAGATATTGTAATTTTGGGAGCAAGTGCTCTTGATTTGGTGGATTTCTGCCTTTGACTTTGTGATTCCCACGTTTTAACTTGAATTGTGTAAACTGAATCCGGTATCTCCGGAATTGTAAAACTGGGGGCTTAAGGCCCAAAGTGTTAAGATTCTGAATCTTGGATTTTTCCCAATCTTGTTTAAAGATTGCTACTTGTATCTGTAATATTGTTATAAAAATGGTTAAGTTTGAAGTTCTGAAAATATAACCTTCAGTTTATGTTTTAAATTCAATTCTTGACATTGTAGTTAGACCCGTTCAAGCCCGCACCTTCTTTCACCTCTTTCTGCTCCACGGTAACCCCGGAACAATACTATAGAGGAAAACTACCACCTTCTCCTTACCCTCTCCTCTCCCTTTTACTTTCCTCAATATCTGGCTTTACCGAATTCCTGGATAACACTCTACCCTAGACCCCTTTCCTCCAAACAATTTCCTCACGTGCCTAACCATGGAGTCCCCATGACCAGAATCTCGACCCCACCCACCACTCCTAGTCTCCCTCATCTTCCTTAATGGCTTTCCCCTTCCGTTTCTTCCCCTAATGACTCTGTTCCGCCCTCTTCCTATCTTCTACTCTATATTTTCCTTTCCTACCTTCCCCCTTGTCTCCACTCCTCCTTTCTTGCCGTCCCTATCGTCTTCCTACCAAAATTTTATTGCTGAAAATAATATAATTTTATATAATAAAATAATGTTACCAATGAAATTAATAAAAATAGATTATGTATATCAAGAATCGTGAGACGATAAAATATTCGAATAAAATACCGGTACGCTCTGAATAGTATTGAATGTGTCCAGATCGCTTGTAGAATCTGATAGCAATGAGGCATCTCAGCCGGATTGTTGTGCGCCAACTCTCCCAACTATCAGGGAGAGACGCCGCACTCTCCTGTTTTCATACCTCAAGGCTATCATGGCCCAAAATTAGCTTACTCTCAACTACAGTTATGCTTCTGACGTCTACTGTACTAAAAACGTCTGATTTAAGCATTTGAAGCCAACTTAATATACAATAAATTAACACACGCAAAAACTTTGTCAGGAGGAAACATGTACTCGTCTCATGATATCGGCTATAATTGGCGTAATATACGAGCAAATTTCGTCACACTCGCAGACAGTAGCTCTTCCTTAGAAACTGAAAAACCACACATATTGCCATCTAGCTGTAACGATGGGAACCTTCAGCTACAGTGTATGCGGCATCTCTACCGGGGCGGCATCTGTCCCGGATTTACTTTATTATTCTTACGGAGGGATAAACAGTCAACAGTGACTACCAATGCCGATTTCTGGAGCGACATCTACGTCTAGCTATGCGGCGCAAACGTTCACGTTTATTGCAAGGCGATCACCCTATCATGTTGCACGATAACGCACGTTGTCATTTCGCAAACAATGTCAAGCTCATATTGCAACACTGGAATTGAGAGGTCTTGCAACACTCTTCGTACCTACCAGACATGAGTCCTTGTGACTTCGACCTGTTTCCGAAGGTTAAGGAACCCGTGTGAGGCCACCTATTTCCTGATGTGGCATCTGTACTCCACGCAGTAGAGCGCTCCGTCGCTGTCATCAACAGAGAACGCCTTGCCAACGGTCCCCAACAGCTTCCCGACATTTGCGTTCTGTCAATATTGCCGCTACTTTATCTACAGCCCTCGTATATCCAAGTCTCTAATTAAATCACTTAGTTCAGCCTGGCTAAACCTTTGTGGTTAGTTCAGTTTCATCACAACATCAGTATATTTTGATGATGAAGGGTGAGGTGATTTCTCCCCTCCACAGTCTTTGTCTACATTTGACTGCTGAGTGTACTCTTTCGGAGGGAATGGCACAGGCAGACCATCTCCATGTGGTACTGGTCGAATGGCTGATGGGATACTGGGGTATTCTAGAGTCCACTTCTTTTTTCTGGACGTGCCATGCTCGAAGTGGGGTACTGTGCAGAAATAGCATATTGTTTATGTGCTTTGAAGGCTCTCTCTAAATCATTGGGACGGCAAATGGCATTGAACGAACATTTTTGTTTAACCATCCACGTAGGTTAACAGCACATGCATTGCAGATTGTCCAGATCTCCTAATTGCATCCCAAAATAGTGGTGATATGCTGTCTTAAGACTGGAGTAATTCAACGTTTCTGGAGAGAAGGTGTCACCTCAATATACACATGGCAAAAATTGTCTGGAGAGCTGTAACAATTACGTGGCATCCTGGATCATATTTAACCTGAAATAAAAACAAAACCTTGATTTTTTGGAGATAAATAAATAGTATCTTACATTTACACACAAATTAAAATAAACTCAATATAATTCAATACTTGAAACAAGCTATACACAAAACATTAGCAGGAATGAAAAATTTCACAAGACATTAATAAGCATGACTGATATTCTTGCGTTCAATTGTGCTAACATTATTTGTAGACTCTAAATATTCCTACTAGTTATAAAAATTACCCTTAACACATCAGCAAATCACTGCTGTGCTTAGATGTGCCAACAGTCCGGCTCCATCGCTGAATGGTTAGTGTGCTGGCCTTTGATTCAAGGAGACACGGGTTCGAATACCGAGCGGGTGGAGGATTTTAACCTTAATTGGTTTCTTCAACTGGCTCGGGGACTGGGTGTGTGTCTCGTCAAAACAAAGAAAATAACAGGGAAAACGAGAATATTAAGAATAACCTCAGTAATAAAAAACAAAAAGAGTAGCAAAAATTTAAAAATACAATCTCTATGCGTCAAATTTCGTAAAAATTATCCTTATAACCTAAATGGGTCCGCCTCTGTGGTGTAGTGATTAGTGTGATTAGCTGCCATCCCCAGAGGCCCGGGTTCGATTCCCGGCTCTGCCGCGAAATTTGAAAAGTGGTACGAGGGCTGGAATGGGGTCCACTCAGCCTCGGGAGGTCAACTGAGTAGAGGGGGTTCGATTCACTACTCAGCCATCCTGGAAGTTTTCCGTGGTTTCCGTGGTTTCCCACTTCTCCTCCAGGCAAATGCCGGGATGGTACCTAACTTAAGACCTCCGCCGCTTCCTTCCCTTTTCCTTGTCTATCCCTTCTAACCTTCCCATCCCCCGCAAGGAACCTGTTCAGCATAGCAGGTGAGGTCACCTGGGCGAGGTACTGGTAATCCTTCCCAGTTGTATCCCCAGACCCAGAGTCCGAAGCTCAAGGACACTGTCCTTGGGGCGGTGGAGGTGGGATCCCTCGCTGAGTCCGCGGGAAAACCAACACTGGAGGGTAAACCGATTACGAACGAACGAACGAACCTAAATGGACTATATCTGAGAACCAAGGGTTAACTGAAAGTTTTAAATGTCATTTCGTTTCTTCCATGATGAAGTGAATCAGAAATAGCTATTTTCGAGTCGGAAAGATTTTTCACTGACAACCAGTGGCATCTGAGTTGTATTTTTGACTACCATTGCGTTGCTCTTATGCCTTTGTACCAACATTAGAACTGTGGGAGATGTTCTTTTCTACGAAGATGTCATCCCCAGACTCTTGGTTATGAGCATGAAGCTCCACTGTCAGCATTTAACTTTTCTAAATCTTTGTAAACCACTTACAGTCAATTACTTCGTTCCACGTTCCCAAAATAAACATTTTCATGAAACAAAGGGCTATGGAATTCACTGCTTAGTGCTTGTTAACGACTGCCGACACTGTTCCATGCATTATAGCCTACAGTACCTTTGACTAATACCAGATCATCATGCAGAGGTATCTTTTTATCTCAGTAAATCATTACTAAATTCAGTAGGCATGACCTGTTCCTAAAGATGTAGAGGTTCCACCGTATTGAAGTGCGTTGAGAGCCAATAGTTGCCCTTGTAATCGCTGAGGAACTCGTCAAGAGTAATGGCAAGGTCCCCAATTGTCTGTCAACTGTGAGACCTAAGTCATTGTGACAGGCGGGATCGCAAGGGCTGCGGCCTCTTTTATTGCAACTACAACACGCTTGTAATCGGCTTACAGTTCTAGTCGAGCTTTGTCGCTTAGGCTTGCCGCCCGCAAGATTGGCTTATGTTACATTTGCTTACAGCGAAACATGTCAGCTTTATTACAAAGAGCTCCCAACAAATGTGACAGGCAAGTTTTTTAGTTCAACTTACTGCATTTAACTGCAAGAATGTTAAGTTCCCAATCGTAGTTTAGCTCTTATATTTTCCATATCCCATATTTGTATCCAGGTGCACCAAGTTGCACTCCACGACAGAACTAAGAAGCAACATAATTCAGAGATCTCGGGTTAGAATCCTAGGATTGTTGGCGTCTATTTGAGGGCGATGTCCCTTTAAATATAATAATGTTATTGGTTTTACGTCCCACTAACTACAATTATGGTTTTCAGAAAGGCTGAGGTGACAGAAATCGTCCCGCAGGAGTTCTTCTACGCGTCAGTAGCCTACTAATTGCTCTACCGACAGTAGACTGGCGTACTTCAGGTCAGCGTTCTAACGTATGAGCTACACAGCCCAACAAAGATACTTCCTGTCTGAAGTATCTTCATTAGACATTCAAATAAGTCCCCGTTTAAATCGTTCAGGTACATAGCCTGTTTGAAATTTCGCCTTCCTTTCCGCGACACCATGTGGTGACATGTGCGAGAACCTCTTCTGCAAACAATATGCATTTAAATCGGGCGAGTTGGCCGTGTGATTAGGGTCGCGCATCCGGGAGATAGCGAGTTCGAACCCCACTTTCGACAGCCCTGAGGACGGTTTACCGTGGTTTCTCATGTTCACACCAGGCAAATGCTTAATTAAGGCCACGGCCGCTTCCTTCCCACTCCTAGTCCTTTCCTATCCCATCGTCGCCGTAAGACCTATCTGTGTCGGTGCGACGTAAAGCAAATTGCAAAAAAAAAAAAAATAGTATGCATTTAACCATTGCATTGAACCAGTGCCTCGTATTCACAGAATGGGGTACTGGCGCTGCACAAATCCCACGCATTGCTTGAATGGTCAGTGTTCAGGCCTTCGACTCAGAGGGACCCAGGTTCGATTTAGGGCCGGGTCGGTGTTTCTGCTTGTCCCCACATTTTCTTCTTCATATTCAGACAACATATCACAGTATCACACTACCAACCACCACAGAAACAGGCGATAGTGATTACGTCGCTCTACATATGATTGGCGTCAGGAAGGGCATCTGGCAGTAAAACAGTGCCAAATCCTCATTTGCGACACAGTTCACACCCGCGACCCCACAGGTGTGGGAAAAGCGATAGAAAAAGAAGAAAAGCTCTGCACAAGGTAGGATATCCATAAGGAGCTTGTATTCAGCAGAATGCTTCCCTCGGTGAAATCGGGATTACGTCTGACAGCCCTAGGACAGGCGTCCGAGGGCTAGGGAGGTCTAACGTTGCCCTGTGCTTGCCCAGGGCAGATCCACGCGTTTTGTTTTTGTACTTCCCTTTTCAGCCGGGAGTGATGACAAAAATATGTTGATTGGTGTCATGTGGGGCAGAATTCGTGCTTTAAGACGTAACTCCCATTTTTCGAAAAACAATTACAGGACAATCATTTTGAAGAATTTCCATGTAGTTAAAAACCATGAGACGTGCCCGACTCTAACAACGATAGTGACTATGAAAACCTTAAACAGTTCGAGAATGGTTTAGAAATATCGAAGAAATGCCGCCTAAATTAAACATTTTCATGACGCCCTTTTTTGTACATTTTGAACAGGCTCCGATCAAATTCTAAAGATAATTTTGGAAGATAGGCTTCAAAGACCGAGCTCGATAGCTGCAGTCGCTTAAGTGCAGCCAGTATCCAGTATTCGGGAGATAGTGGGTTTAAACCCCACTGTCGGCAGCCCTGAAGATGGTTTTCCGTGGTTTCCCATTTTCACACCAGGCGAATGCTGGGGCTGTACCTTAATTAAGGCCATGGCTGCTTCCTTCACACTCCTAGCCCTTTCCTGCCCCATCGTCATCATAAGACCTATCTGTGTCGGTGCCGACAGTGGAGATCGAACCCACTATCTCCCGAATACAAGCTGATAGCTAAGCGACCCAATCCGAGCAGCCACTTGCGCGGTAATCCATATAATATTATGATATGTAGCCGTATTTACGGCCAGACTAGGTATTTTCCAGATGGTTCTCGCACGAACGTCTATTTCTACACAATAACTCAATAATTTCTAAAACCAACTTGGTTTTAGAAGAGAAG
Source organism: Anabrus simplex (assembly GCF_040414725.1). Classification (NCBI taxonomy): domain Eukaryota; kingdom Metazoa; phylum Arthropoda; class Insecta; order Orthoptera; family Tettigoniidae; genus Anabrus; species Anabrus simplex. The sequence goes on along the minus strand of NC_090266.1, from coordinate 136,919,994 downwards.
AACAAAGAGGGACCAGGGATACAGTTGGGTGCCTGCCGGGCTGAGTGGCTCAGACGGTTGAGGCGCCTGCCTTCTGACCCCAACTTAGCAGGTTCTATCATGGCTCAGTCCGGTGGTATTTGAAGGTGCTCAAATACGTCAGCCTCGTGACGGTAGATTTACTGGCACGTACAAGAACTCCTGTGGGACTAAATTCCGGCACCATGGCTTCCCCGAAAACCGTAACAGTAGTTAGTGGGACGTAAAGCAAATAACATTATTATTATTCAATTGGGTGCCTGAGGAGGATAACAGAAAGTTGTTTGGAAGTAAACAGTTACCTGCTCAGTATTCGAAATAAACTTTCAACATTTTAGGCTATATTCAGTACAAAGAGTGTATATTGAAGAGATGTTGAGTAAAGGACCAACCGGACACAGTGGGATTCGAACCCACAACCTCCCGATTTCGCGGCGGTTGCTCTCCCTTTGAGCTATGGTGACCTCGGCGATATTTGCTCTACTGAATAGGATCTAAGCTACAGGTCTGGCACTACTGCCATCACAATGTAGAGTGCGTGTGGATCAAGTCCACCCCACCAGGGTGTAGGGAATTCAACAGAAGAAGAAGTCGTGTGTTCTGTCTTTCTGAATCTAGACAGAAGGTGCATCATGTCAGAGGAACTGTACTGTATATCGTTCTGACCATCTCCTGCCATAGTAAGACATATTCAAATCCCTTCATAACGTCTTCTCTTAGCTTGTAGACTCAATTACCGGACAGTGTCAGAGTGGCTGTCAGATGGAGACCATCTATTTCATTGTCAAATTCTGTATTATTATTATTATTATTATTATTATTATTATTATTATTATTATTATTATTATTATTATTATTACCGGGCGAGTTGGCCGTGCGCGTAGAGGCGCGCGGCTGTGAGCTTGCATCCGGGAGATAGTAGGTTCGAATCCCACTATCGGCAGCCCTGAAGATGGTTTTCCGTGGTTTCCCATTTTCACACCAGGCAAATGCTGGGGCTGTACCTGAATTAAGGCCACGGCCGCTTCCTTCCAACTCCTAGACCTTTCCTATCTCATCGTCGCCATAAGACCTATCTGTGTCGGTGCGACGTAAAGCCCCTAGCAAAAAAATTATTATTATTATTATTATTATTATTATTATTATTATTATTATTATTATTATTATTATTATTATTATTATTATTATTTTTATTATTATTATTACACTGACTGACAGAGCAAATGCAACACCAAGAAGGAGTGGTTCGAAAGGGATGAAAGTTGCGGAAAAAACAGAGACGGCACGGACGAATAATTGATGTTTATTTCAAACTGATATGCAGGTTACGCAATGCGCACGGCATCGACTTAGTAGGATGTAGGACCACCGCGAGCGGCGATGCACGCAGAAACACGTCGAGGTACAGAGTCAATAAGAGTGCGGATGGTGTCCTGAGGGATGGTTCTCCATTCTCTGTCAACCATTTGCCACAGTTGGTCGTCCGTACGAGGCTGGGGCAGAGTTTGCAAACGGCGTCCAATGAGATCCCACACGTGTTCGATTGGTGAGAGATCCGGAGAGTACGCTGACCACGGAAGCATCTGTACACCTCGTAGAGCCTGTTGGGAGATGCGAGCAGTGTGTGGGCGGGCATTATCCTGCTGAAACAGAGCATTGGGCAGCCCCTGAAGGTACGGGAGTGCCACCGGCCGCAGCACATGCTGCACGTAGCGGTGGGCATTTAACGTGCCTTCAATAACGCACTAGAGGTGACGTGGAATCATACGCAATAGCGCCCCAAACCATGATGCCGCGTTGTCTAGCGGTAGGGCGCTCCACAGTTACTACCGGATTTGACCTTTCTCCACGCCGACGCCACACTCGTCTGCGGTGACTATCACTGACAGAACAGAAGCGTGACTCATCGGAGAACACGACGTTCCGCCATTCCCTCATCCAAGTCGCTCTAGCCCGGCACCATGCCAGGCGTGCACGTCTATGCTGTGGAGTCAATGGTAGTCTTCTGAGCGGACGCCGGGAGTGCAGGCCTCCTTCAACCAATCGACGAGAAATTGTTCTGGTCGATATTGGAACAGCCAGGGTGTCTTGCACATGCTGAAGAATGGCGGTTGACGTGGCGTGCGGGGCTGCCACCGCTTGGCGGCGGATGCGCCGATCCTCGCGTGCTGACGTCACTCGGGCTGCGCCTGGACCCCTCGCACGTGTCACATGTCCCTGCGCCAACCATCTTCGCCACAGGCGCTGCACCGTGGACACATCCCTATGGGTATCGGCTGCGATTTGACGAAGCGACCAACCTGCCCTTTTCAGCCCGATCACCATACCCCTCGTAAAGTCGTCTGTCTGCTGGAAATGCCTCCGTTGACGGCGGCCTGGCATTCTTAGCTATACACGTGTCCTGTGGCACACGACAACACGTTCTACAATGACTGTCGGCTGAGAAATCACGGTACCAAGTAGGCCATTCGCCAACGCCGTGTCCCATTTATCGTTCGCTACGTGCGCAGCACAGCGGCGCATTTCACATCATGAGCATACCTCAGTGACGTCAGTCTACCCTGCAATTGGCATAAAGTTCTGACCACTCCTTCTTGGTGTTGCATTTGCTCTGTCAGTCAGTGTAATTTTTACGTGTGCAGTAGTTAGAGTGGTCCATTTTGAACTAGTATTGGCTTTGTCCACAGCAGGATTTCTGCTAGCACTCAGGCATTTCATAGCCCGACCAGGCATGCCTCGTGTGATTTATAGTGGCAATGGGACAAACTTTGCTCGCACTAACAATTTGTTCGGCAACATTGATTGAAAGAACTGTGTGCAGAAGCGTCAGTTACTGGGATCGAGTGGGAGTTTAGTCCTCCTTCAGCTTCGTGGTGGGGTGGATTCTGGGAGCGTGAAATGGTCAAGAAACTATTAAGGCGTGTTTTAGGCAAAGCTATCTTGGCATATGACGAACTGTTTACTGTGATTGCTGATTATGAATCGGTGATCAACTCCAGGCCCGACACCTACATTTCAGAAAGTGTGATGAATTGGCATCTCTAACTCCGTCAATGTTTCTTCAGGACATTCTCGTGGTTGGCACTCCAGATTTAGACACACTAGATCAGGTCAGTCTCTCCAGAAGGTTTCAGTACCTTCAACAGCTGAGGGATGAACTGAGGAGAGGATTCTGACTGGATTACATAAGTAGCCTTTTGCGCTGTTCATCGGGCAAGGATTCTGACCGGCAGTGTAAGGTAGGAGATGTAGGGTAGTCATCATTGGTAGTAATGACAAGAGAAGAATCGTCTGGCCCCTGGGGAGAGTAAGAGGTAAAGGCTACTGTAAGTGATCAGGGTAGTTAGGGTGAAGAACTCCTCAGGAGAACTAATCCGCCCTACGAGGCACCTTCAGCCATTGGAGGCTGAAGGTGGGAGAGAGCAGATGGCCTTACCCACTGATACGGTTCCTGAGAGAGTAAGGCTGATGACACATGGAGCGGTTTTCACCGAGTCGGCAGCCGAGTCGGCCGCCGAGTCGGCGCATGTTTCTAGTGTATCAGATGGGATGAAACAGACAGAGCGGTGCTCGCCGTCAGGCTGCAGATTTGCCGACTCGGCCTGTCGTGTAGCTGGCGGTGCAGCGAGCGTTTTGAAGACTTTGTGCGCGCTCTAGCGCCATAGATTTAATACATTCAGCTGAATCACGGCCGACTTGATGCTTCGCTCTAGTCGGGCGTGGCTGAATTTACGCGGCGATTGCATCATTGGTAGGTATTCTTGTATTAGATATCATGAAGTATCTTTGAAATTCAATAATATGCACGTAAAAGGACATATAGAGTAAGTAGACTTTTGGAATAAGAATAAGAACAATCCTTTATTTTTCGGAAATTTTAGCTAGCTTCCTCACCTAACGTCACGCTCACTAATGTGTTTTGTCCACTGCCTGCTCGATACGCACCCGATGACTGCTTATAAGCAGTCATTTTAGATGCAGTTCGAGCAGGCAGTGGTTTCGTCACAGTCGGCAAAAACCGCTGTGTATCAATCACAGGCGGCGGCCGACGCGGCTGCCGACTCGGCAAAAACCGCTCCGTGTGTCATCAGCCTAAGTCTCGGCAGCGGCAAATTCACCAGGAGTGAAAGCAGAGTTAAAATACCTTCTCGCCTCTGTTTATAAACCTTGTGCTTTGATTGACATCAAAAGGTGGGAGGATGTCACGTTTGTTCCATGAGTTGCTCTTTTGTTTGGTTGGTGTGGGTTTTGAAAATAAAATGGTGGACTTAATGTTTGAAATTGTAGCTACTATAATATAGTGTTTCTCTCACAGAAGTTGTGAGCGTTTTATTCAATGTGTTTGACTGGTTATACCTATACCGTGTAGGCGTAGGTCCCTAACAATGGCATAAGAAAGGCCTAACAGTGGAAAAGGAGCGTCCATGCATTCGGCTAGCGTGAAAATGGGAAACTACGGAAAACAATGTTCAGGGCTGCCGACAGTGTGGTTCGAACCCACTATCTCCCGGATGCAAGCTCACAACTGCGCGACCTTAACCGCACGGCCACTTTCTCGGTCTTTTTCTCGACTCCAGCGTCGAATCCGTTGATGCACTAACGCCATCTATGAACAGTTATCAGAATTTATTTCGATTTATAGTTACACGTTCCTCCCCAGATAACCTCCAGATAACTTGTGGTATGATGAGTAGGCCTACGAGAACAAGGAGAACATTATTAGAAAGCAAACATTAATAGCATTGTTTCGGGTTATCATCATTGTTGTTACTATAGAATCTTGCGATAATAATAATAATAATAATAATAATAATAATAATAATAATAATAATAATAATAATAATAATAATAATAATCTGACAGTGTACTTTTAAATAATCTTAGAGTATGACTTTACAATAACTATTGCTCATTATAATAGCAGGCCCCGAAGTTTACGGATAGCGTACCTGCCTCTTACCCGGAGGCCCGAGGTTTGATTCCAGCCAGATTAAGGATGTTCACCCGGATCTGAGGGCTGGTTCGAGGTCCGCTTAGCCAACGTGAAAACATTTGAGTAGCTACCTGATGATAAAGATGTGGCTTCAGTATACAAAGCCAAGAATAACGGCCGAGAGGATTCGTCGCGCTGACCAAGCGCCACCTCGCAATCAAGAGGCTTTCAGTCGGTCTGAGCAGTGGTCAGGGCTGCCGAGTCAAGGTTTTTCCAATTTAATTTTTTTGCATAGTAGTAATACATTCTGAGAAAATAACCTTAAATAACCGCCGACGTGAACTTGAACTAAATAAAACAAACAACCGATGAGTGCAGAGTAGGCGTATATATTAACTTATTACGAAACTATTTTTACCAAATAATGTCCATAATATTAACACTGTACTGTGAGAGAATCTTAAAAATTCGGCAATATTAACTTCAGTTAGAGCCTACATTAAAAAAAGTGCAGTGAGAGCATAAATGTGACTGTTTGTTGTTTGTCTGCTCCTTAGTCCCGGGAGTGAGGTGAGATGAATTTATATGGCATGTTTTACAGCCGGATGCCCTTTCTAACGGTAACCTCAGTTGAGGAGCAACTGAAGATGAAATGAATGATGGTGAACGAAACTGAGTAAGGATGTGCAAGGAATCGGCTGTGGCCTATGGATTGGAATTGTCCAGGCATTTGTCTGGAAGTGAAAATGGGAAACCACAAAAAACCATACACAGGACAGCCGACGGTGAGGTTCGAAACCACTCGTCTCCCGAATGCAGAGCTTCGCTCAATATCCGCGCAGCCACTCCAAACCATAATTAAAACAAGTTTAACCAGTTATTGTTCATAATAATAAGCATAAAGTGCAACATTATTACCATGCGGTTAGGGTCCAGCTGCGGTAAGGTGGTGGGTTCGAATCCAACCATCGACAGCTCTGAAGACAGTTTTCAGTTGGTTCCCATTTTCACACCAGGTAAATGTTGGGACTGTACCTTAATTACAACCACAGCCGCCTCGTTCCTAATCCTAGCCTTTTCTTATCCTTGCGTAGCCGAAAACGTGTGATGTGTTAGGCAGACGTTAAAACGCTAGCAAAAGAGTGCAATATTACAACAATTTTGACCAATTATGTTTAATAACAATACATTATTATCATGTACCATCATCATTATAATGTCCGACTCGTTGGCTGAACGGTCAGCGTACTGGCCTTCGGTTCAGAGGATCCCGGGTTCGATTCCCGGCCGGGTCGGGGATTTTAACCTTAATTGGTTAATTCCAATAGCAAGGGAGCTGGGTGTATGTGTTGTCTTCATCATCATTTCATTCTCATCACGACGCGCAGGTCGCCTACAGGCGTCAAAGAGAAAGACCTGCACCTGGCGAGCCGAACCCGTCCTGGGATATCCCGGCACTAAAAGCCATACGACATTTCATTCATTTTCATCATTATAACTATCACTAGTATAAAAATAATAACGATAATAATACATTATTATTATTATTATTATTATTATTATTATTATTATTATTATTATTATTATTATTATTATTATTATTATTATTATTACCCTAGGGTCTGTAAGGGGTAGTGATGTGCATTCCATAACCTCTCCTACCCAAATCTCAACCTCACCTGCCCGTGGTGCAGTAACCTGCTTTTACAGAAGAGGCTCTGGAGACCGAGTCATGGCGGTGTAACCATTCCATCTCACTACTGAGGAAATGCAGTACCATGCAGCTAGTTCAGAAGCTGAAAGGTGACAGACTCACCACTGAACTTACCTCCTTCTTGCAGGCAACTAGTTGGGGGACATTTGTTTGCTTTCAAGTCTATCAAAGATACAATGCAGAATGGAAAAACCGTTTAAAGAAAGCAGTACCCCAGGTGGTAGCTCGGAAGAGAAATCCACCATTGCGTTATGCAATGCATCGGGATCTAGGGTTCTGGGGAGTCCCAACATTTGCAATAAGGATGAGTCGGAGCGTCCTTGGAATCTTTCCACACTTGAAATTGAACAGAAGTATTACAGCATGAATAAGGCTAATAACTGGAAGAAGGAAAACATCCTGAAGTTTGCCACATGGAATGTACGAGGTATAGCTCACAAAGAGGAACAGCTAGACGATATTTTGGCAAAAACGAAATCTCAATCGCCGTAATATCAGAGACCAAAAAGAAACTACAAGGTAAAAAACAGATACAAAATTACCTATAGTTTTACGCTGGCGTAACTTCCGAAAATTGAGCACAAGCAGGAATAATGATTATGATACATAAACGGTCTAAATCTGCCATTACAGATTACACCTTCTGGAATGAATGAATAATAGGGATACGTCTGAAAATATCTAGAGGATACCTGTCTGTAATTGGAGTGTATGCCCCAGTTGAAGGCGAAGAAGACAAAAATGAAGACTTCTACAACAAACTGCAACAGGTTTTGAATAAAATTAATAGGAATGATTATCTCTTATTGATGGGTGACTTTAATGCAAGAGTAGGTAATGCGAAATTAGGACAGTCAATTGCCACATTTGGCGAACAAGTCTGTAACAACAACGGGATTAGATTAATAGACTTCTCCACTTACAATCAGTTAAAGGTAATGAATGTTTTTTTTCAATCACAGAGACAGCCATAAATACACATGAGAGGCAAGCACTAGATTACGCTATTTGCAATATCAAACTAGCAAAGATGGTTTTAGATACAAGAGTTTTTCAGGCCCAGAAATAGAAACCTATTAATTTGTCTCATTATAATAAAACCTCGATGGCACAGCATGATGAAGAAACTAACAAAATCAAATACAACCTCTCTCTACAAAGTACAACTTCTTCATGATCCTAGTATTAGATGGCTCTACCAACAACGACCAGCTGAATTAACGCAATCGACTCCAAAGGTAGAGAATGTTGAAGAAGAATGGAAACACCTAACAACCGTCCAGTGGCGGCTCGTGAAAAAATCGTCCTACGTGCTACAAAAATCGCTAAATACGCTGTTTTCAATCTGCATATTGCCATCATAAGTTACTTCAAACTTGTTAATAATAATAATAATAATAATAATAATAATAATGTTAACATCTTTTCTCACAATTTATAACACAGAACAAACAAAAACAACATTAATTTGGAAGCAGATGAATACTTCGACAATTGTCTACGAGATAAATATTTATTTCGAGAAAGATTGGTTTTACTCACCTAATGGCGAAATACGAAGTCCATACGGCGATCTTTCTTGCTGCAAAACTTGTCGATCACCTTTTGGTTAAAGTTCTTTATTTCTGAGATAAGCTTTTTCTCGATTGATAGCATCGCTAATGCATTCAACCGTTCCTGACACATGGTATTTCGAAGGAACGTTTTAATCCTTTTAAGACTCGAAAAGCATCTTTCCGGTTCGGAAGTAGTCATTGGAATCGTAATCAAAATCCTGAACAATTGTGTTATCTGGGCGAAGGTATCTTGCAGTTTGTTCTTCAGGATCAGTTGAACCAAAGGAACTGCACCGTCAGTTTCTCTGAAATCAGTTCTTTCATACAGAACGCTGAGCTCAGTCATTAGTCTATTCTTGTCTGGGAGTCTGTATACGTCACACAGAGTGTTAACTCCTTTTACAGGGAACTGTTTTGAATATTCGCTAAAATTAATCGAATCTAATAAATTTGCAACCTCTAAATAAGAAAGAGACTCAAATCTACGATCTAACTCTTCAGTGATTCGATCACAAATATCCTTAACATCAGCCGTCCTGTAGGATTCCGTTCTGCGTTTCTTGCTTTGTGGCATTTCCGAAGAAACTTCATTAGCTATTTTATCGACAGAATCACTGACTGAAGCAATAGTATTCTTAAAAATGCCAACAGCTTTTCCTATTTTTTTTTGCATCTGTCGATCTTGCTTGTAGCTGGGAGTACAAAATATCCACATGAGGCATTATTCTGTGAAAGAAGGACAGCCAAAATAAGAACTCTTCGTCCTCCAAATTGTGTCTGAGTCCACGTGCTTCTTGAACTGTCCTTACAGATTTCGACTTTTCCAGGTCTAGAAAGCATCTTTGTTTTCATGCACGACATTGACGGTTCTAGACTTGAAGTTCCACTTTGTTGATGAACATCCTGGAATTCTTCGTGCTACCACTTCCTCCAAAGCTGCCAGACGTTGAGGAGATATGGAAAAGAATGCAGGAAATGCAGATAGGCTGCAGAAAAATACGCGCGCAGCTTGATTTTGAGAGGCCGCGTGTTCTAATACGAGATTGAGCTGGTGGGCGTAGCAGTGAATGTAATTGGCTAGGGGATAGTGAGCTTTGATTTTCTTTTGAACTTCACCTCTTTCACCACTCATCACAGATGCTCCATCGTAAGTTTGGGCGATAATTTTATCTGGATTAACCCGAAAAATGCTATTGACCTGCTGCAGTATGCACTCAGATATAACTGTTATTGTTGTAAACTTTACAGTTGAAATGCCTGATATAACTGGAATTTTGCCCTCTCGAATTCTTCTGAGTTAAATTTAAGACTTGAGTGGGACGACCTATAATTTTTACTTTTTCTTCTAATGTTCTCCTAGAAAATGGTTCTTTCATCAAACTGTCCACACTATGCATGCTGTATACTCACTTCCCAAATAGGATCATGGAAATATAAATCCTCACTTAGAACACTAGTTTAATTTCACTTGATATACACTGTAGTGGATAAATAATTGGATAAATCTCCGTGTGAATTTTAGCACTAACACAGTGATAGGAAAACACGCGCCAACAATACAACCGCAAGGTCAAACACCGCACAAAGCAACTGAAAGTGCTGCCAACAAAATCATTGAGACCTCGTCTATTACCAGCATAAATTACATTCTAATGCGGGATAACATTTAGGGTCAGTCCAAGATTCTTCGACTCACGTACGAATTCCTTATTTTTGACACAAAAGGAAGATGGATATTTTAATAACAACATTATGTTTGCGATGGATTGCCCCCAGTTACGCTTTACCTTTTGAGTCCAGACGATGCTCCTCTCTAGTGGCAGAATCACTTAGCACGTTCAACATCAGGGTAACAGGAGGAATCGAGCATTTCTACCCCCTTGCGGGAGAAAAAGTAACTATAGACGGGATCATAGAAAGTTGATCCCGGTTGACGGTATACTCCACCGGCTACGGGGAGTGTTTCAAACTTGGCTGCGCCTGCGTATAGGCACCGTGCAGATAGATCGAAATGCTACTACTAGCGCTACATAGTGGCCCGTTCTGAAACAAGAGGTGAGGCGTAGTGCGAGAGTCTCAGTACAACATGTGTGACATTCGAAGAAGTTGTGGGTTTAAAGCGATTCAGTTCGGGGATCTAAGTGAATCATCATGCAATAAAGGAAGAAACCTTGTTGTCAGTGGCCATGTGAACGGCCTTGAAGAGTTAATTTTGAATGGTTTCGGATATATCACAGGAAAAGTCACCCGACAAACGTCTGTCACTTTGCCGCCTTATATCGTGAAACTTACAGTAGGTAGGTAAGGTGTACTTAGGTAACAGTTTATAAAGTTAATTTAGTAAGGATTGCTTAATGCATGTTTGCTACATTTTACGCATTTTTATTATGTGTTCAGGTTGACCAGAATCGTTATCTACCAGCAAATGTTCCTGTCCTGCCGGCGCCAGAGGAACTTGCAAACACCTAGCTGCGGTAGTGTATTATATAAATAATGAAAGTGTTGCCTCCAAAACAGACTGTCCGCAACAATGGGGAAAACTGAGCCCAAAAATAATGTCAACCGAAAAATGTAGAAAAGGCAAACGCGTAGAACTGTTCGGTAAAAAGACTTTGGAGACATCTCTTTCCCCCTTCGAATTAACTGAGTATATTTTAAAACACATCCCTTGCAGTCTTCGTACACTGTTTCGAGCAGAAGCAAGTACTGAAATCGAACAATCGTGCTGGGCCGTACTCACATCATTTATAGACAGGGTAGTGAATGATGTGGAGAGAGAAGACTGAGTAAATTGTGACACAGCTATTACATTTGCAAGTCTCTAACGACGTGCGCTTGCCATACATATACGCCTTTTGCACTGTGAGTGATGAAATGTTTTTTACCAGCAAAATGCAGGTTGGTACAGATTATATAATTACAATTTCCTTGGACACACTATTTGAATCAGGAAGCCTTCGACGGTTTCCAGAAAGAAAGATAAGAATATCTGTTAGCACGAAAGCATATCGGATCAAAACTAGGCTACATAACTTTGATACCTCTCGCATTTGTAACTAAATCTCCAATTGGGGGAGCTGTTTTGAACAATCCTTCTTACGGAAGTGAAATGGAAAGTGAAGCAATATAATGCTATGGAAGTTCATTTGGTGTTCGTGTTATTCGATGTGGGTTAATAATCCACAAGAAACAACCTTGGATTTGTGGATTTCCAGATGGCATAGTTCTCAATGGAAATGTAGCTGACAGAGTGTTAGAAGTTAAATGTCCATCTTCCTGTAAAGATAAACCAATAGTAGATGAGTCAGGAAATGCGCGAGTACGTTATCTTTACTTTGACGAGCAAAATAACATACAGTTAAGGACAAGTCATATGTACTAAATACAAATACTGATGTACGTAACTGGCTTGGGAAAATGTGATCTATATGTATATAGCAAAGCACAACAGTTGACAATACCTATTTATCAGGACAATAAGTATGTCGAGGAATGTCTCACCAAAACGACTTTTTGTTTCAGTAATTACTTGCCAAAAATTAGCGGTATTCCTAATAATAATTATTATTTATTTGTCAATTCTTGCTTGTTGAACGTTGAACAGATCAAAATGTAAACAAAGGATATATAAAACAAAGTGATGGTAGAACAATTCCGAAACTATTCTTTAATTATTGGAGGTTGCAAATTCGTTAATACACAACACATATGCACTATGTCATCCATGTGTGGAAAAAGTTTTGTTGGCAATTTCTGTAATATATTGTATATTTTGATTATTTGAAGACACCCTTCTACATGAATTCTAACACTCGCAATATTGTCCTACTCTCAACTTCCTCAGCTGTTAATCTCTTGTCATGTAAGAACGGTGGTGTCACGATTATGACACCGCGGCCAGATAAGTTAGTTCTGATGCCAGAAAATCCTTCATCAGCCATGACCTCGTCGCCAGGTTGAAGGAAAATTAATAAACCACTGTCGGTTGTTATGAATTAGTCACTAGCTCTTCCACCGTAACATTTAGGTTTAAAGGCGATCACACCTCTAGGCGTGATTGCAGTTAAAACTTCTGCAGTGTGGCAACCCTTGTACTGAGAATGAGAATAGAAATACACTCTCTGATCTACTTGGGGGGGCTGTTCAACCCTAAATTCTGTGCAGTCAATAATGACTCGACAATTACCGTAATTTCTCTTAAATGCTGGAGGCATTGTTTCTTGAACACTTTCCTTACTAGGCCAGAACATGAAATGTTTCGTACGCAGTGCCAGTTGCATAAGCACGGTCGTAAAAATACCTGAAATTGTTGTCCTGTGAACTCCGAATAGTACTCTCAAAGCAGAATAGGACAGAACGGTTTTCTTTTTCACTAGGAAAATCGATAATCTGGTTTCTTTACAAAATTTCGAAACGTTATTGTTAATAACGCAAGCAGCAAGGCAAAGACGTTGAAGTTCACAACTGTTCGATCACGCATATGTGTATTGTTTCTTATGGACCTGTGCCTTGGAAACCTGGACCCTTGGTGTCTGCATGCTCGTCTTCCGTTAAACATATTTTATCATGTTTCGTAATGTTCCCTCCCAAACCGAAATTAAGGGGAATACATGCTTGTGTATTTATGTCCTTTTCATTTAGTGAACAAGAAAACATGAAGTCCGATCAATGAAAATCAGATGCATCTGTTCCCACGGATGCATCCTTGGTTATGTTACTTGGGCAAACTGTACTTAAAAATTTTCCGTCTGATTCTTCCTTTTTTAATTGCTTGAGTTATCTGTGAAAGCGCTGTAAGCTGGATCCCGGCGGCACATTCCTCTTCTTGTATTCATCCGGAAATATTGTCGGAACATTGGCTGGACTTAGTGGGTGTCCAGATCTTCTGTTTCCGATAAAATGTGCACTACATATTCTTGAGTAAGTAGTGGGTTGCCAAAGTAATCCATCAGTGCTAAAAATTAAAACACCGGGCGAGTTGGTCGTGCGCGTAGAGGCACGCGGCTGTGAGCTTGCATCCGGGAGATAGTAGGTTCGAATCCCACTATCGGCAGCCCTGAAAATGGTTTTCCGTGGTTTCCCATTTTCACACCAGGCAAATGCTGGGGCTGTACCTTAATTAAGGCCACGGCCGCTTCCTTCCTACTCCTAAGCCTTTCCTCTCCCATCGTCGCCATAAGACCTACCTGTGTCGGTGCGACGTAAAGCCCCTGGCAAAAAAAATTAAAACCGAAATTAAATTAAATCGGATCAATTGAACTTATTGCAAATATGTGCATTACATATGTGTAGATCTACTTACTTCGTTCGGTTAACTGCTTGTATGCATCGCCTCCTTCGGTCCACTTCTATCGCTCGTTTTGGAAAACAATAAAATTGTACTTCACTTCCCGTATTTGCGTAAGTATTGGAACATCTGACAACACAACAATTGCGTTTACTTGATCTCCTTTTCTCTGCCATTATCATCGGAGTAACTACACGCTCAGTCATAACAGATCAGCTACTGCGAGTCTGGAGTCTGCCTCACGTGTTGTTCTCCGCCCGGCCGCTAGAGCGACACGCACGGTGCCTATAGGGAGCGTGCACGGCCGGTCTTAGCGCCTCTAGTGGAAGAAATCGGTAACGTTTCGGTGATCTTGTCTTGAGCGGTCAATCCAGGCTGTGTAACTGTGGGTGTGAAACTGTGGTAGTAGTACTGTATCAAAACGCCTAAATCAAATAGAAACTATTGTGCAGTGAACTGCCACAACACACAAAGAAACACGCGTGGAAAAGGAATCGCATTTCAACACATTTTCCTGGTCGTCCATGGGAATCGGACAGACGCAGGAAGTCTATTTCGGCTGTACGAAGAATAAATTAAGAACAGTAGGTACCTTATTTCATTTGTGACGTAAATCACACATTTCATATCACACATTTCAAACATACTAGGTATGCCCAGTCAAGAACACGTTCAATTATTTTAAGTACACTTTGAAATAGTACATTTCATTTCAAGTATGCATTGCAGCAGGTTCGTATGTTTACATTCATGTCCTTCCATGTGCACGTGTCTTGACTACGCCGAATATTTATAGTAATAATAATAATAATAATAATAATAATAATAATAATAATAATAATAATAATAATAATAATAATAATAATAATAATAATAATAAATGTTTTCCTGCATTTCAGTGCAGATGGAATTCCATGGGAACCCACAAAATGCTCCGTCATTTGCAGTGAACATTTTGTTGGAGGAAAGCCAAGTAATATTGAAAACCATCCATCATATATACCATATGTGTTTATGAGAGCTATAAGAAGAAACCGAAAAGAGAATGCGATGTATCCCAGTTTGAAAGAGCGAGTAAAGGAATGAAATGCTCAAATATACAAACGTCTTCTAATCAGGAAACTCATGAATTTATTGTGAAAAGTAAGTGTGAAAAACTACATAAGTCGGTGCAAGCAGCATTTCAGATTGAAACAACGACATTCGAATTCACTTGTGTTTTTAGTGGGATTGATGTAGGCACACAGTGCAACTCAAGCACAGTACCTCTAAGTATTTCGGAGAAGGTGGATAAACGTTGTGGTCCCAACACCCCCCTGGACATATGCAGAGGATTTCATGGATACCAGAGCATAAAAAGTGAGGCACAATTGAAGGATTTAAGAAATGTTTCATTTATAACATTCATTTTTTTATTTTCTTTCTTTGTTTCTAAAGTGTATATAATTATGATGTTGCTTACCCTTTTTAAAGAAAATGAAATTGGCATAAAAATGAAACTGCCTTGGCAGTCATATTTGGTGTACATCGCACTACTGCTGCGCGAATATTTTTTACTGCTCTCGGAGTAGTCAAGAAACGCACTTCTAATTTTATTTTCTGGCCTATAAACTATCCGTGCAAAATACTTTGCTTCGGCTTTTAAAATATTTATCCTGACGCACGAGTTATAATGGACTGCACAGAAATGAAATCGGAAACACCAGCAAGACAATAGATGTGAGATGTTACATGTATTCTTCGTACAAGTCATGTTATACATTTAAATTATACCTTCAAACATTCATCACCATCACTTGGAAACTGAGCAGTTGTTAGCGTAATATGAGAAGTATAAAAATCGTCACTTGAAACAAACTCTCCAGAAGTGAACACTGTGGAATCGTCTTGAAGTTGAAGCAACTCGTTCATGAGTTTATTAAAATGTGTTCTTATGCCAATACTGACGTTATTGTATCACGACTCTTCATACAAACATTTAGCTACCGATTCAGACTCTGTTTTCAGCTCCGCTCTAATCGTTTCAGTCCAAGGCGAATTATCTACATCTGTTTTTCCTAGTTCATCGATGGTAATAACAGCACCCTTGTCAGTTCTCGCCCACTTCTTGGAAAATAGATCTTCAGCCTTCTTCCCTTTCGCATATTTTACGGACCCTAGAAGATATAAATCTACACGAGCATTTAAATTTATTACATAATTAACAGCGATAATATTAGATACCAGCTGTTTTCGAATTTGGTTTCCTCCATTTTTGTGGCAAATTTGTCTTACTAAATCCTGAATCAGAATTTCAGTACTGTATAATGGCACATACGTGTTTACAGTGTCCTCCGGCACCAGCCATACAGTCGCAGTTTGATTCAATACAGTTTCGTTGATTGTCAAGCTGCAATAGAAATTCGAAGTATTACAGACTTCACTGCATCACATAAAATTAAATTATAAAATATAATACTGTATGTTTAACAATAATGAGGTAACGAAATTACAATTGTAACCTTGTACGGGCTTTTGCTAACCCTCGTCTATCTTATGAGTTATGACTAAGCCAGTAAGTGTTCAACTGGAAACAGTTCGTCTTTCTTCAACTTGTAACACATGACCACTGTCAACTAGTTTCTGCGCTTTATTCACTGTTGACTTGCGACTATTTTTGAAGTGTATGTACTCAAACCCATATTGTATTACAACTTCCATAGCACTACTTCATACCTTGACAACAAGATGCAACGACATTTTTTGCCGTAACTATGACGCAAGTCTTCACTTCAGCGGAACGCACTCTCACCGTATTAATTCTCGGAACTCCGCCAGAGCACTCTGTTACCAGTACCGTGCACGCCCCCTATTGCTTCCTTCAGGCTACACGCCCGAGCTCATTTCTCTTGAGCACGGGAGAACGGCGCTAGTTGTTCGACAGATCTCACCCTAATTTTCACAAAACACAAATTCATACCGTACTCAAAACAAAGAAAAGGCACCAGAATAATTGTACTGAATATAATTAATTTCTTACAATTCCAAGCTACGTGCTGGAGCCCGGTAGCACGTATTGACCGGCCGCCACTGCAACCATCTTAAAACAAGCAGCCAAAGAAAGCCTTGGCACCAAAATAAAATGCCAGAGGAACAGGGGACTCAGAATATGGAATGAAAACATCAAAGAAATTATCGCAGACAAACAGAAGGCCTACAGGAAGTACTTATGTACCAAGAAAGATTATGATAAAATAGAATACCACAGAAAGCGAGCAACTGCAAAGAGAGAAGTGCACAAATACCATAGGAGGAACTAGGAAGAATTTGTATCCCATTTATAAAATGACATAAACAGACCTCAACCACAGACTTACAAAATATTGAAACATTTAAATAGGGAAACTAAAGACACATTCAGAATCAACACAACCACCTGCAACACTTGGTCAAATCACTTTCAAAATTTATGGTCACAGAATGTCTCACCTATTCAGACACTTCACTCAGAAAATCCACATGTCGAACGCATTACAATTGCAGAACTAGGTGCAGTCCTGAAAACAGTGAAGTGCAATAAAACACCTGGGGAAGATGGCTTAACACATTAATGACGGGCTACGTTAATTAACGTATGCGCGGACGACCGGCTACGTGAATTAACGTTCCCTCACATTGCTCCATTCTTGTGTCATTTTATCCTCTCCACCGTTTATTAATCGAAATATTTCGTGTTGTTTACAAACTAAAGTCTTTGTTGATCGGAATTTAGATAGATATATTCTTTCCTTGACAATATTTTCGGCACAGGAAGTGTGGTACTGTCAGGGGTCAGTATGGCGCGCCGTAGCAAAGACAGCTTGAACGATGATGAAATATTTGGAGAATTACATGCTGATAGTTTATCTGATGTCCCTAGTGATTGCAAAAGTATTAGTGATTGTGAAGATGTGTGTCCGTAAACAGCAAAATATACGCGCGGAAGTGAAAGTGCGACATTCATTTCAGACGAGTCTGCTGACGGCAACAATAATACGAGTGAAGTTGCCAGTGATAGTAGTGACTGTGAGGTTGATGGATGGACAAATAAGGATCGAAACAGAGTCCTACAACCATTTACAGGTTTTACAGGCCACACTTATACGGCCGGTAATTCCGCGAGTATCCCGGAGGTAGTAGATCGTTTCCTAGGCGATTACTTGTTTCAGTTGCTTCACGCAATGCCGCACTAAAAGCAAGTACTAGACTCACTGCTAAGTGCTCTCACCAAGTTTCAATAATTTATTTCGTGTCATTTAAAAGTTACGTGTATTTATATTTCATCGTACTTCTCATGCTAGGTGTGCTTCTGTCGCCGGTCCACAGGAAAGAATGGAATAGCGCGCGTCCGGACAACAATGTGTTAAATTTGGAGTTATTCAAATATTTAAGCGAATCTTTCCAAGAAAGGTTCACCCAGTTCCTACATAGAATTTGGAAGGGAGAAAACCCACCTGAAAACTAGAATAAAGAAATAGTTATACCCATTTTCAAGAATGGTGACAAAAATTATTGTGAAAACTACAGAGGCATATGCTTTTTAAATTCTGGCTATAAAATATATGCCAACATCATTAAAAATAAACTGTGCAAACACTATGAGAACATTCTGGGAGAGGAACAATTCGGCTATTCCAGAATGAAAATACTTCTAGAAAAGCACAGGGAATTTAATATAGAAACACATATTGCCTTTGTGGACTTCAAAAAAAGCTTTTGACAAAGTAAACCGCAATACCTTACTTAATATTTTAATATCTGATCTCACCCCACAACAGATGGCACAGAACGTAAGTAAACTTTATAAACATAAACATAACCGGATTTCCGTAAAGATCAACGATGAATTATCTGAGTGGAAAACAATAAACATAGGAGTAAGACAGGGCTGCGCTCTTTCCCCTCTTCTCTTCGTAATCTATAATTCTGTATGAATGCTCTCATACGAGAATTTAGAGAAACAAGCCATGGTTCCATCCGCTTTAACAGAAATCTACAGCTGGACACAATATTATTTGCAGATGACTTAGTGCTGGTCGCCACCTCAGAAGATGATTTACAGCGTTCAATGTATAACCAAAACCTAGTCTCAGAAAAGTACTCAATGGAAATATCCCCCGAGAAAACTAAGATAATGGCTTTCTGAGGCAAGGAGCCAGTGAGGAGCAAGATCTGCTTAAATAACAACATTTTGGAAAGAGTAAATGGTTTTAAATACCTCGGCTACAAACTGTCTTTCTTTGAAGAATTGGACATACCCGAGAAAATCTCCAAATTCAACACATGTTTGGGAATCATCAATAAAGTTTTTAGACCGTCATTAGTTCAAAAACTCACCCGTACAAGAATCTACAGAACCTTGGCAAGACCTGTACTTTGCTATGGAAGTGAAGCGTGGACCCTGAGGAAATGCGATGAGAGAAGAATAACTAGAGCCGAAATAAAATACATGCGGCGAACAGCAGGTGTCACTAAGTGGGAACACAAAAGACATAAACTTACAGAAGTGCTGAAAGATCTTATAAGGAGACCTATATTGGAATACATCTATGAATACCAGAGGGCAGAAGCCGGATCCTCAAAGCAGTCATAAACTACTGCCCCGGTGGGAAGAGATCTCTGAGACGCCCCAGGAAGAGATGGCGTGAAAATGCAAATCTTTTGTATAGACCGCAACAGTTCTTCTATACGACGAATACATGAAAGGACGATGATGACTTCTCACTAACTAGACTACTTTTATATGGTTTCCGGAGATGCCGAGGTGCCGGAATTTTGTCCCACAGGATTTCTTTAACTTGACAGTAGCCTAAATCTAGCGACACGAGGCTGACATACATGAACACCTTCAAATACCTCCAGATGAGCCAGGATTGAACCTGCCAAGTTCAGCGTTCTTCCGTCTGAGCTACTCAGCTCAGCAGACAGAATACTCCTAAATAGTCACCAATTTGGACTTAAATGACATATTTATGACAAATATGACGCCACTTCAGTGGAAAATCTCTCCAAGCGACATCGGCACTCACAGAGAAAATTGATGCGCTTCATACAATATACAACCTGCACCGTCACCCCACCAGAATGTGCAAAACGCTGTGGTGGTGGTGGAAGAAGAATAAGAAGAAGCGTATCATTCCTAGCATGCAAGCGCTCTATTATCCCATGTGGAACATGCGCGAATGATAATATGGACGTCATTAGTATGGCTCTTTCCCGTAACTACACTGATGGGACGAAATGTATGGTCTTCATTGTCGCGGAAACTGTATAGCCACCAGTATGTATGACAGTCAACACTGGCTGGTTTGGTTGAGGCTTCATTCGCTGTGTTTATATTTATCTTGTGTTATCTTCTACTTCTCCCTTTTCACACCCGGCAAATGCTGGAGCTGTACCGTAAGTAAGGCTACGGCCGCTTCCTTCCCACTCATAGCCCTTTCCTATTCCATCGTCATCCTACCACCTATCTGCGTCAGTGCGACGTAAAGCAAAATTGTAAATATATATCTTCTTCTTCTTATACCGCTCTTCCTACCCCTTTAGTACGGTGGGTACATGGCTAAAAGTGCCAAGAAGCTGCGGTTTTTGATTGGAATGTGCCACTTTCTGTTGTCATAGTTGATGCACAAAGGTAACTTTCAAGATAGGAAGCCACCTGAAAATATGTATAGGACAGCAAAATGGCGGCCATTAAAGATGGCGCCATTAGCCGCCGTGTTAGGGCACTAAATGGTTTTGTATTTCAGCTCCTAATGGTTGGATTTTAATTTTCTGTTTTGTTTGTTTGTTTGTTTGTTTGTTTGTTTGTTTGTTTGTTTGAAAGCTCTTGTGAAGAGGAAACTTTTTGTCCCTATACATTTATCTCTACATCTTAAGGTTTCTGCACAATTTTTAAAAGTCTGAAATTTCACTTTTCTCGCGAATTTCGTAGGTGAGTTTTTAATTGTGCTCAATATCCCTATCTTGTCCCACAAAAAAAGGGTTTATGTATATGGGCGTTCCCTTTATGTACAAAATATCTGTTTTTATAAACAACAGCAATGTTAATTATTTCGAAAACATGTGTTGCTTTAAGGAAACAAATTTTTACAATCAGGAAACGACTAAATACTAGGAAATATTCATGTAAATTAAATGCTTCTGTACAGCTCTTATGACTCTAGATCACGCAATCATCTTTTCCATCTTTCAGTGTATCCCTGGAACAAACTAATTATTATATTATGGCACTGGATCAACAAAACAATATAATCTTGAAACTGTGAAACGAATTTAAAAGTAATCAATTAAACACATACCTTTTGTTGCATTTATTGAAGCATTTCGACCCCCAGTGCAGTTCATACAAGGTAGCGTGCATGGAGCATCGTGTACGGCAGCTACACTTAACAGGCTGTCAGTGCGCATGTCGTCTAGCAATTCCTGTTCCATTTTTCACGCAGATCCAAATTCTGAAATTGACAATTGGTTTGTTTTTGGCACAGGCGTCTCCTTCGAACGCAATGTTACAGTCTTGAAAACACTTAAACTATCTGGAAGCCCTGTCATTTTTCTGTTACTGTGATCAATTCAAGAAATACTTCTGACAATTTTACGAGGTTCACTGACCTCTCCTTTGGCGGGAATTTGAAAGATAGAAATTGCTGCTCCGTAGAAAGATGATTCTGCTGCTAAAGTTAAGATCAATGTTGTCGTATGCACCAATCACGAAAAGACCATGAAGCAAATTTGAGGAGCAAATGACACCTTCTTGAGCTCTGAGAATCTCCAAGTAAACAAGACTTACTGTTATCTCCCCAATTACTTTCAGTGATATTGAGAGGCCTCCTTCATGTATGCCTTCAAATTATTGTCTTATTTCGTGCCCTTTCAAATACAGACAGGCCCAGGTGTAATGGAACAGGCGGTTCATGACTTTTCTTATGACGAACATTGTTGCCTTTCGGAATGCTTACACTATGATTGAAAACTATTAATTGATTATAATCAAATCGATCTGGGTTGCTCTAGTTGTGCTCTCCGCTGAAGTGTAACCATGAAGTAAATAACACACTGGAGCCAGAAGTTCTGGAGGAACCCTTGCAGTTTGTTGATCATCATTCAACTGACCATCAAAATTTGTTGCTTTCTTCTGGGATATTACCTTTCTGATGTGTTTAATGAACCTTTCGCATGCAACAGCATCATCATCAAAGTTTTCATAATGAACATTTTGAAAAGTACGAGTATTACCACGATCTCGGTACAGGAAGAAATCTCTGCCTGAAAGTTGAACTCTGAATTGCGGAAAATGATCGAGAATTCTCTCACGTAGACGGACAGTATGTGTATTTGGAAGGTCTTCACTTACCGCGCCCAGATGATTTGCTAAGCTGTTTGTACAAAGAGTTTTCGGATGAGGCATTTGGAATAAATTCTCAGTGTTTCCGGATTAAGGTTCAATATTGACTAGTACAGCTGTTGAATTATTTAATGAAATAGTGCTACAACTCAACCCTTCAAAATCTGTAGCCTTCAACATTGTGAAAGGAAAAATCCATAATTCACCCGTGATTATAAACAACAGTTTCGTAATTCACGGTAGTGGTAAGAACAAGAATATCTGCTACCAGGTGTTGATACTGCCGATACGTTAATTTTATACAAACATAAGAAATGAATGACTTAAAACAGAAACTCAATATTCTGTTGAATAGCCCTCTTCTAATATTTGATTTTCTCTCTCATGAAGCGTGCAACGGCAATACTTCCTTTTTTACTCCGCTTGATGTTCTCATACAATTTGTCAGATTTGTGTGTCACTTCGAATGGTACGTTGCTTCTTTGGCAACTAAATCGCCACTCTCGGGGAACGTTTTAAGTTCAACGTTAGGCCTATTGGTAATTTCGGCACATCTTTTCACTTTATTGTCTTGTAGAGAAGCAACCTTATAGAAAGATTTTCGAGTAGTCCCCTTCTCATTGCATATAACAGTTGTAACCGAACTAGCGAAGCGAGAGGTTGTATTGTTCAGTGAGTGCAGAGTGAGAAGTATGAATATTGCTGTAGAGCAATATCGCGCGGCCATAGGTCGATGGCACGGGCGAGTGAAGTGTGTGTGTACGCCAAGTGATAAGGTGCACCTACGAAAATCTGGGCTCGGGGGAACTATGATGGTGGCAGCAGTTGTGGCAATTCTTCTGATAACAGGAGGCGTTGAAGTGAACCCTGGACCAACGGGATCATTAAGCTGGGAGGACATAGAAAGGATTAGGGAAATAGTCAGAGATGCTTGCCAGATTGAGCAAACGAGGGAGCTAATTCGCGAGTTGAGAAATGATATGACAGAAATGAAAGACTGTATAAAAAAGAGATAAGAATTATGACAGAAAAGGTGGTGGAAAACTCTAAGGAAATAGAATTACTGAAGTCGAAAATGAAGGTGATTGAAGGAGAAATGGATAAATTAAAGTGGCAACAGAAAATGACTATCCAGGACGCAAAGAGGAAAAATATTTTCATAAATGGCATTCCGAAAAGGAGGATTTGAATGATCTAACGAGTAAAGTGTTGGATATTATAAATAATCATATAAAGATAAATTGTAAAGAAGAAGATATTGATGAAATCTATAGACTGGGGAGAATCAAAGGGAAAAGGCCTATTAAAGTTAAGTTGATTTCGTCTCTGAAGGCGAACAAAATTATCCTGAATGGAAAGAACTTAAAAGGAGAAAGGATTTGGGTAAGAAGAGATATGGATAAAGAGACAGTCATGGAACAGGGAGTCTTGCGATTTCATCTAGTAAAAGCTAGGAACTAAGAACTAAAAGCATACATATGAGGCAAACGTCTTATAGTAGGTGACAGTAACTGGTGGCGTATCTGGTCAATTGCACAGCTACGGGAAATGGATAGACAGTTGAGTTCATCACACCAGGAAGTGCAACGGTCTGTAGAGGAAGGAATGTGCCAGGCAGCTGCCTGTGCCGTAGCTGATAACGTATAATCTGATGACAACAGTGACCTTCATACTCTACAGAAGAACAGAAGACGGCAGAGTGACGAACACCTAGTGGAGGAGGATGGACAACCAGCTGACTGTCAAGTCGACACGAATCCGGGAAGCAGCGGCACACCTGATGACAGAACCAAGACTCTGGCTGGGAAAGGTAAATCCTTGAGTGTAATAGACTTCTGGGTCAAAAAGGGCAAAGGACAGAAAAACAATTTAGACAAAGAAATTATTAGTCCACCAGAGGGTAGTATTCTAGAACTGGAGAAAAAGAGAATAACTAGAAGTAAGACAAGCAACTCGTCTGAGGGTAAAAGTAAGAAATAGCGAGAATGAAATATTGGTATGGTCAACATTGAAGGTTTCTTGAACAAGTTAGGAAATGAACACGTGAAAATTGTTCATGGCAGAAATGCATATCATTACCTTTGTTGAGAGTTGGATAGCACCGGGATATGAAGTACATATTGAAGGTTTTTTTAAAACGTATAGCAAGGCAAGGGGCAGGAATGCTCGTAAAGGTAGATATCCCGGTGGTATACTAACCTTGATAAGGGAAGAAGTAAAGGGGAAAATTGAAAAAATAGAAAGAGATATTGAAGAAATACTTTGGGTGAAAACAAGGGTAAATCAGAAGAGGGATGTTAATCTATGTTTCGGTTTTGTATACAATCCTCCCGAGGGCTCGACATTGGCAAACAAGGGATTCTTCATAGAGTTATCGCTAGAAGTAAACAGGTTAAAGAATATACATGAGGACATAGGTATTGTAATAATGGGGGACTTCAATGCGAGGATTGCAGACTTAAAACCACTTTATTGTAAAGAGGCTGAGGAAATAATAATTGGAAAAAGAATTAGTCAAGATAAAATTTGCAATAACTATGGCGAAAAACTATTAGAATTATGTGGAACAGAACAACTCTATCTTTTAAATGGGTGGTGGCCAGGAGATGAAAGGGGTAATTTAACGTTTATAACAGAAATGGGTGGTAGTGCAATTTATCTAGTATTATGTTCTAAGAAGGCACTACCACTCATTAAGAGGATAAATGTTAAAGGTTGGGGAGAATCGCATCACTTACCCCTAATTATAAATATGGTAAGCACGGAAGAGAATAGTGGGGAAATTATCTAAGTAATATTAAAGGGAGGTCAGTGACAAAATATGTATGGAGAGAAGACCTTAGCACAGAATTCAACTAATATTTCGAAGGTAGGTCCTTTGAAATTATTAAGACTGGAATAGAGACAGCTATGGAAGATAATAAAATAGACGAGGCGATAAAGCTAATAGAAAACACAATACTGATGGCAGGACATAAGATGCGGGCTCGGGAGGTAAGAATACAAAGAAATGGTGGGTGTTACAATGAAGAATTCAGACAAAAAATCAGAAGTAATGAAAGCACTAGACACATTCATAAAAATAGGCGGGCATGAGCCAAGAACTGCATTCTATAGCAAAAGAAAAGAGTACAAAGAATTATTGGTAAGAACTAAAGATTTGTGGCAGATAAATAGACTGACAACTTAAACAGAGATGCTCTGAATAATAATACTAAGAAAGTATGGCATATAATAAATAAAATTTGTAAAGATAGAAAACATATAACTCAGGTAAATATAAGCCACAGATAATGGATAGAATAGGCCTACTTTAGTGAATTATTAAGTGGTGAAGGTAGTTGGAAACAGGATCTACAGAAGATGGGAGTCTCGAAAGGATTGGAGTGCACCCTGCTCGATTTAGATAAAGAAATTTCAGCCGACGAAATAAAGGAAATAATAGAGAAAGGGAGGAAAGGGAAATAAGGAGTAATTTCAGGTATAAACAATGAATTCTGGAAGGAAGCAAGCAAAAATAGCTTTATCCTAGGAAGTATAATCAAAATATTTAACAAGATCTTCGAGGGAGCAAGATTCCCTAAATCATGGCAAGAAGGTATCATCTGTCCTGTATACAAGAAACGTGGAGAGAGATCTAACCCAAGTAATTATAGAGGGATTACGTTGCTAAATTCTTTAAGTAATATATACACAGGGATATTGGCAAAAAGATTAATGAATTGGGCGGAGGAGTACTCGATCCTGTCGAGATTACAAGCAGGATTCAGAAAGGGAATGAGGACTAGTCACAATATAATGGTAGTTAAAACAATAATAGATAAATATATTAAGAAGAAAAGAAGCAAGTTGTACATTACTGTAATCGATTTAGAAAAAGCGTTCGATTCGGTGAGTAGAAAAGCTGTCGTCCACATTTTGGGGCAGATCGGAGTATCAGCTAAAATTATAAGAGCAATTGATAATATATATTCGGAATTTAAATGTACTGTCAAAGTTAAAAATGGTTCAGTAGTGGGAGAGATAACTTCTAAAGTGGTCTTAAACAAGGGTGTACACTGTCCCCATATTATTTTTATTGTTTATTAACGATATTTTTCACTCAAAAGGATTTGAGAAAGGAGCTTATCCATGCCTCGAGTATCAAGATATTCCAGGCCTAATCCTTGCGGACGATATCATTCTACTCGCATTAACACCCAACAAGATGCAAAATACTATTAATGAGGTAGAGAACTACTGTAAAGAGTGGAATTTAAAGAAAACCAGAGTAATGGTTTGTAAAAGCGATGTAAAGCTTTCTAAGAGTGAACAGTAGTGGATGGGTAAGACAAAGTTAGAAGTGGTCAAAAAAATCGAATACTTAGGGACGATGATAAGTAGCAATGGTCTGACCAAATAAAAAGATCAAAAATGAGGGGAATAAGTGCCTTGGCTAGTATCAAATTATTAGATAAAAAGATGCCTAAAATAGAATTCAAAAGTCAGGAAAACATATTTAATGCAATAGTTAAAGCTAAGGTATTGTATGGATCAGAAATTTGGGGAATAGATCAGGGAATTGTAGCATTAAATGTAATCGTTAGGAAATTTGCCAAAATAATTATGGGACTGCCAAACTGTACTGCAAACAGTGGAGTAAGAATGATGTGTAAAGGGGTGAGTATAGGGGCTGATACTGCAAAACGAATATTCAAGTATTGACTGAGATTAAAGACTGGGGGAGGTGGTAAAATATTAAGCATAGCCTATCAGCACCAAATGAAACATCCAAACGAAGGCTACTTGGTGGGTAGGGTGAAGAAGCTTCTAGAGTACATAGGATTGGGATCATACTGGGTAAGTAATATTTCAAGGGATGACAGGAGATTGCATCAGAAAATAGTTCAAAGAGTGAAAGAAACAATTAGGGCAGAATGCAACAGCAAGAGAATACTAATCGAATTTTGTAAAATAAGTGACAATATGACTATAAGGACACAAATGTTAACAAAAAGGGAAATGAGAGGAATAATCTGGTGCTTGATGGGAGTGTATAAAAATAAAGCTTTAAGACAAAAAATGACGAAATAAATATATTTTATGTAATTCAAATATGGAAGTGGCACATTTGATTAAGAGCTGTAAAGAAACAAGAAACATTAAAGAGAAATACATGGAAAGGAAGAAGTTGGATAAAATTCTAAATGAACATGAACTGTACACACTTTCAAGTCTATTAAACAGAGAATGGAAGAAACCGGGAAAAATAGCAAAATTATTTAATGTTATTAGAGGTATTTGGAAAAAATGTAAAGAAAACAGGGATAATTACATGTAGTTATGGAAGAGGTGTCCTGAACTGTACTGTGCCATATCATATATGCCCCAAATAGTAATTATATAATATGGTGTAATATTGAGTATTTAATACAAGAAGGAGTCATGGTGTAATGTAGAAGTTGCGTAATGCAGTATCCCGGCAGCGCGCGGCTTCAGTAAATCCTTATCTTTCATAGCAACAGCGTATATCTCGGGTATTCCGTATGACTCAATCGGGGATTTACGAGAGTGTTTGAGAGCGGCCGATTATAAAAAGGACCAATCACAGCCCTGAAAGCGATATGGCAGAATGAAGGGATTTACAAAACAAATGAAGTCAAGTCTTACCAACTTTGAGATTTACAGTGCTGCACTACTCTTTATTTTATTAGGCAATCTGTTATAAAGCCATACTCCACGTTTTTAATATGAAATAGAAGCAAGTTAAACATTAAAAAACTACCTGTAGACAGTTGCATTACTTAATTTGAATTAATAAAGAAATTAACATATTTCTATTGAATCAGCGCTTTTGCAGAGTAGTGGGTGAGCAATAGCGTCATCGCATCAGTGGAATCCCCAAAGATATGACTAATACCGGAAGTTTGGTGTATATAGAAGCTTCTGGAGACGGAAAGTCACTCTATCTTGAAGCTGATAACTGTGCGGGTCGGTGTTCCTTATTTTCAGCCAGCGTTGTATGAAAGTGACTTTTACAGTAACGGTTTTTAATCGAACAAGTATATAAAGTTTGTGAAAGCTGAAACGTTATTATTTTGAGAATATAATACCTATATGCAAGTGAATATAACTAAGACGATAATAATTGTCGATATTTCCGAACCCGTATTTGTAATTTGCATTTGGATTGTGCAAATACCGTGATCGATACGCGTCCTGTAATCGCGGTAAACGTGTGCGAATCGTCGTTATCGTTCCGGTACAATCTAATGGTGTGTGCGGGGCATCACATTTCAAGGATGATGGAAGAAGAAAGGACCTGCAGTGTATTTGATAACGCCATGCAGTTTGTTGCAAATATGGCGTAATTTTCCTGACACGGCGGCCTGGAACCATGAAGAAGCTGAGACAAACAGATAAGTTCATCTTAAAAACCTTCTAGGCATGCTTAGATAGAAGAAATTAGGCTAATTCGATCCTATAGTAATTTAGCTATAAATGCCAGTCCTTGTGCGGCTGAGCTATGTTTCCTTTTTATAGTTTAATGTCATGTTTCAGGGAAGATGCATGTTTGAACCCTGATTTTTATATATTATTTTATTTCCTTTTTATTAGATGGGAAAGAGGGAAATGTTAGGTATAGATGAGGATATATTTGTTAAGAGGTAACTGTGTATTCCATTTTTTTGTAACAAGATCTAGACTCTTTTATTAAAAAGGCTGCACAGCCTAAAGCGTGTTTTGGGATAAATTTCAGTAGGGAACATTTTATTTAAAGGCATGTAGCATGTTTACAGGAGTGGAACCAGTGTGTACGTGCATCGTTGAACTAGTATCTTTTAGATCGGCAAAGAAGACTAGCTAACTGGTATTGTGTTATAAATTTACGAGAAACAGGCAAGATTAGCAGGATACTGAGATTACAATGTGTGTTTATACAGGACGTGGGTGCCTGGTATATAAAAGAGGGGAAATATAATGGTGTAAGCTGCATGATAAGCGGAAGAGGCTTGATTTGCCTTGAATGTTCAGTGATGATATAAGAGTCGAACCCATGGTCTCCGAAGTGTTAGGCCAGATGTGCCGTATGTCGTATCATAGCCGTGCTAAATTGGAATATGTATTTAAGGCCAAATGAATGTGTATTGAAGCCTTAAGTTGAGTTCGAGGCCTTGTGTTAGTTTAATAAACAGAGGTGAGTGGCAGCGTTAATTAAATTCCCAGATATATTAAAGTCACTCAGGCAGGAATTACCAATCCAATTAGTTAGTTTCTTTTCTTGCGAGGCAAAATGCTTCATAGCTGGCTCATTAGAAGTGTTACGTGAGTTATAATTCGGCGTGTCAAGTGAAGACCAACATATGGACAGCTGAGCCAGGAGTTCCGTGTTCTTTTAATATGAAGGAGTTTAGCATCTTATTGCTCGTATTTCAGATAACGGATACACAGATTTTCTTTGTTTATTTTATTTGCATGAATTTTACAGGTTTATTCGAAGTGTTTTGTTTTTATTGAATTGTGATAAATGTTTATTATTGATCATGTCATTGTCATCATCGTTGATAAAGACTTTTTTTAACATGAGTCCGAGCTCATTTTACTGGGAAGTAGGCTTTCATGCCATCCAATTTGTAACAGAGCGGTCTGTTATTAGATTCTGTGTAGCTATAGTTAGGGCCCTGAAACATTGATTTGTTGATTAGTGTTGTATATATAATTTTTAATTATGGATCGTAGTTAGCATAATTGTATTCTGTCGCGGCATGTCCTAAAACCGTAAATGGAACGTTATCCGTCAGGATACGATAAGATGAACTTAACTGCGTTGAATCGAGGCGAAGTGTGTGTTTTTCCCCAGGTCGTTATTTTTATTTCGTAAATATTTTTATTTTAATAAACGGGACATTGCCCGTCTTTTTGTAATAATCTTTGCGTTAATTATGTGCACGCACATATTGATTTTATGGCATTTATTTGAGCCATATTATTTTAGTTTTTATATTAATTTGTTTATTTTCGATTTTTAATAATGTTTTTCTTTGATAATAAATCCATCTTACCCCTTAATTTGATTTTCATTTCGGAACTATGTTACTGTTTCTCGTTCACATACCCATGGTATAATTTTCATCCTGAGACTTTTATTTTTGCCCTGATCATATTTTTACGAACCGAACACGCAGCTCTCCGATTGGCGCCGGTAGACTGTATTTTAGACGGGAACGTTACAGTACAACATAGTTAAAATCCAGGAAATACCTCATAAGGATAAGGTTGTATACGTTCAAAGGTATATTTAAGTAACTCTTAAAGAATATGTCTGTGGTAGTAAATTATAATTGAATGTGGTATCAGTTACAAGTGAGTAGCATTTCGAAATTGACCAGAACCAGTGACATGTGATAGCGATGGATGCGATGATCGGACGGTCTCTCCCACGGGTTGGTGGCCATCCGTGGCTGGGGGGGATGTCCGTTCATTGTTTCCAATCTGTCGTGTGGAGTTAAATATATTCGATTTAGTGTAATTAATAATCCTGGTTGCATGTGTGTGCAATGATCGCGGCGGGCGGACCGTCTCCCCCTCCCCGGTGGTCGGTTGTCCCTGACTTGGGGGGGGAGGGGGTCTGTTCGCTGTTTTTATAAGGATATATAATATGTATGTGGTTTGCAGTATATACACTGACTGACAGAGCAAATGCAACACCAAGAAGGAGTGGTTCGAAAGGGATGAAAGTTGGGGAAAAAACAGAGACGGCACGGACGAATAATTGATGTTTATTTCAAACCGATATGCAGGTTACACAATGCGCACGGCATCGACTCAGTAGGATGTAGGACCACCGCGAGCGGCGATGCACGCAGAAACACGTCGAGGTACAGAGTCAATAAGAGTGCGGATGGTGTCCTGAGGGATGGTTCTCCATTCTCTGTCAACCATTTGCCACAGTTGGTCGTCCGTACGAGGCTGGGGCAGAGTGTGCAAACGGCGTCCAATGAGATCCCACACGTGTTCGATTGGTGAGAGATCCGGAGAGTACGCTGGCCACGGAAGCATCTGTACACCTCGTAGAGCCTGTTGGGAGATGCGAGCAGTGTGTGGGCGGGCATTATCCTGCTGAAACAGAGCACTGGACAGCCCCTGAAGGTACGGGAGTGCCACCGGCCGCAGCACATGCTGCACGTAGCGGTGGGCATTTAACGTGCCTTGAATACGCACTAGAGGTGACGTGGAATCATACGCAATAGCGCCCCAAACCATGATGCCGCGTTGTCTAGCGGTAGGGCGCTCCACAGTTACTGCCTGATTTGACCTTTCTCCACGCCGACGCCACACTCGTCTGCGGTGACTATCACTGACAGAACAGAAGCGTGACTCATCGGAGAACACGACGTTCCGCCATTCCCTCATCCAAGTCGCTCTAGCCCGGCACCATGCCAGGCGTGCACGTCTATGCTGTGGAGTCAATGATAGTCTTCTGAGCGGACGCCGGGAGTGCAGGCCTCCTTCAACCAATCGACGGGAAATTGTTCTGGTCGATATTGGAACAGCCAGGGTGTCTTGCACATGCTGAAGAATGGCGGTTGACGTGGCGTGCGGGGCTGCCACCGCTTGGCGGCGGATGCGCCGATCCTCGCGTGCTGACGTCACTCGGGCTGCGCCTGGACCCCTCGCACGTGCCACATGTCCCTGCGCCAACCATCTTCGCCACAGGCGCTGCACCGTGGACACATCCCTATGGGTATCGGCTGCGATTTGACGAAGCGACCAACCTGCCCTTCTCATCCCGATCACCATACCCCTCGTAAAGTCGTCTGTCTGCTGGAAATGCCTCCGTTGACGGCGGCCTGGCATTCTTAGCTAAACACGTGTCCTGTGGCACACGACAACCCGTTCTACAATGACTGTCGGCTGAGAAATCACGGTACGAAGTGGGCCATTCGCCAACGCCGTGTCCCATTTATCGTTCGCTACGTGCGCAGCACAGCGGCGCATTTCACATCATGAGCATACCTCAGTGAAGTCAGTCTACCCTGCAATTGGCATAAAGTTCTGACCTCTCCTTCTTGGTGTTGCATTTGCTCTGTCAGTCAGTGTACTAACATTATCTAACGGTTAACGAATTTAATATCTTTGATTTTTTTGTATCTTGCTTTCGGGTATTCGTTTGTTGGCATGGAGTACGTTCAAATTTAACTACATTAATTTTCTAGTTTACAATAAACAAATACGCTCTCACCAGTTGGTGGTCATCCGTGACTAGGAGAGAAGTGTATTCATTCATTGCATATAAAGCACATTTTACTCTCCATTTTAATGGATAATGTTGTGTCCCGGGCTGAGTGGCTCAGACGACTGAGGCGCTGGCCCTCTGACCCCAACTTGGCAGGTTCGGTCCTGGCTCAGTCCGGTGGTATTTGAAGGTGATCAAATACGTCAATCTCGTGTCGGTAGATTTACTGGCACGTAAAAGAACTCCTGCGGGACAAAATTCCGGCACCTGGGCGTCTCCGAAAACGGTAAAATTGTTTAGTGGGACGTAAAGCAAATAACAGTATTATTACTATAATGTTGTACGGCTCCCAGACCTTGGGCTTCTTTCATTTGGTTCTGATGGAGTCTGTAGACCGTCTTCAGATGATATATTGGACAAGGATGATGAACGCTTGCGTTTCTTAGCCCTGTCAAGTTTTGTTTTATTAAAGTTAAGGGCAAACCTTTTGTGCTACTTTGCTTTGTTTCTTCAATGTTCCTTCTATTCCCTCTCATTTAACTTTTGTAAATCCAAACCATGGGGCGCTGCACTCAGATTCTGAAATTCCATGAAATGTCCTGCAAGCGTCCTGCAGCCAGCACCAACAAGTAATTCAGAGTATGTGTGGCAGGGAAAATCAAGTCTTCATTACTAGACTTTTAACATAAACAACATATGCTCCAGTATAGAGCACTAGGACGAGAATTAATATGTGCCAGCTGCAGATACCTTGAAGCCATTTTCGCTAAGTTTCAAAACTGTTCAATATGAAACAAAGAAGGTTCAGTGTTTAAAATGAGCAAACCTTTAAAATGGAATAAAAACAAATTTAAGAGAACGCCATATATAATCGAATTACAAAAAAATCCTATTTTCTTGAAAATTGTGCATAACCTTTAACGTATAGAGATAAATGTACGGGGAATGAAGTGTCCGCCTCAGACGACCTTTCAAACAAAAAAATTGAAATCCGACCATTAGGAGCTGGGATACAAAAAATTTTAGTGCGCCAGTATGGCGGTTAATGGCGCCATCTTTAATGGCCGTCATTTCGGTGTTCTACACGCATTTTCAAGTGGCTCCTATCTGGAATGTTACCTTTTGGCATCAACTATGTCCGCAGAAGGTAGCACATTCCAATCAAAAAGTGCAGCTTTATTTGGAGTACCCACCTTACTACTTGTGGGATCACGTCTCACATGTGGATTTGGCCCTATTCGACGGCCGAATGCTCTTCCTCTCCCTGTATTTTGAGGGATGCAATCTACTGCTGCGCGTTTCTGTGGTGTTTGGTAGTGTGGTGTGTCGTCTGAATATGAAGAGGAGAGTGTTGGGACAAACTCAAACAGCCAGACCTCGAGCCAGAAGAATTAATCACACGCGATTAAAACCGAAAGCCTCTGCTCCGACCTTTCACCCAGAGAGTCGGACGGTTTTATCTTATGTTATAATTTTGTTGATTTTTCATGGCTTTACTCAAGTTAGATTTGATTTCATCTTTCAAGGTTTTAGCCATGTTAAATTTATAATGAATTGACGCGTTGTATTTAAATTATACCATTACGAACGATACTTCATTCTATAACACAGGGTTATTAAAAAAGTTGGACCCAATTTACTTAATAAGTATTTCACGAAATATGCATTGGACATGAACAATCTACATACCAATGTTCTTGAGTTTGCAAAATGTGAGTCGGTAGTTACAGAGCAGCGGGCTTTTCGTCTCCGATTCGGCATTGAACCACCAACTAGGAAAATTATAAGACGTTGGGTTATGCAATTTCACGAAACAGGATGTCTCTGCAAAGGAAAAAGCCCGGGCCTACTGAGTGTGTCAGAGGATGATATCAGACGAAGAGAAGAAAGTTATATTCGTAGCCCACGTCAGTCAACGAATAGAGCTCGTAGAGAACTAAGAATATCCCAAAAAATTCCATGGCGTATTTTGAGACGGCGTTTGGTGTACAAGTCATACCGCTTACGACTTGTGCATGCTCTCCGTCCGAAGCGTATTGAATTTTTGGGTTATATGCTAGAAATTATAGAATATAGCGCGTATCTATCGCGCATAATTTTTAGCGATTAAGCTACATTCCATCTTAGTTGACACGTGAATAAACACAATACAGTACTCGCATATGGGGTGTACAAAATCCTCAAGTAATATTTGAACACGAGAGAGATTCGCCGAAGATGTTCTGTGCCTTATAACGAACAGAAGTTTATGGACCATTCTTTTCTTTCTTTGCGGAACGCACTGTAAGTGGAATAGCGTACCTGGAAATGTTGGAACAATGGCTTTTCCTCAGCCTACCGAAAATTTATGAGACTTCATTTTCCGACAGTATGGAGCTCCGCTGCATTGGCACTTTGATGTCCGAAGACTTAAATCAATTCCACCCTCGGCGATGTATAGGTCGCATAGGAAAGGAAGACCTGGCTCTAAACTTCTGGCCACTGAGATCACCTGATCCCACGCCATGTGACTTTTCCTTCTGGGGCTATGTCAAGAACACGGTTTACGTCCCCCCTCTACCAACAACTCTGGCCAACCTGCGGAAACGTATCACTACTGCGGTGCACTCAGTAATATAAGACATGCTTTCTCGCGTGTTGATCGAGTTCGGCTAACACATAGATGTTTGCCGTGCAGCACATGGGGGACACATTAAACATATATAACATGTGGTCAACAAAACTTGGAACCTTTCACTGTTTATCGGTATGCAGATTGTTCGTATCCAATGTAGCCTATATTTCGTGAAATTCAAATTAATCAAATTGGGTCCATCTTATTTGAATAACCATGTACTCTTACAATCCCACAGGGAAAAATGAGCGTAAACGTGCAACCTATTATTCATTTTATGTTTCCGCGCTTCGCCATGCGCACGGCCTCGCAATGCGCATCAGCTTAGCTTGGAGTCGCGAGGCTCCATGCGAACCGACCCCGCTTCGGTCGCACACATCCCTAAAAACCTCGCGTAAATGTCTAGGCTTCAGCAGATGTTGAAGACGATGATGAAAACAACAGTGGGGAAGATACAGCCAGGGATATTGAAACCTCGAAAGATCTGTGATTATGTTTGTGATAAAGTTAACATAATTTCTTTTAAGATCCCGTAAACAAACTTGCACCGCTTGATGATATTCCATGTTGTATAACGCGAATGCTTATCTATTCAATTTAATGCATTGCTCAGGTTCATGAACATGCATTGCATTGTATACGATTGTTATTAATGTTTATGTTTTACCTTCCCACCAGTTAATAAAAAACTGCCTTAGTTCCTAAGGACTTAGATTTAAGCTCCATTTCCTCCAACTCAGATAATAGCCAATCAGTAACGCAAACTGGTACGGGCGAACCACCGACCGTAGAATATACACTGACTGACAGAGCAAATGCAACACCAAGAAAGAGTGGTCAGAACTTTATGCCAATTGCAGGGTAGACTGACGTCACTGAGGTATGCTCATGATGTGAAATGCGCCGCTGTGCTGCGCACGTAGCGAACGATAAATGGGACACGGCGTTGGCGAATGGCCCACTTCGTACCGTGATTTCTCAGCCGACAGTCATTGTAGAACGGGTTGTCGTGTGCCACAGGACACGTGTATAGCTAAGAATGCCAGGCCGCCGTCAACGGAGGCATTTCCAGCAGACAGACGACTTTACGAGGGGTATGGTGATCGGGCTGAGAAGGGCAGGTTGGTCGCTTCGTCAAATCGCAGCCGATACCCATAGGGATGTGTCCACGGTGCAGCGCCTGTGGCGAAGATGGTTGGCGCAGGGACATGTGGCACGTGCGAGGGGTCCAGGCGCAGCCCGAGTGACGTCAGCACGCGAGGATCGGCGCATCCGCCGCCAAGCGGTGGCAGCCCCGCACGCCACGTCAACCGCCATTCTTCAGCATGTGCAAGACACCCTGGCTGTTCCAATATCGACCAGAACAATTTCCCGTCGATTGGTTGAAGGAGGCCTGCACTCCCGGCGTCCGCTCAGAAGACTACCATTGACTCCACAGCATAGACGTGCACGCCTGGCATGGTGCCGGGCTAGAGCGACTTGGATGAGGGAATGGCGGAACGTCGTGTTCTCCGATGAGTCACGCTTCTGTTCTGTCAGTGATAGTCACCGCAGACGAGTGTGGCGTCGGCGTGGAGAAAGGTCAAATCCGGCAGTAACTGTGGAGCGCCCTACCGCTAGACAACGCGGCATCATGGTTTGGGGCGCTATTGCGTATGATTCCACGTCACCTCTAGTGCGTATTCAAGGCACGTTAAATGCCCACCGCTACGTGCAGCATATGCTGCGGCCGGTGGCACTCCCGTACCTCCAGGGGCTGCCGAATGCTCTGTTTCAGCAGGATAATGCCCGCCCACACACTGCTCGCATCTCCCAACAGGCTCTACGAGGTGTACAGATGCTTCCGTGGCCAGCGTACTCTCCGGATCTCTCACCAATCGAACACGTGTGGGATCTCATTGGACGCCGTTTGCACACTCTGCCCCAGCCTCGTACGGACGACCAACTGTGGCAAATGGTTGACAGAGAATGGAGAACCATCCCTCAGGACACCATCCGCACTCTTATTGACTCTGTACCTCGACGTGTTTCTGCGTGCATCGCCGCTCGCGGTGGTCCTACATCCTACTGAGTCGATGCCGTGCGCATTGTGTAACCTGCATATCGGTTTGAAATAAACATCAATTATTCGTCCGTGCCGTCTCTGTTTTTTCCCCAACTTTCATCCCTTTCGAACCACTCCTCCTCGGTGTTGCATTGTCACTGTCAGTCAGTGTAGTTGAAATTTTCATCCGGTAATAACCTGAGTGTTATTAGATACTGTAAAATTTGTTTAACTGGGGACGTAATGTGCATTTGATACGACGGACTTAGAGTATAATGAACAAGACAAGCCAAATTCAGGGTTGTCCAAAATATAGAGCGATGGTAGTGACGATTGTTTGTCTGTGAGGGGTGCGCAAACTTTATAAAATGTTATGACGAGATATGGCATCGTAATTATGGCGAGTTGCTTTTGGTTTGTACGTAGATTATTAGGGTATCCAAGTGTTAATAATGGCTAGGGTTAGATTAGATTTAAAGTGTGAGGTCATGAAACGAGATATATAAACTGGACATGAATGATGTAGTTCTTTTCCAGACAATAAGAAGCAACAAATAAACATCGATAGGTTTTAAAATTGTGAGAACACAATTGCGTAGGAATTTGTGAAGGAACCAGAGTCCGCGGAGATAGAATTTGTTGTCCTTTAAGATTTCATTAAATCATTTAAACTTATTTAATTATTAAATTCAGTGAAACCGCATTTTGAAATAACTTTAAATCAAGCGAATAACTTGGAGACGCATCCTGGAAATCTTAGTTTGTTTTCTGGGGAATATGTAAATGGTAACGTAACGATTAAGGGGACATATCCGAAGGAAATGGATTTTACTGCCACAAAGTTTGTGAGCATTGCTATTGTTGTATTATTTAACTTTGATTGATTGAGCAGTGAATGTGCTGGGGATAGTAAAGTGGAAACTTTGGTCATCAACCGATGTAACTTAATTGTGTTTAGCCTTCAGCTTAGAAACTGGGATGGTCAGGGGGTCATCAACCTCAGTGACTTAGATTAGGGCGATATGCCACTGGAGCATCATTTTCCTTGCGGTCATCATCCACAATGACTTTAAAGTAACTTAGAAGTTTAGATGTCGGTCCATGACATAGACGCATGTCACATCGATTCAATTAAGGGTCCATGCCGTTGAACCACTGTGTGGCACACACCGATTGGACTGCCTTAATTATACCCAAAGTCCAGAGTTCGTGTTACGAGGGCTGGAACATAACGAATCACTATGATGATACATGTGGTCTCACATGGAAACCGAATTTAAGGATTTCCAGACTTTCCTTTCTTTAATAAAATGAGACAATGGTTTCTAGTAAGAATGCCCATCAGGCAGACACGTCAAAGGCTCACCAATGTTCTAACCTTCTATGTAATAAAATGATTGTGGTGTCCAGTGGACACGTTTAATTTCAGTGATACCGTTGACATATCAGAATGCTTCAGAATTTCCTGAATAAATAGGAATCTTTTAAACAGACCTTTCATTCAAGTAGATAGATTAGAATTACTGAACCCCGCCTTATACCTCTGAAAGTAACGACAGTAAATTGGCGCCATCAACGTCGGGCTTAAGTCAACCAAACGTTGGGGCATAAGTCATGATAACGATGAGCGAACTTGAGTCACGATAACGATAAGGATATTTTGAGAAAAAATCGTGTACTAGAGGAAATGAGAAATAATGTTGAGGCTATGCCACATTATAGATGATAAAATCGTGCGCCAGAGTTGAGGGTGAACTCGAAGAAATAGATAAACGCCCGATGAGTAAGGCTAGGAGATACCACTATGAGAATAATTTATCTACTGAATAAAAGGTATAATTTAAGTATGTGTTAGAGTAATTTCCCAAAATTTTGTATACTGGTTTGAGTGTTTTGACTGATCACTTTGAGCAAGTGAACATTGAATTTCACATTTTTATTAAATAAATGTTTAGAGAACGTTGCATTAACAGTGTGATGTGTTAGATAGGAAGATGTTGTTATGTTTATCGTTGTATTCCTATTATACGCCGTGGAAGTCTCAGGCTCACCGATGACCTATCGTTTTCTGTTAAATACAGTATGTCTGTGCAGGAGGGAGAATTGGCCCAAGGGCAGTTGTTCCAAATTATGAAGGACATGAAGGAGATGGTAGAAGCAATGGAGGTTAAAGTGGACAGGATACTTTTACATCTAGGTGATATGAAGTCTCTCAAATCAGCGTCACAAGTAGTTAACATGTGGAAAACCAAGTGAATGTCGTAAACCATATCCAAGAGAGTAGACCGGAAAGGGATATTTCGCAGGCAGGCATACCAAACCAGGATAGTACGAACTGGGAACAGCTTAGCTACCTGTACGGAAAGTGGAATAGACGCCGTGATCCATGTAGGAGGAACCAGGGTCGATGTCGGGCAAATTCTTACCAAAGACGCAGACACTATCGTGGAAATGAAGCCGATAGAAGGTGGAATAATTACAAATCCAGACGTTCTGATATATGGCATGGGTCTGATGATGAAAAAGCAAAATCTAAACGATTTGGTGCCAATAAGAAGAAGAGGCCTAAGAAAAACAGCAGTGATGAGAGTGATGAAAGTTCAGACGAGGTTGCCAGTGATGACGATTATAGTCCGTCAAGAAAGGCTAAAGCAAATGCGAAGAAGGGTGAGTCAGCTGCTAAAATGAAGAAGATGAGGAGGATGATGAAGAAGAAGTGGAAACCAGCTGCTAAAATGAAGAAGATGAGGAGGATGATGAAGAAGAAGGGTCAGCCAGCTGCTAAAATGAAGAAGATGAGGAGAATGAAGAAGAAGAAGAAGAACGGTAAACCACCTGCAAAAATGAAGAAAGGCAGTGACAACGATAGTAATGAGGACAGGGATTTGAACCCAGAAACTTCGCATTTTGATGTGAATGCAAGTTTG
This sequence comes from Anabrus simplex, assembly GCF_040414725.1. Lineage (NCBI taxonomy): Eukaryota > Metazoa > Arthropoda > Insecta > Orthoptera > Tettigoniidae > Anabrus > Anabrus simplex. The sequence continues at coordinate 136,880,323 of NC_090266.1, read as the reverse complement.
TCGAGAAGTTGGAAGGACAAACCATCTAACTTCCAATAAGTCAACTACAATTCACTGGAGATCTACACCGCAACCCCGAACTCTCCATGTAACCAAGAACTACCAGAAAGCTGAAGGCATCAACCAACATCCGTACACCAGGAGATGAGCAACTGCAGAGGAGAGAAGAAAGGAATTTATGTTCAAAGGTCATGTTTCATCAGATGTCGAAATTAGAAATTTCTCCATCTGGATTGTTTTAAAGGAAATTCCTTGTCACTGTGCGAAAGGAATTCGTGTCTTGGGGGAAATATGAACACATGACCTTTGTGCCCTAAGAACATTATGCATAAATTGACAATTTAATAAGAAGTTCGATTCTTGATAGCATGGAATTGACACGTGACGAGGGGGTGATTACCTTCGGTCCCACGCTCTGGGATACGTGACGTCAGTCGCACGTGTCAACGGCGGAAGAATCTTAAGGCATTTTTGTGAACTATTTCAAAGCGCGTATATATGGCGTACCCCAAGCCAAGTCAAAAATATAGTGCCTATCAATGGAAGTCACTTATCCCACAAATCGAACACGTATAAATTTTAAATGTCCATGAACACTACCGCTGGAAATGTAGCGAATATGTAGTCACCTTTAACTCTTGTAATTACAGTTTAGTTAAGTCAGAAAATTTATAGAATTTTTTTTGGCGGCAAAGAGAGATGCCCGAAGAAAGGGGGTAACTGCTATAAATATGAAGGGACGCCATGACGAATCTCCTTCTTCTGCATTTTGGGTTAACAAGCGGACGATAAAGTGTTGAGCTGCTCTGTGAAATCAAACAACAAAAGTAGACTAAGTTCCACCGCAGATTTTAGCCATTGTGGCTGGAGTCTTGACTCCATGTGGAGATAGTTTCTTGAGTGGAAATAATTGTACCAGATAGGACGGTCAAAATACTGAATAAATTCTCATGTGATAAATAAAGTAATTCGTGTGCGGAAGTAATTACAGTCCATCGTGTGAGATCAAAGAAAAAAAGTGAAGGGCATTTCTTTTTTTAATGCTTTATTCCAGGAAACTTGAAGAAATATAATGATCTGTAAAGCCACGAATGTAAAAATGGCTAAATAAAAATGCCAGGGTCGCAGGTGAGCCCTATGACGAATACTGGCGTGACTATATAAGGTATGTGATTTTCCATCTTACTACCTATTATATCTTGTTTCGTGATCTCTAAATGTGTATTTGAATGGGGTATATACGACGCAGTGGTCACCCCTATGTGTTTTTTCGTAAATGTTAGAATACGACTAAAAAGGGAGTCATTTGTTTTATTTTCCACTTGGATAAATTTTTGAAGTCTTGCGAGTGCCGTATGATGTTGTAAAAGTTATTGAATAGGGTCTCGAAGTGATATCACGTCCAATGTAGATAGTCATTTCCGTGTGTTTACTGCCTATATTTTGTGATGTCAAATTAAGATGTTCATTCGACGTAAAAATTTTCTGTCTGTAATTTTGACGTAAATAATATAGAAATTCATGGTTACTCATTTTCAATCGAGTGGAAGCGCGCTGTCGGGTGAGAGTCTAGTGTTGTGAAGTTGGTCACGGAGTGAAACGTTTTTCTAGGCCCATTTTAAACTGTGTCTGACTGGCAATAAAAAGATCTAGTAGAATTTTTCAGTCATTTTTCGTGAAAATCAAGTTATTAAATACGATATCATTTTATGCGAAGTTGTTCAATATTGATGCATTGTGCGTATTAGACGTCATGAATTCTAGTAAGGATTTTATTCCACTTCTTTGTCGGTGATAGTTGTGAGTTGGGAAACAGAGGTTAGTTGTCGTGTAAGTCGAGATGAGATTTGTGAATCAGGTCAGAGACCTGTCACATGGAGCCGGGACATGGAAGCCCGAGGAATATTTTATAATATTGGGAATGGAAAGCAATATATAGAAATCCATGGCGGTATTAATTTGCGACGCGTATAATTATTGTGGGCATCTTGAAGCATAATCTGTGCATTTTGTTGGTAAGAATATCGTATTTGTTTAATTATGTCGGCGGAGTTTAAAAGGGAGCATTTTGAGAAGCCAGTCAAGTAGAACAGACCAGGTGTACCATGTTACTGCCAAGCGAACTTGGGGGTGAGAGGCCTCAGCTGATAGGGGTTCACCGCAAGATAACGGGACACGCGTGGAATTGAGATTGTATTTCTCGGCCGGGGAGAACGTTAAATGTTGGATTTAGTTGAAATTTTCATCCGGTAATAACCTGAGTGTTATTAGATACTGTAAAATTTGTTTAACTGGGGACGTAATATGCATTTGATACGACGGACTTGGAGTATAATGAACAAGACAAGCCGAATTCAGGGTTGTCCAAAATATAGAGCGATGGTAGTGACGATTGTTTGTCTGTGAGGGGTGCGCAAACTTTATAAAATGTTATGACGAGATATGGCATCGTAATTATGGCGAGTTGCTTTTGGTTTGTACGTAGATTATTAGGGTATCCAAGTGTTAATAATGGCTAGGGTTAGATTAGATTTAAAGTGTGAGGTCATGAAACGAGATATATAAACTGGACATGAATGATGTAGTTCTTTTCCAGACAATAAGAAGCAACAAATAAACATCGATAGGTTTTAAAATTGTGAGAACACAATTGCGTAGGAATTTGTGAAGAAACCAGAGTCCGCGGAGATAGAATTTGTTGTCCTTTAAGATTTCATTAAATCATTTAAACTTATTTAATTATTAAATTCAGTGAAACCGCATTTTGAAATAACTTTAAATCAAGCGAATAACTTGGAGACGCATCCTGGAAATCTTAGTTTGTTTTCTGGGGAATATGTAAATGGTAACGTAACGATTAAGGGGACATATCCGAAGGAAATGGATTTTACTGCCACAAAGTTTGTGAGCATTGCTATTGTTGTATTATTTAACTTTGATTGATTGAGCAGTGAATGTGCTGGGGATAGTAAAGTGGAAACTTTGGTCATCAACCGATGTAACTTAATTGTGTTTAGCCTTCAGCTTAGAAACTGGGATGGTCAGGGGGTCATCAACCTCAGTGTCTTAGATTAGGGCCATATGCCACTGGAGCATCATTTTCCTTGCGGTCATCATCCACAATGACTTTAAAGTAACTTAGAAGTTTAGATGTCGGTCCATGACATAGAAGCAGGTCACATCGATTCAATTAAGCGTCCATGCCGTTGAACCACTGTGTGGCACACACCGATTGGACTGCCTTAATTATACCCAAAGTCCAGAGTTCGTGTTACGAGGGCTGGACCATAACGAATCACTATGATGGTACATGTGGTCTCACATGGAAGCCGAATTTAAGGATTTCCAGACTTTCCTTTCTTTAATAAAAATGAGACAATGGTTTCTAGTAAGAATGCCCATCAGGCAGACACGTCAAAGGCTCACCAGTGTTCTAACCTTCTATGTAATAAAATGATTGTGGTGTCCAGTGGACACGTTTAATTTCAGTGATACCGCTGACATATCAGAATGCTTCAGAATTTCCTGAATAAATAGGAATCTTTTAAACAGGCCTTGCATTCAAGTAGATAGATTATAATTACTGAACCCTATCTTTACCTCAGCAAGTGACGAAGAACCCGATACGACCCAAGAGACAGATCTCATGATTTTTGCTGATAGGTAAGAAAGGTAGGTATCCCTAAATATGGACCAAAAGGGTTCAATACATACTTACATACATTATCATTATAGACTATTATGCCTTTCAGCGTTCAGTCTGCAAGCCTCTGTGAATTTACTAAACGTTGCCACAAACCTCGATTTGCAACTAGTGTTGTGGCCACATTTAGTTCTATACCTCTTATCTTTAAATCGTTAGAAACCGAGTCTAAACATCGTCGTCTTGGTCTCCCTCTACTTCTCTTACCCTCCATAGCAGAGTCCATAATTCTCCTAGGTAAAATATCCTCCTCCATTCGCCTCACATGACCCCACCACCGAAGCCGGTTTATGAGTACAGCTTCATCCATCGAGTTCATTCCTAAATTAGCCTTTTCCTCCTCATTCCGAGTACCCTCCTGCCATTGTTCCCACTTGTTTGTACCAGCAATCATTATTGCTACTTTCAAGTCTGTTTCTTCTAACTTATGAATAAGGTATCCTGATTCCTCCCAGCTTTCGCTCCCGTAAGGACCGATGTAAAGATAGTTTCGTCTGGCAGTTGACTTCCTTCTTACAGAATACTGCTGATCGCAACTGCGAGCTCCCTGCATTAGCTTTACTACACCCTCATTCAATCTCACTTACTATATTACCATCCTGGGAGAACATAAAACCTAAATACTTGAAATTATCGACCTGTTCTAGCTTTGTATTACCAATCTGACATTCAATTATGTTGAATTTCTTACCTACTGACATCAGTTTAGTCTTCGAAAAACTCATTTTCATACCATACTCATTGCACCTATTTTCAAGTTCCAAGATATTAGACTGCAGGCTTTCGGCACAGTCTGCCATCAAGACCAAGTCGTCAGCATAGGCCAAACTGCTTACTTCATTTCCACCCAACTGAATCCCTCCCTGCCATTTTATACCTTTCAGCAGATGATCCATGTAAACTACGAACAGTAAAGGTGAAAGATTACAGCCTTGTCTAACCCCTGTAAGTACCCAGAACCAATAACTCATTCTACCATCAATTCTCACTGAAGCCCAATTGTCAACATAAATGCCTTTGATTTATTTTAATAACCTACTTTTAATTCCATAGTCCCCCAGTATGGTGAACATCTTTTGCCTCGGTACCCTGTCATATGCTTTCTCTAGTTCTACGAAACATAAACACAACTGCCTATTCCTCTCGTAGCATACTGAAAATCTCATCCTCATAGCCTCTCTGTGGTCTGAAACCACACAGGTTTTCATCCAGCTTCCTCTCAACGACTGATCGCACCCTCCCTTCCAAGATGCCAGTGAATACTTTGCCTGGTATACTAATCAATGAGATACCTCGATAGTTGTTGCAATCCTTCCTGTTCCCTTGTTTATAGATAGGTGCAATTACTGCTTTTGTCCAATCTGAAGGTACCTTACCAATACTCCACGCTAATTTTACTACTCTATGAAGCCATTTCATCCCTGACTTCCCACTATACTTCACCATTTCAGGTCTAATTTCATCTATTCCTGCTACCTTATGACAATGGAATTTATTTACCATCCTTTCCACTTCCTCAAGCATACAGTAATTTCACCAACATCATTTTGCTCCTCCCCATGAGCCTGGCAGTTTGCAACACTACCAGGATGATTTCCTTTTACATTGAGAAGATGTTCAAAATATTCCCCCCACCTCTCCAGTGATTCCCTGGGATCTATTATGAGTTCACCTGAATTACTCAAAACACTGTTCATTTCCTTTTTCCCTCCCTTCCTAAGATTCTTTATTAGTGTCCAGAAAGTTTTACCTGCTGCTTGACCTAGCCATTCCAGGTTATTACCAAAATCTTCCCATAACTTATATTTGGTTTCAACAAATATTTGTTTCGCTCTGTTTCTTTCATCTACGTACAAATCCCTGTCTGCCTCGGCACTTGTTTGGAGCCATTTCTGACAAAACTTATTTTTACGTTTACAGGCTGTTCGCCTTTTCCCATCTTTACACACTGTTGTTCCTAGGCATTCCCTTGCTGTTTCTACTACAGCATCCCTGTATGCACCCATTCAATTTCTATATCCTGAACCTGCTTACTGTCTACTGTTCGAAACTTCTCACTAACCATATCCATGTACTTCTGTCTAATTTCTTCGTCCTGGAGATTTTCTATCTTTATTTGTTTGCAGACAAATTTCACTTTCTCTACCCTAGGCCTAGAGATACTTAGTTCACTACAGATCAGATAGTGGTCTGAATCATCGAAAAATCCCCGGAAAACTCGAACGTTCTTAACAGATTTCCTGAATTTGAAGTCGGTTAAGATATAGTCTATTATGGATCTGGTACCCCTAGCCTCCCATTAGTAGCTGTGAATACCCTTATGCTTGAAGAATGTAGTCGTAACAGCTAAACCCATACTAGCAGAGAAGTCCGGCAAACGCTTCCCATTCCCATTAGCTTCCATATCTTCCCCACATTTACCAATCACCCTTTCGTATCCTTCAGTTCTATTCCCAACTCTCGCATTGAAATCGCCCATTAGCACTATTCTATCCTTGCTGTTGACCCTGACCATGATGTCACTCAATGCTTCATAAAACTTTTGACAGTTACTAACAACTTTAAAAAAGAAAGAAAAATTTCTATTACGTCCTACTTAATATATGTATCAATCTTTTGATGGATAGATTTTTAATCAAACATGTTTCTGCTCATTTTTAGCCATCTTCAGTGACGAAAATATTAAAAGCTACGTGAAATGATATTGAAGGAGTACCATTAAAACCAATGAGAATGAAAATATAAAAACCAATTTAGACGTGATGAATCTAAAACAGGGCCTCTCAAACGCTCAAAATGTCACGCGTGCATATCGACGCGCAGAGACTGCGTGCACTGTGCATCGTTCCGAATTCGGCTGAACTCGGCTTGACTCGGATGGTGTAGTGAGCAGAGAGCGACGAAGCGTTCGGTGATAGACGGCTTGTTTATCAGTGAAATAGATAAGCGCAAGACAACAAAATAATAATGGAGCAACCTGTTTCAAAGAAAGCAAAGAGTTCCGAAAGTCCATTTCAATCGAACTGGGAACTTTCGTATTTCTTTGTCAGTCGTGACGATAAAGCCAAATGCTTAATCCGTGGGACAATAATTATGTGATAAGTTAATCAAAAAGATTTTCCAGTACAAAGGCTTGGCTCAAATTCTACGAGAATTTGTCGAAGGAAGATTTTCCTAAGCTGCATCGAGAAGCAGCTAAGATTATTTCTATATTTGGTTCCACATGCATGTGTGAAAGGTATCTTTTTTCCTGCTTTGACTTGTACGAAAACTAGATTGCATGCGAGTAGGCCTATTTCTGATTGTAATTTAAAGAAGGCTCTCAAATTGCTGTCAGCCAGTCCCTTGTTCCAGGCATAACTGGTATCATTGCAAAGATAAAGGAAGAGAAGAGCTAGAGAAGATAAATTGTCTGCTCAAACCAAATTGAAAGAAGAGTGTTTTAACACCGGTAACGTTGTCCCATATAACTGTGTCCCCGCTCACCGCACATAAACATTTCGCAGTGAGGGGAGTATCAGCGGGGAAGGTGGAGAAGGCGAAGACAGCCCGAACGGGTGAGACAGGTGTAGGAGAAGTGTAGTGGGAGTTTGCACTCTGGTCAACCTAGTGAAGTCGTCTTCTGCACCTTGCGTCCGTGCACTGCACGGCGCATGCACCCTGAGAGGCCCTGATCTAAAACATGGCAAGGTTGAAAACTCTCAGTTTAAAAATTCCGTATGCCACTCTACAGCGAGGACGAAATCACAAATTAAAACGTAAGAACAGTCTTCCTTGAATGAGTCACATATTCATGTAGACTAGAGGGCAACAGAAGTTAATATAAGAGACAACAAGAGCCAGGTACAGCGTTTCGTGAATCGAAATAGTGGGAACCGTCAATATCATGTAAAGTCCAAAGTCAGCTTTGTTTGTCAGCTACACACACTAGTGGAAGCAAGACCTATAAATCAAGAAGGTCAGGCCATTCGAGAGGCAATTATTTATACGTGTAAATATTCAGGTCTATCATGGGAGTTTCACTTCTGTTGCTAATTATTTGAATTATAAGAACAAATATGCACATGCTACTCTGGTTTCTATTAAGGTAAACATTTGTTATTAACGAATTTTTATTTCCAGTTTTCTTTTTCGATTTGCTTTACGTCTCCTTGACACAGACAGGTCTTATTGTGACAATGGGATTAGAAAGGGCTAGGAGTGGGAAGGAAGCGGCCGTGGCCTTAATAAGGTACAGCGCCAGCATTTTCCTGGTGTGAAAATGGGAAACCACGGAAAACCATCTTCAGTTTTGCTGACAGTGGGCTTCGAACCCACTATCTCGCGGATGCAAGCTCACAGCTGTGCACCCCTAACCGCACAGCCAGCTCGCCCGGTTTTAGATGCCGTAATAATTGTTGAAAATGTTTTAAACCTACTAAAATAAGTAGTAGAACACATTGTTATTCTTAGTGAGGATAATTAATCGATATGCAGAGAAAATTAAACATTGGAAATGGTGTAATCTCTGAGACGAATGATCTGTGTTAGTAACAGTACGATCAAGTATTTGGTTCTGGATTTAGAGTTTGTTACTTGCTGCGCTGATAGAAGCACATTCACGTGCCGCAATGGCTCCAGTCCTTTTAATGCCATATGAAGGATATAATTACTAAGATATGAAGAGGAGTTTTCTTCCTATTTTAAGTCAGAAGAAGAAATCAGAGATCTCCACCAGACAAAAGAACGTCTGAGCCTGACATTTGACGTCAAAAGCACAGTCCTTATTGTACTACGTTCCATATCTTAACTGATGTAGAGAGCAGATTACTGCTGATGTCAGGGAGGGGCGCACGAAGTGAACTGCTAGCACGGAACGTTTCTAAAACAAATTACAGCAAGTGGATATTTAGCAAACACGAACCATTACATACATACATACATACATACATACATACATACATACATACATACATTCATACATACATACATACATACATACATACATACATACATACATACATACATACATACATACATACATACATACATACATACATACATACATACACCAACTGCGTAGCGTAGTTCCTTAAGTAGACGCACTTCCCTCCTAAACTACTACTACTGATGATGACGATGATACTTGTTGTTTAAAGGGGCCTAACATCTAGGTCATCGGCCCCTAATGGTACGAAATTAGAGGAATTGTAATGACAATTCAAAAGTCCAAAATCATCCACTGACCAGAATTCGAAACGTGATGACGAAGAATGAATGGATGAATATGAATATGAATTTGAAACAGTCAGTGGATCCGACCCGCAATGCCCCACATTCCCAGCGTAAAACAATAGTAAGTTTATTGCCGACTAAGGGACTGATTCTAAAGCACAATCCTGAATCGATTATGCTTGTTGTCTAAAGGTGTCCAAACTCCAGGTCATCGGCCCCTCATAATGGTACTTATCGCTAGTAAAGTAGAACCATGGTATTTGTTATGTTGCGGAACTAATCAAAAGTAGTGTAGACTCGCGGCATTCCATACATTATGGTACTACTCACACGTAACATAGGTATGTAACGCAGACCTGTGGTGTATCTCACATTGCGGCGCCATTTACAGGCAACGCAAACCTATGGTGTTCCTCACATACGTGTACTAATCAGAGGGACTCGTACTATTCCGTGGTGTTTCTCACACAGTGGGTACTAATCACAGGCAACGCAGACCCACGGTGTCACTCATATAGTGGTACTAACGCCCAGACCCGTGGTGTTTCTCACACACTGGTACTAATTGAAGCAACGTAAGCCCGTGGTGTTCCACATGTGGTGGTACCAATCACGGGTACTGTAAAACCCATTCTGATTCACACACTGTTGGCACTAGTCACAAACTAATTGTGTACCTACTATAGTGGTACTAATCACAGGCAACGCTCAGACCCGTAGTGTTCTCCGCGTGATAGTATTAATTACAAGTGGTCTCATGGTTCTAATTCGATCATCCCTTGGTCGCCCCTTTTAGTCGCCTCTTACGACAGGCAGGAGATATCGTGGGTGTATTCTTCGTCCGCGTGTTTGGTCCGCGAGAGCAAGCCGGTTAGGACCTCTCTATCCGCCACCTGTGACGCGGCACGTGCTACACCAGCGTAGTGGGCTCGTGGACTACCACTACTAAACTGTTTTCATTCCTCCCCTGAAGGGGGAGGCGGGCCTCTTAGACGGTGACGCCATCTCTCACGCCGGGAGATTTGTGACGGTGAAGGAGATGCACGGGGAACGTAAGGGGGTTGGGGGCCGTGGCCTATGCTAGGAACTGTCCCGGCAGTCACTTTAGTGCAGGAGAATAGAAAACCACGGAAAACCATTAGGTCCAGCCCCGTCCCGTCTCCGGAAAGCAGAAACGTAGAGCCACGGTAGAGACGTGGCCATCCCTCCTCTGCTCGGTTGGCCGGTCAGAGTGCAGAGCTCTTGGACCACGGACCACTCTGCATCTATCGACGACCCCCTTCTTAATCAAGGTTTGGGAATTCAATCCTATCACAATCGGTAATCATGTGGAAGGGCTTAAATTTCGCATAGCGCTGAAAGACAACTGTCCACAATGTCATATGTCACAGACGGTACATCATCGTTTCTCCGAAAGTCCCATACAGCAATCTACGAAGTTAAGTCGAAAAGTAACTTAAGTATCCCTGCCTTGCACAGAAATAAAAGAACGGAGCTCGCTCTAATGAATGAAACCGATAGATTGTGCACAGCCTTGCTACAGCGACAGTTACAAAATGGCGAAGTTACTGAATGAGTGGTCTGATCCGTATAGTGATCTATTTTCTGCGGGAAAATAGAACAAAAAACTGTCAACGTTGACAGGAGTATTGTGTCTATAGAGAAACTGGATGCTCTTATGCATCACTTGTCCAAGCCCCAAAATAGATTTCGAGATATTTACACAAACGCATGTTGATTTGATTCCCGTAGGCGACCTGCGCGTCGTGATGTGGGTGAAATGATGATGAAGACGACACATACACCCAGCCCCCTTGCCAGTGGAACTAACCAATGATGGTAAAAATTCCCGACCTTGGCGGGATCAAACCCGGGATCCCTGTGACCAAAGGCCAGCACGCTATACATTTGGCCAAGGAACCGGACGTTGTAATCCGTGATAATGGCGCTTGGCCATTTGATGCTTTATTGCGGTTCCTTTAGTTTTTGTTTGGGTTTTCATCACTTGACTTACCAACAAACTTGTCATTTAGTAATTCGATTGGCTTTAGGCAAATTCAGTGCAGCGTAGAATATGGTACTTTTTAACAAATTTTATTGCTGATTTATGTACCTCAACGTGTGTTATATTGATCATATTCTTCTTCAGATTTCTATCACAAACATTTTAAACATTAGAATCACAATCTAATCTGCTCATATAAAATGTTCCAAAAATATTCTACATAATAACAGTATACAACATGAAATAGCGTATTTCAGACTCAAAAATGGTGGTTAGCGACGTGATGCAAAACTTCAATTTAATGACTGGGGTGTTGGCATTTGATCAAAATCCACTTCCCGCGAAACCATGTTGAAAACAAAAATCCGAACAGTAAATTACATAAAATTTACCCGTTTAGCTACCAGGTGGAGCTATAATCTAAAAATAATAATTTTGGTGCTTGGTTAATTGATGCGGAAGTAGTGTCATCATTTGCAGAGCCACGAAGAACCGTGAAAGTTGAAGAGCGGCGTGTCTGTCCATCAGCATCACAGATTCGTTAATAGCATTGATGAAATGGTACGAGCGAATACGTGTATAACGCTGAATTAGTTAGAAGTATTAAACGAAGCAACTGATAGGAGGGGATGCATTCATACCGAAGAAATATACATTTTTAAGCTACAGTGTGAAAAGGTTAAGGTAGAGGAAAATGAATTGCTAGGTAATAAGCAACTTTATGCTTCGGAGGAGTGCAGACCTGGAAGGGGTGAGGATGATGCAGAATTATTTGATAATATAATCAGTTATATGGGGAACGACATAGAACGGAACGTGTTTCTCCTTCTTTTTCTTCTTCTACAGTTTTTCCCACACCTGTGGGAGCGCGGGTGCGAACTGTGTCGCACAAGTGGATTTGGCCCTGTTTTACGTGCGGATGTCCTTCCTGACGCCAACACTATGTGGAGGGATGTATTCACTATTGCGTGCTTCTGTGGTGGTTGGTAGTGTGGCGTGTTGTCTGAATATGAAGAAGAGAGTGTTTGCACAAACGCCCAGTCCGCGAGCCAGAAGAATTAATTAGACGCGATTAAATTCCCCGACACGGCCGGAAATCGAACTCTGGACCCTCTGAACCGAAGGCCTTAATGCTGACCATTCAGCCAAGAAGTCGGACAAAGGAGCGTGTTTCTAGCGCTGACCTCAATTTACCACAAGTTGACTGGGAAGATTATGCGAATAAAAGAAACATGTCCAACAAATGGTAAATAAGTTAATCTGGAAAGGACAACTAAATAAGAAAGTGATAGGACCATCTAGAGGCAATAATCTTCTAGACGAGGTGCTGATAAAACCAGGTGAGCTCTATAGAGAAAATGAAATGATAGGTGGCAGAAATGACCAAGAAGTTCCTTTGTCGCAGTCAAAAAAGGAATGATGCGATAGAAAGAAAAGTTGTGCAAGTAGGAATAATAGGCAGTAGCCTACCACACAGACAGGCAGGGGGTAATTCACAAAGCACTTATAATCGGTGGACAATCATGAATACAGTATCCGGCGGAATAAATAGCCTGTTTTGAGTAACGTTTTATTAACTTTTCGTCCAGATCTACAGTAAATTACCCAATTGATCTGTTAAATAAGAAAAATAACAATGTCCAGCCTATAAGCCAGAATAAATTAAGATAAAATGAACAACGGGCACAGTCATATGGCCCATTAACAATTCCTTATCGGAGATCCAGTGGCCATGGCAATACGGCAACAGGATAAACAAGAAACAATAAAATGGAGTAAAATAAAAGAACATCGGCAAAAGGCACATGTAGTTTAAAAACCTACATTTCTCCTCCGGCTGGGCTCGCAACCTAGTGTATTCCAGACCGTATAATGTCCTCGCTGCTGACCTCCTCAGGTTGCATACCCAGCTCTAGCATTACATCACCTGTCGTGTTAGTGTCCCACACGCTCCTTAGCATTTTAATGTGAACTACTTCCTAATTACTAAACGCCATTACTTATGTACCTCACCAAAATAAACTTTTCTCGTTCCAACGTATAATTCCTCCTAGCATTCATCACCCAACATTACCTTATATACTTAACACTCCAAATCAATTCCAAATTACCTTATATTTCACCCTCTTAATCAATTCCAAATTACCTTAATTGCACTCAAATCACTAAACATTTCAATAAATATAATCACAATCTCACACTTTACTTTCACGTCAATCAACCTCTTACAATTACAAACCCAAATAAACACCACATTTCAAATTCTCATCCATCTCATCAACTAATCACTCTTCAATTCAAATTACTCACAATCAAATCCACACTTAAATTCTGCCATCACGTCTAATCACTCTTGGTGACCTTCACTCCAAAAAATACCTTCGAACTTTCCAATCTCTTATCCATTCACATCAAATTCTTATCCTTCAACTAATCACTCTTCCAAATTTCCTTAATTCCACTCTAAATTCACTAATCATTACAAATTCTCAACCCTCTCACGCCACTAACTCATCATTCATATATATACTTTACCCTCCAAATCAATTCCAACTTACCTTACCACAATCAAACTCCACCTTAAATTCATTAAGCATTACAACTTCTCGATCCTCTCAATCCACCAACTCATTTTTCACATATACTTTACCCTCCAAATCAATTCCAAATTACCTTATTTACACTCATATCACTAATCATATCAATAATTACAATCACAATCTAACTCCACAATAAATTCACTAGTCCTTACAAATTCCCAACCCTCTCATTCCACCAACTCATCATTCACATATGCTTAACACTCCAAATCTATTCCAAATTACCTTATACTTTACACTACAAATCAATTCCAAATTACCTTAGCTACACTCAAATCACAAAACATTTCAATAAATATAATCATAATGTAACTCCACAATATTTCACTAAACCTTACGAAATACACTCAAATCACTAAACATTTCAATAAATATAATCATAATGTAACTCCACAATATTTCACTAGACCTTACGAAATCTCATCCCTCTCATGCCACCAACACATCATTCACATATACTTATCACTCCCATATCAATTCCAAATTACCTTGGTTACACTCAATTCACTAAACATTTCAAAAGCAAACCAGTTTACTTACTACTACTACTACTACTACTACTACTTGTCCTTTTACTTCTCGTCACTACGCCTGCGTCACTTTTACCCTTCTTACCCCATGGTTCCTTTAAGCTCAAGCTTCTTCCTTTAGCCAAGGCACATCATACTTCTGCTTCTTCCCTCAAACCATTATTTTCGCTTCGTTTATGACCACTTGCTATTTCTTGTGTTTCCCCTCCCACCTTCACTTCCTGTATCCTCCTTTCTTCTCTCACACAGGCCTCCATCCTCAGCTCATTTGCTGCTTCCCTGACTCCTTCTAGGACCGCTTCGATGATATTACTTCTGCTCGGTGCTCCTCTCTTGCTAATATGCACATCCTCACCTACCCTGCCGATTTCTTCTTGCTTCAAACTCTCTTCCAATGCGTTCAGTTTCGTCACTGTCCAATTTCGAGTTCAATTCCCGTAGCTCACCGCCAGTATCAAGCCCCTAAAGTACGCCCTCGAACCCTGCAGTTTTGCTCTCACTAAATGTTTCTTCAAAATTTTGAAATTCATATTTTCCTCTCTTCCCAAATCCCTCTTAATCCCAATTTTGTCACTCCGTAGATTACCAGCGCTCCTTGTCACTATATCTGCCATCAATGAAGATAGCAGCGACTTTTTTTTACGGCGCTGCGCCCTCTCACCTTGCATACCTTCTCCACATTATCTATATGGACCTCACTAAAGTTAATTTTCATTTTCTTTTGAATGGCATCTACCACTTCGTCAATAATGTCCACTTTAGCTTCTCTCTTTTCTTTCTCCAGCCCGTAAATAAATATGGATTTCTTCTTACGATCCACACTGCAGACTGTTATTTCTTTCTTCAAATTTACCACCTCCTCTTCCATATGTTTTATTTTCTCCCTTAGTAACACCATTTCTCTCTCACTGTCTCCCATCTTTGCCTTAGTATTTTTCTTGTATTCCTGGATCCATTGCCTCGTCTTTTCGTGCTCCTGGACGTGCTCCTGTAGCATCTTATTTAGGTGCTCAAACGGGAATAACTCCTCCACTACCTCATTTACCACCTTCCTTATAACTTCTATATCTTCCCAGCTCATGATGCTACTACTCTGTGGACCTGGATTTACCTCCACTCCTCCAATAACCAGCAGCACAGTGACCACCACTGCCGCTAACAGCATCTCCTCCTTCACTCCCATCTCTACCTTAAATTCCTTTTTTATTTAGTTTCCTTCTTCATTCTTCCCTGCCATCTCCCGATAGTGACCCTGTACTGCTCAATGCCGATCATGTTCCGAGCTTCCTCCTCACAGTCCACTTGACCCGTCTGCTCCCCCACTCCTTCTCCACTCCACTTAACCGACACACTCGACACGTGTGTTCTCCTTGCTGACTTAAGCTAGTCTGGGGTAACGTAGTACGGCGTCGCTGTTGCGCATGCGCGAATTACCTATGCGCGCGCTGCATTGAGAAAGGACTGCCATTTTTATGTATGACCTTGTGGAGTTTGGAGCATCGAGCATTCGCCGTTGAGGCGTATTTAAAAATAATGAGTCTCCCACCACCGTTCAGCGGCTCTTTCGTCGCCATTTCCAGTTGTACCGTTATCATAAAGTCCCGGATCATCGGAAGATTGTACGGTGGATGAAACAATTTTAAGGACTACTGCATCGTGTGCAAAGAAGAAAAGCACGGGGTGACGAAGACACAGCGGACCCCGGAGCGAGTGGAGCAGGCCTGTCAAGCACTTATCCGAAGTCCTCAGCGTTCTGCTGCCGGACATGCCTTGGCGCTAAGACTGTCAGATCGTTCCCTGCGGCGCATCATCCATGATGACCTGCACTTCCACCCACACAAAATGCAGTTCGCACAGAAAATAAACCAACAAAATAAAAATTCCTAACGAACATTTGCGGTACGTTTCCTGAAACTTTTAGCAGCCGAGCCGCTGTTCCCATTGGACTTGCTGGTGCGGGTGATGCAAGATTTCGTTCGTCGCCTGGAGGAATGCGCTGAACGCGACGGCGACCATCTGTAGTGTGTTATATTCAAAACCAAGTAAACGGCATATATGGTACGTAATGGCATATATTGTTCTTTGTTTTCAATGTGTGTTTCAATAAATCTTTCTATTTCTTTCGACGTTCTGTCCTTTTTATAACCTACTCTTCTTTTCGCCGAACCCTGTGTAAACGCAAACAGCTTGCGGGATGGTATTTAATCGCTGAGGAGTGTGAAAACAGGCATGCACATTTAAAGGTGGTACGGATTGGTAAGGACCCAATATATTCATCATCATCATCATCATCATCATCATCATTCAACCAGTTTCCCGGGTGTAGTGTAAGAGCGCTCTCCAAATCCCCTCTGCATGGGAACATTCATTCCTCTTCAACTTTACACCATCCTAAGCCTCCTCCTTGCAGATTTATTTCGGATATTCATCCTCTCCTCGGCCTGCCTCTAGGTTGCTTGCCTTCCAGGTCCCTTTCAAACAATTATCTTATTACTCTTTTTGGATCCATTCTCTTCAAGTGACCAAATAATTTCAATTCAATCTTAATGTTACTAGAATTGCAGAAGGTGGTTCCATTTGGACGTCTTTTCGTGCCATTTAATTTCTGACCTCATCGCGCCTTGTTTTCTGAAGCACTGACCTCAGGAGTTTCATTTTTGTAGCTGATATTGTCCCTTCTGTAGATGGTACAAGATTCCAGTTCATATGTTGTTAATGGTACGAAGTAGGGCTCATACAGGGTGTCCTTCGATATCAAAGGCACTTGACTGTCCCAAAGGAGATTCCTGACTTGGTGGTTAAAAAGGCTGCGTTCTGAACTCTATTATGAAGGAGCACAAAGCGTTTAATAAAGAGGTGCAGATTGGAAACAAAGAGATTTAGTAATAGTTATACAGGCCTAATCAAGGAGAACTTGAAGGAACTTACTAGGAAAATGACTTTACAAAAATCGTCAACTTAGGATAACATGATAGCAAACATAATTGGCAGTCCTACGAAATTTAGTGAAAAATGGAAGGAGAAACGCAGGTTCCAGGAAAGTCATTCCAGGAATCATTAAGGAGCAATGGGAGTGTAAATGGGAGGATTTACAGAAGGCGGAAATATTTTGTTAGCAGTATGTAAAGATAGTCGGATATAGCATAGTGCCCAGGCAGAGCAAGTGACTAATACTAGGGAAGTACTGAGATTTACGTATGATAACAAAGATGTTGGCAAAAAGATACAAAAGTTAAAAACTAGAAAAGCAGCTGAAACTGATGAGATTTCTTGGGGTATATTAAAGATAATGGGTTAGGATATAGTACCATATGTATGTCTACCCCTCAGTCCTTTCCCGGTTAACTGGTCGGAGGTAAAGTGAAATGAAAGGCCGAATGATCTTCCTGACGCTAAACTCAGTTGAGGAGCTAAAGAATATGAAATTAATGATGATGAATGAAACTCGGTAAGAAGGTGGATTGTGTGTAGGAACTCTCCCAGTATGTGCCTGGACGTGAAAATGAGAAATCACAGAAAACCATTCTCAGGACAACCGATGGTAGGTTTGTAACCCACTCGCCTCCCGAGCTCCGCTACCGTAGCGTGTAGACACGCACGGCTACTCTGCTCGCTAGGATATAGTACCATATCTGAAGTAGGCCTACTTATTTTATTAATATTCGCATGAAGGAGCTAAACCAAATGAATGGAGAGTTGCTATAGTAGCCCCAGTGAAAAAAGGAAAGGGTTTGCTCTGGGGAAGCATTATTTCTGGCTATGTTAGAGATGTTTGCAAACTCAGCAACTGGCTTCATACAAGGCAGTACGGGTTTAGGAAAAGTTATTCTAGAGAGGATGAACTTATAGGATTTCAGCAAGGTATAACAGATATTTCAGATTCAGGATGTCAACTGGACTGCATCGCTACTGTATAGAGCAAAGTTTCTCACAGATTTTACCCCTCAATAATGACTGAAAGTTCAATGTACCCCTGAGACAGAAATCCTTATATGATAGATTTTAAAATATGAGTACCTGGCTATTTTTATGTTTATTTTATACAATTTGCTTTACCTCTGCACCGATACAGATAGATTTTATGGCGACGATAGGATAGGAAAGGGGTAGGAGAGGGAAGGAAGCCATCGTGATCGTAAATAATGTACAGCCGCGATCTTTGCTTGGTGAAAAAATAGTAAACGACGGAAAACTATCTTGAGGGCTGCCGACAGTGGGGTTCGAACCCACTATCTCCCGAATGCAAGATGATAGCTACGTGACTCAAACCGCGCAGCTATTTGCTCGGTAATAACTGGCTAATTATTATGGCAATGTTAATTGATTATAAAACTTTTTTTAATACACATCGAAAATTAGACAACATTTTGAAATGAAATACGATTTTCATAATAAATCACAAGAAATATTAAGAGCTTGTGTCGGTTTCAATGATAAGAAAATAACTCAGAGTGAATGTTTCACAATACGCTGGATTTTATACACAATATCAGAATAATAAAGAGGAACGAATAATGTTTAATCTCAATCCTGGAATTCAGAAAATACGAACCCTCAAAGTTTCAATGTGATGGGTATTCCTGCATGGTGTGACAAATGTTTCTAACTTGTGGAAGTGAGGGTGAAACTTACAGGTGAGGTATGGCTCCAACTTTAACTTACTCTGGCACGGCACTATGGATAAAAAAACGCTCTCGCATACGTACATTATTATAAACATCACATACTTGACAGATCACATTCTAAATACTTGTAATGATCTACCTGTTCCAGTGTTGTATTCCCAATCTGACATTCGATTCTCTTACGTTTCTAACCTACTGACATCGTTTTAGCCTTGGAAATGTTAATTTTCATTTCATACTCACCGCACCTAATTTCCAAGATATTAGATTGCAGGCTGTCAGCACATTCTGCCATTAAGACTAAGTCGTCGGCATAGGTCAAATTGCTTAATTCATTTCCACCTAAATTAATCCCTCCGTGCCACTTTATTTATTTCGGTAGATGATCCACGTAAACTATGAACAATAAAGGTGAACGATCACAGCCTTGAAACAAGAAATAATTCTACAATCAATTCTCACTGTAGCCCAATTTTCAACATAAATGCCCTTGATAACTTTTTAAAATCTACACGCAATCACATAATCTCTCAGATCGGCCTACACATTTTCGCTCAGTACTCAGTGCCTTCTCTGAATCTACGAAACATAAACGTAATTGTCTATTTTTCTCCTAGCACTTTCCACTTACCTAGCGCACATTGAAAATCTGATCCAGACAGCACCTCTGTGGTCTGAAACCACACTGGTTTTCATCCAACTTACTATCGACTATTGATCGCACTTCCCTTACAAAACGCCACTGAGCACCTTGCCTGGTATATTGATCTACGAATTACATCGATAGTTGTTGCAGTCCTTCCTGTTTCCTAGCTTATAAACAAGTGCAATTACTGCTTTCGTCCTGTCAGAAGGTACCTTCCTACCTTCCAACTACATTTCATCATTTGAGGTCTAATTCCATCTATTTCTGCTGCTTTATGACAATGGGGTTTATTTACAATCCTTTTCACTTCCTCAACACGATTTCATTAACATCATGGTTCTCCTTCCCATCAGCTTGGTTACTCGCGATGTCAACAGAAATATTTACGTTGAAAGGAGTTTCAAATTATTCTTTCCACCTGTCCAGTGATTATCCAGAAAGATTTCCCTGTCAATTGACCAAGCCTTTCCCGGTCACTACCAAAATCTTCCCATGATTTCTTCTTGGACTCAATAATTATTTGTTTTGCTTTGCTTCTTTGTTCTACGTATAATTATTCCCTGCCTGCCTGAGTCCTTGTTTGGAGCCACTTAAGACACGCCTTCTTTTTGAGTTTGCAAGTTGCCTTCACTTCATCATTCCACCCAGATGTTCGATTTTTTCCCATATTCACACACAGTTGTTCCTATGTATTCCCTTGCTCTATCTACTACAGCGTCCCGGTACGTCACCATTCCCTTTCAATAACCTAAAGCTCCTTACCGTCTACTGTTAGGAATATTTCCCTAGTCATACCTATACACTTCTGTCTAATTTCATCTTGGAGATTTTCTACCCTTATTCATCTGCAGACAGAGTTCACTTTCTCTGTTATAGGCCTAGAGATAGTGGTCCGTATCATCGAAAATTACCCGAAATATCCGCACATTCCTAACAGATTTCCTGAATTCGGTCGGTTATGGTACAGTATAGTCTATTATAGATCCTGTGGCCCTATCTTCCCGTGAATAGCGGTGAATAGCCTATGCAGTACCTTAAGGATGTATTCGTAACTGCTAATCCCATACTGGTACAGATGTACAGTAAACGCTTCTTATTTCCATTAGTTTCCATATCTTTCGCACATTTGCCCATTACCATTTGATATCCTTCAGTTCTATTTCCAACTCTGGCACTGGAAACGCCCATTAGCACAATCCTTGCTGTTGAACCTGACCACGGTATGACTTAGTGCTTTATAAAACATGCCAATTTCATCCTCATCTGCACCCTCACATGGTGAGTTGACTGAGACAATTTTCGTCCTAATTCATCCAACTGCTAAAGTTACCCACATGTTTCGCTCATTTACATGCCCTTTCCTTTTTAACGTCAGTTAGGAACACTTTATAATCCCTCTTCTCTCTCTCGTTATCTTTTTTCCGAATAATATTAACTACTAACACATCCAGACGCATCCTTGCTTAAAATATTCTTAGCGTGGTAAATTTTGTGGAGGAGGTTGCTACTCTATTTACACATAGTCTCAGAAATAATAATGGCATGACTTTAGAGTTGAATAGTCTCAGTGAAAATATCTCCTTTAACTGATTAGGGACCGCCGGTGCATTATATATTCTTCATATAGATTGCCAAGTACGGTATAAATAAATACAATAAAATAATTACGTTACAAATGAGGTTAGGAGATCCGAGGCCGCGTCCACCGTTCCGGGAACCCAATTACGATGGCAGGACTTACCTCATCCACAACTAAGAAACCTGAGTTTGAGGATAGGATACTGATATGTGAAACCTGCCTTTGATAAAAACACAACTAAACATAATTATATAACCTATTGACACAAAATAATTACAATAAAGTTAGCGTTAAGGTTTTACATAAATTAATATTGGACCCATGGCCTTTCTGTCATAAGGAACCAAAGTCCTAAAGTCATTACATGAGGTCCCATATAAATTACAAGACAGGAGCTCTCGCTACATTTTTTATCTCTGACCAAAGACGGCACGTGGAGGACCATGTGTTCGTTCACATTCTCACGCTAAAGAAATTACGTCACTCGCACGTGGAACAGGAGCATGCATACGGTGGACTATTTGTTCTAATAAAAAGTACATTTTAAGAAGAATTGGCGACGAAACTGTCGTAGTGAATGGTAGGAATCTGTAAGAGAAACAATTTGGCCATTAATGATACAGATTTTAATAATAATAATAATAATAATAATAATAATAATAATAATAATAATAATAATAATAATAATAATAATAATAATAATAATAATAATAATAATAATAATGTTATTTGTTTTACGTCCCACTAACTACTCTTTTACGGTTTTCGGAGACGCTGAGGTGCCGGAATTTTGTCCCGCAGGAGTTCTTTTACGTGCCAGTAAATCTACCGACACGAGGCTGACGTATTTGATCACCTTCAAATACCACCGGACTGAGCCAGGATCGAACCTGCCAAGTTGGGGTCAGAAGGCCAGCGCCTTAACCGTCTGAGCCACTCAGCCGGCGATACAGATTTTAGACCGCTAAATAGGTTCAGAAGGAAATTTGTCAAAAGACGCCCGTGTTTGTTCCAACTCGGTTACATCGACCAAATATAGTGCGTATCTTATGAGGTAATTTAACAATTCAAATCGTTAAGAGAAATTTTTAAATGCTCATCAATAACATTACTACTAAATTTAATAACTTTGTGTTACCTTGACACCTGCCTTCAACACGTTTTTATGGGGTAGGAAAAGTGTCTGTAAAAATTTGTCGGTAAATGAAAATGGCATGAGAGTGGGAGTAAAATGTATAAAAGGGCGATGCTCCATCTTGAAAACACGCGTTGTGTCAATTGAATTCGAGGCGAGTCCACGTATTTCAGAGTAACTTAATAAACTAGCGTTTGAAAGACTAAGTCCCAAGGTAAGATAGGTTTTGGCTGGAGGTGACTGTAATATCATCTCCAAGCGGAAATAGGTTTTAAACCTCGCGTCATTTTTCAGGGACAGGTAATAGAAGGTCATTCTAATGCCGCGATCCTGCAATTCCTGCAATTGAAGTTAGAAATAATAATTGTTGTATTTTAAAATACTGCGAGTGCGGATCGGTGTTCAACGGACGTGCTCGGGCCGTGCAAGGAAGAGAACGTGTTAAGGGTATTTTTATGTTTATGTCATTATTTTAAGATGAATAAAATAAAAGAAAAAATATGTTTGTAAAGCTAATATCTGTCGAGATGGCTAAATAAAACGATTGAGAGGCTGGTGAATCTGTAAAGATGGGAGAAGATGTACGAATACATGTATGTGAATTACCACCTTGTTAAAATGCTTTTATTTGTTTCATGATGTCACTATTTCTTTTTGCGTGTGTATTTGTGACGCATTTTGGTCACTCTTTTATTTCGTGAGAACGTCTGAGAAATATGACAAAAAGTCATTTCTTATATTTTCTTGGATAATCGGGAAAGTCACGAAACTAGCGTGTTGTAGTAGTAGCTTTGATGGTTGAGAAACGAATTTAATGTGCAAACTAAAGAATCGTTTCCGTACGTTCATTTTCTATATTGTAGCTTGTCAAAATTAAGATATTCATTTGTCATAGAATTCTGTTCGATGTGAAGACGAAATTCATGTAAGTGTAATCCGTGGTTATTCAGTTAGAGCTGGAGTGAAGGCACACCGTTTTATTAAGCGATGTACATTTTATTCAACGGAAGTTACGAGGCGAGATCGATAAAATTTGGTTACAGGGATTGCTATTCCAAAGTCTGTTGAAATCTTTGTAGAGTTGATGAGAGGAAAATAACAGTAAAATTTTTGTAAGTCAAGTTGTGATTTTTCGGTTTTTGTAAACATCTAGCTCAGATATGCAGGGAGAGATGGTTACGTGTCACAGAGTGTTCGTGTAACAGCATTGTGGGTCACCCAAGAGAGATATTTCCATATTAGTGTCGTGTCGAGATTTTGTGTTAAGCGGGTGTTTCAAGTCTTGCAAAACGGGAAGTAAGGAAGGATTGTGATTCAGGTTGTTGAAATCCTGTAGTGTTGATGCCGGGATGTTCAGGATAGGAAACCCGAGGAGTTATTTTGTGTAATTTATTGAGATGGGAATAGGGTCAGTCCATAATTATGATTCCACTTGAAACCGTAGGTCTGTGATGGATAAGAATATTTGAGTGACGTCTTAAATTAAATCTCTTCGCATAATCTATGTGTGTTAAGAATTATATTTTATGTGAACTGCCAGCGAGACCGAATTTTGTTGTTCATTTAATGTCAGTTAAAAACACGACCAGCGCACATGTGTTTCGTTTCAAAATAACGTAAGGGAGACTAGTGTTCCGTTACTCGAGCCAGATGATAATCGATTTAGCCCGCTACTAGAAAAGAACTTAACTGGAATTTGCCATGTGTAGTAAAATATTTGGAATCAGATTTCATTCTTTAGAAGAGACTCGTTTTAATAGAGATTTGAATTCATTTTTTGAAACGACGGAAATGAGACGGAGTTGTTGGAGCTATCCATTTTCAGGGATGTCAAAATATGTGGATAGGTAGTAATGCTGTCTGACATTATTGGAGGGTTGTACAAAGCCTTATTTTGAATGTCACGAAGCGATGTGACGGGATTTGTTATTTTGCGTTGTGTGTTAATTTGTGCAGATTTTAGGATTTAATGTTAGGATTATCCAAGCTAGTTTCTTAATAATTGCTAGTGTTAACGTAAGCATGTTGAATGACGTCATGAAATAAATAGTATTGGGAATCATAACAATGTATTCGATTTTCAGCAGCAATGAATAAAGTGAGCACTACAACAAGACAATGATGTAATTGAGATTATTAGGTATATTTAAAGACACCATTCGTCCGGTGTGGATAAAATGTGTTGTTAATTAAGATTATGAGATTATTTCAATTTATCAAATTATTAAATTCAGTGAAATCGTATTTTGAGAATTAACTTAAAACCAAGTGACTAACTTGAAAATGTATTCTGGAAATCTTAGCTTATTTTGCTGGGAAATCTCAACTTATTAACGTAACGATTAAGGGGACATGTCCGATGGCAAAGGACTTCACTGCCACAAGTGTTGCGAGATTTTGTTGTTGTTGTTGTTATCAATTTTGATTTTGATTTGTTGAGCATCAGATGGGGATATGTTAATGCGGAAATTTGGTCAGCAACTACTGTAACTTAATTGTGTTCAGCCTTCAGCTTAGAAATTTGGATGGTCGTGATGTCATCAACCTCAGCGACTTAGATTAGGGCCATTTGCCATTATAGCATCATTTTTCTTGCGGTCACCATCCACAATGACTTTAACGTTAATTACAAAGTTAGATGTCGGTCCATGACATAGTTGCGGGTCACATAGATTCAATTAAGGGTTCATGCCGTACAACCACTGTGTGGCACATGCCGATTGGACTGCCTTAATTATACCCAGAGTCCAGAGCTCGAACTACGGGGGCTGGATCATCACGAATCATTATGATGGTACATGCAGTCTCACATGGAAGCCGATCTTAGGGATCTCCAGACTTTCTTTATTTTCACTCTTAAATTAAAACAGTGGTTTCTAGTAAGGATGCCCCTCAGGCATTTGAGTTAAGGTCTCCAAAGCCCGTATCCCTCACCAGCGTTATGATTGTTATTAGTGTTTTTACGGACAAGACTGAGTTCGTTGTTAAAACGCCATGTGTCTTTTCGACCTCATTTAAAGTATTTAAATAAACATCAATTTTTCTTTGACTCGATTCTTCTCATTTAGTAGATAGTTTAAGTTACTGAAACCCACTTCATACCTAAACAAGTGACGAAGAACCCGTAAACAACCCAGGAGAAAGATCTCATGCCGATTTGTTAATAGGTAAGGAAGGTAGGTAGCCTGCGAAGGACCTGAAAGAGTTCAATATACATTTCGTTTCAGAACAGCATTTTAATGAGGCCCAAGCCAAACTGGAGCGGTTTGACTCAGTGCTGCTGTAGTTGACGTTCCTCCACTCGGCTATATCGTTATTTTCGTTGAATGGAAGTTTCAATATGCTTCCAGTAGCACACGTATTGCATTGAAGCTAAGCGCACTGTTTATCTTCAACACCCGCTACATTTTATAATTATTTCCGTACACAACATTACCCACTTTTTTATTTTCGCCTTTATATAATCTTGTTGAATAATTCGTTAATTTCGTCGCCATAAGACCTATCTGTGTTGGTGCGACGTAAAGCCGCTAGCAAAAAAGATTAATTAATTGATTTTCAGCTGGAATTGCATAACAGCTGCCGAGGCTATCTGATTCTGCAATATGTCGCCACGCAAGACGACGAACCTTGAGAAGATGAACACTCGATAAGACTAGCTTACACAAAACCGCTAGTCAATTGAAGAAGGATGACGCGCTAATGTCCCCTTGATGATAGATATACAGTGACCCACTAACACTCCGTGCCAGGCGCGCCGAATTGTGGTAATTATTGGGGGGCATGATAACATGAACATAAGTATGTGAAATGAGGAACAACTATTAACGCAAACATTCCTATATAATAACAATGTTCACAAACTGAAAACAGAACAATAATAGAGCTTATTTCTCAAATACATTTTTGAACGAGTCTTATGTACGGAGTTATCATTAATACTCACAAGTAAACAGAAAAATAGAACTTGATTCATAAATACAGTAAATATTTTTAAGGAATGTTCTTATGTACGAAGCTATCAAAAATAATTACAATTAAAGAATTAGAACTTGCTTCATAAATACATTTTCTTAATAAATATCCTATTACCGTACTAAATATTATGAATTTCATCACACAAAATGTGAAAAGCCCTGCCACCAGAAAAAAACCGCCAGAACAGTCTCCATTGGGAAATGTAGTTCTCTGAAGGAATGCCCGCTTTCTGATCTTATTTCTTGGTATAAAACCATCTAGCACCTTCTCCAGATTTAACGCCTTAGCAGCCTCCGACTACCAAACTTCGCGTTTTAAGGGGACTTAACATCTAGGAGGAGAATTTTTGAGGGGGCAAAATGGCACTCTGCCCCCTAAGATCACTTTTGGGGGGAGTCACAAAACGCCTTGCCCCTCAAAGTCGGCGCCAATGCTCCGTGCTAGCAACAGGATCGAAACAATCTAATGGTATACTACAAGCGTCTTAGCTTCTTATATACTTTTCAAACTCAATCCACGCCAACACAGTTTACCAAGAAGTCAACCCAAGCCACCACAAGAGTTCCACGAAATTAAACTATATCTGACACACGTTTACATAATATTTCCTATCCGCCGCAATAAAAATGTGGACCATAGCAACACTTGAAGGATATTAATCTATAACAAGATTTTTAAAAGTCTGAATGGTAAAATGTTCCAAATTCTATTAAAACTTTACTTAATAGGTGCCTGTATTCCATAAGCGCACTGTAGATCAGAATGTCTTTTATTTGTAAATAATTTATAAAATGTGTTTTGTTGTATATAAGGCACAACGTGACTCTGTATGACAACTGTAAAGATCTATATACAATAAATAAAACTTGAAATTGATTGAGACACTTCACTTTCTATACCTCAAGCTACAGTACATCACTCTCTATACCACTACCTATAATATTATTACCAAATGAATGTTACAAATAACTTATTAATATGAATGATGATGTTAAATAAAACAAAACATAAAAACATAATACGTGTTAATGCTCGATACCATATATAGGATTATTACAATTGATTGATTGATTGATTGATTGATTGATTGATTGATTGATTGATTGATTGATTGATTGATTGATTGATTGATTGATTGATTGATTGATTGATTGATTGATTGATTGATTGATTGATTGATTGATTGATTGATTGATTGATTGATTGATTGATTGATTGATTGATTGATTGATTGATTGATTGATTGATTGATTGATTGATTGATTGATTGATTGATTGATTGATTGATTGATTGATTGATTGATTGCACAGGATGCCACTTTCTATGAACAAGGAAAGGTGGCACACACTTTATCACCGAGCAAGTGGCAGCGCCGTTTGAGGCACGTAGCTGTCAGCTTGCATTCAAGAGATAGTGGGTTCGAACCCCACTGTCGGCAGCTGTGAAGATGGTTTTCGGTGGTTTCCCATTTTCAAATCAGGCAAATGCTGGAGCTGTACCTTAATTAAGGTGACAACCGCTTCCTTCTCATTCCTAGCTATTTCCTATCCCATCATCTTGATAATTTATTCCAATCCCTTACTCATTGCTCTATAAATGAATGTTTGCACCAATTTCTCCTCTTGAATTTCAACTTTATCTTCATATTATGATCTTTCTTACTTTTAAAAGCTCCGCTCATGCTTATCCGTCTACTTACAGTATGTCATTCCACGCCATCCCTCCATTGACAGTTCGAAACATACCGCATAGTCTCCTTACTCCCAAGTCTTCCCAGCCCGAAGTTTGCAACATTTTCGTAACACTACTCCTTTGTCAGAAAGCACCTAGAACCAATCGTGCTGCTTTCCTTTGAATACTTCCATTTCTCGTATTAAGTAGTCCTGGTGAAGGTCCCATACACTGGAACCATACCGTACTCTAACTTCGGTCTTACCAGAGATTTACACGCCCTCTCCTTTATATCCTTACTACAACCCCTGAACAATTTCATAATCAAGTGAAGAGGTATGTAACCTTTCTTAACAACATCGTGAATATGATTACCCTACTGACGATCATTCGTTATATTAGCACCTAGGTACCTACAGTGTTCCCCATGAGGTACCATCACCCCCTCAACACAATAATTAAAACTGAGAGGACTTTTACTCTTGATGAAACTTACAATTTCACTTTTCATCCCGTTTACATTCATAGCATTATCTGCTGACCATCTCACACCATTATTTAAGTCCCTTTGCAGTCGCTCGCAAACCTGCAACTCGTTTACTACTCGATACAGTATAACATCATCCGCAAATAGCCCCTATCTCTGATTCCAGTTCTTTACTCATATCATGTATACAGTACAGTGAATACGTGCTGGTTCACCAGCCCCTTATTTTTTTGAAGGTAGTTAACCCAACTGTCCGCCTCTGTGGTGTAGTGGCTAGTGTGAATAGCTGCCACCCCCCGGAGGCCCGGCTTCTTTTCCTGGCTCTGCCACGAAATTTAAAAAGTGGTACGAGAGCTGGTACGGGGTCCACTCAGCCTCGGGAGGTCAAATGAGTAGAGGTGGGTTCGATTCCCACTTCAGCCATCCTGGAAGTGGTTTTCCGTGGTTTTCCGTGGTTTGCCTCTTCTCCTCCAGGCAAATGCCGGGATAACACCTAACTTAAGGCCACGGCCGTTTCCTTCCCTCTTCCTTGTCTATCCCTTCCAATCTTCCCATCCTCTCAGAAGGCTCCTGTTCAGCAGAGCAGGTGAGGCCGCCTGGGCGATGTACTGGTCATTCTCCCCAGTTGTATCTCTCGACCCAATGTCTCACGCTCCAGGTCATTGCCCTTGAGGCGGTAGAGGTGGGATCCCTCGCTGAATCCGAGGGAAAAACCAACCCTGGATGGTAAACAGGTTAGGAAAGAAAGAAACGGTAACCCAACTAACGCGTATAAACTAGTCATCCGAAAAAGATTAGTACCTGCTCTTTATGGCCTTAGTGCAATTATACCGTTTATATAATGCTCACGAATATGGTAGAAAACATTAGCGGCAGTGTTATTTGTCCGACTCCTTGGCTGAATGGTCAGCGTTGATGCCTTTAGTTCCGAGGGTCCCGGGTTCGATTGGCGGCCAGGTAGGGGTTTTTAATCGTGTCCGATTAATTCTTCTGGCTCGGGGACTGGGTGTTTGTGTTTGTCCCAACACTTTCCCCTTCATATTCATACAACATACCACACTACCAACCACCACAGAAACACGCAATAGTGCTTACATCCCTCCATATAGGGTTGGCATCAGGAAGGGCATCCGGTCGTAAAACAGGGCGAAATCCACATGTGAGATACAGTTCGCACCAGCGACCCTACAACAGTGAGAAAAGCGGTAGAAAAAGAAGAATAAGATAAGCGGCAGTGTAATTTCTA
Source organism: Anabrus simplex (assembly GCF_040414725.1). Taxonomy (NCBI): domain Eukaryota; kingdom Metazoa; phylum Arthropoda; class Insecta; order Orthoptera; family Tettigoniidae; genus Anabrus; species Anabrus simplex. Next base: position 136,850,903 of record NC_090266.1, on the reverse strand, counting down.
TTATTTAAACTATAATGAATGTGTAAAATGATCACAGCTGCGAATAACTCTATCTTACGTTTGGACAGGAAGTGTCTATAAGGACTACAACGTGCTAGCTATGCACCACAGCTCGCGGTAGCTAAGGTGGCTAAATCGCGTATCACTGGTATTGTATCAGACATGCTTTCTGGCAGTAGGTTCGATTCATAGACTGGAGCACCTTTTTCTCGATTAACGCCGTTTACAGTGACTGCAATATAGCCACGAATCATCCTGTTCCAAAGAGTGAATTTTTATTTGGCCCTGAGAAAGACCGTTCTTACCTGATGTTGGATTACGACAGGATGGTCTGTAGGTAGGAAGTAGTGTACCCTGCATATTCAGTGTAACAAGTGTTCGAAATTTTGACCACCTTGGTTTATGCAGACTTCAGGAAGACGATTTAAAGACATTCTTGCACGTTGTAACATGTCAAGTATAACAGCTCGACATGCCTCGGTGATCAGTTGCCGAAGGTGACCAGGATCTTCAGGCTCCTGTGCATACACTACCCGCTTGAAGTGATCCCGCAGGAAGAAGTCAAGTGGCGTTAGATCGGGTGATCTGGCGGACCAGTGAACGGGTCCGCCCCTTCCTAGCAATGTATTTGGATTTGAGCATAAAATGGTTCCGGGCGTCTACTGATCCATGAGCTGGAGCCCCGTCCTGTTGAAACCACATTCGTAATCGCTCGCGCAATGGCACGTTCTCCAGGAACTGTGGGAGTTCATTTTGAAGAAAATGAAGGTAGCGTGTTCCCGTCAGATGTTCGTCGAAGAAATATGATCCGATGAGACAGTCACCCAAGAACCCACGCCAGACATTTACTCACCACTGTACTTGAAATGGGCCCTGTTTTACCCAGTGGGGATTCTCCGCGCTCCAATAGTGCATATTGTGACGATTCACGACACCAATGTTGTGAAATAGTGATTCGTCTGAAAACAGGACTCTTGACAAAAAGGCTGCTTCATCGGTCACCCTGCGTAACTCGCATTGACAAAATGTTACTCTAGCATCGAAATCACGTCCGTGGAGCTGCTGATGTAACTGCTGAAGGTATGGGTGAAATGTAATGTTATCTTTGATTCGTCTGCTCTCTGCTCGGGAGACAAGAATGGCTTGGGTTAAAAAGATCGAGGCGCTGGGCTACGAGATGCTTCTCACCTCTTTTAACTGGAATTTTAAAAAGATTAATAATTTACCCAGTATGACTCTCTGTTTTGAGTCAATGTTTATGATTACTTGGAATCTATGGATTCTATTCCTTCAAGCTTCAGGTATTTATCTTATTTCCTCTCCTTGGCTTGCCATAGTTATGCTGGTTTAGTGTGCTGAGAGATCCCTGTTCTGTATACTATTCTTTTAATTATTTGCTGCTGACTTATTTCAGTGTCCTTCCTTTTCTTCATGTCTGTTTGTTATGTATTCGTTCCTATGTAGGGGCGGAAGGTAACACTGATCCATTTGATCTGTGTGTGTGATGAGTTTGTGGTTTTTGATAGGTGACCTTTTATATTCTCTTCACCTTCGAGGTCTGGCTTGAGCTCATGTTCTGTAATATGGCTTAACGCTAATGCTGTATGATTCATGTTCGCCCTTATGTGCGATGTGAATATGTCATGTAGCGTGTGTGTTGTTATTTGGTAATGGTGTTGACTGGGTGAGTCTGGCCTATATTGCGGCGACCCAGATATCTGATCTGTACTCTCAGATCAAGCTCATAAGCCATCGACTGACTCTTGTCATGCTGTAACGGTTCTTTTCGTAACGTATCTTGATACTATAGTATTTATTCTACTTTGCATACTTGGTCTCTCTCTCTGTGTGTGTGTATGTGTGTGTGTGTGTGTGTGTGTGGGTGTGTGTGTGTGTGGGTGTAGGCGTTGTGTGATTGTCGGATCTGTGTTATTTATCAGTGCCTTATGGATGTTGCTTTTATTATTATTATTATTATTATTATTATTATTATTATTTTATCTTACTATTGTTCTCGGCTTGCTCAGCCAATTTATTTGCCTATTTCGCGATCTTACTCTCAATTCTACTTGGTTCATTTGACTCATGTTTATTTGCTTCCCTAACTATGGCAACCCTTTTAACATCCGTATGTTCCATATTTGTTCCTTTTCTGCCAGCTTTGCTTCTCTGAAGTTTTGATTTCTGGGGAATACAGTCTGTTTGGAGATTGTTGGGAGCCATGTTCCTTTTAAATTAATTAATTTAAACCTTGTCTTATCTGGGGAGCTGCGATAATAATATCCGTTTCTTAGGTGAAAGCTGCTACTTTCACCTCTTATTGACGTCTTGCCCTTGAGAAACGAATGCTTTGCGTCGAATGTTAATTATCACTGTCTGATAATAATTGAATACAACTGTGTCACTTTTCACAATACTTCTGTTGCGACAGTGTAAAATTTAATGAGATTGCATTTAACACTAAATGAAATAACCTTGCCATGGTGGTTTCTCCTAAGGCAGCCAGTAATTCAGAGGGAATGTCATCCATTCCAGGTGCCTTGTTCCTATTTAGGTCACTCACAGCTCTGTCAAACTCTGACCTCAAAATTGGGTCTCCCATTTCATCAGCATCAACAGCCTCTTCATGTTCCAGAACCAAATTATCTACATCGTTACCTTGATACAACTGTTGGATATGCTCCTGCCATCTTTCTGCTTTGTCTTCTTTCCCTAGAAGTGGCTTTCCATCTGAGGTCTTAATATTCATACACCTAGATTCCCTTTCTCCGAAGGTTTCCTTGATTTTCCTGTATGCAGCATCTACCTTTCCCAGGACCACACAGCCTTCGACATCCTTGCACTTCTCCTTCAGCCATTCTTCCTTAGCTACCTTGCACTTTCTATCCACTTGATTCTTTAATCGCCTGTATTCTTTTCTGCCCTCTTCATTTCTAGCATTCTTGTATTTTCGTCGTTCATCAATCAGGTCTAGTATCTCCTGAGTTATCCACTGATTCTTAGTAGATCTTTTCTTCCTTCCTAACATTTCTTCGCAGCCCAACTGACTTCATTTTTCATGACTCTCCACTCATCCTCTATAGTGTTTCCTTCAGCCTTTTCATTTAGTCCTTGTGCAACATGTTCCTTGAAACAATCCCTCACACTCTTTTCTTTCAACTTGTCTAGATCCCATCTTTTTGCATTCTTTCCTTTCTTCAATTTCTTCAACTTCAGATGGCATTTCATGACCAACAAGTTGTGGTCAGAGTCCACGTCTGCTCCTGGGAAAGTTTTGCAATCCAACGCCTGGTTTCTGAAACTCTGCCTAATCATAATGAAGTCTATTTGATACCTTCCAGTGCCTCCAGGTCTCGTCCACGTATACAGCCGTCGTTTGTGGTGTTTGAACCAGGTATTGGCAAGGAGTAAATTATGATCAGTGCAGAATTCAACCAGCCGACTTCCTCTTTTGTTCCTTTGTCCCAATCCAAATTCTCCTACTGTACTACCTTCTCTTCCTTGGCCTACCACTGCATTCCAGTCTCCCATCACAATTAGATTCTCGTCACCTTTTACATATTGTATTAAATCTTCTCTTTCTTCATATATTCTTTCGATTTCTTCATCATCCCATGAACTACTAGGCATACAGACCTGCACTATTGTGGTGGGCATTGGTTTGGTGTCTATCTTGACGACAATAATTCTTTCACTATGCTGGTCGTAGTAGCTTACCCGCTGCCCTATTTTCTTATCCATTATTAAACCAACTCCTGAATTTCCCCTGTTTGATTTTGTGTTGATAATTCGGTAGTCACCTGACCAAAAATCTTGTTCTTCCTGCCAACGTACTTCACTTATACCAACTATATCTAACTTTAGTCTATCCATCTCCCTTTTCAGATTCTCTAACCTACCACAACGATTCAAACTTCTAACATTCCCCGCTCCGACTCGCAGAATGTCAGTATCCATCTACCTGATGATCGCCCTCTCTCGCGTAGTCCCCACCCGGAGATCCGAATGGGGGACTAATTTACCTCCGGAATATTTTACCCGGGAGGAAGCCATCATCAGTACACCATTCATACAGAGAGCTGCATGTCCTCGGGAGGTAGTTACGGCTGTAGTTTCCCGTTGCTTTCAACCGTGTAGCAGTATCAACACAGCTAAGCCATATTGAGTATTATTACAAGGCCATATCAGTCAATCATCTAGACTGTAGCCCTTGCAGCTACCGAAAGGCTGCTACCCCCCTTTCGATGAACCATTTGTTAGTCTGGTCTCTCAACAGATACCCATCCGATATGGTTGCACCTGCGGCTCGGCTATCTGCATCATTGGGACACACAAGCCTCCCCACCGCGGCAAGGTCACATGGTTCGCAGAGGATTGTCGAATTTAGGCTAATATAATTTCAGGCTGTTGCGATTATTTGTGGAGAATTACCTCAGAATTAAATCAGATGTGAAGGGAGATGTAAAAATCATGCAGTCAGGACATAAATATGTCGTACGAGGTCGTCGATGAGAATTATGTCAGTTGAAAACTCTGTGATTAATAACTGAATAAATTTATGTTGAGATATGAAGAGAGATGAATTCCGTATGGGGACACTTACCGCATAATGAAGCTGTGTTGAAAGATATTGTGATACGAAGAAATGTATGAAATTAATGATAAACACAGAGAAAATGAGTGTACGAATACGGGCAATGTAACAGAGTAAAATTGAATTACGTAGAGGGCAGGATTCGAACCCGAAATAGTACGTACGAAATAAATGGACTGCGCGTATGGTCGTTTTGAAATATTACGGACACCAAAATATTAAAGAGTTTCAGATTCTATATAAATGATCATATGGTGTGATGGTTAAGGATGGCGAGTGTTGATAATGATGATGATCGTAATAATAATAATAATAATAATAATAATAATAATAATAATAATAATAATAATAATAATAATAATAATACAGATCTAAAGTTGGAACGTGGTAAATGAAGGGACGATGATAAATGTGTTAAAGAGGAATACAACTGATGATTTAAAACCGATAATAATAATAATAATAATAATAATAATAATAATAATAATAATAATAATAATAATAATAATAACGTCAGGACGGTGATAAACCGTAGTGATCAAAATAATAATAATAATAATAATAATAATAATAATAATAATAAATCGTATGAGTAATATCATGATAATAGTAATAATAGTAATAACATTTGTATTTTGCATCCAGTAATAAGAATGATCATAATCATAATGTGGCAGTGTCAGAAATCATAGATAATAATAATAATAATAATAATAATAATAATAATAATAATAATAATAATAATAATAATAATAATAATAATAATAATTTCTGACTGAAACAATTTAAAGTTACGCGGATGTCATTCGTATGATTACGTTAAATTGATGCAAATGATAATTTCATAGTTCTAATAATAATAACAATAATAATAATAATAATAATAATAATAATAACAAATTAAATTACTGACGACGATATCCCTCAGCATAAGACTTTGAACTGAGATAATAATCATATGTTGACTCGGAACCAGACGACCTAACGTGCGTCAAGTTACTGTAAGGCCCGGTTTGTTTATTTTGCTTGTGGGGTGAGAAGAGGTTCTCGTCCGGTATTCACGCTACACCTCGTGTTATCTCAGGGTGACACTGACCTGTCGAGCCTGACGATAATTAGAATATGAGTCAATATTTGTAGTGGCAAGTTCAAATTGGCATGGCATCAGCTAGATCAATTATTGGGTCCGTCCGTGAAGTCCAACTTCCCTAATCATCGTACCGTTACTCAGCCCGATACGCCTACATCGGAAAATGTAGATATTTGTCGGAGGTACTCAATCTAAATTTGATCGGGAAGCCGATGATAAATTTGATTTATTATTAGGCTCTCGATGAAAAGAAGGCTCGTCCTTATGGACCATCTGATCGTACGACCGCTGGTTCGATCCCAGTGGGATCAAGTGGTGAATCATACCCCGAATTTGTGTTTCTTTTTCGGGATGGACATTATAAGTGTAATGTCACCACCTGCGGTGAAGCAAGGAATCTTATAATTGGATGTGCTGCAAAACATTTTTTCATTATTGTATTTAAATTCAGGGCGCCGGATGACGCAATAAACTGCTCCTGGCATTTACTCTCAAAGGAAAACATTCTCATAATCTTTTTATTGTAGTTAGATATTATGCCATTGAAAGCTTTAAGTGTCACTTCCTAGTCCTATCATGGAGTCCTTAAATTCATGTTTACAATTGAGTGACCCCAACTTTATTTTTGCATGCCCCGTTCATCCCTGTGTTCACTGATGCCTCTACATTTATACCGAGATGTATGATTTTATTAAAATATGAACTGACACCCCTGAGATTAATGCTAGATGTATGTATGTATGTATGTATGTATGTATGTATGTATGTATGTATGTATGTATGTATGTATGTATGTATGTATGTATGTATGTATGTATGTATGTATGTATGTATGTATTTATTGAACCCTTCATATTTCAGATTAAAGGTCCAAGTACATGGCAGACATACAGTAGTGTTACAAACATGCGATGTGGAATTCTAAGTACTGAAATGAAGGCAGTTTAATAAGCGATCCTTGAAATTGCAGTGAAATCTATTTTAGAAAGTAGTATTATAGAAGCTATGTGGGAAAATTTCATCACCCTTCAAAGAAACGACAAACCATGAACAGACAATTCATGAGTGGAAATACAATATACAGTCCTAGAACACTGGGTACTTTCTTGGAAATTATGAATTTGTCAGAAATCAGTTATCGCACGACTCGCGTAGTACAACTCAGTATGCAAGTATTGTTCGCTGACTTCAACTTGAGGAGACGAAGTAAAACAGATTAATTCGACTCTCAAGCTTTTATCTGGAGAAATGAAGACAGAGCTGTAATTCTAAAATTTCACTTCTTTCTTCTTTTCCTACCGCTTTTTCCCACACCTGTAGGGTCGCGGGTACGAACTGCGACGCACATGTTGATTTGACCCTGTTCTACGGCCGGATGGCCTTCCTAACGCAACCCTATATGGAGGGATGTAATCGCTATTGCGTGTATCTATGGTGGTTGGTTATGTGGTATGTTTACAAGTAACTATTCTCATTCTGGTTCCGTATTGAAGCTAGCGTTGCCGGAACAGTCCGACGTACATAATACGCACCGTACGAGCAAAACTCGATCATTTCTTCGAATAAATACACTGACTGACAGAGCAAATGCAACACCAAGAAGGAGTGGTTCGAAAGGGATGAAAGTTGGGGAAAAAACAGAGACGGCACGGACGAATAATTGATGTTTATTTCAAACCGATATGCAGGTTACACAATGCGCACGGCATCGACTCAGTAGGATGTAGGACCACCGCGAGCGGCGATGCACGCAGAAACACGTCGAGGTACAGAGTCAATAAGAGTGCGGATGGTGTCCTGAGGGATGGTTCTCCATTCTCTGTCAACCATTTGCCACAGTTGGTCGTCCGTACAAGGCTGGGGCAGAGTTTGCAAACGGCGTCCAATGAGATCCCACACGTGTTCGATTGGTGAGAGATCCGGAGAGTACGCTGGCCACGGAAGCATCTGTACACCTCGTAGAGCCTGTTGGGAGATGCGAGCAGTGTGTGGGCGGGCATTATCCTGCTGAAACAGAGCATTGGGCAGCCCCTGAAGGTACGGGAGTGCCACCGGCCGCAGCGCATGCTGCACGCAGCGGTGGGCATTTAACGTGCCTTGAATAAGCACTAGAGGTGACGTGGAATCATACGCAATAGCGCCCCAAACCATGATGCCGCGTTGTCTAGCGGTAGGGCGCTCCACAGTTACTGCCGGATTTGACCTTTCTCCACGCCGACGCCACACTCGTCTGCGGTGACTATCACTGACAGAACAGAAGCGTGACTCATCGGAGAACACGACGTTCCGCCGTTCCCTCATCCAAGTCGCTCTAGCCTGGCACCATGCCAGGCGTGCACGTCTATGCTGTGGAGTCAATGGTAGTCTTCTGAGCGGGCGCCGGAAGTGCAGGCCTCCTTCAACCAATCGACGGGAAATTGTTCTGGTCGATATTGGAACAGCCAGGGTGTCTTGCAGATGCTGAAGAATGGCGGTTGACGTGGCATGCGGGGCTGCCACCGCTTGGCGGCGGATGCGCCGATCCTCGCGTGCTGACGTCACTCGGGCTGCGCCTGGACCCCTCGCACGTGCCACATGTCCCTGCGCCAACCATCTTCGCCACAGGCGCTGCACCGTGGACACATCCCTATGGGTATCGGCTGCGATTTGACGAAGCGACCAACCTGCCCTTCTCAGCCCGATCACCATACCCCTCGTAAAGTAGTCTGTCTGCTGAAAATGCCTCCGTTGACGGCGGCCTGGCATTCTTAGCTATACACGTGTCCTGTGGCACAAGACAACACGTTCTACAATGACTGTCGGCTGAGAAATCACGGTACGAATTGGGCCATTCGCCAACGCCGTGTCCCGTTTATCGTTCGCTACGTGCGCAGCACAGCGGCGCATTTCACATCATGAGCATACCTCAGTGACGTCAGTCTACCCTGCAATTGGCATAAAGTTCTGACCAATCCTTCTTGGTGTTGCATTTGCTCTGTCAGTCAGTGTATTTCAACAGGGAAAATAACACCCACTTGACTGTCTTTCGGATCCAATAGATTGCCGTATTAACATAACCAAACATTGACATCAGCTAGCTTTGAAACCTCAACATTTTATCAATAGCAACGTCTCCTACAAGAAGTCCTATCTCTTTTCTACAACGTTCTGATAAATCAACCGTATACATTTTAACACACTTGATACGTTCACACTTCTATTTTAAATATTTGACATTGATTTTACTATCTTGAACTCATGTTATGGGTGTGGAATAAATATCCCCCTTGGATGATTGTGCTTTCACACTCAAGGCCGTCATAGTCCCAATGGTGTATAAGAAGAGGATCCATTTTGGTTTTAAACACTCAAATATTCGAGATAAACCACGTTATAATCTTCAAAACTGTTAATTTACAGTATTTTTAACATACTTTCTGTGCATTGTCATCATTTTAGATGTTATAGTATAACATTTTATGAGATCATTGTTCAACATTTTATTCTATAGTTTATAAGATTAGAAAGATCCATATCCAATAATTTTAAGATTGATACAGGTTGATGATGCCCATAAAAAGGGTGAAACATGTACCTATGACTTTAAAATATTATTTCTAAATTTTAACCACATGAAATAGTGGATTGTATTGTATTGAACAGGTTATTATAATATTTGTGATATGTGGTCTGAATATGATGAGGAGAGTGTTGGAACGGACACATACGCCCAGGCCCCGAGCCAGAACAATTAATCGGAAGCGATTAAAATCCCCGACCCGGCCGAGAATCGAACCCGTGACCCTCTGGCCCGAAGGCCAGTACGCTGACCGTTCAGCCAACGAGTCGGACAATTCCATAATTTCACTAATATTAAAGAATGTCGTGATGCGAAATTAAGATCATCGTATCGTTGCCAAGACAAGATGCAAGACGTAGATTGACATAAATGTCAGCATGGGACGGGTAGAAAACACGCAGCTATTGTAGACTATGGAAGTGAAGACACTTTTCATTGGACTCCGACTGTGCCAGAAGCACTCTTGTGAACGTCGACCGGCCTAAATGTAAGCGAACTGTGGTAAATTGGTCTGGTTGAATGCGTCTCTCGCCATTTTGTTCGGAATACCCGACTTACCTTGAAAGTGAAGTGTGCATCATAAAAGTTTAATTGTCAAACTGGAAAAACACATGATTTCTTAAATGCTTATGAGGTAATATACGGAGAAAATAGAATATAGTGGAGATAGAAGTAAGGAGCTATACCAAATGAATGGATAGTTGCTATACTGGCCCCTGTGTATAGAGGAAAGGTTGATAGACGTAAAGCTGAAAATTACAGGCCAGCCAGTTTGACATGCATTGCATGTAAATTTTGGAAAAGCAATCTTTCTGATTATATTATACATAATTGCGAAATGAATAACTGGCTGGATACAAGGCAGTTCGTGTTTAGGAAAGGTTATTTCACTAAAGCTCAACTTGTAGGATTCCAGCAAGATACAGCACATACCTTGGATTCAAGAGGTCAAATGGATTGTATCGCAATTGACCATGTCTAAGGCATTTGATAGGATGGATCATGGGAGACTACTGGCAAAAATGAGTGCAATTGAACTAGACAAAAGACAGATCTCAGAAAATTAGAGTAAGCGAAGGTTTATCTGACCCTGTAGTTATTAAGAGGGGAATTCCTCAAGGTAGTATTATTGGACCTTTATGTTTTCGTATATGTATAAATGATATGAGTAAAGAACTGGAATCAGAGGTAAGGCTTTTTGCGATGGTGGTATTCTGTACAGAGTAATAAATAAGTTACAAGATTGTAAACAAACTGCAAAATGACCTTGATAATGTTGTGAGATGGATAGTATTCACTGGTATGGTGAAAAACGGGGTTAAAAGATGATCTTAAAAAATATATAGCAATAATTTTTGCTACTGACGCAACACAACATAATTACAAGAGAACAGAAGCTGTAAATGAAAATAAGAGTTACAAGTATCGTGTATTTTTTCTAAGATGTTTCCGACTGCACGTGGTCTTAATGTTATCTACAAGCCGTTGTTGCCGTATGTGCACGTGAGATACTGGAATGACCCAAACATACTCGTTGAACAGTTACAACTTCTAAGAGCATCGCAAGATGCTGGTCACACAGGTCACGAATGAGAAATTCTAGAAATAGAGAGAGAATTGGAACATGCCGGTATTACAGTATTCTGTAATGGCTCGTCAAGAGAAGATCTCACCTGTAATGTAAACATTGCACATGAGCTGCATAAACCAGCACGTCGCACCTACTGTCGCAGACGCGTTATTACTCGAGGAAAAGATGATCTCTGGCAAGCATACTTAGTAGAAATGATTCCATATGACTCTGGCAATAAAGTGTATAAGTATCTACTTACCGTTATTGAAGTGTACTCGAAGTTTGCTTTTGCACAACCTGTGCGTTCTAAGACAGCAGCTCAAGTCAAAGAAGCATTTAAATATATTGTTGAAGAATCGAAACGCTGGCCAAGGCTTCTTCAAACTGATCAATGTAAAGAGTTTTACAACCAGGATTTTTCTTCTTACCTCAAGTTACTTGGCATTCATCACTACTCTACGTTCAGCAATCTCAAGGCAAGTGTTGTAGAACGCTTTAATCGTACACTCAAAACAATGATGTGGCGAGAATTTACAGCACAAGGTTCATATCATTGGATTGATCTGCTACCTAGACTTGTGTCTACCTACAACGATACACCTCATCGCACTATCGGACAAAGCCACGTCTGATTACAAGGAATACGCTTCGCCTAGATGCTATTCACCTTGTAATTAAAACAGCTGAGACGCGCCGCTATCGCTTTAAAGAAGATGATTTTGTTCGCATCAGCAAACACAAGTCTATTTTTGCAAAAGGATACACTCCCAACTGGAGCACTGAGTTTTTCAAATCAGGAGTGTTAAACTTACGAATCCAGTTACGTATTTACTTCGCGATCTCAGAGGACATCCTATTGAAGGAGGATTCTACATTGAAGAACTGCAGAAAACAAAATATCCTGATCACTATTTAATTGAACGTGTTATTCGACGTCGTGGGAATAAGCTGTATGTTAAATGGCTTGGTTTTAATAACAGTTTTAATTTATGGATTAATAAAGAGGATGTACTCGTACTTTAAATCTTGTGTGTGTTTCTCTATCCTCTACCTCTCCTTTCTTCTAAGTTAACATTATTATTAGGGCATGTTGTAGGATTAATATTAAATAACACCTAAAATATGTTTTGACAATTCATGTGTATTTCAGAATACAGTATATACAGTTTTTCTTCAATCAAATCTGTTTTATCCTTTCTTTATTTTACTGTCTTTGACACTACCTAGTAACAGTTTTCCTTTTATTGCATCGATAACAACAAGTGCTGTTATCTTCTCAGCAACAGAAGCATTACGTGACGACACACCCAGCATAGCTCTTCGAAGCAGATTTTCATGAGCTACACGTATTAGTTCAGGATTGTTTTGTCGATAAGCTAGGTCATGCTCTTTGCAGGCAGCATCTAACATATTAATGCCAGGAACATCACGTGCCAAGCGAACGTCAAGTCCTGTTCTAGAGCCTCAGTACTCGTAACTAGGAAGATGAAACTGGAAGGGAAGAAGATAAATCACTTTATTGATGATCCCATGCCCAGCATGCTTCCTCACCTTTCTCCCAACACGTTTCTTCACCTTTTCCTTGTTTACTTTTTCGCAGCCATGATTAGTGTTTATAAGCGAAGACAACTCGTTAGTTTTAGGTCCGTGATACAGTTTAATGAGTTGACATGTACGACAATGTCTCACTGAAGGACTTCTACATAAACTCACTTGTTCATGATGTAAACTACACGTTTGAAGCTCTGACAAAACAGGATCTTGAGTCCACTCACGAGGCACCTTATCCCAGACCTTCTGTACAGCATTCGCAGCTACATTAACCAAAGATGCCTTTGGTAATGCATTTAACTCTTCTTCAGTAAAAGTGTTTAGTTTCTTTTTGCATGCATAAACTTTACAATTGCCTTTTCAACTGCGTTACACTTAGTATCAGTTAGAAATGACATGATGTCTTTACTCTACAAATGTTTCTTTCACACTAACGTTATTTTGATACTGCAATTTACATATGTTGTTCACCTCCCGGCATGCACTGCAACACAACCAATCAAAGAGCACGTACACATGTTGTAAAGACTGTTTATTTGTTTCTCTACTATGCTCCTTAACAAGTGTTTTAAATGATGAACACCCTAATTCATGCATGTCGATAATTTCACATGATGATGGTAGATACTCAGGCAACCATTCTTTCTTTTGACAACCCTTAAAAAAACAAGATCTGCTCTTGACAAATGTGCGTTCATCATTAAAGATAGAAAACGATAGGGTATTCCTTTTTCTTCCCACTGCAAACCTATTTTTTTCGATCCATTGAGTCTGCTTTTTATCTTCATCTGTTTTCAAACAGTAGGGGAAACGTGGACTAAATACTAAACTAACAAGTTTTGGTGCTCGCAACACACTGCAATCTAACACAGCTACCTCTTTAAACACACATTTGTTGCCGTTTACTTTGAAGCCTTGTACGTCAACTATTAATGTTCTCGTCATGTTTGCGCTCTACTCTCTATCACTGTATCTCGAAGACTAAGGAAAAATTCTTACTCATATTATCTATAACGCCTTCAGTAAGTAAGTAACCTTCATAGCGATCAAGTCTAAACATGCATAACTATGCTGACGACATCGCTGCAGGTTAGAAACAGAATAATAGCACGTGCTCACTCTAGCATTAAGCATAAGATCGCGTCGTTATAGTAATAAATGTTTAAACTTGTTTGATAGAGGCATAAAGCTATGCCTTGACAGAGGAGGAGGAGGAGGAGCAGGAGGCCATAACAGCCTATGTATAGCCGCCGTCTTGTGCAGTAGCCCCTAAGCTAGTTTTTTCATAAGAGCCTGTGTATAGTCGACACCTTGCGCAGTAGAATGCACGTTTAAACTTGTTTGATAGGCATAAAACTATGCCTTGACGAGGAGGCCATAACAGACTATGTATTGTACCAGTAAAATAGTCCGACTTTATGGATCAATTTTAAAGTTAGCACGAAGTACGTCTCACGGCAATTCTGGGTTGTTTCTAGCTAGGGCTTGGTACAGGAGGCAGGGTCCTATCTACAAATTTTTTAAATAGATTGAAGAATAGTTTTTATTAAAAAAATGCATTTCAAAGTGCACATCACCTTACTGTTGATAGTCGCTGTCTTCAGCATCGCCTTTTGATGAACCGTGCTCCCAGTTCACCAGGCTGAACGGGGCTGGAACACGTTCTGGAAGTTGCGAATATTACGTTGAGATAAGGCCGGAATACCCAGGTTGGTTTGATACGGGTTTGAGTCTCGAACTTTCTACTTCTGGACGATCTCCGACGTTCTCTGACGTTCTCCGACGATCTCCGACGATGTTGCGGGGTAATCACTCGTCATATAACTTGTACGAGTGTCCAGAATTACACATTCTCCCGACCCTTCGGTTTAACAGCACTGTTTCATTCAATATGGTTGGGATATGCCGTCGAATTCACTCTTAATCTTGTAGATAGAATTTATAAGTTCACTAAAGATGTAGATGCGAGTAGCATCGAGACTGGAAGAAAATAAAGCACAGTTCATGAATAGAAATAATGAAATTGAAAATTGTTCACGCACTTGGCACAGTTCGTGGTGATTTTTCCACTAAATAAAGTAGCACTTGACGTTGAAAGAAATGTATGACTGCTCTTAAGTTTATCAAAAACACTGCTGTCAGTCATGAAATAATACTAAACACTTTGAGGAAGAAATCAGGTTGAAAGGAAAAGCACACTTCGTTGTTAGGCGCACTTGACATTAAATAAAATAGGTGACTGTTCATGAGTTTATCAAAGACACTGCTGTCAGTCACACACAAATAATTTACACACTGTTCAGAAGAAATAATGTACAATTTTGTTTGAATTGGATAAAGAACACAGTTTGAGTTCGGAGTGAATCACTTGTGTCCTAGCACACGATTATACTTTTATCATGGTAATCATTTGCATTAACATTCATGAGAAAGTTCGACACTTTCATTAATACTCGTGTCTATTAAGGAAATTATGCTGACTGAGATTTAAAGAAAAATGTCACAGTTAATAGTATAACGTAATAGTGTCACACTGAAATCAATTATATGCTTGTTCAGAGATTAAGGTCTGCTGACTGATATTTAAAAAGAAATATCACAGTTCCTAGAATATTGCAATAGTGTCACATTTAAATAAATAATGGTTCGGAGGTTAAGTTTCACAGAGGCAACGTGGTAATGAACTCAGTTCCACAAGAACGAAAGTAAGATATATCGAGAAGTTTCTACTGTACATGCGCACAGAATATAAGTTATACTTTACTGCTGTCACTAAGTCCAATACACTACTTGTCATAATCAGAGTTCCAATACGCGCACAGATTATAAGTTCAACTTGATTGGTGGACTCAATGTCCATTATAAAGACTTTGTTATACATTAGAGTTCACACGCGCACAATTTATAAGTTCAACACGACTGTCAGAGTTTAAGTCCCACATGAAGACTTTAAATATTCGAAGATAGACTCTGTCAGCAGTTCGACGAACACTGCAGCGTGGAGAGTCAGGCTGAACACTCAGCTATGACTGACTGATATGGGTAAAGTGAGCTCTCCTTATATTCCGTTTGGGGCTCCTACGTCATCAGATAACGTGATCTCTTGAGGCTTATTATCTCGAATCCCTCGACGGATTTACTTGAGATTCACAATTTGAGACGTTCATGTTAACCTCTTAAAAACGGCGTATCGCTCAAGTCGCTGTGATTATTATTAGAGAAGTTTTGAATTTTTTCAATCGAATGTTCGCGAAGGCGTGACATTCATATCCAGAACAAACCAGGCCATGCAGGCTACACGTGGCGTCAGTCTAACTTGTCCCTGCAGCTACGTCACACACACAGCTGTCGCTGACTCGCCTGCTCGCTCCTCCGAACGTAAACAAATCAAGTTTGCTCTGAACGTCTTGCGTGATGATGAAGTACAATCAATAGACAAAAAATACGACATGTACAGGTCGTAACCGGTATAGTATAGACGCCATCTTGTGCAGTAGCCTCTAAGCTAGCTTTCTTCATAACAGCCTATTGTTTAGCCGCCATCTTGTGCAGTAGCTAGCTTTCCTCACAAGAACCTGTGTATAGCTGCCATCTTGTGCAGTAGGCCCCCTCAGCAAGCTTTCTCCATAAGAGCAGCCGCCATCTTGCGCAAGCGCCGATAAGCTGTCTCATAAGAGCAGCCGCCATCTTGCGCAGTAGCCTCTAAGCTAGCTTTCTCCATAAGAGCCTGTGTATAGACGCCATCTTACGCAAGCGCCCTTGGCGGTCTCGTAAGAGCCCATGCATAGCCGCCACTTTGTGCAATCACCCATGGCCGTCTCATAAGAGCCTATGTATAGCAGCCATCTTGCGCAAGCGCCCATAGCCGTCCCATATGAAGCTGTGCATGGTCTCAATCTTGTGCAATTAGATAGCCGCCATCTTGCGCAAGCGCCCCCAGGCCGTCTTACAAGAGCCTATATATAGCCGCCATCGTGTGCAATCGCCCACGGCCGTCTCACGAGAGCCCATATATAGCAGCCATCTTGCACAAACGCTCCTAGGCCGTCTCATAAGAGCCAATGTATAGCAGACATCTTGTGCAATTAGATAGCTGCCATCTTGCGCAAGCGTCCCTATGACGTCTCATAAGAGCCTATGTATAGCAGCCATCTTGCGCAAGTGCCCCTAGGCCATCTCATAAGAGCCTATGTATAGCAGCCATCTTGTGCAATTAGATAGCCGCCATATTGCGCAAGCGTCCATAGGGAGTCTCATAAGAGCCAATGTATAGCAGCCATCTTGCTCAAGCGCCCCTAGGCCGTCTCATAAGGAGCTGTGTATAGCCGCAATCTTGTGCAATTGGCGTCGGGAAGGGCATCTTGCAGTAAAACTAAGAATGGCCCCCTTCAAGATAACGGATGTGAGGTTGGGCTCGCTCTCTTGGGCGTCGGGGAGGGCAACTAGCCGTAAAACTAAAGATACCCCCTTCAAGATGGCGGATGTGAGGTTAGGCCTGCTCTCCTAGGCGTAGGGAAGTGCAACTAGCCGTACAACTAAGGATACCCCTTCAAGATGGTGGATGTGAGGTTAGGCTTGCTCTCTTAGGCGTCGGGAAGGGCAACTAGCCGTTAAAATGAGGTTATGCCCCTCAAGAGGGCGACTGTGAGGTTAGGCTCGCTCTCTTATGAAAAAATCCGCAAATCGGCCTAGCCCTACTAGTATACTAGGGGTCAATGACCTAGCGTGCTGACGCAGCCAAAGAAATGGTGACTCAGCTAATTTAGAATTGTCTTTGCTCCTCTACTATTAGGCTATTACTCTGACATGGGAATTATCTCTGGAGCTCATCTCATAGTGAAACAAATAGCCTTAAATTGTAACATGCCAGAAACTATCCATCCGAATATCTGACAAACACCTGTTTTCTTATTATTATTCTTCTTCTTCTTCCTCTCCTTCTCCTTATTATTATACCGCCTTTCCCACACATGTGGGGTCGCGGGTGCGAACTGCGTCGCATGTGTGGACTTCGACGTGTTTCACGGCCGGATCTTCCTGACGCCAAACCCAGTGTGGAGGGATTTAATCACTATTGCGTGTTTCGGTGGTGGTTGGTAGTGCAGAGTGTTGACAAATATCTGTCTACAACGGGGAAAATGCTCTATACACTTGCAATTCGTATGTTCAAACACATCAGAAACTACACTGACTGAGCAAATGTCATGGGATAGAGGAGCACTGATGCGCAGGTGTGTTGTCTGCGCACCACACGCACACTGTGCCAGCGGCAGTTGTATAGGAGACCTTGTGAGCAGTCGCTGTGCATGTGACAGGTGTAACATGGAACGTCGTCGTGAGCTGACACCGTTCGAACGGGCTACAGTGGTCGGTGCCCGAAGGATGGGAAGTGCGATTTCGGAAGTGGTGCGGGAATTCGGCTTCACACGATCAACCGTGTCCAGGGTGTATCGTGAATGGTTGAATGCGGGTGTCACCGTCCACAACAGACGAACGACCGGCCGCCCAGCCACCCTCGATGACCGTGACCGGCGTCATCTGAAACGAATTGTCAATAGTGACAGACGGGAAACCGTTCAACAAATCACGGTTCAATTCAACACAGGCCGTGCTAGACACGTCTCTCAGTGGACAATCCGTAGGAACCAGGCTCTATGGGGTATGGGAGCCGGCGCCGCACACGGGTGTCACTGTTAGCCCAACGTCATCGGACACAACGACGCGCATTTGACGCCAGTCACCAGGGATTGACACTGGAACAATGGCGTAACGTGATAGGATCGGACGAATCACGATTTTAACTGCTCCATGCCGATGGGAGGTACCGTGTATGGTGCAGACCACATGAAGCGATGGATCCCGCCTGCCTCGAAGGTGTGGTCCAGGGCGCTGGTGTCTCTGTTATTTTCTGGGGTGCATTTTCCTGGTATGGAATAGGCCCCCTAGTTGTTCTCGAAGAGACTCTGAATGGCACGCGGTATGTTGAGCTGCTCGGAGACCATCTCGACCCATTTTTGGAATTCCAGCGCCCAGACGGTTCTGCGGTGTTTCAAGGTGATAACGCGCCGCCACATCGCTCCCACGTTGCCCGGGAATGGTTCCAGGAATATGCAGCGGAGGTCCAACGACTGCCATGGCCACCCAGGAGCCCCGATATGAACCCTATCGAGCATATCTGGGATGTCCTGGAACGCAGGCTCCGTGCCATGGATGCTGCACCCACGAACAGACCAGCATTGGCGGCCGCTCTGCAAACGATTTGGTGTCAGCTGCGTCCAGAGGACTACCAGGGACTTGTTGACTCACTTCCACGGCGTCTCAGGGCAGTTCACAGGGCCAGAGGAGGCCCCACACGCTATTAGGTGACTATCCCATGACATTTGCTAAGTCACTGTAGTACATTCCACTTAATATGAGCTAATTTCTTCACAATCGGGATATTACCGTATTGAGGTTTCCTACCTTTAAAACACTGAGATATTCACGATTACACACAGTATTCAATCAATAATTACCTATCTGCATTTGGGGCAGTCGCCAAGGTGGGAGATACCCTATCTGTTGTTTTCCTAGCCTTTTCTTAAATGATTTCAAAGAAATTGAAAATTTATTGAACACCTCCCTTGGTAAGTTATTCCAATCCCTAACTCCCCTTCCTAAAAAACGAATATTTGTCCCAATTTTATCCACTTGAATTCCAAATTTATCTTCTTATTGTGATCTTTTCTACTTTTCAAGACACCACTCAAATTTATTCCTCCATAGATGCCATTCCATGCCATCTCTCCGCTTCCAACACGCAACATACCACTTTATCGAGCAGCTCGTCTTCTTTCTCCCAAGTATTCCCAGCCCGAACTTTACAACGCATTTGTAATATTACTCTTTTGTCGGAAATCACCCAAAACAAATCCAGCTGATGTTCTTTGAATTTTTTCCAGTTTTGTATCAAGTAACCCTGGTGATGGTCCCATACACTGAAACCATACTCTAGTTGGGGTCTTACCAGAGACTTATATGCCCTCTCCTTTACATCCTTACTACAACCCCTAGACAGCCTCATAACCATGTGCAGAGATCTGTACCCTTTATTTACAATCCCATATATGTGGTAACACCAATGAAGATCTTCCCTTATATTAACACGTAGGTACTTACTGTGATCCCCATAAGGAATTTTCACCCCATCAATGCAGCAATTAAAAATGAAAGGACTTTTCCTATTAGTGAATCTTAGAACCTGACTTTTAACCCCGTTGATAATAATACCATTGCCTGCTGTCCATCTATCAGCATTATCAAGGTTATTTTGCAGTTGCTCACAATCTTGTCACGTATTTATTACTCTGTAGGGAATTACATCATCCGCAAAATGTCTTATCTCCGATTCCACCTCTTTACTCATATCATTTATAAATACAGCGTGATTCAGCCGCCCCTTCCAATGTAGCTTTATACAATCCACACTATTCATTCCGTCCTTAAAACATCTGCCCTGCCGGTATGCTCAGACAACACAACCGTACATCTTGGTATTTACCGCCCCACCATGACAGGACGCCGTAATGTTATACTCGTATTAAACACTGGAAGACATGCGTGTGCCTTCTAGATCATATGAACCTGACACGCCGGCGAAACACTAAATTGACATTGTGACCGCAGTAAACCTATTATTTGCTATAAGCTGCCGAATGTGCCGTACGGAACAGTAGTGTAGTTAGTAAAGGCGTGGCAAAGCGGGATTGCATTTCAGGTGGGAGGTTCGAATCCGGGCCGAAGATTACAAATTTTTTAAACATACGTTTAAGACGTACCGCACGCAATATAAGTTCAATACCCTCTTTCATGGAAATTGTGTGTGAATGAATGAGTTTGTGGCCCTAAGAAAGGCCGATTAGTTAGCAGGCATGAAACATACAGACCGGAAATAGCCTAATAGCGCCATAACTGACCTGACAATGTTTTATCACAGCAAATGCTCGATGTGATGACCGTTTTGGTTTATGAACATTCGGGCCCGGTGTCCAATAGATCGTCTTGCGCGCTGAAGCATTCGAGGTGTAATTGCTCGGCAGGCGTCCGTAATGAGTTGCCGGAGCTGGTCGGGGTTTTGCGGCGCTTGAGTATAAACGACGTTCTTCAAATGTCTCCACAAGCTAACCCCGTTAAATCCGGTGATCTAGCGGGCCAAGAAACAGGGCCTCTTCGTCCTGTCCATTTCCCTGGTAGCTCCTCGTTCAGATGGTTACAAACGGGTAAAGTCGAATGTGGTGGAGCTCCACGCTGTTGCAACCACATCGTCAAACGATAGTGCAAGGGCACATCCTTCATCAGTAGTGGGAGTTCCTGACGCAGAAAGCGGAGGTAGCATGGACCTGTCCAATGACCCTAAAAGAAATAAGGTCCAATCAGGTGATCCCCCAAGATTCCACACCAAATATCCACTCCCCATCGTACTTGATGGGTCACCTGTCGCAACAAGTGAAGATTGTCCGGACTCCAATGGTGCATGTTGTGGCGATTGACGTTCCCATTATGGTGGAAGTGCGATTCGTCCGAGAACAAGATAAGCGATACGAATGCAGCATCATTGTTCAGTCTGCCTAACAACCACCAACAGAACACCATTCGAGCTTCGAAATCCCGTCCAAGGAACACTTGGTTTAGCTCTAGATGGTATGGGTGAAATTTATGTTCATGCAGTATTTGCCAGACGGACGGCTGGCTGGTGTTCACCTGTCGTGCAATCGCCCTTGAACTGATGTGTGGATTATTTCGAGTTGCCTCCAGAACGGCCTCTTCCGTTTCACTTGATGTGACGGGCCTATCACGGACTGGTGGCTGGTTGAAAATCACGCCTGTGTCCTTACGCGTCTTTCAACTCGGCGGAACGTCGTGGCAGCCGGGTGTCGCCTGTCGGGATACCGTTCCTGCTAAAGACGTAGTGCCTCGCACACGTTTTGTCTTGATTCTCCATAAATGAGGAGCATGTCAACATATTCCTCTGTGGAAAACATGCCACAGCAGAGATTACAGTATATTCTGGCCCTAACCAGCGGAGTATGCGCAGGGCACAAGATGAATTACAGCGTCATTCTACTCTTTGGATGTGGCAAAAGTGGTCTGGGTTTACGTATTCAAACATCATACCGATGCAAAATATTTGAACGATGCAAAATTCGAATCGCCGCTGGCACATTTCTTCGAATGCTGGGCGAACGCCTAACCACATCTGCTACGCTACACTGGTAGAAACATGCTGGTAGTACGACGAGAGCAGAGTATATACGCCATCCGGTTCGGTGTGTAAGACATGAATTACTGCACTGTTATCTAGCTTTTGTGCATTGATTCCCCTCTTCGTTATACCCGGTCACGAGGCACGACACATTAACATAGTTACATGGTAAAACAATAATGCTACATGATTTCAAGGCGTCATATTTTGCGAACGGATGATATAACATTTCGCTAGGTTTCACAATCGTATGCAAAATGTGCTCACTGAACATTAGTACCATACAGTACGCCTGCAGGGGAATAGCACCCCTGCAACCAAGTGCACGTTAGTTGGGCTGCAGCAAACGGTATTTTAATGGGCTGCTGAATCACATTGTATAAGAAAACATACGGGTCCAATAATACTGCCATGAGGAATTCCCCTCTTAATTAATATAGGGTCACGTAGAGCTTCGCCTACTCTAATTCTCTGAGATCTATTTCCTAGAAATATAGCAACCCATTCAGTCACTCTTTTGCCTAGTCCAGTTGCACTCATTTATGTCAGTAGTTCCCATGATCCAGCCTATCCTACAAGGTAAGCTTCAATGGAATAACCTTTCCTAAACCCGAACTGCCTTCTATAGGACCAGTCACTAATTTCGAAAACATGTCTAATATAATCAGAAAAGCTTACTCTACTCTTCCAGTCTTTGATACTGCGCGCCGGGGATAATCCCAGGGTCGTACACGGGTGATTCCCAGAGATGTCTTCGAATAGACTAACTAATCTTAAATTACTAAGCAGGAAGGATAAGAGAGAAGAAAAAATAATCAAATGTATAAATGAAAACCTTTGTTGCGAACAAATTTCTTGAAAAAGTTAAATTTTGGCAAATTAACAAAGGAAAATAAATTTAAAATGATAATACTTCACGATAAAAACTGTCACTCACGCACTAGGTCAAACGAAGCACCTAATAATTTTTAATATTACAAAATTGATTTGATCCATTTAATATTTGTTTCAATTAAGCACCAATGCTTTATATGTTGAATTAAACAAGCTTGCCTAATTTCAAGTTAATCCGATTCCACTCACGAAATTAATAACATTAAAACAATCTTCTTCGTAAGCAGCAAATCCAGATAAATGCATATTGATTGGTTGAAGTATTATTACATCATTTGAGAAATTCATATTAACAACTTCCTTACAAGATACTGCCGACTTCAACTTAATTAATTCATTTATTTAATTACTACCTATTGGGTTTAGTCATTAATAATCTATTAATATTCCTTCAAACATATTTAACCTCTGTTATCTACATCAAATTAATTTGAGTGACCTTTCAATCAAACATTTGATTACATTTCTTACTGTACATTGATGGTTTAGTCGATATTACATCATAATCTCTCTCTCGTGGCTTTCTACTTTATATCTACAAACAACTAACATGAAACGAACCCGGACCGACGAGTACACCGGACGCACCTACTAAGTAATACCAACGGATTTAAAACAAGAAATCCTAGCTCCCCACATACATAATCAGCCGTTTTATATTTCACGCTAAATAAACACCAACTTGTAGCGAAGGGCTCTACGAATAACACAAAGTCCTCAAAAAACTTTATATCTACACTGAGTCTACTGCAGCGGGAACAAAACCCCTGCTTCAAACATGGCAACCACATGGAATTAAATTCACAAATCAAAAATCATTACAACCACAAATCAAAATGTACGTTGCCAAAATTTACAATAAACACAATTCACATATAACAACAGAATAAATTCATCAATAATAACCATTAGGAAAATCCCAAGTCCATTGACCTGGTCGAGAGGCGAAGTGGCGTCCGTCGAGATGTTACATTACAGTGACCTGGAAATCCCTACCTTTAATTAGAGTATTACAAATGACGTTAAATCTTTAAATATCTTTTTGCTGTTGCCTAACTGATCAATCTGAATTCAGTAATAAATGACAACGTACTATCCATTGATAACCCTATTTCAATGGGGTTTATTCTTTAACACGAAACGCAGAGCAGTGGAGAAATTTCAACTTGGAACATAAACACGATCAATTTCCATCACGCCTTCAGCAGTATATCTGTCAACCCACTAATATCTCCATGTTCTCGGCAACTCATATAATTTCTCCCAAATAGTACTCCATATAATTCAGCCTTCACTGGGCTCATGATCACATCTGTTCCTTGCATTCTGCATTTCAAAATACACAATGTCTTGCCTACAATCATCATATCCACTGGTTCAAATGTCACCAGAATTCACACTATTATTCATCGAGAACACTTAATCTCTTTGCCTTTAATATTCTTAACGGTATCCCGTTAAATATTATCATTGGTTCACTGCCTCTCAGTAGCGTTTTAAGTGTTATAGTATCCTATCTCAAACTAGGCTCAAAATAAACTTCAGGATGAAATATAAAAGAAATATATAAAGTAACTCACAGCTTATATCATTAGCCTGACAAAATCAAATCACTTATCGATGAACAAACTCTAAATATTCACTGTAATGTTCGTAGATGGTCGCTGATTCATATCCGCAGCCCAATATCAATGAAGTTTTCTCGAAGATTATGAATACTCATACAACATGCCTTTACTATAACTAACATGCCCCAAGAACTACTAAAATATACTAAATACCTTCTATCCTTATTAAAATATTAACACACACGAGTAATATTTCAGAAGATCAATACCACACGCTTATATCATTTCAGAAGATCGTATAACACAACACACGCTTAAGAAAATATTTTAAAGATCACAATAAAATTAACACACGCAGATCATAAAATACACACTCCCAAGGCATTAGTACTACAAATTAACGATCTAAACCTAGCTGACCCTTGCTACGTTTAAAATCAATTGAAACTTATCCATCACATGCAAGAAGTTATTATTTACAAATTTACATAACTAGCTGATCATGCATATGGGAATGAAATAAAATCAGATGTACTCATGTAGCCCGGTTTTTTCCATGTACAGCCACGCACCATCTCGACCATCAGGTCGGCCCACCGATTTGGTGATCACTCTATCATGACGGATACACTACCGTCAGTGAAATTCTCCTCTAGGAGGTCCACGTTCTGGACGTACGGTACAATCGGTACACACGTGTCCGCACTCATTTGATACACTGAGCGTACAAAAGAAACATACATACATACATTATCATTATAGACTGTTATGCCATTCAGCGTTCAATCTGCAAGCTTCTGAGAATTTACTAAACGTCGCCACAATCCTCGATTTGCAACTAGTGTTGTGGCCTCATTTAGTTCTATACCTCTTATCTTTAAATCGTTAGAAACCGAGTCTAACCATCGTCGTCTTGGTCTCCCTCTACTTCTCTTAACCACCAAAGCAGAGTCCATTATTCTCCTAGGTAACCTATCCCCCTCCATTCGCCTCACATGACCCCACCACCGAAGCCAGTTTATGCGTACAGCTTTATCCATCGAGTTCATTCCTAAATTAGCCTTTATCTCCTCATTCCGAGTACCCTCCTGCCATTGTTCCCACCTGTTTGTACCAGCAATCATTCTTGCTACTTTCATGTCTGTTACTTCTAACTTATGAATAAGATATCCTGTGTCCACCCAGCTTTCGCTCCCGTAAAGCAAAGTTGGTCTGAAAACAGACCGATGTAAAGATAGTTTCGTCTGGGAGCTGACTTCCTTCTTACAGAATACTGCTGATCGCAACTGCGAGCTCACTGCATTAGCTTTACTACACCTTCATTCAATCTCACTTACTATATTACCATCCTGGGAGAATACACAACCTAAATACTTGAAATTATTGACCTGTTCTAGCTTTGTATCACCAATCTGACATTCAATTCTGTTGAATTTCTTACCTACTGACATCAATTTAGTCTTCGAGAGGCTAATTTTCATACCATACTCATTGCACCTATTTTCAAGTTCCAAGATATTAGACTGCAGGCTTTCGGCACAGTCTACCATTAAGACCAAATAGTCAGCATAGGCCAAACTGCTTACTACTTTTCCATCTAACTGAATCCCTCCCTGCCATTTTATACCTTTCAGCAGATCATCCATGAAAACTACGAACAGCAACGGTGAAAGATTACAGCCTTGTCTAACCCCAGTAAGTACCCTGAACCTAGAACTCATTCTACCATCAATTCTCACTGAAGCCCAATTGTCAACATAAATGCCTTTGATTGATTTTAATAATCTACCTTTAATTCCATAGTCCCCCAGTATGGTGAACATCTTATCCCTCGGTACCCTGTCATATGCTTTCTCTAGATCTACGAAACATAAACACAACTGCCTATTCCTCTCGTAGCATTTTTCAATTACCGGGCGCATACTGAAAATCTGATCCTGACAGCGTCTCTGTGGTCTGAAACCACACTGGTTTTCATCCAATTCCTCTCAACGACTGATCGCACCCTCCCTTCCAAGATGCCAGTGAATACTTTGCCTGGTATACTAATCAATGAGATACCTCGATAGTTGTTGCAAACCTTCCTGTTCCCTTGCTTATAGATAGGTGCAATTACTGCTTTTGTCCAAACTGAAGGTACCTTACCAACACTCCACGCTAATTTTACTACTCTATGAAGCCATTTCATCGCTGCCTTCCCACTATACTTCACCATTTCAGGTCTAATTTCATCTATTCCTGCTGCCTTATGACAATGGAGTTTATTTACTATCCTTTCCACCTCCTCAAGCATAATTTCACCAACATCATATTCCTCCTCCTCAGGAGCTTGGCTGTTTGCAACACCACCATGATGATTTCCTTTTACATTGAGAAGATGTTCAAAATATTCCCCCCACCTCTCCAGTGATTCCCTGGGATCTATTATGAGTTCACCTAAATTACTCAAAACACTGTTCATTTCCTTTTTCCCTCCCTTCCTAAGATTCTTTATTACTGTCCAGAAAGGTTTCCCTGCTGCTTGACCTAGCCTTTCTAGGTTATTACCAAAATCTTCCCATGACTTTTTTTGGATTCCACAACTATTTGTTTCGCTCTGTTCCTTTCATCTACGTACAAACCCCTGTCAGCCTCGGCCCTTGTTTGGAGCCATTTCTGATAAGCCTTCTTTTTACGTTTACAGGCTGCTCTCACTTCACCATTCCACCAAGATGTTCGCCTTTTCCCATCTTTACACACAGTTGTTCCTAGGCATTCCCTTGCTGTTTCTACTACAGTATCCCTATATGCCACCCATTCACTTTCTATATCCTGAACCTGCTTACTGTCTACTGTTCGAAACTTCTCACTAATCATATCCATGTACTTCTGTCTAATTTCCTCGTCCGGGAGATTTTCTACCCTTATTCGTTTGCAGACAGATTTCACTTTCTCTACCCTAGGCCTAGAGATACTTAGTTCACTACAGATCAGATAGTGGTCTGTATCATCGAAAAATCCGCGAAAAACTCGTACATTCCTAACAGATTTCCTGAATTCAAAGTCTGTTAAGATATAGTCTATTATGGATCTGGTACCCCTAGCCTCCCATGTGTAGCGGTGAATAGCCTTATTCTTGAAGAATGTATTCGTAAAAGCTAAACCCATACTATCACAGAAGTCCAGCAAACGCTTCCCATTCCCATTTGCTTCCATATCTTCCCCACATTTACCAATCACCCTTTCGTATCCTTCAGTTCTATTCCCAACTCTCGCATTGAAATCGCCCATTAGCATTATTCTATCCTTGCTGTTGACCCTGACCACGATGTCACTCAATGCTTCATAAAACTTGTCAACTTCATCCTCATCTGCACCCTCACATGGTGAATACACGGACACAATTCTTGTCCTAATTCCTCCAAATGACAAGTCTACCCACATCATTCGCTTATTTACGTGCCTAACAGAAACTATGTTGCGTGCAATGGTATTCCTGATAAAGAGCCCTACCCCAGACTCTGCCCTTCCCTTTCTAACACCCGTCAAGTACACTTTATAATCTCCTATCTCTTCCTCATTATCTCCTCTTACCCGGATATCACTTACTCCTAGCACATCCAGATGCACCCTCTTTGCTGACTCAGCCAGTTCTACCTTCTTTCTTCCATAAGCCCCATTAATATTGATAGCTCCCCATCGAATTCCATTTCGTTCGCCAAGTTGTTTCCAAGGAGTCCCTTGCCTGTCAAATGCGAGTGGGACTCCATTACTCCCATAGGTCCGAGGCTTGCTTAAAATGTTCTGAGCTCGGTAAATTCATGAAGCAGGATGCTACCCTACTTGCACATAGTCCAAGTGAGGATCTCACCTCTAACGGGTTATGGACCACCGGTGAATTGTATAGTCCTAGCCGCCTGAGCACAAGGAGGGCCAGGACTCAGAATATGTCCGAGATGCCCACTCCAATTCCATAGCAACTGGTATCCCGACTCTCAGGACCACTTACTAGGCCACTCAGCCGTTGCCCATGGTTCACGAACTAGGACGTGACTACAGTAACCCACAAACATGAAAAACACAAGTTAATTATGGTATACATTATACACAAAAAATACAATCTTCTCACTCGCGTAAAATTCCCGGAACAGTTTAATTAGTATTTTATTTTAGCAACATCCGTGACTCAACGGCGAACTACACTCCGACGCGCCCAGCAAATTCATTTACAAACATGCCTGCTGCTGCTTGACGAACAAGTCTATCGGCACTTTATATTTTAATACATCAAATCTAGGACAATTTGAATATATTTAGTTACCTTATGGAAGTAATCCCGGCGGATTAAGTTCTATATTAAGCCAGTTATTACTTCTCTACGTGATAAGTCATCAGTCCACGTTTTTCCGGCGACGATGACATGCACTTCCGAACCGTTCCGATATTAAGAGAGTAGTGAGTGTCCGCTTCACCGCTTGGCGCCCTTCCATCCGCGTGCCCGTGGTACAGCGTCTGGGGAATCCCCTGACAAGTTTCATCATGTTCTGCTTCCAGTAGCCACATATTTAATTTAGAAGGATTGCCAGGATATTTCAATTTCATTTTTTTAATTATGTGAAAGCCTTATTTATCTTTGATAATATATTCTTGCGGATTTAAGCTAATATTGCAGCGCGTTCATATTGGTGTCCCTGCTACTGCTTCACTTCTCTACTTGCGGAATATCTTGTGATTCGCTGGTTCGAAAGTTCTGGCAAATTAAGTTTGATATCTCTGTTGCATAGTGGTCTCACACTTCTCTCTCTAGAGTGGAAGATTCCATTGCCTCCTTATTCATGCAATATCCGACGTCCTCGACACGTGCGCTGTTATAATTTTAGCAAGTTGGACTACAGCACACATTCCCTTTACTTTATACACAGGGGCTACTCTAGGAACTCTCCATTCATTTGGTATAGCTCCTTCATGCAAACAAATATCAAACAAGTACTTCAAATATGGCACTATATCCCAACCCATTGTCTTCAGTATATCCCCAGAAATCTTATCAATTCCAGCCGCTTTCATAATTTTCAACTGTTGTATCTTATTGTAAATGTCTTTATTATTACAGGTAAATTTTAATATTCCTTTAGGATTACTCACCTCCTCTATCTGGACACTGTTCTTGTAACCAACAATTTTACATACTGCTGACTGAATACTTCTGCCTTTTGAATATCCTCGCATACACACTCCCCTTGTTCATTAATGATTCCTGGAATGTCCTTCTTTGAACCTGTTTCTGGCTTAAAGTACCTATACACACTCTTCAATTTTTCAATAAAATTTGTATAGCTGCCGATTATGTTTGACATCATGTTACCCTTATCTTCGCTGGATTCAATTTCCTAGCAAGTTCCTTCAATTTCTCCTTAATTCCACACCCAATTCTAACCCTATCTCTGTTCAATCTGCACCCACTTCTTAGTCTCTTTATTTCTCTATTATATTAAGGTGGATCTTTACCATTCCTTATCACCTTTAAGGGTACAAAATTGTTTTCACATTCCTCAACAATTGCTTTAAACCCATCCCAGAGTCTGTTTACATTTTTATTTACCGTTTTCCATCGATCATACGATCATTCGTGGTTTCTTTCTAACATCAATCAATCAACCACTACTGATCTGCATTTAGGGCAGTCGCCCAGGTGGCAGATTCCCTATCTGTTGTTTTCCTAGACTTTTCTTAAATGATCGCAAAGAAATTGCAAATTTATTGAACATCTCCCTTGGTAAGTTATTCCAATCTCTAACTCCCCTTCCTATAAACGAATATTTAATCAATTTGACCTCTTGAATTCCAACTTTATCTTCATATTGTGATCTTTCCTACTTTTAAAGACACCACTCAAACTTATTCGTCTACTGATGTCATTCCACGCCATCTCGGAACCACTTAGTCGAGAAGCTCATCTCCTTTCTCCCAAGTCTTCCGAGCCCAACTCCCTCATGCCTGCTTTATAAGCCATATTCCCTCCATCGTGAGAAACTATTTTGTTACATACAGTCCGAATAACGTTTCACTTTACGGAAAATCAGGCCTACTCTGAACTACTCACTTCAGTGACACATAACTCTGTCCCAACCTACACACATAATTATAGACTGAAATAGTTTCAAAAATCTCATATAACATACAAATTGACGTCAGGGTAATTCACTTAGAATTCACCTCATTTAAGCAAGTAGTACGAAAACTTTACTCAGTCTTTAGCAATTATTTAATGTATCATTGTGATGATGGGTAATCGCAACAAAACTTGTTAGTGTGAAATTGGAAAACTTAAATCGAAACCTTTCCGACTTAAAACATTTTCAGGAAAAGCAAATTATACTTTCTCGGGATAGACAAGTGCCTAAGTAGTATATTTGATATAGGCCTACAGTAATGAAGAAGGGCTCAACCGCCATTTAAATACAAAGCTGTATGAAGAACGTAAGCGGTTTACTGGGTGTGAAAAACTAGACAAACTATTCTGGTGACCATGTTTATTCTTTGAGAGATCGAAAATTAAGCCATGGACTGGTACCGGCTACAGTAATCTTAATAAGTTCACTCCCATATCGGACTTAAGGCGGATAACATGTTGCTAGTGCCTTAAGGAAATAAAAAATTCAAGCTTCGAAGTTCAATATGCGTTTAGCGTCTTAGGTTTACTAATACTTCTTACTTTGAGCTAATACCTTAACAATCGTATGTGATTTGGTTTGCCACAATGGAATATAATACGAATGTTCGTGATTACTACGCTAAGCTTTCAACATTCAAAGGCCGATCATTACTGCCTACTGGCCATGGGTATGTACTAACTACCAATCGCAGACACGAGAAATCAGTTGCCGGGCTGAGTAGCACAGACAGTAGCGCGCTGGCCTTCTGACACAACTTCGCAGGCTCGATCCACGCTCAGTCCGATGGTATCTGAAGGTGCTTAAATACGTCAGCCTCATGTCGGTAGATTTACCGGCACATTGAAAAACTCCCGTTGGACAAAATTCCGGCACCTCGGCGTAAAAAGTAGTCAGTCGGACGTAAAGAATATTATTATTATTATTATTATTATTATTATTATTATTATTATTATTATTATTATTATTATTATTATTATTATTATTAATCTGTTAGTCACATTAATACGAAAATATCATATATAGAGTTTGATAGGGCTCGTGTAGAAATTGTTTTAAATGAAGCCATCAGGAGATACTCGCCTTCCGCGTTTTATGGCGACATCATTGAACAATTCTTGAAAAAGAAGCGGCGGCTGAATTGAACATAGAAATAATTTCGGTCAATTTTGAAGATTACGCCATAAAATTTAAAAAATGAATTTATTTTTATAATATTAAAATTTTATCAAAATTACATGAAATTAAGTATAATATTATAATGACAGTGAGCCTCCGTGGCTCAGACGGCAGCGCGTTGCCTCCCACCGCTGGATACCGTGGTTCAAATCCCGGTCACACCATGTGAGATTTGTGCTGGACAAAATGGAGGCGAGACAGGTTTTTCTCCGGGTACTCCGGTTTCCCTGCCATCTTTCATTCCAGCAACACTCTCCATTCTCCTTTCATAGCATCTATCAGTCATTAATAAATCACTTTGGGAGTGGCGACCCCATCGTACTAATAGCCTATATATGATTCATTCATTACATCCCTGACCCGGTCAATGACTGGAAAACAGGTTGTAGGTTTTCATTTTCATTGTAATGACAATATTAAAATTAATTACAGTATTACAGTTGCAATATTCAAGTTATATTAAAATAACTATAATGTTATAATGTGCGTAGAAACTGCTATAGGGTCTAATTAAACTGCGCATGTCTTCGACTTGAACTCACGCCTCACCACCGTTAAGCAGGTTTTCATTGATACCAAATTATGCATTGCTAAGTGTAGCCTATATTGGGGAAGGAGTCATTATTCTCAGTTCCTGGAAAATCGCCGTACATGATTCTTTGTCTGAAATTCCCTGTATGCACCTTTTCTTTTGCCATATATAGGCTACATCTCAAAAATTGTGAAATATTGTAGGATTAGACAGGTTACATGGTAGAGAGTGTATAGTATTGTTTGTAAGGGGTAGAGCGCGCTGTATACACACAATAAATTAAATTTTTTTGTTTACAATACAGCAGATGTCGCTGCCGACGGTCTGTGTTGAGCATGGGGTGAACTATGCTTTTTCAGGTGAAGACGGCTATTGGCGTATACAGTGCAGTACGAGCTTCAGCCAGTCATTACATTTTATGTGCAATGCGTAATTCCCAGCCTCACCGAGACAGAATTGCGGCATTGATTCAATGCGTACATACACAAGCAGGAGTATCACGCATCGTAGGAGTTACCCAATGTGCACTGTCATAAACGTGGGAAAGGCACTGTGAGATGTGACTAACAGGCCAAAGGAAGGTCGACCGAAGGTTACAGCGCCACGTCGAGATCGGTATATCCGCGAAACAACGAAGAGGAGACTAACTTCAACTGCTCAACAATTACGAGATTAGTTCTTGAGAGCAACCGAGTTTCGTACAGCTGTACGCAATTGGCTGCATAGTGTCCTATTAAGGACATTTCGAACTGTTCGGTGTGTTCCACTAGAGAATCGTCATCGTGTTGAAAGGAGAAGTTGGGTCATTCAACATCTTATTGGGGGATTAGATGAATGGCGTAATGTCACGTTTGCAGATGAAACACGAATATCATTTAGACCATATACATTACTACAAAGGGTGTGGAGACTTAAAGGACGCGGTGGAATAGCAGCAGCATTTTTCGAGAGGTGCATGCATTTGGAGGTGGAGATGTAATATTTAGGACTGGGATTATGCATGACCGTTGCACACCTTAGATACCAATTCGAGGGACGTTAACTGCCCAGTGGTATATCGATAGAATTCTTCGACCATTTAAACAAACCTTTAGGGATGAATACGGTGCTGAATTACTTTTCTTCGACAACAATGCTCACCTACATCGAGGTGAATCATTGAAAAGCTGAATAAGAGAGAACCTATGAAATGGCCAGCTAATTTACCGGATATGAAGTGCATTCAGTACGCATGGGAAAGGATGAAAACTGCTGTTTTTGATCGTCCACTAACCTCACACACAATCACAGACCACATTAGATTTTTAAACAATGAGAAAAATGATGTTGTTGTTGTTGTTGTTTGGCAGGTGTAATAAGATGAAGAAATAGTATTTGTCAAGGCAAATACGCTTGCCATATTTAAGGAGGTGCAGACTGGAAAGAAATAGAGTTAGAAATAGCTGTGGAAATAAAGAGAAATTGAAGGAACTAACTAGGAAATTGAATCTAGTAAAGAAGGCAGCTAAGGATAACATGATGGCAAGCATAATTGGCAGTCATACAAATTTTAGTGAAAAATGGAAGGGTATGTATAGCTACTTTACGGCAGAAACAGGTTCCAAGAAGGACATTCCAGCAATAATTAATGAACAAGGAGAGTGTGTACGTGAGGATCTTCAAAAGGCAGAAGTATTCAGTCAGCAGTATGTAAAGATTGTTGGTTACAAGGACAATGTCCAGATAGAGGAGGTGACTAATGCTAAGGAAGTATTCAAATTTACATATGATAACAATGATACATACAATAAGATACAAAAGTTGAAAACTAGAAACGCGGCTGGAATTGATAATTTTTCTGTGGATATACTAAAGACAATGGGTTGGGATATAGTACCATATCTGAAGTACTTATTTTATTATTGTTTGGTTGAAGGAGCTATACCAAATGAATGGAGAGTTGTTATAGTAGCCCCTGTGTATAAAGGAAAGTGAGATGGACATAAAGCTGAACATTACAGGCCAGTAAGTTTGACATGCGTTGCATGTAAGCTTTGGGAAGGCATTCTTTCTGATTATATTACACATGTTTGCGAAATTAATAAGTGGTTCGATAGAAGGAATTTCGGTTTTAGGAAAGGTTATTCCACTTAAGCTCAACTTGTTGGATTCCAGCAAGATATAGCAGATATCTTGGATTCAAGAGGTCAAATGGACTGTATCGCGATTGACCTCTCTAAATCATTTGATAGGGTGGATCATGGGAGACTACTGGCAAAAATGAGTGCAATTGGACTAAACAAAAGAGTGACTGAATGGGTTGCTATATTTCTAGAAAATAGATCTCAGAGAACTAGAGTAGGCGAAGCTTTATCTGACCCTCTAATAATTAAGAGGGGAATTCCTCAAGCCAGTATTATTGGACCTTTATGTTTTCTTATATATATAAATGACATGAGTAAAGGAGTGGAATCAGAGGTAAGGCTTTTTGCGGATGATGTTATTCTGTATAGAGTAATAAATAAGTTACAATGTTGTGAGCAACTGCAAAATGACCTCGATAATGTTGTGAGATGGGCAGTAGGCAATGGTTTGATGATAAACGGGGTTAAAAGTCAGGTTGTGAGTTTCACAAGTAGGAAAAGTCCTCTCAGTTTTAATTACTGCGTTGATGGGGTGAAAGTTCCTTTGGGGACCATTGTAAGTATCTGGGTGTTAATCACATAAATATGATTGTAGATAAAGGGTACAGATCTCTGCACATGTTTATGAGGGTATTTAGGAGTTGTACGAATGATGTAAAGGGGAAGGCATATAAGTCTCTGGTAAGACCCCAACCACAATATGGTTCAAGTGTATGGGACGCTCACCAGGATTACATGATTCAAGAACTGGAAAAAAATCCAAAGAAAAGCAGTTCGGTTTGTTCTGGGTGATTTCCGACAAGAGAGTATCGTTACAAAAATGTTGCAAAGTTTGGGCTGGGAAGAACTGAAAGAAAGAAGACGAGCTGCTCGACTAAGTGGTATGTTACGAGCTGTCAGCGGAGAAATGGCGTGGAATGTCATTAGTAGACGAATAAGTTTGAATGGTGTCTTTAAAAGTAAGAAAGATCACAATATGAAGATAATGTTGGAATTCAAGAGGACAAATTGGGGCAAATATTAATTTATAAGACGGGGAGTTAGGGATTGGAATATCTTACCAAGGGAGATGTTCAGTAAATTTCCAATGTCATTGAAATCGTTTAAGTAAAGGCTACGAAAACAACAGATAGGGAATCTGCCACTTGAGCGACTGCCCTAAATGCAGATCTGTATTGACTGATTGGTTTGACCTCCAATGGTTTTTGGCTTTTTTGTTGTAATGGAAACAAGTGCTGAAATCTTAATATCACCCATGAATGTGGTGACAAACGGAATCAGAACACTCATAATCGTTTAATTGTGATATTAATTATTAAGCAGCGGATGGGGGCAGGGGTGACCAGCTTAGTGGCTTAGCTGCTGGTTTCCCATCTGGAAGGCTGAGGTTCGAATCCAGGTCGATCCTGGGTCAAAATTTTCATCTCAGACATCTTGGGGCCATTCAGCCTTAAAACCCAGTCCAAAACCAAAATGAGCCTGAGTGGCTCCAGCGACCCCAGTAATAGCTAGAATAAGCTGAAGAAAGTTATTTACAATTATTACGAAGCATTAAAAAAAAAGAATATTTCTCAGATACCCTGAAACTGTTCACGTTAAACGCGTAATAAATATACATTTAAAATTCTTATTGACTTTCACGGACCCCTGAATATCATTAACGAGCCTCCAAATGGTCCATCAACCCCGGGCAAATGATCCCTGGTCTAAACGGAAATGGTGACCAATAGCTGTGGCCATCCCTGGTGAGTTGCTTTGCTATCAAATTAAGAACATTGCATGTTTCACCTGCTATAATTCAAAGTCGAATATCCGGTATTCAGTTAATTTAACATCACTTCCCACGTTCATATTTAAAATACTGACCTTCATATGACATTCTGGAAAAATTTAATACAAACAAAATATTACATTTTAGTGAAATTAGTGAAATAACTCCCTCTCCTACTGCGCACATAGTCAATTATGCCTTTCTTTGCAATCGTAAATGTTATCCCTCACCCCGTTCACTTCATGTCTAATGAACGTTGGGGAAATTATAGCCACAATAGGCCACAGCTTCTAGTTCCAGGTAGGAAGCGAAATTCGAACTCGTAATTTGGTGATTTTATTGCCTCGTGGCGCGGCGAGGGGTAGCTGCCGGAAGTACTTGTGCTGCCACAATGGAGTGGAACATCATTTAAATTTAATAACATCCCAGCTATGTAGACTCTAGAAAAAGCAATAAAGTAAAGTTAATAAGAGTCGATACTATGTTCGTGAACGAACAAGAGCACTCAAACTACAGGACGGTTCACTTTTAAAACAACAATTCGCCTTTAATTTCTGTCTAACTGGATCGTTGGCGAATTTCCTGGACAAAGAGGGCCAGGCTAATTCGCAATACCCAAGGCTTTGTCGTGCGACCTCTCAATAACAGTTTCAGCGTTTTTGGTAAAGAAAATCGTAAACAAAGTATACAAGGTGTTCCCAAGCATATATGAGGTAATGGGATCGGGCAGAATGGATAACAGTACACCCACAAGAACGCAAAATATCCCTATGAGCAAATGTGCTGCGGTCGATCATTTACGTGCAAGGCCTGTTTTAGTTATTACCTGGAAAAGGGGATAGTTCGTATTTAGGTTAAGTTTCTTTATATCATTATTATTATTGTACCAGAGTAGTATGAGCTATGTATGTTCTAAAAACCTCGTCAGCATTTTTGTGCTGAGTCAGCACCCAAGGTCATTGACCCCAAGCAGTATACCTATGCGGGTTCTGGCATGAGGTCACTGACCCCTAGTATAGTAGTAGTGCAATGCCGATTCGCGGATTTTGCATAAGAGACCAAGCCTAACTCTAACATCACTTTTACGGCCAGTTGCAATTCCAGACGCGAATTTTGCATAAGAGAGCAAGCTTGACTGCACAGTCGCCATCGTGGAGGGGCCTAACATCATTTTACGGCCAGATGCCCTTCCCGACGTGGATTTTGTATAAGAGAGCAAGCCTAAACTCTCAGTCGCCATCTTGGAGGGGCCTAACCTCACAGGGCCTAGTTTTATGGACAGATGCCCCAAAGTCAACAGTCCCCATCTTGGAGGGGTGTAACCTCACTTTAACGGCTAGATGCCCTTCCCGATGCCATCTTGAGTAGTAGGGCAATGGGTATACTCGCGACGCCACCTTGAGTAGTAGGGCAATGCGGATTCACGTAAGAGAGCAAGCCTAAACTCATGGAGGGGCCTAACCTCACTTTTACGGCCAGATGCCATTCCCCACGCCATCTTGAATAGTAGGGCAATGGGGAAACTCGCGACACCATCTCGAGTAGTTGGGCAAAGTGGATTCGCGTAAGAGAGCAAGCCTAACCTCATGGAAGGTCCTAACCTCACCTTTACGGTTAGATGCCTTCCCCGACGCCATCTTGTGTAGTAGGGCAATGGGGATTCGCGGATTTTGCCGACGCAATCTTGAA
This sequence comes from Anabrus simplex, assembly GCF_040414725.1. Taxonomy (NCBI): domain Eukaryota; kingdom Metazoa; phylum Arthropoda; class Insecta; order Orthoptera; family Tettigoniidae; genus Anabrus; species Anabrus simplex. Next base: position 136,813,387 of record NC_090266.1, on the reverse strand, counting down.
TAGCAGGGCAATGGGGATTTGCATAAAAGACCACACCTAACTTCATAGAGGGGCCTAACTACACAGGGCCAAGTTTTACGGGCAGATGACGTTCCCGACGCCATTTGATCCTCCCACCAGAGGGAGCACATATGCCCTAACCACGTTTTATGGCCAGATGTCCTTCCCGAAGTCATCTTGGAGGTGCCTAACTACACAGGGCCCAGTTTTACGGACAGATGCCCCTCCCGACACCATCTTGCAGACGCCTAACTACACAAGGCTTAGAGGCCCAGTTTTACGGTAGATATCCTTCCTCGCCGGCATTTAGGAGGGGCCTAAATACACAGTCGCCATCTTGGGCCCAGTTTTACGGTCATATGTCCCTCCCGTGGCTATTTTGGAGGGGTCTAACTACACAATCGCCATTTGTGATTTTAAAAGAGGTCAACTTAAGGCATTATGTCTCCATCCGACAAACTACTTGGTTATGCACCTGTGTTATAGAGTAGTCTGCTTATAGCTTTACGTCTCCATCCGACGGACAAGTAGCGTGACGTCAGAGCGATATCCTTGCGTACGACAGCAAGCCTCACCACACAGACGCAATTTTGAAGGGGCCTATCCTTACATACACTATTTTGGTGGGGTCTGGCCCCAGATTTACTCTGCTTAAGGCCTTACGTCTCTATCCGACGGATAAATAACGTGACGTTACAGCGTGAGTGATTTTAAAAGAGGTCAGCATATGGCTTTTTGTCTCCATCAGTCTGTAATGAACAAGTCTAAACATGCATAACCGTGACGACGCGATCTTATGTTTAAGGCTTTACGCCCTACCCCCCCCCCCCCCCCCATTCGACACACTGTCTCCGACGGGCCTGATCACGTGCCATACTAAGATCACTCTGTTTTAAACAGCAGCGATGACGTCAACATGGTTATATGTGTTCAGACTTGTTCGTTATCAATTTCACTCTCTAGTAAACTCAAGACTTTATAGATGGTATGAGTGTGAATATTTTCGATAGGTGTAAGGAGGCAAAGGGAATGCAATACGTAGAACCTTTTTAATTTAATGAAATATTTATTGTATAATTATTTCCAAAATTAAACAAACTAGTACCGGTTATACAACAGTCTTGGTTATCAAATAAAAATCTCTTTATTTGCAAATGAGGTGTCTACCTCGGTGGCAAATGGTACACTAAAATACATTATTGTCAAGCACTAAATTTTAAATTAACAAGAGAAGAAAAACATTTTTCTAGAATACAATAATATACAATTCATGCTAACAATTTTTTTCTATTAAACAAACAGATCATCCTTAATAAATTTACATTGTTTACAAAATTCTACTTATAATGTCTCCTATACTTACAAACATAGTCAACTCATATACAGTATGTGGAATTACTTCAAATAATACTATGCAACTGGTATAAGATTAAAATTTACATTGCATTTATTTTTTTCCCCATTTTGGAACCTAAGTAGCATAACGACCTGCTGCGTCTTAACCAGAGCCCCATTATGCCACCACTTTTCAGAGTTCCTGAAGGGCATTCACAGCTACCGTAGCGGTCCCAGGGCCCTCGAAGTCCCCACTGTACTTCACCCCTACAGGCAGTCAGCTACTTTGGCTGTCCAAACTCTATGGACCAGGGGATGGAATTAATTTTTTACACACCTTTTATTTACAATAGCCTGCACTGGTCGAATGCCCTCCAACATTTCATATATTTTCCCTGTTGCTGTTTATTCTCTTCTTGAATACCTGAACAGATTTTGGAAAAGGATCAAACGCTACCCCTGGAAAACTGTTCCACTCCATCACGCCCTTCCCAATGAATGAAAACTTACCCCAATCGCTTCTGCTAAAATTCCTTCTAATTTTATACTTGTGGTCAGTTCTCCCAATATAATTATTTTCCAACTGAAGCCTCTCACGGATTTCTCCCCATGCTGCTTCTCCTGTATAGGCTCTATATAATCCTATAAGTCTAGTTTTCTCCCTTCTCTTACTTAAAGTTTCCCCACCCAAGTTCCTCTAACATTTCTGATACACTACTGTTTCTCCTGAAATCCCCTATTACAAATCCTACTGCTTTCCTCTGCACACTATCTATTTCTTTTATTACGTATTCTTGGTGAGGATCCCAAACACTGTTTGCATATTCCAATAATGGACGAACCATACTTAAGTAATTTTTTTCTTTTAATTCCTTGTTGCATCCTTTAAGTAGCCTCACTATGACATGTAACAATCTGTATGCTTTCCCAACAATGTCATCCACATGACCATTCCAGTGCAAATTACTTTCAAATCTCACACCTAAGTATTTGCACTTGCCATCTTTTGGGATAACTACCTCATCCAAAGTATATTCAAATTCAGTTTTAATGCTCCGGTTTGTAAATGTTGTAACAGTTGATTTGCCTCCATTAACCTTCATATTATTTTCTTCAACCCACTGTTGGATACTTTCAAGGTCCCTTTGTAATTCTGAACAATCCTCAATGTTATTTATTTCCCTATAAACAATTATATCATCTGCATACAATCTTATTTTTGATGTTATATTGTTCCCTAAATCACTTGTGTATATTAAGGAAAGTAATGAACCGATTATACTACCGTGTGCGATTCCCTTCCAAACTTTCTCTTCCTGTGATATATTATTTCCTACTTTGACTTTCTGAACCCTTGAGTTTAGAAATGTTCTTATCCAATGTATAACCCTTACGTCCAATCCTATTCCCTCCAATTTCTTTAATAATATTCCATGTTCCACTCTATCAAAGGCTTTGGAAAGATCTATGGCTATGCAATCTAACTGATCTGATATGTCCTGCTGAAATCCCACCAGTTGTGCCTCATAAGAAAATTTCTTTCTAAATCCATACTGGCTCCTCATGAACCAATTTTTATCATCACATATCCCTCTGATGTACTTTGCTATTAAACTCTCCAGTATTTTACAAACTACACTGGTCAGGCTGATTGGTCTGTAGTTCTCTGGTTTCCTTTTATCACCCTTTCCTTTATATATAAATTGGTATTATTATTGATTCCTTCCATTCTTTTGGTATTACACTATTATTTATGACATAGTCAAAGAGAAATTTTAAATAAGGCACCATGTACCACTCCATTGTCTTTAATACCTCCCCAGTAATTTGATCACTTCCTGCTGCTTTTCCTTGCTGAAGCAGTTTGATTTCTCTGAAAATATCTTCATTTGTGAATGAGAAGCTTCTCAAGCAGTTGGATTTTTCTGAAAATATCTTCATTTGTGAATGAGAAGCTTCTTGTTTCCCTATGTGTCTCTCCCTCTCTATCTTCTGTTACTGTTTCCAACTCCTGAAAATCTTCTACTGAATCTCTGAATTCCCTACTAAATAGATTTGCTATCTCAGTATCTGTTGAATACTGTTCACCCCCTTCTCCCACCATTGTAGAAATTTGGATTCCTCTTCCTTTTTGATTCCTAAAATATGAATACATCTTTTGCCATTTCCCTTTGTGGTCATTACTCTCTTGAAGTATTCCATTCATATATTTCTCTTTTGCTTCCTTTCTCACTCTATTCAGTTCCCTCATTAGCTGTTTTCTAGTTTCTCTATTCTCCCTACCCTCTTTGATTTTCTTGTTTTCTATTCTACATTTTCTTTTTAATTTTCTTATTTCCCTTGTATAATAAAACAGGGTCTGAGGTCATTTTACCCTTCTTAACAGGTACAAATCTCTTCTCTCCTTCCCAAATGATTCCTTTAAATTTAGCCCAAAGTGTATCCACATTACTCCCTTCACTTATCCAACAACTGAATTGCGATTTAACGTAAGTCCCAAAGTCATCAACTTTAGTTTTTCTGTATAATTTCTTGTCTTGTGTGACCCTCTTATTAAGCATTTTTGGTACATGTACTACATCCATTATTACAGCCTTATGGTCACCTATTCCTTCAATTACCTCAGTTTTAATAACAATTTCCCATGGTTTAACCAAGAATACATCTAGCAAGTTGTTGAGACGAGTCAGTTCTTGTACTACTTATGTTAATCCTCCCTCCCAAATTAACTTATTTGCCAGTTTCTGTTCATGGGCTTCACTTGCAGCTCCATTCCATTCAACTTCAGGCAAGTTCAGATCTCCCCCAATTATTACCATATCATTATTATTGTTTTTATGAGTATAATCTATTATTTTATCAAATATTTCCATGCCTCTTTCCTCTCTTCCAGGCCTATATGTTCCTATAATTCCCACCACCTTCATATTATCACAAATTAATTTTATCCCTAATATTTCATCCCTTTCATCGGTAAACCATTCATGTGAACAATAAGTTTCCTTCACCAGAATAAACAACCCCCCATCCTTTTTATCTCCTCGGTCTCTACGATAGACTGTATACCTTTCTGGAAATACTTCTCTATTACCCACCCCTTCTCTCAACCATGATTCTACTCCTATCACCACATCAGTCTCATAAGATTCCATCAATGTACTGAATTTTATTTGTTTATTTACTACACTCTGACAGTTTACCAAGAGCAATCTCAGACCCCCTTCCTCCCTAAAACTTGACTGTTGTAATTGGGTAACATTTGACTCATGAGTTGAGAACGTCGCTGGAACCCAGATCTTTGTACATGGATCTGGGTTTTCTGGTAAGTTTCCCTGTATATGCCAATTTAGTGCCATGGGTTTTCTTAAGTGCATATTATTTTGCAAATCTCTGTTGATAATTGTAGCAATTTGTCTACAGAGAGTTGCTTTTCCATTACCATTCAGATGTAACCCATGCCTAGTGAACATTTGCCTGCCAAGATCTAAAGTATCTACTACATAGACATTTCTAAAACTCTTACTCAATCTCTTGATTTTTATATTTACATCATGTACAGCTTTGTTCACACACGAGTCTTCTATAAGGTTATACCTGGGTGGCACATTAACTACAATTACTTTTGAGTCAGGTAGTCTCAAAATCTTACCTCTGAGGGTCGTAATTAGTTCCTCACCTTCATTTGCAGCAATGTCATTTGTACCACTCACAATCACCACGTAGTTGTCCTTCTCTAACACAGGATCACAACTTGAAGGGACGTCTTCAGTTTTGGCACCTGGTTTTATTAGTCCTAAAACCTCAGTTTCTGCTGCCGACAAGGTTGCTGTACTCCTTAACAGCTTACTGAGAAGAGGTAGCATGCTTCCAAAATTGTAATACCCTTTGCAACATTCAAATTATACAAAGCATTTATTGTTAATGAAATTAAGTTTTTATAAATTTATTATACTATGTACGTTATGCTTTACAAAGAAGTTAATGCAGTTCTTAACTTCCTGTTATTCATGTGTTTTCTTCCTTTCTCAATCATTATCATGTACAGAAATGAAGGGAAAAATTTCATCCATACACTGTGTACTGTTTTCAATCTTCGGATTAGGTCCATCCCAATCATTGGAACCATTTTTACCTCGATGCTTGTAATGACGTTGGAATGGTCTGCATAAAGCTACATCGATTGACATCTCACTGTGCAGAGGAAGAATGTCCGAAAAAGCATCTACGAAAGGAGCAGCGTACGTAGATAAGAATCCTGGCGGTAAACATTGAATCAGATGTTTTGTGATCTGATATAAGGTTCTATGTTTATAGAATATCTTAATAGCCTCACTTACTTGTGTGAGATAAATAAGATGTTGCGTATTAGCATGCGAACAGCATGCACATCAGGGGCGTATTCTCCTTGAATGCAAGGCATTCATTGCATGCGTTATGATAACACAAAGAACTGTCTGGTGTACGATTTTAGGTTGTTTCAAGTCGAATATTAACGACTTCATCTCTCAGAAGTTCAAAAGGTCCGCGCAACTGTACTGGTTCCGTTGCTTGACTACGTGTGGTGCTGGTGTAGTCTCGCCGTCTACACCACTCTAGGAAGAAAGAGACAGCGAATGGACGAGTTCAGGAAGAAAGGCATTCAATCTTAAAATTGCATTCGGTGGCAGACGTAGTTCTGAAACCCTCCGAACGATGTCGCTGCAATTGAAACTTGGTCAGAATTTGTCACCCTATATCCGTGCTACCCTCTGCCATCTGTTAGCAACTTGGAGAAAGTCGGCATCTTTACAGCGAACGGGACCCACAGATTACCCCCCAGCGAGAACCCAACGTGACGAAACTGACCAATGCCACTGGGGTGACTTACCTCCAGTGCTTGAGTTGTGGCTAACTAGTGAGTTAATTCATTGTATTTTCGGTGTTTTATTATATCTTGCGCAGATGTGGTATTAACGATGGATGAGTCTAAAACGGATATAATTGTAAATCAGTTTGAAAAGCCGGGAGACCTCAACCTTCCCTCGTAAATTTCTTCCTATTCTTCTTCTTAATCTGCTTACCCTCCACGGTTGGCTTTTCCCTCGGACTCAGTGAGGGATCCCTCCTCTACCTCCTCAAGGGCAGTGTACTGGAGCTTCAGACTCTGGGTCGGGGGATACAACTGGGGAGGATGACCAGTACCTCGCCTCACCTGCTATGCTGAACAGGGGCCTTGCGGGGGATGGGAAGATTGTAAGGGATAGACAAGGAAGAGGGAAGGAAGCGGCCGTGGCCTGAAGTTAGGTACCATCCCGACATTTGCCTGGAGGAGAAGTGGGAAACCACGGAAAACCACTTCGAGGATGGCTGAGGTGGGAATCGAACCCACCTCTACTCAGTTGACCTCCCGAGGCTGAGTGGTCTCCGTTCCAGCCCTCGTACCACTTTTCAAATTTCGTGGCAGAGCCGGGAATCGAACCCGGGCCTCCGGGGGTGGCAGCTAATTACACTAACCACTACACCACAGAGGCGGACCCTCGTAAATTTAAAAACAGAAAACAAGAATTGTGTACGCACGTTCAATCCAGAAACTTACAGTAAACTGTTTGGCTCGAGTTCACCTACATGTAATTAGGGTGAGTAGAATTGAAATTTACTTAATACGTTGTGTTAACTGCATGGTTACTAGTTGCATGCCTCAGTGGAGATTCCAGGATACGCCACTGATGCACATTCACAGTTATGCTTGTTAACAAGACGATTGTCTGTAACCGTGTAGTGTTTTTCTTCTTTCTGTTCCACAGTGCACGATGTAGAAGCATCGTGGATGTTAAGCAATATCACTCATATGAATAATAAGACAATAGGATGTTCTATTAGCATGAATATTTTCAGATGTTTCAAATTCTTAACGAATATCGACAGGAGATCCTTTTGTAGATTCTTCATGATAACAGCAGTCTATATCTACAAACGGTGCATTATTTTTGAATTCTTCAGGCGAAAATAGCGGACGATATTCTTTCTGATAATACGATGATTGGAGTTTACAAAACATGTCATAAAGCAACCCAAATTTATTTTTCTCAAAATTAATGTCCATGTTTTCGTATTGATACGTGATTCCGTTGTGATATAGTCTAATATTTCTTAATTTACAGTTATCAAACTGTAAGCTATCTTTTCCATGGTTGAATTTGCGGTGGGTTTGATATCCAAAAATAATATACAAAGGCTTTTCAGTAAAACGTGATGTTTCAACAGCCCAGCTATGCCTGTTTGTAGGTGGTAACACAGAATATTCATGCAGCTCCCAACATCGAAAATGTATAGGTAAACTAGCGTCTAGTGACAGGATCGTACTATGAACCAAACACGAAACCCGCATGCGCGCTTCCATGCTCTACCTCTATTTGAACGAGACCGCGCTAAATGTAACTGTTAGAGTTAAAAATTGTTATATTGTAAGGTGACTATCGTTATTCGGTGGTTTTATTTTGTTTTGATCGTTTCTTTTTCTTTTCTTCCTATCGTTGTTTTTCCATTTCATTTTGTGTGGTTTTTGTGAATAAGAAGATAGGCAATACGAGTACTGTATGAGTTCAGTATGTTTACTTGCTCTGAGTGTCGTAGTGTGTACGAAGCAAGAACTCTTTTGCGGAGGAATGTAAAACAGAAATATCCTCTGAAACTGGAAGAGAGAGCGCCAAACTCACGGAAACCCCACGGGAGTGGGATTCATACGTGTAACATGTATAATAAAACGTTTGTTCAGCAATCGTTTCTGAAACAGCAGCTGCGTAACCAGCACTCTGATACTGTGTCTTTAATTAGCTTCGTATTTTTACAGAATGTTTAAAATATCATTTTGTAGATCAATGTGCGCGTAAAATATCATGTTCTTTTTCTTTAAGAAATTGTGAGTGTTCGTTTTCAAAGTTCACGATTGCTTCCGTTGCTTGCTATCTTCTGAATAAACTCTCCGTCGACTATAACTGCGTGCTAAACTTGTGCTCAGTCACCATCTTGAATACACTATGTAAGTACCTGTACTGTATTATGCGGAATGTTATCGACGTCAGTTATTGCGTAGACCCTATTGCTTTTTACTTGTTTCCTTTCTGCTGTCGAAATGCGTGCCTGTAGCTTGCTGTATCTCGCTACTTGCCTCCTATGTTAGGCATGCGCACGTTGGAAGTACAGTATGTTCAGTTAGATTTTCTTCACCGTTACACGTGTTCGGTGCACAGCACTGAATAATACAGGCTGTAATTTATGAAGCCTGTGTGCATAAATTAATATAAGCACATTCTTCACTGTATAAGGTGAGTATCTCGGATTCAATGCTTGTCCATAATAGCGGCACAACGGATACGAAACATACACGAACAGTCTCTTTCGCGTTCGTGACCCGACCGATGGTAATATACGTAAGCGTCCTCCGCTTTATTACCAGTATGTGGCGAAAAAGTTAAGTTTGCACAGTTACTGCACAAAATATTGCCATCCCGTACTTGGCAATTAGAAGTAATTGTTTTAGATAACACAATGTTCACTAATACAAATAAAACCGATATTGGTCTGTGTGACCAGATAAAACAAAACTCTGCCCACATGGCAGCTCCTCCACGTGTCGCATACACTTCTCACAGCACAGACAAGTAGCAAAAGGAGGACGCTCCACCAAGTGGTGAGCTTAAATATGTTTCCAGCCGTCGTTAGCGTTAGGGGAGTTCCCGGACGTTTAAACAATCAACCAATCAGAGTTATTGTCTTGCTTAACATATCTATATTTCACTGAAATAATAATTGAACAGGCTCATATGTACCAAATATTGACTCCTTTGAATTTCATAATTTGTTCCCAAATATTTATAACACTCAGACCTGTGGAATAGCTACAAGTAACGAATTTAACCACCATTTCACAATGAACACAGCACCCTCAGAATAAAGGTGGTCATTCTAGATTCCACACTTCGCGCTTCCCAATATTCAAATTAGTCACACCCTAATTTCTCATTGGCTCAACTCAACTAGCGGTGTAACACTCCCTTACACGTGCGTTCTTTAAAATCTGTGGCTTCTCACGGTCGGTAGAAAATTACTGGCTAGTATCTCACGCCTGACCGTCTCCTTTACTTCCGGTCCCAGCTCTAGCTAACTACTCATGTACCATAGATAGCAGTCCAAGTTAATTAAATAATTAACTTTGCCAAATGAGCTGTCAGGATACGCCGCATCACCCTCCTACTCAGGCTAAAAAATAAGGACGTAAATACGTGTTTGTTTTCTTCAATCCATTAATTTTCCACAATCCAATAACGTGGAGTGTCTTCCGCTTACTATTCTTTATCGTCCCATAAGCTGTCATGCTCCTCATGTAGACGTTCGTTATCTCTCCATATGTTGTAATATATGTCAAGCAGCGCTGGAAATCTCCGCTGATCCCCACCGCACTCATTACAGAAATCTTCCTGTGGCTTAGCTGTCTCTATCTTCTTTACGAAGTTGATCTCCTCAATATCTGCATTTTCATTCTCGCCTTCTACCATAACAGGACCTTCATCGGTATCGTCTTCTTCTCCTTCCTCCACTTCGTCACTCTCTTCTGCTCTCTCCAACTCCTCATTTTGAGGAATGTCGTCTATCCTTATCTGACCTCGGGGATAATACAGCTTGAGGTTGGCGGCGTTGAAAGTCTTTTCCACGGTTCCATCCAAACTCTGCACTCTGTATGAGTTATTACCATATACTTGTGTTACTTTATATGGGCCAACATACAATTCAGCAAATTTCTGGCAGAATCGAGCTGATACATCAGAACTAGCGGGACACTTTACTAAAACTAGCTCATCGACGCTTAGATGCCGATGGAAACGTTTATTCCGCCTTCGCCGCGGCCTCTTATCTGCTTGAGCCATCATCCGATCTGCGGTGTCTCGAACACATATCTCTACTGACGGCCTTGGGTCCCTAGAACATACGATCTTATCGTGCCACGGTTGGCGCGGGTACTCATTCAGATGTACGACTGATAGTATCTGACCTATAGACTCATGCTTGGTGGAGTTAATGCTTTCATTAATAATTGGTATCATATCTGGCCACTTTAAAATGTTCCTTGGTAATGAAAATACGGCAGTATTTATATATAGATAGATAGATATGGTTTATTTTAACTGGCAAAGTTAGGGACATGTGCCCCTGTCTTACACTTAACCAGTGAAATACATAAATAACAAAAACTATAAAAATACTGAATAAATGAAAAAGAGCGTGAAATACATAAATAACATAAAAATATATAAGATACTGAATAAATGAAAAAAGAGACTGAAACAAATTACTATGGTACTATGCTATCCTGCTGTACACAAAAATAACTATTATAATACACAATATAAATTAACATTTTGCTTCCTACGAAGAAATTAACATACAACGAAATACAATTTCAATAATAATAATATTAATAATAATAATAATATAGATAAAGCTACTAATATTTACAATTAGTTTGTCCAATTCCAGAAATATATAACATTGACGAATGTTACAGTTTTCGTGTGTTTACTGTGAGTGAAAAACATTGCAAAATGGGGATGGGATAAGAATAACTATGCAGGAAAACCACAGCTGAGTACCTTCTAACACTATTGATGAATAATAATAACAAGAAGAAGAACCATGAGGAGAAAAGACGAAGAAGAAGAACCATGAGGAGGAGAAGAAGAAGAAACGAAGAATAATAATAAGAAGAAGACTGTCGCACTACGAGCTCGTTTCATAGAGATATTTTGAACACATACTTTTAAATCTTCCGTGGTTTGACATCCCTCTGACCTCCTGCGGAAGGAAGTTCCATTCACAGCTGGACACAACAGTGAAGGAATTGTTGTAGGTTGAGAATTTATGCTTAGGAATAGCGAGCAATGTCGAGCTCAGCGCTCTGGTGTTTTTATCATGGTGTTCAGAAAGGCTATGAAATCGTTCATACAGGTAAGATGGGGATTGTAAGGTAAGGATTCGGTGCAATTAAGTCAGGGTATGCAGCTTGCGTCTGTCTTCAAGGCGTAGCCATCCGAGATCGACGTAAGACTGGGTAACAATATCCGAAAATGTCAGATTACATATAAATCTTACAAAGGCATTCTGTGCACGTTGTAGTTTATCTCGAAGCTCGGTTTTCATATTGGAATAACGAGGGTTTCAACTAGTTTCTTCTTTAAACTGAACGGAAAAGTAAATTTGAAATTGTTTAATGTGTGTAACGTAGCAAAAACTCGTCTACTCACAGATATTATTTGATCCGTCCATGAGAGGTGCTGGTCAATGGTTACTCCGAGATTTTTCACGCTCTTGCAAAGGGGCAAAGCTTGATTTTGAAGTTGTACGTCAGGGACGGACATGCGGTAATTACTGGAAATAAGTCTTGGATGGGCAATTACTATACTTTGGGACTTTTTTGGGTTCAAAATAAGCCCATGCTGGGAAGACCATTTACTTATGGCCACTAGATCCATGTTAATTTGCTCGATTGCTGTAGAAACGTCTGTTGGTTTTGCATGGATGTACAATTGTACGTCGTCAGCATAGATGTGACGTTTACAATGTGTCAGTTGTTTAGCTAGGTCGTTGATATAGACAGAAAATATCAAAGGAGCAAGGGTTGACCCTTGTGGGAAACCTCTTTCCACAAATTGCCACGAAGAAAATATACCTTGATCGATGACACGTTGTTGACGTTCGTGTAAATAAGCTCCCAACCATCTCAGAGTACTGTAGGAGAACCCTAGGTGATAAAGTTTGGATAAGAGCAACTCATGGTCTACAGAGTCAAATGCTTTGCTGAAATCCAATAATACTAGGATAGTCAGTTTTTGCTGATCAATAGCCTGTCTTTTATCGTCAGTCACGCTAAGTAAGGCAGTACATGTACTATGATTGCGTCGGAAACCTGACTGGTGTGGGTCTAATATGTCGTGGTCGTTGAGATATTTGGTGATTTGATTATGCACAATGTGTTCGAGTCCCTTGGCTACTATTGACAGTATATTTATAGGTCGGTAGTCACTATTTAGTTTAGGAGATTGTGTCTTCGGTAAAGGATGCACCAGGGCCATTTTCCAGACAGTTGGAAATACACTATTTTGAAGGGAGAAATTGTATATGAATGTCAATACTGGAATAATAGCGTCGAAAATTTTCTTTGGCGTTATAATACATATATTGTCCACCCCTGTGGAATTAGTTTTAATTCGCATGATAGCCGCTTTCACTTGAAGGGGTGAGACATAACTAAAATAAAATTTGTCTCTGCCTACGGGTGGTGCGTTGTAATTTGCACACAAAAGATTTTCTTTTGCTTCTTCGTTTAATTGTACATGGAAGGATGCGAAGTGATAATTCAATTCATCAAGAGAAACTTCCAAATCGTCTACCTTGTCCGGTTTATTTAGTCCAAAATGGCGGATTTACTTCCTTAAAGTAGCGGGTCTTACGTCAGGTTTTATAAGGTCATCGGCGTACCGTAGTCGAGCGTTTCTTACTGTCTGAGTCGTTTTATTACGTAGTCGTTTGTAATAGATAAAGTTTTCCTTTGTCGGGTAATGTTTATATTTCCTATGAGCTGCATCCCACTTAGCCATCATTGCTCTAATATCATCATTTAGCCACGGGGAGAGTCTTTTACAGACGCGTGCTGTTCGTATAGGGGCATATTTGTCAAAAATATGTAGTATCATGTTATTGAGAGTGGTGACCATGTCGTCAATATTAGCTTTATGAGTTATCTCCTGCCACGGCATCGAAAAAGCGTCTTCCAATAATTTTTCGTTGTTAATACGGGTATCGTCTCGGTAAGTCACGTACTTAGGTTTATGTTTGGGGCATTGCAGTGCGTAAGACATAAAGATGATGTCATGGGCTGACAGTCCGGGAGCAGATGTCTGGCCGTGATGTAATACTCTGTCAGGGTTGTTCGTTACTATTAGGTCCAGTAATGTGTGTGAAGTTTTAGTGTGGTGAGTGGGAGAAAGTGGGAGGACCGCCATGCTGCATGCCTGAAACGTATTTAATAGATGGGTGTCTTCGGAAAAATCTGGATCTAGAAGGTTTGTATTGAAATCTCCCATCATTATAGAATGTTCGTACATAGATAACAGTCTGTTAATATCAGTCTCTAAGTCATTCAGACGGCGAGCTTCAGGCGGTTTGTATACAACACCTACCAAGCATTTCACAGTAGCGACCTGTATCTCTATGAACATGTACTCAGGTTTATGCTCGTACTGTTGAGGCGACTGACAGATAATTTGAGGTTTCAAGCGCGAAGAGACAAAAGCGCAGACCCCACCTCCCCTTTGCCAAGTCTGTCATTCCTCAGAAGGCAGTAGCCAGGTAATTCCAGATTCTTAGCCTGATGTTTGACTTTCAACCAACTTTCACTGCATAAGATGATATCAAAGGACAGTGGAATGAAAATCGCTTTTAGTTCATCTATACAAGTTTCAGAAACTAAACTCGGCATTAAGGTGACATATGTGAAGTGCGCTTTTATGTCTATTTAGGGCTGACTGGAGAATGTGTGTTGTAGCTTCAAGGGGTGGGGTTCGGGTCAATGGACTAGTAGGTAGACAGGTTGAAGGGATGGGTGGGGAAGGGGAAGTGAAACAATTAAAAGTATTGCTATGGTCAGAGGGATTACTGCTGTTAGTGGTATGCATTGCCAATTGCGAAAATGAAAACTAACTAGAAGTAGAACACAGCATGCGAATACATCCAATGAATAATCAGCAATTTACGTATTTTAGATAGCTAAATTGTCTATAATAATAATAATAATAATAATAATAATAATAATAATAATAATAATAATAATAATAATAATAATAATAATAATAATAATAATAATAACGTACAACAGCAGATTAGGCGTGCAGAATAACTCGAGTAGGAGCTTTTTTACGTAGTGTTGATGTTACATCTATGTAGACGTAAATACGGGGGCCTGACTTAAATTAGAAACAGTAAGGAAATGATTAAAGAGTAAGTCAATCGACAGATGGTAGAATAAGAAGACAGATAAGCTAATAGATATTTCGATCAATTAATACGGTAAATGGATGGATAGATAGATAGATAGATAGATAGATAGATAGATAGATAGATAGATAGATAGATAGATAGATAGATAGATAGATAGATAGATAGATTTTCTTAAACTAAATAAAAAGATAGCTTCTCGGCTGTGACTTAAGGTAAAGGATGGGAGTAGCGTCACTTTGTCAAGTGATAAAGCAGCACTGCAAGAGAACCTTATGCCATAGGAAGTTCCATTAACTGACAAACACTTAATTTCATCCCGTCCGCCTTCTTGATTATGGTGTCTCCTGAATCAGTCCAAGTGTTTCTAAGTCCAAAACGCTGGATTGCTGTCTTCAAGATGGACATTCTGATAGCCGTAAGGTCTTCACGGATTGTTGTAGATGATCCTTTCAGTTTCCTTTTCTTCGTGAGGACGTCCTGCCATGAGCGATAAGACACAAATTTCACTAGGATAGGTCGTGTTTTTCCTGGAGATCGAGGTACTACTCTGTGACACCTATCGATGTCATTAAGTCTCACATCTGCATCTACTGCTTTGCACACGTTGAGCACTAGTTCATCGTAGTTTTCGTTCGAACTTTCAGGAATGCCGAAAATTCTTACATTATTTCTCCTGCTATATTGCTCCATTGAATCACACTTAGCGTCCGTATCATCCTGCAGATTGCGGATTTCCGCCTCCTTCTTATCAAGTTTTTCAGTTAACTCTGACAACGCTTCGATATTAAATTTCAAAATTTTTCAAGTTATTTTATGACCACTTCTGTTATGCGGGTTGAAATGGCCTGCACAATTTTTTCAAGGAAGCTGTCCGAGTTAATGAAGTCGTCCAGCGCACACTTCACGAGGCAGTCTACGTTGGCAGCACTGGTAATGGCTGGGCTTCCAACTCCGTTGTTTCGGCGACCCATTTTCTTTACAATGCAAATTTGGAAGAAAAATATTATCAATACCAACAAAACGTGTGTGTACATTGATTGGTAAATACAAATATAATACTTCCGCAAATTTTTGTCACTTTCTCTGCTGTATAACACCTTCAAATCACTTGATTACTGTGGAGCCTCACTCACTCTCGTCCGTCACCAAGCATGAAGCAGGGCTATATCTCCCTCATAATCCGCTCACTCGGATTTGACTCAGGATGTCGGACGGAATTCAATACATGCCTTATCTGCAATTCCTCCAATTCACGTCTAAATGCTGGTGAAGTGAATTGAGGTCCATGATCTCTCAACCAGCTAGCAGGTTTTCCCATTCTTGGCATAATTTTATTTTTAATCTGATATAATGTTGATTTAGTGCTGGCTTTTTTACCGGATATAGAGTTACAAATTTAGAAAATACATCCATATAGACAAGAATGTATTTTACGCCACGGCATCCAGAAGGTAAGGCACCAAAGTAATTTATTGCGAATAATTATTTTGCCCATGTTGGTAATACTGGTCGTGGTTCCACCTTCAGTAGGAAGGTATTTGGCTTCATACGTCTCATACGTGGCCAAATGAATGTTTCCTGAAGTGTAGAAGTTACTTTCTCTATCCCCGCATGTCCAGTAGCATGGAAACCTAACCAAATCAAGTCTATCTGTAACACCGGTGGGACAACAATTCGAAATTTAGCGTGTTCTTCGTCGATGAATTTCTGCAGTACGTTATTGAAGTAATAATATTGCCTGGCCTTTTTCTGGGCTTCGAGGAATCTCGGAGTGCCTCGTTCAATTTTCTTATTAAATTAATCAATGAGCAATCTGTTAAGTGCGTAATTTCTTTGTTCTTGGCCTAAATCTAAGTGCATCTGCTACTATATTTAGTCTGCCAGGGAAATGTTCCAGCGTGAGATCGAACTGCTGTAGAAACAAGGACCATCTGTAGATTCGATCACTTCCCACATTTGGTTGTAAAATAAAATTATGTGCTTTATGATCTGTACGAATCGTGATTGGAAATCCATAAATGTAATTTTTTCTTTTTCCCCGCGCAGCAACTATTTACAACATTTCCAGTAGTTGTCCACTTCAACTCATGAGTACGTAACTTTCTACTATTAAATGCCAAATACGTTATCTTCACCTCGCACTACGGAGTTTCCTGATATAACAATGCTCCTATGCCCACATTTGAAGCATCTGTCTGTATAATGAATGGGCGATCATAAGATAGATATCCAAATTTTACTGCTCTTGCAAGCATCTCCTTAGTTTTCCTGAAAGCTTATTCCTGATTTTCTTCCCATTTCCAGCGATCGTTGATTCTTAATCATTCCTGCAGGGGTGCCACGGTCTCCGAATATGCCACACAATGATCAGCAAAATACTGACATAATCCCAGGAATTGCCTTATGTGTTTTACTCGAGTAGGTATAGGGACATTTTGAATAGCCGAAATCTTTGCTGGGTTAGGCTTAATTCCTCTACCATCAATTATATGTCCAAGAAATAGTGTATTCCGGCTACAGAAATGGGATTTTTCCAAGTTAACTTTGAAGTAACATCTGTTAAGGTCAGCCAAACAAAGATCAGTTTTGTGCAACTGTTCCTCAATAGTATTCGAACAAAACATTATGTCTTATAGATATTTAATTGTAAAAGCCTTAACCTCAGGACCCAAATTATCCTCAAGTGTACTGATGAGTGCCGAACTTGAATTTTTCAGACCTAGTGGAAGTCTTAAAAAGTGATACTCTTGGTTGTTGAACATAAATGCTTTTAATATACTTGATTCCGGATTTACCTCAATGTGATGAAAACACGATGTTAAATCAAGAGTTCCGAAGTATTCTACACCTCCAAACTTCTTAAGGATATCCTTAATTGCCGGAGCCTGTGTGTACTCGGGTACTTTTTTGTTATTTGCTTTACCTCGCACCGACACAGATAGGTCTTATGGCGATGATGGGACAGGAAAGGCCTAGGAAAGGGAAGGAAGCGGCCGTGGAATTAAATCAGGTACAGCCCCAGCATTTGCCTGCTGTGAAAATGGAAAACCACGGAAAACCATCTTCAGGGCTGCCGACAGTGGTGTTCGAAAACACTATCTCCAGGATGCAAGCTCATAGCTGCGCGCCCCTAAACGCATGGACAACTCGCCCGGTATACTCGGATACTAGGCGTTTGTTAATTTCTCTTTCGTCAAGGCATACCCTTATAGAGCTATCTGCCTTAGGCACGGCCAGGATTGGGTTTAAAACGGAGTAGGAGATTTGGTATTATTCCATTACTTTCAATTTCATCAACCAACCCTTTAACCTGAAGAAATAATTTCTCCAGGATGGGATATGGCCTCTGTTTAAATGGCTCCTAGTCATTCACAACAATTTTATATTTATAATTCGGTATCTTTCCTGGTTTAGATCCAAAAATATTTTGATGTGCAACAAAATTTCCCGTAGCTTTCCACGTGCCTTTTCGCCCACCGGTGCCTCTGCTAATTTCTCAAGTAACAATTTTGAAAATTTCTCGTCTTTACGTTCGGACTCCAAATTCAATGTCACTGCTTCAAAATATTCCGTTAATTCACTACAATTCACTATCCAATTTGTGGAAAATTCTGGGGATTCTTCTATTCCTTCCATTGCTGTTGTTGCTAGGGGCTTTACGTCGAACCGACACAGATAGGTCTTATGGCGACGACGAGATAGGAAAGGACTAGGAGTTGGAAGGAAGCGACCGTGGCCTTAATTAAGGTACAGCCCCAGCATTTGCCTGGTGTGAAAATGGGAAACCACGGAAAACCATCTTCAGGGCTGCCGATAGTGGGATTCGAACCTACTATCTCCCGGATGCAAGCTCACAGCCGCGCCTCTACGCGCACGGCCAACTCGCCCGGTTTGCTGTTGTCCAAATACTCTCATCACCTAAATTTTCTTCAGTTTGACCCAAAACTTAACACTTCCCTTGAATTTTATAGCCGAAAAATAATATGGCAGCTGCCCGTGTTTATCAAAGCATTGTATTCTCCCAAGAATTCCATCCTCTAAAGAATTACGCAAGGATGAGTCATCACCAGCTTTCCAATCTTGACATCCAACAAAGCTTATTCCTTACATACGGCTGTTCTATCAGGCACAATTCCTCTTACTTTTTGAGATAGGAATAATGAGTACTTTAACTTGTGATTTCAGTTCATTAATCAGCGCTTGTGACACCACACTGATTGTAGCGCCGGTATCCACCAAATGTTCTAATGCGAAGATTGCCAATTCTTGTGTATATGACAAGTAAAACTTTACTAGGTTTAGAATTTTGTTGTACCTCTTCCTCTATCAAATCTTCCGGTTGTAGAATTCAACTGTCAACTGACGCCAAAGACAATCCCTCAGTATCCTCCTTGGCAAGATCTCCCTCCGTAGTTATCTAGCTTTTTGTCCACCCCTCTGCCTTCAGAATTAAGCGAATTGGGGTTAAATCCTGCTTCCTGTTGCCTCAGGTGATATTCCCTGTAAGCTTCATTCTCTGCTCCATGACATTCTTCTAATTTACTTGCCTGGATTGCCCCTTTCCACCGGTCTTCCTCTTGTCTCTTGTCTCTCAACTCTTCAATACATTTTCTTGATTCTTCATTACGCTAGTTATATTAGGACGGTAGCTTCCTATTCTCTCCCTTTGGTCCTTCTCATCCATCTGTAGTATGGTCTCGTTGGCCCGTTATAATTTCTATATTTGTTCCTATACATTCTTCCGTTATGATCACTAGGAAAACTTTCGCCTCTTTGGTTTGATATATTTCCCCGATGATTATTTCTTCTGTAATCCTCCACCCGATTCCATCGTTGCGAATTCTCATTCCGTGGCATTCCATTTTCAGATCGCTGTTCACGAGGTATTGTTTGAGTACCAGAATTCTGTTGGTTATTGTACATCCTTACTTTAGGTGGGGTACTGCTATATTCACCTACATCTACCGTGTGGATAGCCTCGATGTGTCTGACCTTCGATTGGTTTTGATTTGACGTCTGGTCTAGATGACGTCATGTTATTTCTGCTTCTGCTGCTGTCCTCATGTTTGCTGCGAGTAATGTCCTTTGTACGTCGATTGGTAACTGCCGGGAAATCGCCGCTATCATCTCCGTTTCTGATAGTGGGACATCTAAGTCTTTGAACTTGATAACTTGGGAAATAAAGAATTGCGAAAACTTTGTCGGTAACGCAGCTATATATTTCCGAGAATATAGCTCCATACGTAGTGATTGTTGTGTTGCTACGTCCCAAAACATTTTAACAGAAGCGACTTTATACTCTTCATAAGTACTGAAGGTGGATCTAAATGCAGTCATCCAGCTTGACGCAGCACCCCCTAAGAATTTTTCTACAGTTCTTAATCTTCGCTCAGGTGGTATTCTACAGTTAGCAATGTAGTCATCCATTACCTCAAGAAAGCTCTTGGCGTTCTGTCGTCATTTCCAGTGAACTTTCTGGGTTTATCTTCACTGCTACGGACTATGTTGTACATAGGAATGTTACTTGTTACATTCGGAGTCGAACAGTGCTCTTCTGGACGGGGTATGTGTAAAATCTCACTTAGAGTAGCATGTTCACTAACTGAACTCGGTGAAACTGATCGACAGGAAGGTAAAGCAATTATGAGTAAAGGAAGAACTAGGAGTTTAAAAGACCTCTGGGGAAAAGTACGTAAAGGCATGGAGGATACGGAGGACATGGAACGGTATAGGTTGGTTAAAAAAGGAGGAATGGAGACAAGGGATGAGAGGTCGATAACTACAAGGAGCAAGAATAGAGGGTGGAGACTTAGAAGGGAGGGAGAGAAAGTTATAACTATACTGGAAAATAGGATGTGTGAATATTGAGGGACTAATGAACAAATTAGGAAATAAGAAAGTTCGGGAAGTAATAGAAAGTTTCGATGTTGTGGCACTCTTGGAGACGTGGCTGGAAACAGGAAGGGAGATCTCATGGAAGGGGTTTGTGATAAAGTATAAATATAGAAGAAAGGAGAGGAATAAGGGACGCGCACCAGGAGGGATGATACTATTAATTAGGGAAGAAATTAGTGAAATGGTAGAGGATATAGAGACAGGTATGAAAGAAGCTATACGGCTGAGATAGAATATGGGAGGGGTGGAAGGAAGGAGGAAGAAAATAAATCTAGCGTTCGTTTATTGCCATTCTAGTAGTTCAGCATGTGCAAATAAGTATTTTTGAAGAGTTATTGGTGGATATTAGTAGGATAAGAGGAAAATTTGCAGGATAAGAGGATATGTTGTTATTCGGAGACTGGAACGCGAGAATAGGGGAACAGAGCCCAGTATATAGTAGGGAGGATGGAATGTGTATGTTGAAAATTAGAAGGAGTGGGGATTAAATTATAAACAGTTACGGGGAGAAGCTCCTAGAGATGTGCGCTGCGGGGAATTTGTATATTCTGAATGGATGGATGGAGGGTGACAGTACGGGGATATTGACTTATGTTACTGAGAAGGGAGGTAGTGCGATAGGTATGGTTTTAAGCTCGGTAGGAGTGATGGAGGATATTGTAAGAATGGAAATAGGAGACTGGATTGAATCACACCATTTCCCAGTGTGGGTTATGTTGAAAAGGGGAGAAGAGAAGTGTATAAGGAAGGAAGCTGAGACGAAGGATAAACAAGGGAGTGGATATAATAAATATAAATTGACAGATAAAGTGGGACGGGATTGGAATAGGGTAGCAAAAGAGAAAGTACAACCTCTGAAATACGGGTGGGAAGATGCGATAGATGAGAATTATATTGATAAAGCCTTGGAATTGCTGCTACATCCAATAAAGATGATAGCGCAGAAGGCAGAATGTAGAAAGAGAAATACGAAAGAGGGTGAAGAATGGTTTAATAGAGAGTGTGAAGGAGTGCGGAGGAGGGTGCTGGGTGCGTTAGGAGAGTACAGAAAGAAAGGTGGGAGCGCAGAAAGGGAGATTTTCTGCAAATTGAGGAAGGAGTATAAAAAGAAAATTTGTGAGGTAAAAAAGGCAAGGTTAGAGGAACAAATTGAAGCCATAAATAAGGATTATAAGACTAACAACATTGAGAAAGTATGGGAAAAGATTACTAGAATAATTAAGGGTGGAAGGAATATAGAGAGAACGAGCATTGAGGAAGTTCAATGGGTGAGGTAATTTGGTGAATTACTAGGGGAGAAGGTGGAAGAAAGATAGAGAGGGACGGGGGAAGAAGTAATTTGGAGGAATAGGAGAGTGGCAATTTATGAACTGGACAAGGAAATTACAAGGGAAGAAATCTTGAGTGTGATAAGCAGAGTTAGGGGAAAGTCGGCCGGGGGATGTAATGGGATAAATAATAAGTTTTGGAAAGAAAATAGCAAAAATGAGACAATGATAGAGGGCATAGTTAAACTATTTAATAAGATCTATGAGAGAGGTAAGTAATCGAAGGAATGGGAAATAGGAATTGTATGTCCAATATATAAGGGTAAGGGTAGTAGGAACAGTTTGAACAATTATAGAGGAATATCTCTGTTAGATTCCTTAAGTAAAATATACACTGGGGTGTTGGCGAACAGGTTAAGCGAGTGGGCTGAAGAAAATGAAATATTGACAGATTTCCAAGGGGGATTTAGGAAAAAGAGAATAACAGTGGATACTAGATAGTAAAGACTGTTTTAGAAAAGAATAAGAGCCTGGCTAGAAGTACAGCTTATGTGGCAGAAATAGATATTGAAAAAGCGTTTGATAATGTGAATAGAGGTGCTCTACTAGAGAAATTAGGCAGGCTGGGGGTTTCGGAAAAGATGTTGAGGGCAGTGGAGGGAATATATAGGGTTGTCAGGTTTTGTGTAAAATTGGGAGACGAGAGACGAAGTAGACCCTTAGAGTCCAAGGTGGGTTTAAAGCAAGGGTGCAAGTTATCGCCAATATTGTTTATTTTATTTATTAACGATATTTTGGAGGGGCGCGGGGCAAGGAATTGGACCGTGCCGGTCATTAATGGCCTGGAGGTACCGGGACTGATATTTGCGGATGATGTGATATTGATGACTCTAACTTCAGGAGGGATGCAGAGAGCATTAAATGCAGAGTCGCTGTTTGCGAGGAAATGGGGATTGAGGATTAATGGGAATAAATCTAAAATATTAGTAGCCCAGGTAAACAAAGGAAGAAAGATAGAAGGGAAATGGGTCCTGCAGGGAGAAAGGTTGGAACAAGTAAGGAAGTTGGAATATTTAGGAGTTATTATTAACAGTAAATGAACCTGGAACGATCAGATTAGTAGAGTGAAAAACAGAGGATTAGCAGCCCTTGCCTCAGTCAGAAACTTGATAGCTAAATACCCGGGTATTAGTTATAAAGCCTTGAGGCTTGTGTTAAGATCGGTGATTTTCGGGAGGGTATTGTATGGCGCAGAAGTTTGGGGGTTGATGAGAAAAGAGGGGAATTAAGACGTATTATTGGTAGTTTTGGTAAGATAGTAATGGGTCTGCCGGGGTGCACAGAAAATGCAGGGGCGGAATTAATGTGTGGGGAGGATTCGGAATCGGAGGGTGTGAAAAGAATAGTTAGATACTGGATAATTTTAAAAAGACAGGAAGGTGGGAGGGTTTTGCAGGCAGCGTATGAACAGCAACGTAAGAGCATGTATAAGGGCGGATGGCTAGAAAAAATTACGGGTTATTTGGAGATGATAGGATTAGGGCATCATGGGGAGAGATTTGGACGAAGACAGAAGTTAGAGGGACGAGGATGCATGTGAGGAGGATTAGAGACATTCATAGGCAGAAATTATTGGGGGAAAGTAGACTGAGAAATTCGCTGAATGTTTTTATTAAAATAGAGGAGGTAGCAGGGATAAATATTAGATACGTTGACAGGACAAAAAGGTATGGGATGATGTGGTGGTTTATGGGATTGTATAGGAATAAAGGATGGTTACAAGGGCGGGACAGGACAATGTGTATACTCTGCGGGGCAGTGAATGACGATTTTCACTTATTAGGAGACTGTGAACAAACGAGTAAGATAAGAAATAGATTACTGAGTGCTGAGCATCGGAAACTATTGGGAAGAGGGGATGAGCAGTCTATTTTAAGATGGATTATCAAGCAATGGGAAAGCGGGGGCGAGTTGAACAGGTATTTATGTGCGGTAAAAAAGTCAAATAAAAAATCAAAATCTCTTTATTTGCAAATGAGGTGTCTACCTCGATGGCAAATGGTACACTAAAATACATTATTGTCAAGCACTAAATTTTAAATTAACAGGAGACGAAGAAAATTTTCCTAGAATACAATATTATACAATTTACGCTAATATTTTTTTCTATTAAACACACACATCATCCTTAATAAATTTATATTGTTTACAAAATTCTACTTATAATATCTTACAAACATAGTCAACTCATATACAGTACGGTATGTGAAATTACTTCTAATAATACTATACAACTGGTATAAGATTAAAATTAACACTGAATTTATTTACATATTTATATTTTACCCATTTTGGAACCTAAGTAGCATAACGAACTGCTGCGTCTTAACCAGAGCCCCTTTTGCCACCACTTTTCAGAGTTCCTGAAGGGCCTTCACAGCTACCGTAGCGGTCCCAGGGCCCTCGAAGTCCCCACTGTACTTCACCCCTACAGGTAGTCCCCTACTTGGGCTGTCCAAACTCCTTAGACCAGGGGATGGAATTAATTTAATCACACACATTTATTATTTAAAATATCCTGCACTGGTCGAATGCCCTCTAACATTTAATTTATTATCTCTGTTGTTGTTTATTCTCTTCTTGAATATCTGTACAGATTTTGGAAAAGGATCAAACACTACCCCTGGTAAACTGTTCCACTCCTTCACGCCCTTCCCAATGAAAGAAAATTTACCCCAATCGCTTCTGCTAAAATTCCTTCTAATTTTGTACTTGTGGTCAGTTCTACCAATATAATTATTTTCCAACCGAAGCCTCTCACGGATATCTCCCCATGCTTCTTTTCCTGTATAGGCTCTATATAATCCTATAAGTCTAGTTTTCTCCCTTCTCTTACTTAAAGTTTCCCACCCAAGTTCCTTTAACATTTCTGATACACTACTCTTTCTCCTGAAATCCCCTGTTACAAACCTTGCTGCTTTCCTCTGCACACCATCTAATTCTTTTATTAGGTATTCTTGGTGAGGATCCCAAACGCTGTTTGCATATTCCAATAATGGACGAACCATACTTAAGTAACTTTTTTCTTTTAATTCTTTGTTGCATCCTTTAAGTAGTCTCATTATGACATGTAACGATCTGTATGCTTTCCCAACAATGTCATCAACATGACCCTTCCAGTGCAAATTACTTTCAAATCTCACACCTAAGTATTTGCACTTGCCATCTTTTGGGATAACTACCTCATCCAAAGTATATTCAAATTCAGTTTTAAAGCTCCTGTTTGTAAATGATGTAACAGTTGATTTGCCTCCATTAATCTTCATATTATTTTCTTCAACCCACTGTTGGATAATTTCAAGGTCCCTTTGTAATTCTGAACAATCCTCAATGTTATTTATTTCCCTATAAACAATTATGTCATCTGCATACAATCTTATTTTCGATGTTATATTGTTCCCTAAATCATTTGCGTATATTAAGAAAAGTAACGGACCGATTATACTACCCTGTGCAATTCCCTTCCAGACTTTCTCTTCCTGTGATATATTATTTCCTACTTTGACTTTCTGAACCCTTGAATTTAGAAATGTTCTTATCCAACGTATAACCCTTACATACAATCCTATTCCCTCCAATTTCTTTAATAATATTCCATGTTCCACTCTATCAAAGGCTTTGGAAAGATCTATGGCTATGCAATCTAACTGGCCTCCTGAATCTAACTGATCTGATATGTCCTGCTGAAATCCCACCAGTTGTGCCTCGCAAGAAAATTTCTTTCTAAATCCATACTGGCTCCTTATGAACCAATTTCTATCACCACATATCCCTCTGATGTACTTTGCTATTAAACTCTCCAGTATTTTACAAACTATACTGGTCAGGCTGATTGGTCTGTAGTTCTCTGGTTTCCTTTTATCACCCTTTCCTTTATAAATTGGTATTATTATAGATTCCTTCCATTCCTTTGGTATCACACTATTATTTATGACATAGTCAAAGAGAAATTTTAAATAAGGCACTATATACCACCCCATTGTCTTTAATACCTCCCCAGTAATTTGATCACTTCCTGCTGCTTTTCCTTGCTGAAGCAGTTGGATTTCTCTGAAAATACCTTCATTTGTGAATGAGAAGCTTCTTGTTTCCCTCTGTGTCTCTCCCTCTCTATCTTCTGTTACGGTTTCCAAGTCCTGACAATCTTCTACTGAATCTCTGAATTCCCTACTAAAGAGGTTTGCTTTCTCAGTATCTGTTAAATAGTGTTCACCCCCTTCTCCCACCATTGTAGGAATTTGGATTCCTTTTCCTTTTTGATTCCTAATATATGAATACAGCTTATTCCATTTCCCTTTGTGGTCATTACCCTCTTGAAGAATGCCATTCATATAATTCTCTTTTGCTTCCTTTTTCACTCTATTCAGTTCCCTCATTAGCTGTTTTCTAGTTTCTCTATTCTCCCTACCTTCTTTGATTTTCCTGTTTACTATTCTACATTTTCTTTTTAATTTTCTTATTTCCCTTGTGTATTAAACAGGGTCTGAGATCATTTTACCCTTCTTAACAGGTACAAATCTCTTCTCTCCTTCCCAAATGTTTCCTTTAAATTTAGCCCAAAGTGTATCCACATTATTCCCTTCACTTATCCAACAACTGAATTGTGATTTAAGGTAAGTCCCAAATTCATCAACTTTAGTTTTTCTGTATAATTTCTTGTCTTTTGTGACCCTCTTATTAAGCATTTTTGGTACAAGTCCTACATCCATTATTACAGCCTTATGCTCACCTATTCCTTCAATTACCTCAGTTTTAATAACAATTTCCCATGGTTTAAAAAAGAATACATCTGGCAAGTTATTGAGACGAGTTGGTTCTTGTACTACTTGTGTAAATCCTCCCTCCCAAATTAACTTATTTGCCAGTTTCTTTTCATGGGCTTCACTTGCAGCTCCATTCCATTCAACTTCAGGCAAGTTTAGATCTCCCCCAATTATTACCGTATCATTATTGTTTTTATGAGTATAATCTATTATTTTCTCAAATATTTCCATGCCTCTTTCCTCTCTTCCAGGCCTATATGTTCCTATAATTCCCACCTCCTTCATATTATCACAAACTAATTTTATCCCTAATATTTCATCCCTTTCATTAGTAAACCATTCATGCGAACAATAAGTTTCCTTCACCAGAATAAATACCCCTCCTCCATTTTTATCTCCTCGGTCTTTACGATAGACTGTATACCCTTCTGGAAATACTTCTGTATTACCCACCCCTTCTCTCAACCACGATTCCACTCCTATCACCACATCCGTCTCATAAGATTCCAGCAATGTACCGAATTTTAATTGTTTATTTACTACACTCTGACAGTTTACCAAGAGCAATCTCAGACCTCCTTCCTCCCTAAAACTTGACTGTTGCAATTGGGTAACGTTTGACTCATGAGTTGAGAACTTCCCTGGAACCCAGATCCTTGTACATAGATCTTGATTTAAGGGTCTGGGTTTTCTGGCAAGTTTCCCTGTATGTGCCAGTTTAGTGGTATGGGTTTTCTTAAGTACAGATTAGTTTGCAAATCTCTGTTGATAATTCTAGCAATTTGTCTACAGAGAGTTGCTTTTCCATTACCATTTAGATGTAACCCATGTCTAGTGAACATTTGCCTGCCAAGACCTAAAGTATCTACTACATAGACATTTCTAAAACTCTTACTTAATCTCTTGATTTTTATATTTGCATCATGTACAGCTTTGTTCACACATGAGTCCTCTAAAAGGTCAAACCTGGGTGGCACATTTACTACAATTACTTTTGAGTCAGGTAGTTTAGAAATCTTACCTCTGAGAGTCGTAATTAATTCCTCACCTTCATTTGCAGCAATGTCATTTGTACCACTCACAATCACCACATAATTGTCCTTCTCTAACACAGGATCACAACTTGAAAGGACGTCTTCAGTTTTGGCACCTGGTTTTATTAGTCCTAAAACCTCAGTCTCTGGATTCTGCAGCCCATCCTTGATGCCTTCTGCCATACCCCGCCCTTGACTGTCTGCGTAGAGATGAATCTTTGGCGATCTTGACTTTCGGTTGGTTTTCTTCTGTAGCTTACCTCCACTGGATTTAAAATTATTTGGAAAACTTGGTGTGTCTTCATCTGGAACTTGCTGCAATAACTGAAATCTATTTTGGCACTGCAAAGAGTTTTTTCCCGGTTTTAAGTTGTACGTAGTTTCTCCCATATGTTTAACATTAGGCCTAAAATGACCACGCG
Source organism: Anabrus simplex (assembly GCF_040414725.1). NCBI lineage: Eukaryota > Metazoa > Arthropoda > Insecta > Orthoptera > Tettigoniidae > Anabrus > Anabrus simplex. Next base: position 136,785,581 of record NC_090266.1, on the reverse strand, counting down.
TCACTTCCGTCCACGGCGATCTTTCTTCTCCAATGTCTTCTTTATCTTCCATTTTCTTTATTCTGTCCTTTAAGCTTTCATTTTCATGTTTCAGAGCGCATAAGTCCTCTTGTAGCACTCCTAAAATCTTAATTATAGTTTCGTAAGTCTCTCTTTCTTGTTGTTCTGCCTCACTCTCAGTTTTTTTACACTCGGGACACAGCCACTCACTTTCTTCAATATCAGTCGTATTTACAATATTTGCACAACGAAAATGGTACCATTCATCACACTTACGACACAGAATCCCATTTTTAACTACTCTTCTGCATTTGCCACATTTTTCACTGCATCTTACACCATTATCTACTGCGGATATCACAGACTCACACACAGTAGTCGCCATCTTGAATCTGTCCTGTGAGAGCAGAATGAAAGAGGAGAGTTAGAGGGTGGACAAGGGGTACGTGTTTGGAATAGTGATGTATGTCTATGGGAAGCGTGTTTAATAATCGGATGATATGTAACGGATGGATATAGTATGATAAAATTAATGGGAAGGGGAGTATTGTGTTGAGTTCATAGTTAAGTGAGTGGAGTTGGGTAAATGATATGTGATTTCATAAAGGTAGGGACTTTTTGTTTGTGATATGGCTGGTTAGAATGTAATTGCTGACTGTCGTTGTTTTGGTATTGATCGGGAGTAGGTCAGGGAACAATGAATGTGACGCAAGTTGCTGAGCGCATAAGGACACGTGATGAGTTTGTGGAACCATGAGTCGGTGACTGCTACAGCTAACTGATATTATTTTTGTTATTATTTATTCCTATTATGATTATTATTATTATTGTTATTATTATTATTATTATTATTATTATTATTATTATTATTATTATTATTATTATTATTATTATTATTATTATATTTTTATTTAAATATTATTATTATTATTATTATTATTATTATTATTATTATATTATTATTAATATTATTATTATTACTATAATTATTAATATTATTTTTAATAGACTTATTGCTTTTTGAACATGTATTGGGACTGGAAGCCTGTTTGTTCATAAATAAACACATAACTTAACTCGGTGCCTTTTCTATGCTGTTCTGCTGTACGGGGCATTTGATCTTACTCATTTCCTTATCCGTTCGTAAGTCCAATAATTCTAACATATCTCGCATATATGCCATTTCCTTTCCCGCCTATTCAGCTTAACTTAGTTTTTCTGACATGCCTCTGCCCATGCCTCAACAGTCGGGCCTAACTCCTGAATATTTGCTTTGTTTCTTTCTCTGTCCGCCAAGATCATGTTCTTTACTTCCTTTTCTGTCTATACTATGTCCTCTTACATCTCCGTTTTAAGCTGTTCCTCTATTTCTTCCATTTTCTCTTAAATTTCCCGTTGCCTTCCCTGTTTTTCTAATCTCTCCATTCCTTCTGCGCAACACCTTCCAACTGTATCTGTTTTAATCTCACCAGCTGACTTACTAAAATGTACGCCTAACTCTTCTGTACTCCTATTCATTCGCTCAGATAGCTCCTCAGTCATTTTTACTGCCTGTTTAATTGTTCCTCGTTTCTTTCCGCGACCTGCTTCAATTGTTCCTCAGTCTTTTCTGCCGCTTGTTCGAACTGTTGTTCTAATTTACTAGATTAATTAATTAATTAATTTCGTATGGCTATTTCTAGCCGAGTGCAGCCCTTGTAAGGCAGACCCTCCGATGAGGGTGAGCGGCATCTGTCATGTGTAGATAACTGCGTGTTATTGTGGTGGAGGATAGTTTTATGTGTGGTGTGTGAATTGCAGGGATGTTGGGGACAGCACAAACACCCAGCCCCCGGGCCACTGGAATTAACCAATGAAGGTTAAAATCCCCGACCCGGCCGGGAATCGAACCCGGGACCCTCTGAACCGAAGGCCAGTACGCTGACCATCCAGCCAACGAGTCGGACATTTACTAGATAGTTCAGCCATACGTTCCTGTTCACGTTTTTCCGCCTGCTCCGCCATCATCTCCATCCTAGCCACCAAATCAGCTAGCGCAATAGCCTTCCTGACTCTTATTCAAATACAACATTGCGATCATGCTCCTCGCTATCGATGTTTTATCCGTAAACTCAGTTCTCCATGTAAACCACATTTAATTTTACAAACAAGCTTCTATGATCTTACGTTAATCACCAAAAATCAAACAAAAAACATGGCACCAAAATAGCCATATAGAAGCTTCCTAAAGGATCGAATGATTTTCTCTATCGCCGCGTAAACAACAAATACAAACAATCGCGTCACAATCACTTTGAAAATTATTTACTAGTTCAATATAGCCCCAAAATTGTTATTAGCCAAATGATCACTAAGTTTGCTGCCTTTTGGGCTCAACTCTATGTGCTAGACTACAGCACTAGGCCATATGTACAAAAATACTTCCGGCTTAAGGCGAATATTCCGACATAGGTCTACCAGCCTTGAACCATCACCATTTATTTTAACTATCGCCACAATTTCTACTTAAGGCTGAGGTTATTTTAAGCGTCAAATCCTTACTCTAACTAAAATAATAATCTCAGTTACTGGCAATCGAAATCTGCTCAGCAAAACAAATTTTAGGCTGTGTTTGGATCAATACATGCCAGAAGGTCATGGCATCGACCACATTTACCTCATGTTGAGAAGTCATTTTGTTGATCTCTAACTCGAATAGAGTTGTATCATTGCTTTGACACGCCTTGTTTGTCGGCTATGTATTTCTCATTCTTTATAAACATTACTAAATCTAACTTTGTTGACGATATTCCCAACGTTATGCATTTAGTTTTTACTATGTTTTCTAAATACACGATTTCCAACGAAGCCTTGAAATTTCATGTCCACCTACCATCACCTGTAGAAACGAACATGGGACTACTAGACTCAACTTGTCTAAACTTCAGGTTGCTAGATTCCTAAGCACGCCTTGGTTCGATATTACCTATCTACCCTTAATTAAAATTATCAATCAACTGGGTAACAACTTTGGTCACTCCCAGCTTTCGAACCAACGTCCTAACAAGATATCCTTCGGAATGGCTTGCCAAACCACATCCACTTTTGTGAATCTCGATTTTGGCCTACCCCCAAAATATAAGAACAACCCAGACATATTTCGCTACATTAAAATACACCCAACGGGATACGAATGCACACCAAAGTGACCACTTGCCCTTAGTTGTGGTGCCAGAAATTACTGTACCGTACCATAGGGGTAAGGACCACCTAGCACGATACCTCCACTCCCTGGGTAGAGAGTGGATTAGGTTGTCTTGGGTAGAAATAAAGCCGAATTTCAAACTTATCTCTAAGTATAATGACAGGAATTATGGTGGTTTGTCGAATGAGAAATACGTATAGGGGAAGATGGATTTTATACGAAAAATAACACGATCCAAACTACTCACTAAAATCAAAAAAATCATATAAAATAGCCTCAAAACGGCTCCAAAATTAAACTGAATCGCACAAACATATCATAATAATCAAAACAATTACACCGCAAGGAAATTCAAAATATTAACACAAATTACAAAATTAATCAATTAAAACATCATCTCAAATCAAACGTTGTAGATAAACGTTCTTGTTTGCATGGAGTTACGACGCAGAACAAACACAGTCTACGGAGTCATGAGTTTGGGAGGATAGCATCCATTAAGGGCGAATACGAGTGGTCTAATACGGTTGAATGTGCTACATGAATTTATGAAACACGCTTAACTTCTAGAGACGTTCATCTACACTATATATACAACCGTCCTTACGGGGAAATAAACAAGTTATTTACACTGGATCAGGCTGATGCAATATAGCTTACAACTACACGGACTCTATATGTGAATTCCGGTTCACCACAAAGATCTAGACAGAACTAGAGTAAAACCCAATCATCACATCAGCATACTTGCTGTCTCCCCATTTAACAAGACATCAAAAATTACAACATATCACTCAAGTACACAATCCTGAAAATAAGACAAGTCAAAATATAATAAAATACACTGAGAAAACAACGGGCAACAGTCCTGTATCATCACGCTGCATTTGAGCGTAGGCCAACGCCCACCGTCGTCTTGCATCTTCATACAACCTGCTTGGCGATCAGCCGTAAATATTAAGAAACAAAACTACTCTCGAGACTTGGTTACTGTTTGGAAATTGGTCTCGCACGGAAGCTACTTTTCACTTCACAGCTGGGCTAATATTTCTATGAGCTGATTACTTCACTTTGATAGCGAGCTCATTTATCATCAACTACTCTCGTGGGCTCACATTCATACATACACACACATTGCAGACAGGCTAACATCTTTCTCAATACACACAGTTATCTCATGGCCTGACAATTCATTCACGGCTACTTCTGCATCTCAATAATAACTCTCCATTTCAAAACACATGGCCGATTCTAGCCCCCTATATTCAACGCGCTCTACACGTGCCCGTGATTTCACTTATAAATCAGCATGCATTTCTTTCTCACTTAGCATGCACTATTACCAGCCATTCATAATAATTCAAGGTTTAATTCCCTGCTTGACCTTTCCCAAAACAGTCCCCAATCTATTTCAAAGCTCCTATTTAAGTTCAACGACGTACAAGCAACTCAATACATCTTAGAGCTCCTGAAAATTCATGCAAACCGAGCAGCTTATCTGAATCTAACTTCTGTGAAATTTTAATAAATTTAACCTGGACGCTGCTAGTGCATTACTATTAATATTGATGATTTCGGCTATCTAACCCTTTTATTAAAGAAAACACAGGAATAACACTAGAATAATATACATACCATGCACAAATACACACACAAAATACAAAATGAACCTACAAATTCCCTCAGTTCCCAAAGAGCTATATAACAATAAAAATAAAATATAGCATGCATCGCAATCCTGTCTATATTTACAGTTACAACAACATAAAATGAGATAATGCCACCTGGCTGAAATTTATATTAAAAGGCCCTAACCTAATCCTCACTAGCATTTAGTGTACTTCATAAATCATGCCTTCATAATAACCACGTGCCACTTAACTTTGCAGCTCCCATGACGTATTTTGCGATTCACGTCATCGCTCCCACTGCTCCTTACTCCATGGCTGACACATGTTGCACACGTTCATTAATTCTTCCTTCTTCTCCGGGGGATGCCATCCTCTCGAAACACGTTGCTGTACATTTGCAAAACATATATGTACAGTTAGTTTTCTTCACCGCTACATGTGTTCGGTGCACAACATTGAATAATGCAGGCTGTAACTCATGAAGCCTATGTGCATAAATTAATGTAAGCACATTTTTCACTGTATAAGGTGAGTATCTCGGATTCAATGCTCGTCCATAATAGCGGCACAATGGATACGAAACGAACACGAACAGTTTCATTCGCGTTCGTGACCCGACCGATATACGTAAGCGTCCTTCGCTTTATTACCAGTATGCGCCGAAAAAGTTAATTTTACACAGTTACTGCACGAAATATTGCCATTCCGCACTTGACACTGTTCACTAATACAAATAAAACCGACATTGGTCTGTGTGACCAGACAAAGCAAAACTCTGCCCACGTGGCAGCTCCTCCGCGTGTCGCGTACATTTCTCACAGCACAGACAAGTAGCAAAAGGAGGACGCTCCACCGAGTGGTGAGCTTAAATATGTTTCCAGCCGTCGTTAACGTTAGGGGAGTCCCCAGGCGTTTAAACAATCAACCAATCAGAGTTATTAACTTGCTAAACATCTCTATACTTCACTGAAATATTAATTGAACAGACTCATACGTACCAAATACTGACTCCTTTGAATAATTTGTTCCCAAATATTGATAATACTCAGACCTGTGGAGTAGCTACAAGTAACGAATTTAACCACCATCTCACAATGAACACAGCACCCTCTGAATAAAGTTGGTCATTCTGGATTCCTCATTTCGCGCTTCCCAATATTCAAATTAGCCACACCCCTAATTTCTCATTGGCTCAACGTACACTACCGGTCAAAAGTTTTCGATCACCTATGCACAAAACTAGATACTTTATTTCAATGTACAAACACATCGTAAAAACTAAATAGACCAACAAAATATATATTTTCTCTCTCTATCATTAAGTAGAATACAATATGGTTTATATTTTAGCCTCTTCAAAGTATCCACCTTTTGCCCCCTAAACAGCTGCACAAACTCTTAGCATTCTGGAAATAAGTTTTGTAGTGTTTGTGTAGATATTGCAGTCCAACAGCTCTGTAAATTATTCCATAGCTGTTTAACATTAGTTGACTTCAGTTTTCGGACATCCCTGTCAAGTTCATCTCATAACAGTTCAATGGGATTTAAGTCTGGTGACTGACTTGGCCAAATCATATTTTTCAGTTCCCCACATTTCTCTTTTCTATTGGCATACCCTCGACACAATTTAGAAGTATGTTGGGGGTCATTGTCCTGCTGCAGAGCAAACCCACGACCAATAAGCCTCTTGCCAGATGGAACTGCATTGTTGATCGGTATCCTGTGATATCCTTCCTTCTTTAATGTTCCATTAATTCGCACTAGATCACCGACTTTATCACCAGCAAGACATCCCCACACCATAACTGACCCTCCACAATGCTTCACCGTAGGTGTCACACACTGACTCTTCATACGTTCTCCACGAATTCGACGAACAAGCATTCGACGATGGCTTCCAAATACTTCAAACTTCGATTCATTCGTGGATAACACCTTGGACCATTGCTGCATGCTCCAGTTTTTATGTTGCTGTGCCCATTGCATTCTTTTCACCTTATTTTGTGTCCAAAATAAACGTTTTTTGGCCGTCATGCACCCCTTTAAACCTCGTTCACGAAGACTGCGTTGCACTGTTGAGACAGACATTGGAGCAGCTCGTATATTATTGACTTCAACACGAATTTCAGGTGCCGCACGAGTCCTCCGATGTTTACTTTGTACACATATGAACTGATCTTCCCTGTAAGATGTTACACGGGGTCTTCCAGATCGCGAAACACTTGCATTGGCATCGGTTTGCTTGAACCGCAGCAATGTATACACCACTGTAGATTGGGCTACGCCAACTTTTGTTGCCATTGTTCTACTAGAATACCCTTCGTGATGCAGAGCTACAATTACAGCACGTTTTTCAGTTCCAATCTCCTGCTTCCGTCCCATTTGGAGGTAATATGGAATGCACCTATCAGATACACAAACACACTGCTAGCTGCACACAGTGTACTGAAGACTAATGTGAACTGCTTGCTACAAAGACAGCTGAAGGAATGAGGCCTATTCGAGTGGACACGTCTTGGGTAAAGACACGTCAGTGTTGTTGTGGTTACTCATCAGCGACCCTCCTTGCAGAGAACCGGTCAAATACACAACAGAGTCACTCCGTCTTTACATGTTTATGCTTGTTTTATTATCAGAACAGGGCTATGATAGATTATTTAAAAATACACCTCTGTGTTAACCACAAATCCATAGTTGTGATAGGTGATCGAAAACTTTTGACCGGTAGTGTAAATAGCGGTGTAACACTCTCTTATATGTTCGTTCGATGCTGGCTTGCTTTAGAATGTGTGGCTTCTCACGGTCGGTGGAAAATTACTGACTAGTATCTCGCGCCTGACCGTCAGCTTTACTTCCGGACCCAGCTCTAGCTAACTACTCATGTACCATAGATTACAGTCCACGTTAATTAAATAATTAACTTTGCCAGATGAGCCGTCAGGATACGGCGCAATATGTTTCAATGATAGCATACCTGTTAAAGTTCCGTCCTCATTAATCATCCACTTTCCGAGCTCGATAGCTGCAGTCGCTTAAGTGCGGCCAGTATCCAGTATTCGGGAGATAGTGGGTTTGAACCCCACTGTCGGCAGCCCAGAAGATGGTTTTCCGTGCTTTCCCATTTTCACACCAGGCAAATGCTGGGGCTGTACCTTAATTCAGGCCACGGCCACTTCCTTCCCAATCCTAGCCCTTTCCTCTCCCATCGTCGCCATAAGAACTAACTGTGTCGGTGCGACGTAAAGCCAGTAGCAAAAAACTATCCACTTGTTAGTAGCTTTTGGACACCGTCCTGCCATCCGTAAAAGATTACTTTCTTCATCACTAAAAGAAGGGTAGAGTTTCATTACACTTGTAATACCAACATTCATCTGTCTATCTATGTCCACATTATTTACTTCATATCGCGCTTCAGAAAAGAGAAAAGCTAGACCATTGTTGTTTAGTTGAGATATGCTTGGTCCACTTCCATCTGACTTATCTAGTCGTCCTTCAGTATAGAGGTAGCTTTCGTGTATTAGGGTGTATACATCTTGCTGATTAATGATAAAGCGAATTTCGTCATTGTTATTCAGTCCAAACGTAAAAGGTAGCTAATAATGAAGTTCACTTCGTACTACACGTTCATGAGTCTCTACTGTGTTCATAATGTCTAGCATTTCTTCCATTTTTTTGTAGTAGCGTATAACCTAATTCTTGGAGTATCTGTTTATGGCTACCTATTAACTCGTTGTGTCTTCGCAGATATGTGGTATGTCTTCGGAATGTACACCATGTTTTATAGATGTTTTCATACTGGTTTAAGATGAAGTTCGTAAGATGCGTAGGTGCGCCGATCTAAATTAACAAGCTGTTTATTCACAAGCCTAGGAGTGATGTTACTAAAGTGTTTTACAGACACAGGATGATAAAGGACTACTGACGGTTTCTCACGAATAGTGCAACCACTTTCCTCTGTAATAATAAAGTCGTTCAAGACGTGTGAAGGTTGTTGATTACTATTCAAGTCTGTAAAAATATTACAAGTAATGTTCCCATGATGATCATCGAAGAGTGTTATAGGTTGATCAGACTCGTAAAGTACGTTCGCTATGAGCTCCCTTGGTGAAAATCCAAGCAATGGTCCAATCAAATCAGGTTGTGATTTGAAGTCAATCTTAAATGATGACTCAATAAAGCATTGATGTGTGATGTTGCTTACAGTAATTGAGAACTTGCAATTATTATTCCTAAAACTCTCTTCAGTAAACTGTTCAATTAATGCACTTTTAATGTAGTCATGAATATCGTCTACTTAATAACTGCCTGATGGTAGCGTTAGCACATACTCGTCGTAACGGAACTTGTTTACACCATCATGCACATTATTGTAGCTTTCAAACGACACAAGTCCAAGACTCTGTAGCTGATAAACGCGAGCTAGATCAGTGGATTAAAGTATACGGTTTTTCAACTCCTTCTCCGCTTACAGCGATCGTTCTTTCACCGTTAGTCATCACGTGCACACTAATGTTCTTTCTATACTGTCAGTTATTGATATAAGAATATAAAACATAATCGCCCGCACATGCGTGCATTGAAATTTTGCACACGGTTTTTATTGTAAACAATGTATGTGCTGCTTCCGAAATAACACATGAGCTCAAATGGTGGAGGCAAGTCTCCATAGCTATCGAAATACTATACTTTAGAATTTGCTTTACGTAGGCAACGTAATGAGTTCCAGGTCCGTGACTGTTGTCTAAGTTAATTACAGCACTCTCACGGTGGGCGTGCTGGTAGATGATCGCGCATATACACACCTCGAAAATAATGAATTCCAAGTTGTTTAGCAAGCGTAAAATCTTCTTCGTGGGTTAGAGCTCGATGTGGCAGTGCATTCAGTAGACTTTTTTTTGGAGATATGTAGATGCCAAGCCCTTTTATGTATGGCGCAAGCTTCATGTGTACGCCTTTGCCTCGTACTGCAATTGCCTCCATAGTCTTGTTATGACGTTCACACTCTTTCAACTGTTCCTCCGATTCTTCTACTGCCTTAACATTTCTTCCTACAGCACTATCATCACCCAGCAAAGACCTTAAAGATGCTAGTCCAGCAAACAGCGCAGGAAGAAATCCTCCTCATTTTGGTACAGGAATTATTCATGCACGTTTACAAAACATTGCTCTGCTATTTGGAGAAATTTTCGCTCTTTCTGCGCGTAGTATCTTAATAATAGCTACATGCGGATTGTATTCCCACGAATAGGTTTTTCGTGCAGCCCTTACAAAATCTTTCCATCCCACAGTTTTAGTTTTCTTCTTCATTTCGTTTGGATATCATTGTTTCACCATTCTGTACACGACTTTACTCGTGAAGATCAAATTATGAACTTACTTGTTGTTTCGTTTGACATATATATTAGTATTGCCTACTTTATTACTCAGTTACCATGAAGATTATAAACTAACAAGATACACTACCTGTTAGTGACATCGTGCCACATCTCTTAGCTATTTCTAGTAGAACTACAAAATGACGTCATGGAACGTTGTTTCCTTTTACTATTCGATGTATTATAAATGGCACATTGGGATGCGGGAAGACATATCTTTTACTCACACTCATTACCTCTTTATATGGCATAAGCTTTGAGAATATTTATGTTTTCGCCAAGTCACTCAATCAACCGCTATATACTCTTCTACAAATTGTAATGCACTATCTGGTTAAAGATGGATTGGATATTTTCAATTTAATTCACATGAACAAGTACCATCACCGAATGATGTGCTTCCCAATTCTCTTACGATTTCTGACGATGTCGCAACAGAACAGCAAAACGTTATTCGTCATAATTTAGTATGGGGCGTCATACACATGTAGATTGCGTCTATTTATTTCAAAACTATTCTCGTGTGCCTAAGCAGCTGATACGCGACAACGCAAATATAATTGTACTTTTTCAGCAAGATGGGCGCAACATGAGGCATGTGGATGATGATCACGTTAACACTGACATGACATTTAATGGCTTTAAACGTATGTGTGCTACATGTTGGTCATCACATCATTACGGATTTTTAGTTATTGATAAAGGAAGTTATGTTCAGTATGGAGGATATCGCATGGGTTGTGATCATTTTATATGCATTAACACAAAGTCACAGTCACCACTTGATCAAAAACCACCTCATTTCAACATCCAGCGAAGAGATTATAAAACATATAATCCGTGCTCGAAACAATATTCGACGGAAATTGAAAAAGCTTAGACGTATTCAAGCAGACGCCGATTTATTTTTGAAAAAGCAACTAGGTTAACCACTGAAATAAATTTTTAAATCTACTTCATTGCCCCAGTCTACTACAAGTTTGGTTTCTATGCAATCATCTTGTCATAAAGAGAAGCATAAGCAAAAAACATGAAGAAGAAGAGAAGCATAAACAATAAAACCATAAAGAAGAGAAGCAGGATAAGGAAGAGAAGAAGCAAGATAGGGATGAAGAAGTGGATGAGGAAGAAGAGGATGAGGAAGAAGAACATAACGATACTTCACCATCTAAGCGTGTTAATTTTTTAACTACAGATATTTTTGCTGAAACACCTACTACATCAACATCGGATCAACCTTCTTTGTCTGAGGTTATGATCACGCCAGAGTATCGTAATTAGTTTAAGATTTTGATTCGAAATACATATGGATCTATCTTTGCTCCTTATATAGAACAACTCTTTACAGAACAAACTGACAGAATCTGCGGTATTCGCTATGAAGTTGACTGTTTCTGGAAAGGTAATGCATTTGTTAAAAATAATAGCAACAGACTTATCGTAAAAGGTGTTACCTATAAATCTACTAAAGGACACTTAGAACTTCTTTTCTCACGAATACCTGACAAGGATATAATTTTACAAGATGACCTAAAATATAAAGCAATACTGTTTGCTACTGACGCAACACGACATAATTACAAGGGGACACAATTTGTAAATGCAAATAAGAGTCACAAGTATCGAGAGTGTATTTCTAAGCTGTTTCCGTCACATCAACCAAATGCACGTGGTCTTAATTTTATCTACAAGCATTTGTTGCCGTATGTAGAAGTAAGATACTGGGGTGACCCTAACTTACTCATTGAACGATTACAACTTCTAAGAGCTTCGCAAGGTACTGGTCACACAGGTCACGAATCAGAAACTCTAGAAATAGAGATAGAACTACGACATGCGGGTATTATTCAGTAATGGCTCTACAAGATAAGAACTCACATGTAAAGATAAGCATCACACACGAGTTACATAAACCAGCACGTCACACCTACTGTCGCAGATACGTTATTACACGCTAAAAATGATCTCTGGCAAGCAGACTTAGTAGAAATGATTCCATATGCCTCTAGAAATAAGGGGTACAAGTATCTACTTACTGTCATCTATGTGTACTCTAAGTTTGCTTTTGCACAACCTGTGCATTCAAAGACAGCAGCTCAAGTCAAAAACGCATTTAAACTTATTGTTGAACCATCGAAACGCTGCCCAAGACTTCTTCAAACCGATCAAGTTAAAGAGTTTTACAACAAGGATTTTTCTTCTTACCACAAGTTACTTGGCATTCATCACTACTCTACGTTCAGCAATCTCAAGGTAAGTGTTGTAGAACACTTTCATCGTACACTCAAAACAATGATGTGGCGAGAATTTACAGCTCAAGGTTCATATCGTTGGATTGAACCGCTACTTAGACTCGTGTCTACCTACAACGATACACCTCATCGCATCATCGGGTAAAAACCACGTCTTGTTACAAAGAATACGCCACGCTTAGATGCTATTCATCTTGTAATCAAAATGGCTGATCCGCGCCGCCATCACTTTAAAAACGGTGATTTCGTTTGCATCAGCAAACACAAGAATATCTTTGCAAAAGGATACATCCCTAACTGGAGTACTGAAGTTTCTCAAATCAGGAGTGTTAAGCTTACTAATCCAGTTACGTATTTACTTCTCGATCTCAGATGACATCCTATTGAAGGAGGATTCTATATCGAAGATGTGCAGAAAACAAAATATCCTGATCATTATTTAATCGAACGTGTTATTCGACGTTGTGGAAGTAAACTGTATGTCAAATGGCTTGGTTTTAATAACAACTTCAGTTCATGGATTAATTAAGAGGATGTACCTTGTATCTTCATAGTTACCAGTACTGCGGCCCTGGAACGCAACTTGACGTACGCTTGGTACGTGGTGATCCTACACGAAAGCTACCTCTATATTGAAGGACGGCTAGGTAAGTCAGATGGAAGTGGACCAAGCACATCTCAACTAAACAACCATGGTCTAGCTTTTCTCTTTTCTGAAGCGCGATCTTCCCATCCCCCACAAGGACCCTGTTCAGCATAGCAGGTGAGACTGCCTGGGCTAGGTACCTGTCATTCTCCCCAGTTGTACGTCCCGACGCAATGTCTCACGCTCCAGGACACTGCCCTTGAAGCGGTAGAGGTGGGATCCTTCGCTGAGTCCGACGGAAAAACCAACCCTAGAGGGTAAAGAGATTAAGAAAGAAAGAAAGAAAGAAAGAAAGAAAGAAAGGCATACGTTCATCGGGACGTAATGTGTTATTTTAAGGTGTAGGCTACTGTCCACTCTAGATTACTTCTCACATGCTTGGGATACCCTGATTTTCTTTTTCTTTCAATTAATAAAAGCACTAATCCCAGATTTATGTTGACATTATCATTAATAATAATAATAATAACAATAATAATAATACTCAGCCAAGCTCCATGAAACAACGGCCCCGAAAGGCCATGGCCTACCAAGCGACCGCTGCTCAGCAGAAGGCCTGCAGTCTACGAGATGTCGGGTGGTTGGCACGACGAATCATTTAGGTAGTTACTCTTGTCTTAGACCGGGGCCGCTACCTCGCCGTCAGATAGCTCCTCAATTGTAATAATGATCTCTGACAAGCAGTCTAAGTAGAAATGATTCCATATGCCTCTAGAAATAAGGGGTATAAGTATTTACTTACTGTCATCTATGTGTCGATGTGTCATCTATGTGTACTCTAAGTTTGCTTTTGCACAACGAACCAGACCTCAGATCCAGATAAAGGTCCCTGACTCGGGCCCTCCGGATAAGAGGCAGGCATGATATCCCTACAAAGTGGGGCCACCAATAATAATAATAATAATAATAATAATAATAATAATAATAATAATAATAATAATAATAATAATAATAATAATAATAATAATAATAATAATAATAATAATAATTTCGTGTGGCTATTTCTAGCCGAGTGCAACCCTTGTAAGGCAGACCCTCCGCCGAGGGCGGGCGGCATCTGCCATATGTAGGTAACTGCGTGTTATTGTGGTGGAGGATAGTGTTATGTGTGGTGTGTGAGTTGCAGGGATGTTGGGGACAGTACAAACACCCAGCCCCCGGGCCATTGGAATTAACCAATGAAGGTTAAAATCCCCGACCCGGCCGGGAATCGAACCCGGGACCCTCTGAACCGAAGGCCAGTACGCTGACCATTCAGTCAACGAGTCGGACACCAATAATAATAATAATAATAATAATAATAATAATAATAATAATAATAATAATAATATATTTTCTTCTTCCACAGAGCCTCCGTGACTTAGGCGGCAGCGCGCCGGCCTGTCACCGCTGGATACCGTGTTTCAAATCCCGGTCACTCCATGTGATAATTGTGCTGGACAAAGCGGAGGTGGGAAGGGTTTTTCTGCGGGTACTCCGGTTTTCCCTGTCATATTTCATTCCAGCAACATTTCAGTTCATCTATCAATCCTTTATCCTTGCCCCAGAGGAGTGCGACAGACTTCGGCACCCGGCACATTTCCTATCCTCGCCGCTAGATGGGGCTTCATTCATTCCATTCCTGACCCTGTCGAATGACTGGAAACAGGCTGTGGATTTTCATTTTCTTCTTCCGCGCCTTTCTTCCAATTTCTTGCGGCCAGCAATGCTTGTGAATTATGGCCAGTTTTACGGTCGGATGTCCTTTCTGATGTAACCTTTATATGGAGGGATGGGATCACTATTACGTGTTTTTGTGATGATTGGGAATGTGAAGTGTCATTGTGTGTATAGGAAGAGGAGAGTATTGAGACGATCACAAATATTTGGTCCCTGAGCCAGTAATCAAATGCAGTTAAATCCCTTGGCCCAGTCGGAAATTGAACCCGGGCCCCAATGTAAACCGAAGGTTACCATACTAACCATTCAGCCAAAGAGCTGGATGATGATGATGATGATGGTGATGATGACTATGATAAAGATGGTGATCATAAAAATACCGAGTGAGCTGGCTACGCGGTTTGAAGCGTGTAGCCGTTTCCTTGCATTCGGGAGACGGTGGGTTCGAGGCCCAGTATTGACAGCCCTGAGAATGGTTTTACGTTTTCTTCCTAGTGGTTTAACGTCGCCCTAATATACCGAAGGTTTTCGGCGACGCAAGGATGAGAAAGGGCTAGAAAAGGAAAGGTCGTGGCCATGGCCTTACTTAAGGTACAATCTCAGCATTTGCCTCGTGTGAAAATTGGACCCGAGATTTGTTTTTCACACCAGGCAAATGGATCTGTACTTCAGTCAGGGTCAGCGTCGAGTCTTTCCCACTCCTAGCCCTTGCCTATCCCATCACCGCAATAAGACGTGCCTGAGACGGTGCGACGTACAAGGTGTGTCTAAAAAGTACGGTTAAAGGACCGGTATCGAAATAGCAACGTGCGGTAACGCGGCGTGCATGCTAATCCGAATAGAGTGTCATCTCGAGAAACGCCACGTAGCGTTGAACGCACGGAGCTGAAGCAGGTTATTCTGCTGCGATCAGTCGAACGTACTGCATGTGAAGGCTCAAGTCTTCGTGAAATGGAGCAACGCATGAACTAGTGATGGGCAACGCTCTCACTCGAGACTCTCGAGACCGACGTCACAGATCTCGATACTCTCGCGAGAATGTCGAGACCAATTCTCCTGTGCTGCGAGCTGTGCCACGTCCCAGTAACTACGAGTGTAAACTTGATAGTATAGCATCAGCAGTTATTGCGTGAAATTACGTTCTCGTGTGGGAACGTGTGAGTCAATAAATTTTGTCAAAAGCCTGGGGAAATACTGCGTGTTCAACTATGAACCACTTAATACCATTAACGAAAGTGGAAACAGAATGTCAGTATCTTAAACTGTTCACGACTTATTTGGGGTGGACATCTAAGCTAAATAACCCTGTATAATCTGTGAATAACTGCAGATAGGATGTACACCTAACTGGATACTAGAGGCGTGCATTATTCGAACTTGCGACGGGGAAACATGTGCTTTGCTACATGTGCAACCACCATTCCACATGAGTGGAACGTGTAATCGAAAATGCTCGAGTTTGCTCCAATTCATTCGACAGGAGTGATGGGCAACGGTCTCCAGACCGATTCCCCTGTGCTGCGAGCTGTGCCACGTCCCAGTAACTACGAGTGTAAGCTTGATAGTATATCATCAGCCGTTCTCATATGCAAACGTGTGTGCCGATATATGTTATTAAGAGCCTAGGAAAGTACTGTATGTTGAACTGTGAGCCCCGTAATACCATTTCCGTCCTTATATGCTAAGGTGTGTGCCGATAGGAAAGTACTGTATGTTGAACTGTGAGCCCCTTAATACCATTACCGAAAGTTAAAACAGAATGTAAGTATCTTTTTTTACAAAGCAAATTAAATGAAATACTGACACACGCATTTGTTTACAAACTCTGTAAGTAAATTAATTACAGATAAACACATTTGTTTACAAATTCCGCAATTTTCTTGTGTTAACATAATGTAATTCAGTTCAATAAACTGAGAAATATTGTAAGTGTATATAACTTAAGTCGAGGTAACTATCTGTGTTGTAATCTCCTGCCCTTGGGGTGGGAAACATCCCCTAAAGGCGGATGAACCGCATGTGGTCAACGGCATAGAACGTCCTCGACGGCGGACCAGTCGTTTGGACAGGATGTCCTTACTCGGCTGGAATGGCGGATGAAGGCTGCAGTGATTAGGAATCATTCAATCGTCTTGCATCTGCTTGTCAATGAACATATTTCCTAGTCATCAAGTCAGGTGCGTTTGTTGATGTGCATCAACATTCTCTCTCTAAAAGAATTCACGCACAGCAGTCTTCCAACAACGTATGACTACTTCCAAAAGTCCTGAGGTGATCAAGAAGTTGCGACGGGGGCAGAATTGTGATGTCTGGAAGCCTTTAGTGATAACTTGGCACGTAGGCGGTAGATGTGTGATCGGTCGTCTTGCTTAGGGCTGTAGCTGTCGAGCAATTCGGTTGCTGCATTTACGTCTGAGCAGTCCTATTTAGGGTCCACTCAGCTCACCTCACATGGGGGAAGGGGCTAGAAAAGGTATCCTAAACAAAGTTAGCCACTAATATTACCCATCGGATAGCCGCGTCCGATGGTATCACCTTTATGCGGTCGAACAAATAAGAAATTATATTTTGCAACATGGAATGTAAGAACCGCAATGATAACCCCGTAACTGAGAGACCCGAAAGGAGAACTGCTACAGTGCGTAGATAATTAAGAAGATATAACATCGATATAGCAGCACTCCAGGAAACCCGTCTTACTGATGAAAATAATCTGAATTAACAAGGTGCAGGTTACAGCTTCTTTTGGAAGGGGAAAGATACCAGTGATCACCGATTAAACGTAGTAGGCTTTGCTATCAAGAATAATCTTCTCAAGGAATTGTCGGAACTTCCCACTGGACATAATGAACGTCTTATGACATTAAGACTTGGTTAAACGACAACCAACATGCCACGGTGATCAACGCATATGCTCCCACACTAGATTCTGATGATGATATCAAAGAACCATTTTTGTCAGATCTGGATGGCTTCCTGTCAAACATTAATCAACAAGACAAAATAACCTTACTAGGCGATTTTAATGCCAGAGTGGGCAAGAACAACATTGCATGGAATGGTTTCATTGGCAAGGATGGAATTGGCAGTGAAAATTCTAAAGGTATTCGGCTCCTCTCAAAATGTGCTGAATATGATTTAACAATCACTACAACCATTTTCGCCGAAAGAATCGCTTTAAAACTTCTTGGCAGCATCCTAGATCGAAGCCCTGGAATTTCATTGATTATATATTTGTCCGCAAGAAAGACCCTCGCGACGTTTTCATCACAAAAGCAATGACAGGAGCGGATATCTGTTGGACAGATCACCGACTTATCGGATCAGTTATGAATTTGTCACAATCCCCTCGGAGGAGAAAGCAACGTAAGAGCTGTAAACACGCTTTTGATACCATGAAATTTGAGATTCCAGAATATGCCTCACAATATAGAGAACTGTCTCATCAGACACTGTCGGAGGAGTATCATCAGGATGTAACACAACACTGGGTGAGCCTGAATACCACTATTCGGGATGCTTGCAAAGAAACGATGGGTTATAAGACCAAGAAAAATCAAGACTGGTTTGATGAAAATTATGAAGAAGAGAAGAGCCTTGCAAGCGTAGCGAAAGGACATGAACTGCCTCGCAAAGAAAGAAGCCTTATGTCTTCACAAAGCAAATGCCCATAGAAGAACCTGTGTGCTCAAGAATTCTTGGTGGACAGCCAAAGCCAAAGGGCTGCAATATCTAGCATACAAAGATTCGCGACAATTCTTCCAAGCCACGAAAGCAGTTTATTGTCTTACTACCTTTGGTAAAAATCCACTCTGGTCCAGTATTAGGAGTACACTTCTAAAAGATCAGTTCTCCATCATAAATAGATGACAATAGCATTTTCAAGGCCTTCTGAATCAGGAATCAGGTTTTGATAGACAGGTGTATGACTCAATAGAACAAGCACCCATCAAAGAAGAGTTTCGCTCCCTACCAACATTGGATGAAGTTAAGCGTGTTGTTAATCAAGCAAGGCGACACAATGCCACGGGTCTTGACGGTATACCTGCGAAAGCTCTCGTAGAAGGTGGTGAGGAACTCGTAAGACACATGAAGTGATTGTTAAAATTTGGAACACTAAAGAAATGCCTCCCGATTTCAGAGATAGTCTTATAGTTCCAATATTTAAGAAAGATGATCGAACAGACTGTAATAACTATCGAGGAGTATCATTACTGTCTACCTTGGGAAAGCTTATTGCTCGAATTTTGAAAAATCGTATACTACCCTAAGTGGAGGAAATACTGCCAGAGAGCCAGTGTGGATTCAGGCCTTCTAGAGGAACCACGGATATGATATTCACAGCTCGCCAGCTTCAGGAAAAATGCAGAGAACAAAATAGACCACTTTATATTGCCCTCATTGATCTAAGGCATTTGATTCTGTAAACCGTGATGCTTTGTGGAAGATTTTAGGATTGTATGGTATTCCACAGAAATGTATTTCCATCTTGTAACTGTTCTACACTGATTTTACGGCAACTGTTATCAATACCAACTCTGTTGTAGAGCCATTTCGTATCAATACCGGTGTTCAACAAGGCTGTGTGATTGCCCCCACTTTGTTCTCATTATATTTAGCCGTTGTTATGCATCTAGTTAAGGACGTTCTTCCTCCAGCAATAGAGATAAATTATAGACTGGATGGGAAACTCTTCCATTTGAGCCATCTAAGGGCGAAGACTCGTACACTTTCTATAGCATTAGTCGAGTTACAGTATGCTGATGATAATGCAGTTGTAGCTCAGTCCGGTGAAGAACTAGTATTAATTCTGAATGCATTTTCAACTGCATACAGAAAGATTGGTCTCGAACTGAATACCATTAAGACAAAGACTCTCTATCAACCAGCCTGTGGAGAAAGACAGAGAGATCAATGTCTCCATCTATGACGTACCCACTCTTGCCCACACATGTGCGACAATCTGTGACGTGACGAGTCACCTTAATTTTAATATAAATAAATACCCACTCATTTACTTCTTCATAAACAACATCCCATGGGCGCCAGCCTTCAAACTTATGGCTTGAAGACGATAGTTGATTAATAATAATAATAATAATAATAATAATAATAATAATAATAATAATAATAGGTAACGGGACTCTACTGTAAATACTCCCAGAACACTAACCATTAACTACAAACTAACTAGGAATTTAAGGATCATTAATAAGAATTTCAGTAATTGCCAATTAAAATAACTATTTATTAGGATGAAAAACGTGACGGCGTATATACGAACTCTGAACTTAGGTACGGAAACGAAAGAAAAACTGAATGAAATAAACTGTTACGCGGAGTCTTGCAGTAATGTATGCGATTAGCTCACAATTTGTAGATTATGTTATCTGGACACTTTCGACGTAGCAGCTGATGTTTGATGGACCTCTCGTACTGGCGTCGTTATCTCTCGTTGCAGGTACAGTTCTATTTCTGATTCGTGCATAGCCCACTAATTGGACAATGACTTTCCTGATTTTAACACTTCCTATAATACTCCTTATATAACGGTGTAATGAGCCCTAATTACAATATCAAAACCTCCTTGGGTTACGTTCATGGAGAGAATACACTTGTATTCTTCCGTATTACAGAATTGTAGCGTAACTAAATACATAACAAAAATATCTTCTGTTCTGGACAGGACAAAACCGGTCTCTCGTTGACTATCTCTCGTCATTAAGATAACCAGGTCTCAATGAGAGTAATTTGAGTAGTGCCCTTCTCAGATACGAAGTGAACTAAGTTAAGACCTTCTCCGATGTCAAGATGTTCTCCGATGTAATGAAAAGACGTACCTCCCTCCTCCGATGTTAAGCAAAGACGCTCTCTAGCTCTTATCGTTGATGTATGTAGGCTCCAAAATCTCCCTCCATCTACCATAGCACATGGTCCAGTAAGATCAGATGTTCTATCCTTCCATCCATCGCTGTATATCCATCGCCGTATATCCAACATCTTGTTTCATAACGCTCAATCACACAGGTTGAACTGCGCGGGCAATGAAAGTCATGTAGCGAACTTCGAAAACTAGGCGTTAGCAAGTTGCAATTGTCTCTTCAGAATATTGAGTTGGGTAAGCAATATTGCAAGCTTGATGACGTCTTTTTCCTGGTAAAGAGCTAAAATTAGCATGTCGTGTCCGGCCGCCGGACCTCGGTTACTGGAAATTTACTGCAAGCTATAAATACCTTACTCAAGAATTAGTTCGTTCGTTCAGAGTTCGTTATAGCCGTGATACAAAGAAATGGGATGATAATGTGAAATGGATGTCTAAAAACCCTATATATATTGACAGTTTCGATAGGCCTGATGGCACGACTGTAAGAAACCGAGTAGTATATCTTGGAGTTAGTGTTCTTTGCATTCATGTGAATTTCACCTGCGGACTTAGTACTCTTCTAATTATTTGTTTGGTCATAGTTTGATGATGATGATGACGATGATGCTTGTTGTTTAAAGGGGCCTAACATCGAAGTCATCGGCCCCTAATGGTACGAAATGAAATAACAAAAAGTACAAATTCATCCACAGACCAAAATAAAATAAAAAATGTCATGAAGAATGAATGGATAGACATGAACCCAACAAAAAACAAAAAACCAGTGGAGCAGACTCAAAAAAGATCGTAAATAATAGTATTACTGACCAAGGGACCACTTAAAAAGCACAATGATGCTTGATGTCTAAAGGGGTGCAAAATCCATGTCTAAGGCCCCACAGAATGGTACATGTCGCGAGTAAAGTAGAACCATGGTATTTGTCATGTTAGGGTACTGATCAAAAGTAGCGAAGACTCACGGTGTTCCACACAAGATGGTACCACTCACAAGTATTGTACATCGTACAGGGAACGCAGACCTATGGTGTTTCTCAAAAAATGGCGCCACTCACAGCCAACGTATACCGATGAGTTTCCTTACCTAGGTGTACCAATCATGGGCGCCGGTATTCCCGTGGTGTTCTTCACATTGTGGCCACCAACCACAGTCAACGCAGACCGACGGTGTCGCTCATATAGCAGTACAACACACAGGCTACGCCCAGACCCGCGGTGTTGCTCACATGGGTACGACGCACGGGTACTGGAAACCCCCCAGGCCAGCCTCTTAACCGCTACGAATCGCAAACCTATTTCGTACCTAATATAGTGGCACTACTCGCAAGTACAGGCACCCCATGGTGTTCCCCGCATGATGGTACGAATCAAAATTAGTTTCATGGTTCTAATTCAATCATCCCTTGGTCGCCCCTTTCAGTCGCCTCTTAAGACAGGCAGGGGATACCGCGGGTCATAATTTAAACCATAAGACTGCATACTGGTGTCGGCGGTTGAGGAATAAACCTGTTTGTGAGCGAAGAAATAAAAAATAAAAATAGAAACGTGCCTAGCGAATGCACGAGAAGCTTGAAAACTCTGTCACCGGCTGTGTCCAACTGGTAAACGACTAGTGTTATTACTAAATAGTGGTGATGGGTAACGCTCTCGCTCGAGACTCTCGAGACTGACGTCGCAGATCTCCAGAATCTCGCGAGAATCTCGAGACCGATCGTCCTGTAGTGCAAGCTGTGCAACGTACCAGTAACTACGACTGTAAACTTGATAGTATATCATTAGCATGTTCAAATATGAACACCTTAGTACCATTAACGAAAGTGAAAACAGAATGTCAGTATCTTAAACTGTTCACGACTTATTTGGGGTGGATATCTTAGCTGAATAACCCTGCATAATTTGTGAATAACTGTAGATAGGATGTACACCTATTTGGATACTAGAGGCGTGCATTATTCGAACTTGAGACGGGGAAGATGTGCTTTGCTACAAATGCAACCCCCATTACACGTGAGTGGAACGTGTAATGTAAAATGCCCGACTTTGCTCCAATTCTTTCAACAGGGGTGATGGGCAACGCTCTCGAGACCGATTCTCGTGTGCTGTGAGCTGTGCGACGTCCCAGTAACTACGAGTGTAAGCTTTAAATTTATCATCAGCAGTTCTCACATGGAAACGTGTGTGACGATAAATTTTGTCAAAATCCTATGAAAGCCTGCATGTTGAACTATGAGCTCCCTAATACCATCAACGAAAGTGAATACAGAATGCCAGTATCGTAAACTGTTCACGAGTTATGTCAGGTGGACTTCTTAGCTGAATAACCTGTATAATGTTTTAATTGTTATTAGGAAGTAAACCTACCTGGATGCCTTACAATCGTTGTCGGCAGGGTAGCTTCTTGCGATTCAGACCGGGCGGGAGGTGTTCTGTGACGATTCTTCTTCACTGATATGCGTTTGTAAGTGACGGATTATCCCAGAAGTATTTCCGCCGATGTATTTTACTTATTTTGAATAAGCAACACAGTGGGCTGTGCTATGTGACATCTCTTTAAAATAACCGACATCCACGACTCACGTTGCGTTTCGGACATCGTCTTCAAGTTGACGCGTACAACTATAGACAATTTCACATGGCACCGTCATATATCGAAGTACCTAATTATGACGCGAATACTGTATAACATTGTAAGGAATTATTTCCTTCGTCACCAAAATATCGGTAAACACAAGCAGAGGTCATATGTTATTGAATGCGGAGTCTGATAACGATGTACACCTACCTGTCGAAATAATTGGAGCAAACTGAAGCATTTAAGAATACACATTTCACTCATGCGTAATGGTGGTTGCATATGCAGCAAGGCGCATCTTGCCTCGTCTCGAGTTCGAATAATGCACGCCTCTAGTATCCAGTTACGTGTACCTACAGCAGCCGTCAGGTTCTGTACGTAAACCACTCATTCGCGTACCTACCAGTGCATACAATGTCAGAATGCGTATCCTTTGTAATTATGTTATACTGTGTCAAAATAGACCTCGGTAAAAGTGAACGCCCTAATCGCTTGTTGACACGTATTTTTTTGTTTTTTACGAAATTGAGAAGGCTCGTGGTTGGCTATTCGCATACTCGGCACAAACAACATTCAGCTCCGACTACCTGTAGGCCTACGACACGCTGCTCGCCTCACAATGCGGGGACAACGCTCTCGAGATCTCTCGAAATTTCTCGCGAGAAATAGTGCCTGCGCTAGTCTCGAGAAATCTCGAGACCTCGTCTCAGACTGTCCATCACTACTAAATAGCGTGCCTGAAAGACAATGTTTATTCCAATAATAATAATAATAATAATAATAATAATAATAATAATAATAATAATAATAATAATAATAATAATAATAATAATAATAATAATAATAATAATAATAATAACGTTTTGATCAAATCACAAGTAAAACAAGTAATGGATGATATTAACATAGTTGTGAACTTGACGAGGCTTCCGGCATATGCAAGTGCGGTGTGCGATACTTCAAGGACACACTCGCCAGCTGTTCTTGGAAGTAGGTTAGTGGGTCAATGAGTCGCCAGACGTCAATCATTCTCCACACGTCATTCAGGCGAAGGACTTCGTTCGCTAGCAGACAGTCATTCTTTCTGCGGAACCTGTGGTAGTGATAATTTGCTTCTGAGTAACTGTGTGCCCCGTAGACATATCACTTGGGCTATTCTGATTGATAACGTGCATAAAATAACAGACGTCAAGTTAAATCGAGATTACTTCAGTACGTATCTTTTGACACTATTTTCAGGAATTGGTGGTGTGACAACTTTACTAATTCCTATTGTGCAAGTTTCAGCTCTAAATCGAGAAGAGGACAACTACAAATTCAACATGGAGATGTTACCTAGTACCGTGTGTGCTAGTACCAGTTCCGCTTTAGCCTTAGCACGAGCAACACGTATCTCGAGCAAATGTCTACAAGTGTGGAGCCGTACAGTGAAGTGGGGAAAGCCCGTTCGGTTTAAGTGTTTTGCGTATTATACGCTTAGGGAACTAAAGACATTATGGAACGATGATAGTTGAAAGGAAAAATACAATCGTCATCACATTCACAGAACGAGATATACCAAGACCAGCCCCCTACGAAATCCACGAGTGGATTTTTGAAAATTTGAAACTTGATGAAGCCGACATCGAAACATCGAAACGGAATTTCCCGACAAGTCTTCATTAAGTGCAGGAGGCAAGAGACAGTTGATCATCTTCTCAAGCACTATGCCGGTGAGCAATATTTTGTTCATAGCAATGGCTATCGTAGTAAAATAACTGTTGATTCGGCCGGCCTAGGGATTAAACTTGTGAGAGTTTTTAACCTCCCCACCGAAACATCTCATGGACACATTTCAGACGTTTTGCGTCAGTACGGGACTGTACTTTCAGTAAGTGATGAAACATGGAGTTCCAATTTTCGATATAAGGTGCACAATGGCATACGTGCAGTACGCATCATGGTTAAAAAACATATCCCTTCCTACGTAGACATAGCAGGAAATAAGGCTTTAGTAAGTTATGATAACCATCCAGCAACGTGTGCCAGCTGCAGTAAGATAGGCCATTACCGTAGTGAGTGCCCAACGCGACGTTTTCCAGTTCAAACACCTGCTACATCCGACAAGCCAACCTGGGCGACCTTGACTTCAGCCTTGGGGAAGCTACCGACGCAACGTATACCTCTCACAACAACACAACTCACCCCAGATTTTCCAGAGGTGGACACGCGATCAGCTGATACACCAGACTCACATGTAAACACACCGTCCGCACAACAGGCAGAAATTCTCACAGAAGAGGAAGAGACACAAGTAGCCAAGCCAGCACACAGCCACCTTGAGGAGACAACAGAACCTGTTTGCGATAGAAATTCCCCAGTGGAACAGTCGCTCAGCTCATCAACCTACCAAAATAATACTCAGTTAAATGATGTACCGGTACTATCAGAGCACACAGCCACCTTGAGGAGACAACAGAACCTGTTTGCGATAGAAAACAGCACCAGACACAACTTTGTGAACCTGTCAGCGAACAGTTCCCGATACCTACCAGTGACATGACTGGCTTAAAAAATGACACCACCACACAGTCTGAGCAAACGCATTCCGCACAGTGCACAAACAAAGTAGGCGGTGACGAAGGTAGTTTAATGGAAATGGAAACCACCAATTCAAAATCCAACCAAGCAGTTAGTCACAGGAATCCAAGATTAAAAAGATCGGTTGAGGGGAATGATAGGAAGAAAATAATAAAATTAAGTAAATGTCTTCCACACACCTAATCTGAAGAATATTTACGTGCTGTTGGGTAACGCCAAACGAGTATGGAAGCTGCTAATGTATTTTTCTTGGTAATCTTAGCTGTGACGTCAGTAGTTAGCTGCTACGGTACTCAGAATGTGAACTGCCTCCGAAGTCAGAGCAAGCAGGTCTTGCTAAAAAAATTATTAAAGATTATGATTTAGACGTAGTTTTCTTGCAAGAGGTTAACGTCACGAACTTAGCTTTCCTTCGATCTCAATACAGTTATATAATCAATGCCGGAGAAAATTTAAGAGGAACTGCCATAGTCTATAGAGCAGGGATAACTATCAAACTCAGTGAATGTCACCCGAGTGGAAGAATTTCATGCATACTTACCTAAGATAATACACTGATGATTAATATATATCTACACTCAGGAACACACAGACGCCAAGAACGGGAAGACTTCATTCAGAAGGAACTGCCTTATTTTCTGCGTCACAATTATGATAACATTATTCTCGGAGGTGATTTCAACTGTGTATTAAATGCAAAAGATCAGACAGGTGAATTCCATCCCTCCCTGGCATTAGGGAGAGTATATCGCGAACTTAGGCTTTGTGATGTGAGGGAAGTTATTCATGGTAACAGAGTCGAATATAATTTCTTCCGAGGTACGGCTGCTTCACGTATCGACCGATATTATGTAAATAAAGAATCAGAGAATAATATCCGAGCAGTAACTGTTAATGTTGCACCATTCAGCGATCATCATCGGCGGCACAGATGGGAAGGGGTTACAAACAGCTCCTTACTGTCTGACGACGATATACAAAATGAATTTTCACTCCTGTGGAATGATCTGGAAACTAGAGTGCGAAGAGGTGGACAACTTTCGATCAAATCTTGGCTATACAAGTTTAAGCCAGCTATTCAGAGCTTTTTCAAACGAAAGGGAGTAGAAAAGGCCATCAACAGACGCCGTACGCTTCATTCTTATTACGCGACTCCTCACGATCTTGTCACCCGTCAGCAAGCCGGAAATGACGTATCCAATCATTGGACCGCTGTAAAACCCCGAATCAACTCAATACAGGAAACTATTCTCCGAGGAGCAATCATTCGCTCCCGTGCAACATCAGTTATACACGAAGAGAAAGCACAGTTGTACCACCTTGCCTCCGAAAAGAATAAAGCGAAAAATAAATACATTCACTCGTTAATTACAGATGACAATAGGAGTCTTACCACTACAAGAGACTGCATTACTGAAGCCGAAAAACTCTTCCAGAGAACATGTAGTGAAAGTGAGATATCGATACCCGACCAAAACAAAATACTATCCTACTTAGATCAACGTTTGCCTGAGAAAGGAAAACAGCAGCTCACCCGTGAGATCACCGAGGAGTAAGTTCTAAAGGCCCTGCGCACTGCAAGTGACAGATCAGCTCCTGGCCCAGACGGTCTCAGCTTCACCTTCTACAAAAAGTACTGGCCAGTCATTAAATATACGCTCGTAGAATTGATGAACATTCTATTAAACAACTCCAAAGAATCAACTGGATTCAGCGAAGGCATGATCATTCTTATTCCAAAAGTGCCAATGCCCCGAACTTTATCAGACTATCGTCCTATAACCTTACTAAATGCAGACTACAAATTATTTATGAAAATTCTGGCCAACAAGTTACGGCCGTTTCTGGAATCCATCATTCAGCTAGGGCAGACGTGTGGTATTCCGAACAAGAAAATCACGTTTAATCTCCAAGCAATTAGAGATGCTATATTATTATGTGAACACTACCCCCACAATGACGCAGCAATACTTAATCTTGACTCTGAAAAGGCTTTTGATCGACTTCACCATGGTTATTTGTTTACGATTCTCGATAAGTTTGGTGTTCCACAGTCAACATGTAGTATCATTAGAACTCTATACACTCATGCTCATTCCCGAATACTCCTCAATGGTCATTTCTCCAAACCTATTCCAATACGAAATTCAGTGCGACAAGGATGTCCTCTATCTATGATCCTCTTCGCCTTAAGTATAGAACCCTTCATTCGAGCTGTCCATCACCTCCTAAAGGATGTACCAAATCCGCACAAGATGTTTACCGTCCGAGCGTATGCTGACGACGTAACACTTTTATTATGGAACCGAGCCCAAACGGATCAGCTAATTGGAATAATATTTGTATACGAAAGAGCCGCCAACGCGAAAGTGAATTATCAGAAATCTGTCTTGTTACCTCTCGGTACCTGGCCAAACCACATCACAATTGCTGGAATCCCTGTCAAAGAAGAAATAACAATTCTCGGTTTGAAATTTACAGGCAAATTTCAGGAGACAGTCGAAAGGAATTGGACTGCAGTCATCAACACTGTCCAGAACACAATGACGAAGGATCTCAGCAGAAATCTTAATCTAATACAGAAAGTATGGCACATTAACTCCTTCGCTCTGTCCAAGATATCGTAAGCGGCTCAGATCCTCCCCATTTCAGAGAAACATGCACAAAGAGTGGAACTTGGAATGAGTTACTATCTATGGAGAGGATACATCTATCGCATATCAAGAAATCAGCTCAGAAGGCCAGTTGATCAAGGGGGCCTAGGCCTCATCGCCGTCTCCGCTAAATGCCAGGCTCTGCTTCTGAGGTCAATTCTAATGGCAAAGAACGGACTCGGAGATATTAATGATATGCATTTTTGGACATCACCTCGAACTGGAAGCTTAAAACGAATACTGCATACTATTGAATCTTTCTATCCTCATGTGAATCAACAGTGCATTCCACCCACGCAAATCATCTACCGTCGTCTTTTAAACCGTCAACTTGTTACCTCACAGATCATGGAAAATTTCCCCAACAGAAATTGGAAAAATATCTGGAAGCAGTTCACAACACAAGAGATCCCAACAGACTGGAAATGTTTAGCATACATAGCCATCCAAGATGCCATACCAACCGAGGAGAAAAAATTTCGCCACAACTTGGTCCAGTCACCCTTGTGCCAAAAATGTGAGATTCAAACTATTGACACACAACTCCACAGACTAACACGATGTGATGGTATGATGGACGTTTGGAGGTGGACACTGACTCTGGTGCAGCAGTTAACATCTTCCAATAACCCTAACGATATATATCGTATCTTGTTAGCTCTGGACATACCCAACAGGAACAACAAGTTTGCCCTAGTATGGCTAGCAATGGGCCTTTCTTCATTATGAGCAGACCAACGAGAAATGCTCTGTACAAGGTTTTAGGCAGTTTCTCAAGACAGCGAGACAAAAACTGAAAGTGTATAGTGCTTCTGGAGGGCAGGAGAAATTGAGAAATTCAATGAACTTTATGTTCTTACCTTGTGATGATACAGCTTGTGTAAATACTACATTGTTTCTGTATGCACTTATTTGTTTCTCTATTTAATAAACTAAATTAACGGTGTAAAATAAAGTACTGATATGGTGGCTTAAACCCTGAGACCGCAGCTGACAGCGATGTGTTAGGAGGAAGCCACGTGTAATTGTATCATTGAGGACGACCAGCCGTCCAGCAACATGAAGACATCGAAAAGCTAAGTCGACACAATACTATAATAAATATCTGTTCTGTAGTGGGATAGTTAAGTAGTTAAAATTGGTAAATGGTGTTGCATTTTGGTATAGTTGTGTAGTTATAGCATTTTGCCATGTAGTAGTATCATCAGTGATCATCACATACTTTGTTTCCGTTAGATAGACTCGATATAATATTGAACGGTATATGTGATTTTTTGAATTACGTTCGGCGAATCAGTTGTTAATAATTCTTATGATTTCACTTTACAAATTCAACGTAGGCATAACTTGTGGAGAACTGTGTCAGGATCTCCGTCTACGTAACTTAGATTTTCTCGGATGTACAGTCGTCTCACTAAATCGGATTGTAATTTCAAATAGTGTCTGTTTGAATATAAATTGAATGTGATCTTAAAACTCAAGTCTTGGAAATGATTCCATTCCTTTGAATCAAAGCCCGTTAACGTGAATGCAGAGGATAGATAATTAAGTCGATACACAAGAACCGGTAGGTGGGTTGGATCCTCGAGAATTCAAATATGTTGTGTACGCGTAGGACTTGTTACGTAATGTTATATTTATGAATTTGTGACATCCCGGGGCGGATCACAAATGTATTGCTGTGTTACATGGGACATTATATTAGATTTCGCGATTATTAACGTGGTAGTCCTGCGTCTTCGAGAGAGAATGAATTATAGTGCATAATGGATGTATTTCTTCGAGAGTAAAGTCACGCCATGAATATCGGAGATAATTATTGATGCAAATGGTAGTTATGTATGTGATATTTTGTATATTTGCGTGATTTTGCATAATTAGAGTCTGCGTATAGTAGAATTTGACTACGTCTTTGGTTAGTTGTGTCTAATTATATTATATTCCGAATTGTCCGTAGTTCATTGTCTCTTTAATATTCACGTTGATTCACGTTGGTTCTGGAACATTCTTCGAGACGATACCCGAATATTCGAGAACTTTTCATCCGGGTCATCTACCTAGATTTGAGAGACATTGATGTACATTTAACAAAGCTAGGAATATGCGACTGTATTCAGATGTTACGATCATCCGTGTTGCCAAATGTGTAAATATTGTAGTATATTTTGTAGATATTGTAGTGACGTAGAATTATAATCAAGGTTACGATAGTTTGAGTTAATCTTATATTTGTATATTGTCTCAGATGTTATTTTGCCGTGTGGGCAGTGTCATTTTCTTTTATATTTTACCATCTAAGAATTATGATGTGGCGTTATCTGGAATTAGATTTTTAGTTAGGCAGACCATTTGAAGTGACATTTCCAGACTTTAATTTATTTATTTAATTCATTAAATCCAGAAAGGAACTGGTAAATGAACAGATAATTATTTAGTTGCGTCGATTAAGTTTAAGGAAAAATTATTGCATCAAATTGTGTGTAAAATCAGTAACAGTGAATTCAAACTTTAAGTAAATAACTGAGAGTTTGATATTATTGTCGTACAGAATTTAATTTTTCTGTTTCTCTTCTAATATTTCAGATTGGATCATCAGAGCCCAGATCTTCCACAGTTAGTTAAATAATACTGTTTGCTTTAATAATAATTGAAATCAATCTGTAACTTTAATTTGTCAGGGCGAGATAGGGCAAAGATTCATGTACCACCCCATTTAAATATTTTAATAATAATGCTACTTGCTTTACGTTCCTCTAACTACTTTTACGGTTTTCGGAGACGTCGAGGTGCTGGAATTTTGTCCCGGAGGAGTTCTTTTACGTGCCAGTAAATCTACCGACACGAGGCTGACATATTTGAGCACCTTCAAATATCCCCGGACTGAGCCAGGATCGAACCTGCCATGTTTGGGTCAGAAGGCCAGCGCCTCAACCGTCTGAGCCACTCAGCCCGGCATTTAACTTATTTTATATACGTCAAGAGTAGCATTTAATTTTTATTAGCGATCATTCCCACAATCACAGTTAAAAGGATGCCAATATGAGATTGTTATTACGCTAATAAACCATGCCAATATTTAAATTTTACTCTGCATTTTCTTTATTACATGCCACAATATCAATAATTTGCCTATGTGTGCCACATCCTTTGTTATTTCACTCAGGCGTCCTATTTGCGAACTGAGCACCGCTGAGGTGTCTCAGTGTTCTTCGACCTTTGTCTAGATTAACGGTTACAATATAAAAATAATAATTTAGAATGACCTACCGCCAATTAAATATATACGTCTTTCCAATTAATTACACAGTTTGATAATTTTGTACATGCTGTGATGTTCAAAACATCACATTCACCGCTCTGAGCCCGAAACAAGTGGTACTTTAGTTGAGGGCTAATACCTACACTCTGCCACTTACATTTCACTTATGCGTACACTTGCGTGTAAAGCAACTCAAAATTCCATCATTATACAACATTATACACATGAAACAATATGTTACTAAATTACATCTTGGTCTCTTGTACGATTGACTGTTTGTCATTTTGACGATTCACATACAACTTAACTACAACAGATAATATTTAACACTTCAAAATTTCCTAAAAATACACAATATTACAACTTAGCGAGCTTCTGATGTCTCACTTTTCCAAATGTTCATCATATCTTGCTGATTTCATGAATCAAGTGTTTGCACCACTCGACACCTGTACAAAAATGACACAAACAAAATATACTGTATTACTCTTTCAAGTGTTTATAAGTTCTTGCTGTATAACTCCCACTCCTCACACGCTAACACAATCACGTGGTTTTAGCCTAGGGTAAAATTATTGCAAGTCTTTAGGATGACTTCATCTAGTCTACGGGGAATCTACAAATCTTAATCTCCAATATTAATAATTCTTGATTCAGCAAATCAAATTCTAGGTTACATCATACATGGCAATGCAAAAGGACAATAGACGTAATCTTGGTTAATGAACTCGTTACATGTTATAAATCTCATTTTGGGTCCGTAATGAAAATTGACAGTTCATAAAACAATTAAGGTGTTTTATAATCCACCTATTCAATACTTTTATTTTCACTTATAGTGGTTACATAAACAGACTATCAGTTAAATGGGACATGTTTCGACCTCAATTTAGGGCATCTTCAGCCTAAAAACAATCTTCAAGAGTACATATAATATTAAATAGGGAAGCTAAAAGTTTAGCCAGTTGTTACAATTCGGGACATAAAAATGTGAAAAATGACACATTACACAAACATGTTAATGGAAACACAGTCAATGATTAAACTACCACTGTGTATCCAGTAACATGTTCTTGTTGACTTGGAGCTGATTCCAGTTCCTTGAACTTAACCAATTGTTCTGTAAAGTATAATGAGAATTTAGGCGGTCCCGCGGTATTACACCGGCGACTATATAATTCTAGCCTTAGGTTCTGCTGAATCTCAGAATTCCAAAATTTTCCCAAAATTGCTATCTGAAATTCCTCGAATGTGTCGAAACTATATCGGAAACCTTTGAACCAAAGTGAAGCAACTCCGTCTAAGTACCGTTCTACCGTTGGCGTCTGGGTACCACTGTCATCGAATTTCTTAGGCTGATCTTCCTTAAGTCGAATCATGTTTATGACGTTCGTGAAGTTTTGCCCCTGAGAATGGGTAGAATTGTCAAAGTGTCCGTTCCCTGTAAGATGTATGGGACTACTAGTATTGATAGGACAACTGAACGACATATCTGAGGTGCGGCGAGATTTATTAACCATTTCCTCCATCTTGGCTTGGACTCCTACGATATTGCTCACTAACCCATCCATTTCTAATTTCAGGGCGCTAACTTCCGCTTCAAGCAAGTCGAACTTCTTGTCTGTCTCCTCTTGAACGGATGACAGCTCGTCATTCAGGGTTATGACCTTATCTTGGGTATCTTTAAGTTCTTTGGATAAGTCTACCCTCGTATCGCCTAGATCCTTTCCCAGTTCTTCAATATCTGCTTTTACCTCTTCAATACTCCTAGCCGTTTCTTACTGAGTTTTACCTAATTTCCTTATGTCCTCTTTATTAATCTGGATTAATTTCACGTCAATGGCTTCAGTGCGCTGGGCTACAGTTACCTTGACGTCTTCGGCTACCTGGTCTACTTTGGCATTTACGACGGCTATCTCTTTAGACAATATTTAATTATGTTCATGCATCGCTGTAAAGACCTTTGACTTATCGTCTTCACGCAGGATGTTGAACTCCTCTACCTCTGTCTTCAGATCGGCCCTAAGCTCAGCTTGATCTGACATCAACTGCTTATGTAGTTCCCTACTTTCGTTGACGTGCCTATCGAGGTCTCCCCTAATTATGTCCTGATTTTCACTAAGAACAGGATGTAGCTCGCGAGTTTCTATGAACTGCTGATTTATTTCATGTTTAAAGTCACCAATGTCCTACCTAATATCCACGCTAGCTTCCTTACAACTATCCTGCGTGTCCTGCACTTTAATGTCAACATTTTGAACCACTTCCTTCATACCTTTTAATTCTACCTCTGCACAATCTAATTTGACATCCACTGTTTCTAACTTATTGTCCATGGTTCCTAAGACTTCCTTCACACACTTTAACTCATCGTTGATAGATTTCATACTCTCCTTTAAGTCCTTCCACATTTGGAGAAACTGCCCTTGGGCCAATTCTCCCTCCTGCATAGACATACTGTATTTAATCGAAACGATTGGTCATCGGTGAGCCCGCGACTTCCACGGCGTATAATAAGAATATAGACGATAAACTAGTGATGGGCAACGCTCTCGCTCGAGACTCTCGAGCCTGACGTCGCAGATCTCGGGACTCTCGCGAGAATCTCGAGACCGATCCTCCTGTAGTGCAAGCTGCGGTACGTACCAGTAACTACGACTCTAAACTTGATAGTAATCATTGGCAGTTATAGCGTGAAGTTCTCATATGAAAACGTGTGAGCCAATACATTTTGTCAAAAGCCTGGAAAAGTATTCTGTGTTCAACTATGAACCCCTTAATACCATTAACGAAAGTGAAAACCGAATGTCAGTACGGTATCTTAAACTGTTTACGGCTTTGAGGTGGACATCTTACCTGAATAACCCTGCATAATTTGTGAATAACTGTAGATAGGATGTACACCTACTTGGATACTAGGGGCGTGCATTATTCGAACTTGAGACGGGAAGATGTGCTTTGCTACATATGCAACCCCCATTACACATGAGTGGAACGTGTAATCTAATATGCCCGACTTTGCTCCAATTATTTCAGCAGGGGTGATGGACAACGCTCTCGAGACCGATTCTCGTGTGCTGCGAGCTGTGCGACGCGACGTCCCAGTAACTACGAGTGTAAGCTTGATAGTTATCATCAGCAGTTCTCATATGAAAACTTGTGTGACGATAAATTTTGTCAAAAGCCTAGGAAAGCACTGCATGTTGAACTATGAGCTCCTTAATACTAGTAATGAAAGTTCACGAGTTATTTCAGGCGGACTTCTTAGCTGAATAACCCGTATAATTTGTTGATAACTATTATTAGGATGTAAACCTACCTAGATGCCTCAAAATCGTTGTCGGCAGGGTAGCTTCTTGTGATTCAGACTGGGCCGGAGGTGTTCTGTGACTATTCCTCTTCATTTATATTATGTGTTTTTAAGTGTCGGATCATCCCAGAAGTATTTCTGCCGAAGTATTTTACTTCTTTTGGATAAACAACACAGCGGGCTGTGCTATGTGGCATCTCTTCAAATTAACCGACATCCACGACTACGTTGCATTTCGGACATCGTTTTCAAGTTGTCGCGTACAACTAGACACAATTACATATTGCACTGTCATATACCGAAGTACCTAATTATTATTATTATTATTATTATTATTAACAAATACATCGCAAATGGGAAATATCCCGGTGGAAACGGTCACTTCCAGTAGTGTAATAATAACCAACATACTGATATGGGCAAGTTTTCCTTCGTAAACAGGACCATAAGGGACTGGAATAAATTACCTGCAGCAGTCTTTGATAGATTCTCTTCCGGTATCAAATCGTTTTTGCCTACTGCCATTTCTTGATGGATACAGTACTTTTGTATCCATCTCTTGGCACAGGCCAGAGTAAAGTGTAGCTTCCACCGAAGTCCCAGTCTCATCCATGGCTGTGAAAATATGGAAGTTGCTGGGGTATGGGTGGTGCTGAGTAATGACATTCAGAGAACGACTAGTGCATCTGAGTGTTATGAAAGGTGTTGTTCATAGGATCAGTCGGGCTGCAATAGCACTTTTGACCCAGTGAGGAAAGCAATGACAAACTACCTCACTCCTCGTCTTGCCTAGTACGCCTCATTTTGGTGCTGCCATTGGTTTTTGCGGTTTCCTTATATCCGCATAACCTTTGGTGGTGCTATTTGAGGATCCAACCAACCTCTGGGCTGATGACCTAACAGACAGACATCAAATCGTTTAAGATGATGATTAATGCTATTGCAAAGTGAAAAGTAAAAGCTGTAAACGACGGAAACTGAATTTGTGATTTTCTGCTGGATTTAGAATGTTAAACTAGTAGTATTTCTTCTAATATTTTCTCTTCATGGAATTGCTTGTTGTACTCGTGTTGTTGTAGTTGTTGTAGTTGTTGGGTAGTTATGGTTTAACTTTAATATCACTTGTAGTGTTAAGCTAGTAATAAGTTCAACCTGTCTTATAGTATTGTAAGCCATAGTGTTAAGTAATGGAAATACTCAAGTTGTGTGTGAATTTGTATATAATGATGCTGGATTTAGAAAGTTAAACTAGTAGCATTTCTTGTCATATATTCTTTCGTTGTTGTCGTTATAGTTGTAGGGTAATGATGGTTTAACTTCACTTTATTATCAGTTGTAATGTTGAGCAAGCAGAAAGCTGCACCTATAGTATTGTAAGCGACAGTGTTAAGCACTGGAAATACTGAATTTGTTTATGATGCTGGAATTAGAATGTTAAATTAGTAGTACTTGTAATATTTCCTTTCCATGGAATTGCTTGTTGTACTCCTGTTGCTGTTGGGTAATTATGCTAAGATTACATATTACGCGAATACTCTATAACATTGTAAGGAATTATTTCCCTCGTCACCTAAATATCAGTAAACACAAGCAGTGGTCATATGTTATTGAATGTGGGGTCTGATAACGATGTACACCTATCTGTCGAAAGAATTGGAGCAAACTCTTTTAGATTACACATTCCACACATGCGTAATGGTGGTTGCATATGCAGCAAGGTGCATCTTGCCTCGTCTCGAGTTAGAATAATGCACGCCTCCAGTATCCGGGCACATGTACCTACAGTAGCCGTCAGGTTCTGTACTTAAACTACTCATTCGTGTACCTACCAGTGCATACAATGCCAGAATGCGTATCCTTTATAATTATGTTATATTGCGTCAAAATAGACCTCTGTAGAAATGAACACCGTAGTCGCTTTGACACGTATTTACGAAATGGAGAAGGCCCGTGGTTGGCTATTCGCATACTCAGCACAAACAACATTCAGCTCCAACTACCTGTAAGCCTACGACACGTTGCTCGCCACACAATGCGGGACAGCGCTCTCGAGATCTCTCGAGATCTCTCGAAATTTCTCGCGAGAAATAGTGTCTGCGCTAATCTCGAGAAATCCCGAGAAATCTCGAGACCTAGTCTCAGACTGCCCATCACTACGATAAACATCACAACATCCCCCTATCTGCATATCACACTGTTAATGCAACATTATCTCAACCATTATTTAAAAAATGTGAAATTCAATGTTCACTCGATCAAAGTGATCAGTCAAAACACTGGAACTAGTATTCAACATTTTGGGAAATTATTCTAACATATACTTAAATTATACCTTACATTCAGTAGATAAATTATTCTCATAGTGGTATCTCCTAGCCTTACTCATCGGGCGTTTATCTATTTCTTCGAGTTCACTCTCAACTCTGGCGCATGATTTTATCATCCATAATGTGGCATAGCCTCAACATTATTTCTCATTTCCTCTAGTACACGATTTTCCGAAATATCCTCATCGTTATCGTGACTCAGGCCCTTACGTTTGGCGCCATTTTACTGAACCCTTTAGTCCATAGTAAAGGATACCTACCTTTCTTACCTATCAGAAAAAGTTCACAAGATCTGTCCCTTGGGTCGTATCGGGTTCTTCGTCACTTGCTGAGTTAAAGGTAGGGTTCAGTAATTCTAATCTATCTACTCAAATGAAAGGTTTGTTTTAAAAAAGTTTATATTTATTCAAGTAATTCCTGAAGTATTCCTGAGTTATCAACGGTATCATTTAACTCAATCGTGTCCACTGGACAATCATTTTTTATATAGAAGGTCAGAACACTGGTGTGAGCCTTTGACGTAACTGTATGATGGGCATTCTTACTAGAAACCATTGTCTCAATTATTAATTTAAGAAAGGAAAGTCTGGAAATCCTTAAATTCGGCTTCCACGTGATACTACATGTACCATCATAGTGATTCTTTATGGTCCAGCTCTCGTAACACGAACTCTGGACTCTGGGTATAATTAAGGCAGTCCAATCGGTGTGTGCCACACAGTGGTTATACGGCATGGACCCTTAATTGAATCGACGTGACCTGCGACTATGTCATGGACCGATATCTAAACTTCTAAGTTACTTTAAAGTCATTGTGGATGATGACCGCAAGGAAAATGATTCTACGGTGGCATATGCCCTACTCTAAGTCACTGAGGTTGATGAGCCCCTGACCATCCAACTTTCTAAGCTGAAGGCTAAACACAATTAAGTTACATCGGTTGATGACCAAAGTTTCCACTTTACTATCCCCAGCACATTTCTGCTCAATCATATAAAGTCAAATCATGCAACAACAGTAATGCTCACTATACTTCGTGGCAGTAAAATCCATTACCTTCGGATATGTTCCCTTAATCGTTACGTTAACATTTACATATACCCCAGAAAATAAACTACGATTTCCAGAATGCATCTTCAAGTTATTCGCTTGATTATAAAGTTATTTCAAATACGGTTTTCACTGAATTTAATAATTAAATAAATTTAAATGATTTAATGAAATCTTAAAGAACAACAAATTCTATCTCCGCGGACTAATGGTTTCTTTCACATGTCCCTACACAAGTCTTGACATAATTTAATGCCGGGCTGAGTGGCTCAGACGGTTAAGGCGCTGGCCTTCTGACCCCAACTTGGCAGGTTCGATCCTGGCTCAGTCCGGTGGTATTTGAAGGTGCTCAAATACGCCAGCCTCGTGTCGGTAGATCTACTGGCACGTAAAAGAACTCCTGCGGGACTAAATTCCGGCACCTCGGCGTCTCCGAAAACCGTAAAAGAGTAGTTAGTGGGACGTAAAATAAATAACATTATTATTATTATTATTATTATTATTATTATTATTATTATTATTATTATTATTATTATTATTATTACATAATTTAATTTGATCATGTCGGATGTCTATCGTTGATTCCAATATCGGGAAAAGAACTATTACATCATTCATGTCCAGTTTATATCTTGTTTCATGACCTCACACTTTAATCTAACCCTAGCCATTATTTACACTTGGATAACCCTAATAATTACGTACAAACCAAAGTAATTCACCGTATAATGTAAGCCAATTACGATGTCATATCTCGTCATAACATTTTATAAAGTTTGCGCACCCCTCACAGACAAAACAATCGTCACTACCACCGCTATATATTTTGGACAACCCTGAATTTGGCTAACCTTGCTCATTATACTCTAAGTTCGTGGTCTCAAATGCACATTGCGTTCTCAATTAAACAAATTTACAGTATCTAATAACACACATGTTATTCCCGGATGAAAATTTCAACTAAATCCAACATTTAACATTATCCCCTGCCGAGAAATTCAATCTCAATTCAATGCGTAACACACTCTGCATGTTCCGTTATCCGAGCGGCGAACCCCTATCAGCTGACGGCATTCCGCCCCAACCCTCGCTTGGCAGTGATATGAGACATCTGTTCGTTCTACCTGACTGGCCTCTCAGAATGCTACCTTTAAACTCTGCCGACATAATTACTCAAATACGATATTCTAACCAACAAAATGCACATATATACTTCAAAATGCCCACACTAATTGTACACGTCGCAAATTAATACCGGCATGGATTCCCTACTTCTACTTTCCATCCCCAAACATTATACAAAATCTTCCTCGCGCTTCCACAAGTCCCGGCTTCATTGACTGGTCTCCAACACCTGATTCACAAATCTCATCTCGACTCACACGACAAAACTAACCTCTGTTTCCCAAACTCACGACTATCACTGACAAAAGAACTGGAATAAAATCCCTACTAGAATCCACGACGTGTAATAACGCACAGTGCTTTAATAATGAATAACTTCGCATAAAATGATATCGTATTTTAATAACTGGATTTTCACGAAAATGACTGTAAAATTCTACTAAATCTAATTTATTGTCAGTCAGACACAGTTTAAATGGGCCTAGAAAAACGTTTCACTCCGTGACCAAATTCAACACTCTATACTCTCACCCGACAGCGCGCTTCCACTCGATTGAAAATGGGTAACCATGGATTTCTTATATTATTTACGTCAAAAATTCAGACAGAAAAAAATTTACGTCGAATGAACATCTTAATTTGACATCACTAAATATAGGCAATAAACACACGGAAATGACGATCTACATTGGACGTGATATCACTTCGAAACCCTATTTACTAACCTTGTTTTACATCATCATACGGCACTCGCAAGACTTCGAAAATTTATCCAAGTGGAAAATAAAACAAATACCACTTTTTCGTCGTATTCTGACATTTACAAAAATCACATAGGGACGACCAACTGCGTCGTATATACCCCCTTCAAATACATATAATTTAGACATCATGAAACAAGATATAACAGGTGGTAAGATGGTAAGTCACATACCTTAAGTCACGCCAGCGTTCATCATAGGGCTCACCTGTGACCCTG
Source organism: Anabrus simplex (assembly GCF_040414725.1). Lineage (NCBI taxonomy): Eukaryota > Metazoa > Arthropoda > Insecta > Orthoptera > Tettigoniidae > Anabrus > Anabrus simplex. The sequence goes on along the minus strand of NC_090266.1, from coordinate 136,745,096 downwards.
GCATTTTTATTTAGCCATTTTTACATTTCTGGCTGTACAGATCATTTTATTCTTCCGGTTTCCTGGAAATAAAGCATAAAAAAGAAAATGCCCTTCACTTGTTCTTGTTGAGCGCACACGATGGACTGTAATTATTTCCGCACACGAATTACTTTCTTCATCAAATACAAATTTATTCGGTACCTTGACCGTCCTTTTTGGTACAATCATTTCCACTCAAGAAAAACTACCTCCACATGGAGTCAAGACCCCAGCCACAACGGCTAAAATCTGTTGGTTGGACTTAGTCTACTTTTGTCGTTCGATTTTACAGAGCAGCTCAACCCTCTGTCTTCAGCCTCATGATACAAAATGCAGGGGGCTTCATCATGGCGTCACTTCTTATTTATAGAAACTACCCCCTCTCTCCGGGCATCTCCCTTTGCCGCCAAGAAAATTTCCGTAACTTTTCTGACTTAACTGAACTGTAATTACAAGAGTTTTGAAGGTAACCACATACTTGCTATATTTCCGGCGGTAGTGTTCATGGACATTTAAAATTTATACATATTAAATTAGCTGGATAAATGACCTCATTTGATAGGCACTATATTTTGTCGACTTGGCTTGGGTACGCCATACACACGCGCTCTTCTGAAATAGCCCACAAAAATGACTTAGATTCTTCCGCCGTCGACACGAGCGAATGACGTCACGTATCCCAGAGCGTGGGACAGAAGGTAGCCATCCCCTTGCCACGTGTCAACTCCGTGCTATCAAGAAATCGAACTCCTTATTCCAATTGACAATTTAATACATAATAGTCTTAGGGTACAAAGGTCATGGGTTCAGTATCGATATTGGTTTGTACATGTTCCATAAATTCTCTTATTTCTCCTTTTTGGGTCTCAGCTTTATTGTTGATACTTGTCACCTGTGTATTTAACTCCTCTCTGGTGTTGTTGCTTTCTTTTTCAGCAATTACAAAAACTTACTTCTCTGCCCTAAAAATTTATTTCCTACCTCTTATTTGTTTTGCTTGGTTGTCCCTTTCTGTTCCTCTATCTGCTTGTTAAATCTTTCATTATGTTTAAATAATTCGTTTAACTGTTTACTGTGTTCGTCAATCATTTTATTAGATTCTACCCTGTGTTCTTTCAACACCTACTTAATTCGCATTTAGTTTGCGCCTTCTGATTTAATTTGTTCCCATTCCTTTTTTATTTCAGATTTATTTGGTTCCAATTCATTTTTTATTTCAGATGTATTTTGTTCCATTTAATTTTTATTTCAGATTTACTTTCTTTGAATTCATTCTTTATTTCCGATTTACTATCCTCTATTGTACTTAACGTTAACTGCATCATTTCTAGTAATTGATTATTATTACTTTCATCGTTAGAGCTAACCTTCGCCTCTCCCCCAATCGTACTATCGTCTGAATCTATAGTAACTTCATCATTTCTACTCTTATATCCTTCCCTATCTTCGCTCCTATTATCTGTTTCGTCCTCTATAGATTTATACTAATATTAGTACTAATATTAATCTGTCTACGCGATTAACTCTGTTGGTAATCCTTGAGTAGTTCTTGAGAATGTCTAACTTTAGGCCTAATTGGAATTTTCATTTCTATTTGTGCTTAGTAATAATCTATTGTAATTAGGATACCGTACGTCTGAACGTAGTTTAAAAATTATTGTCGTGTATTATAGCAACATATTAGAAAATAGTGTGTTTATTCTACTACTGAGAAATATTTGTGTAGTATCTGTAGTAACTCTCTTACTACCTAGAATTCTGTTGTGGTAATTAGGGTAGACTTAACTGCAGTTTAGACTTGTGTAATTCTTGTGTATTCTTTTCTGTTTTCAGTAATTAACAGCAATTTTCATCCTGTTAGGGTGTTGTAGGAAAAAATCGCAAAACTAAGTAGTATTGGAGTGTAGCAGTAGCCTATATTAAGTACCTTATTGTCGTGTGATCTTTGTGAACTATCCCAGACAATATTTCTTTCCTTTCATTTTTATTTTGCACATAATAACTTATCTTTTTTGCTTTTCTTTTCATTATTCAGTAAATAATGGCTAAGGAGTACAAGTGTAGGAACTGTGGGTGTAGCCATGCATTAAGGAGTATGAAGGGTGAGTTGGAGAGTTTGAGGGAGATAATTAGGATTCTCTCAGAGAACAGGAAGGGAAGAAGGCCTTCCTCAAACAATGTACAGGATACAGTAAGTGTAAAAGAGGGATGGGAAGGAAAGGGGCGAACTGTAGAAGGCAGGTGATCTAATGTTTTAAGGGAGGAGACTGCAGGCTAAGGCCTCCATTCAGGATCAGAACTCAGGACAGGTGTCTGTGAGAAATCGATACGAGTCACTGACGGTAGAACTAGCGAGGGAAGATGAGGAGCAGGGAACTGTTGCTGAGAAGTGTCGGAGTAGGAGGAAGGGAAGAGATAGGAAAGGGAAAAGTGGAGTAGTGGATAGGAAAAGACAGGTGGAACAGGGTCATGGGAAGGAGAAAAGGGAGGAGGAAGTAGCTTCTGCAGCTGTCAGGAAAGGTAGGACTGACCAGGAGGGGGGGAATCGAATCGAATGAGGTGGGTAGGCTTGAGGTTCTGGTCATGGGGGATTCCATTGTTAGACATGTGAGGAAAGTGTGTAGAGGAAAAGCAACCAGGGTAGGGTGTTATCCAGGAATTAGGTTAAGGCAGATGTTGAGGAAAGTAGAAGAGAAGGAGGGAAAGGAGAAATGTTTCACGTTGGTACTAAAAACGTAAGAAAAGCAGGTACACGGACCAACATAGTTGGGGATGTGTGGGATCTGGTAAATGCAGCACGGGTTAAGTTTAAGGAAGCAGAGATTATCAGTGGAATATTGTGTAGGAGGGATACTGACTGGAAGGTGATTGGGGATTTAAATGAGAGTAGTGAGTGGGTATGTGGGAAACTGGGAGTGAGATTTCTAGATCCTAATGTGTGGGTACAAGGTTGGGATCAGGGCTCAGATGTCCTTCACTTAAACTGCAGTGGTACATATAATTTAGGAAATTGCATGGGCGACAGTCTAGATGATTGACTGATACGGCCTTGTAATAATACTCAACATGGCTTAGCTGTGTTGATACTGCTACACGGCTGAAAGCAACGGGAAACTACAGTCGTAACTACCTCCCGAGGACATGCAACTCTCTCTGTATGAATGATGTGTTGATGATGGCTTCATCCCGGGTAAAATATTCCGGAGGTAAACTAGTCCCCCATTCGGATCTCCGGGTGGGGACTACACGAGAGGGGGCGATCATCAGGAAGATGGATACTGACATTCTGCGAGTCAGAGCGTGGAATGTTAGAAGTTTGAATCGTTGTGGTAGGTTAGAGAATCTGAAAAGGGAGATGGATAGACTAAAGTTAGATATAGTTGGTATAAGTGAAGTACGTTGGCAGGAAGAACAGGAATTTTGGTCAGGCGACTACCGAATTATCAACACAAAATCAAACAGGGGAAATACAGTAGTTGGTTTAATAATGAATAAGAAAATAGGGCAGCGGGAAAGCTACTACGACCAGCATAGTGAAAGAATTATTGTCGTCAAGATAGACACCAAACCAATGCCCACCCCAATAGTGCAGGTCTATATGCCTACTAGTTCAGCGGATGATGAGGAAATCGAAAGAATATATGAAGAGATAGAAGATTTAACACAATATGTAAAAGGTCCTCCTCTGCGAACCATGTGACCTTGCCGCGGTGGGGAGGCTTGCGTGTCCCAATGATGCAGATAGCCGAGCCGCAGGTGCAACCATATCGGATGGGTATCTGTTGAGAGACCAGACTAACGAATGGTTCATCGAAAGGGGGGTAGCAGCCTTTCGGTTGTTGCAAGGGCGGCAGTCTAGATGATTGACTGATACGGCCTTGTAATAATACTCAACATGGCTTAGCTGTGTTGATACTGCTACACGGCTGAAAGCAACGGGAAACTACAGCCGTAACCACCTCCCGAGGTCATGCAGCTCTCTCTGTATGAAAGATGTACTGATGATGGCTTCCTCCCGGGTAAAATATTCCGGAGGTAAACTAGTCCCCCATTCGGATCTCCGGGTGGGGACTACACGAGAGGGGGCGATCATCAGGAAGATGGATACTGACATTCTGCGAGTCGGAGCGTGGAATGTTAGGAGTTTGAATCGTTGTGGTAGGTTAGAGAATCTGAAAAGGGAGATGGATAGGCTAAAGTTAGATGTAGTTGGTATAAGTGAAGTACGTTGGCAGGAAGAACAGGATTTTTGGTCAGACGACTACCGAATTATCAACACGAAATCAAACAGGGGTAATGCAGGAGTTCGTTTAATAATGAATAAGAAAATAGGGCAGCGGATAAGCTACTACGACCAGCATAGTGAAAGAATTATTGTCGCCAAAATAGACACCAAACCAATGCCCACCACAATAGTACAGGTCTATATGCCTACTAGTTCAGCGGATGATGAAGAAATTGAAAGAATATATGAGGAGATAGAAGATTTAATACAATATGTCAAAGGTGACGAGAATCTAATTGTGATGGGAGACTGGAACGCAGTGGTAGGCCAAGGAAGAGAAGGTAGCACAGTAGGAGAATTTGGATTGGGACAAAGGAACGAAAGAGGAAGTCGGCTGGTTGAATTCTGCACTGATCATAATTTAGTCCTCGCCAATACTTGGTTCAAACACCACAAACGACGGCTGTATACGTGGACGAGACCTGGAGACACTGGAAGGTATCAAATAGACTTCATTATGATTAGGCAGAGATTCAGAAACCAGGTGTTGGATTGCAAAACTTTCCCAGGAGCAGACGTGGACTCTGACCACAACTTGTTGGTCATGAAATGCCATCTGAAGTTGAAGAAATTGAAGAAAGGAAAGAATGTAAAAAGATGGGATCTAGACAAGTTGAAAGAAAAGAGTGTGATGGATCGTTTCAAGGAACATGTTGCACAAGGACTAAATGAAAAGGCCGAAAGAAACACAGTAGAGGAAGAGTGGAGAGTCATGAAAAATGAAGTCAGTAGGGCTGCTGAAGAAATGTTAGGAAGGAAGAAAAGATCAACTAAAAATCAGTGGATAACTCAGGAGATACTAGACCTGATTGATGAACGACGAAAATACAAGAATGCTAGAAATGAAGAGGGCAGAAAAGAATACAGGCGATTAAAGAATCAAGTGGATAGAAAGTGCAAGGTAGCTAAGGAAGAATGGCTGAATGAGAAGTGCAAGGATGTCGAAGGCTGTATGGTCCTGGGAAAGGTAGATGCTGCATACAGGAAAATCAAGGAAACCTTTGGAGAAAGGAAATCTAGGTGCATGAATATTAAGAGCTCAGATGGAAAGCCACTTCTAGGGAAAGAAGACAAAGCAGAAAGATGGCAGGAGCATATCCAACAGTTGTATCAAGGTAACGATGTAGATAATTTCGTTCGGGAACATGAAGAGGCTGTTGATGCTGATGAAATGGGAGACCCAATTTTGAGGTCAGAGTTTGACAGAGCTGTGAGTGACCTAAATAGGAACAAGGCACCTGGAATTGATGATATTCCCTCTGAATTACTGACTGCCTTAGGAGAAACCAGCATGGTAAGGTTATTTCATTTAGTGTGCAAGATGTATGAGACAGGAGAAGTCCCATCCGATTTTCGGCAGAATGTTGTTATACCTATTCCGAAGAAAGCCGGTGCTGACAGGTGTGAAAACTACCGCATTATTAGTTTAGTATCTCATGCCTGCAAAATTTTAACACGTATTATTTACAGAAGAATGGAAAAACAAGTTGAAGCTGAGTTGGGGGAAGATCAATTTGGCTTCAGAAGAAATGTAGGAACACGTGAAGCAATCCTGACTTTACGTCTAATCTTAGAGGATCGAATCAAGAAGGACAAGCCCACGTACATGGCATTCGTAGATCTAGAAAAGGCATTCGATAATGTTGATTGGACCAGGCTATTTATGATTCTGAAGATGATAGGGATCAGATACCGAGAACGAAGAATTATCTACAACCTGTATAAAAATCAGTCTGCAGTGATAAGAATCGAGGGCTTTGAAAAAGAAGCAGCAATCCAGAAAGGAGTGAGGCAAGGCTGCAGTTTGTCCCCTCTCCTTTTCAATGTTTACATAGAACAGGCAGTAAAGGAAATCAAAGAGAAATTTGGAAAGGGAATCACAGTCCAAGGAGAGGAAATCAAAACCTTGAGATTTGCCGATGATATTGTTATTTTATCTGAGACTGCAGAAGATCTCGAGAAGTTGCTGAATGGTATGGATGAAGTCTTAGGTAAGGAGTACAAGATGAAAATAAATAAGTCCAAAACAAAAGTAATGGAGTGCAATCGAACGAAGGCAGGTGATACAGGAAATATTAGATTAGGAAACGAAGTCTTAAAGGAAGTAGATGAATATTGTTACTTGGGTAGTAAAATAACCAACGATGGCAGAAGTAAGGAGGACATAAAATGCAGACTAGCACAAGCAAGGAAGAGCTTTCTTAAGAAAAGAAATTTGCTCACTTCAAACATTGATATCGGAATTAGAAAGATGTTTTTGAAGACTTTTGTGTGGAGCGTGGCATTGTATGGAAGTGAAACATGGACGATAACTAGCTCAGAAAGAAAGAGAATAGAAGCTTTTGAAATGTGGTGTTATAGAAGAATGCTGAAGGTGAGATGGATAGATCGAATCACGAATGAAGAGATACTGAATCGAATTGGTGAGAGGAGATCGATTTGGCTAAATTTGACGAGAAGAAGAGATAGAATGATAGGACACATCTTAAGACACCCAGGACTAGTTCAGTTGGTTTTTGAAGGAAGTGTAGGTGGCAAGAACGGTAGGGGTAGACCAAGGTATGAATATGACAAACAGATTAGAGCAGATGTAGGATGCAATAGTTACGTAGAAATGAAAAGGTTAGCACAGGATAGGGTGGCATGGAGAGCTGCATCACACCAGTCTATGGACTGATGACTCAAACAACATGTAAAAGGTGACGAGAATCTAATTGTGATGGGAGACTGGAATGCAGTGGTAGGCCAAGGAAGAGAAGGTAATACAGTAGGAGAATTTGGATTGGGACAAAGGAACGAAAGAGGAAGTCGGCTGGTTGAATTCTGCACTGATCATAATTTAGTCCTTGCCAATACTTGGTTCAAACACCACAAACTACGGCTGTATACGTGGACGAGACCAGGAAACACTGGAAGGTATCAAATAGACTTCATTATGATTAGGCAGAGATTCAGAAACCAGATGTTGGATTGCAAAACTTTCCCAGGAGAAGACGTGGACTCTGACCACAACTTGTTGGTCATGAAATGCCATCTGAAGTTGAAGAAATTGAAAAAAGGAAAGAATGCAAAAAGATGGGATCTAGACAAGTTGAAAGAAAAGAGAGTGAGGGACTGTTTCAAGGAACATGTTGCACAAGGGCTAAATGAAAAGGCTGAAGGAAACACAATAGAGGAAGAGTGGATAGTCATGAAAAATGAAGTCAGTAGGGCTGCTGAAGAAATGTTAGGAAGGAAGAAAAGATCAACTAAGAATCAGTGGATAACTCAAGAGATACTAGACCTGATTGATGAACGACGAAAATACAAGAATGCTAGAAATGAAGAGGGCAGAAAAGAATACAGGCGATTAAAGAATCAAATGGATAGAAAGTGCAAGGTAGCTAAGGAAGAATGGCTAAAGGAGAAGTGCAAGGATGTCGAAGGTTATATGGTCCTAGGAAAGGTAGATGCTGCATACAGGAAAATCAAGGAAACCTTTGGAGAAAGGAAATCTAAGATGTATGAATATTAAGAGCTCAGATGGAAAGCCACTTCTAGGGAAAGAAGACAAAGCAGAAAGATGGCAGGAGCATATCCAACAGGAGTATCAAGGTAAAGATGTAGATAGTTTGGTTCTGGAACATGAAGAGGCTGTTGATGCTGATGAAATGGGAGACCCAATTTTGAGGTGAGAGTATGACAGAGCTGTGAGTGACCTAAATAGGAACAAGGCACCTGGAATTGATGACATTCCCTCTGAATTACTGACTGCCTTAGGAGAAACCAGCATGGCATGGTTATTCCATGTAGTGTGTAAGATGTATGAGACAGGATAAGTCCTATCCGATTTTCGGCAGAATGTGGTTATACCTATTCCTAAGAAAGCCAGTGCTGACAGGTGTGAAAACTACCGCACCATTAGTTTAGTAGCTCATGCCTGCAAAATTTTAACACGTATTATTTACAGAAGAATGGAAAAACAAGTTGAAGCTGAGTCGGGAGAAAATCAATTTGGCTTCAGAAGAAATTTAGGAACACATGAAGCAATCCTGACTTTACGTCTGATCTTAGGGGACCAAATCAAGACGGACAAGCCCACGTACATGGCATTCGTAGATCTAGAAAAGGCATTCCATAATGTTGATTGGGCCAAGCTATTTATGATTTTGAAGATGATAGGGATCAGATACCGAGAACGAAGAATTATCTACAATCTGTATAAAAATCAGTCTGAAGTGATAAGAGTCGAGGGCTTTGAAAAAGAAGCAGCAATCCAGAAAGGAGTGAGGCAAGGCTGCAGTTCCCCCCCTCCTTTTCAATGTGTACATAGAACAGGCAGTGAAGGAAATCAAGGGGAAATTTGGAAAGGGAATTACAGTCCAAGGAGAGGAAATCAAAACCTTGAGTTTTGCCGAAGATATTATTTTATCTGAGACTGCTGAAGATCTCGAGAAGTTGCTAAATGGTATGGATGAAGTCTTGGGTAAGGAGTACAAGATGAAAATAAATAAGTCCAAAACAAAAGTAATGGAGTGCAGTCGAACGAAGGCAGGTGATGCAGGAAATATTAGATTAGGAAATGAAGTCTTGAAGGAAGTAGGTGAATATTGTTACTTGGGTAGTAAAATAACTAACGAATGCAGAAGTAAGGAGGACATAAAATGTAGACTAGCACAAGCAAGGGAGAGCTTTCTTAAGAAAAGAAATTTGCTCACTTCAAACATTGATATAGGAATTAGAAAGATGTTTTTGAAGACTTTCGTGTGGAGTTTGGCATTGTATGGAAGTGAAACATGGACGATAACTAGCTCAGAAAGAAAGAGAATAGAAGCTTTTGAAATGTGGTGTTACAGAAGAATGCTGAAGGTGAGATGGATAGATCGAATCACGAATGAAAAGATACTGATTCGAATTGGTGAGAGGAGATCGATTTGGCTAAATTTGACGAGAAGGAGAGATAGAATGATAGGACACATCTTATGACATCCAGGACTTGTTCAGTTAGTATTTGAAGGAAGTGTAGGTGGTAAGAACGGTAGGGGTAAACAAGTACAACACGGTTCAACCCGGAAATTAAATTAAATAGGACTCTGGGATGGGTTTAAAGTAATTGTTGAGGAATGTAAAATAGGTTTGTACCTTTAAAGGTGGCAAGGAATGGTAAAGATCCACTATAATATAACAGAGAAGTAAAGAGACTAAGAAGGAGGTGCAGGTTGAAAAGAAATAGAGTTAGAAATGGATGTAGAAGTAAGAGAAAATGAAGGAACTTACTAGAAAATTGAATCTAGCAGAGAAGTCAACTAAGGACAACATGATGGCAAACATAATTGGCGGCCGCAAGGAATGGTAAAGATCCACTATAATATAACAGAGAAGTAAAGAGACTAAGAAGGAGGTGCAGGTTGAAAAGAAATAGAGTTAGAAATGGATGTAGAAGTAAGAGAAAATGAAGGAACTTACTAGAAAATTGAATCTAGCAGAGAAGTCAACTAAGGACAACATGATGGCAAACATAATTGGCGGCCATACGAATTTTAGTGAAAAATTGAAGAGTATGTATAGGTACTTTAAGGCAGAAACAGGTTCCAAGAAGGATATTCCAGGAATCATTAATCAACAAGGAGAGTGTGTATGCGAGGATGTTAAAAATGCAGAACTTCAGTCAGCAGTATGTAAAGATTGTTGGTTACAAGGATAATGTCGAGATAGAGGTGTGACTAATACTAAAGAAGAATTCAAATTTACCTATGACAACAATGATATTTACAGTAAGGTACAGCAGTTGAAAACTTTTTTTTGCTATTGGCTTTACGTCGCACCGACACATATAGGTCTAATGGCGACGATGGGAGAGGAAAGGCCCAGGAGTTGGAAGGAAGCGGCCGTGGCCTTAATTAAGGTTCAGCCCCCAGCAATTCCCTGGTGTAAAAACGGGAAACCACGGAAAACCATCTTCAGGGCTGCCGAGAGTGGGATTCGAACCCACTATCTCACGGATGCAAGCTCACAGCCGCGCGCCTCTAACCGCACGGCCAACTCGCCCGGTCAGTTGAAAACTAGAAAAGCAGCTGGAATTTATAATGTATCGGGGGATATATTAAAGGCGATGGGGTGGGATATAGTACCATATCTGAAGTACTTACTTGATTATTGTTTGCATGAAGGATCTATAATAAATGAATGGAGAGTTGTTATACTAGCCCCTGTGTATAAAAGGAAAGGGTGATAGACATAAGCTGAAAATTACAGGCCAGTCAGTTTGACGTGCATAGTATGTAAGCTTTGGGAGCATTCTTTCTTATTATATTAGACATGTTTGCAAAATTAATAACTGGTTTGATGTAAGGCAGTTTGGGTTTAGGAAATGTTATTCCATTGAAGCTCAACTTGTAGGATTCCAGCAAGATATAGCAGATATCCTGGATTCAGGAGGTCAATTGGACTGTATCGCGATGACCTATCTAAGGCATTTGATAGGGTAGATCATGGGAGACTACTGGCAAAAAATGAGTGCAATTGGACTTGACAAAAGAGTGACTGAATGTGTGGCTATGTTTCTAAAAAACAGAACTCAGAGAATTAGAGTAGGCTAAGCTTTATCTGTCCCTGTAATCATTAAGAAGGGAATTCCTCAAGGCAGTATTATTGGACCTTTATGCTTTCTTATATATATCAATGATATGTGTAAAGAAGTGGAATCAGAGATAAGGTTTTTTACAGACGATGTTATTCTGTACAGAGTAATAAGTTAGTTACAAGATTGTGTGCAGCTGTAAAATGACCTCGATAACGTTGTGAGATGGACAGTAGGCAATGGTATGATGATAAACGGGAATAAAAGTCAGGTTGTGAGTTTAACAAATAGGAAAAGTCTTCTCAGTTTTAATTACTGCGTTGATGGAGTGAAAGATCCTTTTGGGGATCATTGTAAGTACCTGCGTGTTAATATAAGGAAAAATCTACATTGGGCAATCACATAAATATGATTGTAAATAAAGGGCACAGATCTCTGCACATGGTTATTAGGGTATTTAGGGGTTGTGGTAAGGATGTAAAGGAGAGGGCATATTAGTATCTGGTAAGACCCCAACTAGAGTGTGGTTCCAGTGTATGGGACCTTCACCAGGATTACTTGATTCAAGAACTGGAAAAAATCCAAAGAAAAGCAGCTCGATTTGTTCTGGAAAGACTTGGGAGAAAGGAGACGAGCTGCTCGACTAGGTGGTATGCTCGGAGCTGTCAGCGGAGAAATGGCGTGGAATGACATTAGTAGACGAATAAGTTTGAATGACGTCTTTAAAAGTAAGAAATATCACAATATGGAGATAAGGTTGGAATTCAAGAGGACAAATTGGGTAAACATTTGTTTATAGGAAGGGGAGTGAGGTATTGGAATAACTTACCAAGGGAGATGTTCAATAAATTTCCAATTTCTTTGCAATCATTTAAGAAAGGGCTAGGAAAACAAGATAGGGAATCTGCCACCTGGGCGACTACCCTAAATGCAGATGAGCAGTGATTGAATGATTGATTGATATCTATCTCTTCCTTAGAATTACTTAAGGCACTACACTTCAGCACGCGCCTACTACGTAGCGACATGTCTTTCTCCTCTCGCTCAGCTATGCTGCCCCCTAAATCAAACAGACAAAACAAAATACACTGTGGATACACAGCAGTTACCCCCAAATGCACCGATTCTATCTTCTTTACAGACGTTCTATACAAGTACTTAATGGTTAACGCTTGTGGCGCCAATATAAGACGTACCCACCCTTCCCACGGATGTGCGACAATATGTGACGTAGCGGGTCACCTTAATTTTAATATAAATAAATACTCGCTCAGTTACTTCTCCATAAACAATATCCCATTGGCGCCAGCCTTCAAACTTATGGGTTGAAGACGATAGTTACCATTAAGTACACAATAACTTGGAATTTAAGGATCATTAATAAGAATTTCTGAAATTACCAATTAAAATAACTATTTATTGGGATGAAAATGTGACGGCGTATATACGAACTTTGAACATTTTTTGCTATTTATTCGGGCCGTCGACCTAGAAAGATCTTTTGTCCCTACTTGCACCATATATTATGAACCTGAGTGTATTTGGAAATTGCGGAAGTGTATAGTGTTGAATGAGGGGAAAGGAGCGTTAAGGACGACACAAACACCCAGTCCCCAGACCAGGGATATTAATCGTTTAAGATTAAAAAACCCCGACCCGGCCGGGAGTCGAACCCGGGGCCGCCGGGTGACAGGCGGACGCGCTGCCCCGTTACGCGGGGGGGCGAACTAACTCTGAACTTACAGAAATGAAAGAGAAATTCAATGAAATAAAATTTTATAAATACATTGTTACGAGGAGACTTGAAGTAATTTATGCCATTAGCTCACCATTTGTAGATTCTGTTATCTGGACACGTTCGATGTAGCAGCTGATGTTTGATGGACGTCTCGTACAGGCATCGTCATCTCTTGTCGTAGGTACCAGTTCTATTTCTGATTCGTGCATAGCCCACTAACTGGACGATGATTTTCCTGACTTTAACACCTCCTACACTTCTCACATAACATTGTAATGAGCCCTAATTCCAATATCAAAACCACCTTGGGTTACGTTCATGGAGAGAACACACTTGTATTCTTCCGTAGTACAGAACTGTAGCGTAACTACATTCACAACAAAAATATCTTCTGATCTAGGCAAGTCAAAACTGGTCTCTCGTTGACTTTATCTCTCGTCATTGCGATAACCAGGTCTCAGTGAGAATAATTTTGAGTAGTACCCTACTCAGATACGAAGTGAACTAAGTTAAGAGCTTCTCCGATGTAAAGAAAAGACGTTGGTACTTCCCTTCTCCGATGTTAAGGAAAGACGCTCTCTAGCTCTTGTCGTTGATGTATATGGGCTCCAAAATCTCTCTCTCCATCTACCATATCACATGGTTCAGTAGGATCTTATGTTGTATTCCTACTCCTATCCATCGCTGTATATCCATCACCTTGTTTCATAACAATCATACAGGTTTAACTTCCGCTGGCTATGAAAGAGTCACGTAGCGAACTTCGAAAATTAGGCGTTAACAAGTTTTAACTGTCTCTTCAGAATATGGAATGGGGTAAGCAATATTGCAAGCTTCATGACGTCTTTTTCCTGGTAAAGGGCTAAAATTAGCATGTCGTGTCCGGTCGCCTGACCTCGGCTACTGGAAATTTACTGCAAGCTATCAATACGAGTGATGATGTATTACATTACTCAAGAATTAGTTCGTTATAGCCGTGATACAAGAAAAATGGAATGATAATGTGAAATGGATGACTAAAAACCCTTATATTAAAACATAATAATTTTGAATGACCTACCGCCAATTAAATATATACATAATTCCAATTAATTACACAGTTTGATAATTTTGTGCATGCTGTGATGTTCAGAACATCACACATCGACGGAATGAGCCTTCATGTAGTAAACTCCTTCACTTAGCTTTGCAGCATCCTCTCATCAAGCGCAAATATAGGTTCGGAAATCCAATTTAGAATTAACCGTGCTGGAGCATCCTTTGCCAAATTACGATCCCGAGTATTTGACAATCATGATGCCAATGCTGCAACGAAGATCCACGTATACAATTCAGTTATGGTTTCCAGCTTACTATATGGATCTGAATCCTGGACATGTTACAGGCGGCATAAAAAAAAGTTGGAACAACATCACCAGCGATGTTTAAGGAAAATCTTTATATACAATAAGAGTTTTGTCTGTACATTGCTCAGAATTTGAAAAGAATGGTATTTCTGTATCGGTCACGTCCACAGTAACAAGGAAATGCATTTTTTTTATTTTTTTTTACTTTTCCGTAATTTCTGTCTGTCTGTATGTATGTACACGCATCACGAGAAAACGGCTGAAGAGAATTTAATGAAAATTGGAATGTAAAATCGGGTGAACCACTACAATCTAGGCTATAACTTATTTTATTCACGCTGAGTGAAATGGTAGTTTAGGGGAAGGCCTGAAATGTAATTATCAAATAAGTTATTTATGTTATTAGTGGCCGTATCGATAAATACTACATAACTAACATAACTTTAGTTATGTCGTAAGTTAGTAGTAGTTATGTAAGAAGATATTAAACTTCCGATCACTTATGTCTTATACATTGTTACCGTACCGCATATAATCACAGAGATATTCATGAATTTGGATTTTTGTTACTAAGTCCATATCAGCGCCCAGTCACGAGAAAATGGGTAAACAGAATTTAGTGAAAATAGGTATGTAAAGTCTGAGAATAAGTAACTACAGTCTACGATATCAATAATTTTGTAAGACGCCCTAATATGACAGAGTCGAAAGAAAACTAATGTGAAAGCCTGCAATATAGAAAGCTCATAAACTTTATCAACAATAACATTACATTGACCATTGTTTGTTTTGATGTGCTTTTTGTCTTCTGTTTCCACTCATCCCCGATAGATAGAATTACTGCAGCGTACCGAGGTTTTTTAAATTTGCTTTACGTCGCACCGACACAGGTAGGTCTTATGGCGGCGATGGGATAGGAAAGGAATAGGGGTGTGAAGGATGCGGCCAAGGCTTTAAGGTACAGTCTGGTGTTAAAATGGGAAACCACGGAATACCATCTTCAGGGATGCCGGCAGTGGGGTTCGAATCCACTATCTCCCGGATGCAAGCTCACAGCTACGCGCCTCTAACCACACGGCCCACTCGCCTGGTCGTACCGAGTGTAACAGCCTGCCTGTATATTGGCGGGAAGTAGCTGGGGAGTTAGATAACTTTCTTCTTTAGCATGCCATTCCTCTGGTTCATACATTTTCTGATATTACTGGTACGTGACACACTGGTTCATCATAGCATTCGAGCTATTCAATCCCTACTCTGAGGCGCTTATTGGAATGAGTAGTGTGCATATTTAACGGAATAATGACAGAGGAGTGTTCACGGCAGTCTGCGACCTGTTTATTCCAGCTCTGGAACTTTGGACTGTTGGATCGGCACCGTAGTACTGTTCGTTGAAAGGGAGAAAGTATGTGATGTGAAAGAACATGTAATCACCTTTTATAAGGTTTTATTAAACTTAAGACGACCAACTGGTGCATAAACAAATTCAGTGGCAACAGTAACATCTAACTAGAAAGTGTCAGAGAAAATATACAAATAAGGCAACTTTAAAGCTGGATTAAGACATGTCAAAGAGAACACACAAATAATTTATATCATTCACCCCCACCCAGATAATAGTCCTTAAGGTGGGCAGGACAGCGACGGATTCTTGTGCTCCGTCTCGGTAGCTGGTCAGGAGTGGGAGACGCGGTTGGACCCCTTTCTTCTAACCTTAATGATTCAGGAGATTCCGTCTCGCATGGAGCTGGATCTGAAGATCCGGGTGAGGAGACAGGGGTGTGGTAATGTTCTGGGCTTCCATGGGAACGTTGTCCATCTATTACTCCTCCGGCATCTTCTTCTCCCCTTTCTACAGAAATGCCTATTGAAGAAGGCAATGGTGCCAGGTCTCTAGTCGAAACAGTAGTTTCCCTTCCATCTTGGTGTTGTATATGAGCACACTCGGGATTTGCTTCAAGAAGAGCAACTTCTTCCACGAGTGGTCCGTACTTAGATTGCCTGACATGCTTCCTTAGGAGTATTGGACCTGGAGTCAGAAGCCACGAGAGGATTGAGTGTCCATAACTGGATTCTCTCTGGTGCTTAAACATCCGCTCGTGAGGAGTTTCATTGGTAGTAGTACACAGCAGTGATCTGACGGCATGGAGGGCATCATGTACAACTTCTTCCCACTGTTGGATATGCATTCCCCTTGATTTCAAAGCTAGTTCTATAGTTTTCCACACAACTCCAACATATTTTTCTGCTTGGCCATTGCCTCTTGGATTGTATGGAGTCGTTCTGCTTGTCGCCACACCAACAGCCGTGAAGAATGTCTTCAATTCCTGGGACATGAATGCTGAGCTTCGATCGGAATGAACATATGAAGGCAATCCAAATATGGAGAACAGTTGCTTAAGTTTAGAAATGACAGTGGACGAGGTGACATCTGGGCAAGGAAAGGCGAAGGGGAATCTGAAATATTCATCAACTAATATGAGGAGATAACGGTTTCTAGATTTGGATGGTAGAGGTCCCTTAAAGTCCATGTTGATGCGCTCAAATGGACGGGTAGCTTTGACGAGATTACCTTCATGCCTGATGAATCTAGGTTTCAATTCAGCACAAATTTTACAAGTTGTAATGACCTTCTTTACATCTTCTAGCGAATAAGGCAAGTTCTTCGACTTAATAAAGTGATTAAGCCGTGTTATACCAGGGTGACATAAAGCTTCATGGAGGATTTTCAGTTTAGGTCCGCAACACTCAATAGCCAAACAAACTCTGGAGAAGGCATCTGCAGCTTCGTTATGTTGTCCTGGTCTGTAAACTATTTCATAATCAAAACATGAGAGTTCAAGTCTCCAGCGCAATATCTTCTCATTCTTCACCTTACCAAGATGTCTAGTATCAAACATAAAGGCTACTGACTTCTGGTCAGTGATGAGTCGAAAATGTCTTCCTAGCAGGTAATGTCTCCATTTTTTCACGGATTCAATGATAGCCTGCGCTTCTTTCTCCTCGGATGAATGTCGTTGTTCAGATCGGTTTAGTGTGCGAGATAAGAACGCAATGGGGCGTCCATTTTGTGTTAGTGTTGCTCCAATGGTGTGTTCTGAAGCATCAGTCTCTACAGTGAACATAGCTTAATCATCTATAGCTGATACTAGTGCATTATTCACATCATCTTTCAGCGCTTTGAATGCTTCAATAGCTTTGTCATTTAAAGGAAAACTACCACTTGAAAGGTTGTGTATTTTCTGGGAGAATCTTGGGATGAATTTGGCGAAATGAGCGAACATACCCATCGCTCTTCGAAGAGAAGCAGTGTCACTTGGTAATGAGAGCGCTTGTAAAGGTGTCAATCGGTCGGGATCTGGGCGAATTTCATGATTCGAGATGATATAACCCAGTAGCTTTATTGTTTTGACCGAATAAACGCTCTTCTTCTCGTTGATCGTGAATTCATACTTCTGCACGGCTTTCAGGAACTTCTTCAAATTGAAGTCGTGTTCTTCGTTGGTCTTGCCACCCACAATGATATCGTCTAGGTAAGCAGTAACCCCATTAAGTCTTTCATTTTTGATGATCGTATCTATTGTTCTTTGGAAACAAGGTACCCCATTTGTGGGGCCAAATGGAATCCGTTTGTACTGCCAAAGTTTACCGCATGCCTCGAATGCTGTGTAAGGGCGATCCTCCTCACAGATGGGGATCTGGTGATAGGCGTTTTTCAAATCAACTGAACTGAACACTTCATAATTTGCTACCTTGTTGACTATATCCTCGATACGTGGGAGTGGGTAAGCATCTAGCTCGGTATACTGATTTATTGTTCGTGAATAGTCAACTACCATACGGCGTTTGTGGTTTTCTGATTGGGTAACAAGAACCTGAGCACGCCATGGAGAAAAGCTTTCTTCTATAACATCCTCATTCAAAAGTCGCTGAACTTCTTGTTCAATGAATTTGGTATCAGTTGCTGTTTGGCGTCGGGACTCTATGGCGATTGGCTTGCAACCTGGAGGTATATTTCGGAAAAGTCGAACAGGTTCGACCTTCGCGACTGTTAATCCGCAGATACTCAGAGGTTCTCTGTGACCCCCAAACTTAATCTCTACAGACGAATGACGGCCAAGTATATCATGTCCTAAAATGACGTCAGAGCAAAGGTCTGCCAAAATGTTAAGTTCAACATCTTTGTAAATGTGGTCTTCAATTTTTACATCTACAGAACAGGCTCCTTTCACTAGAGAGCTAAGCGACGTTGAAGCCATAGTGACAGTGAGGCCGCTCGCAGAAATAGGTACTTTGAGCTTTTGGACCAGCTTCTCAGAAATAAAACTTGTTGAACTGCCCGTATCAACTAGAGCGTTGGTCTTCATTCCATTCAAACGGATGGGTATTATAGCTTTAGATAAACAACCCAGTGGAGAAATAGAAGCTAAAAGTATGGTATGACAATGGCAAGATTTGTTGGAGATTGAAAATTTTGAGCTCCTACACACCTTTGCGTAGTGGCCGATTTTTTGAGCAGGCACGGCAAATGACCTCCCTTGCTGCACAAGAGTTTCTATTGTGATAATTAAGTCCACAGAAGTAGCATTTCTTTGTTGTTGCGGCGACAACCTCACCTGATATTTCACTACCCGCCGAGCTACATTCACGTCTTTCGCCGATTGAGTGAGATGAACTAGAGAAACGATGCTCCTGGACAGTATTAACTAAAGCAGGTCCTTGGTACTGAATAGATTGTTCCAGTGCCGACTCTAAAGCCTTTGCTTTCATCGAAGCCTCCTCGAGAGTAAGATTAGGATTCTCCAATGAGTCGAGAAGGCCGGCAATGAAAGCATCGCGAATACAATCGTCTCTGTTCACTTCTGCCGTCACAGCTTTAAAATTACAATCCTTGCTTAGAAGCTTTAAGGACTGTATATATATCGATACAGTTTCGCCAGATAGCTGCTTCCTAGTTGCCAATTTGTGTCGGGCAATTATCTCGTTCACGGGCTTGGAAAAAATACTAACCAGGATACTAATGGCGTCATTATAAGTTTTGGCTTCATTGATATATATTCGTAAACGGTAGGTGAAACATTGTTGATCAATATGCGTAATTTGTCAGCGTCACTTACTTGATACGCCAAAATGAAGTTCTTGAACGTGCTGTACCAATGTTTCCATTCTTGTTGAGCGTTACTGGATTCTGGGTCAATGCTTAAACGTCCCGGACGAAGTAATTTTTCCATTATCTTGCTTTCTTCCTACGTTTAATAAATTGATGTGAAAGAACATGTAATCACCTTTTATAAGGTTTTATTAAACTTAAGACGACCAACTGGTGCATAAACAAATTCAGTGGCAACAGTAACATCTGACTAGAAAGTGTCAGAGAAAATATACAAATAAGGCAACTTTAAAGCTGGATTAAGACATGTCAAAGAGATCACACAAATAATTTATATCAGTGTGCAGTTTTTCATTTGATCGAGTATTTTATATGATAACATTGCTTTCGATCGCTACATTCCTACTGACGTTTTTGTAATGACCTATGTTGAATTCAGTCAGGAAAACCACTAAGTCAGTCTTTCTGAGAATCCCGTTGCGAAGCACGGGTACATCAGCTAGTTTTGTATATAACCTGACAAAATAGACGCACAAATGGCAGCGTACTTGAAGAGGCACATACCACCAGTATAGAAACCATGGTTTTAAGACGTCAGCTATAATTGACAGGGCATGTAATACGCATGCCCGACAATCGAATTCCCAAGCAAGTGTTTTACTCTGAGTTAACAGGGGGTAAACATTGTTTGGAAGGGCAGAGGAAGCGATTTAAGGATGTAATTAAGGCTAACATGAAGATGTGCCACATTGATGTCAACAACCGGGATACCGTAGCCCTCAACCGTTGGAGATCTTTAGTTGATCGCGGCACACTACTTTTCGAAGAAAACCGTAGGTGAATAGCGAACGAAAAGAGGCAACGAAGGAAGGTAAAAGGATAACAATGGCTGCTCCACCTGGGACTATCTGCTATCTCGGCGGAAAATTCTGTGCCTCCTGTATTGGGCTGTTCAGTCACCTACGGACTCACAGATGAATTTGAATTCTGATTGGAAGACCAATCTACTCGTTTTCGAGTGTTTGCTATTGAGTCATACTAATATCATATGGTATTTTACAGAGATTTTCTCTATTAAACATTAGACAACTTGTATTTCTCTGTTTCTAAGGAACTCAGCCATTAACAGATAGTAGGCCAATGAAAGGATTGCATACCTATCAACTTTCAGAAATTAAAAATAGGAAGACTTTGTAATTCTTGGATTTCATCACTATATTGCGCCACGGTCTCGGTAAAAAGAGGGACAGGATAAAAGGCATATATATCTACGGTTTACAATGCGAACTGACCAATACATTTAAAATCTTAAAGAAAACATAAAAATGGTTACAAGAAAATGTATCAAAATCACTCATTTATGACACGTACATATGAATAACAGACAGATGTCAAGAACTTACAAAATGGTGAAAAATATACGCATATAGGTGACTATCAGAGGCTACTGTGTTTACTTGTTGAGCATTGAACTTGCAGCTAACTTTGCCCTCTTCAAAAATTCACTGCCATACTGTTGCTCTAACACTTTACACTCAAACGTAATTTGACCACTAGTAGTTGAGGGTCGGTTGGTGCATGCATTTCAGTGGGCTTGGCAGACCGATATGTGATAGCAACTTCTGGCTCAGTGAGGAAAGCAACGGGAAACTATCTCACTCATTTCCCTAGTACGCCTCTACGGTGATGCCTAGGCTATCTGTGACAGCTGTTGGTGGAACTATAGAGGACCACACCAGCCTTCGGGCTAAATACCCAACATACATAGTTTAGTGAGATTTTCATCATTCAGAGATGATTGGAATTGTGTCTTAGTCTTCTTCGCTTGGCTGAACAATCTTTCACATTCGGCATTCTATCATATTTGAAACACCCATCTCCACCTCATATAGGTGTGTCCCCTATAGCACAACAGATAGGGTTGCCAACTGCCCCTTATTGTACGGGACATTCCATATTCGAGGTGAAAATTTTGCGTCCCTTATTATGAACTGCTGTCCCGATAAAAAGGAGCGTTAGTCTTTTTTTGTCTCTAAATATTTTAATATCAGTGTTCTATTTGAGCGCCATTGAAGTTCAAAGTAGCTCCGTTATTTATTTTTCTCTCTTTAGAGCCCCAGAAAAAGATAAATCTCGTGATGCCTTGCTATTTGCTGGTAAAGCTGAGCATGCTCGTCAACTGCCGCGTACTTCCGTAGGTCTTCCATTCCAATGTGATCGTTCATGCTGTTTCAGACTAAATCTACATAAATTGTGAATTTATGTAAGTTCATCGAAGACATCATGCATTGTACTGTGTCTCCTGTTAAAAAGGTGTAAGTTAGTTTATTTTATGATTTTCAGTAATTATCTTATTCTGATAATGAAACCAATTATAATCTAACTGAAATTGGTAACTAACGTTTTATTTTCTAGTATTTATGAAATGTCCCTTATTTCTTATATCAAAAAGTGGCAACCCTAACAACAATGATAAATCCTCCACATTGCAGAGCACAAAACTGGCACTACAATGCATCCATAGCTTCTTGGTCATCTTTCTCTGACAATATAAGAGAAAACTTGGAAACAAAATACTTTATGACCTTGAAGGAAAAGTCAGCAAAGTATTTATCTGTGCTATTTATGAATAATATCACCAAACCAAACCCCATGGCACTACAGCCCTTGGCCTACCAAGCGACCGCCATGTGGTCAGTGGTCAGTACGACGAATCCCCTCGGCCGTTATTCTTGGCTTTCTAGACCGGAGCCGCTATCTCACCGTCAGATAGCTCCTCAATTCTAATCACATAGGCTGAGTGGACCTCGAACAAGCCCTCAGGTCCAGGTAAAAATCCCCGACCTCTCCGGGAATCGAACCCGGGGTCTCCGCGTAAGAGGCAGGTACGCTACCCCTACACCACGGGGCTGGCATAATATTATCACAGACTGTGGTAAAACAGTTTCTGATGTGCAAATCATCAACTTTCTGATTCTCTCTCGTGTGACAGACTACTTCTAAACCTGTAGCATGTTTTTTTTTTTTTTTTTTTTTTTTTAATGACCACTGTCTTAAACCTACACGGAATGTCCTTCAACATATCAGTCGGCATGGATCTTAGGACATAAATGTGAGATGCTTGCGACTAAAGAACTTCATTAGTTTTTCTCAAATTTCGGGGATGATAAATGCCAGAAACGAGCAAAATGCTTTGAGTCTGAAGACAGAAAAAGAAATAGTCTCTCCTCTTGTAAAATGTTGGCACTGTGACTAGGCTTTTGTTTTCTTCACAGATGGAGATGAAGAACTACTCTCTGCCTTCCCTTTTCCAGAAATAACAGAAGCTTGGTCTTGTACTCTACTGACACAAGGACTAAGTTCCATTTCTGTATCTTCACATGCCCTTAGCTTGGGAATTTGGAAATACTTCAGAGATGTGTCTGTGCCATTGGACTGTTTTATCTCATCCTAAAAAAAAAAAAAAAAAAAAAAAAAAAAAAAAAAAAAAAAAAAAAAAAAAACTCTGCAGTGGCTCCCACTGTGAAATCAGTCTAACAAAAATTTTCCCCAAGGATAACCACTGTGTACACACATGCTTTAATGTGTTTGTCTTTTTTTTTTTTTGCTATGGGCTTTACGTCGCACCGACACAGATAGGTCTTATGGCGACGATGGGATAGGAAAGGCCTAGGAGTTGGAAGGAAGCGGCCGTGGCCTTAAGGTACAGCCCCAGCATTTACCTGGTGTGAACATGGGAAACCACGGAAAACCATTTTCAGGGCTGCCGATAGTGGGATTCGAACCTACTATCTCCCCGATGCAAGCTCACAGCAGCGCGCCTCTACACGCACGGCCAACTCGCCCGGTTAATATGTTTCTAACATCAGTTTGGTACAAAACGTGATACATTTTGAGATGATCTTTTTCTCTTTGAGCTTTTGTCTAAATAATAAATATAAATCAGCATCTCATTCATTTTGACAGGAGGGGAGTCTGAAGCCTGTAGCCTTCGTGGCAACCAAACGAATCAAATGGCATGGGCAATCCATAATGTTTTCACACTGCTCTCGTAGTTCAGCAGCAACGCCATTTTTTCTTCCCATCATGAAAGGAGCATTATCTGCGCTGAAAGCTATACAGTTTGCCACTGGAACTTTCAGAACATCCAGGAGCAAATTAGCAATATTAACACCAGTAGAGTTGCCTTCCAAATTCTACATGGGTAGCAAACGATTTTCAATCTTTTTCAATTCATTGTTGAGAAACGTCACGAGAGGACAGATATATCCTTATCGGTATGCAGTATGTTCCGAGCTGTCATCGGAGATATGGCGTGGAATGACATTAGTAGACGAATAAGTTTGAGTGGTGTCTTTAAAAGTAGGAAAGATCACAATACGAAAATAAATTTGGAATTCACGAGGACAAATTGGGGCGTATTTTTTTTACAAGTTGTTTTATGTCGTACCGACACAGGTACAAAGGGCACTAGGAAAGTTTTGCAATGTGAGTGAACATATAAGACTTTTTCAAAATAATTTCCACCACACTCAATACACTTCTCCATACGCCGAAACCAGTCACTGAACCAACTCTGCCACTTTTCTTCGGTTACATTTTCACACTCTCCTCGTCGGATGCAAAACGCCGCCCTTTCAGCTTCATCTTCACTTCTGGGAAGAGTGCGAAGTCACATGGGGCAAGACCAGGACTGTATGGAGGGTGATCAAGCACAGTCAACCCTGATCTGGCAAGAAAATCCACTGTTACATTAGCACGATGTGCAGGAGCATTGACGTGATGCAAGAGCCAAGTGTTGAGCCGTGACCTTGAACGGAGCTGCTTGAGAGCTTTGATGACCTGAGGCAGACAAATCTCACTGTACCACTTCGCAATAACTGTCCTTTGCGTTTCTAGCACAACCCGAGTCAGTATGCCCCGTTTAGTGAAGAATACTGCAATCATCCTCCTTTTCTTCACTGACCTTGACTTTCGCACAGTCACAGGAGTACCCTCATCTTCAAACAGCCGCACCTTGTTCTGGGACTTTGTCGTGACATCGTAATAATAAAGCCAAGTTTCGTCACCTGTAACGATGCTATTGACGTTACGTGAAGTCACATTTTCAAACTGTTCTAGCATTTTTCGGCCCCATTTCACTCGATGTGCCCTTTGTTCCTCCGAAAGTGAATGGGGCACCCAAAGGGAACAAACTTTTCTAACATGGAGATGGTCGTGTAGAAATGAATGAATAGCTGGTGCAGGGATGTGGAGGGTCTCTTCTACCTACCGATAAGTCAACCACCTCTCTTGCTACAACATTTTCCTCACAGTTTCAGTGTTTTCCTCAGTCACTGATTCAGACGGTCGCCCAGAACGAGGATCGTCTTCAACCCCAAAATTTCCCCCTGGAACTCTTTGTACCAGCGAAAAATTGTTGTCCAATGTGGACAGTCTTTCCCCAGCACAGGAGTCATTTCCTCCAGGTACTAGTCAACAGTTAATCCACGAGCAAAATTGTAGCGGATAATTGAGCGATATTCACCTTTAGACCACACTGACATCTTAACTTGCTTTCAATCCCACTGCTTGGTAACAATTGGTGTGAAGGTCGTGCCTTGCTGTGCTCTAGACCGGTTTTCACCCCTCTTTTCATCCCTCACCATAACAGGGGTGTCCAGCCAACCGTTTTTGCATATTGCAAAACTTTCCTAGCGCCTTTTGTAGATCTTATGGCAACTGATGTTTGGGACAGGAAAGGGCTAGGAGTGAGAAGGAAGCGGCCGTGTCCTTAATTAAGGTACAGCCCCAGCATCTGCCTGGTATGAAATTGGGAAACCACGGAAAATGCAGCTATCGAGCTCGGTGGGGCAAATATTCGTTTATAGGAAGGGGAGTTAGGGATTGGAATAATTCACCAAGGGAGATGTTCAATAAATTTCCAATTTCTTTGAAATCATTTAAGAAAAGGCTAGGAAAACAACAGATAGGGAATCTGCCACATGGGCGAACGCCATAAATGCAGATCAGTAGTGAGTGACTGATCAATGTTACCATCAGCTGAAATCGCTAAAGGTTTTTTTTGCGTCGCACCGACACAGATGTGTTATGGCGACGATGGGACAGGAAAGGGCTAGGACTGGGAAGGAAACGGCCGTGGCCTTAATTAAGGTACAGCCCCAGCATTTGCCTGGTGTGAAATTGGAAACCACGGAAAAACCATATTCAGGGCTGCCGACAGTGGGGTTCGAACCTACCGTCTCCCGAATACTGGCCGCACTTAAGCGACTGCAGCTATCGAGCTCGGTAATCGCTAAAGGCTCAGTCCTCAAAGATGGAATCACCTTACTATCTGCATCATGGGCCATTTCATTAATTTTGGCAGATATTTTTGTTCTAACATGCATACTTCTTCACAATGTCTGAATCTGGGAACATCTTTTTGAACTATGGTCTTTCATGATCAGACAAGACAATGCAAGGCTGTGTTCGACAATAAATGCCATGAACAAACATTCTGCTCGAAAGATTACATCAACGTACTTCCCGTCTACAAAAATTTACTTAATTTTTTTGTTCCTTTCGAGACAGCTAACACCATCTTCGTGTGATTCTGTGAGCTATAATATTAGTCTTTCCTCTATGCAAGATATTTATATTACACAGACACACAAAACAAAGTGCATAATAGTTTCCTTTATTAGACTGTAAAATGAACGAAAATTCAATTTTTTAGTTATTTCTGAACACTTGGAGATAACGTTTGTTATGTTTAGTGGCCATAATGCAAAGAGGAAATCCCAGAAACTGTCACCGACACAACTCACTGAAATACATTCAAGACATTAAAATTATGAACTAAGAATAAACACACCACATACAAAACAGATCAGTGCGTCTCATATATTATTAACAAAAGATTTTGACAGGGGGAAAGGCACAGAACCTCAAGAAAAAACACATGGCTTATAAGTCCAACAATACTACGCACAGAAACGATACTAACATTGCGCAAACCATACAATAAC
This sequence comes from Anabrus simplex, assembly GCF_040414725.1. Classification (NCBI taxonomy): domain Eukaryota; kingdom Metazoa; phylum Arthropoda; class Insecta; order Orthoptera; family Tettigoniidae; genus Anabrus; species Anabrus simplex. The sequence goes on along the minus strand of NC_090266.1, from coordinate 136,719,030 downwards.
AAACTCATTTTCTCGTCCCGATTAACCGATCGCTAGCGTGCACTAGCCTATCTCGCTTGTAGGACGACTGTATCCCGAATACCCAGCTGTAAAACACACAACCTGTTGCAGTGAGCGAGAAACACGATACACAAAGTCGACAGACAATACAATCGCCAAATACAGAATCAAATAAATATGCTTGAAAATTAGGTTGCGTAAATTACACAAGCACATAAAAATTTATCCTAGGGGAAGAGTATTGACCGAACTCGAAGTTATATTGGTCAAAAAAATAAATCAGAACAATAGTTAAAAAATGGAAAGTTTCTGGGTAAATCGGAATGGCTGGCAGGTTTGGGATTGGGACAATGATCCAGAATACTGATACGAAAGGAATGAGTTCTGAAAATAGATGTTTTTGAATTAATGGAAACAAAGTGAAAGAAGTACACACATACAAAAAGAAATTTATTTTAATCATTTATCTAAATTTTATTTCAAAACAAGCTTTCAACTCTAGATAAACAAAAACTGTAACATTATTATAGTTATGCATTTCATCTTTGATTTCATTATCCATATTTCATAATAAGGCAGTTAAAAGGGCCCGAATTGCCAGAGGAATAGATATTCTATATCAACGCAACACAGCAACAAAGCCATTCTTTTCCCCTCTCTGAATATAACCATCAATCTTCTACTTCTCCAGCAGATTAACAATGTTAGTATTAAACTTACATGGCATAAAACCATGATCCATAATCTTTAAAGAAATGTTCACAAGCAAGATACTGTAATACATAGTAAGTAAGTCTCATTCATCAGTTAAATGACATCCGCTTAAAAATGAAACAAATACTGTACTTAACTCCTGTGATAATTTCCACATCCAAATCATTAAGATAAAGTTCAACAATCATAAACTGCTCTGTACTGGGATACAATATATACTGACACACACACACACACACACACACACACACACACAATATATATATATACTTCATCCTCTTTTAACAGATCAAATTAAGGAGTTCAGAGTCATGGGGAATGATTTCATCATGAATTTATGAAGAACAAACTCTCTGGACCAACACAAACTGGGGGAAAATGAAGAGTTGTTTCTTCAAGAGAAATTAAGTACTAAAAATCTGTATGTTAGTAAGGTATATTCTTATGCATAAAAATCACTTTGTCACTACACCAGAAACAGAGACAATACCTAAAGCTATTTCAAAGCTATTCCAGTAATTCCTGGCAAGTTCCTAAATAAAGTTGATGCATTTACTGTTAATCTGAATAACAAGCTGATCAGCATGGGAGGATTACCCCCAGTCTAATGATACTGGTTGACCTCTGATTTTCACAACAAAAATATTCAATATTATACATGTAAATCAATGAAGTTTGGCTGTAGAAAGCAATCACTCAAGTATTAAAACTATTTCTTGCTGCATATTACAATAAATATATTTCAGAACAGAGAAGCAAAACCATTATTATACATTATAAATGTGTTATATAAAGAGAAAAAGACTACTCTGAATCAGCAGGAGCAGTGAACACTTCCAGTACCAGTATTAAAATAAGGTTGTAATTTTTGCATGCAGTTACAGGTCAGCAAATTCCAGCTGTACCGTTTACATTATCAGATCAGAGTGTAGTCTGATGCCATATTATCAAAGCCTAACCCTTTTATTTCTGTGTAGTACTGCAGTCTAAACCTAATCTGTTTGTGTTATTGATATCTTTATCCAACCCTGCTGTTCTAAATTCCTCCCTGTTACCATCCAAACCAAAGCAAATTAGTTCTGGATATCTCACTTCTTCCTTTCATATAATTCCCTCACCAACACTGTTCAAAATTTATGCATTTCCGATCTATGAACCAACAGTCAACATTCTTCACCAGTCATCAAATTTCCACACCCATACAATCTCGTACACTATACAAAGAAGTTTTTATTATATAAATCATTCTCTGATGTCCACAAATTTTTCTTCTCAAAAACTTTGCTTGCTTAAACTAGTGTACATTTCTGTGGCAAAGGTACTCCAAATGAAAAATAGGATTGCTTCTGACATGCATTTACAATACATACAGTAAATGTTATATAACACCATGACTGATAATTTCCCAGACATTCCAAATCCTATGGACCATAATCACATTGTTTTACCCCTTAAAACAATTGCCATCAGTCTTATTTCTATACAGAATTGTAATTGTAGTACACAAACAGAAAATTAAGCACTTAAATAAATAAGACTGTCAGATCTACAGAACTGAGAAGAGAGATATTTAAGAATAAACTCCATCTACTTTTAGGATTTGAAACACATGAACTAAATGATAAATTACAAGAAAATTAGGATGTTCTAGTATTTAAAAGAAAATATCAGAACAAGCATATCAGTTAAACAGCAGATATGACACATCCCCAAGAAATTATTCTATAGCAATGAAGATGTTGAAATCCTATCTCATTCGTCTCTCATCTTGCCTGATGAACATAGCAGCAGATCTGATCCCTTTTTATGGTCTTACCAAGTCTGCTCTGCTGATCTATGCTTTCTCCCTCTAAATACACACCAACAAATCAATTTTTTTTTCCTCTCTAAATGTAACCATGAAACCGCCTACTGTGTAAGCAATATTACAAATATCGCTCACCAGGGAAACTTGCCAGCTTGTAACTCTAGGTGTTCTTTAAGAGACTAGTTCTGGAGCGTGTGATTATATGTTTTGAAAATAGTGCTCAGGAAATTGAAATATTAATGTCTTCAGACTAGTCGGAACCGCATAGATCTACAGAAAAATTACAGACGGGACATACATAAACATCTACTGTGGCCTAGAACAAAACAAGTTTCCTTGGTCTCTTGTATGCCATGCCTCATCATAACTGGCTAGTGGAGCAGATTTCTACATAAACAGCAGGTGATGTTCAGTTAGTGTTCAATGGTCAGCAAGATACAGTGGCATGTATGAAAAAATAAGGGGAATAAGTACGATAAGAATGACAGTAATGAACATATCAAAAGCAGCCAATGACACACAAATGTCTGTTGCAGTAACCCTGTACATTAAATGAAGAAGAGCAACTCAAATGTAAGCTGAATACTGTATTCCAGTCTATAAATAATACTATCGATATATCACCTGAGATAACTCCAGATATTTAACTAACAATTCTCTGTTATGAGAAACATGATTACAGTAAAATGTTGAATATTATATGAACAAAATACTGGCATTAAAACTGAAGATATAAATAGACTGTTTAAATTTGTTCACAGTAAAGAATGCTTTAAATATCTACTGTAAAATATTTCAAGAATGTTAAAACTGATTTTACGTGAAAGTTTCCTTTCATAGAAGCTGAATGATTATAGTTAAAAATCTACAAATTTATGAGGACACCCTATAAGAATCACATATAAGAATGAGTATTAACTCATGAAACAAACTGATTGAGAATATAAACACTATTATAAAGCATATATATCATACGCCAAGAAAAGATTTTCAGTCATCACAGAACCTGTAGCAATGGTCGAGCCACATAACAAAAGATACATTAATTAAAGAGAATGCTCATATTCATTTTCATGACTATTCTTAAAGAATATATCAATAAATTTACTTAAGTTTATCATGAAGAAAATTGTTTTACAATAGTATTCTACAGAGTATGAGAAGTGAAAAAATAAAACTAAATAAAAATTCCGGTCTGATGAATACAATTTACAGGAGAATGTGAAGACATAACAGCAGAAATAACACGATATCATAAACTATGTTTGATGAACTGGAAAGCATTTTGATATTCTGACCAAGCAACCTTACACTGAAATGCATGGCTTCTAACCAAACAGATCAAGAGGGTTTGTCACTGAAATTTAAGATAAGCTGCAGTTATTTGAAAGAATATTTTGAATATACACTTTCAAGTCCCACTCAGCACAAAAAGTTAAGATACTGTGTATACTACATACAGTGGAGAGTCGTCTAACCTTTACAGTACTCCTTCATGATACAAATTTATACTTCACACAAGACATAACAGGCTATGTCTAAGTCATAATTCCTGCCCTTAGAAAATCTGAAGTATGACAACTGTTGCTCAAGTGTACAGAAGCACCTAGCCATAATGTAAGAAAAGCAATTCTGTTCTCCCCCATTCTCTTGTGTTGCCTATTCCTCTAACTCCTTTGCCACACACTAACTTCTACTTCTCAAGATCATCAACACGGTTCTAACTATATTCTCCGCTAACTAAGGTTGCAGCCGAGAAGTGTAGACTTCCATGTGTTTCTTCTAGGTGTACTCTATTCATGCATGCTTAGATGGTAAGTTGCAGCTCTTCATTTGTTTCCTATGCACATGTAAGTTACAATTCAAATGACATTTATCACAGACTCATAAAAAATATAGTTCACAGATGGCTTTTTTAATGATGAACTGGTGAACATTCAAAGCCTCCTCCCTTAGCTTATTCTTCCTGCACATCAGTGAAATACCTTGATATCTATTATTTCAAAAAAGCCATTTCATCTACCATCACCAACGAGTATAGAATACCCAGGTGCTCAGAGAGCTAATTCTCAAAAAATAATAGGTAATGTAAAGTCCCACTGCACACAGACACATGCCTAGTGCACATTTGGTATAATACGATGATATCTGTTAAACAGTTAAGGACAATGGTAGAGAGAATTCACAGAAAACAATCCAAATGATTACAAGACTCTTAAAATAATTTCTCACTCAACACTCTTCTGGAACACATTAAACAGAGTATTTTTGGGACTGTCAACTAATGTTACAATGAAGTGGATAAAAACAAATCTAAAAGTAAAACAAAGCTTCTAATTAGAACATGGAATAATTAGCAAACACGAATTCTGCAGATTTTAAGGCAATGTATTTGAATTCATGAAATATCTTCATATATTTAAATGTTTTTTATTTACCCTAAAATTATTAGAAAGCTTGTATCATTCTTTTATAAAGAATTGTGCTTGGTTTATTTGTATTTTTGTGAGTTTTACTTATCTTGTGCCATTAGAAAACATTTCTACTCATTAAAATAAAGCTTAAAAAGCAAAAGGAAAAATGTACTGAGGAAAAATAATATTCATACATCGAAAAGCCTTCATCCATTTCATTTATACACAACCATTATTAACCCCCTTGACTGGACGAATATATTCCTAGCGCCAAACAGCCAGTGGCAACTGGCAGTTGTGCTATCATGCAGAGTAGCTTGCGGCAGATGTAACATATAGATAGAGGATGTCATTTTAATTATTTCAATTCATTTTAATTATTTTGATTAATTTAATTAATGTTAGTACATAACTAAATTTGAAGTGGCATTATGGCAATATAATAATAATAATATGAATAATATAACAACATTCTATTATCATTAATAAACATCAATAAATACTTCAATCAAGAAGTAGCACTGTGATTTAATGATGATGATGATAATAATAATAATAATAATAATAATAATAATAATAATAATAATAATAAAAAATTAGGAATTGCTCATCATTTTTTTTACAAGCGAATGGACCACTAAGGATCACGCTACAGTTTCATCTCTTTCTCTTCATGCGGAATTATTATTATTATTATTATAAAATTCAGTATAAATAAGAGCCCACAAAAGGGAATATCAGAATCATTTTGCCCATTATAAGAACAAAATATTTCATTTACACTATTTACTCATGCATCTTTAGGCTTTGTAAGTAGGTCTGTGTGCGTCTTTTTTTGTTCCTAGTTGCTTTACGTCGCACCGACAGAGATAGGTCTTATGGTGACGATGGGACAGGAAAGGGCTAGGAGTGGGAAGGAAGTGGCCGTGGCCTTAATTGAGGTACAGCCCCAGTATTTGCCTGGTGTGAAAATAGGAAACCACGGAAAACCATTTTCAGGGCTGCCGACAGTGGGGTTCGAACCTACTATCTCCCGAATACTGGATACTGGCCGCACTTAAGCGATTGTGTGTGTGTCTCTTAGCTGAAAGTGAAGCAACACACAGAAGTTTTTGTTGTTTAAAAATCAGTTAAAAACTACGAGTGTTGCTTATTACAGCATGAAATACTATCACAAAACACATGGTGCCAGCATGCACAAGGCTACTTGGAACACCTGGCTGAACTACGTCAAACAGATCACACAGTTGAAGTACTGACGCACACTAATCACTTAATGCAGAGTCAGAGAATCTACGAATAGACTGGCAAAACTCCAACCTAATATACAGAAAGAGTTTCAAAACCCACGAACAGATGGCAGAAGTGATTTAAAAAAGCCAGACGCCTATATGCAGCTAATCCAGCTTAGGAATTTATTTTGAATTTTAAAAATGCCTGAAGACAATAGACCCAGTACAAGTGCAGCTGCTGTTGACGCCTTAAGTCATCAAACCTAGTCAAGGGGTTAAATTAAAACAATGAGTGAAATAAATTAATTTAAGAGCCTTAAATAAATTATTATCACCGTATCACCAACTGGGTTTATGGATTCGATACACACATCTTACCCAAAGATATACTTGATTTAACAAATGTCCTGTTGATACATACCACTGTGTTTTGTACATAAAATTTTATTTCTTTTTGTCAGTAACAATTGTAGTCATACATTATGCTAAGAATGCAGACAATTCATGCCTCCACACTTATAAGCAACAAATTTTGATATACTACTTAAGAGGAATACAAATGATTATAAATTGGTAAATACATTTTCAATTAATATCTAAAATAACAAATAGATTGAAGTAATTTCTGATGCAGGACCATTTTCTTAACTCACATTAACAGAGTGCTCTGGTGCCCTTCATGGAATAAATAAAACAAAATAGTACATATTTCTGTTTTCTCCTTTGCAATGTTGATTACATATTTTTCTTCACTATTATTTGATATTCATTTAACTTTCTACCCTACGTTCTTCACATATCATTGAACACTAAACAAGATTCCAACAGAGTAAAGAAACGAGGATTTTAGAGTCGTATTGCGGTAGTCAGGCTTTCGAGGCCAGCAGTTTATTTTCTCCAAATGCTGGGATGAATCCAAGAGATATACACTTTCAGTGACTCTCCTAACCCCACTCTACTACTATTTTCCCCTGCATATCTTAATACTGAATATCTTTTTTATTTATTTCTCGCAGAGGATTGGGAGTGCCTGGCCAAGGCGGTAAACGCAGGCTCGGTTCGCCAGAAGGACATGGGTTCGAATCCCCGCCAGGAAGTTGTAAAATTTAAGGAACAAGATTTTCACTTCTGGAGGTGCATATGGCCCTGAGGTTCCCTCAGCCTACACCAAGAATGAGTACCAGGTTAATTCCTGGGGACAAAGGCGGCTGGGCGTAGAGCTAACCACTCTACCCCATCAAGTGCCGAGGTTATGAATAGTGGAAGCCTTTACCTTCCACCCCTCCAAGGGCCTTCATGGCCTGTACAGAGATGACTTTGCTTTGCTTGCAGAGGATAACTTATGAGAGAATTAAAACAGTTTTGAACATGAGCCTATACAAATTATATTCCATTTCATTAACATGAAGCAGTGAACAAAGACTCGCTGCTGAATGTTCTACCATCTCCACTCATTTCCACAAAGGATATTTTAAATTAATCTGGCATTTCTGTTCCTACTACGAGGTAAGGAAAAGAGTGATTATAAATTAACTCAGCCCATCTTCAGGCTTTAAAATTTGTGCTCAAATTAGCTGTGTCTGATTCCACTAAAAATGCCAAATGTTAGGTAGTAGAGAAATTCATTCTCCCTCTAACATGGGATTTACTCAGCAACAGACTTGAGCAGCATTACAGTCAAATTAGTCTTTTTCATCAAAGTATTTCATATAAATTTAGTTGTCAGTGGTGGATGAGAGGTGAGTCAATGATGTTATTTAATTTCTTTCTTCATGGCTTTATTTCAGTATAGGAAGTCTTACCATCCTCCTAATCCTCAACTGCATCTACTTCTCATCAATAGTTGTCTTAGTTATTATTACCAAAGCTAATCCCACAACACACGTGAAGAGAGTAAAGAAATAAATTTGCCACCGTACCTTATCTAAAACTGACTAAAGAGAAATTTGTATAGGCTCAAACACACACAGAATTGTACATTATAAAATAAAACTGTAAGACGTGATGCACACCATAGATGATTATAAATTCAGTAATAAGGAAGCTAAAACACCAACCATCTATCTACCAGAACAAATATACTATGTCAAGAGAGTGAACTAAAAGAAAAAAAGAAAAACTCACTTGTTTCTCCAGACCATCAGAATTAATTCCTTGTGGTACTTCACCATGAAAATATACCAACAATAGAAGAAAAAAAAATATTCTGTTTCTTTGCAGCTATATGTAAATATATTTTAATAAAATAAAACAAGTACCACTGCCTGGTCCTAATATACCATTTCATTTAATATAATTAATTTACATTGACAATCTCTCAGAATACATTAGAAAACTTCCTTGTAGTCTCCAGGACTAGTTTGCTACAGAATAAATTCAGAACTGGAAAAGGCAACCAGTGCTTAGTACCAGTATGTAATGAAATAACTGCACATCTGTAAGACAATTATATACTTTTATATACATATATCAAGAGAAAAAAAAACCTTGGAAATTATGCATCAGTTCATAAAAATTCAAGCCTTGAGATAAATTCTTTTTACATTTGTAACATTTTTTCCAAAATATTATTTAAGAAATTCATTATTCAATGCCTAATGCCAGTGATTACAAACGCAATGAAAAAAATAAGGGTGGGAGGAAGACTCTAAACCCCTCTAACAACCAATTCCCTTTTATCTTTTCTTTGTCCCCCTTTTTTTTTTAAACTAGATGAAAGGCGAATCATCATTGGCTTTTCAGTTCTTTTCCAATACTGTACGATACAATTTTATTCCAGTCAATCTTCGTTCTTGTGACAGGCAGCTGACGACGCAATGCTTTGAAGGTTGTGTCTGACATTGTTTGATAATTTTGTGAAATAGCCGTCTGATACTCATTTTCAGCATCTTCGACTATCCTGAGGAACTCCTTAGCAGTCTGCTGCTCGTTCTGTGAAAAGCAATACCAATCTATATCAATTTATACATACCATTCTTACCAACTTTCAAGTCTTCACTATGAACAATTCTGCAAAACATTTTCTTATCTAGCAATTCATTCTGTTAGGCACTGACCTTAAGAATATATATACTCACACAGATACTTCTGAAACTCAATAGTAGGTCTAAATATACTGTGCCACTAAGTCTTCTATACATACATGGAAAATGAGAAAAATGGGTGCAGTATGATAGGAATCCCAGCTTTACAATGAAAACTCACAAGAAATCAATTATTCATCAATTATTCAATCTCAGTTATTTTTTGAAAAGTTACTCCATAAATATTTCCTTCAGCTACTAGAGTTTTCTTGATTCCTCAGACACATAAGTCTCTTCCTACTGCAGAAATTTTGCTGAAATATAAAATTCCTTTGAAAAATCTGGAAATCTAGCATCAATCTGTCAGCATGAATTGCCGAGCACTTCAAGTCGTGCAATTACATACTTGCCAACTTTAAAAAACCAAAAATCAGGAGATTTTGGTATGAAAATCAGGAAAACTCAGGAGATAAAACTGGTCAAAACTGCTTATTCTAAATATCTTGCACAATACAGGAGTACTACAGTATATATATAATAACACTCATTGTCTCAAAACCAGACTGTTGCTGCAAGGCTTAAAAATTAAACATCTCTATTCCCTCACAGGAAGTATGCAAGTTAGATGAACTGTCTCTGATAAGCCTTCCAAAAATAGTATGAACTCAAGCTCCACACATGTGAAGCAGTCGTGCACTTATGCCATTACTTAGCAAATGCATAGATTAGTACACTGCATCACGCACCCACACGATTATGCGAAGCACAATGCCATTTTTATCAAGTAATACATTACAATTCACCAGAATTGCCTCCAAATGGCTCCTAAAATCTCTAGAAAAATCATTAGTCGCTATCTTTGAATTTCTGTCACTAACTTACTAAATAGACTCCAAATCTAGCGACTAGTTGCTAGAATCGACTAGACTGATGTGAACGAATACGAACATACACTGCGAGAACGAAAGATTGACAATCGATACATGCATTGCGATATACAGGTTTCAATAAACATAGCACAATTGCGCGCATTTCTCGTATTAATAAATTGTGATATTTCATTTGAAAGTGGCCAATGAGCGAAAGACTTCCTGCCACTGGCATACAAAGCTGAAATGGCGGGATTTAAAAACAAATGTTAAAAAAAAGAAAAAAAAGCTAAAATCGGGAGAAACAACAGAATAATCGGATGGTGGGGAAAAAACTGTTGAATATCTGGAGTCTCCCGCCTAAATTGAGAAAGTTGACAATTATGCAATTAGCATCACTCGCGGAAGAGTGGCAAGCCATGCTTGCGTGTATTGTTCAGCAGTCTAGCGGTTATGGTGCAACCTGCCTGCATTAGCTCCTTCTAGTTGAAACATCATTAACTCGCCTCCCATCCACCATCACTATTCTACTCGTCAAAGGACTGCTCCACTTCACACAACACTGTACGGTAATTGCAGATCAACCCGCCCGCATTCAAATTATTCACCGTACTTCAGCCTGGCTTCAGCTGTTAATAATAATAATTATTAAATTGTCCGACTCGCGTACTGGCCTTCGGTTCAGAGGGTCCCAGGTCCGATTCCTGGCCGGGTCGGGGATTTTAACCTTAATTGGTTAATTCCAATGGCATGGGGGCTGGGTGTATGTGTTGTCTTCATCATCATTTCATCCTCATCACGACGCGCAGGTCGCCTACGGGTGTCCAATAGCAAGACCTGCACCTGGCAAGCCAAACCCATCCTGGGATATCCCGCCACTACAGGCCATACGACATTTCATTTCATTATTAAATTAAGGTTGTAATGGTCCACCTTTTCAACACTATAATATGCAATATATTTGAATTACATTACCAAATAAAGGACTAGTTTTGGCCTTGGCTGGCCATCTTCAGCCTTAACATAATACATCTAATAACTAAACAAATGTACAAACACACAACTGACATAAAAAACAAATGTACAAACACACAATTGGCATTAAAATCTGGGATGAACTAAAGAGTACAATTTGAAAAATAAATTAGGCTCTAAATTCTTAGCATCTGGAGTATGCTCATCATCCAGACTCTTTCTTGCATTAATATTCATAGAACTGATAGTTCCATTACTGCTAATCATTACAAATTCAATTGGAAAACGGAACTGGTAAATGTTGATTCTGTGGTTGGATCATCAATCACCAAATCTAATTGAGTGGTGTTAGCAGTACGCCTATTTCACCAACGCTTAATTTACTGAATTTGGTTAAATTACACAAATACATACATCATTATAGACTGTTATGCCTTTCAGCATTCAGTCTGCAAGCCTCTGTGAATTTACTAAATGTCGCCACAATCTTCTATTTGGAACTAGTGTTGTGGCCTCATCTAGTTCTATACCTCTTATCTTTAAATCGTTAGAAAGTGAGTCTAACCATCGTCGTCTTTGTCTCCCTCTACTTCTCTTACCTTCCATAACTGAGCCCATTATTCTCCTAGATAGCATATCCTTCTCCATTCGCCTCACATGACCCCAACACCGAAGCAGGTTTATGCGTACAGCTCCATCCATCGAGTTCATTCCTAAGTTAGCGTTTATCTCATCATTCTGAATACCCTCCTGCCATTGTTCCCACCTGTTTGTACCAGTTATAATTCTCGCTACTTTCAGGTCGGTTACTTCTAACTTGTAAGATACCCTGAGTCCACCCAGCTTTCGTTCCGTAAAGCAAAGTTGGTCTGAAAACAGACCGATGTAAAGATAATTTGGTCCAGGAGCTGACTTCATTCTTACAGAATACTACTGATCGCAACTGCAAGCTCACTGCATTAGCTTTACTGCACCTTGATTCAATCTCACTATATAACCATCTTGGGAAAACACACATCCTAAATACTTGAAATCATCTTCCTGTTCCAGCTTTGTATCACCTATCTGTCATTCAATTCCCTCAGTTTTCTCACCTACTGACATCAATTTAGTCTTCGAAAAACTCATTTTCATACCATACTCACTGCACCTATTTTCAAGTTCCAAGATATTAGACTGCAGGCTTTCGGTACAATCTGCCATTAAGACCAAGTCATCAGCATAGGGCAGACTGCTTACTACGTTTCCGCCTAACTGAATTCCTCCCTGCCACTTTATACCTTTCAGCTGATGACCCATGTAAACTACGAGCAGCAAAGGTGAAAGATTACAGCCTTGTCTAACCCCTGTAAGTACCCTGAACCAAGAACTCATTCTACCATCAATTCTCACTGCAGCTCAATTGTCAACATAAATGAATCCAATTGATTTTAATAATCTACCCTTAATCCCACACTCCCCCAGTACGGTGAACATCTTTCCCTCGGTACCCTGTCATATGCTTTCTCTAGATCTACGAAACAAACACAACTGCCTATTCCTCTCGTTGCATTTTTCCATTACCTGGCGCATACTGAAAATTTGATACTGACAGTCTCTCTGTGGTCTGAAACCACACAGATTTTCATCCAACTTCCTCTCAACCACTGATCGCACCCTCCCTTCAAAAAATGCCAGTGAATTCTTTGCCTGGTACACTAATCAACGAGATACCTCGATAGTTGTTGCAATCCTTCCAGTTCCCTTGCTTATACATAACTGCAATTACTGCTTTTGTCAAATCTAAAGGTACCTTACCAACATTCCATGCTAATCCTATTATTCTATGAAGCCATTTCATCCCTGCCTTCACACTATAATTCACCATTTCAGGTCCAATTTCATCTATTCCTGCTGCTTTATGACAATGGATTTTATTTACCATCCTTTCCACTTCCTCAAGCATAATTTCACCATCATCATTTTCCTCCTCCCCATGAGCTCTGTTGTTCGCGACACCACAATGAAGATTTCCTTTTACGCTCAGAAGATTTTCAAAATATTTCCTCCACCTCTCCAGTGATTCCCTGGGATCTATTATGAGTTCACCTGAATTACTCAAAACACTGTTCATTTCCTTTTTCCCTTCCTTCCTAAGATTCTTTATTATTGTCCAGAAAGGTTTCCCTGCTGCTTGACCTAGCCTTTCCAGGTTATTACCAAAATCTTCCCATGACTTCTTTTTGGATTCAACAACTATTTGTTTTGCTCTGTTTCTTTCATCTACGTACAAATCCCTGGCTGCCTCGGCCCTTGTTTGGAGCCATTTCTGATAAGCCTTCTTTTTACGTTTACAGGCTGCTCTCACTTCATCATTCCACCAAGATGTTTGCCTTTTTCCATCTTTACACACAGTTATTCTTAGGCATTCCCTTGCTGTTTCTACTACAGCATCCCAGTATGCCACCCATTCACTTTCTATATCCTGAACCTGCTTACTGTCTACTGTTCGAAACTTCTCACTAATCATATCCATGTACTTCTGTCTAATTTCCTCGTCCTGGAGATTTCCTACCCTTATTCGTTTGCAGACAGATTTCACTTTCTCTACCCTAGGCCTGGAGATACTCAGTTCACTACAGATCAGATAGTGGTCTGTATCATCGAAAAATCTGCAAAAAACTCGTACATTCCTAACAGATTTCCTGAATTCAAAGTCTGTTAAGATATAGTCTATTATGGATCTGGTACCCTTAGCCTCCCATGTGTAGCGGTGAATAGCCTTATGCTTGAAGAATGTATTCGTAACTGCTAAACCCATACTAGCACAAAAGTCCAGCAAACACTTCCCATTCCCATTAGCTTCCATATCTCCCCACATTTACAAATCACCCTTTCGTATCCTTCAGTTATATTTCCAACTCCCGCATTGAAATCGCTCATTAGCACCATCCTATCCTTGCTGTTGACCCTGACTATATCTTCACTCAATGCTTCATAAAACTTGTCAATTTCATCCTAATCTGCACCCTCACATGGTGAATACACTGAGACAATTCTCGTCCTAATTCCTCCAAGTGCCAATCTACCCACATCATTTGCTTGTTTACATGCCTAATGGAAACTATGTTGCGTGCAAGAGTATTCCTGATGAACAGCAATACCCCAGACTCTGCACTTCCCTTTTTAACACCCGTCAAGTACACGTTATAATCTGCTTGCTCTTCCTCGTTAACTCCCCTTACCCAAATATCACTTACTCCTAGCACATCCAGTTCTACTTTTTTCCGTAAGCCCCTTTAATATTAATACCTCCCCATCGAATTCCATTTCGTTTGCCATGTTGTTTCCAAGGAGTCCCTCGCCTGTCAAATGGGAGTGGGACTCCATTACTCCCATAGTTCCGAGGCTTGCTTAAAATGTTCCGAGCTCGGTAAATTCATGAAACAGGATGCTACCCTACTTACACATAGTCCAAGTGAGGATCTCTCTTCTAATGGGTTAGGGACCACGGTGGATTGTATAGCTCTAGTCGCCTAAGCACAAGTAAGGCCATGACTCAGAATATGTCCGAGATGCCCACTCCCATTCCGTAGCAACTGGTATCCCAACTCTCAGGACCACTTACTAGGCCACTCAGCCGTTGCCCATTGTTCTTGAACTAGGACATGACTACAGTAATCCACACCATGAACCATGAAATTATTCCATATCAAATTATAGTAGTTTTAACGTGGATATTGGCATAGATATTGAAGACATCAAATGAAAGGATCTTGTGGTGTTCTGGTACATTTATACGTTTTATTCTTTTGCAAAGTTCTATGGAGTTCTCTATCGTTGTGCTTGCTTGGTAGTGATAATGTGTACTAAAGAAATTTTGAATAAATTCAGATAATTTGTATGTCGGGCTACCCCCAAAATTGATAACACGTCGTATAGGGGTGTTGGCCTTATGAATTTTTGGTAATGATTTCTCTGCCATGAGTAACCATCACAAAGACTATAATCAGAATTATACTGCAATAGATCAAGATCTAAAAATTCTACAATGTGAACAAAAAAAAAGGCCACTACTCAACATTTTAGCAAACTTTTATATCAGTATAGATCAATATAAGAACCCTGCCCTCAACTTAAATGAGACAAATGAAAAAAGGAATGTAATATGGGGAAAATCTTATTCCGATCATTTATAGTAAAAGACAGGAACATATGAACCCACAATTATTACACTCTGTTTCAGTCACCATCCCCATTATTCCGCATACTCACATTCTCCCGCAGGCCCCGCCCCATTTCCCCACTCCAATTACTTGTAGCAACATGTCTTGCATCTCGACTGCGGGACCAAGTCAGTCGAGAGCTGGACTCCATAATCAGAGAACACGGGTGATACAAGCGGGCCATGTAACTTAAGTTAAATTTCGTTCTTCATAACTTAATCTAAATGTTTGTTACTGTTAGTCACCACTTTTCAACCTAAATTATATTTGTATTATCCATTTTACAGACTAAAATCAGACGGTTCAACTTCAATAATACTTATGAACATCAGCCCATGTCGGAACACAAAAACTAAGCTAACAGTATACAGATACCAGTTGATCCACATCAAAGGACAACAAAAGCATTGAAACAAAAAGACTTCCAGCTCGAGACTGTTAACAATCTTTTTTTTGCTAGTTGCTTTACGTCGCACCGACACAGATAGGTCTTATGGTGACGATGGGAAGTCGTGCTAGAGCTGTGCCTCATAGCCGGTCGACTGCTCTAGAAGTTGCGTGTCTTTTGGCTGTTTTCCGTTTCACTACGATAGACTGCTGGGGAAGTTTGGCCTTGGAGGTATCTCATGGCTGACTTGGAATCCATAGTTATGGCTAAGATCACCAGATGATTTTTTTTTTTTTTGCTAGGGGCTTTACGTTGCACCGACACAGATAGGTCTTATGGCGACGATGGGATAGGAGGGGCCTAGGAGTTGGAAGGAAGCGGCCGTGGCCTTAATTAAGGTACAGCCCCAGCATTTGCCTGGTGTGAAAATGGGAAACCACGGAAAAACATTTTCAGGGCTGCCGGTAGTGGGATTCGAACCTACTATCTCCTGGATGCAAGCTCACAGCCGCGCGCCTATACACGCATGGCCAACTCGACCGGTATCACCAGATGAAAGGAGTAACCAGTTCAAAGACGAAAGGAATGTGTCCGGTATGCTGCTTCCTTCGCACCTAGATGTCCACCGAGCTGGCGAGCTCGTGCTTCTCGATTTAGCTTTCAATCGCTTTTGAACTGCGAAAGGCCTGATGACGAAGGAAATATAGAATTTGGAGGAAGCCCTTGCCCTCATATTGGGAAACAACTTTGAAGATGACTACTATAGTGATTTAACATCTGATTCTAGTGACAGAACGACTTCAATCACACCTTCTACTTCAGCACGTTTTCTACTTCAGGTACCGCTTCATCGCCTAAAAGGTCGGCCTACTTCGACAATTCGACTGAAGTTGGAAGATAGTGAGAATGAAGACCAGGTGCCTGAATCACCGAGTAGATAACTAAATCTGAAAAAGAAGTACCTGAATCCCAAGAAACAATTTCGATACAGCTAATTCTGGACTTTCATCTTTCATCTGTTTAGCACGAGTATCATAACTGTTCTATGCGAGGAGACTAATAGATACTTTTCTCAGAAGATGGCTGCAGGATGTGTTCCGCATAAAGATAAAATAAAATACATTTAACCTCTTCTTGCTCTCTCCTCACGTCGCGAGCCGTATGCGGACAGGAGAGTGCAGAGAGACAAGTATCTTGTACAGTGGGCTCGGTGAGCCACTCATTCTCAAAGTTCTACCCTCTCTGTACCCACTCACACAAGCAAAAGAAAATCATGGAAGATGGTTTGCTGCTCGTCTCATTTGTTTGTTTCACTCTTGTTACTTATTGATCGTCCTGCAATGATTCCTGTGATGTAGTCTCCTGTTGCCAACGACAATGCTTCACCAGTCTCTTCAAATCATCTTTGCTTCCACTCTCAACTACATTTCGCTGCTACCTTGGAAGAATGAAGATTCCTCTTTCCTCCTGAAAATTAGATATTAAACATGCTATTTCTCTTAAATGAATATGTTTGTTACTCAATCCCCTTCACTTTATACAACTGGCTTTACATCGCACCGACACAGATAGGTCTCACGGTGACGATGGGAGAGGAAAGGACTAGGAGTGGGTAGGAAGCAACCGTGGCCTTAATTACAGTACATCCCCAGCATTTGCCTGGTGTGAAAATGGGAAAACATAGAAAACCACCTTCAGGGCTGCCGATATTGGGGGTTCGAACCCACTATCTCCCGAACAAGCTGATATCTCAACCCTTATGCTGTCCCTTTTGTGCTTTAACTTCTCTCCTTGTGTAACCCGCTCCCCAAATCCATTGTAGTATTAATGTTCTTTACACTGTATAAACTTTTCTGAACAATAACAAAACAAAAAAGGTTTACCCAAATATTATTCCCCCCCTCACTCTGGAGAGATCCATTTCCACCTCCATTTTCTCCCTCCTCCTCTCTCTATCCCTCTCCTTTCCTACCCTCTCTGTACCCACTCACACAAGCAAAAGAAAATCATGGAAAATGGTTTGCTGCTCGTCTCATTTGTTTGTTTCACTATTGTTATTTACCGTCCTGCAATGATTCCTGTGATGTAGTCTCCTGCTGCCAACGACAATGCTTCACCAGTCTCTTCGAATCATCTTTGCTTCCGCTCTCAACTACATTTCACTGCTACCTTGGAAGATTGAAGATTCCTCTTTCCTCCATGAAAATTAGATTTGCACTACATCTTTGCCATCAAGAATTTATTTTTTATTTTTATATTTTGGGGAAACTTCATTTCATAGGAGTGTGGGATATATTATGACGTGCAAGTGAGGTTGTGTGCTGCATCTTGCCTAAAATATTTTCCAACCACCTAACATCGGCACTCCTACTCAGCTACATGGCTCCTGTCTGTACCTGAGCCCATTCAAAAACATTCTACACAGGTGCTTTGCTCTCCCCACCCCCACCCCCCCACCCCTTCCACTTTCCAACATCCTGCAAGGTCACGCCGTTCGTGCGCGATTAGCCACGTGGTGTGCTCTTGAGAACTTTCTCTTCGCCCCTTTTTCAGGCTACTTGCCGTGACTTATATGAATGTAGTGGAAGATCGTGCACTGTGGGCTTAATTAAAGGAAGAGAGCTGGTTCACTTCCATGAACTTTGCCTCGTTATCAAGTCAAGGTAAGAGATCAAGAGACCTTTCTCTTCTATGTTTCTTTCTAATTCACGGAATCAACGTTGACATTTCGGGCATGTGTGGAAACAAGTGATATTTCACAACCAGTGTCCTATCATGGACTAACTGTTCATGATCTCTTTTGTGGCAGCTAACTGTGGACTTACCTTCCAAATTATGAACTCTATGCACGTCACCGACTGTGAATCCTGTTAAGAGACTTTTCCCAGGGAAACTGGGGTTTCTTAGGTCCAGGGAATCCTTTTTCTTCCCCCCCTCACCCTACTATCTTCCCCAGGATTACTTTGTGTTCTTAAAAAGTTTGGGTAAGTCCATGAACTTCGGACGGATAGCTTGCAAGACCCTTTTAGTCTCGTGAATATCCTGAACTGTTAACCTGATTATTAGCAGTCCGGTCGGTATAATTGTTCATTATATTGTATATATGTAATTTGCATTCTTCTATTGTAAAAATAGTTCAGAACCAATTTATACCTGCTACTCGTTACTAGCCCAAGTCAAGGCTTGGAAGTGGAGGCCTCGCCCACACATGCTAGAGAGGCACCCATGGTTTCTCCACATGGGTGATACAGTGGTTCAGGTGAAGTGGAGCTGGTGACTGAGGTGAAGGCTCACTGCGGGGTGCTGGAACCAACACATCACCTTGCTCTATGCAGCCAGGACAAGCCGCGGGTTGGGAAAGGGGCAATCCCAACCTAGGGGGGACATCATGGCTGGAAACTCAGTCATGATAATGCCAAGTGGAGACCACATGAGAAGGCCTACTGAAGGGGGAACAAACCTGGCTAGGTTCGGGCCAGGGGCAGACCGCTGGATGGACGGCTCAGGGGCGAAGACTCTGCTACGGAGAGCCTGAGTTGCGGGAGGACAATGTCTGGCTGTACGCCTCACCACGGATGGTGAAAACGAAGCTCAGGACACTAGAGGGGCAAAAACCCTATGACTGATTGAAATATGGATGCTTTTGAAGAACCAATTTCAAAAACTTCGACATCAAGTGAAGCCAAGGAAGCTCCAGTAGAGCAAATCCGGGAGTAAGTCCAAGATGAAAAAATGGAGACAGAAGTCCCAGTTGGACAGGCTGTCGCAGACTCAAAACAAGAAATTGCAACAGAAGCTCCAGTAGAGCAGAATGCTGTCATAAACAATCAGCACTCTACCAAACTTCTAACACAAGAGTGGAGAGTGCTGAATGCCACTTCAATCGACAAGATAAGAAGGACAGTCATTTTAGACCTTGGTGAAAGAGACTTTGAAGAGCTCAAAAAGAGAAGAGTAAAGGCTAAGCTCGGACTTGGGCAGATCAAGTTTCAAGTCATCTGGGAAAAAACAAACCCAATGTTAATAAAGCTGGAGCTGAAGGTCCTTCAGGCAAATCTTCAGCATAAAAAAGCAGCTGTGGCCAATTCTGCCAGTAAGTTCAAGTCCGAAGCTATCAACGTGACCCTTATTCAAGGGCAGAGTAGCAGGACTGGTGGAATCTGGAGGTAAGCTGATGTACGATACAACATCGGAAATACCCAGAACATGTCTTCTTGTGAACAGGAAATTGCTATGTCTTGTGTTGCAAGAACATTGTTCAAGGGACTTAACCATGGCCAAGAATAAACTTGGAAATTGGGAAGGATCCAGAGAAATAACCATAGGCTCTGCATAGCTCCCATATGACAACTAATCTGCCCCATCAGAAGAAGTTGAGAACCTAATTTGCAACGCAAAGAGGAAAGGCGAACACCTAATCCTTGGAGTAGATTCAAATTCACACCACACGGCATGGGGCAGCACTAACTGCAATGCAAGAGGCGAGTCTTTACTAGTGTTTATTATTGGAACTGAGTTGACGATACTAAACCTAGGAAACAAGAATACATTTATAAATAAAAATTGTACAGAGGTAATAGACATTACACTAAGCACTACGCATATTGCAAACTTTATAAAAGACTGAAAGGTGCTGGAGGAACCATCATTGGCAGACCACCAGCACATCCAATTCGCAATAGATGCAAGACTATGTGATATTGAGATGTACAGAGACCCAAAAAGAACTAACTGGGATAGATAGATAGAGAAGTTCTAGGAAAGGCTGTACAAAGGATTCCAACTAATGTGAGAGGACAGAAAGAATTGGATGAGGCAGTGGAACTATTAGAAGAGGCCATTATAGACTCATTCTATGGCAACTGTCCTCTCAAAGAAAAGAAAAACGCCAAAAATGTAAGGTGGTGGAACAACAAACTAGCCAAAATGAAAACAAAAAAAGAGGTTAGGATGTTGTATAGAATATCATCTAGGAATGATATGTGGGACGTATATCATAGGAGACTCGCTGAGCATAACCTAGAGATACGCAAAGCAAAAAGAAAATCTTGGAGACTGTTCTGTGAGAAAGTGGAATCACACACTGAAACAGCATGACTCCAGAAAGTTCTGAAAGCAACCCATATAAATCAAGTGGGGACATTGGAGAAACCAGATGGGTCATTTACTCAGGCGGGGAGGGACACACTGGAGAAACTAATGGTGTGTCACTTTCCTGAGGCTGAGGAGATGACAGAAGAAGAAATGGTTGGAACAGAGACCGGAGCTCGAAGAGCAGACTGGAACTGTGCCAACAGAATAATAAAACATAACCGTGTAAAATGGGCAATCGACACGTTTCATCCTATAAAGGCTCTGGGGCCAGATGAGATACTTCCGATACTCCTACAGGAAGGACAGGAGATACTCAACAATGTCCTGACGAACCTTTTCAGAGCTAGTCTAGCTTTAGGGTACGGGCAAAATCATGGTCTGAAGCTAAAGCAGTATTCATACCTAAGCCTGGAACGGCAAATTATGCCCAAGCCAAAGCATCCAGACCATTATGTTTAACCTCCTTCATGCTGAAAGCAATGGAGAAAATTCTGGATAAATATATTAGAAGAACGACACAACTGAACTCAACGTTACATGAAAATCACTTTGCATATAGACCTGGCAGACCCACTAAAGTAGAGCACTCCTCCAGTTGGTTTGTAAACTAGAGGAAAGCCTAGAATATAAAGAAATTGCACTGGCGGCATTTCTAGATATAGAAGGAGCCTTCAGCAATACAACCTATGACTATGATCAAAGCATTGGAAAAGAGCAAGGTGAGAAAACGGTCGTCAACTGGATTAAATTCATGTTAGACGGAAGGAAGATAAAAGCAACCCTGTTTGAAGAAACACTGATGGTTAGGGCCACCCTTGGCTGTGCTCAGGGAGGAGTTCTTTCTCCTCTGCTGTGGAACCTCATGGTGAACAAAATCATAACTTTGCTCAACGAACAAGGTTTTTATACACAAGGATACGCAAATGACCTAGTGATTGGTGATGAGTGTTATCCATTCAAAGATCACTTCACCTTGTGGAAAACTGGTGTCGGGAAGAAAAACTATCAGTCAACATGAACAAGATAACTCTGATCCCTTTTACAAGAAGAGGGAAAGAGATCACTGAAGCTCTTTGGCAAGATATATATATACATGGAAGAACAGGCACGTGGCTGCACGTAGGTGTAGTGTTAGATAAAAATCTAACCTGCAATCCATATATAGAGAGGAACATAACCCGGGCCAAGAACTTGCTGTATGCATGTAAAAGAGCCATCAGGATGACATGGGGCCTAAGACCATCAATGGTAATACGGATATATACAATGATCATTAGACCGCTGATTGCCTATGCTGCAAACATCTGGTGGCAGAAAGTAAGCCAAGGAAAAGTCAGTAGTAGACTGGATAGCCTACAGAGAATGGCATGCATAGCCATAACTGGGGCCATCAGAATTGTGCCGACAGAAGCCTTGAATACTTTACTAGATCACTACACAATTTCATAAAAGAACAGGCTAGAACGAGTTCATATAGATTGGCACAATCAGAGTGCTGGAATGCACAAAGACCCATTCTAGGACACTGTAAAATTAACAGAGTAATATCAGAGGAATATCTACACATGCAAATTTGAAAAACCGTTTGAGACCAAGATAATGAAAAAAGAAGACTGGGATATCAACAAATGGAATACTGAAAAAGAAGATATAGTGTGCTGGACTGATGGCTGAAAGACTGGGGATGGCACAGGAGGAGGGATCAACGGGGGAGGACCTGAGAGATCAATCCAGATGAGCCTGGGCAAACACACTACAGTCTTTCAAGCGGAAGCGATAGCTATCACAACATTCTTGAAGAAAATCTGAAAATGAACTATAGGAATAAAGACATTTTCATTTTTACAGAGAGCCAAGCGGGCATTAAGGCACTAGAAGCAATCCGGATAATATCCAGAATTGTCTAGTATTGCCATTCACTTCCTCTGAAGCTCTCAAAGTGCAACATTGTCAACATAATATGGGTACCAGGGCATGCAGGTATAGAAGGAAATGAAAAGGCAGATAAACTGGCCAGGAAAGGGGTAGAAACATATTTGGTATGCCCAGAACCTGTATGCGGGATTTCCTATGGACT
This sequence comes from Anabrus simplex, assembly GCF_040414725.1. Lineage (NCBI taxonomy): Eukaryota > Metazoa > Arthropoda > Insecta > Orthoptera > Tettigoniidae > Anabrus > Anabrus simplex. Next base: position 136,696,232 of record NC_090266.1, on the reverse strand, counting down.
AGCCCGACACTACATAGGAAAATGGGTACAAAAGAAACAAATGGAAAACTGGAAAAATACTCCAGGATGTAGGCTTGCAAAGGAACTGATAGAAGGACCAAACAAGTAGCATACTAAAGAACTGTTGAAACTCAGCAGAGAAAATATAAGATGGGTAATAGGACTCTTGACAGGACACTGCCATTTGAAAAAACACCTACACGGAATTGGAGTAATAAGAGACAATATATGTAGGAAATGCAATGAAGCAGATGAATCAGCTGAACGCATACTTTTCGAATGTGAGGCGCTGGGTAGAATCAGACTCTCCACTCTAAGACGACCAAGTGAAATGAGAGAAAAAATCCAAGAAGACCCAAAAACAGCAACCTGCAGCTTTGTGAAGGGAGCAGGTATATCTAGGAGGGAATGAAGGAAAAACATGGCAGCAAAAGATCGTAGAGATAGACGCTAATTAGGAACAAATACTTAGAGGCCCCTTGAAGAAAAAAGATGATACCTGCTACTAGGACAAGTTTATTCAGCCCTCAATATTGAAGTGGGACTGTGTTATGCTAGAATTAATTGCTAGGAGTATGCCTACACGGAAACCAGTTGTTCGCATATTTATGGTACTTTTGTTATACATACATCATTATACTGTTATGCCTCTCAGCATTCAGTCAGCAAGCCTCTGTGAATTTACTGAACGTCGCCACAATCCACGATTTGCAACTAGTGTTGTGGCCTCATTTAGTTCTATACCTCTTATCTTTAAATCGTTAGAAACCGAGTCTAACCATCGTCATCTTGGTCTACATCTACATCCATAACAGAGTCCATTATTCTCCTAGGTAACCTATCCTCATCCATTCGCCTCACATGACCCCACCACCGAAGCCAATTTATGCGTACAGCTCCATCCATCAAGTTCAATTAGCCTTTATCTCCTCATTCCGAGTGCCCTCCTGCCATTGTTCCCACCGGTTTGTACCAGAAATCATTCTTGCTACTTTCATGTCTGTTACTTCTAACTTATGAATAAGATATCCTGAGTCCACCCAGCTTTCGCTCCCATAAAGCAAAGTTGGTCTGAAAACAGACCGATGTAAAGATAGTTTCTCTCGGAGCTGACTTCCTTCTTACAGAATACTGTTGATCACAACTGTGAGCTCACTGCATTAGCTTTACTACACCTTGATTCATTCTCACTTGCTATATTAACATCCTGGGAGAACACACAACCTAAATACTTGAAATTATCGACTTGTTCTAGCTTTGTATCACCAATCTGACATTCAATTCTGTTCAATTTCTTACCTACTGACATCAATTTAGTCTTCGAGAGGCTAATTTTCATACCATACTCATTGCACATATTTTCAAGTTCCAAGATATTAGACTGCAGGCTTTCGGCACAATCTGCCATTAAGACCAAGTCGTCAGCATAGGTCAGACTGCTTACTACATTTCCACCTAACTGAATCCCTCACTGCATTTATACCCTTCAGCAAATTATCCATGTAAACTACGAACAACAAAGGTGAAAGATTACAGCTTTGTCTAACCCCTGTAAGTATCCTGAACCAAGAACTCATTCTACCATCAATTCTCACTGAAGCCCAATTGTCAACATAAATGATTGATTTTAATAATCTACCTTTAATCCCACAGTCCCCCAATATAGCGAACATCTTTTCCCTCGGTACCCTGTCATATGCTTTCTGTAGATTTACGAAACATAAACACAACCGCCTATTCCTCTAGTAGCATTTTTCAATTACCTGGCACATACTGAAAATCTGATCCTGACAGCCTCTCTGTGGTCTGAAAGCACACTGGTTTTCATCCAACTTCCTCTCAACCACTAATCACACCCTCCCTTCCAAGATGCCAGTGAATACTTTGCCTGGTATACTTATCAATGAGATACCTCGATAGTTGTTGCAATCCTTCCCGTTCCCTTGCTTATACATAACTGCAATTACTGCTTTTGTCCAATCTGAAGGTACCTTACCAACATTCCATGCTAATCTTACTATTCTATGAAGCCATTTCATCCCTGCCTTCCCACTATACTTCACCATTTCAGCTCTAATTTCATCTATTCCTGCTGCTTTATGACAATGGAGTTTATTTACCATACTTTCCATTTCCTCAAGCGTAATTTCACCAACATCATTTTCCTCCTCTCCATGAGCTTGGCTGTTCGCAACACCACCAGGAAGATTTCCTTTTACATTGAGAAGATGTTCAAAATATTCCCTCCACCTCTCCAGCGATTCCCTGGGATCTATTATGAGTTCACCTGAATTACTCAAAACACTGTTCATTTCCTTTTTCCCTTCCTTCCTAAGATTCTTTATTATTGTCCAGAAAGGTTTCCCTGCTGCTTGACCTAGCCTTTCCAGGTTATTACCAAAATCTTCCCATGACTTCTTTTTTGTCCAACAACTATTTGTTTCGCTCTGTTTGTTTCATCTACGTACAAATCCCTATCTGCCTTGGCCCTTGTTTGGAGCCATTTCTGATAAACCTTTTTACTTTTACAAGCTGCTCTCACTTCATCATTCCACCAAGATGTTCGCCTTTTCCTATCTTTACACACAGTTGTTCTTAGGCATTCCCTTGCTGTTTCTACTACAGCATCCCTGTATGCAACCCATTCACTTTCTATATCCTGAACCTGCTTACTGTCTACTGTTCGAAACTTCTCACTGATCATATCCATGTACTTCTGTCCAATTTCCTCGTCCTGGAGATTTTCTACCCTTATTCGTTTGCAGACAGATTTAACTCTCTCTACCCTAGGCCTAGAGATACTTAGTTCACTACAGATCAGATAGTGGTCTGCATCATCGAAAAATCCTCGGAAAACTCGTACATTCCTAACAGATTTCCTGAAATCGAAGTCGGTTAAGATATAGTCTATTATGGATCTGATACCCCTAGCCTCCCATGTGTAGCGGTGAATAGCCTTATTTACAAGTAATAATATATGTGAATAGCCTTATGCTTGAAGAATGTATTCGTAACTGCTATACCCATACAATAATAATGATTAAATTAACGCCGTAATGGTCCACTTTTTTCAATACTATAATATGCAATATTATTGAATTACATTACTAAACTAGGGACTAGTTTCGACCTTGGCTGGCCATCTTCAGCCTTTATGATCAGACTACGAATCAACATGTACCAGTTCCCGTTTTGCAATTGAAATTGTAATTAGCAGAGATGGAACTAACAATTCTATGAATATTAATGCAAGAAAGAGTCTTGATGATGAACATAGTCCAGAATTTAGAGCCTAATTTATTTTTCTAATTTTACATATAGTTCATCCCAGATTTTAATATCTATTATGTGTTTGTACATTTATTTTCAAGTCAACTGTGTGTTCGTACATTTGTTTAGTTGTTAGATGTATTACATTAAGGCTGAAGATGGCCAGTCAAGGCCGAAACTAGTCCCTAGTTTAGTAATGTAATTCAATAATACTGCATATTATAGTATTGAAGAAGGTGGACCATTATGATATTAATTTAATAATTATTATTGTGATCACAATTCAATACAGATCAAAACCATGAAGTTTTATCCTATGAGTTTTGTTATTAGTTAAGTATTATGGGACTGTTATGTAATGCTGAGTTCTAAGGCTCTTCTTGCTACTTTGATTTTTGAGAATTAGCTACTCCCATGTAATATTCTACAGTTTTCTTCATTATACTGTAACTGTGTATTTGGGGACTGGTTACTCTCAGAATTCGTAACTTAATATTGTAACTAATCAATGTGGTACCATTGCTTTTGGGGAGAGTATTTTTATCAGATTAGTTTCTTTAATCATGTTACTAATCTTTCAATTTGTATCTGATGGTCTTTCATTATTACCAATATTATCATCATTACTGTCGCCAACCTTGGCATGATTTTTCTAAGAACTTTCTTACCTATTTTCAGGTCTGCATCCTTTGGAAGGACTTTGTACATATTTAATGATTGCTAGATATACAGGTAAGCTTCAGAAATTATGCAAGTCATTATGCTTCAACCCTCTGCGCATCTACCTTCCTCGGCTTTTAACCTCTAGCTACTTTGGCCAAGTTCTATTAGTTTTTGCTTAAGATTCTTTTTTCTTTCCACTGCGCCGATTCTCTGTATTTGGACTAGGTAATACCCCCCTCCATCTTGTGCATTTTCAGAATGCCTGCGTCTTGCACATTGTAAAATTAATACAGTACTGTTGATAAACTCCAAGTTAGATTTAATGCCCCTCGGTGACTTGTGCCTACATTTTAATTTATTGTGTTGTTTACTGCTATCAGCTTATGAGCCTTCACAGCTTTAGGCCTAGTCTCAGTAACAGCTATGGTGTATCACACACACCATGCGCTACAAAAACAGATTTTATGAACGATGTAGTGTCCAAGGACAGTAGCAAAGATACTATTAATATCTAACAGGTAGAATAGAAGAGAAGGTAATGGGAAAGTGAGAGGAAAAACATACTGGATTTCTATGCTGGCAGGAGTTACCTGTTACAAATTAATGTTTCAAGCTTAAAACGAATTCACTGTCACTTGGGAAGATACAGATACCACACCTGTGACTTCAACATAACTGACTCTGAATTTAGGAAATCAGTGACCAATGTGTGAATATTTAGAGATTTTACAATAGAATCAGCCACCAGCTGATCTTTATCAAACCAAATATTGCTAAACCTAAATTGTAGAATATTCCTCAGCCTGAGTCTTCAGGGTTGTCACACTACAAGGTTGGCAAGGACTTTCATGAGATGTTGTGTGTTGTTTACTTTCAGTCATATTGAATTTAAAACCATTCTTTTCATGAAGGTGTTTTTTTCTTATCTTTCTTTTCTTTCAGAGGAAATTCACAGAATGTTTGCAATTTTTGAAATAGACATGTAAGCCGATTGTAAAACAAAAGCAGCGAGCTCCAAATGTTGCAGTTTCCATCACGGAATATCGCAGGTCTTGTTAGCGGTAAGAGAGATGATTCTAATTATCAGTCAGTATTATAAAAGAAGTCTGATCAAAATTAAGAAAATGAGGCAAAAGTGTAAAATCTTAGAATTATAAGCTACTGAACCACAAATAATCCATTACAGAGCAATCAGCCACTGTTTACTTACGCTAATAATTAATTCTTCTCGCACATCTTTTGAGCTAACAAGTTGTACATTGCCATCTTCATAGTAGTGAACCTGAACTTTGAGCAGCCCACGCAATTCTGCCAAGCCTGAAGTAAAAGTTATCACCCACTGTGAACGCCAGCGTCCATTCCTAAAAGAAATGAAACAAATAACTACAATTATATAGGATATAAAACCACAATGACATGACTTACACTTCAGAAATATTCCATGCACTGACTGGAATTCCACATATTTTGAGGAAGATATGAAGTCAATTAGCTATTACTCCAGAGGAAACTTCCATTTTTGCTTTTTCCCATTAATGAATTTCACAATGTACACATACGAATGTTCATGGAAGAAAATCTTATCTGAAAAATGAATACAAGTCACACAAATTTTCAAGGTAAGACAAAATTTTCATAGCAACAATATCAAACAGATTTTTTTTAAATCTGCTTTACGTTGCACCAACACAGGCAGGTCTTATGGCGACGATGGGATAGGAAAAGACTAGGAGTAGGAAGGAAGTGGGTGTGGCCTTAATTATGGTACAGCCCCAGACTTTTACCTAATGTGAGAATGAGAGAACAGGAATACCATCTTCAGGGCTGCCGACTATATGGTGTTCAAACCCACTTTCTCCTGAATGCAAGCTGACAGCAACGTGATCCAAACAGAATCTACTTCACTTAGGACAATTAGGAAAGCAGACAGAATGAGTCTTGCTTTAATTGGTAAAGGCATTTCATACCCGAATTAAAAAAAAAAAAATTCAATTAAATGCACTATGCAGGCATACTGTACAATAAATCCAAGATGTTTCAATGACATGAAACCAACACAATGGTTCTAAGGTTTTATGGTCTACAATACGAGACATTCACATACATAATCACACTCCTGAAAGCGAACAATTTAAGGTAAAATGAAACTTTGTGACATACCTTTCATCATAAATTATCATCACACTGAGAAATATTCCAAATTCCTGCAAATTTAGATTTACAATCCATATCAGACAAGCCAACTTTCAAAAAAAAAAAAAAAAAAAAAAAAAAAAAAAAAAAAAAAAAAAATCAGGAAAAATTTGGTAGCAAATCACGACATATTACAACATCACTGATGGCAGAACATGTACCAATTCATTATAATTCAATACATTAACAAATTATTTGACTTACATATATACTGTATATATATATTTATATGTGAATACTACATACTGGACATATCTGAACTTTAGGAACACATAACTTCTCATCCTTAAACTTGCTGAACACATTATGAATAATTGTTGTTCAACACACCCGTAGCTGACCTAGCCATCTTCAGAAACTCTGAACTAAATTTTTGCTGAAAACACTTGCCTTGCTGAACCGATTTTAAATTAAAAAGTTTCTCCAAAGTCTGTTCTGAGAGCAAGTATCTGAACTGTGTTTTTTGTCTTTGTGACTCTGCTAAAAATCCTTTCACATTCTGCATTGCTAAGTGGAATCGATAAAATAGCAAGTATCACCTTAGAGTCCGTCATATTTAAGTACATCAGCTGATTTCATCTGACCTACCAATGCCCACTGAATATCAATTGTTCCTTTTGCCAGGTCTGTTTCCTCGAGCTGAATGATACAGAACTGGGAGTGCAGAATATCAGTTTCTTTATCTAAATGTTCTGTTTCACTAGTCAGAATGTTCAGAAACTTGTTAATGAAAAATCTAAGGTTAGAAAATTATCCCTTACTTATAACAGAAATATTTGAAACTTTTGCATTAATTAAAACCATCTTTGAACGGAAATTTGTATACCATGTAGTTACATGATGAAGAGAAACACTTTCTAACAGACATAAAGAATATGCACTTTTCCTCAGACTTCAAAGCGTTCACCAAAACAAACACAGAGTTCCCTATCATCAGATCATAATCATACTTTTGATTTGCTGGAGTATGATAATCTACATAAGGAGAGAGGAGGAGCAAACTTTGCCATCACATTCTTCAATAGTTCCTCCAAAACAGACTTCAGTAAGTGGATGTGCGGCATATTTGATTGAAAAACTACGTCTGGATCCTCAAAGATATCCATAAAACTTGAAAGGCAGAAAGATTTATGTAAATTTGATGAAAGGAACATGAACAGTCGTTCTTCATATGACAAAGAATGGCTCTTAGTTTCATCAGTAGTTTCATTTTTTTTGGGTGAAACTGATGACTGGGTTTTCCTTTTAACTGAGGTGTGTGGTGAAATTTTTTGACAATGCTTCACAAACATCACACATCTGTGCTTAGGAATTTTGTAAGTCTTTAAAGTTCCCATCTGAGAATCCTTACTCACATTTTCGCTCCTGAATAAAGTAACCACAAGGTCCCATTGCAGCAAAATCCTATCTAAACACCTTCTTAGTGATAACCATCGAGTAGACACATGCTTCAGAATTTTCCTGATCTCTCTGTTGTGTAAAGTCTGAGACTGTCTGAGCTTTTCTTTCCTCTTTGCTCTCCTTTCCAAATAAAAAAAATTGATGATGATGATGATGCTGATGCTCGTTGTTTAAAGGGGCCTAACATCGAGGTCATCGGCCCCTAATGATACAAAATGAAATAACGAAAAGTTCAAATTCATCCAATGACCAAAATAAAATAAAAAAGGTCATGAAGAATGAATGGATGGACATGAACCCAACAAAAAAAAAAAAAAATACAGTGGATCAGACTAAAAAAAAAGATCGTAAATAATAGTATTACTGACCAAGGGACCAATTATAAAGCACAATGGTGCTTGATGTCAAAAGGGGTGCAAAATCCATGTCTAAGGCCCCACAGAATGGTACATGTCGCGAGTAAAGTAGAACCATGGTATTTGTCATGTTGGGGTACTAATCAAAAGTAGCGAAGACTCACGGCGTTCCACGCAAGATGGTACTACTCACGAGTATTGTACATCGTACAGGGAACGCAGACCTATGGTGTTTCTCAAAAAATGGCGCCACTCACAGCCAACGTATACCGATGAGTTTCCTTACCTAGGTGTACCAATCACGGGCGCCGGTATTCCCGTGGTGTTCTTCACATTGTGGCCACCAATCACAGTCAACGCAGACCGACGGTGTCGCTCATATAGCAGTACAACACACAGGCTACGCCCAGACCCGCGGTGTTGCTCACATGGGTACGACGCAAGGGTACTGGAAATCCCCAAGGCCAGCCTCTTTACTGCTACTAAATCAAAAACCTATTTCGTACCTATTTAGTGGTACTACTCGCAAGTACAGGCAACCCATGGTGTTCCCCGCATGATGGTACGAATCAAAAGTAGTTTCATGGTTCTAATTCAATCATCCCTTGGTCGCTCCTTTTAGTCGCCTCTTATGACAGGCAGGGGATACCGCGGGTGTATTCTTCGCCTGTGTCCCCCACCCGCAGGGGGATAAAAAAAATTCATCAATTATACTTTCATCTACATTTACAGGCAAGCATGTCGCACCCTTCTCTGCAGCAAGATTAATTAGGTGACAAGAACAGCCCACGATGAATATGTTACTATTTTCCCGCTTCAAACATCCTGCCACACCATTCTTTAATCCTACCATTACTGGAGCATTATCAGCACCAAGAGTTAGACAGCTTTTTAATGGAATGCAGAATTCCTGAAAAGTTGAGAGAGAAAGATTGGCAATGTTAGCTCCAGTAGCATCCACTTCTAAATTAGGCCCAGAGAGTGGACAACTCAATTTCATTGAGTTCAGGCCTTAAAAAAAATTAACAACCATAGGATATATTTTCAAGTCACTTTTTGCTACCATCATCAGTAGCAACATAAAATGCATTCACCTGCAAATGTGATACAATTTTCGTCCTTTCTTCCATGCACATTTCTGTAATGACAGCCGCTGTTTTCGTTCAAGCACACCCATATCGTTTAGCGATTTCTGAATCAGGATACATTTTGTGAAACAAAGGCCCCGCATGGTCAGCACAATTTACAGGCAGGTTGTTCTACGATGAATGACGTAAATAAAGCCTCTGCATTCATCACAGGATTTACATCTTGGTTTTTACATGATATGTTCAGTTTCTGGTTTCTTTCTACACACTGAACACTCTCCTTATGTTTTTTTTTTGTTGTTTTTTTTTTGTTTGTTTGCATATGTTTGATTATATTGGACTTCCTGCCATGCACAACTGAAAAAAAACCACACCTACATATAGCACAGAATGTGAATGTTGGTCCCTTCCTGGATTCATTGAAACACAAACTCTTCCCTATAAGCGCTTTTAATCACTGCATCATTTCTTTTTTGACATTTTAACCAAAACAAATAGAAGCACTAATGTGTGACATAACACGAGCACTTATGCAGGTCCTGACCCGGGTAGACGTCTATGGTGTGCCACTTTTGAGGTTAGGTTACTCACTTGCGACTTCCACTTCCTATTATTAAGCTATCTGAGTATTTGAGTGTATTATGGACCAAAGAGGAGCACATGGCTGGCCACCGTGCCCCATACTGCCATCCGGTTGCGATTATTAGAACTACAATCGACCAGCCATACTCAGACATATCGACAGAAAGAGGAAACCCAAAGGGGGTCTAAAATAATACAAAAATTACTGAAACTCCTCTGAAAATCGGGGGATCGGGGCGATCGAGAGATCGGAAAGAATGAAAAATCGGGAGTCTCCTGCTTAAATCGGGAGAGTTGGCACGTCTGCATATTAACCACCTTTAAACACTTGATGCATATAATGGAAAGGGAACAATGTACAGGAAAATATATAATCAAATCAGAAAGCTAGGAAGGAATAATACAGGAATGTACACAGGATTCATCGTATTCGCCTGAAAGTAAGATGAAGCTGTTTTATGTTAAAAAGTACTAGTAAAAACCTTGTTCCTTGGTGGCTAGAACTCCATGTGCTAGTTCATCAGTGAACAGTTAGATGTAACACTCGTGATGCTCTGTGTCAGGAGAGACTTGCACACACTCTTCCAAATCCTTGTAACAATGTCATGAGCAAGCCCTGGTATTACTTTCTGAGAGACTCCCATCATCTATGCTTATAATGCTTCCTCACTTCAATGAAAATTCTGTACATCTAGTCTTAACTATAATAGTTCCCCCTGTGGATCAGTGGTAGTGTGGGCCTCCAGATTGCAAAACGGCAGGTTCAAACCTGATCGAAGTAGTCAGAAAAGTCCACTCAGCACTCCATGTCATAGGATGTTGGCATGCCCAAGATCTCTGGTGACACATTATCTGAGAAAATTAATTAACACTCAGTTATAAAGGGTGTCTCAAACCTTTTGGGTCAAATTGAAACAGGTGATAGTGGGTCCACAACCGATTATATTGAAATAGGGAACCAATGGTCCGAAATGCATATTTATTGTGTTATGGACATACACAGCATAACAACAACATAGCTCATAATAACTGTTCAAAGTGATGACCGCCAGTCTCAATGCATGTATTGCAACGGCGCAAGCAGTTCTGCCGCACTCTTACAAAGATCCGGGTGTCTGTTGTACACTGGAATAGGCAGCGGGTGATAAACAGCGTACACCCCTGACCACCAAAGAGACTTACGGTACACAGCTTAGCTCATAGCATGAGTATCATTTGATGACCGCATGCATCGCACCGGCCCATTAACATGTACCGCGCACACACACACACACACACACCACTATCCATGGTGTCAGTTGTCCATTGCATCAGACACCTTGTGATGTGTCCATCGTAAGGTGTGTTACTGTGTACAGTGCATGACGCGTAGTCAAAGATGGAACGTTACTTGTCACAAAAGTTGGCAGGCATGCATTTAATGTAAGGTGCGGCAGAATGTAGTGCCCGTAAAGCAGCATGAATATACAGAGAACGCTTTCCCAACAGGTGTCATCCTAATTGGAAGAAGTTTATTTCTGCTGATACCAACTTACGAGAGTCGTTCATGCCACAGAGAGCCGGCCAACGTTCCCGCCAAAGACATGTCCGTGCACCAGACATTGAGGAGATGGTGTTGGATCGTGTGGCTGAACACCCAGCAATAAGCACCCATCAACTTGCCCATGAAACGCACAATTCAAAGGATACAATGTGGGGAGTACTGGCGGAACAGCTATTACACCCCTATCATTAAGAACGTGTGCAAACACTAGGACCAAGGATTTTTAGCCAAGCATTCACTTCTGCCAATGGATTATCCACCGCAGTGCTGTAGTGCCGAAGTTTGTACAGTTTGTAGTTCACGGAAGAGGCCTCATTCACCAGTGATGATGATTTCAACAGCTGCAACAGCTATGTCTGGAGTGAGGACAATCTCCACACCACCCACACCAGTGACCACCAGCAACTATTCTCCATCAACATATGGGCGGGCATTGTCCAAGATTACCTAATCGGAAGTTATTTGCTTCCTCCCCATTTGACTGGTCCACGTTACCTGGTGTTCCTGCGAGATGTGCTGCCACAGTTCCTGGAGACTGTACCCCTTGTTGTCCGTGAAAGGATGTGGTTTCAACACGACAATGCACCAGCCCACTTCGATGTTAATGTCTGCGAGCAGCTGAACAACACGTACCCTCATCGTTGGATTGGAAGGGGAGGTCTTGTCCCATGGCCAGCACGACCGCCAGATCTCACACCTCTGGGTGTTTTCCTCTTGGGGTTATGTCAAGTCATTTGTGCATGAAACCACTGTAGAAACAGATGAAGACTTGCTTGCTAAGGTCCAAGCTGCTTGTCTTCTGGTACAACAGACACCAGGAATCTTTGAGAGGGTTCAGCAGAACTTCATGCGCCGTTGCCATGCATGCACTGAGTCAGCCGGTCATCATTTTGAACAATTACTATGAGCTACGTTGTTATGTGGTGTATGCTCTGTATGCCCATAACACGCTAAATATGCATTTATGGCCATTGGTTCCCTATCTCAAAATAATCAATTGCGGACCCACTATCACCTGTTTCAATATGACACAAAAGGTTTGAGACACACTGATCACCCAGGAGATTAGTTTCTCTGCCATCTGGTAGAGTAAAATAGAGCATCAAAACTGACACAGAGGCACCCTAAATGACGTCAAATTAAAATGGCTGTACAGAGTAACCGAGGTCATTACTATTATGGAATATAATTCTCTCCTATGGACCGCAGAATGTTACTATGAAGGTCCTCGTCATCCTCAGTACTTTCCGCAGATAATTTTTAAATAATTTCCAGCTTGTCAGTTTGGTATCAATGTTCAAAACACTCCATCATTCAGCAAGGGATCTTGTTCAAACAGACAAAAATGTGCCATTTAACATCAACTTGCTAAATAATTTACTGTGATGCATACAATATCAACATGGACTATGGAAATAAGCTGGACAGAGTGGCTCAGGCATTAGAGCACTGGCTTTCTCAGCCCAATCTGGCAGGTTCAATACAAGCTCAGTCCAATGGTATCTGAATGTTCTCAAATAGACTTACCAGCATATAAAGGATTTGTGGATCAACAATTTTGGCAAGCTGGCCTCCCCAAGCCTGAGTAATTAAACAAATAGATTCAGTTCAATTATAATACCTGTCTATCCAGAAACTGAGTTTCCCTTCAAATTTCTCTGCTTAAAAGCATAATAAATTGTAGTATACCTATAAAGTAGTGATAATATTAATACAATGCAATATTTAATCAACTAACAAGTACAACTGCATTACATTCCTTCAATGTAGTCACCCACAAAGTCCACTACCTTTTGCCAAATGTCGGGAAGCCAGTGGGGACAACTGGCAAGGCGTTCTCTGTTGATAACAGTGTCCTACTGCGTGGAGTACAGATGCCATGCCAGGAAATCTGCAGCCTCGGAAGGGTTCCTTCAAGTTAGGAAACAGGTCGAAGTCATATGAACTCATACCTGGTGAGCACAGAGGGTGTTCCAAGACCTCCCCAATGCCACCATTGCAATAAGAGCTTGACATTGTGTGCAACATAACAATGTGCATTGTCGTGCAACACGATAGGGAGATCATCTACCAATAAACATGGGCATTTGTGCCACATAGCCGGACGCAGATGTTGCTCCAGAAATCAGCAATAGTAGTCATTGTTGACTGTCCTTCAGGCACAGCATCCGTAAGAATAACACCCTCGGAGTCGTATGGCACAATCAGCATAAGCTTCACCTTACTGGGTTCCTGTCGAAATTTTTGTGGACGAGGTGAACCTGGGTGACGCCATTCATTCGATTGATGCTTTAATGTAGGCTTGTAGGTTCGTGCCAACATCTCATCAATGGTGACAATACGCTGCAGAAATGTGTCTCCTTCATTGCAGTATTTATCCAGGTGAATGCCAGCCAGTCCATACCGGTGCCATTTTTCATATCAGTGAGTTGATGTGGAACCCAATGGGATGCAATTTACCACATAGTAAGACATTTCGTCACTATGTGCCACACCATTTGATGAACGAGACCAAGCTCTCAGATAATTCTCGGACAGTCCCTTGATGTGATATAAATTCTTATTTTGTTAATTACCACTTATTCAATACAATAAAAACGTAATAAAAACTTACATATTTATTAAGTTGTTGATATGGTACATGTTTCGCTCCTTTTTCGTGAGCATCATCAGCCAATTATTATTTACTTAAGGTTATATAAGATCATGAATCTATTCTATTGGATTAAGATTATGCTTGTAAACCTGACTGACAAATCTTATAATATTTTACAAGTCATATAACAATAAAATTATGTTTTTAAGTTAAAAGATATTTGTCTAAAATCTATCTAAGTCTGAACATTTTATTGACGAAACTCATCTGGTGAACATCCTTTAAATTTTATAAAACCTTTTGAGATCTGACTAATTGTATTGATTCAATGTTGCTTGACTTGTATGATTGTTGTTGAAACTTCGTTAACTATATTAACAATTTTCTACAGTTGATAATTGCCTGTGTTATAAATATTTAACTTATTCTCGATGTTGCTGGAGTAACATTTGTACAAATGTATTGGCATTAATTTTATGTTTTCAATACGAGAATATTGTTCATGAACAAACTTGTTGGTGAATAAACACTTCCTAATGTGACTTAAAATTTGAATTGTTCTCGTATGTTCCAAACTAGGCTTGTTGGTATATCTGTAATGAAAGATTAAAAAATATGTTTATGGTTTTGATTATAATTCTGTATAAACTTCTTATCGAAAGAATTGTCACTTAATTTTCTTTCTGCTGCGTAATTGTCTAGTGTTACTCCTAATCTCTTGAGAACTACTTGTTCTGTTTGCACTCCTTGTATTATATGAGTGAGTGTGGATGAGATAACGTTTTCGCAGGGAGTGGGAAGGGGAAGTGAAGGTAGGCAGTGCATTGATAGCGGCAATGGATTGTGGAGGGGACTGCCTAGGAGAAGTAAGGGGAGGAGTTGAGTTTGTTTGCATCAATAAGCTATTAACTTTTGTCGGATTAAAATGTTTATAGAATTTATATCAGATTTAAGCATTTGTATTAGTTCCGGTAATTGTACTAAGATGGGGTTCGTTATTTCAATTTTGTCATTTAGGTTTTTATTTTTGTTGTATTGCTGATCTAAATGAATGTACATGTTTTCTAATTCTGTCATTTCTTTTCCTTTTTCTACTCTTCTTAAAATTCTTAAATCCCTTTCAATAGTTGTAAAACTGTGTCTAGTTTCTAGCATGTGTGCTGCCATTGCACAATGTTTGTGTTTGGCTGCATTTACATGTTTGAGATATCTTATCATAAAGCTTCGGCCAGTTTGGCCAACATACGAAAAATTGCATTCTGCACACGTAAGCCTATATATTCCAGATCCTTGATATTGATTACTATTTATAATAACTTTATTGTGGTTGAAGAAAATATTTCGGTTCGTGTTTTGGGTTTTGAAGGCAATGTTAATATCTCGTTTTTTGATAGTATTAGTGACTTGGAATATGGCTGGGTTAGTAAAAGTTGCAAATTTAGATTTCTTATTTTTATCTGATGTGAGACTTGTCGCCAATTTTATTTTCACCTTATTAATGATCGTGTTAACCATCTCTATTTTATAACCGTTATTGAGTGCCAGGTCCTTTATGAAATTAAGTTCTTTCTCTAAACTCTTACTTGTTAGTGGAATTTTTAGAGCTCTATAAACCAAACTCAAAAATGCTAAGTTTTCTAGATATAAATGTAAAGAGAGCAGGAAATAAATTTGATTTCCAGATTTAAAGAAAACCGACATTTACTCCAATAAAGATTAAAAACGAGTCACTCCACCCCAATTCTCACAAACAGGCGGCATTTTAAAGATTTTTAAGAGCTAGAGCACCCAAAAAGAATCCCTAAATACCGTATAAAATCAAATACACCCGCCACCGAATAAGACCCGCACCCTTATTTTGAAAAAAAATGTTTTTTTTAAAAGTGATGTCAAAATTATTTACGATTATTTACGATTCCATGCCGTCAAACTCCACGAACACAGCAGCTGAACTTCCAGGCGCTGAATAAGACCAGTTGGAGTCAGTGTGTGATTATCAGCCGCCATCCATTCTGTACAGTGCTGTTTCAAGGCTGCTTTAAATGGACGGTTCACGCAGACATCCAGCGGCTGTAGCATAGACATCATCCCGCCCGGAATGACTGCTAGGTCGGTTTTCCCATCCTTGATATGTTTCTTCACAGCGTCTGTTGCGTGGCCACGGTAACTGTTAAGAACAAGTAAGCTCTTTTGTCCCAATAATGCACCAGGGCGATGTTGCCAGACACACTTTACCCAGTCTTCTACAAGTGAACTGTCCATCCAGCCAGAGTTCTGAGATCTGACAATAACACCAGCGGGTAGATTTTTAGGAATTGTCTTTCGCTTGACAACAATGTACGGGGGGAATGTTGTTCCGTTGGAGAGAATACACAACATTCCTGTATACCGTTGTTTTTCATTACCACCTGTTCTAATGGTAACATTTTTCGCACCCTTAACATTCAGTCCTGCCCACTGGCATTTCAAAGTAGACTGGCGTCCGTTCTGCATTGCCAATTTGGGAAAGCAAATACCGTATGCATTTTCCTTCCGCAACTTAATTATGTGACACTGAAACAACAATTTCTCATCGTAGGCACCAGGAAGACGCTGTGAAATTGAGGTACACCTTCGTACGCTCAACCCATTTCTTTTATAAAAATTACAAACCCATCCTCGGGTTGCCTTAAACCCTTCCGTTGAAAGTTCCGTTGCTATCTATAATGCCTTTAGCTGATATTTCGGTTGACACACCATATCCCAATTCCCGTCTTTCTGTCACATATTTATAAAGTTTTCTTTCAATTTCTGGAAATTGTACACTCAGTCCACGAAAAGCTCTACGATCACCACTACATGTTAATAGCACGTTGTTTTTCTTTCTTCAATTGCGAATACACGACTCGTCAATATAGTATTTCCTACCGGCGGCACGATTTCCAATAATTTCGGCTTCCCGAACTACTTGCAGTTTCTCACTCGCAGTAAAATATCGCACACGCTTCGTGGAATTCATGTTAATACTCTGAGAACGTGCGTGATACTGACGCCAAGCGCAGAAGTAGCGTATACTGACAGCGGAGAGAGCATTGTTGGCAAGCAGCGCCAGCGGTGATGCCCGATTTACGCGCATTTGAAAAGACAAGTTTCCCAAAATTTTAAATAAGACCCGCACCCAATTTTGGAAGCGATATTTCCGAAAAAACAGTGCGAGTGGTACTCGAGATTATACGGTAAGCAAAGAGTATCAGAAGAGCAGATTAGAGTTCACAAAAGCTTATGTGGGAAAGGACCTCACTTCCTGGAACAGAGTCGTTTTTCCGGACGAAAGTAAATTCAACCTGTTCCATAACGATGGCCGTGTTTTGGTTTGGACAAGGCCTAATACTGCTCTTGACATCCAGCATCTCAAGCTACTGTGAAGCATGGTTGAGTTGGTGTTATGGTCTGGGAGCGTATGACCATGTCTGGTATCGAAGAATTAGTTTCAATTGGCATTAGTTTCAATGGGCAGATTTGCTTATTTACATATTCTCGAAGAAAATTTGAAGAAGAGTGTAGAGGAACTGGGTCCGGGAAACTATTGCTAGATCCAGAACGACGATCTCAAGCACACAGCAGAGACTGTCCGACTATGGGTCCTTTATAATATGTCCACAATCTGAAAACCTCTGCACAATTGCCCGACCTCAATCCTATTGAGCATCTCTGGAGTGAACTGGAAAAAAAAGAGTACGAACACACCACATCTCTAGCAAATCTCAGCAAAAAGAATTGCTTTTGAAGGAATGGCATGCTATAGGAGCAGAGACAAGCGGAAATTTGGTGCAAAGTATAAGCAAGAGACAGAGGGAAGTGATTCACCGTTATTTCTCACTGGAGAAGGTTAATGTTACCTGAGTGTACAAATACTTTTGTCTGGTTTAAAACTCGTATTGAGACGAGAAAAAAAAAAAATTGTTTGAAGAAAATTAAAATTGTCATTACCCTGTCCATACTTTCAGGTGATAAGCTATCTTTGAAGTGTTTATATTCGTTTATGCTGATAATTCCACAAATGAAAGCTTTGGTTGCTCCTTACTAACTGTACGAATACTTAGGTCTATGTCTGTATGTACCAGTACGTGCACACATAACAAGGAAAGGGAAACAATACAGTCTTATCTCATTAACCATGTTCAAGTCCACAGTTTGGGAAATATGGAAATTAAAATGTTTGGAGTGATAATAGTTTAATTTCCTTGTGAATTCTTAAGAAAGATTATTTGTTACAGCAACACGGTACAATGCTTAACTAAAAATTAACATTTGAGTATTTTTTCTTTCACAGGGGCCAAGGTTTGTAGCATCGCAGGCACCAATCAACAGAAAATGGCAAGTTCGTTGTTTATTACAGTACGAGACAAGCCTATTCAATCTGAAATTATTCTTGCACTACCTTCCAAAGAAAAAAATGTTAGATAAGTATGAATCTAACAAAACAAAGGGTTTGACGAATGCAGAACTACAACTATAAGTGTTACTGGAACAGCTCAACACAACCAGAATAAAAGGGAAATATTTCCAAGAAAAACTGAGATAAATTAAGGAAAGAACTGCAATTCATGATATTAATATTGAAGGAACAACTACATGTTTTTTTTTTTTTTTTGCTAGGGGCTTTACGTCGCACCGACACAGATAGGTCTTATGGCGACGATGGGATAGGAAAGGTCTAGGAGTTGGAAGGAAGCGGCCGTGGCCTTAATTAAGGAATTAAGGTACAGCCCCAGCATTTGCCTGGTGTGAAAATGGGAAACCACGGAAAACCATCTTCAGGGCTGCCGACAGTGGGATTCGAACCTACTATCTCCCGGATGCAAGCTCACAGCCGCGCGCCTCTACGCACACGGCCAACTCGCCCGGTACTACATGTTTTAAAATGTGACAAACCATTAGAGAACATTTTAGTAACTGCTACTTTTAAGCTATTAAAAGTTTCCATTATTTAAAGATATTTTTTTCCTGAAAAAATGATTATTATTAATTTTGCTCATTAGAAATAAAGTACATGTTCATTTACAAGTTTACATTATTTAAGCTTCTTTTTTATTCAGTAATTAAGCCAAAAGTTTACAATGAGCATCTATTACTTCGATAAGTTTGTTTTTAAAATATAAAGAAATTTGGAGCTATATTACCTTTATTCACTGAACACCATTGTGGATAATCTCAGAGAAAGTTTTTCTTACTTCCTGTCCTCTGGCATGAATTTTACATACATATATACATCACCATTATAGATCGTTACGCCTTTCAGCGTTCAGTCTGCAAGCCTCTGGGAATTTACTAAACGTCGCCACAATACTCTATTTGCAACTAGTGTTGTGGCCTCATTTAGTTCTATGTCTCTTATCTTTAAATCATTAGGAACCATGTAGTAGTCTTTGTCTCCCTCTACTTCCCTTACCCTCCATAACAGACATCATTATTCTCCTAGGTAACCTATCCTCCTCCATTCGCCTCACATAACCCCACCACCGAAGCTGGTTTATGCGAACAGCTTCATCCACGAGTTCATTCCTAACTTAGTCTTTATCTCCTCATTCTGAGTATCCTCCTGCCATTGTTCCCACCTGTTTGTACCAGCAATCATTCTCGCTACTTTCATGTCTTACTTCCAACTTACGAATAAGATTTCCTGAGTCCACCCAGCTTTCGCTCCCGTAAAGTTGGTCTGAAAACAGACGGATGTAAAGATAGTTTAGTCCGGGAGCTGATTTCCTTCTTACAGAATACTGTTGATCACAACTGCCAGCTCACTGCATTAGCTTTACTCCACTTGATTCAACGTAACAATACTGTATATTACCATCCTGGGAGAACACATCTCCTAAATACTTGAAATTATCTACCTGTTCCAGCTTTGTATCACCAATCTGACATTCAATTCTGTTGACTTTCTTATCTACTGACATCAATTTAGTCTTTGAAAGGCTAATTTTCATACCATACTCATTGCACCTATTTTCAAGTTCCAAGACATTAGACTGCAGGCTTTTGGCACAATCTGCCATTAAGACCAAGTCATCAGCATAGGCCAGAGTGCTTACTACATTTCCACCTAACCGAATCCCTCCCTGCCACTTTATACCTTTCAGCAGATAATCCATGTAAACTACGAACAACAAAGGTGAAAGATTACAGCCTTGTCTAACCTCTGTAAGCACCGTGAACCAAGAACTCATTCTACAATCTCACTGAAGCCCAATTGTCAACATAAATGCCTTTGATTGATTTTAATAAACTACCCTTGATCCCATAGTCCCCAAGTATCGTGAACATCTTTTCCCCTCGGTATCCTATCATATGCGTTCTCTAGGTCTACGAAACAAACACAACTGGCTATTCCTCTCGTAGCATTTTTCAATTACCTGGCACATACTGAAAATTTGATCCTGAAAGCCCTTCTGTGGTCTGAAAGCACACTGGTTTTCATCCAACTTCCTCTCAACCACTGATCGCACCCTCCCTTCAAAAAATGCCAGTGAATTCTTTGCCTGGTATACTAATCAATGAGATACCTCGATAGTTGTTGCAATCCTTCCAGTTCTCTTGCTTATAGATAAGTGAAATTACTGCTTTTGTCCACTCCATGCTAATATTATATGAAGCCATTTTATCCCTGCCTTCCCACTATACTTCACCATTTCAGGTCTAATTTCATCTATTCCTGCTGCTTTAAGACAATGGAGTTTATTTACCATCCTTTCCACTTCCTCAGGCATAATTTCACCATCATTTTCCTCCTTCCCATGCGCTCCGTTGTTCACGACACCACCAGGAAAATTTCCTTTTGCGTTGAGAAGATTTTCAAAATATTCCCCCCACCTGACCAGCGATTCCGTGGGATCTATTATGAGTTCACCTGAATTACCCAAAACACTGTTCATTTCTTTTTTCCCTCCCTTCCTAAGATTCTTTATTACTGTCCAGAAAGGTTTTTCTGCTGCATGACCTAGCCTTTCCAGGTTATTACCAAAATCTTCCTATGACTTCTCTTTGGATTCAACAACTATTTGTTTCGCTCTGTTTCTGTCATCAATGTACAATGCCCTGTCTGCAGCAGCCCTTGTTTGGAGCCATTTCTGATAAGACTTCTTTTTATGTTTACAAGCTGCTCTCACTTCATCATTCCACCAAGAAGTTTGCTTTTTCCCCATCTTTACACACAGTTTATCTTAGGCATTCCCTTACTGTTTCTACTACAGCATCCCTGTATGCCACCTATTCTCTTTCTATATCCTGAACCTGCTCACTGTCCACTGTTCGTAACTTCTCACTAATCATATTCATGTAGTTCTAATCTCCTCGTCCCTGAAATTTTCTACCCTTATTCGTATGCAGACAGATTTCACTTTCTCTATCCTAGGCCTAGAGATACTTAGATCACTAGAGATCAGATAGTGGTCTGTTTCATCGAAAAATCCCCCAAAAACCCGTACATTCCTAACAGATTTCCTGAATTCGAAGTCAGTTAAGATATAGTCTATAATGGATCTGATACCCCTATCCTCCTATGTGTAGCGGTGAATAGCCTTATGCTTGAAGAATGTATTTGTAACTGCCAAACCCATACTAGTACAGAAGTCCAGCAGACGCTTCCCATTCCTATTAACTTCCATATTTTCTCCACATTAACCAATCGCCTTTTTGTATCCTTCTGTTGTATTTCCAACTCTCACATTGAAATCGCCCATTAGCACTTTCCTTTCCTTGCTGTTGACCCTGAGTACGATGTCCCTCAAAGCTTGATGTAACTTGTCGATTTCATCCTCATCCACACTCTCGCATGGTGAATACACTGAGACAATTCTCGTCCAAATTCCTCTAACTGCAAATCTACCCACATCATTCACTCGTTTGCGTGCCTAACAGAAACCATGTTGTGTGCAATAGTATTCCTGATGAACAGCCCTACCCCTGACTCTGCCCTTTCCTTTCTAACACCCGTCAAGTACACTTTATAATCTCCTATCTCTTCCTCATTATCTCCCCTTACCCGAATATCACTTACTCCTAGCACACCCTGATGTATCCTCTTTGCAGACTCAGCCAGTTCTACTTTTCTTCCATAAGCCCCATTAATACTGATAGCTCCCCATTGAATTCCATTTCGTTCGCCAAGTTGTTTCCAAGGAGTCCCTCGCCTGTCAAAGGGGAGTGGGACACCATTACTCCCATAGGTCCGAAGCTTGCTTAAAATGTTCTGAGCTCGGTCAATTCATGAAGCAGGATGCTACCCTACTTACACCTAGTCCAAGTGAGGAACTCTCCTCTAACAGATTAGGACCACCGGTGGATTGTGTAGCCCTAGCCAACCGCCTGAGCACTAAGAAGGCCATGACTCAGAATATGTCCGAGATGCCCACTCCCATTCTGTAAAAACTGGTATCCTGACTCTCAGGATCACTTACTAGGCCACTCAGCCGTTGCCTATGGTTCACGAACTAGGACGTGACTATAGTTACCGCACCATGATCATCAGGGTCATTTCTATCATCATAATGAAATTCATCTTCAAAATCTGGATCTCTCAGTATTTTAGTGATGTGTAAAACAAAGCATGATATAACTGTTTGGGACATTTTCAAGATTGACATAGCTGAAATATTTTAAAATAAGGAAAATGAAAATGCTAATGAAATTGATTGAGGTTTGTTGTTTAAAGGGGCCTAACATCGAGGTCATCGGCCCCTAATGGTATGAAATGAGACGAAATGAAATGAAAACTTTAAAGTCCAAAATCCTCCACTGACCTGAATTCAAAGCGTGAGAACGAACAATGAATGGATGGACGGATATGAATTTAAAACGATCAGTGGAAATGACCCACAGTGCCTCACATGCAGAGAAGCTGGCACAAAACGATAGTATTACTGACCAAAGGACTGCTTCTATAGGACAATGCTGAATCGATTATGCTTATAGTCGAAACGGGTCCAAAATCCAGGTCATTAGCCCCTCATAATGGTATTTATTGCTAGGAAAGTAGAACCATGCTATGTATAATGTTGCGGTACTAATCAAAAGTAGCGGAGACTTGCGGTATGCCACACATTATGGTACTATTCACAGGTAGTGTAACGCGCACATGTAACACAGACCTATGGTGTTTCGCACATTGCGGCGCTATTTACAGGCAACGCAAACCTATGGCATTCCTCAAATAAGTGGACTAACCACAGGGACTCGTACTATCCCGTGGAATTCCTCACGTAGTGGGAACTGAGCATAGGTAAGGCAGAACCATGGTGTCGCTCATATAGCGGTACGAATCACAGGTACTGTAGGACCCACCTCCTGATTCACACACTGTCGCTACTAATCACAAACCTATTGCGTACCTAACATAGTGGCACTACGTGCAAGTAAATGCAACCTATGGTGTTCCCCGCGTGGTGGTAATAATCACAAAGAGTTTCATGGTTCTAATATAATCATCCCCCGGTCGCCCCTTTTAGTCGCCTCTTACGACAGGCAGGGGATACCGTGGGTGTATTCTTTGCCTGCATCCCCCACCCACAGGGGGTTGTGTTTGGTCCGCGAGAGGTATTTTATTTCCCTCAAGTCCGCCGGCAAGCCGGTTAGGACCCCCCTATCCGCCACCTGGGACGCGCCACGTGGGAGTATCACTTCTCCCCCTGCGACGCCAGCGTAGAATGTTTGTGGAGTGGAAAAAATTACACTGGTTATAATGATTGGGGGTGGTCCTTTAAGGTACAGTAAAACCTTTAATAATTCACTCCATATATATGGCATAATTTTGATTTCTTGAGGAAACGGTCATTGTTGTATGTAGTTCATTGAAAGTCATTAAATGTAGATGAGTTCAGCATTCTTTCTGGTAAAAATGACTGGTACAGTCTTTCTGGTGTTAACTGGAGAGCATATTTTAATTTCGTCCAGCCTTAGTGTTTCTAATAAAATCACTTCTTTGGCAAGGTTTGTTATCCCTATTTGTATCACCCTGTGTAAATACTCAGCATACCCCTCAATGATGATAGACAGAGGCATGAAAATATTTCAACTCTGATGGAAATAAGCATAATTTTTGCACTTTTTTCACTTTTCCTTGTATCTTCTCATAATTGCACACCTTTACGGCCAGTTTCATTATTGTGAATTTAATACTATAAGCAGATATTAAGTCAAACTGTTTTTTCAGAGAAATAAGAGTAGTTTCAGAGAATGAGTAATATTTTGATGTAGAACATGTCTACAGTTTCAGAACCATACTTGGCTCTGTAAGCATCACAGAAACACGGAAGTTAAAAAATAAGTACTAGGCAACAGATGCGATGACAGCGTCCAATACCTCACTGTAAAGAGAAAGGACCACTGTAACTAGAGATAGTCGATAAATCAAAGCCTGTTACTTTGTCCCAGATATTTTTCTGTGACTGATACATCAGATACACTGCCATCTGTGACAAAATATCTTTTAAGTTGTGTACCGAAGCGTGAGGTTTGGAGGAAATGCCAGCCTGAGCTGAACATCAAGCTCTTATTTCATCTTCTGGGGCTAACAACCTCAGTCGTATAATTGGACAGTCCCGAGCTGTCCCAACAAACATTCCTTTTAGCTCATGGAATGGATCGCACTGTAGAATTGAGATTACCCCAGGGGGACAATCCCCCGTCAACCAAAGTTGACGCAAGCAGGCATTCGGATTCTGGGGGACCTGCCAGAATGTGCGAATGGGAAGAGTCGGAGCTCCCAAGAACCTCCAAAAGGATCAAAACGAAAAAGATTTTCAGGATGGGGACCATAAATGTACAGACAATGACAAAGACTGGTAAACTTAAACAGGTAATAGATGAGATGAGAGAAAGAAACATTGGAATACTAGCCATGCAAGAAACAAGATATAGTGATGAAGACACAGTGGAGTCAGAAGGCTTCATAGTGCTGAAAGGAAAACCAGGAATCAGAGTGGGAAAAGGAAGACACACACCTACATGCTTTGGTACAGGATTCATAATAGACAAGAGGTATGAGGATGGCATAATTGAAATGAAGAGTAGGTCTGAAAGGATTTCCACGTTATCAATTCGAGCAGGGAACAAAAAGTATACCATAGTAAATGGACATGCGCCTACCAATGACAAGAACAGAAAAGACAAGAAAGCTGTAGACAGTTTCTGGGAAGAACTGGATGATACACTGAAAAGCATACCACACAGACAAGTAAAGATACTTGTAGGTGATTATAATGCACAGGTAGGGAGGGAGAAGCAACATAAGGGGATA
This sequence comes from Anabrus simplex, assembly GCF_040414725.1. Classification (NCBI taxonomy): domain Eukaryota; kingdom Metazoa; phylum Arthropoda; class Insecta; order Orthoptera; family Tettigoniidae; genus Anabrus; species Anabrus simplex. The sequence continues at coordinate 136,671,265 of NC_090266.1, read as the reverse complement.
GTAGGCGAGTACCCAGCACACAAGAGGACGAACAAAAACGGAGAAAGGTTAATTGAACTATGTCGAGAACACAGAATGAGACTTATGACAACTCACTTCAGGGCCAAACCGAATAAGAAAAAGACATGGGCAAGCCCATGCACCCACATTGGGGAATTCCAGATTGACCATGTGGCAATCAATCGGACAAACACTAAAGAGATTATGAACACAAAGGTCAGAAAGAACACAAGAATAGAATCAGATCACTATCTTACAGAAATCAAGTGCCTTTGGATTCCGCACAGAGGTAGACTGCCACAGACAAGTAGACCAACTGGAAAAATAAATATAGACAGAGACAAATTACGGCACAATCGATCCAAATACGAGGAAGGAATAGAAACTGCCAATGGATGGGATGACATGAAGCTGAATATGAGGAAACAGGCTGAAATATGGGGAAAGGAAGAAAAGAAAAAGAAACACTGGTGGTGGAATACGGACTGTGAGGAAGCGGTTGAGAATCGCAGGAAAGCCTGGAGAGACTGGAGCATTAAGAAGAACCTGGAAAAATGGGAAGTTTTCCTACGAGTAAGGAAGGAAACAGCCAGAACCATAAGATGGACCAAAAGACAGAGGATGAAGCAGGAATTGGATGAAATTGAAAACAACTTCAGGAAAAACAATAGTAGAGACTTTTTTGGGAAATTCAAAAAGAGCCTGAGTGGATATAAAGGCAGAGAACTCTTTATAAGAGATAAGAATGGGGATCTGGCAGTTAGTGCGAAGGAGAACTGTAGGATACTTGCAGAATACTTTCATGACCTGTTAAACTGTGAACCACCTGTAGAAGAGCTGGAGCTGGGGACAAACACAGAAGAGAGAGAGTCATGTCCTCCAACTAGAGATGAGGTCGCGCAGGCCATAAGCGATCTAAAGAATAACAAAGCAACCGGAGAAGATGGAATATCAGCTGAGATGATTAAGTGGGGAGGTGACAAGGCAGTAGACAACATGACCAACATCATCGGCCAGATTTGGAGAACAAAGAAGTTACCAGAAGGATGGAAGAATGCGATCATAATACCAATACATAAGAAGGGAGACAAGAGGGATGCAAACAACTATAGAGGAATTTCGCTACTAGAGATTGGCTATAAGGTGTTGTCGAAAGTCCTGCTCAATAGACTGGAAGAACAGTTAGAAAGTACAATTGGAGACTACCAAGCAGGATTTAGGAAGGGAAGAGGATGCATAGAACAGATATTTATACTGAAACAACTGATAGAACATAGGGCCTTAAAGAACAAAAAAACGGTGGTAACCTTTGTAGATTTCACTAAGGCATATGACTCCATCGACAGACAAACTCTTGGAAGAATCCTGAAGAACAGAGGATTAGATGGCACTACACATGAACTCATAATGGAAATTCTATCAGACACAAAGGCAAGGGTGAGATTCAGAGGAGTACTCTCTGAAGAATTTGATATCAACACTGGTGTAAAACAAGGAGATGGATTATCACCAATGTTGTTCAACATAGCTCTGGATGAAGTCATCAGACAGTGGAGAACAATGAATGAGACAATGGGAATACCAAAGACGCATGTTGGGGACAAAAAGGACAATAGGGCCCAAGTAGATTGTCTAGCCTTTGCGGACGACATAGTTATAGTAAGTGAGACAGAAGAAGATGCAAAGACACAACTCAACAATTTAAGCAATATAGCCGGAAGGGTAGGACTGAGGATCGCCTACAACAAGACAAAGACATTGAATACCACTGAGGATTGGACAACACCGGAAGGCACCGTGCAGAAGGTGGACAAATTCAAGTACCTAGGAGAATTTATAACAGGAAGGAATAGGAGCAATGAAGGAATAACAGAGAGGATAAAAAAGATGCGATCAGCCTTCTGTATGACCAGAGATATATACAATAAAAAGAATATATCTACGGACGCAAAGATCAGACATTACAAGGCAACGGTGAGAAATGCTGTATTATATGCTGCTGAGACTATAGCACTAGGAAGAAATGGTGCGGAACAACTAGAGAAAGAAGAGAGAAAAATATTGAGGAAAATACTAGGCCCTAAGAGAGGAGGTGAGAGATGGATGAGGAGACCCAGGGAAGAACTATACCGGAACATGAGGACAATCTCAGAAGAAATCAGACTGAAAAGAGCACGGTTTGCGGGACATGTAATCAGGATGAATATGGATAGAATGACGAAAAGAGTATGGGAAACAACAGCGAGAACACGAGGAAAGACAGGAACCAAGTGGGTAGTTGAACTCCGGAAAGATTGGTCAGAATTGGGGATCAAGGTGGAAGAAAAGGAAAATTGGAAAAGGAAGTACATACCGACTAATATGCCAGAGATCAACGATAGGGATGGATACAGGAAAAGGATTGAGAGTCACCAGTGGAGTAGACAAGAGAAGAGGATACTGAATATCTCGGAAGAAGAGCGGGAGAGAAGAAGAGAAAGGATGAAGAGGTTCTGGGAGGAGAAGAAGAAAATGCAATCCATGAAGGAGCTGTCCGTGGTCCTACAGAGGCCGTAACGCAAGAAGAAGAAGAAGTACTTGGATTATGTTCACAGGGCTATGTTATCTGCTATAGCTCAAGGTCCATATCCGTATTTCATTTACCAGTTACCTACGGTGATATTAAAGGTGTAAACTCTTTCCCACGGGTTGCATAGTAAAGCGTACTGGAGTCGCACATTGTCTCCCGTGCGTTGCGTAGTAAAGCACACTTGACTTTCAAACTTACTTCCACTGCCATCTGTCTGCTAAACATATGACTTCTTGGAACCAGTGAATTCCCTATGCTTCCTAGATACAACTGGCATGTGCGAATTCATTTACACATTTCCTTAGACAGAGCACACAGCTGACTGAATGTAAATACTTCGCAGCAACATGGTTACACATAACCAGTTAAGTACAGAGGATATTTCTTACAAATTAGATTAATATGTTGATGAATGCAATGGTAGTGAGTTTGAAGTTGTAGGTATGACAATAAATGAGACAGAAGATGAATCTGAGGGAAATCAAAACACAGTATATTGCACAGGAAAGGAAATGTTCATTCAGGTACCATTTCTGTTTAAAATATTAGGCCTACTTTTTTAATCCTCCATTTAACTCTGTTCTGGACTATGGGCCAACGGCTGTAACCGTGTTGAAACACCGGATCCCGTGAGATCTCCGAAGTCAAGCAACATTGGGGGTGGTCAAGATTTGGATGGATTGCCACGTGCAGTTGGTGGGTGTAAGGGAATGGAGGAGCGGAAAGGAACTGGCCATCCTACCGTACGTAAACTCCGGCTCAGGCACACCTCTGTGGAGGTTCGGACCTGCCTCCGGGCAGAATACACCCTTACCTTACCTCGGACTATGGCCCTCTACATAATTAAATAATATTCCAACTAATGTCACCATTTTCCAATCCCATTCAGTAATAGTAATAATAATAATAATAATAATAATAATAATAATAATAATCGTATGGCCTCAGCTACCGTGTGCAGACATTTCAATTTGACTGTCTGCTCATCAATTTCGACGTTCCGTTTTACTCTAGGCCCACTAGATGGCAGACCGAGTAAATCGAAACTCTCTTGGGCGTCTATGGCTGAGATTTAATGAATTTTGTCGGGTAAACACCAAATGTATCACCAGAGATCTTTAACATGCCAACATCGTACGACATGGAGTGTCTAATGGACTTTTTTCCGTCCTTCAAAAATCCGACTACCTCTGCCGGGTTTGAACCCGCTATCTTGGGATCCGGAGGCCAACACTCTACCAACTGATCCACAGAGGCAGCTATCCCATTCAGTGAAAAATGATTTATAATTTGTTTGTCCAAGAAACAGTATGATTTGCTATCTAAACATCTTCATCCGACAGATCCCGAAAATTAAATAATGTGGGGGATTCAGGTTGAATTCCTGCGTTCTCTGCATTACCAAAAAAAATGAGAGCTCCATCAGGTCGAGCAATTCTGAATGACTTTAAGAACAAGCAATTTAACATTATGCACCATATTGGATGCTTCTTGATGTACGTATAATTTTGTGCTTCTTGTGACAATCACAGCTAAACGTCACAGATATTCTGAAATATCATTTAAGCTCATCTCCAATCATAACCAGTAACAAAAGTCTGACGCCAGTATTATGGCTGATCCAATAGCGCTGTGTCTTGAGATATTAAAATGGCCATGGCATGCAGCTAAAAATTAATGTAGCTCTGGACCCTGGCATGGTAGCATGTCATGAGTCAACGTTTCATTATTCTCAGAAAGTTCTACATGTATACGGAGAAAAAGAAGTCTAACGGTCAAGATTTAAGAAAACTGTGATGCGAAGAAGTGAAAAAAATATCCTCCTTATAACCAAATGTTACAACATAAGGACAATAAAGGGCTTCAATGCTATCAAAAATGCACTCAAGAGGATAGAGCGGCTGGTTAGAATTCTAACGAGTCCAAAGATCACCAATGGCGAGCGTCGATAGGTTTATCACGAGTGCCTCAAAGTTACGATGACCGAGCATAGCAAGGCGAATTCCGGTATAATGGAACTACGTTCAAGCATATCTACTGCCCCAGTGGTGGAAACATTTCAGGATACTGACAGGATACTTAATTTCAATAATACTTGTCATATGGTACATATTCAACATCAAAACTTAAGCCCATCATCCCGATTCAGCCCGCGTTAATTTTTTGATTATTTAAATTGAAAGAATTAGTTTTGGATCTGTTTTGTTCTTTACAAACAACACCAACTTTATCACGAACATGAAGTCGGCTGATATACCGTAAACCACGCATGCATAAGAGTGATCTTTAATTTCAGTCACTACAAAGCACATGGTGGACGCCTCTGGGATGGTCAAAGGTGTAAACTTTTAGTAAATGTAATATTTTGATTGTTTTTCAAATTACAGTATTTGCAGGTTGTCAAGTTCCTTTGGTTTTACTGGGAAGCAACCAAGGAAGAAACTGTTGAAACTTGAACAATATTATCATTTAATTCAAATCTATGAACAAAACTCCAAGCATCTGTAGGTATAAATCACTCTTTCACAATGTCATTATTTTTGTTAGTTACCATTTCCCTTTTTGTCAACATTATGAACATCGTAATTGATTAGGTTATGCTAGTGGCTTTACGTCGCACCGACACAGATAGGTCTTATGGTGATGATGGGATAGGAAAGGCCTAGGAGTTGGAAAGAAGCGGCCGTGGCCTTAAGTAAGGTACAGCCCCAGCATTTGCTTGGTGTGAAAGTGGGAAACCAAGGAAAACATCTTCAGCGCTGCCGACAGTGGGATTTGAACCCGTTATCTCCCAGATGCAAGCTCATAGCCGCGCGCCCTTAACTGCAGGGTGAACTCACCCGGTGATTAGGTTATGCATGTCCATTCACATAGGCCTAATATTTCAATGTAATTCATCCCTATAAAACAGGCCTAATAAAATAGCAAAACAGGTTAATACACGCCATTTCTTCAAAATAATCAGTGCTTTAAAATGCTATTTTTTTAAGTATAATTTTTGCTATAAATAGAAAAATCAATGCTATAATTTCACACCTCTAGTAACAGATTATTATGGCAAAACTGTATCCATTTACAAGTAAGTTAGTTCTTATGTAACATTGTTCGGGTATCCCGGGGCAAAGAGGATAGAATAGAATAGAATAGAATAGTAGAGATGAAACTCAATGATAAATTTCGGTACCAAGCCACTCGACGCTAGTAGTTTCCGTCCCCGATAAGAGATAGCGCCACAGTGCGCATTTTGTGCACTATCTTCCTGCTATTATCAACAGATAACACAGACAAGTGACATCCTGCGCAGTGACACATATCCGGGTATGCGTACAGCTCCCCCCCCCCCCGGTCGATAATAATGCAGTTCTACTACTTCCATGCCCAATACATTGTAATTCATATATTTTTATTTCCAAGTACTTACTATGTTGTAAATAATGTTCTTTAACCCCTAGTTCGTATGGCATACTATGTTACTGAGAACATAACCACACACCTCAAAGCGGCTTTAACTTCAAATAAATGATTGATACATTAACACAAAGCTGATATTATAACAAATAAGAAATCCCTTCGAAAGCAAGACAGCACAGCACACCATATGCAAGAGAATGGGGTATCACATCAATATCCAAGTGCCACATGAAAATAAAAATAACAGAATTAAATGCACTGAGACAGGAAATATATAGAACTACATTAATAGAACCATTCACCTTTCAGCCCCTAAGGTGTACTCAAACAGGAAATACAGGATTTCAGGAGGACTGGCGAAGATATATTTCTAATAAACAAGCACAAGGAACAAAGATTTACAGCACAAGCACATGAGCACTTGGAATTCAACACAAATACTGTAGCATCATGGGAACTATCGCTTAAAATTGATATAAGTTTGAACAAGGTTAATCGATTGGGTAAAGTCGGATTCAATGCAATCCAGCAATATTATCTCCATAATACTTGACGTGATACAGCTAATTCTTTGTTGTGCTAATTCCGATTGACGTTGAAATACTTCACTTCGAGACAATCTGACTTTAATTATTAATATCGCTCATTTCATGCCTATTTACCTGCCACCTACAAAACCTTTCTACAACTATCTACACGTTAAGAATGACCTCCAGCGCCATCTAAAATCAGGGATGGAAACTACCTGAAGCTAGCTACAGATTGGAACCATAAGCCCCATTAGACTTTCACCGGGGTGTCCCTGGGATTGATATCTTGCTTAATGCTAATGGAAGCATTTCAGTTAGTATCACAGATTTCAGAATTAAGCAGTATTTGAATGTGGAACGAGGTAAATTATTACCAAGAAAGATAATGTTAGATGAAATACAGAATTTTAAAATAGCAATAGCAATGGATGAAATTAGATCTGTAATGGTAAAAGGTCAAAATGGCTTAAGAGAACTTAGGTACGAATGGGTCCTGAATGGATTATTTCCCTTTTCTCTTGAAGTATTCCAGACAAAGTATTAACAAATACCATGGAAAAGTAGGATCATTGGTTGAAAATAAAACAGATGAAAACCACTGCAGTTTTTAGACTACAAAAGGTTTTATTAGGACCACATTTTCCGTAGGCTTTTCCTCAGTCTACTGAGAAATGCTACAAGAAGAATATACAGCTTTGTTTTCCAGACCTAAAAGATGCTGTTACAGGTTATACAGACACTAAGCTGTGGTTACAGGTGGCTAGGTTTCTTGGTTTAACCCCTCAAGCATGGCATTGCTATACCACAGGCTGTGTTCACAGTGCTTTATTTCTAGCCTACTCCCAATGCTCAGTGCAGTATCATATGAATTTTGCTATACTTTCCAAACGAGCAGGAGTAAAATTATTTAAAAATTTGCAATAAAGATGACAAATTATAAAACTTGAAAATATATGCTAAACTCATTATCCCCAGACAGCTGCACGTCAATATTGGGGCTTTGTGTTAATACCCCCCTCATGCACTCGCATTTCTTGGCTTATTATAACAAATTACATCATCAGCATCATTATTTTCACTGGAAGTTACAGTACACTCAACCTCTATGTCACTGTCACAACCTTAAGTATTTTCACTGCCACCATTAACAAGTAAATAATCTATGTTTGCATCACCAATAACTCCACGAGGACCTGCCATGTTTACAAACATGAAACATGTACGCAGAGTTCTAAAAAAAAAAAAAAAAAAAAAAGACTGAAGATACGCGACGTCTCTTGGCAAAAATAGTTAGCTCTGAATATAGCCGAAACCTGCCTCTTCCTGCTATCTTTTGACAAAGCAAATAACTTTTACAAAATCCATGTAGCGGGCATTTCAAATCCCACAGCATACCATTGCACCATAAAAACTGCGACGTAAGAGACTAGAGGGCGCACAGTTGCACTGTACACGTTCACGTTTTGTACGATGTCGCTGATTAAGGGAGTTATAGGAGAGCTGCAAGGCTGTTATAATTTTTAATGTAAAAAGACATAGTTCACAAAGACGATTCAATGAATAGCATAAAAGAGTTGGATGGGATTCAATTAAGGGGAAATCCTTCAAGCCAACTTGGCTTGTTGATAACGATATGGTTGTAACAGAGAAATTTGTTAAAATCTTACAGCTAACTAACGTGGCACTTAAAATACAAATGCAGAAAATATAGAACATGAAAATAAGAATCTCTAACATATATGGGATACTGACAGGAGAGAGGCCCAAGAAATTTAACACTAGACAGAAAATCTGAAACTGAACAGGTAGACAATTTTAAGTACAGTACAGGGCCGTCGCATGGGTGGGGCGACCGAGGCGGTCGCCTTGAGCGCCGTGATCGGGGGGGGGGGGGGGGGGTGCCGCTGTGGGTAATATATATTTATTATGCGTTTGTTGTTTAATTCTATAGACGACTGTATTGGTCTCTGTTATACAATAATACAATGGATGCATTTCTGAGTGCGCACAAATTCTCTCTATGCATAGTGCACTGTAGTAACTGTGTATACTGAACAGCGCTGTCCGCTGTGGTAGCAGGTAATGAGGGTGGGAGTAGGATCGTGACTAATCGGAGCCGGCAAGTCAACATCAACACCCCTCCCCACCCGCAGTGCGCATCGGACATAGTTTACACTTGTCTTGGTTAGTTGGTTTTATAGTGACACTGATATAGACACGCCGTCGCTGTTTACGCCAACTGCTAATAGTTTATTCTTCCGTGCGTTATGAGCTTTATGAATACTGAACGATGTTGTTGTGAAGTGCATAGCGACAGTGATTAGTGGAAAACTGAATTATGTCGAAAAAGTTGTCAGGGGCGCAAAGGAGAAAGCTGTACAAGGAGAGAGACTTAGTGAATGAGGCCTTATTAAGTAAAGTGCCAAAACTAACGAATTATTTTTAAACTAATACAACACAAAATTTTGCCGTGGCTGAGACCAACACATCTGCACCTAGCTGTAGTTCCTCCTCACAAAATAGCAGTGAAGAGGCTAAAGACACTGAATTTGTACCTGTACCTTCCCATACTGATGATACCGTTACAAGGATCGTGACCAGTGATCGTGATAATGTCAAAAAAAGAGTGATAGAACTGTCAACAGACACTAAAACTAAAATTGAATTTATTTACAAATCGGAGCAGGTGCCGGTGATTACTTTAGATCCTGCAACGTGGGCAGCACATATTATGCACATTCAGCGTGATGAGTTTGTTTTGAAACGGCCGACTGAATATTCTAAATAAGACCATGATTACCCAAAAAAATTATGGAAATAGGCACTTTTCAAATCAATTTCGGTATCGGTTTTTAGAAAAGGGAGAAAAAATATCAAGGTGATTGTTGATTTATTCAGAAAAATCAGATTCTGTCTATTGTTTTTGTTGTGCATTGTTTAATCCCTCATCAGTCACATTTAGGTCAAGCAATGGGTTTTAAAAGCTGGAAAAATTTGGCAGACCTTTTAAAATCCAATGTGTTGTCACCAAACCATTTCAAAAATATGGCAACATGGTCTGAAGCACAAAAAATTATTAAAGGAGACACATCAATCAACCATCCACCACGAAGCAAATTGAAACCGAGGGTCATTGTTCAGAAGAGGTATTGCGACAGTTAGTGGAATTTACTTTATATCTAGCAGAGCACAATATGGCTTTTCGTGGGCCATCTTCCAAAGTTTTCACAAAAAATAATGGAAACTTTCTTGAAACACTTTAGACGTACAACTAACAAAGAAACACAATTTCATTTATAAAGTGTGTTAATACAAAATGAGCTAATAACTATACTAGGTGACTCAGTAAAGCAAAGTATCTTGACGAAAATAAAGGAAGCCAGATATGTTTCCGTTGTCCATGATTGAACCCCACAAATAAGTCACAAGGAGCAAGTTTCGTTAACGATTCGCTACGTCACTGAAGATGATGGGAAGATCAAAGTAGAAGAAAGCTTTATAGCCTACTGAGTTGCCAAATAAACCACTGGAGAAGCTCTCGCTGACTTGCTGTTCCAAAAATTTGAAGAGTGTGGTTTGAACGTAACAAACTGTCATGGCCAGGGATACGATAACAGCACCAACATGGCAGGTGTATATAAACGAGTACAAGCCGGTGTACTGGCCAACTTACCTTTGGCCGTGTTCATTCCTTGTGGGTGCCATAGCCTAAACCTAGTAATTGCTGATGGAGCAAAATCATCAGTTAAGTCTAAATTTTTATTTCGCAATTTACAATACCTCTTTACCACCTTCTCTAGTTCAACAAAGCGCTGGAGTGTAATAAGCGACCATACTAAAGCACTTACTTTAAAGCAAGTGCGTGAAACGCGTTGGGAATCTCACAAAGTGCTGTTCAGGCTGTTAGATACCAATACGCGGAAGTTAGGGATGCATTGGTTGAGTTAGGCGGCAAAACTGATGACCCCCAAACAGCCTCCGAAGCTCATCTTTGACTAATCAGATGGAAGACTTTTCCTTCATCGTAAGTTTGATCTTGTGGAATGACATTCTTTTTGAAGTTAATTTGATCAGTAAAAACATTCAAGGGAAAGAGGTAGATATCAGTGACTGTTATGAAAAGTTCAATAAGTGTTAGGAGTTTTTAAACCGATTTAGAGAGAATGGATATGTGGACGCAGTAATCTCCGCTAAAGGAATAGCTGCTGAACTTGGCATCGCACCTGTTTTTCCCGAGAAGAGAATTCGTAAACGAAAAGGCGTTTTTTTTGTACGAGTCTTCTAAGGAAGTGCAATCGTCACCTGAAGAAACCTTTATGAGAGAAGTTTTTTATCCATTAGTGGATAAAGTTTTGAACTCACTGAAGAAGTGGTAAATTGTCTTGAAAGAACACCAAAAAGTGTGAGGATTTTTGGGTAATGTTACTCAACTTCCAGGAAAACAAAATCTAAAATAAAGTTGTTTGGACCTTGAAAGGCATTTAACTGAAAAAACAAAGTGTCTGATATCAATGGCATTTAACTCCACCTTGATCTTTTATATGTAAGTTCGATTTTGGATCATGGAAAGAACACAGTTACATCAAAAGAAGTATTGCGTATGATCAAAAACACAAACAGTAAAGATTTGTTTACAAACTTGTGGGTCGCATTAAGAGTGTTACTAACAATGCCGTGACAGTTGCTAGTGCCGAACGAAGCTTTAGTAAACTTAAGCTAATAAAAACTTATTTGCGCTCTACAATGGCACAGGAAAGGCTGAACTCTCGCCATTCTAGCAATAGAAATTGACACGGCAAATAACTTAAGACTTTAGAGAAATTCTGACAACATTTGCTCATGCAAAAGCCACGCGAATGCCTTTCAATGTTTGAAGTTTGTATATAGACGTCAAAAAAGAGCACCAAAGACAAGAACAAATAATGAAAAATCAAAGACTTATTTTTTGTATATAAATAAATCAAATCTTATTATACGTATATCAAATATGTTGTGGAGGGTGGGTGGTCCGTGATGCTGTTATTTATAAGAGCTGCCTGTTTCTCCAGTCCGCAACACTCTAAAGAGTTAAGGTATCATTCCCCCAAACCAAATCTGGAACTAACAAAATTAAGAGGGGGGGGGGATTTAACCTTGCCTTGGGCGCCTACATACCACGCGACGGCCATGGTACAGTATACCACAAAACAAACAGTGCTGAAATTACAAACATGCTCTGAACATTAACTTACACCATTATAACATGCAAGGTGACGATGGCAATATGTACCTAAATGAGTCAGTGCAGCACATGTTCAAAATGTTCACCTTCACGTCCTGCACATTGTTCATAATGGTTCTGCAGATTGTCGAACGTGTTGATAAACATGGATTGCCGCAAGGACACAAAAAAAAGACCACTGTCTTGTAATTCAGGAACATTCTTAGGTGGGTCATCTGACCGGAAAACAGATTCTGCGGGCGAACAATCTTGGAAGAGGGAAGGGTATGGGTAATTATGTGATATTCAAAGCGTTGTTGCAGAAGGCCCAGTGAATTCTTCACAGTGTACGTTACAGCTCAATCATGTTGCATCAATTGTCATTGCAGCAGCAGGTTTCTGGCGACATTCAGTTCAGTTTGATGTTCCAAGTATGTTTGCAATTTCAGTATTGTTTGTTCTGCCACATATTGTACTTCAACAATATTCTTCTAGAATGGAAATAGAGTGAGAGTCCAGCTTGTAGCATTAATAATGTAATATACCTACAGTGGCTCAAAAAAGTATTGGTCTGTCGAGATATACTACATATGAGGACAAGGAATCTAAGGGAATTATGATAAAAATTGACATATACTAGAATCCCTGATTATTTATCATCTTGTGTAACATGTACATTGTAAGAAAAACATAATTCTTCCATGTCCATATAACTAAAAAGCCATAACTTAAAACAACCATTTTCACTTGCCACCAAAAAAGTATTGGTCTCAATTAATATAATGCAATTTCTTGATCCTTCTTGATCCTTCTTGAACGTTTCAGTACTTGGTAGGGTCCTCCTTTCCTCTTTATAATCTCAGCTAACCTATTTGGCATCGATCGTACCAAGGTTTCCGTAGTTTTCTGTGGTATGTTATTCCTTTCTGTAAGTAAGGCTTCTTTCAGGTCAGATTTGTTTGATATTGCATGCTTTCTCATGTTTTGCTCCAAATAGTGCCACAAATTCTCGATGGGGTTGATGTCGGGAGATTGTGGTGGAGTTTCCATCCAACGCGGTGTATTATATAACAGCTATAGCTTCGTGTTCAGGGCTGTGTGTTTGGGGTCGTTATCTTGCGTAAACGTATACTTTGTTGAGAGTCCCATTTTTTGTACACTTGATGGAAGATGTGTCTTGAGGATGTTAATGTATGCTTTGTGATCCATAGTCCCTTCAATAAAGGCTAATTCACCTACACCATTCGCACTCATGCAACCCCACACCATCAGGGAACCACCTCCATGTTTCACAGTAGCTGTCAGGTTCTTCTCTTCAAGTTCAGAATTCTTCTTCTTCCACACGGTCACTCGCCTGTCTGACCTGAAGAGGGTAAATTTACTCTCATCAGTAAAAACGACTGTCTTCCAATCCTCATAGCTGTCATTTCTGTGCTCTTTAGCGTACGCAAGTCTCTTCTTTCTGTTAGCCTTACTGATGTACGGCTTTCTAAGGGCTCTTCTGCCCGCATATCCTCTTTCGCGTAGCATATTTCGGATGGTTTCAAATGACACTTGCACTCCTACATCTTGTTGTAACGCAGCTGCTATCTTCGGCGCACTTAGCTGAGGATTTTGGGCCACTTTACGCACAATTTGCCGTTTGTCTTGTACTGATAACTTTGAAGGACGGACACTTCTTTGTCTATTTTCTATTGTCTTTGTTTGTTAGTACCTGTACACAATATTTTTAACAGTTGTAACAGCACTTCCAATAATTTCACTTATACCCTTGAAAGATTTACCTTCCTGAAATAGTCACACAACAATCCTCCTTTCTTCCATGGTTGTTTCTTTCATTTTCCTTCCCATTGCTAGCTGAACACTGAAACAGTGCTGAATATTACCTTCAGTTGTGTCAGCACAGAGATAATGAGCCAGATGCTGCAGACAGCACGATATCACGATGGTATTGTGTACTAGACCAATACTTGTTTGGCGTGTAATGATGCACGCCGTTGTATTACTGGTCCTTTTGCAAACAGCGTGAATCTCCTTGGCTCTATATTCAACCTACTGATGTATTTGACTGTCTTACATATCTGCATATGTATAATTCCATTATATGCACCATTATTTGTACCATAGAGTTCCATTCATACTACGGCCATGGGCAGACCAATACTTTTTTGAGCCACTGTATATATTGGCAATGAACTGTCTACCTGACATATATTTAAACTGTGTGCATTATCGGCACAGCTCATCTTTTGTGATTTATGCATTCTGCTATTGAACTCTGCATTCTTGGCCTGGTACCTGTATACCGAGCTGTGATATTACAATTACTATACGAGATTGGAATCCAACCCTATTTGACGAACTGTATGACTAAACTACGTATCTGGTGGACTCTGATAATTTTAGTGCATGAGCGCAAGGAATATTTAGTCTACATGTCATCTGCTCATTCTATTTGTGGCGATTGGGACATTTCGTCACATAGTTATTCTTAAGTTGTTATCTCTAGTGGGCATGATCGAACTGTGGACAGGAACATGAACTCCTACGCCATCTGTGTGCACGTATTGCAACTGCAGTGTGTTTTGGCGATGCCCGCCAGAGCGTGTACCGATGCTAGACTGTGTCGCTGCAAGTGGCAAAAAGTGGAGTGTACCTGTTGATGGTTGGAACTGCTCAGGAGTCGACGCTGGTTTTTTAGCCATGTATAATGGCTGTGCTGCTCCTAAAATAATGACCGAGGCAGTCGGCATTGGATAGCAGGAAGTGTATTCCTCGCCAAGGAACGAGCATAGATATTATTTCTTAAAATGTAACCTTTTAATTCCTATATTAATTATGTAGGTTTTGTGAATATTCTTATGTGTGAGTGTTATAGTGTTAGGCCAAAACACGGGCGAGTTATCTAAGTACATATGGATTCATGTAAGTACGCCTCCTATGATTTCCTTAAGCTTATATTATTTTCCTGGTGTATTGTAGTTGTATTCTCGTTCGTGTGTTTATTGTGACTTAATCTAATATCTTAGTTTTCTGGTATGGCATTCTTGCTTCAAGTGTGTGGGTCGTGTATAACGGATGTCCATTACCGTGCTTAGATAACTTTGAAAATTCTCCGTTGACCTGATTTAAAATTTGTTTTGCTCTTGGAATTATTTGTTTTCCGGTGCTATTTTCTGGATGCATTTGCAGTTTCTAGTTTGAAATTTTTGTATTTATTTTCGATATCGTTGCTGTGTATTTGTGCTCATATTCGTGTTTATTTTTGGCTTGTGATTCTCTGATATTTGCTTCATGCATTCTGTTGTGTGTTTTGGCCTTCTTGTGCCCGTGTTTAACCTAATACTACGCTTACAGTAGTAACTACTTTTTAAATTTCTTCTTCTTCTTCTTCTTATTATTATTATTATTATTATTATTATTATTATTATTATTATTATTATTATTATTATTATTATTATTATTATTATTAGGTTTTGAAAATTTTAATATTTCTTTGGTATATACACTACTGCTCATTAATTTCAATACACCCTGGTATTTAAGATTTAGAACACAAATCAAACATTATTTTTTCACAAAAGATAATTATATTAACTTACACATATATAATACAATCACAAACATATTTTACTTTCATCAAAGTAACCTTCTTTGGATTTAATGACTGCCTCACAAACTCGAGGCATGCTGTCAATCAGTTTTTGTAGGTATCGTCAATCTATATGATTCCACACATCCTTAACAATATACCAGAGATGTTCCTTGCTGGATATATTGACTTCCCTGATACGTCTGTCCACTTCATCCCGAACAATTTCAATGGGATTACAATCGGGACGTTGGGACGGCCATACCATATATTTCAGTACTTTCTGTTTTTCCTTTGATGCAATGTAGTTCGTACAGTGTGCCAACCGATGTTTTGTGTCATTACCCTGTTGTAAGGTGAACCCTTTCCATATTAAGCGCAATCCACTTGGCATTGCATGATACTGGAGTATGCGGTGGTACTGCTTCTGATCCATACATCCTTCTATTCTCACAATGTCGCCAACTCTATCTCCGCCAAAACATCCACAAACCATAATAGAACCTCCACCGTGTTTAACTGTAGGTATAACACACTGCTATGCTACCCTTTCCCCTACAAATCGGCGAACAAATATTCTCCTTTTGGTTCCAAAAATCTCTAACTTCAATTCATCGGTGAATAACAACCTTTTTCCACTCTTCCGATGTCCAATTACGATGTTTTCTTGCCCATTCAAGTCTGTTCTGTTTATTCATTGCCCTTAGAAGGGGTTTCCTTGCTGTGACACATCATTTCAAGCCGGCTTCTATCAGTCTCCTTTTTACTGTTGCAACAGATATTGTTGTCATGTTCATTTCTACCAATTCTGCATGAATTTGGGGCGCTGTTTTAAATCTATTTCTCTTACTGGTAATTCTGATATATTTATCATCGCTTTTAGTTGTTTTACAAGGTCGTCCTGGTCGTGGAATGTCCTTATTGCTGTCTGTTGTCTTCTGGAGGTGAAGGGTGTATTGCACTCCCGCTAAAGACACACTACACTTTTTCGCAATTTGGCGAACAGATAAACCTGCTTGGCTAAGTGCTACAATTGCAGCACGTTTTTCTATGGATATCTCCACTCGTGGAGCCATACTAGCGATGTGCACACTTCAACTGTCACAAAGGAACAGACATGCAGGAACCACATGTTATGTATCGTGGCAATGCTTGCCGTTCGCTGCAGACATCACATCACTACAGGGAACAACACAGGTGCACCAAATGTGGCATCCGTCGGCAAATAGGTAAACAAACATAACCGATAGGTACATAATGTTTATGTACACAACATTGTTTGTTGGATACTATTGTATCTTGATAACCACAAACAAAATTCATGACCTGTGTACAACTGTTGTACTGTTCCTTTGCTTCCTCAACCGTACCCACGGTATTAGACCTTATCTATAGAGAAGTAGCTGTCAATTATTGGGTGTATTGAAATTAATGAGCGGTAGTGTGTGTATAAAATTTGGGTTGGATTGGTTTATTTTCATTTCTATTGCAGGCGTTTAATGTGATCCTTGTTCTAATTATTTTGTAATCCCAAATAGATCTTAACATGACTGTAGGTCAACAATGCTATTGTAACGTTGGATTTAATCAAGGGTTCTTGGACAGCCCTAGTGCGAGAGATTTGGAGTTAGGTTCTTATCTTATCTTCGTATCATTGTTGCTTATCTTTTCGTGCTTGGCAGTTACGTAATTTATTATTATTGATGATTGTCTCGTCTGCGATGGCAGAAACTTGGTGTGTGGCTTCGTGAATATAATAATGAATTGTTTTCATCTTGAGTGGAGTTCGAGTGTTTGACGCAGTTATGTTAAGTGAACTGGCTCGTTCTATTTTTAATAAATTTCTGGTGTTCTATTGATTGCCCTAGCCTACTATGGCTTTGTGATTTTAAATTATTACTGTATTAATTTGGGCTATGTTTCTAATTCTGGGCGAGCCTGTGGTGACATTATGGTCGGTATTTGTGTACTGTTTTTATTTAATGTGAAATGTCGTGGGACCTTCGTTTATGTGGGTATTGTGGGGAACTATCCTGCACTGGGTCCTGTCAAAAAAAAAAAACTATTTAGCCAGCAAGGAATATATTTGTTTCGAGATCTTGACCTCCATTTAACTCCCTGAGGGTTAAATTTGTTCGAAACCTTCTGTCGCTTAACACCTAGGATATCATATGAAAATTGAACTTTGCCGTTTAAAAATATTTTCTACTTCACACCTAGGATTTAAAATATATACCGCTATTTGGAATTTTGTCTTCGTACATTCTTCTTCTTCTTCATGGGGCCTCTAAATATTAGTTCCTAATTAGCGTCGACCTCTTAAGACCTTTTGCTACTATGCTTTTCCTTCATTCCCACCTAGATACACCTGCTCCCTTCACAAAGCTGCAGCGTGTTCTTAATGGGTCTTCTTGGATTTTTTTTCTCTCTCTTCACCCGGTAGTCCTAGAGTGGAGAGTCTGATTCTACCCAGTGCCTCACATTTGAAAAGTGTGTGTTCAGCTTGAGTTTTTAAAACAGCTTCCACACAGTGCACGAAATAATATACTAGCTATTTTCAACTATATATGGAGTTCAAAACTATGATTCCTCTGCTTCATTGCATTTCCTACATATACTGTCTCTTATTACTCCAATTCAAACTGATTTTCATGTAACATTGAGTTCAGTTGCACTGTTCTTCTAATATATTTATCCAGAATTTTCTCCATTGCTTTCAGCATGAAGGAGGTTAAACATAAAGGTCTGTATCGTTTGGCTTGGGCATAGTTTGCCCTTCCAGGTTTAGGTATGAATACTGCTTTAGCTTCAGACCATGATTTCGGCATGTACCGTAAAGCTAGACTAGCTCTGAAGAGGTCTGTTCAGGGCATTGACGAGTACAATCTCCCGTCCTTCCTGTAGGAGTATCAGAAGTATCTCATCTGGCCCCGGAGTCTTTATAGGGTGAAACGTGTTGATTACCCATTTTACATGGTTGTGTTTTATTATTCTGTTGGCACAGTTCCAGTCTGCTCTTCGAGCTCCGGTCTCTGTTCCAACCGTTTCTTCTTCTGTCATCGCCTCAGGAAAGTGACACGCCATTAAGCATCTCCAGCGTGTCTTTCCCCGCCTGAGAAAACGATCCATCTGGTTTCTCCAGTGTCCCCACCTGATTTATATGGGTTGCTTTAAGAAACTTCTGGAGCCTTGCTGTTTCAGTGTGCGATTCCACTTTCTCACAGAACAGTCTCCAAGTTTTTTGTTTTGCTCTCCATATCTCCAGGTATACTCAGTGAGTTTCCTATGATATACGTCCCACATACCATTTCTAGATGATAATCTATACAACATCCTAACCTCTTTTTTTTTCATTTCGGCTAGTTTGTTGTTCCACCACTTTACTTTTTTGATGTTTTTCTTTTCTTTGAGAGGACAGTTGCCATAGAATGAGTCTATAATGGCCTCTTCTAATAGTTCCACTGCCTCATCCAATTCCTTCTGTCCTCTCATGTTAGTTGGAATTCTTTGTACAGCCTTCCCTAGAACTTCTCTATCTATCCCAGTTCTTTTTTGGGTCTCTGTACATCTCAATCCCACATAGTCTCGCATCTGTTACAAATTGGATGTGCTGGTGGTCTGCCAATGATGGTTCCACCAGCACCTTCCAGTCTTTAATAAAGTTTGCAATATGCGTAGTGCTTAGTGTAATGTCCATTACCTCCGTACGATTTTTATTTATAAATGTAGTCTTGTTTCCTAGGTTTAGTATCGTCAACTCAGTTCCAATAATAAACTCTAGTAAAGACTCGCCTCTTGCATTGCAGTTCGTGCTGCCCCATGCCGTGTGGTGTGAATCTGCATCTGCTCCAAGGACTGGGTGTTTACCTTTCCTCTTTGCGTTGCAAATTAGGTTCTCAACTTCTTCTGATGGGGGCAGATTAGTTGAATCATATGGGACTTTCGCAATTTCCAAGTTTTATCTTGGCCGCCACTAAGTCCTTTGAACAATGTTCCTGCAACAGAAGGCATTTTAGTTTTCTGCTCACAAGTAAACATGTTCTAGGCATATTCGATGTAGTATCGTACATTAGCTTACCTCCAGATTCCTCCAGTCCTGCTACTCTATCCTTAACCAGCCATGGCTCTTGTGTAAGAGTCACATCGATAGCCTCGGACTTTAACTTCCGGGCGAAATTGGCCAAAGCTGATTTTTTATGTTGTAGGTTGGCCTGTAGAACTTTCAGTACCATCCTTACCAATGCTAGGTTTTGTATTTCCCTCAATTACTTGATATTTGATCTGCCCAAGTCCAAGCTTGGCCTTAAGGTCTCTCTTCTTGAGCTCTTCAAAATCTCTTTCATTAATGGCCAAAACAATTTTAGGTATTATTGCCACCTTCATTGAAGTTAGTCTTTCCGAAAAGGACATGACTGTCTCTTCTTTCTGTTTCTTGGCAGGCGGTTTTGTAGCTGAACTTGATGGCGTACTATCCCCCGACCTTGGTCTTTGGCGCTGGCGTTCTCGCCGATCCCTGTTCCTTGGCTTTTTCTCCGTCCTAGTTCAAGCCGCTATTTTGGCTTCCTTCCTCGCTCTCTTCCTTTCCTTGTAATATGCACTGTTGTGAGGTGGTTTGTCAATATGAAATCTGTTGATTTTCCAGGTAAAAAGGACTTCATGCCAATGCTGAAGAGACCATTCAGCATAATGTTAGGCCCATCTGTACCATGCCCCATTATGTCTAGGTTTGAGAGCTGGACCTCGCCATGGGTGTCAAGAGTGAAATTGTGCATTGTGCAACTCATTTCTCACAGTTTGAGTTGAAATGCGGTGACATGTGGCTGCCCTAAGACCATTCAGCATCATGGCATTGGGCTCAGCATTCCTCTGAGATGAAATTAAAGGTAACTGTCACTGGCTGCAGTTAGTCCTTGGCTGACGTGTGCGAGTCAATTCACTCAACAGTTCCTGTCTACCTGTACTACTTCCGTGTTCAAACCACATCACTATGATTACGGCCCACACGCTTAGCAACAACCCTTGTTGAACATCCTTCTTGACATAATGCGATTATGTGTACACGTTCACATGCCGACATTACAAGTCATGCCACCCTAGATACTCGCTACTCTGCTTAGAACACACTTTTAATGCTTCTACATTAGTGCTACAACCTTCAAATGAAATACTGCCCCCCATTTGACCATGGCATTCTGCCTGTGGATTGGGGGTACATGCAGTTGTAAGCACATTTTAAAACATCCAAAGGATCATCTTAGCAACACAGTTAAATAACGCACAGGGGCAATATAAAACTTTGCATGCATTTACTCATACTGAATAATTATGCACCATATTTTAGTGTCAAACTACATTAAAGAAACTGTACAGAAGAAAAGAGTATATGCAGAGATTAGAACCATTTTGCCCATATCCTACATCACTTGTTCCAAAAAATAATCTAATCTGCAGACATGATGCTGCTGCCTACATTTCTTGATAAACACAATCAATAAAAATTTGACTGACTGGTTTTGAAACCACAGAATACAAGTCATACTACATGCAAAAAAAATCTGACAAATTTTGCACTTCATATACAGGAAATTATTACAAGATGGTCAGCAGCCATACTTTTAGTGAAGATATTTGGTGTTGTGATGTTTGGCACACCACAGCATGTACTAAATTATCGAAATGTGTAATTAATTGAAAAGATATATATATTTAATCACTGGTACATCATTTTAAAATATTATGTATATATATAGGGTTGTTAGTCATCCACTTCACATCATCATTTCATTTCTTTTTATCGGGGCTATAACGTATTCTGAACGAACGACTTATTGTGTAAAGTATTTCAACATCATTCGTATTAATAGCTTGCAGTACCATAAATTTTCCAACAGCTGTAGTGAGGTGACCGGAGTCAGCAGGCTAATTTCAGCCCATTAACAGGAAATGTAAGTCATCAAGCTTACAAGAGACCGTACCCCTTCCGTACTCTGAGCAGACAGTTAAAACCTTGTTAACGCCTACTTTTCAAAGTTCGCTACCTAACGCCTTGTTTCCACGGGAAAGTTCAACCTATGTGAATGGACGTAATGAAGCAACATGATGGATTCACAGCAATGGATAAGAGAAGGGATAGTACATGAGATCTTAATGAACCATGTGATATAGTTGATGGAGGAAGACTTTGGAACCTATATACTTCAAAGACAAGAGCTGGAGAACACTCTTGGACACTCGCACTTGGAAGGACACTCTTACTTACAACTACTTAGAAGGACGATTCTTATCTATCATCGGAGGAGGGCTGTACGTCTTGACATCGGAGATCTTAACTTACTTCACTTTTCATCTGAGTAGTGTACTACTCAAAAGTTATTTTCATTGGGACCTGTTATCTCAATGACGAGAGTTAAAGTCAACGGGAGACTGGTTTTGACTCGTATAGGGCAGGAGAGATTTTGTTACGAATTTAGTTACACTACTGTTCCGTAATACAGAAGAATACAAGTGTATTCTCTCCATGAACATAACCCATGGTGGTTTTGCTACTAAAATTAGGACTCATTAGGACTTCATGTAAGGAGTACTGTACGAAGTGCTAAAGTCAGGAAAGCCGTAGTACATCTAGTGTACTATGCATGAATCAGAAACAGGACTGGAACCAACAACGAGAGATGACGAGGAACCAACGAGAGAATACGACGCCTGTACGAGAGATCCATCAAACATCAACAGCTACATAGATTGTATCCAGGTAACATTAGAGTCTACAAATGGTGAGCTAATGACATAAATTACTGCAAGTCTCCACATAACATTTCATGTTCTTAGATTTTATTTCATTCAATTTTTCTTTTGCTTCCGTAAGTTCAGATTTCGTTAATATGCCGTAACGTCACTTTTTTCATCCTAATAAATAGCTGTTTTAATTTGTATTTTCTGAAATTCTTATTAATGATCCTTAACTTCCAAGTTAGTGTACTTGATGGTTAGTGTTCCGTCACCCCACCCCTGGTAGTTTTTAGAGTCTCATTATGTGTTATTATCATTATTAATTATCAACTATTGTTTTCAAGCCATAAGCTTGAAGGCTGGTGCACATGGTATATTGTTTATGGAGAAACAATGAGATGTTATTTATTTATATTAAAATTAAGGTGACCCGCAACTTCACAAATTTGTTACACATCTGTGGCCAAGTGTGGGTACATCACAGTGTCAATACAATATTCTAGTAGCATGCATTTTAGATGGATACCATATTTTCTCACATAATTAATGCCCTTGCATAATTTACGCATCCCAATACTTTTGGTTCCAAAGTGGATAAAAAGAAATGCCCACGTATTTGACGCACCTACTTTCTCTAACATCCATCAAGCAGCCCCGGATTATTTCCAAAATAAAAATGCCAGCTACTCAAGTAGAAGCACCGACACAGATAGGTATTATGGCAACGATGGGATAGGGAAGGCCTAGGAGTGGGAAGGAAGCAGCCGTGGCCTTAATTAAGGTACAGCCCCAGCATTTGCCTGCTGTGAAAATGGGAAAGCACGGAAAACCATCTTCAGGGCTGCCGGCAGTGGGATTGGAACCCACTACCTCCCGGATGCAAGCTCACAGCTGTGCGACTTTAACCACACGACCAACTCGCCCGGTCTGTTGTGAAACTTTTTTCTTGCTAGGGGCTTAACGTCACACCGACACACATAGATCTTATGGCGACGATGGGATAGGAAAGGCCTAGGAGTTGGAAGGAAGTGGCCGTGGCCTTAATTAAGGTACAGCCCCAGCATTTGCGTGGTGTGAAAATGGGAAACCACGGAAAACCATCCTCAGGGTCGACAGTGGGATTCAAACCCACTATCTCACGGATGCAAGCTCACAGCCGCGCGCCTCTACCCGCACGGCCAACTCGCCCGGTCTATTGTGAAACTGGGTATTCCAAATACTGGGCAACATGCTGTTATCAGCTGGTAGGAAATATGACTGCACACGTTCAGTGAGAGAATAAGTCCAGAAGTGACCGGTGACGCTCTATTCCAGTCTGGTACAAACGTATTTTACGAGTATTTCGGGTACGGGACTTGCGTTTTCTGTGTCTCAAAATTGTTAGTTCACAGTGAGCAAGTATTCAAGTAATACTGCATCATATAAACTCGCGGTGATCAGTTACACTGAAACATACGGGAATAGAGCGGGCCGCAAGCATTCAGTGTCCGAACCCAATGTGCGCTACCACTACTTCAAGCGACCAACAAGTCTCGCAAAGCATTTCGTGGACCAAAATTTGCCAAGTTTCTGCAAGTAGAGGAGGATCTGCTTAATATACGATTTTGTTACGCAACATTGGATATGTCGTTTCTCACAAAATGCTGTATTTTAAAGGACGAGAGACAGCCACTGTACATGGAATCAGTGTCTCGGATTTGAAGGTCAGCCGAGATTGGATGATTAATTTTATGAAGAGAAATAAACTTTCTCTTAGACAACAACATTATGCCAAAAAATGCAGAATGATTTCAACCAAAGAGTAATTGATTTTCATCACTTTGTGACTGAGAAGCGTAAAGTGAAGCAATATTTGGTCTCCCAAATAGGAACCGTAGTTCAGGTGGAGGGACATGTCACTCATACAAGATTGGATATGAAAGGGTTTGGAGAAATCTAGCAGGGTCTCTCCTTCGATGCCCGGCCCTTCTTGTGTTGGACAGTTTTTTTTTTTTTCCCCCGGTGTGTCATTATTATGACATTACCTGAATAAGGGGAAAGAGACCAGTGAGCATACCTAGAGAAAATGGACAGACGTAGTGAAGAAGGATGTAGAAGAGAGAGGACAGGATTGTGAACAAAGAATTGTTCATGGACCGAACAAAATGGAAGGGGCTCGTATACCACACCTGGGAAACTGGAGTTGGTCGATGATGACCTGAATTGTACTTTTATCAGTTCATGTTTATTTCACTTCAGGTCGTATTGTCAGCTCATAATGGGAAGAATATTTTCCAGTGTTGGTACTTCAAACCCACATGACCACTTAACTGATTTACCCTCTTTGACTTTTCAGAAAAAATCTCACACCAGAATTTTACGCCAAATGACTATAACCACAAATGAGTTGAACCAATTGTGTTTATATTATATTTGATATATCTTTTAAATGCAAATGAATAGTAAATAATTTTTAAATAGCCGAGTTCCTTGAATAATTTACGCATCCGAAGTTTTCACCTGCAATTTTTATACATAAATACTATATACTGGTATATTTAGCTATTATTAGAAACGTATTCACAAAGAAACCCAAAGTCCTTCAACCAATATTCTATCACTTGTATCACCAATGAGAAAACAAGTGTCCTCTATCCACATACCCAGAAATTCATGCACCAAACTACACGCAAATTCTATTAAAATTAGGAACACTGAAGACACTGGCAGTGCACCTTATGAAGCAACTTGAAAAAGAAACAAAATAGATAAGCTCTTCTTTGCCAAATATAATACCATTACCATGGGGTTTTGTATGGGGTTATGTATATTTATTACTTAAAATTAGTCTTGCAGACTGAAAAACCTAAGTTATAAATTAATTGAGTTGAAACTGACAAGAGATGGTCTCAGATATTACAAATTATGAAGCAATGTCAATTTAAAGATGAGTACCGCAAGAAGGGATGCAGATTTGAAAGCTTCATTTTTCAAGCTTTCACTTCTTATGCAATGTTATATACCAATGTGCTGGACTGCTATCTTTATCCCAGCAACCACATGCAATATCTTTTGTGATGAAGTGGGTGGGTGAAAGTGCTCCCAGTACACAATTTCGGCTGTCAGAGAAGTTGCACCAGGGGACTGTACATTAAAACTGGAAGAGTAGATCAGAATTATAGTAGGATGGGGTCTATTGGTGCCATTTCAATGTTGAGAACAGAGGACAATTGCATACTTTCCCAACCAGAGACAACTTAAAAGGCAGTACAGTACAGACCACATGGTGCTTATTGTAGAGAACAGAATGTTGCCTACACAGCACCCGACTGATAACATAAGACATTTAAAATCTTCTTACAGCAGATCTATAGAAACATACCTCTAACATTCACATACAGTATGCCATGCCACCAAGTTATACATTTTCAGTGCTGTCATGAAAGAATCTCCAGGAAGATCAAATTGTGGTTCTTAAAGAGACATGAGCAGGTTCTACCTTCATAAATAAAATATGGCTATTTACACGTATGATGACAAACTTGACAGGCAATATCTCCTAGATTGTATTTATCAACTACATCGAATTCACACATGTGTAATCAATTCCAAGTCTTTAGTTCTTCTTTCGGGTTGAACTATGTAGTTGTTTTATGTTCCTTATGTACAGTTCACCAATATTTCATATATATTGCAATATTCTTTGTCAAAACGACTGAAATACCCCCTCCCCACCTACTCAACTCAAGGTAATCAGTCTGTTGAGGCAGTTAAAATAGACTACGAAAGTGGTTGTTATGCCTTAACTTTAAAGAGCCTCCTCTCCTTCCAGCTGATGTTAGCCCCACAGGGCCTCCTGAAATATCTGGAATGTGCATGTCACTTGGCAGGTAGCTGGGAGTTACTGTTGCTGTTAGGTTACTTTAGATTTCATCCTATATGCTCATGCTCTAAATTGCAAATTGTAATCTGAGTACAATAGGCATCCAAGAATTGCTGATTTTGTTGTCTTCCTCTGAATTCATACTGTTCGGATGTTTCTCAATTTCAATAGCGTCTCAGATTTTTCTTCCAAGATTCCAAGGAATAACTGCTAAAATCTTTGTTCTGTCAAATGAAATTCTGTCTTGTTTTGCAGAAATGCCTGGCTACAAATGAAATTTCTGTGTCTTGGTTCTTGGCATTATGGATGTGCTGCAAGTTGGGTAGAAATTAGACACTGTTTCGCCTACATAGAAGATACCGCAGCTACATTCAATGTGATATGTCTTTGGTGGCAGATGATGGGTTAGCTTCCGGAGTGATTTGTAAAGGGTCTTGATGTCAGATTTATGTAGTGTCTTCCCAATCCTTTCAGACGCACTTCTGATGTATGGAAGTATCGCTGTCTTCGGACGGCTTGTTCCTTTACTTTGTTCTAATTTTCTAAAAACTTGCCAGATGATGTTTAACGAATAGCCATTTCTTCTGAGGGTTCACATGAGGTGTTTCTTCACATCTTCAAGGTATATTGCTATGGTCGTATTAATTAGCGATTTTAGAACAGCTTGCTTTTGTGATGGGTGGTGGTGAGAAGAGATGTACAAGTACCTATCTGCATGCATAGTTTCCCTGTATACTCCATGGCTCAGCGTCCAATTATGGTTCCGTTTCATTATAGACAACCTGGAAGGGTCCCACCTACCTCGATTTCCATGGTGAACTGAATATCCCCAATGAATGGAGTTCAGATGGTCGAAAAATAATTTAAGTTTGCTACTCCCGTGAGGCAGCTGATAAAAGAGTCATCCATATAGTGGAGAAAGC
Organism: Anabrus simplex; assembly: GCF_040414725.1. Taxonomy (NCBI): domain Eukaryota; kingdom Metazoa; phylum Arthropoda; class Insecta; order Orthoptera; family Tettigoniidae; genus Anabrus; species Anabrus simplex. The sequence goes on along the minus strand of NC_090266.1, from coordinate 136,644,449 downwards.
ATTCCAGTTTCAAGGCTTATGTGGCCAAGGCTTTCTGCATGAATTGTTGCCTATACACGTTGGCAATTAGTGGGGAGAGTGGTGATACCTTGCAGACTCCTCTGTCTGTAGAATTCCTCCATTGAAACAGAAAAATGTTGTGTTAAGTAATTCTTTGGCTAGCACTGACAGGTCTTCTGGCAGTTTCTGATTTAGTAGTTCTGTTAGCGGCAAGTTAATGAAAAGTGACACAACATTAAAAATTACCGATAAGTCCTTGCTTTTGACAGATAGATTCTTGAGGAGCTGGTTGAATTAAACTAGATAATTCAACTGATCATGGAAACTTCATTTCTAAAATATCAGATCTTGTTTATGATGGGAATGACTAATATTCAGAACATTAAGCCATTTTGCTTTAATTGCTGTAATGGAAAACTGAAGTGCTGTTCCAGAACAATGTCTATCCAATCACTGCCCATGCTACTCAAAATGCTCTTCAAGAGACACAACAGAAAAAACTTGTCATGTTACTGCCTAAATAAAATATTTTAAAAGAACTTCATCCCATCCTAGTTATTCCTGGGGTTGCTGGAGTCATATTGGCTCATTTTGGGTTTTATATTCGAGTTTAAGAACAAATGCCTTCCTTGGTGCCACATGATTTTTACGTAAACATTCCACTCCAGGATACAACAGGATCCGAACGTTGACCGACTGACCAGAAAACTAGCAACCAAACCACAGGGCTAATAACGTTCCCCACGTGACACTACCCACGACTTGTACAGAAATGAACCAGAAGTATTTGTAAATTAATTAGATTATTGTTGTAATTGAATGACAATGGGACAATGAACTGTGCTACAATGCATGTTAGTGTCTACTACGAGTACACATGAGGAATGAAACCGGCTATAGATGCATATTAGCTTTGCTGGGAGACTGTTGTCTAGCGCAGTGATAATTATTAATTCATCCATAGTTGCTGCATATGCCATTGTTCAGATTTTTTAGGTAGAAGGTGCCAGACCAATGGAAATTCAATTCACGAGGAATGGGTTTCCAAAATGTTTGTTACATTCAACCATCTTCGAGTACAGCAGGACTTTCAGAAAAAGAGAGAAGACATACACAAATATTCCATGCAGTGGTAGTCTTGCACACATTGAAAACAGTAAGTGACTCTTTGAATATCACCCAGGAAAAAGTTCAGAACATACCAAAAACAAAGTTGAGATGTACTTGGGGACAAAACATGACGACCTCACCTCACACCACTACTCTCCCGCGGCAGCCCAGTGTCTGTTAGTGGCTAATAGGATTTACTATGTCTATTGTAGCTGGAGTTGTCAAATCATCTACTGCTCCCAACCCAAAGAAAGGGTAAAAGAATGAAAAGAGCGTGCAAGGTGGTTTGACAACCTCTCGACACCAAAGAAGGATCACTTAGAACTCGTTAACTCAGCAGGGTGCAGGGTGTGATTGACTGCTGGCTTCCAGCCCACTTCCAGGAACTGAGGCCGTCATGTTTTGTCTGCAAGTATATCTGCATTGGGGGTACCAAAACTTCACTGATGAGTAGAATGTAATAAACATAGGATTGCGTTTACAGAATTAGCTGCACTGTTCTGAAGAGGGTGAGCAGTTAGACAGTATTATGCCTGGTGACAAGTCACATCATCTGCACTACAAACCTGCAAGTAAACACTTGGGTCCTCAGACGTGATATACTTCCACTACAGAGAGCTCGATCCAGTCCTAGTGCAGTAAAGGTGATGTTACTGTTCTTTACAATAAGCAAGGACCACTTGTTACAGACTGGTTACCCAAAAGGTGTTGCTATCAACACTGCAAATCTAAAGCCTGGTTTACTTTCCAGGGGCAAGTTGACTCTCCATCATAATCACAGGTCTCGTTCAGTAAGAGCATGACAAAGTGTTGTGACATTTCCATTGGAAAGTTCTATCTCATCTACAAGAAAGTCTGGACCATGCACTGTGTAACCACCACTTTGTAGTCCCCTTAAATGAGCACACCAAGGATATAACTTTACCTCAAATAAGCAAGTGCAACAGGCATTCACAACCTAGCTTCATGATCAGCCTCAGGACCTCTACCACGCAGGTATTACAATCTAGATAAACTGTGTGATGCTTGTTTAACTCCAGTGAAGAATATGTGAATGAAAATGTGCAAAGACCAAGTTATCTTAGTAGTTCAATGACTTCTCAGAAAACTCTTATACAAAACATATAGAATAATATATTGAAGGATGCCATTCACCATATGTTGGATATTTTATACGAGAAAGAATGTTTGTGCTGATGTGAAAAGAGGCTATTCTGTTCTCTGAAACAAAGCTCAAGTACCGTTGACACACCCTGCACATTTTAACCTGTGCATTCACAATCTGCCTAAACCAGTATTCATTGCAACCCAGCTCTTTTTACAATTTTATTTTACGTCATACCAACAGATAGGTCTTATGGCGACGATGAGATAGAAAAGGGCTAGGAGTGGGGAGGAAGCGACTGTGGCCTTAAGGTGTGAAAATGGAAAAACCAGTAAAAAACCACCTTCACGCCTGCCGACAGTGGAGTTCGAACCCACTATATCCTAAATGCAAGCTGACAGCTACACGACTCAAACCACGCAACCAGTTGCTCGATCACAGCTATTTTACCTATAGGTACTGAGTAAATTGAAAAACATTTCCAGGATGCTGAAATTTCTCTTAAGAGTAACAAGAAGGGAGTTAGGATGCAGAAGTAGACATTACTATACAAGCAAAATATTTCTGATGATAAAAATAAGTTTTAAAAATGGTCGCAATGCATATTATGGATTAAAATGACACATCTGAAGGTGTTCTATAACTCATTAAAATAAAGATCAAGAGAGGATGAGAACTGCATTGGATTAATTTATAACATCAAATAGGTAAAAAATTAAATTAAACCTCACACACAATAGAAGGAAAAAAAAACACCCAGCAAAGGAGTCAAACAAATGGCAAAGGAAAAAAAAAGGAAATCAGCATAGACACCCAGTAAAAATTCAAATATGAAAATAGATTAAAATCTAAATAAAAGTTACTGAAAACCTTAACTTATGACGAGCTTTTAACTTTAATGCAGGCATACCCATAGCTCCCAAGAGCAGAAAATGACAACTTCTATTTTCAGTACAATTATGAAATCCATGCACTAGCTGACATGAAAGGGCAAAGAAGGAAAGAAGAAATATTATGTACTTTTGAAACTTTATCTAACATAAAAGATGGAAATACACTAAAACTGAAGTTACCTCCTACCACGACTAGTGTGAAATACCCGAATAGTATGACAGTATGTTCAAGGAATTATTAACAGCATTCAGAATAAATTACGTGTAGACTACTCATCAGACTCTAGCCAAATCTGGTAGAAGTACCTATTACCGAACTAAAGAAAGGCTCAAATTATCAGGTAATACCTGAAGCTGAAGTATGACAGCCTGCTTCTACCCGCCCATTAAAGCGACAGAGTGCACCTGCCCACTGCCTCGCCAGCAACCTGCATTCGCTCCAATTCCAAGTAGTCCAAGTCCAAAACACCTGCCAAGGAGAGATGGGTATGAGCTTCAACGGAATACTACTCACCCATGCAAACCTATTTATTTACTAATGATATTCACCTCCTCATAATATTAACAACTTCCAAATCTGATCTTTTGTATACTGTACTATTGTACTGTAACCTACTGTTACCAGTTACCTGTGTTCTTGAAACGAATGTCCTAATGCCATCATGGGCAGTTTATCACCATCATTATACCAGCTATGTTGATTGACTACCTAACCCAGGTATATGATCATTTGAGTGGCCATCCAGACACTAACCATGTCTAACTAGCATCCCCATTGCAATTTTTCTTTTCATTCTATTCTAAAACTAATTCTAATTTTATCATCAACTTCTTGTTCTCCCTGCATTGTGCTCCCTAATGTGGCTCATTAATTACTTCTGATGGTGAAAATTTCATAACCACCACATGTAATACACGAAACACTAACACCTGGAAGATGACATATTATTCTACACCTGGTTAAAACCCATCAAGGCTGAATAATTTTTTTCTCATAGAATTTCAAGATACCACTCCCTGTGCTTCTGTTAATTTTTATTTAAATATAACTTTCACTAAAACAAACCCACCTCCCAAGTAGCTCATGCATACCTCACAAGAAAAATTATTTACCGTAAAGTGGGGTAACTTCGGCCATACAGGGTAACTTCGGCCACTGACGAATAGCAACACTTATTTTCTCCTGCCTCCTATACTGAAAAAGATAAACCACTTGCAACAACTAAAATGCATGTACAAAAGAATGCTCTATCAACACTCTGTAGTCCAAAGAACATTGGTGGGCTCATTTCTTAGTCAATTTTTTTCGCAACCCCAACTATTGTATTGTCCGGTAACAGCAGAAAACAAACTGTTCTCTAGCCCCAGCATTTGATTCTCCATTCCAGTGGTTTATGGGGTCAAAATGTAAGTACGTCTGGTAACTGATCAACCCAATTTGATGCATTTTCTTCAAATAGGTTTTTCAGGGAATAGTTTTGTGATAAAAGTTGTCCCCTTCCGGAGTAACTTCGGCCATGCCAAGAACATACAGGGAAACATTATGCAGCCATGGATATTGTAATTACAATCCTGTTTACTTCAAGAATGCTTTAGAAGACATTAATAAAGCCACAATAACAATAAATGGGGAAGTTTATCCTGACAGGGAGGGGAAAGACAGTTCCCATTTTCAATGATAAATAGATGGATATCAGTTGACATGGACGATGCACATTTAAGAACTTTATTGACGGCCCAGATATTTTCTAATTTAGAAAGCAGTGTATTATGAGGACAGTCTTCAAGATTGCTTCTTTTCCGATCTCTTTTTCTCTCCATACAATTGGGCTTTATGATTTTCATACCTTGTATTTATTATCTTTTGTACTATTACAAATATTTATGCAATGCAACATGAAATTTGTAATATCATACAATGCTTGTATGCTTAGGCTAAATAAAATAGTCTCTTCTTTTGGAAAATGTGAATTTGATCACTATACTTCTGTTTCACCACAAATCGTTTTAATTTATTTGTGATTGTTGATACTGGGTGTTCTTCAGGTTTTTAAAAAACATTTACAGTGGCCGAACTAGCACTACATCGAAGAAAACTTCTTTTTTTGAGTTATTTTTATGGCGGCCGAAGTTACCTCCAAACATGGGGCAACTCCGGCCACTCTTTCGATAATCATAATTCATTACTGAATAACAATTAGAATTATGTTCATATTTAGAAATGAAGAACAAACATGGCATAACTTATATTTTTCAGAAAATTAAAGGGAATATTTCACATTTTAATTTTAAAAATATAAGAGAAAGTGGCCGAAGTTACCCCGTTTTACGGTACTATAAATGCTTTCACAACCTGGATAGTATGGTCCTTCAGAGATATAATACTTTCTTCCAGAAGTCACCACCCAGCTCAAGCCAAGTAATACTGACTAATACAGTGGCCATATCTTCCTACGTAAAATAGTGAAATTGTGCAACAATTTGTTTTGATGTCATGCTCTTAACTAGCCAAAACATGCAGTGCAGGCAATAAAGAATGGATTCTATTGCAAAGTATTTTACATGGGGCAAAAAACTAAGCATTATTCAAGATTCAGAGCTGGGGATCCATGCAGCAATACATATCCTGATCGTGCAAATGGGACGACCAGAGGAAAATTGAACACAAAATTAGTTAATGAAAAATGTCTGCTTTGCAGGAAAATTTACAACAGTGGTGGATATTACATCTAGCGTGGCACATATTTAATAATAATTACTGTGTATTTGACTTTCATTGTTGTTTCCACAGATTTCTCATTAATCTTCATTCTTCTTTTCCTCACTTTACATTAAGACAACTTCTTAGGGAAGAAAATGCAGAGTACCAAATTCTTAGTTCTCAAATACAGAAAGTTACTTTTGAAATGGAAGAACAGCATACACAATCTCCACCATATCATATTCAAATGCCGTGAGATTTTCCACCGTAATCTACAATACCCCACTCTCCCCACCAATTTTTTTTTGTAATAAAAAGGTATGTTATAGTTAGAAAAATTGTCCTTCTCCTTGACTGATTGGTCAGTGTACTGGCCTTCAGTTGAACCTGGGTTCAATTCCTGGCCGGGCTGGATATTTTAACAGAATATTGTTAATGGCTCTGGCTCGAGTATTGGGTGTTCGTGTTAGTCTTTACACACTTCTTCATCCGTATACAACATACCATCCTACCAACCACCATGGAAATATTCGATAGTGAACACATCTTTCCACAGGGTTGGCATCAGGAAGGGCATCCAGCTGTAAAAACTGGATCAAATCATCAAGTGCCAACCCCAATAAACTGGCAAAAAGGTAACGATGGTAGTTACAAAAATTAGTAGGTTTATGGGAGTTGTATGAAAGTTAACCTCTGACCAGAAGAAATTTTTCTAGTAAAAATTTTAAAATATTATTATGATTAGTATTATTAATACTGCTACTTTTAATTGTTGTAAGTCTCACGAACTACTCCAATTTTTAGAGTCATGAAGATGCAAGAATTTAGTCTAGCAGCAGTTCTCCCACATGTCAAAAATCTAGTCACAAGAATCAGGTGCATTTGACAACCTTCAAATAGCACTGTACTGACCAGGGATCAAATCCACCAATATGATCTCAGGAAGGCCATTGCTCTACTATCTCAACCATTCAGCCTGGCTAGAGTAAGTAGGCAAGATGGATACATTCATTACAGCACATATGTAAAGCTCGAAAAATAGTAAAAGGGTTAGGCTTCAAATGACTATGGCTACGTTTCTAGCAAACAGAACTCCGAGAATTAGTGTAGGCGAAGCTTTATCTGTCCCTGTAATAATTATGAGGGGATTTGGCATAGGGACGTGGCAACCCCATCGCCCAGTGGGAAACCACTGCAATCAGCCACCCGAGTATTGGCGGGAAAACCATACCTCATTGGGTTAGGAGGAAATGCCAACCCAGAACCCTGAACATCTGGGGTTGTCCCTCTGCGGTTAACAACCGTAGTTGTAAATCGGAGCTTGCTCCACCTAAGGTTAACTACCTTTGAAAGTCAACCATGCAAAGGTCTTTTAGGAAAAAATTCCACCGTCCTGTCCAAGAAAGCAGAAGGCTACATCGGATTCGGTGGGTAGCCACCTTGAAGGCATCGAGTCGGAGCGTTGGCAATCACAGCACATAAGAACAGGATCAAACAAGATCAGATCAACTACATTGCAACTTATAATATTAATTCTCTACTTAAAGCAGGAAAACTAAAGAACTTGACGGACGAATTAGACAAACAGAAAATTTTAGTAGCAGGATTCCAGAAGATGAGAAATACTACAGAAGAACCATTCGAATCTCAAGGCTACAGAATTTACAACGGGAAACCTGTACTAAGGGTTATGAAACAATGTCCCCAATTTGGAACTGGGTTTATAGTCAATGTGAAAATAATAGATTCGATAATCGATTTTCAAGCCATTTCACCTAGAATTGCAACTTTGAGTTTAAAAGCATCCAACAAAATTTATACCATCATAAATGCCCATGCCCCTACTAACGAAAAGAATTTTCTAACAAAGACTAGGAAAGAAGTGGAAAAGTTTTGGGATCTCCTTGACCAAACTGTAAACCAAATAAATATTAACAACGTTAAGATCCTATTAGGGGACTTCAATGCCCAACTCGAAAGAGAAAAGAAATACCGAAATATCATTGGGAAATGAGCTCCATATAAACATATAAATAAGAATGGTCCAAGACTTGTTGAACTCTGCAGAGAACACAAACTAATCTCAAAGTCCACCTACTTCAAAAGGAGGCCCAACAAACTTAAAACTTGGAAACATCCTGATTGGAGAAAAGGGGAATGGCAGCTCGATCGCGTATTTATGGACAAAAACTTCCACAGAGAAATCTACAATGTTAAAGTATTAAGAGGAGTAGATATAGGTTCAGATCATTACATAGTCAAAATCAAAATTAAGTTCACACCACTAAAAAAAGAAACCAAAATGCAATAAACAAAAGAGGAACTTTGATTCACACCAATTAATTAGGAATGATAAATATAGAGAAGTCACACAAAACATAAAACTGAAACTTAGAAGAGCTGGTTCCAATTCTCAGGCAACAAGTTGAAAATTTAGCCCCATTGAACACACGTAAAAGACATGCCTGGTGGAACTCAATGTGACAAAATTCAAGAAGAAAGACATCAGGCATGGTTAAAATTTCAAACACACAAAACAGAAGAAAGTGCAACCAACCTCAAAAATATCAGGAAAAAGTTCACACAAATTATCAGGCAAACCAAGAGACAATCACAGAAAGATCTAATCAACTCAATTGAAGAAAATTACCACAAAACAAATTCCAGAGACTTTTACAAAATGTTTGGAACACAAGTACAAAACTTTGCCCCTCCCACATTAATGATGAAAAGTGAGGATGGAAAAACGACACATAATGACAAGGAAAATGCTGAAATCATGGCAAAAGCATTCATTAAACTTTTGAATTGTGAAGAACCCCAGGAACTTTCAGCAATTAATACAGACACACCCATCAAAACCCTGCCCAAACTCATAAACCCCCAACAATCCAAGAGGTGGAAACAGCACTCAAAGAGTTGAAAAATTATAGGGCTTGCAGAGAAGACCAAGTTTTCGTAGAAATGTGGAAATATGCCAGTGATACAGTTCGAACATCCTTACACATGGCCCTAACAAAAATCTGGATAACAGAAAAGTTCCCCGAACATTGGACCAAAGCTATAATCCACCCACTCCACAAAAAAGGAGATAAAAGCAATCCAGATAATTACAGAGGTACAGTAGAAGTCCGCTATAGCGAGTACGGCATATAACGAGAACTCTTATAGCGTCTACTTTTTTCTGTCCCTTCAAAATTCCTATATTAAACTGTGTATCGTCCTTCGGTTACAGCGAGAACCCTATCACTGGCGCATCCGTTATTACGAGCGATTAAGCGCGCCCGTTTTTTTTTCCGTTACCGATATTTATGCACCCCAGCAATGATACTGCATGCGATCGATTGCCGGTATCCAAATTAAAGGTGAGAGGTATTATACCTGATCGCACTACAGTGTGTGACACTCAAGTATACCTAGATTTGGAAATAGGTAATGCGATATTGTCACACCCATTTTTAATGTTGGAGAAAGTAGAATATAATATTATTCTGGGAGCAGATCTCTTGAGAGAATGTAAAGCCATAATTGATATGGATAATAATCAAGTAAAGTTCCAAATTAATTCAAGTCAGGAGGATGTCCAACTAAATGACGTACCAGAGATTATGGGTGAAGAGAGAATTTGGACCACTCAAGTTCACCGTAACAAGGAAGAAAGCCCCGAGATATTTATGAATTGGGAATTAAAGGAAATAGAGGAAATGGAAATGAATTGTAAATTCGAGAGGATGATTGCCAATTTGGAAAGGGAGAATGAACAACAATCTTATTCTATTTGCCTTATTGACCCACAGTCAATGCAGGAATTAAATTACTTTTAATAATAACACATCATGTTTGCAACGTGCTACGCAATTACTGATGGAGTAGGAACCAACTAATGGGTCCACCTTTTCTTATGAAACGGATGACTCATACAAGAGAAGGGTGTGTACCAGGGAATCTCAGATCTTGCATAAATTTTGCATACATGTTAAATGAGCCAAGAATAACACAACTGCCAAAATAGTTCTTCGGAAAGGTGGACCCATTAGTTTGTTCCTATTCTATTCTCGGTTCAATACGGATACATAATGAAGTTATTAAATTTGAATTACTGACGGAATAAAAAAAGATCAGTGGTACAGTCCCTCAACAAGTGAACCCAGCATGTGCTCCAGTCCTGCACAGCCAAGCGCACCAATTCAAACATGCAAACTATAACGCTTTCTGTAGGTCGCATAAGCTAATTTCCGAAGAAATATTTTGGCAGTTGTGTTATTCTTGGCTCATTTAACACGTGTGCAAAATTTACGCAAGATCTGCGATTCTCTGGTACACCCTTCTCGTGTCATCCGTTTCATGAGAAAATGGGGGGAACTGCTTTCTACAACAAGTCTTTGATGAAGCATTATGTTATTGATTTAATGTCCCAATAACTACTGTGGTTTCTGGAAATGCTGAGGTGCTAAAAAGTTTGTTTTTTTATGTGCCGGAAAATCTGTTGGCAAGGCTGGTGTATTTCAGCACAATCAATCGCAACCAGACCAAAAACAGCCTAGTCTGCAGTTTTACGAGATAATTAATAGCATTATCATAGCCATGAGATCTCCAGTTTTACCTGGAATCCAAACCGCCTGATTAAGACAATCGAGCCTGGCACATTGGGCTCAGAAAGAGTCACTCAGCCTGCTTTTGTTGGTTTACTGAAGTATTTTCCTCTACATCTGTGACTGTCATGAGCCAAATAAGTAAACAAGAAAAGAACACTGTCCCTGTGTCAGTATCATGTTAACACTACCCTCACATTTTCAATGCACACTCTTCTTGTTACAAATTTCAGCATGAAGTTTTCATTCAGAATAGCTCTTTGTGCAAGTCACATGAACGTTTATGTGTAACTGATACTGTTATCAGATCTCCAGCATGGAAAAACAGAAAACAATGCTTCTATGCAGAGAAATGCATGAAACAAAAAACATTACAGTGAATGAACTAATTTCAAAATTACAACCTATGACAGATATGTTATCAAAAACAAGTGCTATCATTCTAAGTAATCTGAATCACTACAGAATGCTTCTGATAGCTCTGATCTCTTATGAACTGTGATCATATGTAAATACCTCCCATTTACATTTACATTGAAATTTGAGGTTATTTCTTAAATACTAGTCACTTCAAAATGAAATTTACTTGTCCGACAAATTCCTTCTGGATATGGTGAGGTGCAACTAGTGCTATTACCTGGACCCTGTTACAATGTTCTACAGGCCTACAAAGCACTTCAAAAAAGATCTTTGCATGAAATAGCACATTCATCCAAGAACATTAAAAAACAAACTGAATGATAAACAGCTGATGGGACAAAATACATTTTACAGCATTATTTCAAACCTCTGAACAAGACTACATGAATGAAAACACAGTCCATTCAGAGAACTGGTCCATTTTGGGCTTAACCTGCTTAGCGCCGAGATCCGATCTATCAAATCACAGGTTCCCACAAAATTGTCAAGTTGATCCTATCTATCAGATGTTGAAGTTTTATCATGATATGTTTGCAATTTCAGCCTTTGCCTGACCTCTAGCAGCTAGTATTGTAGATTAGAACATGGAGTACCCATTATAGCCATCAGATCTCTCTGTAAAGCTTTTGTGAAGAAACAAAACAATATTGAAATGCACTTTAAGCTTGTTGGTAAACAACATGGAGTCAAGGAAGTGTGTGCAGTAGGAGAGCATATTTAGAAGATTATTCTAGTGATGACGAGGATATTAATGTGTGCGACTTGCCAGAAAGTGATTCAGATAGAGAATTAGAAAGTGAAAGTGTTGTTTGTGACATTGTAAAACCATCTCAGCCTATTCTTAATGCATTTGACTCACATCTCCGGTACGTCAGGACTCCTTCAATCTTATTTCACCCGATGTTTCTTTAAGTGAATATGAGACTGACTGCAAGGATGATAACACTGCTGGTGATAATATGAACTGTGGAGTGAATGATGATCTACATCATGTTATGAACAATTCATTATAGAATAGTGTGTCAGAGTGAGATGTTCAACCACCATCCCGTGACATATCTTGAAATGCCAGGACCGAAACATGTGCCATCACAAAATTCCAAACCTATGTATGTATGTTGGGTATTCAGCCCGAAGGCTGGTTTGATCCTCTGCAGCTCTGCCAACAGCTGTCATAAATAGCCTAGGCGTCACTGAAGAGGCGTACTAGGGAAACGAGGAGTGAGGTAGTTTCCCGTTGCTTTCCTCACCGAGCCAGCCGCTGCTATTACATATCAGTCTGCCAAGCCCACTGAAATGCATGCACCAACCCACCCTATGAGCGATATCTTCACACCATTCACAAGAGGGCTGTATAAGCAGTGGTATTACTAGCATCACTCATACCTCAGTCACTTTCATATTGTCAAAGCCAAGGATGAGACTGAGACAGGTCAATAAAAGTAACAAATTTGATATAGCCCATACCAGAAGACATAGTGCACTGTAAACACCTTGCCAGCAAGAGTATTTTAACAATGTTTACAGTGACTTTATTACAATAACTAGTAAAAGAGACAAATGGGTATGCAATGAAGTACATTACTAAACATTATAAACACATGTCTTCTTCCTCTGGGACTAAGACTTGGAAAAATATGACATTGCCAGAAATGACGGCTTTTATTGCTCGTATTTTGAATATGGGAATGTTAAAATTACCAGCAATAGTATCATACTGGTCGCAGTGTTTGTGCCACATTATACCATGGTTGAGAACAATGTTTTCCCAAAACAGATTTCAATTAATATCATTTCATTCCTCATTAGAACATCTGCATAGATGAAAGTCTAGTCAGAACGAATACACACTTGTCAAAAATGCAGTACCTGCCAAATGCACACCATCATCATTAGGGTATCAAGTTCTGGAAGCTCTGTGATAGTGTGGTCAATTATTGTCTTGCATTTTATGTTTATAGAGAGGCCAAAGACACATCAGACAGAGCTTTCATGAAGCAACGTGGCCTTGGGTTTCTTGTAGTGAAGACATTGCTATCTAAAGTGAAATTACTAAACAGGGAGGGTTACCATGTATTCGTTGATAATTTTTTTACCAGTATACTTCTGGCCAAAGACATGAACCAAGTTGGGACCTTCATTACAGGGACTATGAGAAGGAATAGGAAATATATGTCTAAAGATGTACAAAAGAAGTATGGGGTGGGTGAGGCCAAGTATTTTAGATGTAATAAAATTGCTTTGGCTGGCATTCAGGAGAAAAGTCAAACTAAACCTTTACCCCTTTTGTAAATGAATTCAGAAGCTAAAGATGGTAAATGAGTATATAAGGGAAGTGATAAAACCTGATATAATTCATCAATACAATAATTTTATTAGGGGTATTGACAGCAATGATATGATGCTCTATACGTTTGGGCAGATGATAATGAATAGTTATATACTCTACAAAATGAACACAGATGGGAAGATACTGATGTCTGATTTTACATAGGACATAGTTGAGACAATCGGGAAAGCGTTGATTTTTTAAAGAAAAGCAATATCAGACTTGATCTGATTGGTGGGGGTGAATTGTAATTTGAGGTTATAGTACTAGTCACTTCAAAATGAAATTGACTTGTCCTACAACTTCCTTCTGGATATGATGAGATGCAACTAGTGCTATTACCTGGAAGAAGGAAAGAGATTGCTGTATGTGTAACAAAGCCAGCGAGGAAAAGTATGAAAAACAAAAGTAAGCCTGCACCATTTGCACCAAATGTGAAAAAGGTCTGCATGATCCATGTATTCCAGAGCACACCTGTTTGAGGTAAACACAGGATTATGGGGTGATATGTTATACACTGAAATATTGACAGTTATAGAGTTGTGTTTCCTAGAATGTTAACATTTTCAGTACATGTTAAAATGCACAATGATATATAAAAATTAATTTCCAGATCTGTGAATCAAATTTTTTTGTTTTTTTTTGTTTTCAACTTAGTTTATAATTGTTTTTAATTTATGCATAATTTTGAAACAGTAGAGTAGGAGAGTAATATTTTGAAGTTTTATACAGTGAAAATTTGTTGGCGTGTTCCTCATTAACATGTTTTCCCCTCTTAGCACATCGTAAATTCGAAGTCCCAATTCTCATCGTATTAAATCCATATAAAATACCTCACTTATCACGTCACGAATTTTCGCTATTACCGCTTAGTACGATCACATTTTCCCTAGCCCTGAAAATGTTATTTGTAATCCCTTATGAAACAAACATGATTTCCAACTCAGGTAAGATCCATCGCCACAACTGCGTGATTACAGAAATAGGTCTTAAATTCCTGAACTTCACAGGTTAAGTTGCACGTTCGGGGAGTAAGTCGTTAACTTTAGGAATATTCAGTTTTGCTCGCCGGTTAGTCTATTTGTGCTTATATTTTACATTCCATTCAAAAGTTGGAAATTTATTTTTTGTTGAGTGGTCCAGTGAAGTGTAGCAAATATTTATCATGTGATACAGTAGCCTATGTCTGGATTAAGAACATATAAACATACCTATCGCAATACGAATTTTCACTATTACCGCTTTCTATGAGTACGATCACATTTTTCCTAGCCCTGAAAATGTATTTGTCATCCCTTGTGAATGAAACGTGATTTACAACTCAGGTAAGAGCCGTCACCACAGCTGCGTGCTTACAGTAAAAGTGAGCCTATTTGTGCTTGTATTTTGAATACCATCCAGAAGTTAGAAATTTATTTTGTGTTGAGTGGTACTGTACAGTGAAGTTTTGCCACGTGATATGGTAGCCTATATCTGGATTAGTAACAATCTTGTGAAATTGACTAGCATGGTGCATATTTGTCTTGTGATAGCCTAGTTATGGATACGGAAAAGGTCGTGAAATTCCTTACTAATCAAGCCAAAATTAAAATCTTTCAGGAAGTGGACTGGCATCCGTACCTTTGAACACGCACCTTCGAGTTTCGACTCGATCACCTAAGTTGGTCGAAGTTTTGTTCGATTTAAAATGGCGTGTAACCTCCAATTTACTAGCAAAGAGTGTGACTAGAGAATACTGGGGGATTTTTTTTTTTTTTTTTTTTTTTTTTTTTGCTATTTGTTTAACGTCGCACTAACACATCAAAGGTTTTCGGCGAGAATAATGTTTAATAATCCACTGCTTCAAAATAAGGCTTCTAATATTGTTTTAGAAATAGTGTGATCTGCAATAATACTTGGATATTCTTATTATATTGGCCCCTGTGCATAACTTACCATATTTGTTCTTTGGTGGTTTCCACACCTTTCATTGCACTTATTTTATAAGCCACAGCAGAAAAGGTTTTCATATTTGTTCTCTCGTGTTTCTCACACCTTTTAATAGTTTCCTCTCATCTTTAGAAATGGTAGATATAGTTTTCACTGTACCCGTGGATACACAACGTAAAATGCCCTCACATTACATGTAACTAATCTCATGATTAGACCCGTATTGAATTTGCTATAATATGCTTACAATATTGTGATTTTTTTATAGTCACAATATTGTAAGCATATTATAGCAAATTCAATACGGGTCTAATCATGAGATTAGTTACATGTAATGTGATAGCCAACAAACAGGTATATTAACCTTAAGGTTGAAGTCAGTAAGATTGCTGAAGATATATGGTTTTTGAAAGAATGTTTAATGTGCAGTACAATACCTAAGTTTTTAAGGTCTACCCAAAGAAAGAACATATCAAGTTCAAAATCTCTTGACACCCAAAACAGAGTAAACAAAATATGGCTAAAAAATGAAATAAAGTTGCTATATAGAAAGAAAACATTACTAAACTTGCAACTTTACAAAGTACACTTAAGTACGTCCCAATTTACATCCCCATTAGAATGGAGTTCAATTCAACAGTATACCAACGAAAAACTTTCCAACATCTTAGACAGAAAGCAAAAAACTCTGAAAAACAAATTAGAACACCTAAAAGCAGCTCAAAAAAAGTCAACAACACACACAAATAGAGAAAAAGACCAGATTTCTTTAATGAAAAACACCCCCGCGACAATTAATTTATCAGACATAAACTGTTCTGAAAATGAAATGAACATACATAATAAAGGAGCTAAATTCAATTGGTCTAATCCGCAAAAAACGGAAGATTTAACAACCACAAAAGCGGAATCAGAAGTAAATCTAGGGAAATTGCCGGCAGAAATACAAAATGATATTAAATTCGAAGTAAAAAAGAAACTCCCAGGTTTAGTAACAGAAATAAAATAAGGGATAACAACATTATTGTAACCAAGGCGGATAAAGGCGAAACAATAGTCCTAGTAAATAAAAGCGACTACATTAAAAAAAAACGAAGAGTTCTTTTCTAATGAATCTTACACTATAGTAAATAAAGACCAGGTCTCTAAAATTCAACGAAATCTAAAAACAATCCTTAAAAATTCAACTTGTTTATTTAATGAGCAAGAACAAAATATTGTTAACATGAACCCGACAATACCTAAGGCAACACACCCATTTGACCAATCATAAACAGCAAGAATAGCCCAATATATAAAATGTCAAAATTTATACATCAGTTTCTTAAAAAACATAAGTTCTATAATACTTCCTCAATTAAAAATTCAATTGAATTTTGCAAAAAACTGAAGAACTTCAACTTACAACCCAACCATACGATGAGCTCGTTTGACATTACTAATATGTATTCAAACATCCCTATTAAAGAAACAGTGGAAATTATTAATTCAAACCTCTCCAAACATAGTAACCTAGTAAGCTTGAAATAGATGAATTTATTAAACTACTTAAATTCATATTAAATAATAACTATTTCACTATTAACAACAAAATTTACCACCAGTTGAGTTTAGCTATGGGTGACCCCAGCACAGGGATATTAGCAGATATTTATATGGACAACATGGAACATAGAATAATTAAACCGAATATGGAAGGACTCTGCCTTTGGCTAAGATTTGTAGGCGACACGTTCGTAATAATAGATAACAGGAAAAATAATAGTGAAAAAATCTTAGATTTTTTAAATAATATTGACAGTTACATAAAATTTACTAAAGAAGACTAAAAAGACAATTCATTAAATTTCCTGGACGTTACCGTAACATGCTTAAATTCTAAATTCGATTTTCAAATATTCATAAAGCCGAAACAAACTTCAATAACAATAAGAAATGATTCACTCACCCGAAATCCCACAAACAGGCAACCTTCTTTAGTATGGTCTACAGAGCTCACAAAATACCCTTATCACCCGCGAATTTCACAAAGGAACTAAATTTTATAAAAGAACTAGCACTACTCAATGGATACAAAACAGAGATGGTAAATCGAATCATCAATAAAGTAAAACTCAAATTAGCCACAAATCTCACACCGGAAAAGACTAAAAAATCAAAATACGCAACTTTTACTTACACCAGTCCAACGATTCATCAAATAGCAAACCCACTGAAAAAACGGGATATGCAAATAACCTTCAAAACACACAACACCAATAAAAACTTATTCTTTAATCATAACATAGTAAACTCCAACAATAACAAATTTCAAGGCTCCGGAATATACAGACTATCATGCACACACTGTAAATTTTCATATGTTGGCCAAACTGGCCGCAGCTTCCTTGCTAGATACATGGAACACTTTAATGCCTTAAGACACAATAAATATTCCGCAATGAGTAACCATATGAACGAAACCGGCCATCAGTATACCTCAATAGGCAAAGACCTCACAATAATCAAAAGGATTGAAAAGGGGAAGCTAATGACGGAGTTTGAAAATATATATATTTATTTGGATCAATATTTTAATAAGGAAAAAAACTTGAATGACGTGGTCGATATAAAGAGTCCGTTAACAGAGAAATTGCCAATATTATCACAAACTTCCAAATCAGATAATAGTAAATTCTTTAAGATATTTGATCTGAACACTGTGCAAGGACATCAGTTGAGGGGAGAAGAAAGCACAAGACCCTCTCATGCATGCCCAGCACTATCCTTTCTTGGCAATACATACTTCCTCACTCCCTCTGATGCAATTTACATGTCTAACACAAAAAATAACCAGACCACTTAGCTTCACTGTCCCAGAAAATTAGCAAAGTGATCCAAACAAAAAAAAACAAAAAAAAAGGAAAAGGTTTACAGCAGTTTAGTGCCATCTCTATTTACTAATAAAGATATTTCAGATACATATTATGAATTAAAATTATGTCTGTAAACTGTGTCAAATATCAAAAGAATGTTTGATAGAACGAAAAAAGTATGGTAGCTATCATTTGTGAAATAGCTGGCCTGGAACTAAACTTATCTATGAAACATTTTGGCCAAAATCAAAGTTTTGGTAAATTTGATCTGAACAGGTGAGCATTCTAAAATGGTAATGTGTCATTTGTCGTCATAGGTGCCACAAATGTAAAAGTACCACTTTAGAATTGGCAGATGTTTTTAATGGTAGTCAATTCTTAAGTGGTCTAAGTCGCATTGTGTTCCATGGACCACTGTGGTATGTGAAATTAGTTATAACTAAAGCAATCTATGTGACATGCTGTTATTCCGATGCTATTATTGCACCACATTATTGAAAATAATTGTGGTAATTTACATATACTGGTAAATGTAGTTGACAACACTACTGATAAATGAAATTGGCAACATTGTTTTAATGTTTCTTTTGTCAGGGTTAAGCAAGTAAAACCGTAGGTGATATTTATTTACAAGTGGACAAAGTAGTTTTAGTGAAAATTCCGGTGCAAGATTTGTGGCTAATTTGAATTTTATTTTATTGATGATTTGATTTAGCAATCTCTATTTTGTATCCATTGAGTACTGCTAGTTCTTTTATAAAATTTAGTTCCTTCGTGAAATTCGCGGGTGATAAGGGTATTTTGTGAGCTCATTAGCTCTGTAGACCATACTAAAAAAGGTTGCCTGTTTGTGGGATTTTTGGTGGAGTGAATCATTTCTTATTGTTATTGAAGTGTGTTTCAGCTTTCTGAATATTTGAAAATCGAATTTAGAATTTAAGCGTGTTACGGTAACGTCCAAGAAATTTAATGAATTGTCTTTTTAGTCTTCTTTAGTAAATTTTATGTAACTGTCAATATTATTTAAAAAACCTAAGATTTTTTCGCTACTATTTTTCCGGTTATCTATTATTACGAACGAAGCTAATGACGGAGTTTGAAAATATCTATATTTATTTGGACCAATATTTTAATAAGGAAAAAACCTGAATGACGCGGTTGATATAAAAAGTCCGTTAATAGAGCAATTGCCAATATTATTACAAATTTTCAAATCAGATAATAGTAAATTCTTTAAGATATTTAAACTGAAAATTAAAGGTATGTATCTACGTTCTAGTAAAATAGTGTACTTTAATGTAGGTTATGTAGTGCACTATTGCTTTAGCACCTGCACGGTGATTGATGTTGCATTATGTTATAGTGAAATGGGCAAGCGTGTCGAATTACAACCTTTCGTTGTAACTTACAGATACGATACAATCAGTACGTGGACATTTACAACAGCAGAGAATGTCTAGTATTGGAAATATGGGAGAAGCTGCAGTTTCTGCAGATGAAACAAGAAAATAATCATCAGTCAAGACGACTAGAAAAAAGAGAGGGAGAGAGTGTGTGAGAGAGAGAAAACACACACGTGGAGAAAGAATGTAAGAAAACCAAAAAGAGTGGCCAATGAATATACAAACAAGAGTACATCTAGTACAAGCTAAAGTATTCGTAGCCACAGTTTGCTCATGTCAATGTAACTGCACAGAACACATACCCCCACCCATTCAAAAAGATATTCATGATTGATTCTATGAATTGGGTAGCTGGGATTCCCGAACTGTTTGGCTGTGTGATGCAGTTACCATTATATCACTTAAAACGAGCTTGGAAAAGAATGCAGAAATCAGCCAGCTAGGCGAAAGACACAATCCCGCCAGTTCATTCTTAACAACAAACCTGTTTGCAAGAACTTCTTTCTACACATTCCGCAAATCAGTGAACATTGCTTAGATTACGCACTAAGAGTTAAACAACCAGATTGTACTCTCGTTTCATCACCAGACCTCAGGGGACGTAAAGTTCCCGCAAACAAGGTGAAGGAAGAGAAGATCGAGTGGATCCGAGAGCATATTAAGAGTTTCCCTAAATAAAGGAATCATTATGGAGGAAGATCATCCAGCCATCAATATCTGGCACCTAACCTAAATCTCAGTAATATGTGTGTGTTGTTTGTAGAAAAAAGTTCTGAGAATAAAGAAATTCTAAAAAACTTCCTTATACAAGAAGGTATTCCGCACGGAATTTAATATACATTTTTACATTCCTTAGAAAGATACTTGCAAGATTTGTGATTAACTCTGCAGAAACTAATATAGAGAAATGTTTAGGAATTAGACAAACTGACACACATACAAAATTGGCTGCCAAAGGAAGAGAGCTTTTGAATTCATATAAACGAGACAACCACAAAGATGGAAGCACAAATGTGTTAATAACTTTTGACCTCAAAAGAACTCTTGCCCTTCCTTGCCTAAATACAGGCAAGTCTATTATTTGAGACAACTCAACATGCTCAACTTCAGTATACATACCAACCAGCATGATAGAGAAAAATTTGTCATGAACACATGGCATGCGACAACAGGTGCCAGGGGTTCTCAAGACTTTACATCTTGTTTGTATCACTATATGAAACACCAACATCCTCATCAAATATCGAAGCTCAATCTCAAATGAAATTTGTGTGCTCTATCTTGTAACTGGTCACACACATTTACCCAATGATGGAAACTTCATTCATTAGCAGAGCTCAACATAAGCAAAGCCACATATTTACCCCAAACAAGTGGATGGAATTGGTGAAAAAAATTGTAGAACACAGTCTCCTTATATTGTTCACAATATGGTGAGTAAGTTAGTGTCATCTGACGACTGACTAAATCAGATCTTCAAGAATTACCATGCTTTGGTGGGGGATAGTGTGATGGTTTCAAAGATCCACAAGGCAAAATTTGTCAAGAAACAATCTGTGATGCATTATAATGATTACACAGACATTTTCAAGTCAGTTGATCTAAAATACAACTATCTGTAAAACTACAGAGCTTCATAGATTCCTTGCAGAGCTCCACCCCAATTTAGCAAGTACTGATATTCTGCTTACTCATACGAAGAAACTGTAAGAATGTGTACCTCCAGTGCATCAACCCTTTTACCTGTCCCTTCCACATCACAACCCCAGGGTCCGGCTCCAAGCCTAAATGGTTAGCATGCTGGCCTTTGATCACAGGGGTCCTGGGTTCAATTCCCGGCAGGGTCAGGAATTTTAACCATAACTGGTTAATTCCGCTGGCACTGGGGCTGGATGTATGTGTCACCATCATAATTTTGTCTTCATCATGATGTGCAGGTCGCCTACGGGTGTCAAATCAAAAGACCTGCATCTGGCAAGCCGAACTTGTCCTCGGACACTCCCAGCACTAAAAGCCATTCGCCATTTCATTTTCACAACCGCAGGAGTATTCCAGTAAATGAGGCGGAGGATGTTCTGCCAGCTCATTGAGGAGATGATCTATAACTTGATGTGTGTGGTTTTGTGTACAACGCATAAGTGGTCTACAATTTGTTTAAAATATGTATTCAGGTTGTGAAAAGGATTTAAATATGGTGTCTTTGGAGTACCGAGTGTTAAGTACATCATTATTTACTACACGTAAAAGGTTCCATACATGCGAATAATTAATGCACACTTCATTAAAACATGTTTCATTGAATTCCTCTGTTCTTACTATTTGTAATATAGACCACTTTAGTTCCAGGCTAGACAAATATAATCACAAGTGAGAATACAAAATAAACAGGTTATTACAAAAGGAAACCTGCATATTAACTCAGATATTCCAGAAGATAACGTATTCCAGAAAACACCGCGTTTCCTCAGAACCAATGCTTAAAAAGATGGAATAAAATAATGTAATGCATAAAAATAAGAAATGATAGCCTATACTTAAAGATGTAGTAGTAGTAGTAGTAGGTTTTATGTTACATTAAATACCTTTATGGTTTTCGGACACACCAAGGTGATGGAATTTGTCCCCCAAGAGTTCATTTACAAGCCAGTAAGTCTATCGACACAAGGCTGCCATATCTGAGCACCTTCAAATACGAATGGACTGAGTCGAAATTAAAACTCCCAACTTCGGCTCACAAAGCTGGTGCTAAATTCTCAAAATACTTGGCCCGGCAAGCAAAAAACAAGAATGTGAACTTAATATTTTAATGTACTGTAATGGTAACTCAAATCTCAATCAAATCAAATCGGATACTTGCAGATGGAAGGGTTTCCTAGTAAGTCCTGATACACTGAAGGTGGAATTTGTTTGCATTCTTCCCAAAGCATGGTGAACAGCTGTAATGTTGTTGGGCAATTTGATCTGGCATGCAAATGAGGCTCTAGTTCATTCTAAAGACGTTCGATGGAGTTCAGGTTGAGGCGTTGTGCAGGACATATCATCACATCCACCTGATTTTCTTTGAACCATTGCATGCTATTCTCTAAAATGTTTTCATTAACACCTGGTATTCATCGTGCTATTAACTAGAACTAATGATCCAAGCCCAAATCCGGTGAAACAGAACCAAACCAACACACCACCTCCACTGAATTTTACTGTCGTCAAAACACACACGAGTAAATACCATTCAGCAGGCATCTGACAGGTCCACACATATCCATGAGCACATACCATGACTCATCACTACTGTATATCCTTCTTCCACTGTTCCACAGAACAACGACGGCATTGTTTGCACCACTAACTGACACAACACATACGTTCATATGATCAGTGGCTTCCAGGCAGCAGACTACTCCGAAAACTGAATCCTATCGCCTCTTGACAGATCGTTCTGTCACTGACCAGCAACGGAAGTCCTCTGCAACAGCTGACAAGGAATTCTCTATGTTGACACATTCTAATAAATAAATAAAAACATGTCTAAGATGGTGACACATTGTACCTGCACTTATATACCCTCTGATGGATAGTCTGACATTACACGAGCATGTTCAGTGGAGGGCCAAGATATTGATGGCTACATAACATACGTTAAGGATAAAAACACTTTCTTCTTCTTGGCCATTTTCCCAATTTTATTGGAATCGACACTTAATGAGGATTGCCAGGCATCCAGATTTTCTTGATGAACAGCAAAGTCATGATTCGGTAAAAAATCCCATTTACCCCAAAGTAGAAGACATTTCACATATTTCTGTCTCTACTTTTAATTATCTATTTGAAGAATGTGAAATTAAAATTAAAAGGCTGCATGATAAATTGAACATAACAGATGGCAATAAAACTGCGCTCACAATACTGTACTACTCCAAGTTCCAGGGAAGTGTTTATTACACAACAGTCAGCAGCAAATCCGTAGTCCATGATAGTTCCCTGGCAATCAATACAACATAGTAGGGGATCTCTTGACGGCCTGAGAGAAACCGTTGTCAATGGCAACATTAGAAGCGGAACTGATGGTAAACACAAACTTCTCATTTACATGCTAACTTTCAATGTTTTCTCTTTGCAGAAGAAGCGAACGAACTACCACGGAGTTTTAAGAGCAAGCAAATATATCAGGAAGGTAATGTAGTGCTTTATTTAGTTTTAAATTTGTTTAAAAAAGAGTTGCGATTGTGTTGTGTATAGTCCCATCTGACATTTTCAGAAAGCCAGCAGACATCATAAAAAGATAATCTGAGGAAGTTTTAATCTAACATCATACAGGATGAGCAACATGAAGTGGAACCAGTTCCGCACCCCGGAAGCGCAGCTTGCACACGGGAGGTGCATGCATGACATGAAGTCTGCAGTAAATACAATGTTACATAAGCTATTTCTAACAAACAAACAAACAAACAAACAATAAAAGTACTCATATATATCATGCCAGAAGATGTTGATACCGTCTCCCTTCGCTGTTCAAGCATTTCTGGCACCTGCTTAGGAAACTGTTCATTACCATCTGTAGTTCCCTCTAAGAAATATCAGCTATTTCTTGACGAATGTTATTTCGAAATTCATCTAGCGTGTGTGGATTTGTTTTGTACACTTCCTCTTTCAATGCCACCACGCATGGGGTTAAATCGGGGAATGAGGAGGCCATGTGTTGTTAGTGATAACTATCTTCACACACTGCGCGGATTTCCTGTAAGTGGGCTGTATATGCAGTCGCAGAATCTTTCTGGAAAAACATGGCACTTCTTTCCCTCTCAGTTAATTCTACAAAGAACTACCACAGAATGGTTTGTACATACCTATCACTATTGATAGTTCCCAACAAAAAAAAAAAAAAAAAAAAAAAAAAAAAAAAAAAAATTGGGCCTATTATTCTCTCGCCGCTAATAGCGTACCGCACTCCTATTTTTGCATCATGTAGGTGTACTTGGTGAAACTGATTAGGCTTTTCGGTACTACAATAACAATTACTGTGTGTATTAAAATACCCACTTAGGTGAAACCATGATTCGTCCAAAAAGGACATTGGATTAGGGTCAATTTCTCCGTCATGTATCGTATTCAAAACCCATTGCAAGTTAGAAACTTCATAGTGGGGGTCCGTATTGAACTTAAGCTTATGAAAGAAGTATCTCTTGGAAGTCCACCTTTTCAACACAATGTTTTCTGATTCATTAGAAATCAAAAACAAAATGACATGTTAAAATTGGGACATGTTTCGCCTATAATGTAGGCTTCCGTAGGGATGTGGCGACCCCATCGCCCAGTGGGAAACCACTGCAGTCAGCCACCCGAGTATTGGCGGGAAAACCATAGCTATTCGGGGGGTATGGAGGAAATGCCTACTCCCAGCCCTGACCAACTAGGGTGAACATTATCCTGGCAGAAGGTATAAAATGCCCTCTGGGGCTCATTACCTCAGTTGTAACAACGCTACCGATATTGCGGTAGCCCAGCTTAATACTTCGGCTTGTGAAGTAACCATGGAGCACATGATAATCACTACTTTACCCCAGGGGGTTAATCCCCCGTCGACTGAGGTCGACGCAAGCAGGTTGTCGGATTCTGGGGAACCTGTATCGTGTGCGGAGGGAGAGTCAGAGCTCCCCAATACCTCAAAATCCTCAATACGCCGGTCACAAAAGATCAGACCCAAGAGAACTTTTAAATTGGGAACCATCAACATACAGACCATGATCAGAGTGGGGAAACTGAAACAAGTCCTAGATGCAATGAGAGAACATGGAATCAGCATACTGGCTCTACAAGAAACGAGATTCAGAGAAGAAGATACGGTGGAATCAGAAGGATATGTAATTTTGAAGGGAAAACCGGGTATCAAGATGAAGCAACAGCCGTTTATGTTTGGTACGGCGTTTATAGTAGACCGAAGCTTCTTGAGTAGTGTCATTGACTGGAAGGGTGTGAATGAGAGACTGTCATACTTGATGAGGAAAATTGGCAATAAAACTTATACACTTGTCAATGCACATGCCCCCACAAATGATAAGAACAAAACAGACAAGGCAGGGACAGAGAACTTCTGGAACACACTGGATAAGGTAGTTACGGAAGCAAACAAGAGAGGTGTCACGATCTTGCTGGGGGATTTCAATGCTCAGCTAGGCATTGAAAGGAGATTCAAAGGCCCTGTAGGGGATTACACTGCACACAAGAGAACAAATAAGAATGGAGAAAGGCTTGTGAACTTGTGCAAAAGACACAAGATGAGAATCATGACCACACACTACAAAGCCAAGGCGAGTAAAAAGACAACCTGGGTAAGTCCGGGCAATAGAATTGGTGAAAGGCAGATAGACCACGTAGCGATCCGAGACAAAAACCATGCAGAGATCATGAACACTAAAGTCAGGAAAAACAGCAGGATGGAGTCTGACCACTATCTTACTGAAATCAAATGTAGATGGATACCAAACAGAACTAGGAGAAACATGAACACAAACTCACACCAGATCGACAGAGAACTGCTGAACAAAAACCAAGATCAGTACATGAAGAACCTGACAGTGGAGAGTAAATGGGAAAACTTAAAGGATAAGGTTAGAGAAGAATCGAAACGATTGGCCACTAATAACAAGAGAAGGAAGCATGAGTGGTGGACAGAAGAATGTGAAGAGGCGGTAGAGTACAGGAGGAAGATGTGGGTAAGGTGGCAGACTACCAAGAAGGAAGAGGACCTGTCTTTCCAGACAGCGAGAAAGATGGCTGCCAAGACGATCAGGAATGCCAGAAGGAAAAGGTGGAATGAGAGGCTGGAAGAAGCTGATCATGCGTTTAAGAAAAACAAATCACGATCCTTCTTTAAGGAGACGAAGAGCAGGATAAAGGGTTATGAGGCGAGAGAACCTTTTGTGAAAGGACAAGATGGCGAGTTGAAAATAGGAGAAAAAGATGTATGCGAGGAAATGGCAAGATATTTCAAAGATCTACTGAACACAGAAGCACCCACAGGGAGTATTACTCTACAGTATAGCAGAGATATCAACCAAGGACGAGCACCCACCAAAACAGAAGTTGTGAAGGCAATCAAGGATCTCATGAACAACAAAGCGGCAGGTAATGATGGTATATGCGCCGAGGAGATCAAATGGGGTGGTCCTGCAATGGAAGAAAGCATGTACAGAATAATAATGGACATCTGGATAAATAAGAAGATACCTAGCGACTGGAAAGAAGCCATAATTATACCAGTACATAAGAAAGGAGACAAAAGAATACTGGATAACTACAGAGGTATCTCACTGCTAAATATTGGGTACAAGATACTCTCGAGATTATTGCTGAACAGAGTGGAAGCACAGCTTGAATCGACCATAGGAGAATACCAGGGTGGTTTCCGGAAAGGGAGAAACTGCGTAGAACAGATCTTTGGACTCAAGAGAATCATAGAACAGACACAGGAAAGGAAAAGACACAATAGTTACATTTGTAGACTTCGCAAAAGCCTACGATTCAATAGACAGGAACACACTACTGAACATCCTACGCGACAGAGGATTGGATTCTACGACACATGGATTGGTGGGGGAAACATTGAAGGATACAACTGCTAGAGTAAGATACCGGAGTATGTTATCAGACAGCTTTGAAATTAAGACAGGAGTCCGACAAGGGGATGGGCTGTCGCCAATACTATTTAACCTAGTTTTGGATGAAGTGGTGAAGCAGTGGAGACAGTTGAATAGAACCATGGGAATTGAAGGTGTACAGATTGGATATAAGATCAAAAACAATGTCATAGTGGATTGCCTTGCCTTCGCAGATGATATGATGTTGTTACATGGGAAGGAAGAAGAAGCAAATTTGGCACTAGTATATCTAGCAGAAACTGCAGCAAAGGTTGGTCTGAAAATAGCCTACAACAAGACGAAGGTACTGAATATGAAGACCGATTGGAATGTAAAAGGCCAAGTGGTAGAGTCGACAGCTTCCGGTACCTAGGTGAGAACATCACGGGTAAAGTACAAAGCAACAAAAGTACCACAGACAGAGCTAAACTGCTGCTGAAACTATGATATGCAGCCATGACTACATATGGAAAGAAGAACCTCTCGAATGCCGAACTGCGACACCACATGATAACCATCAGGAATGCTGCATTATATGCAACTGAAATGCTGACATTGGGCAAGAGAGCTTGCATACAATTGGAGAAGGAGGAAAGAAGAATCTTGAGACATATATGGGGCACCAAAAAACAAGGTGAAATTTGGGTACACAGATCAAGGCAGGAACTATATGCGAGTACAGAACCAATCTCGAGTGTGATAAGAAAGAGAAGGTTAGGATTTGTTGGACATATCGTGAGGATGGATGACAGTAGGCTAACGAAGAAGATATGGAATGCAACCTGCTTAACTGGAAATAAGTGGATGAAGGAAGTCAGAGAAGATTGGGAGACTATTGGCATAAAGGAAAAATATCCACTGATGACAGTAAAGGATAGGTCCAAATACAAAAAGCTCGTGGAAGGTCACAGATGGACAGACACCAGGATCCAGATTCAGATCACGGAAGCCGAGAGAAAGAGGAGGAGTGAGAGAATGAAGAGGTATTGGGAAGAAAGAAGACGTACCGAACAAGTCACTCGTGATCCTCAGGGGTCGTAACGAACCTAATAATAATAATAATAATAATAATAATAATAATAATAATAATAATAATAATAATAATGTAGGCTTCATCAGCCATACTATTCTTTACATTAAGGTTAAGATTGAGAAGTAGAAATGACTTAAGGCTTAAAGATATTACATAAAAAGGCTTGTAACATTTTTTTAAAATCACAATAATCATACTTATTACGATATAATGAACACTTAGGTGAAAATAACATGTTGTTATAAGATATCGTAGGGAATAAAATAACAAGGCTCATATATGGTAGGTAATGTTTGTCAATGTTCAGGTTCATTTTGTTTTTATGTTCTTAAAACTTGTTTCTTCATGGAATGAAAGTGCTATCACTTGAAGCTGTAATTGTAGCTGTTTAAAATCAAAATGAATGGGCTTGAAATGTATTGCTTCCTGTGGACAAAGTGGAAGAGGGGACTTCCAGAGAAGGTTCTTCCTTACAGCTGATGGTTATGTTTAGTACTAAAAATTCCAGTTGTGGTAGAAGTTATCTGAAACGAAAAAAGGGGGAAAGAGAAATAACTTAATTATAAACTCAGACGAAAATATATGGGGGAAATTGACGGAAGTCTGACAAATAGCATTGGGCTTACCCACTTCTCGTCCATACTTTGCTGCTGACAGCCTAGGTGCCTCAGTATGTTGATACGGCCAAGGCCAAGGCTGCGCGTCTAGTGTTGTATTTGCTGTGTATGGATGGGTATGCTGGAGTAGGAGAGGGGGAATGGGGAGGGAGGAAACTATGGTTATAGGGGGAGGAGGCCTGTTGGTGGGCTACATTATAGCCAGAAAGGATTTATCTGTGATTTGAATAGAAGTATCTCTTAATTTCAATTTATTTAGGAATTGTGGAAGCAGTCCATAGAGGGGACTACGCAACTCAGTGACGTAATTTAAGTTACGATCTTGGTTGCTAAGGCGATCGATATAAATATAGATGTTTTCATATTCGTTCATTAGCCTACCCTTTTTCAATCTCTTTAAAATGTTTAGAACTTGCTCTATTGTAGTATAAGTATGTCCTGTTTCCCTCACGTGAATACTCATTGCCAAATATTTTTGGTTTTTATTAAAGTATTCTAAATATCTGGTGGAAAAGCTTCTGCCTGTCTGTCCTACATATGAAAAACGGCACTGTGAACAAGTGAGCTTGTAAATCTCTGATTCAGAAAACCAATCTTTTATGGGGTTAACAGTAACAGAACCTGAATATTCACAAACATTAACTACCATACATGAGCCTTGTTATTTTATTCACTACGATATTTTATGACTCAACATGTTATTTTCACGTAAGTGTTTTTTGTTTTTTTTTTTTGCTAGGGGCTTTACGTCGCACTGACACAGATAGGTCTTATGGCAACGATGGGATAGGAAAGGCCTAGGAGTTGGAAGGAAGCGGCCGTGGCCTTAATTAAGGTACAGCCCCAGCATTTGCCTGGTGTGAAAATGGGAAACCACAGAAAACCATTTTCAGGGCTGCCAATAGTGGGATTCGAACCTACTATCTCCCGGATGCAAGCTCACAGCCGCATGCCTCTACGCGCACGGCCAACTCGCCCGGTCACGTAAGTGTTCATTTTATCTTAAGTGTGATTATATGATGTTTTAAAAGTTACAAGCCTTTTTACGTAATACCTTTAAGCTTAGCCTTAAGTCATTTCTACTTCTCAATTTTACCTTAATGTTACGAATAGCATGGTTGATCTTGCCTGCATTATAGGCGAAACATGTCCCAATTTTAACATGTAATTTAGTTTTTGATTTCTAATAAATCAAAAAACATTGTATTGAAAAAGTGGACTTCCAAGACCCATTTCCTTCATAAGCTTCAAAACCCATTCACAAAATCGCATTCGTAATGCAGGGTCACCCAGTTTAAGTTCTTGCACTCCAGTAATTTTATGTGGCTTTAACTTCAGTAACTTTATACCTGTTGGAACAGAACAATAAGAAATTTCGATTTCCCGAGCAAGTCACTGAAGTAATTTTGTAGGAGACCTTTCCAGAGCATTACCAACATTACCTACACTTTCTTGTGCAAGTACTGTATGTGGCTTATTACGTTTCTTATCATGAAGTCTTCCCGTCTTAGGCAATTTATTTACTAATCTATGAATCGAAGTCCGACCTGGAACTTGAACATCAGGAAACTTCTCTTGAAATAATCTATTTATGGCCCTCGCACTTTCTGTACGGATGTATGAATCATAAATTAACCCTTTGGGGAACAGAATACCGATACCCGACTTGAGCCACCTCAGCCATTTCACAGAATTCACACACTGTACTAATGTCATCAACGAAACACATGCCACGTTTGCAAACGTTAACAAAGACTGAAACTTGGCCCGGTAGCGCAGCCTTGAGTACATCCAGCACTGTATTTCATCACCGGCCGACTCACTCATTCACTCACTCAGGAACTCCCACGCACAGGATGGAGCGGTTTCGCTTTATTCTGCTCACCCAATATAAGAGTATTATCTATGTTCTGAAATGACAGTTTTGTTGAGAAATAAATCCTGAATTCATTCAGAAATAGTTTGACAAACATGCTCTTATATGGATTTGGTCAAGTTTTACAGCCATATGCCTTTCCCATCATCAGTCCTATGTGGAAGGATGCATTCACTATTGTGTGTTTCTGTGGTGGTTAGCAGTGTGGTGTTTTGTATAGAAATATAGAGGAGCGTATTAAAGACTAACATAAACACCTACTCCCTGAGTCAGAGAAATTAATCATCTGCAGTCAAAATCCCCAGCCCATCTGGGGAATCTAACCCAGGGCCTTGCTGAACTGAAGAACACAACTCTGCCCATTTAGCAAAAGAGCCAAACAAAGGTAATGCACATATACATACCAATAATTCTTTGGCTGGAATTGGT